>NC_136408.1:216796038-218216871 GCF_051521515.1 Lactuca serriola
GCTACCATTCAAATACATAAAATACCTCTCGGTCAAACCCTAGTAAAAATCAGGTCAATGTCAAACGTGTCAATCGGGTTAACTCAGTCAGTACGTGAGGCGTACTCCTCTTGTATGTGGGGCGTACCTTGTAGTTGACCGAGGATCGGGGTGTTGACCTTGTATGCTTAGCGTACCCTTCGGTACACCCTACGTACGAGGTTGCTTTCCAACCTCCTAATGAAGTGCTTAATCCCTTAAGCTCCTACGTCCAAACTTCATATCTAGGTCACATAATGTCACGCCCCCAAACCGAAACGGCGGGAATGTTCGGCGGCAGAGGACATCATGTTTTGTATCACAAAACATGTATCATAGTAATCATAGTAACAAACAACCATTGTATTAATATTTATTTTGTTTACAAAGTAGTGATTCACAAAAGATTGAATCCATAAGTAAATAACAAAACAAGACATGAAGCCACTATACTTCATCTTCTGACTCCCAGAGAGCGTACATGTCTACTAGTTTCCTGAGAATACAAGTTATGTTGAAAGAGTAGATCAGCATTTAAGTCGGTGAGTTCATAAGTATTTTAGTGATGTAAAGTATGTTGTAAGTTCTTTTTAGAAAAGTTCGCCTATTCCTTTAGAAAATCCTATATCTTCTGATGTGATGAAAGATAAGTAAAAATGACTCTACAATTCCTTCTATGAGTACTAAATGGATAAAAGTTATATACAATTTAGAGTGAACAGACAATCGATTGTGTGAATCAGTCCTAAGCCCACAACAAAACAAAGAACAGGGAATGAGGCGGAAGTCACACATCCCATTGTTTGTTAGATCTTCACTGTATATAACCCTGGCGTATTCATTTGGTACTTATGGAGTTAACTGTAATAGTTATTTATATTTGATGAAAACATTCTTTAAGAAAATCATATATTTCCTTTAGTAAAAATAGTAACCACTATAGTTCCTTCTATAATCACTTAATTTATACAAGCTATATATAATCTAATATCGAACGCACAGTTAAATGGGTGAATCTGCCCTAAGCCCACAACCAAACAAGGAACAGGAAGTAAGGTGGAAAGCACACATGCAACTGCCTATCAGATATTAATTATATATAACCCTGGTATATAAACTATGGTATTATAAAACTAAGGTGCAGGCAGTAAAATTCACTATGCTCCCTTCTGGGTACAGACATATTGCGAACACCGAATCTGTTTTCTCGAACCATCGCATCAGAGCAATGACTCCACCATTTCCATTACAGGATTTGGGTTTACAGTTCGTCAAGTCCTTGTATAAACACTCCCGTGGGTGTCCGTAGGTAACTCCGGGGTTGGTTACGTAGGTACCGCTATCAGATCCGTTGGTACCACTTTCACTGAGATGGGCTAGAGCAACTGTTACTGCGGCATCTATCGCTTCTTGGAGAGCAGCAAGATTGAATTGTGGAGGAGGTAGAGGAGTTTGAGTTGGAGTTATCGGAGTAGTGCGTCTCGCTGATCGACGTGGAGACATCTTGCTAAAAAGAATACACAAATGAGATGGGAATAAGTCTATAGCAGTGGTTATAAGCCGAAAGCTGAATGACAATGTTATCCTAGTTCTAAGTGTATCTGGTTCTGGCATTCATAGGGTTATGGAAACAATTCATAAAGGGAGTCTATATAAAATAAGCTTTATGAATCAGAAGTGGCTATCCTCAAATGAATCTCTATGAATTGAACAACGGATACTGGCTGCATGAAAAGAAATAATTCTAACACCTAATGTGAGTAGTGTATCAACTAGCTCACGAAGTCAATTAAGGTAATTATTTATTAGTGTGACGCACAAGACGTTTTAGTTTCTCCGGCTAATCCCTTCTTGGAAATTTCTTTTTGTCTCTCCTTGACTCCTCTGCTAACTGCTATGATGGAGTGGTTACATCTATCAGGGTTTGTCGTACGAGAATGGAAGTGTCTAAAGAATCTATAAGATTAATTGTAACATGATGGGGTGATCCTTACTGGGTCCTCCTATAATTGCGCAATGTATACAAGTTGTATATAATTTAAGATTAAATAGATCTTCAAATAAGTGATCCTACTCCAAAACCACAACCAAACAAGGAACAGGAAGTGAAGCATAGATCACAAATTCTAAGTCTATAAATTATCAATTATATAAAACCTTGGAAGTATGCACTCCAGAATCATAGACCTACCAGAAGGGTCTTTTAAGTTCTCACATATGTTATTTATAGTGCCTAAAATACTCCTATAGTATTTTAATGTAATGAACTTGGTATGTTTTTGTTGGATTAGGTGTCTAAGTTCATAACTATTTCTGGAATGTATTTGACCCGATTAGCATGGTCCATTTGGGTTGCATGACATCATGCATTTAGATAGACTAAAATGAGAGAAATAACACTTATGGTTTATTAATATATTATAAGTTCTATTAATAGTATTATTTAATTAGTATTGATCAAGAATTAATTTGGAATTAATTAAGTGAACAAAAGAAGACTAATTAAATATATAGGTTGATTGTGTAAATCATCCATACTTATATAGTGGGCTAATGCTTCATGGATTATCAAGTTGGGCTAAGACCCATTGGATGCTCCATGGATGCTCTATAGCGTTTATAGAACCCATGGATCATGGAAATGAAAAGTCATGACAATTACGGTTTACATCGTGTCACCCTAATTGTAACACACTATATAAGCATCATGTTATTCACCAAAATCGACTACTAAGTAAGACAAGTGATGGCTAGCCGATTTATAAGTGTTCATCATTTCTCTCTAAGTTATTCCAAGTGTATTTGGGGTTGTGTGAGAGATTTGAGGCATCATACATGAGGTGCTTGGCTCACAAGGTTTACAAGGAATCCAATATACTATAAGGTATGTTTTCTTGCTTAGTTTTATGATTATAAGTTCCCCATGTATGCTAGATAGGATATAAACCTTGGAAAAACAAATTTCGCATGTATCATAGATCCAAAGTTTCTAGGGTTGCATGTACACCATAGGAGTGTTAGAATGCTCAAAATCCTTAAGTTTTAAATTTGTTGTTGTCTTGTAGTAACATAAAATACTCGCATAGTATTTTAACTTTACGTTCAGATCTAGAAATCCCATGAATAAAGTTAGGTAAGTTTAAAGACTGTTGCAAAACCACATCTATCACACCCCAAAACCAAGAATGGCGGAAATGTTCTAGGGTGGAGGACGTCATGTAACGTATCACAACACAATATAACGGTAAATAAGCAAACAACATCATCCATTGCATTAAGTATATAATTTTAATATAAGTGTGTTACAGTTATAGACACCAAAAAGTAAATCAAAATAATAAGATGAGTCTTGGATGCGCTCCATCTTCTCAAAAGCTGGCCTCGGTACCTGTCTACTGTCGACCTGAGAATACAAGTTATTTTGAAAGAGTTTATCAGCATTAAGCTGGTGAGTTCATAAGTATTTTAGTGTCAGTGTTTGTATCAAAACGTTTGAACATGGTTTTAAGTATGAGTTTGTATACATTGGTGATAAAAGTATGTGAATGTTTGTAAGTGTTTGTAAAAGTTTGAATCTCTCAGGAAAACCTATATTTTCTATTAAAAGTAGCCTTTTACCAAGGCGTAACTGTTTGTATGTTCGTTTATTGTAAAAGTGTGTAATTTTCCAAGTGTAACTATCATTAACAAAATATAGTTTGGAGATTAAGGTTTAAGTGAAATAATCACTAAATATATGTAAAGGGTAAATTATTGTAGTATTGTAGTGTTGTATTATAGGAACTACTGTTGTACTAACTACCTTAAACCGGATTTATACTAAGGTATCATGTGATTAATTGTACCATACTATCGACTGGGTAACAACGACAAATGTAGGTCGTAAAAACATATGACGTTTGGCACCCACAGACCTGCAGGTCCGACTGTAGCTAGCAGCAAGGTGTAGGATAGTCAATCCAGTATAGATCTATACGCAAACTCACGCTCTCCCTTCAAGAGACTCTGGCTACAACTCGGGCCATGACATTGAAGGCATGCTCCGATATAGTGGATCACAATTGTTAACGTATTCATGTATATGTAATGTATTGTTACTCGTTCTAGTACTGTTTGTATATGTTCTCTTCCTAGTATAATCGTATATGTTCTTCTTCTAGTATAGTTGTATATGTTCTCATAGTAATGTAATGTATATGTTCTCGTAGTAATAAGTACTGACTCATGAATGAACTGACTCATTGATCTAGCACTAGTATAAGTATTAAACTGTGCTACCTCGATGGTAACTTACTAATGATGTAACCAGCATGCATGAATATGGAAGAACTTTTATGACTACATATGTATGCATGATATATAATTAATATTGAAATGACCTTCCGACGGCTACCCGATCTCCCACAAGACCACATCCAAATCGAGGAAAAGGAAATAGGGCGTGCTTCCTTCCTAATCCTTTTAAACATTGCTTATATAACCATACATATATAGGCATGCAATTTATAATAAGTATAAAAGAGTTTAAGTAACAATAATTGATAAGTAAAAGAGTTTGTAAAGTAGTTTGAAGTAAAACAGTTTGAACAGTAATAAAATCATTGGTTTTGTAGTTATTAATCACATGTGATTGATGTAATAACTATAAGTATTCAACTTGTATTCCCCCCATTAAAGCATTTAAAACATTTAAAATTATTTCAAATGTTAGTTAAGGGGTATGAACTCACTTGGGGTGAGTGGATTGGATTGAAGTGTCGAATACTGTGCTATGTGGCAAACGGAGACTTGTACACATGCACGAGCCTAGTTATCATATAATGAACATATATATAACTAATTAGCCAAATTATAACTAATAAATTAAGTTGGGACACTCTAGAACATGAAAACACTTTGTATAAGTGTTATAAGTCCTAAGGGTTGCATCTAGGTTGTTGTGGGACAAGACTAATGGGTTTAGGGTTCCAAAAGACCCTATACATGATTTTACTCTTCAATAAACCCCACACAAGGAGTTTATGGTCGTAAACTCTTGAGTTTGCGGCCGCAAGCTCCCAAAATTAATGATATTATGTGTTTTGAAGTGTTACATGATCCCTAGAAGCAATTCTACTTTGTGGTTTAATCCTTGGAAGAGTTTAGGGTATTAAAACACTCCTTTGAGGAGTTTACGGCCCCAAGGCCAATTCTTTTGAGTTTACTGCCGTAAACTCATATGGAAGGGGGTGTTTTTATGCTTTCAAGTCCCAAGCTCATGTAGGATAGTTTCTAGACAATTATCTAAGGCTAATGAAGGCCTTAGGCACACATTGGTACCCTTCCTTGATGTTCATAGCCCAAGAACCATAACAATTGGAGATTAGGGCCGTAATCTCTCTTTGGGAGGGGTTTTTGATGTTTTAAAGTCCTCAAATTAACTAGGAATAAATAGGGTCTATTGTCCAAGGCTTTAGGAGTGATTAAGGCACTCTTTGGCCTTTGATTTTGGAGTTCACGGTCCAAGAACTTCATGGGCCGTGAACACTTAAACCTTGGTGTTCTTGGATGATTTTTAGTCTTAACTACACCTACATACAAGCCTAAGATCGTTACTTAACAAGTGGAAGGGACTAGGCATCATTTAAGCCTTATATAAGAGTTTACTCCGCAAGATGTTCTTGGGCGGTAAACTCTCGAATCTTGCAGTTTTGCTATGTAATCTATGTTATTAAACACATTATAAGCCATATAATACAACTAGAGAGAGGTACTCACAATTTGGGATGAAAACCCGAAGATCCGTGAGAGAGAAAATGGCTTTTCTCTAGTTGGAAATGTAACTATTGAAATAATTTGGTTAAGAATCATATATATAGTCCTGGGATTTTTGGTAGAAAATATTATTATTCCAGAAATGAACTCTAATATCATAAAGTTTTGACTCGAGTTGCACAAACCCATGTGCATCCACTCTCCTTATATCTCCTTAAATGTAAACCATGAAATACTCAAACTTATTCGGAAAAGTCTAAAATTCACTGCAACTGGTCTAGCTTCTATTGACTTGATAAAGTTCGTACAGAATGGAAATTTCTGGTTGTCACAACATCATTCCCAAACACATGTCGGTCACATCTCAAATAAATATAGTTGATCAGACTATATTGATCCCTGATATGATTACATAACTGTCCAGGTTTGACCGCAATGTTCAACCTTTAAATACTTATGTTCTATTCTTCTTGTGATACTTGTTCTAGTATTTATATATGTATAAGCATGTATGTATACTTTTATAAAGTATTGTTATATTCTTAAAATATATTATTATTCAGAGCACTATGGACCCCATTGTATTTATAGTTTATATCTTTTATAGGTTGATAAACTTAGAACACTATAAACAATGCTCTGATACCAATCTGTCACACGCCCAAACCGGAATGACGGAAACGTTCGGGGGCGGAGGATGTCATGTTTAGTATCACAAAGCATGTATCATAGTAATCATAGTAACAAAAAAGCATTGTATTAATATTTAAGTGTTTACAAAGTAGTGATTTACAAAAGATTGAAACCATAAGTAAATAACAAAACAAGACATGCAGCTACTATACTTCATCTTCTGACTCCTAGAGCACGTACCTGTCTACTAGTTTCCTGAGAATACAAGTTATTTTGAAAGAGTAGATCAGCATTTTAAGCCGGTGAGTTCATAAGTATTTTAGTGATGTAAAGTATATTGTAAGTTCTTTTTAGAAAAGTTTGCTTGTTCCTTCAGAAAATCCTATATCTTCTGATATGATGAAAGATAAGTAAAAATGACTCTACATTTCCTTCTATGAGTACTAAATGGAAACAAGTTATATACAATTTAGAGTAAACAGACAATCGATTGTATGAATCTGCCCTAAGCCCACAACCAAACAAGGAACAGGGAATGAGGCGGAAGTCACACATCCCATTGTTTGTTAGATCTTCACTGTATATAACCCCGGCGTATTCATTTGGTACTTACAGAGTTAAGTGTAACCGTTCTTTATATTTAATGAAAACATTCTTTAAGAAAATCATATATTTCCTTTAGTAAAAATAGTAACCACTATAGTTCCTTCTATAATCACTTAGTTTATACAAACGACTTCCCAATAACGAATCCAGATTCCAAGCTTGCGAAATTAGCTTACAATCCTTCGTTATCAAACATTCAACAATCGACTGTGAGATATCGACTCCAATAACCATAATCTGTTAGCAGCCCTTCGCTTTTCATCGCATCGACATCAAATTCGATACCTGCCCTTCGCTTTTTTTTCACAGGTATCAAAATCCAATGCAATCGAACCATCTATCAACCATCGATCCCCAATTCTTCCATCAACAAACGAAATCAAAAATCAATTCACCAATAAAGTTCCCAAAACGACTTCACAGTCTTCGTTCAATCGACTTCCAAATTCCTACTCAAGCTATCAATAACGAACCATCAACAATCAATTTCGATTCCAAGTCATCCTCACTTACGATTGATGACAAACGCAAACTCCTCAAACATAAACATCTCATCTGCTTTCAGAATCAAATCTATTCTCAAGGTTCGATTCCCAAATCAATTTCCGAAACGATTCATTGAAATCGACTTTGACTGGAAGACACGATTTTGACTTTTAGCGTTTTTGACTTCTCGAGTTCATTAGTGAACAAACACAAATCGACATTGCAATTTATTCAATTGTTCACTCAATCAATAAAATCAAATACAAAAATCAAAATTGTTTGGAAGATTTATCCGATTCAAGAGGTTTACTCCATATGAAGACAAGAACTCAAGAACGATGAACACACACAAGAGTGTACAACTCGTTTATGCACATGATGAAGAACACTGAATAATCAAATCGTATATATGATTTGGATGAATCTTTGGGCTCGATTAACAGATATTGGATTAAAATGCATATGAATGGGCCGATTGTGAACAATATTTCATTGAAGTTTGGGCTTATGAATTGATTAACAAACAATAAAGAAATTTTTATTTCGATTTCGGCTTTTTCAATGGAAATTAAACATCAAAATAGATCATGATCAGAAACAACTCGTAATTTTGGACTAGACCAATGAATGAACAGTAATAGAATTGAATTTGTTTTTGTTTGGGCTTGATCTAAACAAAAATTTATTGGATCATCAATGGGGTTGAAACGGATTTGATCCAATGAGGCAAATCGATCAAAATTGAAAAACAAAAAACACGAATCGAGATCATGGACGTTTTGGAATCTATTTGAGAATTTGAGATACCTTTTTGACGAATCGAGTTCCGTTTTCACCAAACGAATTGAATTTAGAAGATCTTGGTTCTTTTGTTGGAATGAGAAAATCTCCAAATCGAACATTGTACCATCCACCATGCGAGATGTACAACTCGTTCTTCGTGTTCTTCAACGATCCAAGAATATCTTCAAAAGAACCACCAACACTTTTGGGTTTTGACTTCAAATTCAATGCAACATTTGGAGATTGTTGCTTTGGAACCCAAATTTGTTTAACGAATTTCAGTTTCACAACGTTTGACGATTTTTGTGAGTAAACCCGCTTGTTTTTGCGATTGATCTTCTTCTTCTTTTTCTTTCTCATCTTTTTGCATTTTGAAGACTTGACTCCATGAACAAACCCACTTTCCACAACATGAACATTTTGAGTTTGAATCAAATCTTTTGGAGTTTGATATTTGTGAATTTCTTGAACCACCGGCTTACGATAAGGAATCATTCCTTCAAACGAATCACAAGAACACAAAATATCATCGGTTTGAACTCCAATGAAGCAAAAAACCTTTTCATATTGAAAATCAACTTGAACCTTTTTATCATGAACTTCAAGAACATCAAGAACATCACATTGAACTCCATTGTCAACAACTTCAACAACCTTAAGAGCACGAAGATCATTTGGGTCTTCAATAAGAGAAATATATTTCTTGCTGAACAAATATTTTTCTTCTCCAATCTTATCAGTACTACTGATCATACGGACCATGTAATATCAGTCAACCATTAGATCTCACAAAGTGGTTGAAATATTAAGCTTCCATGATCATCCTTCAATCCTCCATAAGAAACCATAGTTTCCCAATATATCTTCTTGTTTAACACCAACCCATAATATTGATCTTTATTGACTTTGTATTTGATACCTTCAATGATCACAATCCAAGAATTGTAAGGCAAATTCACCATGATCACAAAAACTTGAAGATTTCTAGAGAGAGAAAGTGATTTTGAATGAGTTTTCTAGAGAGAGAAAGTAAAAATCACTTGAATTCAAGTGAAGAAAATCGAATTATGAATAGAATCAAAGATGAATTCGATTTCTGGAATCCAAAAACTCTCTAAAACACGAAGATCCAAGATCATAAAATGAATCACTAAATCAAAATCGCCATCAAGGATCAATTCTTGATGAAATCAAGAACACCCGCTCTGATACCAATTGTAGTGGTGTTGATTATGATGGCATGTGCGGAATTAGAAAGATCTAGTGAATCATCATGTAAAATCAAGAAGACCAGGAGTTAATAAATCTATGTAAGCTCATATTAGATCTAGAAAGAATATACAAATGGGTTTGTACAAAGGTTCTCTCTCTAGTCTAACACTCCAAATGGATTCACTTACATAATGGGAGTCACTCACTTCCTATTTATAGGAAAGACTCAACCCATTTACACATACAAGAGGGTAAGCCTAAAACACTACATCCAAAAGTGACTTTACACCCTAACATTCCCCCCTTAATGTAGAGTCTAGAAATTGTAAAAGTCGAAGTGTTTGTTCTTAGTTTCACATGTTAATTATTTTACTAAGTCTTCATTTGTGCGAAGCGTATTGTTAAGGACTTAGTATATGTAACATCCCAAAATTCAAGACCAAAAATTTCTTTTTAATAAAACATTACCTTAAACAAGACGTCATTCCAAAACATAATATGAGTATAAGTTTTCAAAACACATGTTTATTATCAGAGTAAACATTCCCAGGCTGACTAATCTATGGTGTGTGCCATGCGATCACCCCGAGCTCCTCCCTCCGCTACCGGAAGTACCTGAAAACAAAACTGAAAACCGTAAGCACGAAGCTTAGTGAGTTCCCCACCTTACCACATACCATGAAAAACCATATACTTCACATACTGGGCCACGCCCGCTATCCTGGGCCTCGCCCTCTACTTCGGGCCTCACCCGCTACAATGGCCCCGCCTGGCTTCGGGCCCCGCTCGGATACAGATATGTTTCACTTAGGCCTTGCCTGTCATAGGGCCTCGCCCACTAACATATAATAGCACATAAACATATCACATAACATTACATAAACTAAACATATACTAACAACTCTTGCTCTAAGGCCTCACCTATCTCTGGGCCCCGCCCGTGTCCTGCTACTGATAAGTCATGGAACCTCGTCCATACTCCTGCTGATAGTGAGATACGGGTCCAGCCCACCCTCACTCCTTTCCTAACTTGGGCCTCGCCCCTGTTCTGCTGCTACTGAGATGTGGAACACCATCCACACTCTGCTATTGGTGAGATACGGGGCCTCGCCCTCACTCACCTCCCTACCAGGAACATACAAGTATCACACAGACAACAAGTATAAACTATCACATAAACCGCTCCTTGGGCACCCGCCCTCTATCATTGGACCTCGTCCGAATATCATACTAGCATACTGTGCCTAGGGCTAACCCCCGGGTCTTCTACTCATAACTACATGGGCCGGCATTGAGGCCGTAGACCCATTCATACAAAGGGAAACTCACCTGATACTACTGAACTGCTGTTGCTAACCTCTTTGACCGCTACCTGACCACTGACTTCGAACTGCTGCTCCGCTAGCTCCCCGAGCTACCAATATCAACATAACACTTAGTCTAACTGACCTTCAAAGGTCAACCAAGTCAACTCTGGTCAAAGTCAACGTCCTGGTCAAAGTTAACCTTCCAGGTCAACCCTACTCGTCGAGTCACCCTACTGACTCGCCGAGTTCATAATTCCAGAGTCCTTCCACTCGCGACTCTACTCGCCGAGTCAGCCCCTGACTCGCCGAGTCTACTGATTCCCGATTCCTGACCTGTCCAACTCACTGAGTCCTGGCTCGACTCGCTGACTTGAGACTCAACTCGAAGGGTTTGAGACCATACGACCTGACTCGCCGAGTCTAAGAACAGAATCGCCGAGCACACGACAATCTACATCCAACTCGCCGAGTTGTTCATCCAACTCGCCGAGTTCATGCCTAGCTTCATCCGACTCGATGAGCTGTTCATCCCACTCGTCGAGTTCCTCCTCATCTTCAAGCTAATCGCCGAGTCCACTCGAAGGACTCGTCGAGTCCATTAAGATGCACTTACATGCAGAGGACTTCCGAGTCATGCATGAACTCCAAACTGTAGATCTACCCTTCCCAAGCCTATTCCCCACGTAAAGTTGCAAACTTTACGTGTAGAGAGGGAGATCTAGGCAAAATGCACTAATAACTAGGGTTTAAGACCAAGAGGCTCCAAATTCCACCCAATGGCTGATACTTTACGGGATTCTAAACCAAAACAAGCATGGATCTGAGGTAGCAACCTCAGATCTGGACCTCAAGCTCGAGATTGATCTTAAACATGGCTTAAAAGCCCCAAAACTCATAACCAAGGAAAATCTGGAGGAGAGAAACGACTTAATACCTTCAAATGCTCTGAAATGCTCCCCAAACTTCGGATCCAAGACCACTCCTTGATGCTTCAAAGATTCCTACTCCTTCCTCTTCCTTAAAACCACTCAAAAATGGCTAAAAGCTTGAATGAACACAATGGAGGCTTAGGGTGCGGCGTTCTGGGTGTGAGAGACAGTAAAGGAGCCCTAGGAAGAAGATTGAGACGTTTAAATAGGCTCCAAGCCCCGGATTTAGGGTTTTCCTCGCACAGACCAGACTCGTCGAGTCCACTTGGCCGACTCGCCGAGTTGGTCACTTACTCCTCGACCCGGATCCCGCTCCGACTCGCCGAGTCCTTCCTTGGACTCGCCGAGTCCCTCCTAAATTTAGGGTTTCCTTTACTTTCTTGGCTTTCAAAATCTTGGGTGTTACAACTCTCCCCCACTTAAACTGAACTTCGTCCTCGAAGTTTACCATGGCCCACCGCCTGCGATCTGCCTCCAATACCCAACACCAGCCGCCTACCTGCGCTGGTCTTCCACCTGGTCATTCTGACTAACATCAACCTCGCGGGTAAATCTCGGGTCAAACCTGACCCTGAACAACTTAGAAACAAAACTTACTCAACCGATAATCCTTCTGGTACTCACCGAGTACTGCACTGAACCCGCAGAGGTTCTCCACTACTTTCCTTGCGCAATTTCCTTGCCTTCCCAAGGCAAAGCCTCACAACCGACTTTTCCTCTGACACTGTGAAGGTCCTATCCTTCACTAACTCCATCACCCCCCCCCCCCCCCCCGCTATTCCCAGAACGGGTCATCACCGTCAGTACTCACTGACACTCCTTTCTGCCAACACTTGGTGTCGAGCACCCCTCGACTCAACTAACTGAATTCCACCGTATGCTGCATACTTGCACTGTCACCGACTGGCAATTCTGCTATTCCTCGCCTGACTCCCTGATGAACTGAGACCTCCCTGGTCCCTACCAACCTATCAATGACTGGATTACCGGCTCCCACCGGTAGCTTGTCCCAACACCATCACTGGTCGCTCTCAGCGACTTCCAAAGAAACCTCGACCACCTATAACTGTTCAATCAATCCTGCCATCCAGGCACTACAAACCTGGGATCCCCGATCCCCTAACTTGACACTAAGGTCCCTACCAGGTCCCACCTACGCTGCTAGAACTCACGGGCCTCGCTTACGGGTCCCACCCGCCTCTATCCTTCTAGTTTCACTAGTCTAGTCACTCTCGCTCGGGCCTAGCCCATGGGTCTCACCCAACCATACTACTGAGCAACCCTGCTCCCAGGTCTCATCTACACTGCTAATCTCATACGGGCCTCGCCCACGGGTCTCACCCAACTATATCCTGGAGCGGCCTCTCCCAAGGTCTCACCTCTCTAGAGCTATACAGGCAACTCCCTATCATTCTCATCCACTACTCAATCTTGATCCCTACCTGATCACTAGGAGATAAGGGCCTCGCCCCAACTCCACTAACGGGACTACTAAGGAATGCTATGGCTTACCCATAGGCTTACATCACCATCCATTGCTGACCTCTAGTGAATGCTACAGCTGCCCTGTAGTCTTACAACACTTCCACTACTGACTGCTAATACGAAGGCACCCACGTGCCATCAGCTTCTCAAGATCCTTATTCCGACTCCCGCGAGTCCTTCAGGCGATCCATAACCTGAATTCTCAACCATAACTAACCATTACCATCACACGCGCTAGCTGATGTGGAGTTTCTCGAACTCCCAACCCTGAAATCCTCAATCCATCAAACGCTGAACTACTTCTTTTCCCTCTCGGAGGTCACGTACTCATTCTGGGTCTGCGTGCTCCTCTCTGGGCACACCCGGAGGATTCTCCCCCACTTCGATCCTGCTTACCCCTTGCTGGTCAATACTCAAAGAGATCCCGATCTTTGCTACCATTTCATAACCCATCCACTGAGGAACCCAAGCCCGCCATAGCTAGGGATTTAGCCAATCCATCACCATCAATGCACCACTCCGAACTAGCGAAACATACCAAATCCCTCCCAAGCATGCTACAGTTACTGCATCCTTCGAAACCTTCTTCAATAGAGCACATCCCCTAACTACCATACAAATATCCAAGGTATGCAGATGGCATATAACTCGATCACAATCAACCAATCAAAATAAAATACTTTTACCGCTAATGATGCAGAACCATAACAATGAAATCATGCACAAATAAAAGAACTGAAAATGGAAAATTGCATACCTGCAACGTCCGGCGTTGCTCGCGTCTCCAAGGTCATCATCTGAAAAGCCCTGCTCCCTGCCACAGGTGCCTCTACCTGGCCCCGACGGCCATCTGTGATCCTCAAAGTTGCAGGGGCAGGTGCCATCACCCGTCCTGCCGAAGACAAGCTGGGGCACTGGGCCTTCTTGTGGCCCCGCTGGTTGCAATGAAAATATATCAAGTCTGATCCCTGCGCGGCGGTAACAGTACAATCCCTGCTGAAATGACCAGTCCGACCGCACTTGAAACATCCAGACTCACCACCGCTACCACTCCTGCACGCGCCCCCGTGCGCCCTGCCACACTTTCCGCACCGACTGCGGTCCTGATGATCCCTCGATCTCGAATCCGATCCCTTGGGCCTTTTGCCCGAACCCGTAGCTACCCGAACCTCATCCGGCTTCCTCTTCCGGATCTGCTCCAAATCAATTTCCCTCTCTCTAGCCCGAGAAATCATATCTTCCAGCATCTTACAGCTGGATCTGCTCACGAACTCCCTGATGTCATCCCTCAACATCTCATGGTACCGAGCCTTCTTCATCTCCTCATCCGCGACATACTGTGGTACAAGAAGAGCCCTCTCCCTGAACTTGGCGGTGATCTCCGCCACAGTCTCAGTAGTCTGCGTCAAATCCTGAAACTCTCGTGCCAGCTGCTGCACCTCAATAATTGGCGAAAACTCCGCCCTGAACCTGGCCAAGAAATCGCTCCAAGTCATCGCGTCCAACGCGGCATCATCCCCCAAAGCATGACCAATCTCCTCCCACCAATCCCTCGCTCTGTCCTTCAGAAGACAGGAGGCAAGTCTAACCTTGTCCCCCTCGGGACACTTGCTCGTACGAAAAGCGTTGGCAACATCAGCCAACCATCTGCTGCTAGCAATGGGGTCCCTAGCCCCATGATAATCTGGTGCCCCGCAGGCTCTGAACTCTCGAAACGTCAAGGTACGCGCCCCCATCAATGCCATCATCTCAGTACGGAAGGCTCCCAGCCTCTCCTCCAAGATCTCCAGTATGCCCTCCTTGACCGTGCCAAAGATCACAGGAGTCTGAGCTAGTATACTGCGCGTAACCTCAGCTGATATCAACTCTCTCATCCGCTCCTCGAGCTGCTCGGTCCCAGAACCCGAGCCTGATCCCTCTCCGGCGCCTGATCCACCCGCTGGTCTCTCTCGCAATGTCACCATGCTGATAATATATAACACAATCACTATCAGAAACTCATCACCGCTGCGAGACCAAACACACTCCCTACTAGGTTCCTGGTCTTGTCTTGGCCTTTCCCAAATCGAGTACAGATCCTCTGCTTTTAGTAGTACGGGCCCATACTACCTTCCACATCTATCCGTACTTTCCTCAGGAATTGCTTCGACTCCACCAGGTCCCTTATCCACTACTACTGCTCCCAGCACTATCTCATCCTAGGCTTACCCTAGGGAAACCTATGACTCAACTCAAACCAGCCCTCAGCTGCTGAAGGTCTCCTTGTGATGCCAATTAGCCATCACCTGGGTACCATCACATGCGATGAGGCTCAGATAATCCTTCAAGTAAAAGACTCATCCCTACAACAGTTAGACTTAAACGAGAGCTGCGCAATAGGGCCAATTCCAGTACTATGAGATTATTCAAACCTGATCACATGTGACGTAACGTATCCATCTAATGGCTAACTCCCATCACTCAAAATCCCACAATGCACAAAGCAAGCAACATTCAGACAAGGGGAAAAATCTAACCACAACATACTCAAGCAATCATATCCACATAGCAAGAATCTGAACTAGCATGCAACACAAACTCATAAACTCAGGCATAACCTAAATAGGCTATCCTACTACTGTCTAATCAGCACTATCATGCAGCTCCAAAAGCACAAATAACAGGCACATAATGCATCATCCCTAGATCCTTAGTCCTATTCTAGCATGTTGTTCTATCACTGATAATCATAACATAAACTTGTATGGGTATTTTGGGGTACTTACTTGAGCTCGGTTGATTGCATGCACCACACCTCTTTTCTCTTTTCAAAGGTCTTTTCTTTCTGAATTCTTTTTGCTTTTCTAAAACTATTTTTCGTTCTCAAAACTCTTTTTACCAAAACTGTCTTTTCATTTTTGAAAACTTTTTATCCGACCCCTCAGTTTGAGTTCAGGCACACCCGAGAGTATGCCCGAATCCCTCAAACCAAGGCTCTGATACCAACTTGTAACATCCCAAAATTCAAGACCAAAAATTTCTTTTTAATAAAACATTACTTTAAACAAGACGTCATTCCAAAACATAATCTGAGTATAAGTTTTCAAAACACATGTTTATTATCAGAGTAAACATTCCCAGGCTAACTAATCTATGGTGTGTGCCATGCGATCACCCCGAGCTCCTCCCTCCGCTACCGGAAGTACCAAAAAACAAAACTGAAAACCGTAAGCATGAAGCTTAGTGAGTTCCCCACCTTACCACATACCATGCAAAACCATATACTTCACATACTAGGCCACACCCGCTATCCTGGGCCTCGCCCGCTACAACGGCCCCGCCGCTCCAGGCCCCGCCAGGCTTCGAGCCCCGCTCGGATACATATCTGTTTCACTTAGGCCTCGCCTGTCACAGGGCCTCGCCCACTAACATATAATAGCACATAAACATATCACATAACATTACATAAACTAAACATATACTAACAACTCTTGCTCTAAGGCCTCGCCTATCTCTGGGCCCCGCCCGTGTCCTGCTACTGATGAGTCATGGAACCTCGTCCATACTCCTGCTGATAGTAAGATACGGGTCCAGCCCACCCTCACTCCTTTCCTAACTTGGGCCTCACCCGTGTTCTGCTGCTACTGAGATGTGGAACACCATCCACACTCTGCTATTGGTGAGATATGGGGCCTCGCCCTCACTCACCTCCCTACCAGGCACATATAAGTATCACACAGACAACAAGTATAAACTATCACATAAACCGCTCCTTGGGCACCCGCCCTCTATCACTGGACCTCGTCCGAATATCATACTAGCATACTGTGCCTAGGGCTAACCCCTGGGTCTTCTACTCATAACTACATGGGCCAGCATTGTGGCCGTAGACCTATTCATACAAAGGGAAACTCACCTGATACTGCTGAACTGCTGCTGCTAACCCCTTTGACCGCTACCTGACCACTGACTTCGAACTGCTGCTCCGCTAGCTCCCCGAGCTACCAATATCAACATAACACTTAGTCTAACTGACCTTCAAAGGTCAACCAAGTCAACTCTCGTCAAAGTCAACGTCCTGGTCAAAGTTAACCTTCTAGGTCAACCCTACTCATCGAGTCACCCTACTGACTCGCCGAGTTCATAATTCCAGAGTCCTTCCACTCGCGACTCTACTCGCCGAGTCAGCCCCTGACTCGCCGAGTCTACTGATTCCCGATTCCTGACCTGTCCAACTCACTGAGTCCTGGCTCGACTCGCTGACTCGAGACTCAACTCGAAGGGTTTGGGACCACACGACCTGACTCTCCGAGTCTAAGAACAGACTCGCCGAGCACACGGCAATCTACATCCAACTCGCCGAGTTGTTCATCCAACTCGCCGAGTTCATGCCTAGCTTCATCCGACTCGACGAGCTGTTCATCCCACTCGTCGAGTTCCTCCTCATCTTCAAGCTAATCGCCGAGTCCACTCGAAGGACTCGTCGAGTCCATTAGGATGCACTTACATGCAGAGGACTTCCGAGTCATGCATGAACTCCAAACTGTAGATCTACCCTTCCCAAGCCTATTCCCCACGTAAAGTTGCAAACTTTACGTGTAGAGAGGGAGATCTAGGCAAAATGCACTAATAACTAGGGTTTAAGACCAAGAGGCTCCAAATTCCACCCAATGGCTGATACTTTACGGGATTCTAAACCAAAACAAGCATGGATCTGAGGTAGCAACCTCAGATCTGGACCTCAAGCTCGAGATTGATCTTAAACATGGCTTAAAAGCCCCAAAACTCATAACCAAGGAAAATCTGGAGGAGAGAAACGACTTAATACCTTCAAATGCTCTAAAATGCTCCCCAAACTTCGGATCCAAGACCACTACTTGATGCTTCAAAGATTCCCACTCCTTCCTCTTCCTTAAAACTACTCAAAAATGGCTAAAAGCTTGAATGAACACAATGGAGGCTTAGGGTGCGGCGTTCTGGGTGTGAGAGACAATAAAGGAGCCCTAGGAAGAAGATTGAGACGTTTAAATATGCTCCAAGCCCTGGATTTAGGGTTTTCCTCGCACAGACCAGACTCGTCGAGTCCACTTGGCCGACTCGCCGAGTTGGTCACTTACTCCTCGACCCGGATCCCGCTCCAACTCGCCGAGTCCTTCCTTGGACTCGTCGAGTCCCTCCTAAATTTAGGGTTTCCTTTACTTTCTTGGCTTTCAAAATCTTGGGTGTTACAGTATATTTTTTGTACACTCATGTTTCCTATAAATAGGGACTGAGGTTAGAAGTAGAGTAACGATTGATTCAACGAGTGATTCATTAGTCATTCGCATGTTTCTCTGCTTAGGTTTGTAATCAGTTTCTTCATCAATATAAGATCTGATTAATATTTACTCCTTGTGTTCATACTTTTCATTCATATAATCATGATTGCTTTCTAAATCTCGATTACAATTCTCTTCAATTGGTATCAGAGAAGGATTCAAACCGCGTTGATCCGATTTTCGTTTTACAATCATTTTCTTCTTGAGTAGTGACTTTACTCAAAAAAAATTCCGCGCATTTTGGTTCTGAAAATCTCTCTTGATCTTCAGATTTGAATCGATTCTGCATTTGAATTGTTTAGTCGAGTGATCGATTAGCAGTCGGTGATCAATTCACAAATTCATCAAGTTTTTCATGTTTTTCTGAAAAATTCTCATGTTCATCATTGGCGAACTTCAACATGAATACCATGATTTCTTTCTCTCACTTGTTTGGTTCTTCAACCAAAATTGCAATGTTAATCCCTGAGTACTATGATCAGTGGGCTGATAGGATGGAGGATTACTTAAATGGAATTGATGAAGAGCTCTGGAATTGTATCAATGGAATAGTTCTACCTCCTGGAAATGTTCAATCAATTGGAGCATCTGCTTCTTCAAACGATGTTACTGAACAACAGAATCGCCTGAAGAAGAATGAGAAAAGGTGTATGAGGGAGCTAAGAGGTGGACTGCCTCCTGTAGTTTACAGTTACATTCATAGTTGTAAAACAGCCAAGGAGATTTGGATCACTCTGAAAGAGAAGTATCAAGGAAGTGAGAAGACAAAGATCAATTCCGTTAAGCAACGTCTTGTTGAGCTTAAGGAATTCAGACAAAAGGATGCTGAAACAATTGAAAACTACTATGATCATCTGAATGAGCTTGTTTATCGTTGCAGCAGGTATGGAATCACAAGATCTCTCATGGAATTCAATCTGACATTCATCATGGGTCTTCGCAAGGAATGGCGTAGTGTGAGTATTATGATAAAGAACCAACAAAGTTTTGATACATCCACCTTGAATGATATCTAAAACCAGCTGAAAACACATGAAAGCGAAGTTACAGAAATGTTTGAAGAATCGAAACAAAGTCTAGGAGGTCCATTGGCTTTAGTTTTGAAGGTTATTAAAATTGATGCTAGTGAGAAGGATGAATCTGAGAATGAAGGTTTCTTAATGAATTCTGATGATGAAGCAGTTGCATTTTATTCGAACAACAGAGTTAAGAAAATTTTCAAAAATCCTTTCAATCCAAAAGGAAAGCAAACTGATGCGAAGAGTGATTTCATAAAAGCTGGAAGTGAGGAGAAGAAGAAATTTGAGAAGGTTGAAGAAAAGAAGAAAGATGCGAAAGCAGAGAAGAAACTAAAAGGTGACTCTAGAATTGATTGTCATTACTGCAATGGTGCAAATCATTTCGCAGCTGATTGCATGTTAAAGAAGAAAGAGGAGAAGAAGAGCAAAATCAAAGACGAAGCCTACTACTCAGAGAAGCTTGAGGAGGTGCGTGCGAAGGCAAAAGGATTGTATTTGGTTGCGAAAGGAGAGTCTGAAGGAGAAGAAAGTGGAACTTATCAGATCTGGTCTTCAGGATCTGATGATGAAGAGATGAGGCACCCAACTCATGGTGCAATGTTCGCAAGTTATTAAGAAAACTGCGAAGAGAATGTTTCTGGACAATGCTTTGTGTCCAAGTCCACCGATAAATATCCAATGACCACTAAGGTACGTGCTATTATTGAATCCTTTAATATTCCTTTATCTGCTTATGATGCTGAAATAACTTCATTTGATGATACTGTTGCTTATTTTGATTATGTCATTGTGTCTGCTAGTACAGAAGCACAAAATCTAAAATCGCAACCAGTTGAGACAAGAAGACAATTAGAAATAAAACGAAGCAGAGTAGATAAACTTGAATTACAAATGAAAAATGTAAATTGTGATAGTGACAATCTTGATAAAGAAGTTAGGTTGTTACTAGCACAACGAAACATTTATTGTAACTCTGCTAAACGTTTATATGCGAAGTTAACAACTTTACATCATTCATCTGAGATAAGCAAAGAACAACATAGGAAACTACTACCTTTTCTTGAATTTGAACGCGAAAAAGTTGATGTTGTTTCTTATGATTGCGAGAATACTATTGCTAAATTTCAAAAAATACCTGATGATAGATTCGCATATGGTATTGTCAAAATTGATGAATTTTTTAATGCGAATGAATTGGTTAATATTGTTAATGAAAGTTTGACAATGAATGAACAAGTGAAAATCTTAAAGAAAACTGAAACTTCAACTCTTGATTCTCAACACAATTATGCTGATGTCGATGACAATTCAGATAATGTGAGTGAAATCAGTGAGATCGAAGAGTAAGAAGAGATTGATTGTTCTCAACTCTCTATCATTAATATAACATCTAAGTTCAAAGGTAAAGAAATTATAGTTGATTCGATAGTGAAGGATGAAAATGATAAACCCTCTACTTCGCAAACTTGTGACTTTGACAATGTGGAAGTTGAAAGCTGTAAGTCAGATGACATGGATGAAGAGGAAGAATAAGTGAAAGATTTGCATGAATCACCTCAACGTGTTGTTGTTAATCAAGTGTTTGGTGATACAAAAGAATTCGACAAAGTTCTTAATGAAAAAGGTGTACATTATTTGGAAACCAACACTGTGGTCTATCCGAATTTTATATGTACTGATAACACGGTTTTTCCAAATCAAGTCTTCGTCACAACTGGAAATGTTGAGAAAATCAAGCCTAAATTCAACAAAATGGTTGAAAATGACAACAAAAGGTCAACTACTGAAGCTTTCTTTGCAAATCAAAATACGGTAGAAAACAATTTAACTCAAAACTCTTATGTTTTTCAATGCCAAAAATCATCACAAAAATGGATGGTTAAAAGTGAAAAAGAAAACAAAGTTTTTGAAAAAGATGAAAAACCAAAGATGGAAGTGAAATTGAATTCTCATGAATTTAAGTTGATGGTTGGAAAGTATTCAAATGA
Organism: Lactuca serriola; assembly: GCF_051521515.1. NCBI lineage: Eukaryota > Viridiplantae > Streptophyta > Magnoliopsida > Asterales > Asteraceae > Lactuca > Lactuca serriola. The sequence continues at coordinate 216,817,556 of NC_136408.1, forward strand.
AAACAATGTTTCAAAAAGAAAAGCAATCTTTTGGCAAGTTGTGTCCAATGATAAACCTAAAGTTGCGAAAGCACACATTCCAAGAACAAAACCATCAAAATTTCAGAGAACGAACAAACAAAAGAATACAAGATTTCATAAACCAATATATTCCGTTGACAAAATTTCAATGAAAAATAAAGATGAATCTGTTCGAAAATTTGACAACATTAGAAAATTTGAGACTTCGCAAAATTTTGTGAATGATCGTAAGTTTCAAAATGTTAGAAAATTAACGAATAATTCACCAACTTTGAATGTCAAAACTCAAACAAAACCAAAATTTTCACCCAAACAACCAAATTTTCCAAATCCTTCGATCTCAAAAATGACCAAAGTTTCGTATACAAAAGGAAAATCTGATGTATATACGCTCAACAATTGGCTTGAAGGGCAAGGAAAACAATACCAAAATGGAAAGTTTTCAAAACAACAGATAAAGACTGCGTTTGATAAGTTTGTGACTGAGTCTTCTACTGGTAGTTCATCATCTCATGATTCGCAAGTTCTAGTACAAAAATGGAAACCAGTTGTGAAAGTTGCGAAAGTTGTGAAGGATGAGATGAAAGTCAATGGAAATCCAAAACTATCGAACAACTATATTTCAATATCTAGATCTGATGAGGTTGATTTAATCGATAGTGCACAGACAAAGTGAAAATGTGGTTTTTAAATTCAAAAAATTTGTTCAATGCTACTAATGATGGACCCAACAAGTCTTGGGTTCCTAAATTCTTTCATTAAATGCAGGTGATATGTGACGAGCAATATGATGCGAAATGGTATATTGGTAGTGGTTGCTCTCGTCACATGACTGAAAGAAAGGAAAATTTGCGAGATTATAGAAGCTTGGAAAATGCTGGAGTAGTCAAATTTGGAAACAATCACAAGTGTCAAGTGAAAGGTTATGGAAATGTCACAAATGGACAATTCACAGTTAACCGAGTTGCTTATGTCGAAGGTCTTCAACATAACTTGATTAGTGTTTCGCAACTTGTTGTGGGTATTGGAAATCAGGGTGTGTTCAATGAAGAAGGAAGCATTAGTTCGAAAGTAGAGACAAATGATGTACTTCTCAAATCCAGAAGATATGGAGACATGTTTACACTCGACATCAAACCGATTGTGGGCAAACCTGTAGTGTGTCTATTGTTGAAGGCCTCCAATGATGTTAGCTGACTTTGGCATAGAAGATTGTCTCATTAGAACTTTCGCAATATTAACAAGCTTGTTACTGAGGATTTGGTTTGAGGTTTACCTGTACTAAAATTTGATAATGATACTTTGTGTGCAGCTTGTGAATAAGGAAAACAACATAGAAAAGGTCATCCAATTGTGATAGATTCAAAAATCGTGGAACCATTGGAACTTCTTCACATTGACTTATATGGACCGTCGACTGTTGCTACAATCAATAAAAAGTGGTACATTTTAGTTATTGTGGATGATTTTTCTCGATTTACATGGGTATTCTTTCTCAGGTTAAAATTTGAAGTTGCTCAGACGATGATTGATTTTATCAAAAAGATTGAGATGAGTCTTAAAAAGAATGTTCGCAGAATTAAAAGTGACAATGGTTCTGAGTTTAAAAATCAAACGCTGGATTCATATCTCACAGCCAAAGGTATTTCGCATAATTTCTCATCACCATATACTCCATAACAAAATGGTGTTGTTAAAAGAAGAAATAGGTCTCTATGTGAAGCGGAAAGGACCATACTAACATATGCGAACTTACCTCAATATCTTTGGGCTGAAGCTATGTCGATTGCATGTTTTTCTTAGAATCGTTCATTCATTCATCAAAGATTCAATATTACCCCATATGAAATACTCAACAATCGAAAACCTAATGTAAAATTTTTCCATGTTTTTGGTTGCAGGTGTTTTATAATGAATCTAAAAGATAATTTGACCAAGTTCCAAGCGAAAGCTGATGAAGGCATATTCTTAGGATATTCGCAAAATTCAGTTGCATACAGAGTGTTAAACAAGCGAACAAGAAAAGTTGAAGAAACTTTCAACTTTACCTTCGATGATTACTATCTTAAACAAACGGATAGTAAATTTGAAAATAAATCAATTCTTGTTGATTCAGATACTCAAATTGAAAATTCAGATATCAATGATTTTCATTATGACTTAATTTTCGGAATTCCTGACAGGGCAATTGATGCAGAAGATCATGCTCCTGATAATCAAACATCAGAATCCTCAAAACATACTGATGATTCAACAATTACTACGACTTCAATATCTTGCGAAAGTGTTCCTAAAGTTCGTATGGAGGGGGAGCATACGACCACAAATATACAGGGAAAGCAAACTTTCGAGAGGGAGAATGAGACTATGAATCATCAAGTTGAGGGGGAGCATTCACAATTACCTTTAAATGATCAATATGAACATCATTTTGAGGGGGAGCATCAAGATGAACATCATGTTGAGGGGGAGCATGATGAAACAGAGACAATTAATCTTGTTGAAAATTGTGAATTTCATGAATTAAATGATAATTTTTCTTTTGCAGGATTTGAAAATGAAGATATGTACGAATATGCACCATTGGAATTCAATCCTGATTTTCCATCACTTTAGAAATGGACAAGGAATCATCCCAAAGAACAGGTGATTGGGAATCCACAAGATGGTGTGTTGACAAGAGCTCAAATTCGTGCGAAAAATGAGGTACTGAATGCGAACCAAGAATTACGTATGTTTAATGTTTTTATTTCGAAAATAGAGCCAAAGACAGTAAAGAATGCTATGGAACACTTATATTGGGTTGTTTCTATGCAATCTGAACTGGCTGAGTTTGAACGAAACAAGGTTTGGAGATTAATTCCTAAACCTTCTGATGTTTCGATTGTAAGATTAAAATGGAATTTCAAAAATAAAACCGACAAAGATGGCAATATTATTCGAAATAAAGCTAGACTAGTTGTTAAAGGCTATTCGCAACAATAAGGAATAGACTATGAAGAAACATTTGCTCCTGTCTCAAGACTTGAAGCAGTTCGCATATTTTTAGGTTATGCAGCTCACAAAGACTTCGATGTTTTTCAAATGGATGTTAAGTGTGCATTCTTAAATGGAGAACTAGAAGAAACAGTTTATGTTGAACAACCACCAGGATTTATAAATGAGGAACATCCTGATCATGTTTACATACTAGACAAAGCAGTTTATGGGTTAAAACAAGCACTAAGAGCCTGGTACGCAACATTTACAATTTTTTTGAAACAATCTAAATTTAAACAACAATCAGTTGACCCTACATTATTTCGCAAGAAAGTTGGGAGTCATCTTATGCTTGTTCAAATTTATGTTGATGGTATTATTTTTGGCTCAACCGACCCAACATTGTTTACTGAATTAGAAAATCTCATGAAGAGTCAATTTGAAATGAGCATGATGGGAAGAATTAATAATTTTCTTGGTTTAAATATAAGACAGAACAGGGATGGAATTTTAATCAACCAAGAAAAATATACAAAGAATCTACTCGAAAAGTTTGGAATGACAAACAACACGAAGCTTAGAGTACCATTGACAGTGGGAACAAGGCTAACTCCTTCGTTAGATACTCCTGATGTTGATTTAACACTTTATCGAAGCATGATTGGGTCTTTATTGTACTTAACTGCAGGCAGACCTAATTTTATGTTTTCAGCATGTAATTGTGCTAGGTATCAAGCTAATCCCAAAGAACCTCACTTAACTGTAGTGAAAAATATTTTTCGCTATCTTAAGGGGACAATTTCGTTAGGACATTGGTATCCTTCGAAATCGGGATTCTTCATTCAAGCTTTTTCAGATTCTGATCTAGGAGGATGTACTTTGGATAGAAAAAGTACAAGTGGTGGATGTCAACTATTGGATGGAAAATTGGTGAGTTGGCAATCGAAGAAGCAAACTTGTGTTGCTATATCAACTGCTGAAGCTGAATATATTTCAGTTGCAGCTTGCACTTCGCAAATCATTTGGATTCAGAGTCAACTTCAAGATTATGCTATAAATATGAAAAAGATTCCCTTGTATTGTGATTCTCAAAGTGCAATTCGCATTTGTCATACTCCAGTACAACACTCAAAGATAAAACATATTGCTCTTCGATATCACTTTATCAAAGATCATGTGGAAGATGGGAATATCGAAGTACATTTTGTTAAAACCACTGAACAACTTGCTGATATTTTTACTAAACCTCTTGATGAAAAATCATTTGTGAGAATTTTTAGCAGGTTTAGGGATGATCGATGCGAATTCAGTGCCAAAATCAATCACTCAAGAATGAAAGGTCCATTCAACAGCTCTGAACCAAAATCATTCAGAAGTTACTATGCGTTAAGCGGTTTCGCATTGCTTCGCATTCGCACATTTGGTAACTGAGGTTCAATTTAATTTTGTTCTTTTCTGCTTTGCAAAAAACACGAAAAACCAAAAATATTTTCATTTGTTTGTCTATTTTTTTAAAAAAATTCAAAAACAACAAAATTATTTTCTTTTATTTTGTCTTTCATTTTCGAAAAATATAAAACTCAAAAATATTTTCTTAAGATTGTTAAAATTAGATTTCATTTTTGTTCTTTTATATTTGAAAAATACAAAATCACAAAAAAAAAATTTAAAAACTTTGTTCCTTAAGTTTTGTGTGTTTTCAGTATTTGTCAAGAGCAAAATGCGAAGAGGTCATGCTTATGTTTCTGTGGGTAGGTATCATTTCTTTCAACTATGTACTAGTTAGGATGTCCCTAGAAGCCTACTGCAGCATGTTGACCCAAACCTCATATGACTCTATGTGTAAGAAACGAAAGCCTTAATGAAATTATCTTATGAAAATTTCTTCCCAACCAGGCTTATATTCGTATTAGTCAAAAGAGCTACCTTACTCGTCTCAAATGAGTAAAGGGTTTTTTGTTTGGTCCACAAATAACAGAGGTACATTCGATCTTATAACCAATCTTTTTCATCACAAAATTTCTTAACACGATACATACACAAAGACACATGTCCATGCGGTCACTTGATCAAACCAATCATGATTTAGACATGTCATCATTCTGTGTTAATGATCTTGTTTCATGAGTCTATGAAATAAGTGAAACCCACAAACTTAGCAAATTAAGGAATTGACGGGGAACTATGTTCCAGATTTTTACGAAACACTTGTTTCTGTATCTGATATTCCATATACTCCAAATTATATTCATTCTTATGAGTGATCTTGATCAAATTTTCAAAGCCCACGGAGTTTGTTTCCCAACAGGGTCCAACACTTAAATTTTTTTTGAATATAATTTCCGTGTGAGTATATATCTGAAATCCTTGTCACTTTTCAAAAATAATCCAAAGCAATCTTGTCCCTGAACACAATGTTCAAACAAGTAATTTCGGTTACAATTACTCACCTTATGTTTAGGATGATATGTAATGAAATTCGCACACCACCATATTAAGTGTATAAAAGAAGCCCTTCGATACTTCTCTATAAGTATTCGATTGTATGTCCAGTGAAAATGCGAAAGCAGTTGATTAGCTCTCTTGGTAATTAATGAAGTAACCTTTGCCCGGGGTTTTACTACTTTGTGTTAATAAATTTTGACATCACAGGATTCCAAAAAAAAATTTAACTTGCTTCTTATCTCATTTATTTGAATCACATGCACTCACGAAATCCTTGAGGTTCTAAGTAATACTAACTTAGGCTGAAGATTTCGCAAGACTGGTAAATGACTTCGTTTAAAATCCCATAAACGAAAGAGGCCAACCTCAATACCGAAGAGTCTTCTTTCACACAGCTGTACTCATGAACAGTTTCCAGTAACTGTTGGCCATAGTTTCAAGGCACTTTATGGGGTATGATCATTACAACGGCTATTGATTGCACGTTTCCAGGAACACGTAGCCTACTCTATTTTTGGAAACGGGTCATCTTTGGGATTAAAATATAAAAGGGATAATCTTTTCTGAGAATCATTACGCGATTCAAAATTCTCAGACGAACAAAAAGCCCTAATCTTTCTTTAAAGAAATTTCTCAGATTAACAATGGCTGCTACTCAATCAAACACAGAAGAAGTTATTTCAGAGTCCCTCATGAAGATTTAAAGCACAAATTTCCAAGTTGATCCCAATGTCTCATCTTACCCAGAAGAATTGAAGATGTTGATCGTTGCACTGAAAAGATCATCATTGTCAGCTGCTATGTTCAGTTCATTCCCAGTTCATATGACTTGGTTGTCAATGGCGACATCAATTGCGTCATACAACTATGCAACAAATGTGATAACCTTCAACCTGGTGAATAACAAGAGGGTTCGTCTTATCAAGAACATGTTCATCGACTTCTTGAACATTCCTCATAACCCACCGTTCTTTAAGCCAACCAACTCACAGATTATCTTCATGTTCAATGAGATGGGACATCAACCCACTCTTGAAAAGATAAGTGATTTCAGGAAATCAAGCTTACCATGTATTTGGAACTTCTTGTTTGGAATCTTTCTACGATGCTTGATCGGAAGGAGTGTCGGTCTAGATAGGGGAACAATGGAGGTTTATGCAACGGTTATGGGACTTTACTACGATCTAAGTGTTGATTATGGAACTCAGCTTTGGAAGGAATTCAACAAAAGCTTAGAAAACACCTGTGTTGATAAGGGGATTTCTTGTGCAAGGTACTGGAGTTTGATATTGGAAAAGGTATATGCGAAAGAAGGAATTCAAGTTCCTGAAGGAGGAGATGTCGCAAAATTTTCTTTGTACCAATTTCACAAAGTTGTTAAAGATGATGCGAATATCTTCACAAGTGTTGCAAGAATTCCTGATGCAATGCTTCACAAAGTATCCTCTACTCACAAGGTGTTGGTTCGATACATGAAGACTTTTGATCCTAATGTGCGAACTGGAGTGCTACTTGAAGTCAGTGGTGAGTCATCCAAGAAGAAGAAGAAGACTAAAAAGGAGGAAAAACACAAATCTCCAAAAGTATCAAAGGCTGAAGAGGTTGAGAAAGTTGAGTCTTCTACCAAACTTGCGAAGGAGATCATACCGACTAAGTCAGGGGTCTTAAAGAAGTTTCACAAGTTGTCACATAAGAAGACTGCCTCTCCTACTATTCGCAAAACTGAAGTGAGTAGTAAGGGGGCTATGTTTAGAGAAATTTCGGCTCCTATTTCTCATATGTCAAAAAAAAAGAGCTCAAGATGTTGCGAAGCATATCATTAAGAAGCTGTACAAGAAAAGGAAGATGATTATTCGCAATGAGTCATCAGATGATGAAGTGGTTCCTGAGACTCCACCTGTTTCAACTTAACCAATGGTAAACATCTCTCTTCCCATTACTTCGCAAATTTCCACTACAACAACCATTCCACTCAAAGTAGTCACTACCAAATCAGTTCATGAGGAGGTACCTACTTGTGATATGGTTGTTAACGTATTTGATACAGGGGCACCTATCACGAGTGTCGAAACTACAATGCCAATCATTTTATCTACTTTATTACCCATCTCATCTGAGAATTTATATACTTCATTACCACCATTCATTCTCCCGAATACAAATATAACCACATCATCAATCTTTGATCATCCTTTACAAAATCCCTTCACTACATTGTTTCCATCACAATCCCCTGAAACACAACAACCTATATCTTCGCAAGCTCAGTTTGATGAAGAAACCGAAGGAGGAGGTTTTGGAGAAACATTTGAAGCTTTACACTTTGATTCAGAGGAGGAGGAAATCCCTGATCATATGCTTATGTCAGGTAAGCAATTTAAAATCCTGAATCAAAAGTTGAATGCAATCCTTCAATCACAAGCTGATTCTGGTACAAAGTCTTCTCTATCGGGTTTGGAGGTTGAAACAATGATCAAAGCTGCAGAGAAAAGAATAGCTGCGAAAGTTGATGACTTTGATAAGAATAATGAGCTTCGCATTCAAGCTCAAGGGAAATCTTTTGATGGTGTTGTAAAAGATCTGAAAATTGCTACAAAAGAATGACATGTCCTTTTCGTACAAGATGTGAAGAAGGTCAGGGAAAATGTCAACTTCAAGGTTGAGGAGTTAAAGAGTGTTGATGTTGTTGCTGAAGCACTTACCAAGATCTTAATTCACAAAACTTGGAAGTGAAAAAACGTGTTGATGTTGTTGCTGAAGCACTTACCAAGATTGTTACTGATTCTCAATCCCCTGCTCCAATTATCGAAGCCAAGTACCAAGAAGATAAGGAGCAGTTCGCAAAACTAATTCAGTTGGTGACTGAATTAAAAAGTTCTGTTTCGAAGCATTCTCAACAATCAATTCTTACTTTAGAATTCTTAATGCTTAAAGTCAATACTTTGGCGCAAGCTATTCAGAAGGCATTGGCCCCAATCACAAATTTTACTTCCGTTTTACCGAAGAATGCCCCACCTGCTTTCACAGGGGTGCAAGGGGGAGAAAGAAAAGAAAGTAAAGGGGATGATGCAAAAACTGTTGGAAAGCTACATTCCACTCAGCTTAAAACAACTTTGCATGTACTCACGAAACCAATTATTTCAACAATAGTAACAACAAAGCCATTTTCAAAGCCAATTTCTAAGGGAATTATAATTGGTTCAACAGAAGGAGGGAGTTCGAGTGTGAAACCTCAAACAGTGGATACTGAAAAAGGTAAAGAGGTGGCTTATGGAAAGTCGAAAGAAGAAAAGAAAGCAGAGGCTGAAGATGAAATGGAAAAACAAAGACAGATTCAGAGCATTCTAAGGCAAAGAGCAAATGATCCACCAACTTTGAACAAGGGTGATCCTGCGAAGTTATACTCATTCGAAACCATCGAATCCAAAGTCTTGGGAAATCACTTGTACGATTTTGAGAAAAAGCCTAGAAGAAGTTATGATGTTGCGAATTCAGACAGATGCCAACTTGACTTCCCGATAAACGAAATGATGATTTTCACAGCGCAGTACAAGATCAGTGAAAAGTTTGAAAATGCTGATGAATACACTTACATGAAAATCAGATTTCTTGCTGTACTTGCGAAGGATCAAGAGGAAGTTTGGTCTCTGATTAAGATAAAGAAAGTGCAAACTATCAAGAAGGATGAAATGTTCGAAAATATTCTTCAAAATTTTCGATACTTCTTTGTCCGAGCAGATAACAAGCCTTTCGATTTTACCATTGCTAACTTTCCCATAATGAATCTAAATGATCTCATTGAAGTGGCTTTTATCCTGAAAGACATGGAAGAAAACAAGCTCAAAGGATATGATACTGATGTGTTCAGATTTGGTTTCGCACATATCAAGATATTCATAGATAACTACTATGATTGCTTGGCGTTAACTGATGAAGAACTCGCATCACGCCTTGGAAGAAAAGTCACAGTTCCTTGGGAATCAACATTGCCTCAAACAGAATTGAAGAAGTATGCAGATGGGGAAATATGCCTTAAACCTTTTGGCATGGTTTTTGCAGGCAAAGACACCAAGGGGAAGCCTAAAAGATTTTTGTTTCAAGTCTCAGAGATTGAAAGATACACCACTTCGCAATATACGAATTTCATTGTTCGTATGAATAATTGCACAAAGAATAATGAAGGAGACAGGAAGGAGCTTAAAAAGATCATCACTTGGTATTCAGAAATCCGAAGAACAATGCACTCAGCTGTTCAGAATCTCACAAACTGAATAACTTTGATTGTTTACAAAGGGGGAGAATGTAGAGTCTAGAAATTATAAGAGTCGAAGTGTCTATTCTTAGTTCCGCATGTTAATTATTTTACTAAGTCTTCATTTATGCGAAGCGTATTGTTAAGGACATAGTATACTTTTTGTACACTCATGTTTCTTATAAATAGGGACTAAGGTTAGCAGTAGAGTAATGGTTGATTCAACGAGTGATTCATTAGTCATTCGCATGTTTCTCTACTTAGGTTTGTAATACGTTTCTTCATCAATATAAGATCTAATTAATATTTAGTCCTTGTGTTCATACTTTTCATTCATATAATCATGATTGCTTTCTAAATCTCGATTACAATTGTCTTCACCATATAGCTCAGCACATAAATCATACAGGCACACAAATAGAATCAAATGATAACATATAGTTCTACCCATATGATACAGTGGGTCGGCCTTGGTGTCTTTATCCCACTTAAGGTGGTAGGAGGACTCACCTCACAAACAGACAAAAAACTGAACTAACCTGATGCTCCAAAATCATCACTACCAGTTACCTTTATGAACAACAGTAACCAAAACTCAAACTACCATTGAAATACTGTCACACCCCTAAACCATGAACGGCGGAAACGTTCTGTGGCGGAGGACGTCATGTACATTATCACAACAATGAAAAGTAGTAAACAAGCAACAAATCATCCATTGCATTAATAATATAATTTTAATACAAGTGTGTTCTGTCAAATTATAATAGACACTAAAGTATAATCAAAATGAAAGATGAGTTTTGAACGAGCTCCATCTTCTCTAAACCTTACATCGGTACCTGTCTATCATTGACCTAAGGATACAAGTTATTTTGAAAGAGAGTATCAGCTTTAAAGCTGGTGAGATCATAAGTATTAATGTGTCTTAATTTGTAAAACTTGTAATGAAAGACATGAAAATGTTTGTAGAACAACTACAAATGTTTGAAAAACCCTATAAATCCCTATGATTCCTACTATTATAAAAGGAAGTCTTCTACCAAGACCCAACTGCTCTGAATGTAGCGTTCTACCAAGACCTAACTACACTGAATGTAGCCTTCTACCAAGACCCGACTATGCTACTATTATTATCATTATAAGAAATTGTATCATTTGGTACTAGGATACTCAAATATAATTCACCTCATCGATTATGTGAATGAGTCACAAGATAAAGGTAATAATATAAATAACCTAAGTATTACCCTTTGGTACTAGGGTAACTAACAGTGTTAACTGAAGACATCTGTAGATGTACATTTACCCCTGTTGTTAACAGCTGGGTATAGGAATAGTTAGTCCCATAAAGTATACCTATAATTGTATCAACCGTTGACATCCGTGGATGTGCATTTACCTCTGTAGCTAATAGAGATTCTAGGAATGGTTAATCCCGCAACCTATCCTTTGGTACTAGGATATTAAATCCAATCTATCTCGTAGATTATGTGATTGCATCACAAGGTAAAGATAAGCATGAGGATTTTTTTAACATAATCTATACATATAAAATGTAATAATAACTCATCATATATTATCTATGTAAACGTACTCATGTAAATGTAATCATGTAAATGTACTCATGTAAATGTAATCATGTAAATGTACTCATGTAAATGTAATCATATATATGTACTCATGTAAATGTATATTAATGTACTGTAATGTTCTGCGTGTGCTGGTTGTAACGTGTGTTCTCTCTCTATCTAGCAAGTATTGACTCATGAATGAACTGACTCATTGTATGATATCGTGTTCTAGTAATAGTTCTAGTGTCTTCCTGAACTACCCCTATGGTAGCTTACCAGTAATGTAACTGGTACGTATGAAGATGGATGTATACCCTTGCTACTCAAGGGTATTGAATGAACTGGAAGAACCTTTATGACTATATATGTACACATGATATATAACTAATATTTAAACAACCTTTGGACGAGTACCCGATATCTCACCAGACCACATCTCAAGCGTGAAAAGGAAATAGGGCGGGCAGGCCTTCCTAAGCCTTTTAAACATTGTTTATATAACTGTACATACATAGACATGCAATTGATAATATGAAAGCATAAAATGACTTTTGTAAAACCTTTGAACATGATTACTATCTAAGAAAAGGTCGACATGATGTCAGCCTATAAAACGGGTTGGAAGCATGTGTTTGATAAAGCAGTTTAAGTATAAAGAAACATTTGTTTGAAACACAATTGTAAATGAGTTTGAAATGAAACATACAGTGTAAAATGAACAGTTTAATAAGGAGTTTTAAACATATAAAACGTTTATGAAAATCATGTGAAGAAAACTGTTTGGTAAAACAGCGAATGAGTAGTAAATCATTTGAATGTTGCTTATTAATCACATGTGATTGATATAATAACTAGCATGATTCTACTTGTATCCCCCCATAAAACATTTAAAAACATTTAAAACATTGATTAAGGGGTATGAACTCACCTGTAGTGAGTGGTACGGATGAACTGAAGATGTAGGACTGCTAGGTGTCAAGTGAAATCTTGAACACACTCTATGATCCTAGTTAACATATAATATCACATATATGTAACAAATTAGTCTATAAACAACTAATAAACAAAGTCAAGACACCCTAGGACATGCTAAACACCTTTAACAAGTGTTATTAGCCTCTATGATTGCATCTAAGTGTTGTAGGGAAAAGCTATTGTGTGTAGGGTTCAAGGAAAACTCCTTAATGGAGTTCACGGCCCTAATGTCACTAACAAATGAGTTTACAGTCATAAACTCATGTGTTTACGACCGTAAGCTCATACTTATATGACTATTTGATGTTTGAGGCTCTATAAGACCCTAAGAAGCAATTCTACTTAATGGCAAGGTCTTTGGAAGAGTTTAGGGCATCCTTTAACTCCTTTGAGGAGTTCACGGCCCTGGGACCAAACCTCTTGGAGATTTTGGCCGTAATCTCCCATGGAAGGGTGTTTTTGGTGATTTCAAGTCCCTAATTCAACTAAGAACTAATCTAGGCTAGTGTACAAGGCTTTAGGAGAGTTTAAAGCACACTTTGGCCCTTTTGGTTGGAGTTCACGGCCCTGGAACTTCTTGGGCCGTGAACACCTTACTCTAGGTGTTCTAAGGGTGTTTTCTAGTCCTAAACACATTAGGGTACAACTCTAAACTAGTTTCATAGCAAGGGGAAGGGGCTAAGGCATTCTTTGCACCTTAAAGAAGGGTTTACGGTCCAAGAACTTCTTGGGCCGTAAACTCTTAAATCTAGATGTTTCCTTTTGATTTCTAGTGTTTTAAGCACATAAGAAGCTCTATAATACCACTAGATAGAAGTACTCACTTTCCGGGATGAAATTCCGAAGATCCTTGAGAGATAATTTGGCTTTTCTCTAGTTGGAAATGTAATTAATGAATAAATATGGCTCAGAATCCTATATATACTCCTGGGATTTTTGGCAGAAAATATTTTATTCACGCAATGAACTCTAATATCATAGAGCTTTGAAATAACAAAGTTGCAAAAAACCCTAGTGCATCCTCTCTCCTGATATCTTCTTGAGAGTAAATCCTGAAATACTCAAACTTATACTAAAAGTTTGAAAATTTACTACAACTGTTCTAACTTAGATTGACTTGATATTGTTGTACCGAATGGAATTTTCAGGTTGTCACATATACCTAAAATACCCCTCGATCAAACCCTACTAAAAATCCATGTTAAAGTCAACCGAGTCAGCTAGGTTGACTCAATCAATACGCGGGGAGCACTCCTCGTGTATGTGAGGTGAACCTCGCAATTGAACGAGGATCGGGGCGTTGACCTCGTACGCTCAGTGTACCCTTCGGTATGCCCTGCATACGAGGCTGCTTGCCAACCTCCTAATTAAGTACTTAATCCCTTAAGCACCAACACCCAATCTTTAGATCTAGGTCACATAAGATGTTATAAACCATAAAGTTGCCAAATTTATGGTCTATCATGGCCATTAAGTCCTTAACACCTAAAATCCTAGTCTCTTAACCCATTAAGACCATATTGCACTTTCTTGGAGAGAAACTAGTCACCAAGAACCCAACTTTATGACTCAACTCCCCTTGAAACCTCTGAAAGGACAACTCAAATTCGTTGGAGTACCTTCTACATATAAGGACTAAGTTTGGGACCGAAAAGGAAACAACTTCAGAAAAAACTAGAACCAATAGATTTCTTCATCAAGTTTGAAACCTTTTACATCCACAAGTTGCATAATGGGGACTTAATGCTGGATCCAAAGCCTTGAGGCAAACACCACCACTTCAATTTTATTCCTTCTACTATAAAAGCTCCAAATGGCACCAAAAATGTTCAACAATATTCACAATGCACAAACATTATTTAAGTTTTTTAAATGAGGAGGGAGGCTGAAGGTAAGAAGTTGCATGAGGCCATAAATGTGTTTACATGGGAGCCAAACACTAAAATTTAGGGTTTTCACATTGGCTTTGTACACCCTACGTACGCACAACATTCTAAGGCATTCCAAAGTACGCTTAGTGTACAAGGGTGTATGCCTCGTGTACTCTAACGACTCCAAAATTATGAAATTACCATTGGGGACTAAATTGGAATTAGAGCATAACTCTAGGGTAAAAACAAATACCTAAAAAAATAGATGTTACAATGAGCATCAACAACACAGATGATGGAGCATCAGGGGCCATAGTGGAGCATCATGATGCACAAGTGGCACATCATGAACATTAGTGGCACATCAACCATCAATGTGGTGCATTATTCTATATTCCTTGAGCATCTTCAGCTTTTGAGCATACCTGGACAATCCTAAGCATCATAGTATACACCATAGCGTAAGTGTCTCATCAAGGAATAACGTCGCTCATCAGGGAAAAATATGGCGCTCCCTTGAACCTATATGATACATCATGCATAAGGATGTCACATCTTGTGTCGGGAATTGTGCATCCTCTACAAGGATGACACGTCCACAAAAAATGGTACATTAGGCTTTCGAAGTGGAACATCCTCTTCAAAGTGACATATCCTTTTCAAAGTAGCATAGTCTTCTTTCAAAGAGGCTCACATTTGTATAGATTAGTGCATTATATACCTAAAGTGTGATTCCATTCTCTGTGGCACATCATCACCATGGAGCATCACAAGATGCTTCATTCGATTCTCTGGAGCTCCATTCTTTTGTCAGGTGTAGTGTTCCTTTCTTATGTGCTCCATTCCTTTCCCTGATGATTTGTTCCTTTCGAAAATGATATATTCTCTTCTCATATGCTCCACTTCACTCCAAGTGTTCTATTGAATTTGAAGTTCTCCATTCAACCCAAATGCTCCACTAGAATGCCCCAAATGCTCAAGTCATATTTAACAATCTCCACCTTGACATGAGTATCCTCTAAACTCCACCATAAACCAAGAACCTCCTCTCCCATCCTGCCATCCATCCTAGAATGGACTTAACTCCTTTGAACATCAACCAAGTCCAAGTAAAGCTTAAACTTCTTTGTGGGCATTAACTTTGATAACATATATGTTGGGTTCACCTTGGTATCATTCTTTAGTATAGAGAACTTGGTTGTTTCCAGAATGTCACAAATGAAATTTAGCATGACATCAATGTAGTTCTTCTTCTCGTGATTCATAGTATTCTTTACAAGGTATGTCACACTCTAACTGTCACAGTAGAAGACACACTTCTCTATATTCCGATCAAGACTCTGAATAGTGAAGGAGCTTGTATGCTAAAAAATGATATTAAAGTGATATTGCTAATTAACATACGATACTAATGTGTCACCATAACAACAACTTGATATAACTGGTTATTTATTAGAAATTGATTTTAATAAATATTCAATAAACTCTTATAATTAATTGGAAATTATTTATATCTAGGAAGTATCAATTTTCATTAGCAAGTAACATTACATAACTCATAAGGTATGAATTATTAAGTCATGCACAACATTTTGGACTATAAGGACTTTTAGTCTTTTACAAAAAAGTTAAGGTTTATATTTTATAAAAGAGTTTATAAAATTTACAAACCTTGTATTCTTTTTTAACTAAAACAATGGCTTGCTCCTTATGGGACAAGTGATGGTCATTTGATTTGTTTAAAGAAAAGTAATGCACGTCTTCAAGCATAGGGAACACTAGACTGTAGGTTCATGGGTTGTCTTAAAGGTTATAGACCCTTTGTGTAAACATTACACTTTAGGAAGCTTGCACTCTTCCTTCCCTCTACACTTGGTCAAAACTTTAACATGCATGTGTGCGTATTCTCTCTCACTTTTGATCATCTATTTAAGAACACTAGCTTATTTTTCTTTCTTTAGTTTATATTTTGATATGAACAAAATCTTAAGAGTTATATAAGAATTTTATACAAAAGAGGTAGAATTCTACTTCAATTTGAGTTATTATTGTTGACTCTAAAGTTCATCATTCTCCATCAACTCCCAAGCCTCCCAAGAGGACCCAAAGAACAACAAAGGCTGTTATTTCTTCATCCTTTCTTTGGTTGGTGTTTAATCTTTCTACAACTTGCAAGAAAATAATTGGTGTGTTATAAACTTGTTTTATGCTGTTGAAAATATTAAAGTATTCCGTTGCTAAATCTTGTGTTTATGAAACTTATTTTGAAATAAACCCATGAACTTGTATACAGAGCCAGCTTGCAAGTTTGGTTAGATTTTTTATATTTTCGAAAATCTTTGGTTTTGGAGAATATGGATAACTTGTTTTTGCATAATAATAAGTTCATACATATTTTCCTTGACAACTTTTAATTGTTATTTTTTGTGAGAAAAACATACATCATTTTTGGTTACATAAAGTTGTCTTAGAAAACTTACATGCATTTTTTTTCATTGGTGTTGTTTTTGGTTGATTTATTAAAATGGTTTGTTATATTCTTTTATTCATAAAGTATGTAATAAAAGTTGCCAATTTTTATTTTTGTTATTATTTATGAAATATATTTGTTTTAGACTAGATTTATGAGAGACCCCAAACTTTCATACTAAAAACATTGTTACTCCAAAACATGCTACTTGCATATTCATAAATAATATTTGACATTGATAATTTGGTTACATAAGAATGGATACAAACCGACTATTAAAAAGTGTTATATATTACATAACTTTCCAGGATACTATAATTTATGCATACATGGGTACTAAATACAAAAGTAATAGTTTTAAACTATTCAAAATCTCCTTTAAGTATATGACTATACTGGATCCTTATTACGTGCAATAGTTAAACATTGAGAGGGATAAGCGGTAACGTGTAGTGAGTTCAATAATAGATACAATATAATGTTATGCCATACATATAATTCAATATGGTAGAAGCAAAGAGGAACAAGGAACAACAAAAGCATATATGAATCATGTGACAAACTTTCCATATCAATCAATGATTTGATTCAAACATATACAATCAATGAGACATAAAAATTTCAATACCTGATATATATTAATAAAGATTCATCCCAAATGGCACAGAAGACATACACTTTCTGATTAAACATTTTGGTATATTTCAGGCTTTTAGCCCTGTCTAACCTTCTGCCAATGCCATAGGAGTAGAAGTCATTCTCTTACGAGGCATGCTCAACACGGCCAAGGCTACATACCAATACCATCGTGAATCTAAGTACTTTCTTATTGGACCGAGCCTTCGGAGTTAGGAGGGTGAGACACGGGTTGGACACAGGGCACCTACGTGCGAGGTCACGTGGCCGAACCCTAGCCATGTGAAATTCCTCAGTTTTAGTGATTATCTCAAATTTTGTCTCCCAAACTTCAAAAATTCATAACTTTCGCATACAAGCTCCGTTCTCGATGTTCTTTATATGCACGTGTGGGTGAAATTATGCTCTACAAGTTTCGTTTCGACTCTGTCGGCTAATTTTGAATTTATTTTTAATATTATTATTTTTAACAGACCGGAACAGGAAAATCCGTTAAAAATTCATAACTTCTTCATCCGGCGTCCGTTTTTGTCTGTCTTTTTACCGTTGTACTACTATTGATGAGACATTCGATTCTCCTTTAGGTTGCGTCGGCTAAAAATCACTCGATCTCTATTTCAAGTTTTTAGTTGTCTACTGCTATTTCGAAACTTAGAAAAATCATAACTCCTCATACGAAGTCAGATTTGGACGTTCTTTTTATGAAAATTCTCGGTTTAACGAATACTACGACTTGCGTTTAGATCACTAAGGCTAAAAAGTAGTTTATCGAAAACTCAGTTTTTTTACGCTAAATAGTGTTTGTTGGTTTTGTCGCGGATCTTCGTTTGGTCACAACTTCTTCGTTATAACTCGAATTTCGATCAGGTTTTCGCATAAATGTTTCTAACAAGATTCTTTACAACTTTCAATAATAAAATTATACTTATGTCAAATTTATTTTATCGTGAAATTTCAATATTTGACATTTGATTGGAATCTCATAAGACTTCCAATATTTTCCGAGTGAGCCTAAACATAGTTTTACTTTATTTCTAGTAAAAACTATCTATTAGAACTCAATACTCTAATTTCATATAATATTTCATAATATTATTCATTATAAAACACGATAATTGAACGTGTATGGTACAAATACCTCCTCCTTTTGAGGATTTTGTCCTCGAAATTACATCAATTAAAACAAATAGGGATATTTTGCTCTTATATCATTTTTATTTTCCCAAGTATAATTTGGGCCTCGATGGTGTTTCCACTTGACAAGTACCAACTCCACTTCTTTAGTACGTAGATTAGTCGTTCTTTCATTTACGATCTCTTCAGGCTCTTCTACATATGTTAATTTATTATCTAGTTTCACCTCAGATAAAAGAACCGCTTTATCATATTTACTTAAACATTTACACAGATAACTCACATGAAACACATCATGAATACCCACCAAATCTTCCAGCATTTCCAAGCGGTATGCTTGCTTACCAATTCTCTGGATGATTTTGAAAGGACCAACAAATCTGGGACTTAGTTTTCCTTTCTTCCTAAATCGCTTAATGCCCTCCCATAGGGATACCTTCAGCATTACGAAATCACCCACCTGGAATTCTATGGGTCAGCTCCTCTTTTCTGCGTAGGACTTCTGTCGATCCTGGGCCGCTTTCATTCTTTCTCTTACAATTTGTATCTTGTTAGTGGTGTCTTGAATCATCTCAAGGCCTCCAAGGATTTTTTGTGCTATATCATGCCAAAATAATGGAGTACGACATTTACGACCATATAGTGCTTCATATGGTGGCATTTTGATAGAAGCGTGGTAACTATTATTATATGAAAATTCGACAAGAGGTAAGTACTTGTCACAGTTACCACCGAATTCCAAGACACATGAACAAAGCATATCTTCTACTGTTTGGATTGTTCTTTCTGTTTGACCATATGTTTGGGGATAATAAGCCGTGATGAGAGCAATTCGAGATCCTAATTCATGTTGCATACTCACCCAAAAGTGAAAAGTGAAGAGAGTATCACGATCGGAAATGATCTTTACTGGCACACCATGTCTTGCAATAATTTCATCCAAGTATACTTGTGCGTATTTCTCCATTGGAGCCGTTTCACGCATGACGAGAAAATGTGCAATCTTAGTTAGGCGGTCGACAATTACCCAAATGCTATCATGCTGTCTAGCAGTCTTTGGCAATTTGGTAATCAAATCCATGGACAGATCTTCCCATTTCCACACAGGAATACTAAGACTTTCTGGAGTTGCGTAAGGCTTTTGGTGGTCTGCTTTGACTTGAAAGAATACTAGACATTCCTGCACATATCTTCCAATATCTATCTTTAATCTAGGCCACCAATAATCAGCTCTTACATCATAGTACATTTTACTTGTACCAGGATGTATTGACAGTTTAGACTAATGGGCTTCATCTAAAATCTTCTGTCTTAATCCACCAATCTTTGGAATCCATAGTTGATTCTTGAATACCTTTAATCCTCGTGGATCATCAAGTAAAACATCAGTATAATGTACCATCCCTTATTTCTTCACATTTTTTGGATTTAAGGCCTCTACTTACCATTTCTCTAGTTCGTCTAGAATAAGGAGTCAT
The DNA here is from genome assembly GCF_051521515.1 of Lactuca serriola. Taxonomy (NCBI): domain Eukaryota; kingdom Viridiplantae; phylum Streptophyta; class Magnoliopsida; order Asterales; family Asteraceae; genus Lactuca; species Lactuca serriola. The sequence goes on from NC_136408.1 coordinate 216,837,391, forward strand.
TGCAATCAGAGCAGCACCAGACAGAAGGTCAATTCGGAATTCTACTTGCCTGTCCGGAGGATGTCTAGGCAAATCATCGGGGAAAACATCAGGATATTCGTTAACAACGGGAACATCATTTACCGTTTTCTTCTCTTCTTTTGAGACATCAACTGCGTAGGCTAGATAGATAGAACACCCCTTCGATATGAATTTACGATCTTTGAGGAAAGAGATTATTTTTAAGATTCTTTTTTCACCGTAGACATAAATAGGATTCTCCCCTTCAATGGGAATACGTACTATGCTTTCATAGCACAAGATTTATGTGAGGTTCTTTGACAAACAATCCATGCCGAGAATCATATCAAAGTTGGGCAAGGAGATAGGAATCAGATTAGCAAGGAAATTATAGTCTTTAATTTCTATGACACAATGCCTATAGACTATATTAGCAAGTAATGATATACTTCCCGTAGTATCTACATGAAATCGTTGCGCGGGTGCATAGCAAGCAATTTGAAAGGAATGTGCAAATTCATGATACACAAAAGAATCTGAGGCACCATAATCAAATAAAATGTGAGCAGGTGTCACACCCCGAAAACCAAAGGCGGAAACATTTCCGGGGTTGACTCCACGTTGAGTATCAAATCCAATGCACATAGTAAGTAAAGTAAACAACCATTACATTACATATATAAAAGTTTACATTTGTTTGAAAGTAAAATTGTACAGGTGTGATACATAGTATATATGAACAAAATTAAGACGAGTCTTCAACGCATTCCGTCTTCGCCAAAAGGAATCATCGGGTACCTGTCTAATGCAAACCTGAGAATACAAGCAATTTGAAAATCAGCATAACTCTGGTGAGTTCATAAGCGGTTTTGTTTTCTAAAAATGTACAAGTTCCTTTTTGTTTCTGAAAAAGTTACACACCAAGAAAATCCCATATTTTGTTAAAAGTTGGATATCAAATCCAAAGTGTAATGTAAATGATGTACACTGAAAACATGTTTACCCTTGTGAATTGTAAAGTTTAATTATCTGAATTTGTTACATGATTCTAGTTATGTACAAATGTTACCCCAGGAAAATCCCATATTTTCCAGAATGTTGGTTACCGATCTATAAGATGTAATGTAAAAGATGTATACTGAAAACATGGTTACTCTTGTGAACTGTAAGGTTTAATTATCTGGTTTGTTACACGAATCTGGTTATGAACATATGTTATGCCAGGAAAATCCCATACTTTTCTGAATGTTGGTTACCAAATGTGAAAGATGTATACCGAAAACCTGGTTGTCCTTGTGAAATGTATTAATTTTAACACGTATATAAAACTAATATATACAAAGTAAACATAGTTACTTTATTCATTATTACTATTTAGTAAATCTCTGTTATCTAAATTGCGAGTTCCATAACCATACGATAGACTAGATATGGCAATAAGTAGTCCACATCACCTTATGACTTTCGTCACCCTTGAACCTTTCGGTTCGGCTGTAGCTAGCAGCCATGTGTGGGCTAGTCAGCCCCGTATAGATCTATACACGCAAGTCACGCTCCCTATCTAATAGATTCTGGTTACGGGTGCGGTCCTCCACTCACGTATCTCTGTGGAGTGTTCACCGAGGACGTGTCTCCAATTTATAGGAATAACAAATTTACTAGTAATAATACAGAAAGATCCTGTTACAAACAATTATCCTCCACTCGCGTATCTTTGTGGAGTGTTACCGAGGACAAAACAGTGTACTAAGTTTCATGTTCAAGGTTCAAATGTCATGCTTTTAACTGATATAATGTGGAAAACCATTTGTGAAAAATATAAAATACAACATTTTATAACGTATTTCACAAATAATCTGAATAAGTGTTCTGCAAGTTCAAACGATTATCTGTTATGATTAACAGTGTTAAAAGCATATGTAATATGAAACACAACACATGTAAAACAAGTTTTAAGTACAAGTATCCCTTGTACTTTGCTTGTATTCCCCCTAAAAACAGTGAAAAACATTGAAAAAGGGTAGGGGTATGAACTCACCAGACGAGAACACGTGTTGGTTAGGATGCTAGTTGTCAGTTCCGGGCTTGATTACACGCGAGGTTCCTATGTAATATGAAATAATATACAAATGTATATAATTAGAGTTTTAACCACTAATTATACATGAATATGTACTCCAATACGTGAAAACATTTCAATTCAAGTGTTAGGAGTGATCCGGGTAGCATCTAAGGGTGTGTAGGGCCTAAATATGGAGTTTACTCTTCAAGAGTAAACTCCTTGAGGAGTTTACGGCTCATTGACCATATCCCCATGAGTTTACGGCCGTAAACTCATGGGTGGTGGGTTCTTGGATGCCAAATGGAAAAGCCATGCACACGGGAAGGTTCTAGGGTTGATTCCATGGCTTAGGAAGTGATCGGGACTTGAAATGGCCATGGGAAATGAGTTTATGGTCTAAGGAGATGTTCTTGGGGTGTTTACTACCTTAAACTCGTGAGTTTACAACCGTAAACTCATGTTTGTCCATGAATCAAGGGCTTTGGTGGTTGTAATTCAATCACATGTGATTCTAGGTCCAAAACCAAGCTATTCAAGGGGTTAAAGGCACCTTAACACCCTTTGAGGGGTGTTTACGGCCTAAGGAGGTGGATCACATGAAAGATTATGAGGTTCTACACTCCCGTGGAAGCATTTGTAGGTGTTTAAGGGCATTTTGACTCACTAACATGAGTTTATGGTCCATGAATGAGGGTTTACGGTCCAAGAACATGCTTGGGCCGTAAACTCATGTCCACACATCATATGATACGATTTTGGGGTCCTAAACTCATGCATGCAAGTTTCTAGTCCGAATCTAAGCCCTAGAAGTGTTTTGGCGGGGTTTTGAGGCTTCAAAACCATCATATGAGGTGTTCACGGTTTTGGGAGGGTCCCCAAACCGTAAACACATGTTCATATGTGTTTTGGGTAGATTAAACACAAATTTGAATGATAAACAAGCTTAGAAACATGCTAGGATAGATTTGTTACCAAAATGAAGCTTGAAATGAGGTTTTTGGGCCAATTTTGAGTTCTAGAGAGAGTGTAGTGAGAGAAAGTTTTTAGAGAGAGACAAAAAGCCTCAAAATGATGTCACTCAATCCCTTATATAGAGGTTGAGTTTGTGGCTCGGTGGAATTCTACCCGATACTGCCGTTAGACGGTGCTTTTGGTCGAACCCGATAAATTTTGCCGTAATCACGACTTTGATGAAAATAATAATTTTCCAAGCAAATATGGAAAATATTTTAATGATTATAACACATCCTGACACTTACGAAACCGAAATAAAAGCCGCGATTAAATTAATTTAACTCGAAGTTTAACGGAACAATTTGAATACGAACGATTTATTTAACAGGAATGGTTTTAGTGACGGAATAAATTACAGGTTGTCACAACAGGTCTATATCTGTCACAATATCCGGGTCCTCGCATGCCTCCTCTGTGGTAATTTGGAATGCATTGACCCTTAACTTTTGGCACCTCCTCCTTTTTATTTGGAGTACCCTTTTATTGTTGAACAGGAGCATGACTTATCGCCGGTTTTTGTACAGAAGCTTGACTTCCCGTCATTTGACTAGTAAGAGTAGGGCAAAAATGCTTCCTGTGGCCAGCAACACCACAAGCAAAGCATGTAACATTCTTCATCGGACAAACAGACTTCATGAGTCCCACTTCTCCACATCAATAATAGACCACTGATCCTTTTTCTAATCGGCATTTTCCCGAATGATTCTTTCCACAATTTCGACACGATGGCGATTGAAGAGAAAAAAGATTGCGACTTACCGCTGCCACGAGGGGCATTTTGAGTTTGCACTTGTTTACCAGGTTCAGTTCGAATAGAATGGGTTGGTGGAATAGAGGAAATAGGAGCAGTTCGATCAATATGTGGATGCTTCAGAACAGAAAGAGTGGCACCACGTATTTCTAAGTCATGCTCTCACTTTTTCAAATGACAGAACATCCCGATTAGCCACGAAATCACAGATTTCATACCGCAGTCCATCTAGAAATAACTGAATTTTATTGTCTTCAGTTGGAATAGACTTTGTAGCAAACCGTGCTTTTTGATTGAATTGAGTTTCATAATCAATCGCAGTCATTCCTCCTTGTTTAAGCTCGAGGAATTCTCTCTCCAATCTTCTCCTCATGTCCAGAGGACAATACTTCCCTAGAAAACGAGTTTTGAACATTTCCCAGGATAAATTCTCCTGGTCAAATCCGTTGAGAGCCTCATATGTTGCTTCCCACCAGACCAGGGCTTCTCCGATGAGCATAACAGAAGCATAATTAGGCTTGTCTTCATTATCCACATGAGAGATACGAAATACTTTTTCTGTGTTTAGAATCCAAGTTAGAACAACTATGGGATTAAGGAATCCAGAAAACTCTGTAGCACCACTACTCTTGAATGTTTTGAATAAAGGATTCCTCGTCTCTCCTTTTGAAGATTCTCCGGTGACTTTCTCTTTTCCTTTATCACCATTATTTTTGTGTTCTTTGAGAGTCTGTCGAATAACACCAGTAAGTTTACCCAAGATTCGCTCCTCATGAGGAGATATTGGAGTATTTACGTCACAGGGTGAGGATCTCCACCCACTTCTGGTGTATGGCTACTCACCTGTTCATCCATTGCTCTGCAATTTGGTGTAACATCGTATTTTAGAATATTATGGTTTATCATTACCTAATACTCTACTTAAGTCTTTCCTAAGGTTTGTATCCATATAATTATAATGAATCCATTCATATATTGAACTTCTGGCGGTTTAAGTTTAAAATACCAATCTGTGGAATTTAGTTCACTTAAACTACTGCTCTGATATCATGATTGAGAGACCCCAAACTTTCATACTAAAAACATTGTTACTCCAAAACATGCTACTTGCATATTCATTAATAGTATTTTACATTGATAATTTCGTTACATAAGACTGGATACAGACCGACTATTAACATCCAAGGGAGGCAGGTGGCGAGCATGTGAAGGGACAGGTGGCGAGGCCGATACCGAAACTGTAACATCCATAAAATTTTAGCCAATTTAAAACATTTTAATCCATTCAAAAACCATTAAGTTATTACAACTTGTTTTCAAAACAGTTTTAAACATCAGAGTATCTCAAGAACCAAATCACAAAATCATGAAATATGAGGGGCAGTACGATCATGCCTTTGCCTTGCCAGGATCAACTAATGTACCTGAAACAATAAACTAAAACCATAAGCTCAAAAGCTTAGTGAGTTCCCCCAAAATACCCATACACACATAACCATACACATACAACAATAAACAACATACTATGGGTCCAATCAACCGTCCGGTTGGAATACCCCTGGCCCTCAAGCATCGGGTTGGAATACCAACATACTATGAGTCCAATCATCCCACTAGGATGGAATACTCTTGGCCCACAACCATCGGGTTGGAATGCCCGGACACCTACACATACCACAACTACTATGGGACCAATAATCCTTCAAGATGGAATACCCCAGGCCATCAACCATCGAGTTAGAATGCCAATCTTCTATGAGCCCAATCATCCTACCGGGATGGAATACTCCTGGCCCACAACCGTCAGTTTTGGAATGCACTACCTACTATGAGTCCAATCATCCTACCGGGATGGAATACTCCTGGCCCACAACCATCGGGTTGGAATGCCCACATGCTAACAAATATGTGCACCCATCAGATAATCATTTAACAGTCTACAAAAACACATACTAGGGCCCTATCATCCTACCGGGATGGAATACCCTTTATAACTTCTCAAACATGTGCACATATCATAGGTAATCTCCTACCAGCATACAGACAGTCCGACCAACTACAGGTCACCAAGCATAGCCACATCCAGTCTACCAGGATGCCGATCTAACCAGCCATACTAGCATATGATCATCCATTCTTGTAGAATAACAAACTAACATATCACGACGGCAATTACTCATATAACAATTTAAAGGGCCGGCCTTGGTGCCTTAGACCCTTGGTATAGTGAGGATAACTCACCTCTCGTGTAGTGCCGAAATCCTGCTATTCTCTGACCGCTGACTCACCGGAAGTCCCAACAATCACATGATAATCACCAAGTTAGAATCCAACATGACTTTCTAGGCCAAGTGCCCACACCACTCATTAATCCATTATCCTTTTATTGGGCCAAGTCCCAAAACCTAGTCCATATGCAAAGCCCAATATTGGCCCAATTTACTAAATTGGGCCCATCTTTCTAATCGGGCCTAGATCCAAGGTCCATAATAATTATTGGGCCCAAAATACTCCATCTATACAGTTCAGTCATGACCCAAGCCCAGCTAGCCCATAAACAGTCCAATACTTCAAGGCCCAAATTCGAAAACCCAATAGAGGGCGTACACTGGGCATACTCCTCTGGTACGCGGGGCATACGTCGCTCATTGACTGAAAAGAGGGTCGCCGACCCACTACACTGGGCGTTCTATAAGTTATGTTGGGCGTACGTGTGTCTGTACCAAAATCCTTCCGTGTGCTTAATGGCTTAAGCACTTAAGCCAATATGCCAGATCCAGTGACAAAAAGGGCCTAGGACTCATAAAGTCTCAAATTTATCCTGTTTGACGTCCATAAAACTCTTAACTCAAGGTCTTAACCCATTAAGACCTTCCTACTTCATACATGGGACAACCAAAGCCATTGGGACCTCATTTTTCTCACTCAAGACCTCTCCTATGGTCTGAAAGGACATCTTATCTTAACCAAAACACATCATGCATCGTATTGTGGGTTTTACGGACAAGAATGGTGTCAAAACTTCACAACACTTAGATCTATACAAAATAGATGTCTGGCAAGAAGCTTTATACCTTTAGGAGCTCTTGAACCACCAGAAAACCTCAGATCTACACGTTGGCCTTCTTCCTCCACTCAGTAGATGTATCACCCTCTTCTCAAAACACTCCAAATTCACTTCAATGGCTCACACACTCAAGAAGTTGGCTAGGGTTTGGGGAAAACAACTCTAAACAGTGGTGGCTAAGGTATGGGAGGTTTATCAGCTCTTAAAGTTGTTTAAATAGCCTTCACACTCAACGAATTAGGGTTTCTGGATGTTAGACATACGTTGGACGTACATCATGTACGTTGGGCATACGCTATGAGGCTGCGCGTTCACTTTCCTTCATACGTTGGGCATAACCCAGCTTATGCTGCGCGTACCCATCAAAACACGTACATGCATACTTAGCATGCATGGGACCTCCTTGCCAACTTTTTCCACTAGGGAACATTGATGCCAAAAACATCATATTACAATATCTCCATTATCCTAAGTCCGTTCCCGACGAACTTTATATCCAAGTAAAGGTGGCAAGAAGCCCTACGCTTCTAGCAGCACACCCCGGTCTGAAAGCTTCTCGAATGAAACCCATTGCCCATAAAAGACCGAAATGCGCTTACTCTTGATCTCGGGAATCCATAAATAAATACTTTTAGAATGGGGCATTACAACTCTCCCCCATTTAAATCTGATTTCACCCTCGAAATCGCCAATTGCCAATTTTGGCTACTCAAAATCCCGAAAGGCACATTCATGCCCCTAATGTGTGACGACCACCAAGGGAGGCTAACCCCACTGGAACTCCAACTCGAAGAGATACATACTCATTCTCATGCAGTATCAAATACCTACCTATCCGGAATGCCCTTTACATGGAAAGTTAGATTGGATCTGTCTCCCTGACAGGCCGCCCAAACTAACCATCACCTGACCTCTTCCTATTGCTATCAAAAGGACTACTCAACCCTGGGAACCTAATTTTCCGACCCAAAAACAGAACCACGGTTCATATTCTGTTGCCGCCAACACTTGCTCTCTTTCAACTCATACCCAAACGTACATACAACAATACCCTCACATAAACCAACACTCACACCTGGCCCAATCAACCTTGGGCTGGAATACCAGGCATGCCTATGACGGGTCCGCTCATCCCTAGGATGGAATGCCCTCCTATCCCTATACATGTTTGGCCCAATCAACCCTCGGGTTGGAATACCAAACACATCCGGTCCAATCAATCATAGGGTCCGTTCATCCTCATGATGGAATACCCTAGATTGGCATACCGCTACACACATGCCCCAAGGTCATACCCCTGTTGGAAAATGTAAGGATCTCTCCTTGCATCCCTTTTAAACTCCTTGGATTCAACATAACTGAGTGCAACTCACCCAAACCTCAACAATACGTCTATCCCAACCATGCTACCGAAGGGAAACATACCAATCACGATCTCTACGCTCATGACCTAGCAACATCAATCGTTGCCACGACGTCAACACCCCTCTCTGCACTGTCTACTGATAGATCACAATGTCATTCCATAACTCTAATACTCAGCGCCTGAACACCCGACTGATAAACTTATACATGGTCCTTATTACATTTCCTTTACATATTCACCTCTTGAAGACAAACCCCTAAATTGTTATTAGCATAGCAGTATCCTCACTGCTTGTTCATAGATACACAATACATATACGGTCCTTACCATAACTAGACCGTCTAATTGCACCATTCCAGTAACCGACATCCGAACTGCGTCAGGCAACAACTTTCAAAAAAACGCCTCTTTTGAAAATTTCCAGTTCTCCCCCACTTAGAGCACTAACTGTTGTCTACCGTGAGTGAAACTGGTACGTGACTCAATCTCCCCAATCCGAGACAACGAACTTCAAGGAATCCGAGTTCCTGCTGATGATCCCGGTGTTGGATTAATGTCTAAGTGCATAACTATAATTGGTAAGACTTGACCCAACCCGGCATGGTCCATTTGGGTTGCATGGCATCATGCATTTGGATAGACTAAAATGAGAGAAATAACACTTAAGGTTTGTTAATATATTATAAGTTCTAATATATTAATAAGATTATTTAATTAGTATTGATCAAGAATTAATCTAGGATTAATTAAGTGATCAAAAGAAGACTAATTAAATATATGGGTTAATTGTGTAAATCATCCATACTTGTATAGTGGGCTAATGCTTCATGGATTATTAAGTTGGGCTAAAACCCATAAGATGCTCCATGGTGTATTTGAACCCATGGATCCAAGGAAATGGAAAGCCATGACAATTAGTGTTTACCCTAATTGTGACACTATATAGAGATCATATTCTAGGGAAAATCGGCCACTATGGATAATAGAAAGGGCTAGCCGATTTTCATGAAGTGTAGAATTCTCTCAAGTCTTTCCAAGTGCATATGATGTTGTGTGAACCATTTGAGGTGTCACACTTGGGGCACTAGGCACTCAAGCTTCATGAAGACATTCTACATCAAAGAGGTATGCATTCTATCTAGTTATATTCATTGTTTGTATGCTAGATTAGGATGAGTACCTTGGAAAGTTCATATTTGCATATATAATAGAGAAAACATATATCCAAGGTATTTAGGGTTGCATGTACACTTAGGAGTGTTAGAATGCTCAAAACCCAACACCCGGATCCCTGAATCATGACCTCTCCTTCTCTTGAATGCATCACCGGATACTAGCCCTCTATAATCTCTCAATAATAACTTCTCACAAGCATATACTATACTCTAATAACTCATTTAGGAAACAATCAATCCCATAATAATAATATGATCAAGATATAAAAGAAAAGACATACCCACTGTCATCTCTGGCAATGTCCCGACCTCCTCGGTCACAAGCTGATAGGCACACCCTGGAGCCTTTGGAGGCTCTGCTCGACCCTGACCCTCGTCAGTAAATCTCAAAGTAGCTGGTGCTAGGGCTTGCACTGGCCTGGCAGCCAGTAGAGGACACTGGGCCTTCATATGGCCAACATGATCACAATGATATCAAATTTGAACTCCAGCAACTGGAGCCTGCTGCCTGCAATTCCTGGCTATGTGGCCCTCCTTGCCACACTTGTGGCACCCAGAAGAAGGACGACAACATCCCTCATGCACCTTGCCGCACTTCCCACAAGTGCGACTCCTCTGACCTCCATGTCGATAATCAGCGGCCCTCAACTGTTTCGGCGTAGGTTGCGACTGCACCGGGGCCTGTCTCTGCTCTCCCAACTGGTGCTTAATCTCTAACTCGCACCGCCTGACAGACTCCTGCAACTCCAACAAAGTAACACATCTCTGCGTGGACACGAACTGTCGAATATCTGTCTTGAGCATGCTCAGATACCGAGTCATCTGAGCCTTCTCCGAAGCAAACTCGGGGAAAACATCGCGCTTTCCGTAAACACCCTAGTGATCTCCGTCACTGACTCAGAATCCTGCTTCAAATCCAGAAACTCCTGAGCCAATCTCTCCCGCTCAACCCACAGAACATAACGAGTACTGAACATGTCTCGAAACTAATCTCAAGTAACCGTAGTGATGGGTTTTGAGCATTCTAACACTTCCTAAGTGTACATGCAACCCTAATAACCTTGGATCTATGTTTGTCTAATTAGCATGCAAAGTTGAATTCCAAGGTTATATTCCTATCTAGCATACATGGGGAACAATTTTTAACTTGAATGAAAGATAGAATAACTTACCTCGTTGTTGCTTATGTTCCTTGAAACCTTGTGAGCCTAGCACCCCAAGTGTGATGCCTCAAATGCTTCACACAACACCAAATGCTCTTGGAAAGACTTTTGAGAGAATACACACTTCTTGAAATCGGCCTAGCCCTCTAGTTTCTTATGTGTAGCCGATTTTGGTGGAGAATGGGATCCTTATATAGTGTTGACACATCTAGGGTTACACCATGTAAAACCTAATGTGTCATGACTCTTCATTTCCATGACCCATGGGTTTGTAACTCCCATGGAGCATCCATGGAGCATCCTATGGGTAGAACCCAACTTGATAATCCAAGGAGCCTCTTAGCCCACTATACAAGATATGAATGATTTACATAATCAACCCATATATTTAATTAGTTATCTTTGATCACTTAATTAATTTTAAATTAACTCTTTGATCAAACTAATCAAATAATATTATTAATATATTAGAACTTATAATATATTAATAATCTCCAAGTGTTATTCCTCTCATTTAGTCTATCCAATTGCATGGTGCCATGCAACCCAAATGGACCATGTCGGGTCGGGTCAAGTACTGACCCGAAATAATTATGGACTTAGACACCTTATCCAACAGTCTCCCACTTGGATAAGTCTAATAACTATAACTCCAGTACTTCAGGAACCGACCGGCAATCGTAGCTCTTTCATTGTCTCTCGGAACTGAGAAGATGTTGATACGCCATTTAAGATAAGTGATCCTATAATCCTCTGTTCTAGATATCAGTCGGACAAATACATGGAACAATGTCTTACTTATTGTACAGCACTTTGTTTCCCGATTTCCGATTTGTTTGATAAAGAACTTAATTGAACACATCAACTTACTTCTGACCGGGCCCGGTACATAGGTCAAAACAAAATCATCGAGGGGCCCAGATATCAGCTTCTAATCCAAGAAGGAACAGATAAACTTCGACTCATATGTTTGTTCTACCACTCATTGAATTATACATAAAAGCACGTTTTATAAAATCGAGTTACCAATGCGTTTTCGTACAATGAATGCACAACCAACTTGTAAGTAACAAATCATATCTCTAGGTTTGAAGACTTATATGATATTACCATCTCACGATCACTCGAGATAGAATTCCATGAAGTGATTCCAGTGAGCATGGGTTGTGTCCAATGCTCAGAACTTATGAGCACTCACGATTGTTGTAGCCTTGTCCAACACCTTAGACCTCTGCAACCAATCATGACAGTCTTGATTCATACCTACTTTCGACATATGACTGACTGTGGAGGTTTGAATAATATGTTATACCAAACAAAATTATTCTGGAAGTCAAAACATGTAAAAGAAATATAGTAAACGATCATGCTGGAGATGCTGGAGATGCTCTGAGATGCTCCGAGCAAAAGAAAAATTATCCTTCAGCCCTATGCTCCGAGCATGTTGGAGATGCTTAACCCGAGTCAGTCCCTTCATGAGGGGATATGCTAGGTTCTCATCCGATGATACCCTCTTTGCCACGAGGAGTCCTTCTTCTATTCGATGTCTGATAAAATGGTATTTTCCGTCGATGTGTCTGGATCTCCCGTGATCCCTTGGTTCCTTGGCTAAGGCAACAACACTTTCACTATCTCAGAAAATTTCCATTGGCTCTTTTATAGCTGGTACAACTCCAAGGTCTCCAATGAAGTTCTTCAACCATATCGCCTCTTTTGTCGCCTCGCTAGCTGCAATATACTCTGATTCACAAGTTGAATCAGCCACTGTCTCTTGCTTGGAACTCTTCCAAGAAATTGCTCCTCCATTTAGGGTAAAGACCCAGCCCGACTGAGAGCGGAAATTATCCCTATCAGTCTGGAAGGTAGCATCACTATACCCTACAACTCTCAAGTCATCACTCCCACCGAGGGTAAGGACCCAGTCCTTAGTCCTCCGTAGGTACTTGAGGATATTCTTTACCACAGTCCAGTGTGCCTTGCCAGGGTTCCCCTAATACCTGCTAACCATGCTCAAGGCAAAGGCTACATCAGGTCGAGTACACGTCATAGCATACATGATCGATCCTACAGCCGAAGCATAAGGTATTCGACTCATTTCTGCTATCTCAGCCTCAGTGCTAGGGCTTTGTGTCTTACTCAATCTGGCATTACTCTGGATGGGTAACTCTCCTTTCTTGGAGTCCTGCATGCTGAATCTCTTCAGCACCTTATCCAAGTAGGTACTTTGACTAAGTCCAATTAGTCTTTTACTTCGATCTCTCAAGATCCTTATCCCTAGAATATAGGCAGCTTCTCCTAGGTCCTTCATAGAGAAACACTTCCCAATCCAGGACTTAACTTCCTGCAGAGTTGGGATGTCATTTCCTATGAGTAGTATGTTATCCACATACAATACCAAAAAGCTAACTATACTCCCACTAGCCTTGACATACACGCAAGACTCATCTTCACTCCTAGAGAAGCCAAATTCCTTGACCTTTTCATCAAAGCAAAGATTCCATCTGCGAGGTGCTTGCTTCAATCCATAAATGGATTTCTCAAGCTTACACACTCTATTAGGGTACTTGTTGCTGACAAAACCCTCTGGCTGACTCATGTATCTTCAGCCAACTTTCCATTAAGGAAAGCGGTTTTGACATCCATTTGCCATATTTCATAGTCATGAAATGCAGCTATGGCTAACAGAATCCGAATAGACTTAATCTTGGCTACTGGAGAAAAGGTCTCATCATAGTCCACTCCAGGAATTTGAGAGAAGCCCTTTGCAACCAGTCTAGCCTTATAAGTGTGTACATTACCATCCATGTCGGTCTTCTTCTTGAAGACCCATTTGCACCCTACTGTCTTACGACCTGGTACATTTTGAACCAAGTTCCAAACTTGATTGTCATACATGGACTGTATTTCGCTGTCCATTGCCTCTTTCCACTTGGCTGACTCAGGGCCTGCCATGGCTTCCGCGTAACTGTTACGTTCATCCAGACCTATTAGTGTCTCATCACTGATAAGTGTATCTCCTTCTGCAGTAATATGGAATACATAGTAATGCTCAGGAGCATTCCTAACCCTTATGGAACGCCTCAGAGGTACAGACTTGTCAATTGGCTCAACAGGAGTTTCCTCCTCAAGTTGAGTGCTAGGGTTTGAAGTTCCTTCATCGCTTGAATCTTGAATTTCTTCAAGATCAACTTGCCTCCCACTGTTTCCTTGGCTTATGAACTCTCTCTCTCTCTCTAAAGAAATCCTTCCTAGCTACAAAGACCACATTTTCACTAGGACTGTAGAAGAGGTAACCAAAGGATTATTGTGGGTAGCCGATGAAAATACACCTTTCGCTTCGGGGTTCGAGCTTATCATGAGTCTCGCGTCTCACGAAAGCCTCGCAACCCCAAATTTTAATGTGGTCTAGTTTAGGTACTTTACCAGTCCACATCTCGTGAGGAGTTTTGGCAACTTTCTTTGTAGGGACTAGATTAAGGATATGGGCGGCAGTCTCTAAGGCATACCCCCAAAATGAGACTGGTAGCGAAGCTCGACTCATCATGGAACGAACCATATCCAACAAGGTTCGATTACGCCTCTCAGCCACACCATTTAACTGTGGTGTCCTGGGAGGTGTCAATTGTGAGACTCTCCCACATTCCCTTAGATAGTCAAGGAACTATTAGCTAAGATACTCACCACCACGATCGGATCGAAGCATCTTAATGTTCCTGCCCAATTGATTCTCGACTTCCTTTTTAAATTCCTTAAACCTTTCGAAAGTCTCTGACTTATGCTTGATCAAGTAGATATATCCATATCTACTGTAATCATCAGTAAAAGTCAAATAATAACGATTAGCATCCCTTGTGGCATGTTTGAATGGTCCACACACATCCTTGTGTACAAGGTCCAACAAACCTTCACCCCTCTCACACGAGCCTGTGAAGGGTGACTTTTTCATTTTTCCAAGTAAGCATGATTCGCAACTATCATCTGACTTTAGGTCAAATGACTCCAAGACTCCATCCTTTTGGAGTTGGCCTATACGTTTCTTGCTTATATGTCCAAGACGACAATGCCATAATGATGCTTTATCCAAGTTATTATTATTAACAGAATCAATACACAATACATTATTTCCTAATTTATCAACCACGGATACTGTTTCATACACGCCATCACAAGGTAATGCTTTAAAATAAAGAACATTATTAAAGAAAGCATTAACCGAACCAACTTCATTATCAAACGAAAAGGTGAAACCTTGTTTATACAATGCATGAAAGGAAATAATATTTCCTTCCATTTCTGGAAAATAACAACACTTATTCAAATCTAAACTAAACCCACTACTTAGCGATAAAGTATAAACTCCAATCTTGGTGACAGGTAAAGCTTTCCTATTCCCCATTATTAAGTTTATTCTTCCTTGCTCCATATTCTCACTTCTTTTTAGTCCCTGCAAGTCACAACAAATATGAATACCACAACCAGTATCAAGGACCCAAGATTTAGAATGGGGTGAGTTATTAGAAATGATAGTGTAAATACCTGCATGTTTGGGTTTAACTTTCCCATCCTTCACATCTTGCTGGTATTTTGGGCAGTTCCGCTTCCAATGTGATTTTTCATGGAAATAGAAGCATTCAGCCTCTTTTGGGTCAGAAGAAGGAGTGACGAAACCTTTCTTGGTTCCACTTGAAGAAGAGCCATCAAGGGTCCGACCCTTGGTACCCTTAGAAGAGCTCTTTCTCTTCTTCCCTCGACTTTTCCTTAAGACCGGAGTAGAGTTTGGAGTAGGAGTGTTAACAAACGACTTCCCCTTAAGACTTGTTTCTACGGTCTTGAGAAGTCCCTAAAGTTTGCTGAGTGTGACCTCTTCCTTATTCATGTGATATGTCATGCGGAATTGATCATAGCACGATGATAAGGAGTGCAAAATGATATCTATTACAAGCTCCTCAGGGAAGTTCACATTAAGCTTCAACAATCGATCCACATACCTTTGCATTTTCTACATGTGGCTCGTGACGGATTCCCCGTCCTTCATCATGGTTGTTATCATGGAGCAGATGATTTCATACCTCTCTTGTCGTGCACTTTGATGGTATCTTTCCATCAGATCTTGGTGCATTTCATAAGGGTAGAAATCCTCATAAGACTTTTGGAGTTCCGCTGTCATCGTGGCCATCATGATGCATGCAACTTTCGTAGCATCCCTTTCATGTGCCTGAAAGTCAGCGATCTCCTGAGGAGTTGCAGTGGTCTCATCAATCTCCTTAAGCTCCTTGTCAAGGACATATTCTTTGTCCTTGTAGCGGGTAATCATCTTGATGTTTCTGATCCACTCATTGAAGTTGGATCCATCAAAGGTGACTTTCCCACACAAGTTCATAAGGGTAAATGAGCCATTAGGGTTAGAGCCAGAAGCAACATTGTTTGAAGACATCTGAAAGAAAAGGACAAGATTAGTTTAGATATTAAGAGAATCCTTAATAAAACACCCAAATGTAATATTAAGGCTAGGACCCAATCACAATATATTATAACTTAGAAGAGGTATGCCATAATCCAGACTATAACATATTTGAAAGGTAGGTGAATGACGATTCACCAATTTCCACCACGAAAACCGAAATATTAAATATTAGGTTTTTTGATTGGTTCTTAGAAATTCCTAGATTCTTTGAGATTCAATGAACTTTTCAAAGGCATGTTTCAATCTCGAGTGTGCCCTCCAAGTTTTGTGACTGGGATACCGAGGATCACAAAACGAGGTTTGAAGTAACCATGCAAATCACTTGGTACTCTTAAAGTTTATCACTCAATCGATGTGCCGGTAAATCACACACGCTCCACCGATACTATAATAAACCTTAAATCACCCTTTACCTACCTTGTTAAGTCCAAGTTAGTGTGCCGGTTAACCACACACGCTCCACCAACGACTTAAGCAAAGTGTAAAGCTTAATTTCATGGATTAGCACCTTATTCACATTTTTCCTAAAGTAACTAAGATTGGGAATTTAATAACATTTAGTTACTTTATAATATTCATCATACTTTTAATGAGAATCATAAGTCCTTGTCTTACCCGTTCGGCTAACGACCCTCCACCGGTCAAGCAAGCGGTGGGTGAGAGTGGACACCCATTAAGTTGCCATTTTATAGGCAACAACCTTATACCCACCTTATAGATCGGCTTCGTAAATGAGGCGTACTAGCAGTAAGACGACTTTGTTCTTATACATACATATATATATATATATATATATATATATATATATATATATATATATATATATATATATATATATATATAATTATTAAATCATAGTAATATAAGTATAAGGGTTGAATTTTAACTTTTAAAATTCTAAGGGTTGGAATTAAAGTTTTTTAACATGACTTTACTTGTTCCAAAACTTGAGGGCAAGTTTTGTAAACTTTCAAAACTTTTCATTTCTTGTAACTTATGAGTTTATTAGAGTAATAAAAATGAAGACTCTTCATTTTTCTAACTCTTGTGTTCTTTTAATGGTTTTAACTCAAGTGACTTTTGGTTTTCCATAACTTGAGGACAAGTTATGGACTCCATTAAAACACATTATGATCAAGAGTTAAACTACCACATAGTTTACAAATAATTTCTATGATCATCTAAACATCATAAGATCAAGAACATGAATATGAACACTTTCATGAATCAAAAATTACACTTAAAACTTTGTAATTTTGATAACTAGTTGTTGTAAATGGATTAGCAAAGAGATTACACCATCTAAAAGAAGTTTTCAAGTACCAAAACAGTTTAGGGTAATGTTTCTAGTCCATTTCCAGCAACTAAAGTCGAAAATCTGCACTCTGTGGCTCCTACTCACCGAGTGCATGAACCTACTCGGCGAGTAGGTTGAAGATACAAGTGAACTCGGCGAGTCTCCCCTTGGACTCGGCGAGTTAATCAGGCAGACATCAAGCTTTTCGACTTTTTTCAACTTTTAAGCACAAATAACAAACAAACAAGCCTAGGCTCTGATACCACTGATGGGTTTTAAGCATTCTAACACTTCCTAAGTGTACATGCAACCCTAATAACCTTGGATCTATGTTTGTCTAATTAGCATGCAAAGTTGAATTCCAAGGTTATATTCCTATCTAGCATACATGGGGAACAATTTTTAACTTGAATGAAAGATAGAATAACTTACCTCATTGTTGCTTATGTTCCTTGAAACCATGTGAGCCTAGCACCCCAAGTGTGATGCGTCAAATGCTTCACACAACACCAAATGCTCTTGGAAAGACTTTTGAGGGAATACACACTTCTTGAAATCGGCCTAGCCCTCTAGTTTCTTATGTGTAGCCGATTTTGGTGGATAATGAGATCCTTATATAGTGTTGACACATCTAGGGTTACACCATGTAAACCCTAATGTGTCATGACTCTTCATTTCCATGACCCATGGGTTTGTAACTCCCATGGAGCATCCTATGGGTAGAACCCAACTTGATAATCCATGGAGCCTCTTAGCCCACTATACAAGATATGAATGATTTACATAATCAACCCATATATTTAATTAGTTATCTTTGATCACTTAATTAATTCTAAATTAATTCTTTGATCAAACTAATCAAATAATATTATTAATATATTAGAACTTATAATATATTAATAATCTCCAAGTGTTATTCCTCTCATTTAGTCTATCCAATTGCATGGTGTCATGCAATCTAAATGGACCATGCCGGGTCGAGTCAAGTACTGAGCCGAAATAGTTATGGACTTAGACACCTTATCCAACACGTAGCTCACTGCGCATCCGAATATGATCCCGTAGTCAACCTCCACCAATCCTTTTCCCCGAGCCTCAACAGATTCAGAGCACACCTCACCCTCTAATCAGCAGGGCATGAACACGTGAAGAAACATCCCTCCACGTTTGACAACCATCTCATTGCAACGATCGGATCTTGAAACCCATCGAAAGTAGGGGACTTCGTATTATCGAAGTCCCGATACTGAAAGCCCCGACCGACTCCTCCTCCTGTCGCTGCTACAGCGGCTGCTGCGGCAACCGTCTCTGCAAGAGCTGCATAGCGCTCATCAAAGTACTCAACAATGGCGGTCTTAATAGAACCAAACAACTCTCGCAACTCAGCACGGAACATAGTAGCAACCTCATCATGCATGATATCACGAATCCTAGCATCCAACTCATCCGTCCTCATCTGACCAATGGCCTCGGGTGGTACAGATCCGTCCTATTCACCCTCTCCTGATGCCGATCCTAAACCGGATCCTGCCCCAAAGCGTCTCGTAATCGCCATACTATAGTACACGAAAAAGATCCTCAGATACGCCTCATAACAACCTAGGAACTAACTGCTAACCAACACCCCAGGGGGTTGTGACTTCCTTGATACGCGTATGGGTCCTGTGCTTTCAGTAATACGTGCCCATACTACCTTCCACACCTACCCATATTTGTCTCAAGTATCACCACAACGCCCTAGACATATATACACATAGCAAGCGCTCAATCCTCACTCCTAGAGGAATACTGAGTATCTCACATAAGGAAACCCTAGGCTAGCAGGCATCACATATTCTATCATGCAATTCCTGAAGATACCTTGCCTACTACTAGCATGTTGTTGTAACATCTCACATAATCAAATAACTTGTATGGTATTTTGGGGTCTACTTACTAGCTCCGGCTGATCGTACACTCTGCATCCTACTTTACTTATTTTGAAAACCACTTTAAAAATCTTTCCTTGATTGGAGACTGGAGTCACACGAATGTTCCTCTAATTCACTCAAACCAAGGCTCTGATACTAACTTCTAACATCCATAAAATTAAAACCAATTTAAAACATTTTCGTCCATTCAAAAAACATTAAGTTATTACAACTTGTTTTCAAAACAGTTTTAAACATCAGAGTATCCCTAGAACCAAATCACAAAATCATGAAATATGAGGAGCGGTACGATCACGCCTTTGCCTTGCCACGATCACTTGATGTACCTGAAAAAATAAAATGAAACCGTAAGCTCAAAAGCTTAGTGAGTTCCCCCTAAATACCCATACACACATAACCATACACATACAACAATAAACAACATACTGTGGGTCCAATCAACCATCCGGTTGGAATACCCCTGGCCCTCAAGCATCGGGTTGGAATGCCAACATACTATGAGTCCAATCATCCAACCAGGATGGAATACTCTCGGCCCACAACCATCGGTGTCACACCCCAAAACCAAGAACGGCGGAAACGTTCTGGGGCGGAGGACGTCATGTATAGTATCAACAACAATGCAAAGTAGTAAACAAGCAACAACATCATCCATTGCATTAATAAAATAATTATTAACTCCTTATTCACACAAAATAGGGGTAAGGCAAAATTATCACAGATTCTGAGTCTATAACATCCTAATTACATGTAGCCTCAGTGTATCCACTTAGCAACTATTAACTTAGTAATGAAGATCCCATTTTAATTCCCAAGTATAAAGTACTTATAGTAACACCAAAATACACCTATAGTATTTTAAATTTATTGTTATGTTCTATTGTTCTCATTGTGGTAGTGTTGGTAAGATTTTAGCATTGTTTCAACCACACACTTAAACTTAGGCACATGCTAGTCAACCCTCGGATAATATAGGCGATCAGGCTATATCTTCCCAGTTTTGACCATATGTCTCTAAGTCCACTTGTGTTGTCCAACAATCGTAATTCTTTTGTACTGTCCTAATGACATTGATTTTAGTATGAATGCAGCACGTATACTTACTTAAATATTTTACTATTTAAAGTATAAACTCTTGGTCAGAGTATTTTTAATCCCTTATGTATTTATAGTTAGTATATCTTTTATGGGTTGATATACTTAATTCACTATAAACAATGCTCTGATACCAATCTGTCACACCCCAAAACCAAGAACGGCGGAAACGTTCTGGGACGGAGGACGTCATGTATAGTATCAACAACAATGCAAAGTAGTAAACAAGCAACAATATCATCCATTGCATTAATAAAATAATTATTATACAATTGTATTCTGACAAATTTTGATAAACACTAAGCATAAATCAAAATGAAAGATAAGTCTTGAATAAGCTTCATCTTCCTTTCTCCTTGCATCGGTACCTGTCTATGATGACCTGAGGATACAAGTAATTTTGAAAGCGAGTATCAGCTATGAAGCTGGTGAGATCATAAGTACTAATGTGTCTTAATTTGTGAAAACTTATAATTTCTAAGACTTGACATTGCTTTGAAAGAAAGCTAGTTTAAGTATGAAAATGTTTGTAACTCAACTGAAAATGTTTGAAAATCCCTAGAAATCCCTATGATTCCTATTAGTAACAAAAAGGAGTCTTCTACCAAGACTTAACTGTTCTGTGTGTAGTCTTCTACCAAGACCTAACTGTTCTGAATGTAGTCTTCTACCAAGACCTAACTGTTCTGAATGTAGTCTTCTACCAAGACCTAACTGTTCTGAATGTAGTCTTCTACCAAGACCCAACTATTCTGAATGTAGTCTTCTACCAAGACCCAACTGTTCTGAATGTAGTCTTCTACCAAGACCCAACTGTTCTGAATATTACCCTTTTGTACTAGGGTAACTATCATTGTTAACTTTAAGCCATCCGTAGATGTACTCTTACCTCTGTTGCTAACAGCTCGGTATAGGAATAGTCAATCCCTTAATTGCATACCTGTAATGGTACCAACCGTTTGACATCCGTGGATGTACTTTTACCTCTGTAGCTAACAGAGATTCTAGGAATGGTCAATCCCTAAATACGTATCCTTGGGTACTAGGATAATAATCCATTCTATCTCGTCGATTATGTGATAATGTAGTCTTCTACCAAGACCCAAATGTTCTGAATATTACCCTTTTGTACTAGGGTAACTATCATTGTTAACTTTAAGCCATCCGTAGATGTACTCTTACCTCTGTTGCTAACAGTTGGGTATAGGAATAGTCAATCCCTTAATTGCGTACCTGTAATGGTACCAACCGTTTGACATCCGTGGATGTACTTTTACCTCTGTAGCTAACAGAGATTCTAGGAATGGTCAATCCCTCAATACGTATCCTTGGGTACTAGGATAATAATCCATTCTATCTCGTCGATTATGTGATTTTATCACAAGGTAAAGGTAAGAACACGGATTTGATAACAGAGTCGATACATATAAAATGTAATAGGACTCCTACTGATATATCTATGCACAAGTACTCCTATAAGTATAATAATGTAAATATTATAGTAGAGTACGGTAAAGTTCTACGTGTGCTAGCTAGAATGTGTGTTCTCCCGATCTAGCAAGTATAGTAACTGTAAACGTTCTAGTATAGATGTATATGTTCTCGTCCTAGTATAATTGTACATGTAATGTATAGTATTGTTCTAGAAAGTATTGACTCATGAATGAACTGACTCATCGTATGATATCGCATTCTAGTAATGGTTCTAGTATCTTCCTGAACTACCCATATGGTAGCTTACTAGTAATCTAAGTAGTACGTATGGACGTGGATGTATACCCTTGCTACCCAAGGGCATAGGATGAACTGGAAGGACCTTTTATGACTATATATGTATATATGATATATAAAAAATCTTTAAACGACCTTCGGACGAATACCCAATGTCCCACCAGACCACATCTCAAGGCGCGAAAAGGAAATAGGGTGGATAGTCTTCCTAAGTCTTTTAAACATTTCTTATATAACTATACATATAGAGGCATGCAATTTATAATAAAATAAAAGCATAAGTAAGTTTTTGTAAAACATTTGAAACAGAAATATTATTTTAACAGAAGATCGACTTGATGTCAATCTATAAAAAAAATTGAAGGCATAAGTCTGATAAAACGATATAAGTACAAGGAACATTCGTTTGAAAACACAGTATAAGTACAAGGAACATTTGTTTGAAAACACAGTTGTAAATAAGTTTGAAATATGATGACAGTGTAAAAAGTACAGTGTAATAAGTAGTTTAAAGCATATAAAATGTTTATAAAAATCATTTGAAGGAAACTATTTGGTAAAACGGCTAATGAGTAGCCAAATCTTTTGAATGCTGTATATTAATCACATGTGATTGATGTAATAAGTAATATAATCCGACTTACTAATCACATGTGATTGACATAAAAAGTAGCATGATTCTACTTGTATCCCCCCCATAAAACATTTAAAACAGTTTAAAACATTAGTTAAGGGGTATGAACTCACCTGCAGTAAGTGACTGGAATTGAACGGGCTGTTATCGTACGGAAGGATCGGACAAGTGCTTGGTGTCAAGTGATGACTTAGACACACACAATGATCCTAATTACATATGAAGACATATGTATATAAATAATTAGTGATTATAACACTAATTATACAAGTAATAACATTTAAGCGCGAGGACAACACTTTTGGTCAAGTGCTAGGAGGCAAATGGGTTGCAATAAAGGAGTGCAATGCCCCTAATGGAAGTTTAAGGTCAAAAGACCATAATCATTAGAGTTTACGGCCCAGGGGAGTAGGCTCCTGGCCGTAAACTCTCAAACAAGCCATGAAATGGTGCATAGAAGTACTACAACTTTAGAGGGGAAATGCTTCAAGGCTAGGCAAGAGTTTAAGGCACCATATTGACTCCTAGGGGGAGTTTACGGCCCAAAGACCCTTTTCCCTTGGAGTTTACGGCCGTAAACTCCCTTGGGAGGGTTCTTGTTGTCTTTTCAAGTGGCTAACAATTCTAGGAACAAGTCTAGGCTTCAATACTTGGATTAAGGGAGGTTTAAGGCACTAAATGGGACCATTTGATGGAGTTTACGGCCATAGAACTCTTTGGGCCGTAAACTCCCTCACACATGAGGTCCTAAGAATTTTAACTAGTCCATACCTCATCTAAGTACTTGCCCTAAAAGTTTCTTGGCCTAAGGAAGTGTCTAGGGTGTCCTTTGACCCCATTAAAGGAGTTTACGGCCCAAGAAATACTCTTGGCCGTAAACTCTCCAACACTTATGCTTTTCATGATTTTCCTTGGTCCTAAACCCATTAAGGTGCTTGCTAAAAATGAAGACTAAGCCCTAGGAAGAGTTTGAAGGGGTTTTGGCCCTAAATCTTGGAGTTTACGGCCTAAGGAGCATCTTGGCCGTAAACTCCCTTCCAAAGTGGGTTTCTAATTGTTTTGTTGGTCTAGAACACTTGCTTAAGGCTTCTAGGTTCTTGTTCTAAGGCTAAAGGATCACTAGGCACTCATTTGTGCCCTTTACTTGGAGTTTACGGCCCAAGAGGTGGTTCCTTGGCCGTAAACTCCTCAAACTAAGTGATTTTGATTTGCTTCTAGCCTCTAATGATCATACACTAGGTCCTTAGTTAGTTGCCTAACACGGAAATGGGACTATGTGGCCTTTAGGCTTGATTTTGGAGTTTACTCCCCAAGAACGTTCTTGGGCGGTAAACTCCCGGATCTAGTGTTTTGGACATGTAAACAATGTTATAAAGCATATAACAAGTATTAAAACACATTTAGGGAAGTAGACTCACAATCTGGGATGAAAACCCGAAGATCCGTGAGAGAGTATTTGGCTTTTCTCTAAATGGAAATCAAATAATGAACCAATTTGGTTCAGAATTCTATTTATAGTCCAGAGATTTTTGGCAGAAAATATTTCTATTCTCGGAGTGGATTCTAATGACCTAGAGTAATGGAATTACAGTGTTGCACAAAATCCTAATGCACCCACTCTCCTAATAACTCCTTAGGTGTAAAACCCTAAAACTGCCAAACTTACTCCAAAAGTTTGAAGTCTCACTGTAACTGCTCTACTTCTATTGGATTGAAATGGTTTGATTTGAATGGAAAATTTCGGGTTGTCACATCATCCCCCTGTTAAAGGGAATTTCGTCCCGAAATTAGAATTTAGGCATGGAAGTATACACGAATGATCGAGACGTGAGGAGGAAACTTCCTAATCGATTGGTTCTAGCGCACTTAAGTGAAGTCGGGCTCTCGGTTGGTATCCCAACAAACCTTTACTAATTGGTGACGGCGTTGCTTCGTCCGCTTGACCTCTCGGTCGAGGGTCACTACGGTTCTAATACGAAGGCGAGGATCTCGACGAGTGGACTTGCAAGAGTCCTAACGGAAAGGTATGGTTTCACGATCGAGATGCGAAGAGTAGAAAGTACGCTACTAAGTTCGCGGAGTAGGTCTAGTTTGTGCGAGGCACAGGAAAGATTCTGATAAGAATCCCGGAGGTCCTGCCAAATTGGGATTTAGCTTTTCACGCTTTACGAAGCGTATTAAGCCATTCCCAGAGTGAGTTTATCCAAAAGAACTTGCTCACTCACTCGGAAACTCAAAGGTTCCTTTTCTTGCGTAACTCCCCAGTCAAAGGCCATCCCTTGCTGGGTCAAAGTCGTACGAGTATCTGAAGCTTGCAAGGAGTTCTGAATGAACTAAGGCGGTAGGTCGGTAAGACCTAACATTTGGCGAAAGCTGTCGGCTCCTCTGGTGTCGATAAATACTCAATGTTTTTGGCAAACTGAAAGAGTACCCAAAATTTCTCACATTACTAACAGTGTGTCCTAGAATTTGACTGTTCAATTTCAAAACTCAA
This sequence comes from Lactuca serriola, assembly GCF_051521515.1. NCBI lineage: Eukaryota > Viridiplantae > Streptophyta > Magnoliopsida > Asterales > Asteraceae > Lactuca > Lactuca serriola. Next base: position 216,862,635 of record NC_136408.1, read on the forward strand.
GCCTATAGAACTTCGCTAAAAGTTCCTCTGTAGGAAATGTTTTCATGGGCTTTCTTCTTACTACGAGGGTAGATAAATAAGTCATTTCTTGGGGAACTGACGAATCGATCCTAGTAAGAAAGGCATAACCCTAATCATTTATCTCATGAAAACCATGGGCGTGTTGGTCCTATCCGAAAGGTATCACTACGGACTCGAAGCGTCCGCATCGAATTCGGAAGATAGTCTTACCGACATCCTTCCCTAACACATCGAACTGGTGATATTCGGATCTCAAGTCCATTCCCGGAAGTAGTTTCTTTCCTTACGTGTGCTCAACCCTTTTGTCTATGTGAGACAGAGATAACGATTTCTATAAAAATCTTGACGGATTCCTCGATAACCGAGGCACATACGATGCGATCCATCGATCTCTGGAAGAATCTGACCGGGGTTCTCTAGGGTGAGAAACCTAGTCTTCTAATTCTATTTCCGTGTAATTCGCCAAGTTGCTCGTGCTGTTCTTGTATCTCCGGGGGTGTTTAAACTATAAGGTGATATGTTTTCGGGAGTTGTACTGGGTTCTAAGTTTATTCACATGACGATGTGATTACTCGTATACTTAGGCAGTTTCTCCGTCCTGAAGTCCATTTTAGAATTCATACATGGATTTACGATCACAATTTCGTGTATACGAGTCGTATATAATTAAGATTGAAAAGGTAGTCGAATAACTGATTCTTCCTTACCCTCACATCCCAAGGAGGAAAAGATTTAAGGCGGAATCATCAATTCTAAACCTATAGAACCTTGATTATATAACACTCTTATGTATACTTTCCTCAGTGATAGATCATCTGCATGAATCCCTGGATTGAACTTGACGTACTTCACGAGTGGTACTTCGGGGATTTCTTCGGAAAGAAAAAATAACTAAGAGGTACTCCGGGAATGAGTACTTCGGTGTTCTGATATGACGGCTTTGCTGGAAAGGTGATCTAGAAGGAAGAGATGTACGCAAGAAACTGTTTTCGTGAGGATCAATTTTTAATCGAGTCGTATGATAATGTCGGAATCATACAGAAACTTTAAAGACATTAGAATTAACATAAGACGGTTACAGACAAAACACAACTATGCAACCATGAACAGAGTTACAGTACTTTTAGGTTTACCACAAGACTATTGCTGCGAATAAGATATACTACAAAAGACAAGTATATGCAGCACGAGAATTCCTATACAGACAGGATCTCGCAAAAGGGTAAGACTCTGGTTGCATTAGTCCTAGTTAGTTTATAAGTCTGTTACAACAAAACGCCTTTAATACATTAACGTGGTTCCTGAGCAGGCTCTCCCGCAGCTGTGATCCTGAGAATTTTCCCATCTGCGCCAGAATTCTGCGTTATCGGGCAATCTTTCTTGAAGTGCCCTGTCTCACCACATTGGTGGCATGTCTGGCTAGTACTAGCCTTGGTGACGGGATTTCAGTGTTTAGCCAGTGTTATGTGGACACGAGTGTCTTCCTCGTTACTCCACCTCGAAAATTGCTTCTTGAATCGTTCGGCGCTATAACTCGTCTTGTGCGCAGGGTTAGTCTCGATGAAAGGGACTTGAGTGACAGGTCGTTTCGGTGCTCCACAGTCACGAGCATGATGCCCTATGTTCAGGCAATTGCAACATTGCATCTCATGGCAAGTCCCATGATGATGGAAACCACACTTCTCACACTTCGGGAGTTTTCCCTCATATGACCTGCGCGGTATGGGAACGGCAGGGGTTTCCACTTGCTGTTGTGGTATAGCCAGCTTTTGGGCTCTCTTGCGTTCCTTCCGGGCTTGACGCTTTCGTTTCTTGTTCTCTGCTTTCTGGCTTTGCGAGCCCGGAACTGTTACTGCTGGGTGACTTCCTGGATGGATATCATGATTGGGAACTTCATTCCCATCAGCAGTATTGACCGTGTTGATAGTGCTACGGTGGGCAACGACCGCGGTTACTGCAGCTACTACGGCAGCTGTAAATACCGTTTGAAAAGTAGCGGCGTCCATAGGAAAAGTAGAGGTCTCGTTGCTTGGCTGGTTGTTTCTGGATGACGACATGATTCTGTAACATGAAAGAGTAAAGATTTGTGAGCGATTCTGGTTGACCCTGATGTACTTAGATTGTTCATGAAAAGAGTAAGAGTATGATCTCGAAAGTTCAACCTACATCCCTATGATGCAGTCCTGGTTAAAGAATGAATGTATGTTCGTAGAATGATCTTAAGACGTTTGTCGTTCGAGCTGAGGTATCGTGGGTTGGTGAATAACAAGATCCAACCATTGAAAAAGACTTGGAAGTGTCTCTTGGAATAAATCACCGTAGTCCAATGACTTGAACTAAAGTATGATTCAGATAGGCTCCAATGAAAGAAAGATAAAAGTACTTGAATGAAGAATGACTCAAAAGTTAGCCGGCTGTCAATACCTTGGATATTCACGACGTAAAGATTCAAGAAAATAACCATGTAAAGGTCTTACATCATATCCGCAGAAAGTAGTTCCTGACAGCATAAGACCTAACTAAAGTACTTACGGAACAAGATAATTTCATACAAAATGCCACATCGGGCATAGACAGAAAACGATTCCCTTTTATAAGGGAAAAATAAAGTAAAGCGTCTACTACGGCGACGGTCATCCCTCTGGTGAACTCTTAGTTCAACCAATTGACGTTCCACGTCAAGTAGGTGTCTTTCGCACACCATCTGGCGTACTTGGAGCTCTTAGCCTTTGGCTCGTGATTCAGCCAGCGTTTGCAACAGGATTTCATGGTTTCTCTCTGATCTCTCGTGAGCATCCTCTAGATGAATGGTGTGGAGGGTATGCATTCTAGCATAGGCGACTACTTCTGTAATCTGACGTAGGGCTGTCCTGCCTTGAATCTCATTTTGGGCCTCTCTGCAGACCAAGATTGGCAAGACTATATCTGCTAAGCCCTCATTGCTCAAGTCGTAGAAGCTTCGGTCGCTGTCAAATAGCATAAACTGATCTTGTCATTGGCTCCCTGTTTCTAAGCATTCCACTCACTCAGGGTCAGGCCATGAAAAGCCGGAAGAGGGTTAGGAATTGAAACGGAAGCTGCTCGAGGTAGGTTCTCAACCTCTGGCTCGGGGTTAGTATCATACGAAAGGTCTTCATCACGGTGATCATCCAAGGGGATAGGATGATCATTCTCTGGTTCTTCTCCCAACCAACCAGCTATGACTTCATTCGGAAGGTACTGGTTGTCAAGGGGATGGAGTCCCGTTATGATTTCTATGCGAGAATTTAGGGTAAGAAGATAATTATTAGACGAACTATCTATATAATTATTTTAGAAAACCTTCATTAGTTACATCGCTATTTGTGAAGTGCATACCAGCTATGTGTAATCTAAATAGGATAGACCTTCGAATAAGTGACCTTAACTCCTTATTCACACAAAATAGGGGTAAGGCAAAATTATCACAGATTCTGAGTCTATAACATCCTAATTACATGTAGCCTCAGTGTATCCACTTAGCAACTATTAACTTAGTAATGAAGATCCCATTTTAATTCCCAAGTATAAAGTACTTATAGTAACACCAAAATACACCTATAGTATTTTAAATTTATTGTTATGTTCTATTGTTCTCATTGTGGTAGTGTTGGTAAGATTTTAGCATTGTTGCAACCACACACTTAAACTTAGGCACATGCTAGTCAACCCTCGGATAATATAGGCGATCAGGCTATATCTTCCCAGTTTTGACCATATGTCTCTAAGTCCACTTGTGTTGTCCAACAATCGTAATTCTTTTGTACTGTCCTAATGACATTGATTTTAGTATGAATGCAGCACGTATACTTACTTAAATATTTTACTATTTAAAGTATAAACTCTTGGTCAGAGTATTTTTAATCCCTTATGTATTTATAGTTAGTATATCTTTTATGGGTTGATATACTTAATTCACTATAAACAATGCTCTGATACCAATCTGTCACACCCCAAAACCAAGAACGGCGGAAACGTTCTGGGGCGGAGGACGTCATGTATAGTATCAACAACAATGCAAAGTAGTAAACAAGCAACAATATCATCCATTGCATTAATAAAATAATTATTATACAATTGTATTCTGACAAATTTTGATAAACACTAAGCATAAATCAAAATGAAAGATAAGTCTTGAATAAGCTTCATCTTCCTTTCTCCTTGCATCGGTACCTGTCTATGATGACCTGAGGATACAAGTAATTTTGAAAGCGAGTATCAGCTATGAAGCTGGTGAGATCATAAGTACTAATGTGTCTTAATTTGTGAAAACTTATAATTTCTAAGACTTGACATTGCTTTGAAAGAAAGCTAGTTTAAGTATGAAAATGTTTGTAACTCAACTGAAAATGTTTGAAAATCCCTAGAAATCCCTATGATTCCTATTAGTAACAAAAAGGAGTCTTCTACCAAGACTTAACTGTTCTGTGTGTAGTCTTCTACCAAGACCTAACTGTTCTGAATGTAGTCTTCTACCAAGACCTAACTGTTCTGAATGTAGTCTTCTACCAAGACCTAACTGTTCTGAATGTAGTCTTCTACCAAGACCTAACTGTTCTGAATGTAGTCTTCTACCAAGACCTAACTGTTCTGAATGTAGTCTTCTACCAAGACCCAACTGTTCTGAATGTAGTCTTCTACCAAGACCCAACTGTTCTGAATGTAGTCTTCTACCAAGACCCAACTGTTCTGAATATTACCCTTTTGTACTAGGGTAACTATCATTGTTAACTTTAAGCCATCCGTAGATGTACTCTTACCTCTGTTGCTAACAGCTCGGTATAGGAATAGTCAATCCCTTAATTGCGTACCTGTAATGGTACCAACCGTTTGACATCCGTGGATGTACTTTTACCTCTGTAGCTAACAGAGATTCTAGGAATGGTCAATCCCTCAATACGTATCCTTGGGTACTTGGATAATAATCCATTTTATCTCGTCGATTATGTGATAATGTAGTCTTCTACCAAGACCCAACTGTTCTGAAATCCTGCAATTCTCAAACCGCCTTGGTGCCTTAGACCCTTGTTATAGTGAGGATAACTCACCTCACGCGTAGTGCCGAAATCCTGCAATTCTCAAACCGCTGGCGCACCGAAAATCCCAACTATCACATGATAATCACCAAGTTTGAATCCAACATGACTTTCTAGGCCAAGTGCCCACACCACTCATTAATCCATTATCCTTTTATTGGGCCAAGTCCCAAAACCTACTCCTTATGCATAGCCCAATATTGGCCCAATTTACTAAATTTGGCCCATCTTTCTAATTTGGCCTAGATCCAAGGTACATAATAATTATTGGGCCCAAAATACTCCATCTATACAATTCAGTCACGGCCCAAGCCCATCTAGCCCATGAACAATCCAATACTTCAAGGGCTAAATTCGAAAACCCAACATAGGGCGTACGCTAGGCGTACTCCTCTGGTACGCGGGACATACGTCGCTCATTGACTGAAAAGCGGGTCGCTGACCCACTACGCTGGGCGTTCTATAAGTTACGTTGGGCTTACGCGCGTTTGTATTAAAATCCTTCCATGTGCTTAATGGCTTAATAACTTAAGCCCATATGCCAGATCCAGTGACAAAAGGGGCCTAGGACTCATAAAGTCTCAAACTTTATCCTGTTTGACATCCATAAAGCTCTTAACTCAAGGTCTTAACCCATTAATACCTTCCTACTTGATACATGGGACAACCAAAGCCATTGGGACCTCATTTTTCTTACTCAAGACATCTCCTTGGTCTGAAAGGACAGCTTATCTTAACCAAAACACATCATGCATCATATTGGAGGTTTTTGGGACAAGAATGGTGTCAAAACTTCACAACGCTTAGATCTATAAAAGATAGATGTCAAGCAAGAAGCTTTATACCTTTAGGAGCTCTTGAACCACCATAAAACCTCAGATCTACACGTTGGTCTTCTTCCTCCACTCATTAGATGCAACACCTTCTTCTCAAAACACTCCAAATTCACTTCAATAGCTCACACACTAAAGAAGTTGGCTAGGGTTTGGGGAAAACGACTCTAAACAGTGGAGGCTAAGGTAAGGGAGGGTTATGAGCTCTTAAAGTTGTTTACATAGCCTTCACACTCAGAGAATTAGGGTTTCTGGATGTTAGGCATACGTTGGGCGTATTGTTGGGTTCTGAGCATTCTAACACTCCTAAGTGTACATGCAACCCTAAATACCTTGGATCTATGTTTTCTTTATTATACATGCAAATATGAACTTTCCAAGGTATTCATCCTAACTAGCATAATAACATTGATTCAAATGAATATATTAAGTTATAATTACATACCTCTTTGATGTAGATTGTCTTCATTAAGCTTGATTGCCAAGCACCCCAAGTGTGACACCTCAAATGGTTCACAAAACACCAAATACACTTGGAATAACTTGAGAGAACATACACACTTCATGAAATCGCCTAGCCCTTCATTCTCACTCATAGTGCCCGATTTCTTGAGCCATGGGATTCTTTTATATGGTGGCTATTAGGGTTACACCATGTAGCTCATAACTTTACCCATTCCTTATTCTCCATGGATTTTAACCTCCACGGAGTATTCATGGTTCACCCCATGGACTTAGTCCAACATAAGGAATCTTGGATCACAAGCCCACATATATAAGAATGAATGATTTACACAATCAACCCATATATTTAATTAGTCTCCTTTTGATCACATAATTAATTCCAAATTAATTATTGATCAATACTAATTAAATAACCTTATTAATATATTAGAACTTATAATATGTTAACAAACCCTAAGGGTTATTTCTCTCATTATAGTCTATCCAAATGCATGATGCCATGCAACCCAAATGGATCATGTCGGGTCGGGTCAAGTCTTACCAATTATAGTTATGGACTTAGACATTAATCCAACAGTCTCCCACTTGGATAAGTCTAAAACTATTAATGCGTATGACTTCAAGAACCGACTGGAAATCGTAGCTCTCAAAAGCTTCAGTCGAACTCTGACCTTGTAGATGAACTCTTGCATTTGTCAATGACTTGTCCATTAGATAAGGGATCATATATTCCTCCATTCTATATATAATATGGACTGAGACATGGATTATAATCATTCTCTCTATCCATTTTTTGTTTCTTGATTTCCGATTTATGACGACTGACTTATTGAACAAATCAAATCAGTCCAGGCCCGGCCGAGCACTTACATTTGTCATCACCAAATCATCGAGGGGCCCACAGATATCGCTTTTATCCCGAAGGTAAAAGGAATGGATAAACTTCGACTCTTACGGCTTGTTCTACTACTTGTTGAATCATACACAAAGGCACATTTTATAACATCGAGTTACTGAATGCGTTTTCGTGCAATCAATGTACAACCAACTCATAGTAACAACTCATATCTCTAGGTTTGGAGAATATAAGATATTATCGTCTCATGATCACTCGTGATAAAATCCATGAAGTGATTCCAATGAGCGCGGGTTGAATCCAATACTCATAACTTATGAGCACTCATGAGTGTTGTTGCCCTTTGTCCAACATCTTAGACCTCTACAAGCCAACCCATGACAGTCTTAATTCATATCTACTTCCAACATATGACCGACTGTGGATGGTTTGAATAACTTAGTCATCAAGATAATGACCTAGTTATTCTGGAAGTTAAAACATGCAAAGTGAAACACAATAATAATTGAATCCAATATGGTATCAAAACCTATGAACATAAATAGAACACCTTTTATTTATCACCATATGATTACACATTATTCATTGTATACGGTTTTAGCTATCAACTTTATTCTTGGATTTAAAACAATAGCTGTCCCATGCTCCAAGCATGTACACTATGTTTTCTAAACACTAGTAATGCCATACACCAAGTATGCATATTATGTTTGTCTATGATCTTTACTTTGTGAAATAGATCAATTAAACATAACTCCAATGATCCTCTTTTCACAGTCACAAATCCTTACTGCAAATGCAAGAATTCCAAATTTATGCCATTTACTGAAATATGTTAGATTCTAAACTTATATGCATTGATCCTTTTGTAATGATGATGCACAAAGTCAGAAAGACTTGACAACAACCATTACAGAGCATTCCAAAGGAGATCACGTCCTTGGAAACATCCTTCTTGCATTAAGTTTCATAATCTTACATAGATTGAATAATTTCTAACTTTGAAACATTTCCATATTTCATTTTAACTATCACTTCTAAACAAGAGTTGCCTCCTTACAGATTATGTCAATATGGTCCTTCCAGAATTAACACTATACTTCCAATTGTCCATGAACAACCAATCTTTGGTAAACCATAGATTGTCCTCGACACTTTTTTAATCCTTTTAGTTATATCCAGTTCTAAACCGTTTCCCTTCATAATGCCTTAGGCATTTGGCAAATTTTAGAACGGATGAATATAGAACATGTAATCGATCCTATATTTGAAGCATATGGGACACGATTCATGATGTCTCACATAAAGACTAAACCAGTCTTTTGCTATAATATTAACATTTCAATTTGCCAAGTTCTCATAATTCAGATTATGAAAAGGGATGCCATAATCATAATCAAATTTTAGAACGCCAATAATGGACCCATATATAGAATTTCCTTATGTTGAGCCATTCCAACATGAAATTCTTATATAATCCTTGACTAAATACGATTAAAACCTTAATCTAAGCTTTTAGATTTGAGATGAAGTATAATTTCCTCTCCCTTAATTATAGCAAAACAACTTTTTCCGAATTGAAACCTTTTGTTTTCTATAATTAACATTGCTAACTTGCAATACTTATCATAATTATCATGCTCCCACTAACATGATGATTATTAGAATAACACTTATGCTCCCACTAGCTTTGACATGTACTCAGAAATTAGCTGGACTTCTAGAAATCAATACTTTATTGACTTTCTTACCAAAGTTCAGATTTCTGATACTTGATTGCTTTGATAAAACTTTATGAATATCATACACCTTATCTTAGATAGCTCACAGGTGTGTCTAAATAATTTTAAGAATTATGAAAAGGGATGTTGTAATCATAGTCTTGATTGTTTAGACCTTTGCCACTTCTTACAAGTCCATGTTATTGTGTCGGTAAACCACACACGCTCCACTAACAACTTTGAGAATGTAAATATCACAATTGTTATCTAGTTAAAATCTACTTAGTGAAAGTGTTTCCTCACCATCATTTTTCATGAATCGGAGAGAAACCTTATGACACTTAGATTTAATGGTGTATGTGTTCTTATCCATGTGAATTGTCAAAACCATAGTCACAAGACAAGGATAATGACAAATCCAAACTCATATGGATTGAACTCAATCCTAATTTCTTGCCATCTGGCAGCTCAAGGGCCTTCCATTGCTTCCAAATTGTTGTGCAACCAATTGAGAACTCTAAGAAATCATATGCAAAGCCAACTTTAATTGGAATGGGCACAGAATATGTCAACACGATAGGTTATGAACCTCAAGTCGTGTGCTAGTGAAGAACTTCAGGTTTTATTCTTGATTAGTTCTTGAGACTTTCAAGACCTTTAAGACACCCACTGTCCTCTTGACATATACGACTTTCTTGTCAGATATTCAAGAGATAGTGTGGATTCTAATCAAGACAAACACTTCACACAATTGGCATTAGTTGGTCTTTGTTTTATCCAAAACATCACAACTTACCAAATTCAAATGTACAAGAGTAGAAAACTTTTACTCTTATATTTGACATGTGTTTTAAACCTTCTCTAAGACATGTCACTCAAGTTACAATCTTGGAGTATGACTCTAAGAATTGTATTGGAACGAAGTATGACTCATCTTCTTGATTTAACCATTCCAACAATTCAAGATTCCTCTTCTTAGTCATAAAAACGCACTAAGATGACCTTAGAGGATCAATTGTGATATGGTATCTTAATCATTAAGATGATCATAAACATGATACTAAAGTACTCTCCCATCTTTTCAGATTTGAGAAACTTTTACCTTTCTGCCTAAGTTAATTCTTCTTATTCACTCTGCCAAACATTGGAACCTTTTCCAGTGTCTCAGAATGACACTTAAGCTTGTAAGTATAACCATATTTACTGAGCTTTAGTAAATTATGACGAATAATCTTATCGATCTTTTGTGGTGCACTTGACCAGTGCACAAGAATGTGTACTCGATCCCTTAGTCCTTCACTTGACTCACCTATACATGTGAACAAGGAACTAGTCTTAATTTTCCAAAGAAGAAAAATCTCATTGATCATGCTATACAACTTGCATGATTCCAAGTTTCTATCCAAATGAAACTTGGGTGATGAGAATCTTTCCTTATTTGGTAAATTTAGACACTACCACAAACGAAAGAATCAATTTCATTTTCCAATATTGCTATCAGTGGAATCTTATAAGCAACAATTTTCCACAAACATCATTGTAAGAATACATAAAATAAATAAAATCAAAAATTTTCCTTTTATTTTAAAACTTTGCGGAAAAACTTATCCTTAAAATCCATATGAAAACTTGTTGTTATCTATTCCTAAGCAATATCTCATAACTCCTAAGAAGTAGCTTAAGAATCTGATCTTCAACCTATGCGATAAAAATCCATCTACGCGATCAGGTTCAGCATATTCTTTCTTTAAGTTTCTTCACTTTTCTTTGATTCTTAAAACATCACCATGTGACCCAGTCACATCATGTATCAAGAATCTCAGAATACAAACTTAGCAGAGTTAGCAGTAGACTTTACCTGAAGTAGAGTCAAACTTATTGACTTTAACACCCTTAGGTAAATTGGCTGCTTCGCAACCAATGCCCCTTCCTTTGGCAATTTAACATATGGACGCTTTGGTAATGGAATATGGGACTATCAAAGAACTTAGACTTTCTCTTTACCATTTGGTCAACTGATTTGACTATGGCCGATCCCTTTCCGCTGGGAAGAGAGAGCTTTACTGGATATCCAGTGTCATTATTGTCAATGTTCACAGTTTTTAGGGAGTTGATCTTAGCAAATAGATAAGATCATTAAGGGTCTTGTCATAGTCTGTTTCATAGGAGTCCCAAAGGAACTCACTATGTGACTTAGAAAGTGATTGGATATCCAACTTTCTCAAGACTTTGACACCCAACTCTCCTAGCTTGTCAATATGTGACTACATCTCCAAGATGTGACCACACATAGACCTTTACTTGCCAATAGGGCTTGAGTGACCTTAAAATTTTCAAGAACCTGTGGTTTAGGGAGAATAATTGGAGGAGGTGAAAGAAGTATGATTTCCATGGGACATCATCTTCATTTAGGAAAGCTTGTTTCAAGAGATTTAGGAAGATCACAAATGTCTAAACCAGACATCTTTTTTGGAGATGTTCAAGATAGTTGATTAAAATTCTTTAATATAACACCCAATATGAAATATTAAGGCTAGGACCCAACGCAATACTTTTATAACTTGGAAGAGGGATGCCGTAATCCAAGCTATAAAGTATTTGAAGGTAGGTGAATGACGATTCACCAATTTCCACCAAGATAAATGAAATGTATTATTAGGTTTTAATTGGTTTTGAAACTCTTAGATTCTTTTGAGATTCATTGAACTTTTCAATGGCATGTTTCAATATCGAGTTTGCTCTTCAGGTTTTGTGATTGGGATGCCGAGGATCACAAAACAGGGTGTGAAGTAACCATTCAAATATACTTGGTACCCTTAATATTTACCCCATAATCGATGTGCCGGTTAACCACACACGCTCCACTGATACTATGATAAATATTAAGTTACCCTTTGCCTACCTTGTTAAATACGAGTTAGTGTGCCGGTTAACCACAAACGCTCCACTAACCGACTTAAACAAAGTGCAAAGTGTAATTTCATTGATTAGCACCTTATTCACTTTTTCCTAAGTAACTAAGATTGGGTATTTATAAAAGGTTTAGTTACTTAGTATTTATCATTAATACTTTTAATGAAGGGAGAATTATAATCCTTGTCCTACCCGTTCGGCTAACGACCCTTCACTAGTCAAGGAAGTGGTGGGTGAGAGTGGACACCCATTAAACTGCCATTTTATAGGCAGTAACCTTATACCCCCCTTATAACCGGCTTCGTGAATGAGGCCTACTAACAGTAAGACTGACTTTACTCTTATACATATATATATATATATATATATATATATATATATATATATATATATATATATATTATTAACTTATAATATTATAAAGTATAAGGGTTGAATTTTAACTTTTAAAATTCTAAGGGCTAACTTGGAATTAAAGTATTCATAAGTGAAAACTTTTTCAAATTCCAAAACTTGAGGGCAAGTTTAGAAAATATTCAAAACTAATTAATTCCATAACTTATGTGTTTAAAGAGGTTTTAATTAAAAAACTCTTCAAGTTTCATAACTTGACGACAAGTTATGGAAGACTTTAAATTATTAAAGAATGTAACTTTTCTTTATTTTGTAACTTATGGAATTAATTAAGGTTACACATTTTATTACTTAATGAAGTGACTCTTGAACCTCCATAACTTGAGGACAAGACTCTTCTTTTATTGTAACCATTGCCAACTTTTATGAGCTTTATGAAACTTAAATGTGACTTTTCATATAACTTGAGGACAAGTTACCAAAACACATTTTAGAATCAACTATTAGATTAAAATGGATTGAAAACACATAATCAAATAACTTTTCTATTAATCTAAGCAACTCATAAGAACAAGATAATTCAAATCAAAATTTTTCATGTAATTAGGCTAATCACTAAACTAATACAAAGCATGAATCTATTGACAATTATCTTTCAAATTGGATTAGCATGAACATTACCACATCAAAAACAAGTTTATAAGTCCAAAAACAGCTTAGGGTAATGTTCCTAATCCATTTCTAGCCAAAAAAAACTCGAAAATATGGTGTCTGGGGCTCCTACTCGTTGAGTATATCAACGTACTCGACGAGTAGGATGAGTTTTGGCTTGGACTCGACGAGTTCATCAGTGGACTCGGCGAGTCCAGTACCCAGAAAGCCAAAAAATCAATTTTTTCAGCATTTTTCAGCAATTTGCATCAAGTGTAATTGAAAACAAGCCTAGGCTCTAATACCACTGTCGGGTTTTGAGCATTCTAACACTCATAAGTGTACATGCAACCCTAAATACCTTGGATCTATGTTTTCTCTATTATAAATGCAAATATGAACTTTCCAAGGTATTCATCCTAACTAGCATAATAACATGGATTCAAATTAATATATCAAGTTAGAATTACATACCTCTTTGATGTAGATTGTCCTCATGAAGCTTGAGTGCCTAGTGCCCCAAGTGTGACACCTTAAATGGTTCACACAACACCAAATACACTTGGAGTAACTTGAGAGAACATAAACACTTCATGAAATCGGCTATCCCTTCATTCTCACTCATAGTGCCCGATTTCTTGAGCAATGGGATTCTTTTATATGGTGACTATTAGGGTTACACCATGTAACTCATAACTTTACCCATTCCTTATGCTCCAAGGATTTTAACCTCCATGGAGTATCCATGGTTCACCCCATGGACTTAGTCCAACATAAGGAATCTTGGATCACAAGCCCACATATATAAGAATGAATGATTTACACAATCAACCCATATATTTACTTAGTCTCCTTTTGATCACTTAATTAATTCCAAATTAATTATTGATCAATACTAATTAAATAACCTTATTAATATATTAGAACTTATAATATATTAACAAACCCTAAGTGTTATTTCTCTCATTATAGTCTATCCAAATGCATGATGCCATGCAACCCAAATGGACCATGCCGGGTTGGGTCAAGTCTTACCAATTATAGTTATGGACTTAGACATTAATCCAACACGTACATCCTCTACGTTGGGTGTACGCTATGAAGCTCCGCGTTCACTCTCCTTCATACGTTGGGTGTAACCCAGCTTATGTTGGGCGTACCCAGCCAAACACGTGCATGCATACTTAGCATACATGGGACCTCTTTGACAACTTTTTCCCTTATGGACCATTGATGCCAATAAATTCAAATTACAATATCTCCTTTATCCTAAGTCCGTTCTCGACAAACTTTATATCCACATAAAGGTGGCGCGAAGCCCTACGCTTCTAGCAACACACCCCGGTCTGAAACCTTCTCGAATGAAACTCATTTCCCATAAAATACCGAAATGCCCTTACTCTTGATCTCGGGAATCCATAAATAAATACTTTTAGAATGGGGCGTTACAGAAACAGGTGGAAGGCACGGGTCAGATTCTTATTGGACCGAGCCTTCGGTGTGAAGAGGGTGCGACACGGGTCGGAAACGGGCCACATGCATGCGAGGGTGACGTGGCCGAACCCTAGCCATACGAAATTCCTTGGTTTTAGTGATTTTCTTGAATTTTGTGCCACAAACTTCAAAAATCTATAACTTTCACATACGAGCTCTGTTTTTGACGTTCTTTATACGCACACATAGGAGAAATTATGCTCTACAACTTCTGTTTAGACTCCGTCGGCTAATTTGGAATTTATTTTTAGTATTATTATTTTTAACAGACAAGGACAGGAAAATTCGTTAAAAATTCATAACTTCTTCATCTGACATCCGTTTTCGTCTGTCTTTTTACCGTAGTACTACTACTTATGAGACCTTCGATTCTCGTTTAAGTTGTGTCATCTAAAAATCACTCGAACTTTATATCGAGTTTTTAGTTGTCTACTGCTATTCTAAAACTTAGAAAAATCAAAATTCCTCATACGAAGTCAGATTTGGACATTCTTTTTATGAAAATTATTGGTTTAACGAATATTACGACTTTAGTTTAGATCACTAAGGCTAAAAAGTACTTTATCGAAAACTCACTGTTTTTATGCTAAATAGTGTTTGTCGGTTATTTCGCGGATATTTCGATGAGGTTTTCGCTTAAATGTTTCTAAGGAGATTATTTACAACTTTCAATAATAAAATTATAGTTATTTCGAATTTTATATTTTCGTGAAATGTCAATATTTGACATTCGATTGGAATCTCATAAGACTTCCAAAATTTTCCGAGTGATTCTAAACATAGTTTTACTTCATTTCTAGTAAAAACTATCTGTTAGAACTCAATACTCAAATTTCATATAATATTTTATAATATTATTCATTATAAAACATGATTACTGAACGTGTATGTTTCAAATATCTCCTCCTTTTGGGTCTCAATGGTGTTTCCACTTGACAAGCACCAACTCCACTTCTTTATTACGTAGATTAGTCGTTCTTTCTTTTACGATCTCTTCAGGCTCTTCTACGTATGTTAATTTATTATCTAGTTTCACCTTGGATAACGGAACCGCTTCATCATATATGCTTAAACATTTACGCAGATAACTCACATGAAACACATCATGAATACCCGCCAAATCTTCCGGCAATTCCAAGCGATATACTTTCTTACCAATTCTCTGGATGGTTTTGAAAGGACCAACAAATCTAGGACTTACTTTTCCTTTCTTCCCGAATCACATAATGCCTTTCCACGGGGATACCTTCAGCATTACGAAATCACCCACCTGTAATTCTATGGGTCGTCTCCTCTTTTCTACATAGGACTTAAGTCGATCCTAGGCCGCTTTCATTCTTTCTCGTACAATTTAAATCTTGTTTGTGGTGTCTTGAATCATCTCAAGGCCTCCAAGGATTTTATGTCCTATATCACTCCAACATAATGGAGTACAATATTTATGACCATATAGTGCTTCATATGGTGGCATTTTGATAGAAGTGTGGTAATTGTTATTATATGAAAATTCGACAAGAGGTAAGTACTTGTCCTAGTTACCACCGAATTCCAAGACACATGCACAAAGCATATCTTCTACTATTTGGATTGTTCTTTCTGTCTGACCATCTATTTGGGGATGATAATCCGTACTAAGAGCAATTCGAGATCCAAATTCACATTGCATACTCGTCCAAAAGTGAGAAGTGAAGAGAGTATCACGATCAGAAATGATCTTTACTGGCACACCATGTCTTGCAATAATTTCATCCAAGTATACTTGTGCGTATTTCTCCATTGGAGCCATTTCACGCATGGCGAGAAAATGTGCACTCTTAGTTAGGCGGTCGACAATTACCCAAATGCTATCATGCTGTCTAGCAGTCTTTGGCAATTTAGTAATCAAATCCATGGACAGATCTTCCCATTTCGAAATAGGAACACTAAGACTTTCTGGAGTTCCGTAAGGTTTTGGTGCTCTGCTTTGACTTGTAAGCATACTAGACATTCCTGCACATATCTTCCAATCTCTATCTTTAATCTAGGCCACCAATAATCAGCTCTTACATCATAGTACTTTTTACTTGTACCAGGATGTATTGACAGTTTAAACTTATGGGCTTCATCTAAAATCTTCTTTCTTAATCCACCAATCCTTGGAATCCATAGTCGATTCTTGAATACCTTAAATCATCGTGGATCATTAAGTAAAACATCAGTATAATGTACCATCCCTTCTTTCATCACATTTTCTGGATTTAGGGCTTCTACTTGCCATTTCTCTAGTTCATCTAGAATAGTGAACTTTACTGTAGTGTGAGTAATAGTGTAAACACATACTAATACGATAAACCTTTCTGCTAAGTGCATCGGCAACTACATTGGCCTTTCCAAGATGGTACAGGATTTCATAGTCATAATCACTGATCAGCTCCATTGCTCTTTGTTTTCTCATATTCAGAGTTTGCTGACTGAATATATACTTGAGACTCTTGTGGTCGGTAAATAATTGGCATTTTGTACCAAAAGATAAGGCCTCCAAAGTTTTAGGGAAAAAACCACTGCAGCGAGTTCGAGGTCATGGGTGGGATAATTCTTTTCATTCTCTTTCAGTTGTCTTGAGGCATAGGCTATCACTTTACCACGTTGCATCAACACACAACCGAGTCCTAATCTTGAAGCATCGCTATACACAGAAAAGTCATTATCACCTTCTGGAAGTGATACGATTGGAGCATGAGTCAAAAGATCTTCTAGAGTTGAGAAAGCTTTTTCATGGGCTTCACCCCATTCGAGCTTCACTTCATTTCGTGTAAGACTCGTGAAAGATACAACTATACGAGAAAAGTCTTTAATGAATCTTCGGTAATATCCTGCGAGACCCAAGAAAATGCAAATTTTGGAAGCATTACGGGGCACTTCCCAATTCTGAATGGCTTCGATTTTGGTAGGATCTACGTATACACCATCACCAGAAATCACATGGCCGAGAAACTGAACTCGGCAAAGCTAAAATTCACATTTCAAGAATTTAGCATATAGTTTCTCCTTTCGAAGAAGTTCTAATACCTTACGAATATGAATGGCATGATCAGATTCAGACTTGGAATAAATTAGAATATCATCAATGAATATGATGACAAATTTATCGAGCATTGGACGACACACACAATTCATCATATCCATGAATACAACAGGAGCATTTTTCAAACCGAACGACATGAAAAGGAATTCATAATGCCCATATCGAGTACGAAAAGCAGTCTTCGGTATATCCTGCTCGTGTACTTTCAACCGATGTTAGCCAAATCTCAAATCAATCTCCGAGAAGTAGCTAACACCTTGAAGTTGATCAAACAAATCGTCAATGCGAGGTAGTGGATACTTGTTCTTGATAGTCACCTTATTTAGTTCATGGTAATCAATACACATTCGCATCGATTCGTCCTTCTTCTTGAAAAACAATACTAGAGCACCCCAAGCAGAGGTACTTGGTCGAATAAAGCCTTTGTCAAGTAATTCATGTAGTTGAATCATCATTTCTTTCATTTCAGCTGGCGCAAGACGATAAGGAGTCTTTGCAATCGGAGTAGCACTAGGCATAAGGTCAATTCCGAATTCTACTTTCCTATCCGGAGGAAGTCCAGGCAAATCATCGAGGAAAACATCAGGATATTCATTAACAACAGGAACATCATTTACCGTTTTCTTCTCCTCTTTTGAGACATCAACTGTGTAGGCTAGATAGATAGAACACCCCTTTGATATTAATTTACAAGCTTTGAGGAAAGAGATTATTTTAAGATTCTTTGTTCATCGTAGACATAAATAGGATTCTCCCCTTCAATGGGAATACGTACTATCTTTTCATAGCACAAGAGTTATGTGCGACTCTTTGACAACCAATCCATGCCGAGAATAATATCAATGTTGGGCAAGGAGATAGGAATCAGATTAGCAAGGAAATTATAGTCTTTAATTTCTTTGACACAATGCCTATAGACTTTATCAATAAGTAATGATATACTTCCCGCAGTATCTACATGAAATGGTTGCGTGGGTGCATAGCAAGTAATTTGAAAGGAATGCGCAAATTCATGAGACACAAAAGAATCTGAGACACCAAAATCAAAGAAAATGTGAGCAATTCTAGAGTTGACAAGAAATGTACCCGTCACAACATTCGGGTCCTCGCGTGCCTCATATATGGTAATCTAGAATACATGACCCTTAGCCTTTGGCACCTCCTCCAATTTAGTTGGAGTACCCTTTGATTGCTGAACAGGAGCTTGACTTCACGCCGATTGTTGTACAGAAGCATGACTTCCCGTCATTTGACTAGTAAGATTTGGGCAAAAACGCTTACTGTGTCCAGCAACACCACAAGCAAAGCATGTAACATTCTTCATTAGACAAACATACTTCATGTGGCGTACTTCTCCACATCCATAACATACCACTGATCCTTTTACTAATATGCATTTTCCCGGATGATTCTTTCTACAATTTCGACACGATGGCGATTAGAGAGAAAAACATTGCGACTTATGCGACCACGAGGGGCATTTTGAGTTTGCACTTGTTTACCAGGTTCAGCTCAAATAGATTGGACTAGTCGAATAGAGGAAACAGGAGCAGTTCAATCAATACATGGATGCTTCAGAATAGAAAGAGTGGCACCACGTATTTCTAATTCGTGCTCTCGCTTTCGAGCGTACTCAACAACTTTTTCAAATGACAGAACATCCCGTTTAGTCACTAAATCGCGGATTTCCTACCGTAGTCCATCCAGAAATAACTGAATTTTATTGTCTTCAGTTGGAATATATTTTGTAGCAAACTGTGCTTTTTGATTGAATTGAGTTTCATAATCAATCACAGTCATTCCTCCTTGTTTAAGCTCAAGGAATTCTTTCTCTAATCTTCTCCTCATGTCCAGAGGAAAATACTTCCCTAGCAAACGAGTTTTGAGCATTTCCCAGGATAAATTCTCCAGGTCAAACCCATTGAGAGCCTCATATGTTACTTCCCACCAAACCAAGGCTTCTCCGACGAGCATAGCAGAACCATAATTAGCCTTATCTTCATTATCCAAATGAGAGATATGAAATACTTTTTCTATGTTTAGAATCCAAGTTAGAACAAGTATGGGATTAAGGACTCCAGAAAACTCTGTAGCACCACTACTCTTGAAGGTTTTGAATGAAGGATGCCTCATCTCTTCTTTTGAAGATTCTTCGATGACTTTCTCTATACCTTTATCACCATTATTTTTGTGTTCTTCGAGAGTCTGTCGAATAACACCAGCAAGTTTACCCAAGAGTCGCTCCTCGTGAGGAGATGCTGGAGTATTTACTTCATCGGGTTGAGGATCTCCACCCACTTCTGGTGTATGGCTACTCACCTATTCAGCCATTGCTCTGCAATTTGGAGTAACGTTATATTTTAGAATATTAGGGTTTATGATTACCTAATACTCTACTTAATTCTTTCCTAAGGCTTGTATCCATGTAATTATAATGAATCCGTTCATATATTGAACTTCTGGCGGTTTAATTCTAAATACCAATCCGTGGAATGTAGTTCACTTAAACTACTACTCTGATACCATGACTGAGAGACCCAAACTTTCATACTAAAAACATTATTACTCCAAAACATGCTACATGCATATTCATAAATAATATTTTACATTGATAATTTGGTTACATAAGACTGGATACAGACCGACTATTAAAAAGTGTTATATATTACATAACTTCCCAGGATACTATAATTTATACATACATGAGTACTAAATACAAAAGTAAAAGTTTTAAACTATTTAAAATCTTGTATTAGTATATGACTATACTAGATCCTTATTACCTACAATAGTAAAGCATTGAGAGGCATAAGCGATAACGCTAAGTGAGTTCAATACTAGATACAATATAACGTTATGCCATATATATACTTCAATATGGCAGAAGCAAAGAGGAACAAGGAACAAAAAAGGCATATGTGAATCATGTGACAAGCTTTCCATATCAATCAATGATTTGATTCAAAGATATACAATCAATGAGACATAACAATGTCAATACTTGATATATATCAATAAAGCTTCAACACAAATGACACAGAAGATATACACTTTCTGATTAAACATTTTGGTAGCTTTTAGGCTTTTAGCCCTATCTAACCTTCTGCTAATGCCATAGAGGTAGAATTCATTCTCTTACGAGGCATGCTCTACACGACCAGATGCAACATACCAATACCATCGTGAATCTAAGTCCTTTCACTGATCACATGGTCAGAGGTACAACTTTGCTACCATAATAGCATAAAATAATAACACGGAAAAGCACATAGCATATATAACAAATAACATACAATTATTCTTATATATTGAACTCACTGTGAAATAATTGGAGGTTAAAATAGTAATTTGGGCAGCACTTCGTTACTATAATTAGCTTTGTTTCATGAAAATATGAGCTTTCTTGAAAACCGGGCCTTACGAGGGTTGAGCTTCAAACCGAAAAGATAAATTTCTCAGGCTCTTCGGGCACTTCAGAACGTGTTTCGGGTGTTGGGTATGATCCCGAGGCTTCGGGGGAAGTTGGAATGGTAAAAATATGAATTTAGGGGTGAAAGATGAGAATTTTCCAAAATTACCCAAGAGGTCTTGCACCTCCTATATATAGGTGCGACCCTAAGATACGGAGGAAGGAGAAGCAAGCATGTGGCTCACATGCGAGGGAGGCAGGTGGCGAGCATGCGGAGGGATAGGTGGCGAGGCCGAGACCGAGACAGGTGGACGGCACGCGTCGTATTCTTATTGGACGAAGCCTTCGATGTGAGTAGGGTGCGACACGGGTCGGGCACGGGGCACCTGCATGCGAGGGTAACGTGGCCAAACCCTAGCCATGCGAAATTCCTCGGTTTTAGTGATTTTCTCGAATTTTGTGTCCCAAACTTCCAAAATCCATAACTTTCGCATACAAGCTCCGTTTTCGACGTTCTTTATATGCACATGTAGGTGAAAGTATGCTCTATAACTTTCATTTTGACTCTGTCGGCTAATTTTGAATTTATTTTTAATATTATTGTTTTTAACAGACAGGGACAGGAAAATCCATTAAAAATTCACAACTTATTCATCTAACGTCCGTTTTCATCTGTCTGTTTACCGCTGTACTACTATTGACGAGACCTTCGATTCTCGTTTAGATTGTGTCGGATAAAAATCACTCGATCTTTATTTCGAGTTTTTAGTTGCCTACTACTATTCCGAAACTTAGAAAAATCATAACTTCCTCATAGCAAGTCAGATTTGGACGTTCTTTTTCTGAAAATTATCGGTTTAACGAATACTATGACTTTCGTTTAGATCACTAAGGCTAAAAAGTAGTTTATCGAAAACTCACTTTTTTTATGCTAAATAATGTTTGTCTGTTTTGTCGCGGATCTTCGTTTGGTCATAACTTCTTCGTTATAACTCGGATTTCGATGAGGTTTTCGCCTAAATGTTTCTAACGAGATTCTTTACAACTTTCAATAATACAATTATACTTATTTCAAATTTTATATTTTCGTGTAATTTCAATATTTGACATTTGATTGGAATCTCATAAGACTTCCAATATTTTCCGAGTGATTCTAAACATAGTTTTACTTCATTTCTAGTAAAAACTATCTGTTAGAACTCAATACTCAAATTTCATATAATATTTCATAATATTATTCATTATAAAACACGATAACTGAACATGTATGTTACAATTTATTTTATATGTAACATGATGAAGATGGAGGCAATTGTTGAAGATTAAGAGGATGCCCACGGTTTTTTAGAATTTTTATATAGGTTCATAATTTTTATAAAAACTTTATAAAATTGCAACAATGTAGATTGTCAATACAAGTGGGAGCTTCAACTCAACAGGAAGAACAACTTGAAGATTTTGGTCCACTTGGTCCCGTATGAAAGTACTTGAAACTTTTATGTTGGGTCATAAAAGTGTCACTAGAACTTGGCTTGTTTTACACTATAGTGCATGCTAGTGTTATTTATTTTTATGCAAATATTTTGTGTGGTTGATAAATTACATTTTCACAAACTCTAACTATTTTTTGGACAAAATAAACATCACATAGAGATTGGTTTTCAATTTTCAAAATAAGAACATTAGATGATTCAAATTATAACTTTAAAATAAAAACCGGTTTTATTAAAACATTAATAATGACAAATTTTGAACTTGTAAAACTATAAGTCTAAAATGGTGATTTTATAACTTATTTAAAATCCAACATATTAATAATAAAAGGAAGTTTTATTAAGTAATAAATAATGTTATATATGCCTTAAACTCAAATTTAATATTGATTATTATCATTAAAATTGAACTGTGTCAAAATATAAAATTTGATTTTATATTTGAACCATAAATGTGATTTTTTGGAAAATAGATACCATGATTAATTTGATGCATGCAATTTTCATGATATCATATGGGTATCTCACTAGTACATACAAGAGATATGCAAGGATAAAAGAATCACCTTGTATGATATAAGAGGCCCATGTTTTATGGACTGAACATCTTTAAGCCCAAGAAATCCAATAATGCCCACGTTGATGGATCTTGTTTCTTTTATAGAGAAAATGGACACTGGAAGATGATCTGCTCCATTTATCTAAAAAGAAAGTCTTGGAGAGACTTGTACTTCAAGTATCTACTAGATAAAACTCATACTTTTCATATAACACTTAGGTACTTGGTACTTTAATGTTAATCTAATATTTATAAATAGCTTGTAGATATTTACAGAAGAGTAACCAGCTGATCACAATCAAGTTCAAACTACACTCTCGGAGTTTAGTATATTAATTATGCTAGGAACATAATGTAGTTGTAATATAAAACAATTTTTGTTTTGGAAGAATATATGTTTTAAATTTAGTTTGTCTTAATATATGTCTCAATTTAATTTATGAGTGATTGACTATTTACTTAAATTGTTTTTCATAATGATCACCATTTTATTCGGAAATGATTAAAATTCTTTTTATGAGACTAAATCTCTTAATAAGAATTATAATGTAAATGTAAATGTTTTATAAATAACAAGTTATATATGCAAAGTACTTTTCATTTAAACTTGTTTTAAATCAAACTCATCTTTGAAATTGTTATCCTTATTATATAAACGACATTCACATATTCCAACTTCAAGAAAGGGATCTTTGAAGTCAAATACTGTATTTAATTTGACATATGTGAATCTTATTTATATATAAAAGATTCCTAATGATATTTTCACTAAGTAGTAAAGAAAATAAATTATTAAGGAACTATACACTCTGATATATAACTTCATTTCTAATGAATGTCTAAGATTAAGCATAAGAGACAAAATCAACTTTATTAACAACTATAGTAGCTATAATTATATTTTAGAGGTTAAAACATTATTGCGAAAATTTTGTTTAAGTTTTCAAATATAAAGTTGAGATACAAACCGCTAACAACTATCTAAGGACTTAATGATAATAAATGATGAATTAAATCTTACTTGGTATGATTTACTATTGAATCTAAATGCCCAAGAATCATTATTGAGTGAGTGACATTGCTAATAATATACGATCCTATAGGGTCACACCTTTATCAAGTTGACATATTTTGTATATTTAATATAAATATTATTATTAATAAATAATATCAATTCTTGTATTCTAATTAGGGAATAATTATTGTTTTATGAAAATAATAATTATAAGAGAGTATTAACAGTTATTATTTCATATGGTATGAATTACTAAATAATACACATGTAAGTCCCCAATCAGCTTGGGTATCAATCAGATCCGTTTGATGATGCAGAATCCCAATCAAACAGATGATGCCAGATCAAAATATAAGAGAAGAAGAAGAATACTAACTTGAATCCATGATGTATTGAAGATATGAATGATGATCCTTATATAAGATTCTCTCTCACACACTATTAATTCTTCTCTCTAGTTTCTCTCTCTTGAACATGCTCCTCCTTCTCTCTCTTCTAGCCTTACACTCCTCTACTCATTACATTTATTTATATGGACTTCCATCCATACACATGTGTACAGCCACACACTCTGTGTACGGCCGTACACATGTGTACAACCGCACACTCTATGTACGGCCGTACACATGGTGTGCGGCTGTACACAGCCACAAAATTACGGAAAAGTATATTTTCCTAGAAAAGCAAAGTATAAACCATATTTTTGACCCAACAATCTCCCCCTTGGTTTATAGCTTTCTTTAATAATTGACCCAACAAGCTCCCCTAAAAAGTAGTTGACTTTTCTTGTCAATCTTCATTGGGAGCTTGTCTTTAGCAATTATCTTTGATATCTGCATAGATTCAAGATGAACATATGAATCTGCAATGAATGACTTCATATCGAGCGGTTGGGCATTTCTTCAAGATTTGACTCTGAACGCATATTGGGTGAGGAGGGTTGATGTATTGATTCTTGAAAGATAACGATTTTAGCTTGAAAATCTTCAGAGAGAACATCATAGAGAACTAATCTTCTGGATCACTTCAGCAGGTTCAAGATAGCAGCAAATTGATTGAGGAGGCTTCAATGCAATCTGTCACATAATCTTCAAGAACAACTTCACCTAGCTTCTGGGGTTGAAGGATTGAATGTTTAAAGAATAATCTTCATTTCTTGCTCCTTCGAATGAAAATTCTTTTATGCTCACGGATGAAGCTTCGGCTCAGAAATCTCGATATAGACTCCATGAGTCTCATCTACATCTAAATTCATTTTTCAAGACAAAACAAAACTAAAAGAAAACTTTATCACACAATATTTTTGGGTTTTTCATATTTTCTTAAGAAAAATAAAACAAAAATAACACTATATTTTTTTATTTTTAATTTTTTGATTTTTGAATTTTTCTGATTTTTGTTTGATTTTTGATTTTTTTTTAATTCTCCGCCTAAATTTGTGCATAGAGGAAAACTATGAACAAATTTAACAAAAACAAAAATATTTGGGATTAAAGTTGTGAGACAGCCTGAACTTGTTTATCAGAACCTTCACCTTTATGAATAGATCTGGTCAATTGTCGGTATTATGCTCTACTTAAACACAAAGGATATAGACAAACTTTTCCAAATATACAATTTAGCTGACGACGACCACAGGTATTGTTGTCCACTTAAATTAAGCAGCGGGATCTACAGACAACCTCTAAATGGTTCAATTTTAGTTGCACTAGAACGTTTTCCCCACTTCCGGATATACCCTGGTTATCAAGAACTTCAAAAGAACTCCTTACTTTAGGTGAGTAAACAATTATTAAGGAGGAAGTCGGATTTAGAGATAGATGCATATGTTGTGTCCCAAGTCGGATCTCTTTCAATCATGTAGAGGGGACAACATATGGCTAACTAGGATAGAAGGATTGAGAGGTAGAATGTTGTGTATGCTGTGTTCCAGGTCGGATATGTTTAATCAGGTAGAGGAGACATCATACGACTAACAGATAGAAAGAATTTCATAGATAAGGAGGTGCGTAGAATTAGAGTTGCATATGTTGCATTCCAGGTCGGATCTCTTCCAATCACACAGAGGACGCAACATATGGCTGACAGATAGAAAGCAAGAAAATAATTTCCTACAGACCTACCTTATCAGAACCCCCCAGTCACCCTATCAGAACCAGAATTAAGGACATAAGTCCGTGCATCAAGGAAAAGTTTAAACACTGTTCTAGATGCGTATTAATTTAGTGTATCCCGTGGGTTCGCGTGTTTATCTCACTTCTCAATCTACCCGAGCGTCATATGGCCAGTCCAAACAATCCTATCTAAATCCACAATGTCAAATCCTTCGTGCCTACCAGCACATTGAACACAGAGTCTAGACAATTCAGATTCAGTCTCTTACACATGTTTTTGACTGTCCGTTATCACTTTCTTGATATCACTTCCCAATAATAACTACTAACGAAAAACTATTAAGAAAATGAAAAATTGTCTTTGAAAAGAATTAGTTTAAGATAAACTCAGGAGTATAGAGAGAAAAACACAAACCGTAATTCATCGATTGAATTTTCATCTAGAAGGTCTAAGAACAGCACGCATAATCTCAGAACAGATCCGAAAATTCATGTCGTTAAGCACAAACCCCATGTGATCCTCTCCTTCCTTCCTTTCTCTCAAAGGACACATACTCTCAAACAAAATTTTGAGTGTTGTACAGTTGAGAGATGTCCCTTATCATGTGCCTGGAACAGCCACTACCAACAAACCGAAGTCTGATGATATGCCTCCATAGCTACTCCGACACAGAGCGGGATCAGTTGGTCTTTGGAACCCAGTCCATTTTGAAACTGGGTTGACCTTTTTCATCCTTGCACGATACTCTCTCCCATGACATATCCTGTTTATCATAAACAGAAGATGAAGAAATATTAGAATCATTAGAAGATTTGGGAGAGTAAGCCTTTGGAACCCATTTGTAAGTGGGTTTAACCCATTTCTTTTTCGATCTGATGGGTGGCTCAGTACTTGCTTTTGATCTTGATGTCGACCGTTGAGATGACTTTGACCTAACCGGTGTTTGTTTCACTGGAGCATCTCTTGGATTGGGCTTCTTGGCCGATATTCCCTTCTTTCCCTTGGGATTCAGATTCTTGGCCTTGTGGGTTTGATTCTTGTCCTTTTACGCTTTCCAGTCTCCATTATATGAACGTGACCTTGAGGGGTTTCTTTTGGAGTATCTCCCTCTTGGCGCGTTCTGCCACCCTTGTGCATAGTAGGGAACGTATGCACGATTTAGACAATTTCTGGCAATGTGTCCAGGTGTTCCACAGTGAAAACATGTCTTTTTATTCACTTTGAAGTTGTTTCTTCCTGCCCCCGGTAGCGTGTCCTTGCCTCGTTTTTGATTTTTCCCACAAGCACAATTACAATAGACACTTTGTTTCAATGGAATTGGTGGCCTATATTTCTCAATAACAGGCTGATCAGAAGCAGCTGAGTTCGAAGCAACAGATTCAGAGTTCAAGGAGATGTTGGTTTGTTCAATGGTGTTCTCCTTGTTCTTATCCTTTGCTTCTTTACCTGCATAGGATGTAGAAACATCAGTATTCTTCACCTCAACACCCTCAGTTGGACCTGATTGTTCAGTCTTAACTGAAGCTGGAGCAGTGGTTTGGTCATACTGAGCAGGCATTTCCTCGTTGGTCTCAAGGGGTGGGTTATAGTTGTGATTAAAAGGAGGTGGCACACTGTGATATCCTAAACCCTTGATTTGATTATCTTTAAAAATCAATTGTTTTTCTACTAAGGATTCGACTGTCGTACTTAACATAGTATAATTTTTGAAACTAACATCTGTTTTTTCACACTTAATTTTCAAGGTTTTAAGTTCTTCAGTTACAGCAGAAAGTTGTTTCTTAATGTAATCGTAATTTTCACACTTGTTGTAATCTTCCGGGGGCTTTCGGAAATCCTTGATTTTGGCTTCTAATTGTGCTTTTAATGGTTTCTGACCTTTCCTATGTTGATATCCTTCGTATTTTAGGTCCTCATTTTCCCTTTTTAGCAAATCAATTTGTTCGCGAAGAAATTTAATTGTAGCTTCACAGGATGGAGTACATGAAACTACATTTACCGAAATGGATGAGGAACTCATTTTTATAAAAAATATGCCCTTTGACTAAAAACTCAAAAGTCAACCTTAAAAGTTAAATTTAAAAGGTCAAACTTAAAAGTCAAACTTAAAAGGTGAAATTTAAAAGTCAAGACAAAAAGCTAAATTTGAAAATTAGAAAGTTAAACGAGAAAGTCAAAGTTTAAAGTCAAAGGTCAAACTTGGAAGTCAAAGTCAAATTTTTAAGTTCAAAAGTCAATATAGAAATTTAAAAATTAAAAGCTAAAACTTTTGGAAGAAAATAGAATTAAAATAAAAAGAAATTGAATTTTAGCGTTAAAAGTGTCAATTTGCGAAAGTTGGAACCGAGAGGGACACTTTATGAATTAATTTTGGAAAGAGTGACACAAAAGACTTGCTAGTCCAACTAGTAAGGCGGAGGGATTATAAACCAAGGGACCCGGGTTTGATCCCTGGCAACCCCAAAACTTCCCTGCTTTTGTTTAATGAACGCTGCTGCGAGGCTGTTGCTGAGTGAGACGAGGTGGGAAGCGAGGATCCGACCGTACACGAGACCGAGGCGCACACCCTGGCCGCACACTCCGAGCCGCACACCTTCAACAGATTCGCGAAAAAAACGACGATTTTCACCCTTTTTTGCTCTAAAACTCGATCAAAAACTCGTTTTTATGAAAAATGCAAAGAAGAAACCCTCCTTATTTTGCCCCGATCTATCCAAAAACTCAAAAATCCTTTCAAAATAAGATCAAATAAGCTCCAGATCTGACAAAATTGATTGATACAATACAAGCTCTAATACCAATTGTAAGTCCCCAATCTGCTTGTGTATCAATCAGATCCGTTTGATGGTGCAGAATCCCAATCAAATGGATGATGCCAGATCAAAATAGTAGAGAAGGAGAAGAAGAATAACTTGAATCTATGATGTATTGAAGATATGAATGATGCTCCTTACACAAGATTCTCTCACACACACTATTCTTCTCTCTAGTTTCTCTCTCTAGAACATGCTCCTCCTTCTCTCTCTTCTAGCCTTACACTCCTCTACCCATTACATCTATTTATATGGACCTCCAACCGTACACGTGTGTACAGCCGCACACCCTGTGTACGGCGGTACACAGGGTGTGCGGCCGTACACATGTGTACGGCCGTACATAGCCACAAAAGCACATATTACATTATAGAAAAATATATTTTCCTAGAAAAGCAAAGTATAAACCATATTTTTGACCCAACAACACAACCTTTTGGACTAGTTGGATTATTTTCTCTTGTACCTAAAGCAAATTTTTATATTTCATAAACTCAGGGTTTATAAAAATTAAAGAATCTTTTTTCTTTCAAGAGGCATGGCCAAAATTAATAAAGAAATATGGAGGTCGTTTGTCAACCTCCATGCTTTGTTTCCCCATGCTTCTAAGGGCTAACATTAATTTAGAGCTTTTTAATGTGAAGCCCTTACCTTTGCATGACTATATAAGAGAGTGTTTTAGATGAGTTTTTCGCTAGTTTTTCCTAGTGAAATCTACTCATTCTCTCTATGGCGGAAACACTCCTCCTCTAGCTCTTCTTGTTGTCTTTTAAAGATTGTTACATGATTAGAAGCCTTCTTGAGTTTTCTCCTATGGTTCTTATTTGAGTTAAGCACTTAAAGGCTTAAGACACTCAAAAATATAAGAAGGAAATAGCATTCCAAGTGCCTTATTCTTGATAATGGATACACATAGAGAAAATCATGTTCTTTGATTTTTTGCTATCTTCATTAACACTCCAAAACCAAGTAGGTTCAAAGGATTCAAAGGTTGTAATTCTAAAAACTCTTTATTTGTTTTTATTTCATTCTAACCTCTATTAGTAGATCCTTGGTGGTTTGTTTTTTGTTATAAATTTAAAAAAATTTGTTATTTTTAACGCTTTCGTTGACCGGTTTTTATGGAAAACTAACTTATATTTTGTACAAAACCCATCAGTGATATCAGAGTCATCTTTTATATGTTAGAATGATCTTTATGTTTTGATAATATTTGTTTTTTAGAAAGCAAACATGGATTTCTTTTAGATAAGAAAAATCCATATTTGTCTTCTTTTGCAACTTCTTGGTTAAAATTGTATATTTTTATATATAACCATTTTTCTGGAATTTTGGTTATATACAAGTTGCCTTAGGAAAAAAAAGATGTTTGTCATAATATTTGATAAGTTGTTGTTTATAAACAAGCCATTTGGACATTTGTATTGTGTTTGGTTGTGTAGGATCCCAATGATAATGACAAATGTGGAATTGCAGAATCAATGCATAATCCATAAGACCCGATTTAAAGTTTAAACATAGTTTGTATAGATAATGAGGAAAATACAAAAGATGTAGAAGTATCTGCTTGCTAACTACATTACTCTCTCTATCTCTCTAGAAGTACTCTCTCTCTCTCTCTGTATATATATATATATATATATATATATATATATATATATATATATATATAATGGGAGCTCTCTCAAACCCATACATGAAAATATACAAGTATATATAGGTAAGAGCAACCCAAAAACCCATATCACAAGGGGTAGGCCAAGAGACCATCTAATGGAGAGCTTTGCACCCTAACATTCTCCCCATCAAAGCTTGGAATGGATGACCCGACTTCAATCTCCAAAAATGAGCAACAATCAAACAAGACCTCCAGCACGACAAATGTAGAAGCAACCAAAAAATCTGCAAATCTTCAATGGTCTTCTAATCCGGGTTCTAGAATGTGAGACAATACAATCCAAAGTATCAAAATGTAATTGGTGAGTCCTTGAGTATCCAAAACCCCAAGGATAACTACCCAAGTTTGAGCCAAAAGACACATCCCAATAATCTTCATTATGTACAAACCTTTCATAGAAACGAAAAACCCGAACCACTTCAGAATTTCCAACTCAATTCGCTTCATAAACAATTTTTTCTTCAATGTCATCGGTTTCCAATCATAAAATGATCATTCGCCAAAAGTAAATATCCAAAAGCTTACGATTTTGAATACCCATTATATAAGTTCTCCCCCCTTTTTATAATCGAAATACGAGTATAAATCTCCAAATGGGAATGAGAAAATTCTCAATATGGATTTAGCATTACGATCCTCTCCCTCGACACAAGACAAAAGTGTAACACCGAATCTGAAAAAGCCAAATTTTTTTTGTCAAATTTCAAAACTTTTACTTCCGGAACCACTTTTCACCTCAAAAATGAACATAAATGTTCATGTTGTTGGAAAATACCTTGCAAAAACAACACTCTTAAAATCCCCCAAAAAAATCTCCAAATTTTGAAAAATGCTTATTTTACTAGAAAAAATGTCATAATGATGAAACAGCAAGGGACCAAATTTTTGATAACAAACCATTGCTTCCCAGCATTGATACTCAAAATTCGTTATCTGGCCATACTCTACCAACCATTCGACCATTAGCTCTCGATCCTTAGACTTTTGCTATCTTTTCAATCGATTCAACATCACCATCGAATGCAAAACATCGAATCCAGTTCATATGCCAATCATATGTGAACCAAAATCTTGGTTACAATTCAAACACATCAACTGCAAATAGCAATTATCAAACCAACTAGCGAAAATTATCGTCTTCAGCCTTGCCTTCGAAAGTCAAATTTTGACTTTTCATTTCTTTTGTTTGAACATTGATATTGATCATCTTCCAAATCATTCTCCTTTTGACCATTGATTCGTCTTAATCAGTATCATTCTAGATGCGAGACGAACATCGATTCAACATCTCCTCCATCGCATTAACATCATCGCTCCGACTGCCATTGTTTCGATTCAACCCCTTGTCCGATTACGAGACTTCATTACTTCAAAAATAAAAACACTTGCGAGACTTCTGCTTTGACTCTTCAAACCAAAATCAATTTACAAATCATACCATGGAACACCGATTTTGACTTTCTTTTCACCACAGCCAAAAATTTAATCACCAAATCACCGATTTCATTATGTTGATGACTTGTTGTTTACTCATAGTAAGATTCTCAAATCAAATCGACACAATAATGAGATTAATTGAATCAAGTCAATCATGAATTTCGAAAATCGTAGAAGGATTGATCGATTTCAAAGATGAATAACAAAGGATAAACCGATCAAGAATTTAGATCATTAGAACATAATCGATTTTTTTTTTTTTTTGATGAAAGTGATGAACGATTTACTGCTGAAATAAGGATCTGAATTGATAAATGGCTAAGAACACGATTTTGAAATTGATGTGAAAACGAGATTACATTTTAGGTTGATAATTGTTCGAAAAACAACTTCATCCAAACTTTGGCCTTTAGAAATGATCTATGAACAGTAACGCATCATAAAAGGTGAACAAAATCGTTTGAGTTGTGTAATTGGACTCGAGAAATCAGACTTTGTTTAATGGATTGTATAGTGGGCCAGAATCGGATGAACGTAAGATCAAATACAACAATGGGATTAAGACGAACAATATGATCACGTTATTGGGCTAAAGAATATGATTTGATAAAAGAACTACTTTAGATATCTATATAACAGGGAGTTCTCTCAAACCCTCAAAACTCTAGATGAAAACTATACAAGTATGTATAGGCACGAACAACCCAAAAACTCATATCACAATTAAGCCAATACACTATCTAATGAACAGCTTTACACCTAACATGTTGATATTTATTTATTCATAAGATTTAACAGATAAATATGTAAATTTTCATTTGTTAATTTGTTGTAATAAATTAGTTAGACTAGTTGTATTTTTTTTTAAAATATAACAAGATGAAGAAATGACATCCTTAAAGATGACTTATCATTTAAGACCATAATCTCAACCATAAGCTTCTATTTTTAGTTTTTGGCTTAATTATAGTCTAAATGGTTTAAGTGTTGCAACTTTCATAACATAAATATTTGAAGTCCTTTTACAAGTAAGAGTTGACTTGGATAGTGTGAACTTGAATGCCTTTTGAAGTGTCCCTTAAGTTCTTTAGGAAATACTTAATAATGTTGTGATGACTCACAAAATTTATTACTAGACATGATTTGGTTTATACACATTATAATACATGCATGCGATGTTTATTATTATGTTATTGTATGTTATGTTTTGTGTATGAAAATGAATTTTATCTGTCAAACAACATTTTAACATAAGAAAATATCACTTGGTGTTTGAGTAAAAATATTTAAAACATAACATAAAATGTTCATAAATGGATATTTATAAAAACGTTTTTACCGGTTAAAAATTGTTTTTTGTTGAAAATAGTTTTATTGTAAAACTTATAAATACACAACTTTAAAATAATCGAAATGGTTTAAAAGATGTATAAACATTATATAAACTCCATGTATTTATAATAAATAAAGTGTTTTTATTAAAAAAAATCGGTGTAACATCCCGATGTTAAGGTACTTTTAAATTTAACCCTATAATTTAATCATGTTGCATTTTGGTCCCTAAGTACAAGAAAGTGTGCAAAAGGAGCCCTACTGGCATTGTTGTAATTTGGCCTTCGGAGTAAGTCATGCGTACGTGGTGTATGCTGAGCGTACATCAGTATACGTGGGGCGTACTTTCCAGAAAAGGTAACCCTAATTTTTATGGTGTGACTCGTATTTAAGCACTCTTATGGCCTCATTTCACCCACCTTAACTACCTTCATCCCTCTCAAACATTTTTGCAACCGTAGTTTCACCTTGAGGAGTTTTTTCAAGCTTAGAAGTGTGTTTTTGGTTCCTTAGAAGAAGAAGGAAGGAAACCAAGCTCATCTTGGAGGAGTGGAACACTTGGATTTGGGCTTTGTACTTCGTTTGCAACCATTCTAAGGTAAAAAGCTTGCAACTTTATTCATCTAGCATATAGATATAGTTTTGGATGTCTTTATGGATCTTTTTGGTCCCGAAATTTTAGATCTTGAATGTGGCATGTTCTTGACCTTAAAGTTATCCTTTCAGACCATAGGAGGGGTCTTAAGTCATAAAAATGGGTTTCAAATGGTTAGTTTTGCTTCATGCATCATTTAGAAGGCCTTAATGGAATAAGACCATGTGTTAAGCACTTATTGGACATGCTAGGCCATAAAGTTGGAGACTTTATGATTCCTAAGAGTATTTTAGCCATGGATATGAAGTTTAGACGTAAGAGTTTAAGCCATTAAGCTCTTAATGAAATTTTTGGATTTGCCAGGGTATGCCCTTCGTACTCAGAGTACGCCCTACATACGAGGTCAACCACCCCGATGGTGGTCAACGTGCGAGGCTTCATATACGCCCTGCATACCTCCGAAGTACGCCTTGTGTACGCACCATGAGTTGACTCGGTTGGGTTAACTTTGTTGACCTAGTTGGTTTGACCAATTGACTTTGACCAAGCTTGACCTTGAGGGTGTTTTGGGTATTTTGGGATTTTGATGGAAATTGGTCATTTAGTAGGAATATGTATCAGTTAGAGAGTCGAGATTCGGAGTCGAGACCTCATCAGCTTACATGCAGTTTGCGAGGTGAGTTTTCGTCACTCTACTTTCATGTTGAAGGCACCAAGGCCGGCCCAATGGATTGTTATCCTGGTTTATCGCATGTTGATATGCTGTGGGGATCTGTTAGATATGTATCCTAGACTATAGGATGATGCTATGCTTAGTGATCTGTAAGATCTATCTGTTTTTCTGTTGAATGGTTATATGTATGCTTATCTGTTATGTATATATCAATATGGTTTATCTGTGGTTGGGTTGAGGCGGACCAGTGTAGACTGAAGGCCAAGAGACCCAGGGCGTTCCGGATAGACTGCATGACAAAGAGCATACCAGTCAGGCCAAAGGCCCAGAGAATGGCCCATATAGACTGGAGGCCCGTTGAGGCGTACTAGTCATGCTAAAGGTTCTGTGAGCGTACAAGATAGACTGTAGGCTGGTGGGGCTTTCCAGTCAGGCTGAAGGCTTTGTATGCATGTTGTTTATATTATGCTTATGTTATGTGTTGGTACTTTGGGGGAACTCACTACACATTGGCTTACAGCTTTGGGTTATGTTTCAGGTACTTCGGATGATCGCGGGAAGGTGAAGGCACGATCGTACACATCCTCATGTTTCTTGCTTATGATTTTGGGAGACTCTAATGTTGAACATGTTTTGAAAACTATGATTCTAAACAATTTGTGAAATTGGTTGGTTTTAAAAAAAATTAAATTATCATGATTTTTATGGATGTTACAATCAGTTTATAGGTTTATAACGACAAATATTAAAACTAGTGATTATTTTTTGCGTTGAAATTTAATATATGATGTTAGTGTTTTAAACATAACACAACATGTTGATATTATGTTTGATGCATACCAAATGAGATTTAAAACATAAGTATCATCACCCAAGTTTTGGCTTATCAGAATATGACTTTTATCATAAGATGCATAAAATTGAGTTTATAAAATAAAATGAGTTTAGTCTATAATTCATAAAATCATAAGTTTTTTATTGTTAAAAGGAGATTTAAAATAGTGATTTTATAACTTATCCAAAACTCCAAGTCTTAAATCTAAAACGAAGTTTTATCAAGACTATTACCAGTTCTTAAAACCGATCTACAACTGAACTGTAAAAAAAATACTGAATTTTAGTTTATAATTGATCATGGTTAATGGAAAATAAAATGAAGTTTTATTTGACACCTAATACCTCATAACTAGTGATATGAATTGTACAAAATGGTACATGAATTTTTGGATTCACGCAATATTCATGAGACCATGTTTTTTTATAAACTACAATTGTAAAACATATATAAAACCTTTTTCAAAAATGCAAGTCATTTCTGTCATTTTGAAGAATGCTCGTTATCATTTGTATGATCTTAGTGTCACAGGGTCACTTGGTCATTAGGATTGTCTTATGATGTTTGGGGTAGTTTTGTAGTTTCTGGTTTACAAAGGGTCACCTTGTCATTCGAAAGTTACAATATTACAAGTTGTTTCTAATGGGTTTTGGTCATAAGACATCCTATGTGCTCATACAAACCCTAAAGCTCGGATCTAGGTTTCTCTATTGTATATACTTTGAATCCAAGACTTTGAACCCTAATTCTAGCATATGGAAATCGGAATTCACATGTAATTAGGTTTAAGAACATACCTTGATTGTTATATAGCAATAACAATCCAATTCCTCCTTGAATTGACCTTGGAAAGCAGAGAGTCACAAGTGTCACTCCTCTAATGGCTTACAAACACCATAAGCAAGTGGAGAAGGTATAAAGAGAGAGGAGGGAGGTTAGAATTCGTCCTTAGGACCTCTTGGGAAGGGTTAGACGAATTCCTATGTCTTAGGGGGTTTATATAGGTGTAAAGATTAGGGTTTTAGTCCTTATCCTTATCTAGTTGCTTGCCCACCAAGCAGCCATAAGATAAGTCTTAGAAACCCTTATCCTAGTCAAATTCTAAGAGATTTACACCTCAAATTCGTTCACCATATATATAAGATAATCCTTACCTTATTTTGTAACTATCACATAATTACAATTCAACCCCTCTAGTTTAATTAATTACACTTGATCACAAAATTAATTCTTAATTAATTATTGACCAATATTAATTAAACAAATATGATTTCTCCTTTAATATATTATTCTTATAACATATTAATAAATCATAATAACCTCTCTCTCTTTATTTATTTCTCCATTCAAGTTGCTTTGGTGAAGGCAACCCAAAAGGACCATGCACCATCGGGTCAAGTACATACCAAAATAGTTATGGACTTAGACACTAATCCAACAGTCTCCCACTTGGATAAGTCTAACAACTATTCTGCGTATGACTTCGGATCCCGGTCTGCAATCGTAGCTTTCCAAAGCCGCTGTCAACTCTGATCATATCAAATACGTGTGTCCTTAGATAAGGGATCATATATTCCTCCATTCTAGATATCATATGAGATATGATTTCAAATCATTCTCTTTGTACTATATCTCGATTTCTAATTTATGACGACTGACTAATTAAACAAATCAAATTAGCCCTAGCCCGGCCGAGCATTTACGTTTGTCATCACTAAACCATCGAGGGGCCCAAAGATATCGCTTTTATCCTACTTTGGATAAAAGGAACGGATAAACTTTGATACAATGCTTGCTTGCACTCACACACCGAATCACACACAACAATATGTTTTATAACACCAAGTTACTAGTGCGTTTACATATTATCAATGTGCAACCGATTTGCAAGATACAACTCACACATCTCGGTTTCAAGAATATAAGATGTTATCGTCTCACTAATCACTCGTGATACAATTCATGGAGTGATCCAAGTGAGCGTGGGTCTAATCCAATGCTCAAATCACATTCATAAGCACTCATGAACGTTGCAGCAAACATTTGCTTATGTCTAATACTTTTCTAGACATTTCACACACCAATTCACGACAGTCTTCATTCATACCTACTTCCAACATATGAACGACTGTGGCCCGTTTGAATAATTCGATTATTCTTAATAAACTCAATTATTCTGGAAGTCAAAACATGCAAATGTGAAACACAAGAATAATACTAATCCCATATGGCCTCAAACCTTTGAGTATAAATAAAACTCCTTTTATTTATCACCATATCGATTACTCATTATTTGTCGTTTCGGGTAATCAACTTCTTACTTGAATTACAACACTTATCACATGCTCTTAGCATGCACACAATGTTTACCTATGGTTCTTACTTTGTGAAATAGATCACATTGAACACATTTCTAATCATTCTCATTTCACAACTCCAAATCCTTTTCATAAGTGAAAGAATATCAAATTCTTGCTACTTATAGAATATGCTAGATTCTAACATTCTATGCAACTTATCCTTTCGTAATGTCATTGCACCAAAGTCACAAAGACTATTTTCAATGATATTACAAAGTCTTCTATCGGAGATTGTTACAAGACAATTCCATAGATGTGATGTCTCTCACTCAAAGTACTTTCTTTGAACATCCTTTTGCATAGAAGTTTCTAATCTTAGTCATAGATTTCTCAATATTCAATTCCCAATATGGACACACTTCCATATGTTCCATATGACAACTCATTCTTAATAGAATCTTATCTATTCGTAATGATGTCGATATGGTTCATCCAATATGGAAACATTTCCATATTTTCCAATACTATACTTCCAACTACTCACAAGCGACTAATCCTCGTCGAACTTGGATTGTCCTTTGATAGTTGTTTAATTATTTTAGTCTAAACCGATTCTAGTCCTTTTTCCCTCTAAATGTTCTAGACATTCGGAAAATTTTAGAATGGTCAAACATTAAAGCATTTGCAATCGATCCTATACCCGAAGCGTATGGGACACGACGCATAATGTTTTATTTGCTATGTTCTCAAAATTCAAATTGTGAAGAGGGATGCCGTAATCATAATCAAAATTTTAATAACACACTTTGTACCTTTGACTAAAATTTATTAACATTTCTCAACCTAAACCTTTAGATTTGAAATGAAGCATAATATTCTCTCCCTTAATTATAGCAAAACAACTCTTCAACTATTGCGACTTTGCAAAGTATGACTCTTGTTTTCTATAATTAATATTGCTAATCTTGCAATACTTTCCTTAATAATCATACAATCATAACTTTTATGCTCCCATAATTGAATTCGAGAATGCAATTTTACAATTACTATCTTCTTAAAATCTGTCTTAGTGAAAGCATTTCCTCACAATCATTTTCATGAAGGAGGAAATCTTATGACACTTAGATTTAAACAGTGTATTTGTTCCTATCCATGTGAATTTGTCAAAACCAAGTTTACGACAAATTCAAACTCATATGGAGCGAACTTTCTTAATCTTGATTTCTTGCCTTATGGTAGCACAGCTGCCCACCATGTCTTCCAAGTAGTTAAGCAGCTCACCCTTTCCTATCAATGTACCTTTCATTGATTAAGGTGCTTTGCCTTTTATGCGTTCAAAATGAGAACTCATAGAACTCACATGCATAATTAACTCGATTGGATTGGCATAGAATCAAAATAATGTCAACACGATAGGTTGTAAACCTCAACTCGTGTGCTAGTGATGATCGATAAGGTTTATTTGATTTGTTCTTGAAACCTTTCAAGACTATTAAGACTCCCACTGACTCCTTGACATATATGATTCTCTTGTCAAAAACCATTTCTTGACAAACAAATATTCAAGAGTTAGTGTAGCTTTTATCAAAACACTTCATAAATTGGTCCTAGTTGGTCTTTGTCTTATCCAAGACATCACAACTTTCCACATTTAATGAAAGTTACAAACCTTCTTAATACCTTTCACTCAATGTCACAATCTTAACTTTAAGACTTGTTATTGGAATGAAGTATGATTGACTTATTGATTTAACCATTTCTTCAATTCTTGATTTCTCTTCTTAGACATATAATTGTACTAAGACTCACTTAGAGGATCAATTGAGATATGGTTCTTAATCATTAAGACCTATCATAAAGCATAAAAGGTACTCTCCCATCTTCTTAGAATGGAGAAACTTTTATCTTTCTGCCTACTTGATTCTTCTTATTCGTTCTGCTATTGATCTAAACCCTTTAATCAATTCAAAATTACACTTAATCTTGTAAGTATAATCATATTTACTAAACCTTTAGTAAATCATGACGAATATCATTGTTACTCTTATGGTGGTCTTGATCAACACGCAACATTGTGTGCTCGATCTCTTAGTCCTTCACTTGACACTTTGTCAATGAATTTGTCTAATTTCCAAATATGAAATTTCTCATTCATCGTGCAACCAAGTTGCGTGATTCCAAATTTCTATCCAATTGAAACTTTGGGCGATGAGAAACTCTCCCTATTTGGTAAATTCGCGATTTTTCCATAAACACCATAAATAAGAATCATATCCATTTGTTGTAGAAATATTCAAACACCAATTTTCATAACGATTTTATTGCAAGGAGATAAACAAATAAATAAATAAGTCAAACGAAAATTTATTTTTATTTATAAAAGCAGCGGAAAAATTTGTCCTTACAATGCAAAATCCATTGAAAACTATGTAAAAGGAAAATTTCTAACAACTCTATCATAACTATTTAAGCTCAAAATCTAATCTTCAAGTCCTATGCGATCAAGATCCATCTCTTGGTGATTAGATTCATCTTGCTCTCTCAACAAGCTTCCTTTCTTTTCACCGATCCTGCAAAAACACTCAAATGCAATCTTATTACATCATGTATTAAGAATCAATGAATAGGAACTTAACGGAGTTAGATAGTGGATTCTTACCTAAAGTAGAGCCATACATTCTGACTCTCCCATCTCTTAGATCTCTTAGGTAATTAGGGCAACTTCGTCTCCAATGCCCCTTCTCTTGGCAATAAAAGCAAAATGACACTTTTGGAACAACACATGGAACTACTTTAGACATCGCCTTTCTCTTATGATCAAACTTTTCGATCATTGCACGTCTTTCATTGCCATTGTCTATAGCCATAGAGGTCTTGAAGGCAGATTCACCAATCAACTTTGCTTTTCTATTGTGCCAAACCATTACTGATTCAGCAACAATAAGCATGTAGGTGAGATCTATAAGGGTCACGTCGTGATTCATCATATAGTACTCTCTTACGAACTCACTATATGAGTTGGGAAGTGACTGAAGAACCCAATCAACAGCTATTTCCTCACAGACAACGGATCCCAACATTCTTAGTCTATCAATGTGCGACTTCATCCCTAGGACGTGTGCACACACCGACTTTCCTTCTTTATGTTTACTTGCCAAAAGGGCTTGAGTGATATTGAACTTTTCAATTCTTCGATCTTGTGGGTTGGGGAGAAAAATAGGAGGAGGAGGAGGAAGTGAAGCATGATTTCTCGTTCCTCGATTGAATCGTGGAATATCATCTTCATGTGGAATGCTTGTTCCACGGGATTTGGGAAGACCATAGTTGTCGAACTTTGACATCTACAAAACGGGAGAAAACGAATTCAAGTTAGTTGATAGATTGAGTCCTTAGTAAATCACCCAAATGAGATACTAAGGCTAGGACCCAACACAATATTCTACAACTCGGGAGAGGGATGCCGTAACCCTAATTGCAGAATATTTGAAGGTAAGTGAATGACAATTCACTAATTTCCACCACGAAAAAAGAAAAAGAATTTAAGTTTTAAATCTATGAAAACTCCTAGATCCTTTGAGATTCATTGAACTTTCAATGGCATGTTTAAATCTCGATCTGCCCCTCTTGTTTGTGATTGGGATGCCGAGGATCACAAAGCGGGTGTGAATAACCATGCAAACTTACATGGTGCCCTCACATGTTACAGTCACCTATTCGATGTGCCAGTAAACCACACACGCTCCACCGAACAATGACAAACATTGAGTCACCCTTTGCTACCTTTGCTTAGACCCATTTAGTGTGCTGGTTAACTACACACGCTCCACTAACGTCTTCGCAAGGGCACAAAGTGTAATTTCATGGAATTGCATCAATTCACTTTTGCCTAAGTAACACATTTAGTTACTTTAATAATTCATTATACTTATAATGGAAGGTTTCGTCCTATCCTACCCGTTCGGCTAACGACTCTCCACTAGTCAAGAGTGCGGTGGGTAAGAGTGGATACCCATTCAATCGCCATTTTATAGGCAATTTCCTTAAACACCCCTTATAGACCAGCTTCGTGAATGAGGCCTACTAATGGTAAGACTGACTTTTACTCATACATATATATAATGTTAGACTTTTAATGTTATATATAGTATAGGGTGTATTTTACACTTTTAAAATATTAGGTGGTTCAATTTAACAATTATACTTTTAATTCACTTAAATTGTAAAACTAAACTTTTATGGATTTATTAAATCTCTTTTAATTATACACCTTAATTAATTAATAAAACCATAATGGTGTGATTTGAACTTTTTCAAAACTTCTTAGAGTTTTAGAATTTAACATTCCTAATTAAACTTTTAATCAAC
Source organism: Lactuca serriola (assembly GCF_051521515.1). Lineage (NCBI taxonomy): Eukaryota > Viridiplantae > Streptophyta > Magnoliopsida > Asterales > Asteraceae > Lactuca > Lactuca serriola. The sequence continues at coordinate 216,904,680 of NC_136408.1, forward strand.
TTTTAAATTCCAAAACTTGAGGGCAAGTTTTGAAACATTTCAACACATTAGGGTTTAGAATTTAAATATGCATCAAAATTAAACTATTTAATCAAAATTTAAATTCCAAAACTTGAGGGCAAGTTTTGAAACCTTTTTCAAAACATTAGGGTTTCAACTATTTAAATTTCAAAACAACAAAACTTTTGGGGTTCAAATTTAAACTATAAAACCTAAAGGGCCAAATATGAAACTTTTCACAACAACAAGGATCAAATAACAAATAATTCAAATTAACATTTAATCACATAATTATCCATATTTGATGATTTCTTGCAAAATAATTCAATAATTAATCAATTATCTTATAAGGAAACAATTATCCTATTAATTGATAAATATCTTCAATTAGATTAAAATTATAGTCAAATATATCATATAATCGGATTAATATTAATCTAACATGATAAGGTAATTATCCCAATGCAAAAACAACAAGAAATCCCGAGATAAGCACTGTCTGACGCACCGACTCACCGAGTCAACCTCTGGAACTCGCCGAGTAAGGCTGACTCGCCGAGTCCAAGAGTGACTCGCCGAGTCAGGTCGAACAGTGAGGCCAAAACACGATTTTCAGTTACATCAAGCATCAATACAATAGAAACCAATCATGTCTCTGATACCACTGATGGGTTTTGGTCATAAGACATCCTATGTGCTCATACAAACCCTAAAGCTCGGATCTAGGTTTCTCTATTATACATACTTTGAATCCAAGACTTTGAACCCTAATTCTAGCATATGGAAATCGGAATTCACATGTAATTAGGTTTAAGAACATACCTTGATTGTTATATAGCAATAACAATCCAATTCCTCCTTGAATTGACCTTGGAAAGCAGAGAGTCACAAGTGTCACTCCTCTAATGGCTTACAAACACCATAAGCAAGTGGAGAAGGTATAAAGAGAGAGGAGGGAGGTTAGAATTCGTCCTTAGGACCTCTTGGGAAGGGTTAGACGAATTCCTATGCCTTAGGGGGTTTATATAGGTGTAAAGATTAGGGTTTTAGTCCTTATCCTTATCTAGTTGCTTGCCCACCAAGCAGCCATAAGATAAGTCTTAGAAACCCTTATCCTAGTTAAATTCTAAGAGATTTACACCTCAAATTTGTTCACCATATATATAAGATAATCCTTACCTTATTTTGTAACTATCACATAATTACAATTCAACCCCTCTAGTTTAATTAATTACACTTGATCACAAAATTAATTCTTAATTAATTATTGACCAATATTAATTAAACAAATATGATTTCTCCTTTAATATATTATTCTTATAACATATTAATAAATCATAATAACCTCTCTCTCTTTAATTATTTCTCCATTCAAGTTGCTTTGGTGAAGGCAACCCAAAAGGACCATGCACCATCGGGTCAAGTACATACCAAAATAGTTATGGACTTAGACACTAATCCAACAGTTTCAAGTATGATGACTTGATCAGAATCTTATGCGATAAAGGCCACCTAAGCATGAGAGGTCTGAGGCATAGATGGGATAAACATGTCAAGTTAATCAATAGTTGTTTAATATCCCATAATCTAGGAGTTACATAATGTATGCAATTGGTAATCGCTACCTATCGAGTTTGATTAAGTTTATGGGATAAAGGTCACCTAACGATTTACTTGTTTTGTTACTTGGATCCCAGAATTTAGTAAATTAATGTTTTAATAAACAATAAAATGTATTAAGAGGTTTGAGGCATTCCATGACCTGCAACATGTAGGGTTCATAGGTGAACGACGTAAGGTCGATCAAGAGGTTTTGGTTGAGGTTTGATTGTTAGAAGAGTAGAACGAACAGAAGTATATTGAACAGAAGGAAGATTCTGCCATTGATGAAGCTTGAGAAGAAGATGATGAACAGTGAGAGAAATCGTCATTTGCTTTTGGAAGAATTGAGAACGGTAAAAGATTAAAGTTGATTGTGAGAAACCCTTTTATACGTGAGAGTAGGAGAGAGAAAAATCCGTCTGAAATCTCGCCTTTTGTGAAATGGTTCCTGATGCAATGGGGATTAGACAGTTGGCAACCCCGATGATGACGCAGGAGAGAGAAAAACATTTCACTTTTACGCGCCTTTCCATAGATATCACCTTTTTCAAATCGACGAAACTTGTGGATAACTGCTGACTCATCTATTGTACTTTATCTGAAACGTCACCAATAGAAATAGCGTGAAACCTTATCACCCTGATTATTTCGTTTGAGAATCACCATAATACTTTTAGAACCCAAGCTATATGAAAAATAGCTCATATAAAATAGAACCATATTTTTGGAAAATCAAAGATTTCGTGCATAGAGTGTGAACGAAAAAGAAATAAATCAAACTTTGTGGGATACTGTGATGTCGATTAAGACATGAAACAGTGGATCCCGGGCACGAATAGTGTCTGTGAGGTTTCCCGTTAAAATACGATCAAGTGCTTTTTGAGAAGTAATGAAATGCATCTTTTATATATAAGGCTTGTAAGGGTGGCTTTCGCTTCAAGTCAAGTTCCGGTTCTTGATATAAGACCGAAAGAGAATGAAGTACTTGTGATACCAATGTGGCCTATTGAACAATTAGGTGTGACATCTGACATGTATTCAGTGACTTGTTGAAAAATAAGAAATCCCAAAAAAAAAAAAAAAAAAAAAAAAAAAAAAAAAATTGGATCCTTGGGGAAGAAAAGTCTTAGTGATAGACAATTTCAAAAGGATCACTGAAAATAAAGAGAGATTTCAATGGTGGGTACTGAACTGTGAGTTTCACTTAGTACGTAGTGACACGAGACTAAGAACATAAACACAGATTTTTGTGTAACCATAAACCTTAGTGGTAAGTGCTGAGAGTCTCAACGGTTACATGAATGATATGAAGTGGGATGGAGAAAGATTATGTAGGTGGTTTAAGAAGTGAATGTACCTCTGCTATAAAAGAGGGACCAAGCAGAAAACTCTAAACTCAATATTAGAAGAGTAAAGTCGCTCACGATTAGAGTGAATGTAACAGCCTAATTTGGGAAAACATGATTTGTATATATCACATTATTAAGGCTTCACTCAAAATCTTTAGAGGCTTTGGTCAACATGCAGCAGCATGCATCTAAGGACACTTAACTAATCCATGGAAAATAATTTATACCTGATTCAGATCCATCATTGAGAGTAACTTTTATACAAAGGAAAACATGAGAAATGTAAAATAGAAAATATTTTTGTATTTTGTGAAAAATTTCTAAAGAAAGAGAAATAAGAACAAAAGGAAAATTATTTTTGGATTTTATGAAAAAAAAATGAAAAGAAAAACATAAAAATGAGTATGTAAAAGAATGTACAAAAGAATACAATCAAAATACCATTTAGTGAAAAAACGAACTGAGTTCAGTAAGAACGAACCCAAAATAGACCGAGCGTTCGGTTCATTTCGGTTCCCGGGTGGACCGGACCTAAAATAGACCAAGCGTTCACTCTATTTTGCTTCTAACCTTTAATGATATGAAGGCGGTTTTGGTACTGATTCAGCATCCATCATTCCAAAACCTTTTAGAATCTTGTTGAAACTTGCTTCAGGTAAGGACTTAGTAAAAATGTTTGCTAATTGATCAGTGGTTCTGATGTAGTGAATTTCTACGCTACCATCTTCCACATGACCTTTGATGAAGTGATACCGCAGTGCGATGTGCTTTGTCTTTGAGTGTTGCACTGGGTTATGACAAATCCTAATTGCACATTCTGAGTCGCAATATAGTGGGATTTTCTTCATGTTCAGCCCATAGTCTCTAAGCTGACTTTGTATCCAAATAACTTGAGATGTACCTGATGCTGCAACAATATATTCAGCTTCAGTTGTGGAGAGAGAAACACATGCTTGTTTCTTTGATTGCCAGCTTACTAATTTTCCATCTAGAAACTGGCATCTTCTAATAGTGCTCTTACGATCTAATCCACAACCCCTAGGTTAGCGTCTGAGAATGCATGGACAAAAAATCCTGAGTTGGTTGGATACCATAGACTGAAAGAGGAGGTTCACTTTAGATAGCGTAAGATGTTCTTCACTGCCAGCATGTGAGGTTCACGTGGGTTAGCTTGGAATCGGGCACAATAGCAGACTGAGAACATGATGTCTGGCCTGCTGGCTATGAGATACATCAGTGACACAATCATCTAACGATAAAGTGTCATGTCAGCAGCTGGTTTCTCCAACGATGGTGTAAGCTTAGTTCCAAATGCCATAGGAACATTCACTTTCGAGTCTCGCATCATGCCAAAATTGGCAAGCAATGTCTTTGTGTACTCCTCCTGATTGATAAAAATGCCTTCGGGTCCCTGTCTAATATTCAAGTCAAGGAAAAAGTTAATCGGACCCATTGAGCTCATCTCAAATTTAGTTTCCATCAATTTCCTGAATTTAGCTAGGCTAGGATTCATGGAGACAAAGATGATGTCATCAACATAAATTTGGACTATCATAAGGTGGTTACCTTCTTTCTTACGAAAGATGGTTGGGTCAACCGAAGCTTGTTTAAATTTGGACAATTTCAAGAATTGATTAAGGGTTTCATACCATGCTCTGGGAGCTTGCTTCAGGCCATACACTGCTTTATCCAGAATGTAGCAGTGATCTGGATGCTTCTCGTTCACGAAGCCTAGAGGTTGCTCTACATACACTGTTTATTCAAGTTCTCCATTGAGAAAGGCACACTTCACGTCCATTTGATAGACTTCAAAATTCTTATGTGCAGCATAAGCAAGAAAGACTCGAACTGACTCTAATCTTTCAACTGGAGCGAAGGTCTCTTCATAATCTATCCCTTCTTCTTGACAATATCCTTTCGCAACCAACCGAGCCTTGTTGCGAATCACATTCCCTTCCTTGTCTATCTTATTCCTGAATACCCATTTGAGACCGACAACCAAAGAATCCTTTGGAGTTGGAATTACTCGCCATACTTTTTTTCTTTCAAACTCGTTCAGCTCGTCTTGCATGGCTTGAACCCAATCGGAATGATCAAGAGCTGTATTTATCGTCTTTGGTTTAACTTTGGAGACGAAAGAGTTGAACATGCAAAATTCTACTTGAGAGAATAATGCAGCTTGCTTTGCTTTCAGCTGTGATCGAATTAAAACCTTTTTCAGAAGATTCTCGAATGATTTGACTTTGAGGATGATCTTTAGTCCATTTAATGAGAGGAGGGTAATTTGGATTACAAGAGGGATCCAGTTATGCATTGATTTCTTCTTCAAATTCTGATTGTGTATCATCCTCATTAGCATTCGTATTCTCCCCCTCGAATGATGACAAGAGTTCAATTTCTGGATCAGAACTCTCCCCTTCGTTTGGACTTTCGGTTGAACTTAATGACGGTGATGATGGATTCTCCCCTTGGAATGATCAACCTTGATTACTTGGTAGAGATGAACCCTCTCCCTGGATATAAGGACTATCACCTGATGGTTCGCTTGAGTCTGGTCTTTCAGTTGCCTTTGGTTGTTCATCTGTCGTCTTCTTTGCAGCATCGTCAATAATTTGCTTCAAATTGTCGACTCGGTTATCTTTAGCCTTGGATTCAGAATCAATATCTTTTTCTGGTTCATCGAAGAGTAGCATATATTGCGCAAAAATATTTGAAATCAGCACAATGACTTGACCAGACTTTGGAAAGATTTCCTGCATTGCATCTTTAGTTGCCTTCAACTTCTTGACATAATTGTAATCGAAAGTGACATAGTATGTTTCTTCAATCTTCTTTGAACGTTTATTCAGAACTCTTATACGCTTTTGATTTCAAGGAGTAGCCCAAAAAGATCCCTTCATCGGCCTTAGCACCAAACTTGTTTCGATTCTCCTTTGAGTTGAAGATGAAGCATCTTGAACCGAACACGTGAAAGCAATTCACATTAGGCTTGCGGTTGTTCAAGATCTCACAAGGAGTGATTGAGAAGCGCTTGTTCAGATATGATCTATTTTGAGTGTAACAAGCAGCAACAATAGCATCAGCCCAGAAATATAAAGGCAAGGAAGCGAAGCTCAGCATAGTTCGAGCCACTTCGCACAGAGAATGATTTCGCCTTTCGACGATTCCATTCTGTTGTGGAGTATATGGAGCAGAAAAATTGTGATTTGTTCCCTTCTCAGCTAGAAAATCTTTAAAATCCTTGTTCTTGAATTCCAAGCCATTGTCGCTTCTCACATTACGAACCACTTTTCGTAGTTGAACCTCTACTTGCTTTATGAAGACTTTGAGCTTGCGAGTTGCCTTCGATTTTTGCTTCAAGAAAAATAACCATGTGAAGCGAGAGAAATCGTCTACGATAACAAGTATGTACTTGTTTCCACCAATGCTTTCGATAGAGGAAGGACCACATAGATCGATATGTAGTAGCTCTAGTGGTTCTATCACCTTTGTGTTGATAATAGAAAGATGAATCTGTCGACCTTGCTTTCCCATTTCACAAGCTGCACATAGATGTTCTTTATCAAATTTGAGAACTGGAAGACCTCGAACGTGATCTCTAAGTACCAGCTTGTTGATATCTTTCAAAGTGAGATGGGAGAGCCTTCGATGCCATAACCAGCTTTCATCTGAGTGTGCCTTCGTTAGCAAGCAAACAACTGGTTTCCCTCGAATTTGATTGAGATTTAAAGGGTACATTTCTCCATTTCACTTCGACTTCAACAGAATATTATTTGACTTCTTTTCGACAATCTCCGAGCTTTCGTCATCAAAGGAGACCTTCAATCCAGTGCCAACCACCAGCTGTGAGACACTGATGAGGTTGTGCTGCAATCCTTCAACGTATGCTACCTTTCTGATCGAGAAGTCTCCATTTGTAATCATTCCATAGCCTTTGATAGTTCCAAATGAATTATTTCCATATTTCACCGTTCCACCATCCTTGAGAGACCGAAACTCCCTCAGTTCTTCCTTCCTTCCTGTTATGTGACGCGAGGAGCCACTATCAATGTTCCATTCTTCGTCGAACTGCTCGTCACGCATAACCTGCAAAATATCAAGCAGATTTAGGAACCCAAAGTTTCTTGGGTCCTTGTGAGCCTTTTACAGGACAGGGAATAGTAAGAGAAACATCAACCAGATAAGTTCATTTTATTAAAGATGTTTCATATTTTCTTTTTATTGTAAAAACTTTGATTTTATTTGACTTGGACTCATTTGATTTAGACATAGGATTTGTGGTTTTGACGTCTGCATGCTTTTGGGTCTCTTTCGGGCGTCTATCGTCTTCTGGAAAGAGCTTTCCTTTCCCCTCTGAATCTTTAGAAGAATGAGAATGAGAGTAAGAATGAGATTTAGAAGCAAGATTAGATCGTTGATTATTGCTCTTCCTTGGTAGAGAATGAAAACTACCTTCCCTTTGGTTCTTCTAACAAGTGGATTGGGGATCGAACCCATCCTTTCGGTTGCTTACATGTTGTGGACCGAAATCTTCCTTTCGGGTGCTTACATGTTGAGGACTGAAACCTTCCTTTCGGTTGCTATCGCCACGGGGACCGAAGTTACCCATTCGGTTTGTTTTATTTTGTGGACCGAAGGTACCATTTCAGTTATTGATCACCTGATGCCCGAAATTCTCATTTCGGTTGTTGAGACTTTGTGAACCGAACCTTTGCCCTTGTCTGTTTTTGTGGCTGTAGCCGAAATCCTTGTTTCGGTTGTTCTTGCCACGTAAGGGAAACTGCATTCGGTTGGCTCTCGGTACTCCTTGTGACTTATTTGTCTTTTCATACCTAACATAATGAGGATTCTAGGATCGCCAAACGGTTTTCTTTCTGAGAGATTCTTCTTGTATATCAGGTTACGTTGGTGTTTTCGTTCTGCCACTTGTTTTGGATTTTTGTGAATGTTGGCCTTTTTCTTCGGTACTTGAGCACGACTTTCACACTTTGACGAACAAGTCTCACTAGATTCCATCACTGGTTCGCCTGAAGATGTTTTGGTACCACTTGTACTTGGCACATCATATCGTGTAGGTTCATTAAGTGGCTCGGCCACATACCTACTCTTCACTCTCTATGAGTTTTCTGAGATAGACCTTCTGTTTCATCAGCATTATCTATTGGCGCTGACCAGAAAAACTCATCACACCCATTAGCATTATCTTCTTCTACCAATGATGTCAGTTCGGCTGTTTGTTGTTGTATAACTCCTTGAACTGTGTAAACTTCATTTGGAGTGGTTTGAACCTTTTGATATACAACAGATTTAGCTTTGAGGACTTTAGTCTTATCTATCGATGAGCGAGCGAACTTAACAGAGTTTTCAGTAATGTGATTTTTACTTGTTTCGGGTTCGATTTTGACAAATTCAAAACAGTCCACTACATCCTCTATAGAGATTTCACTCATGTCATCATCTTCATTAAGTTCAGATGCATTTTCAACATCAATTTTATTTTTTGAACTTAATTTGGCATTCAATGAATCAAATTTTTGTATAGCTTCGGTTCTCAGTTTCAGTTTATCATTTTCAACCAACAGATTTTTGAGCATGTCCTTATGGTCTTTTGACTTCATGTAGGACTCTATTTTGTCAAGACCAATTTTGTAGGCAGGAGATATTTCATCAGAAGATACAACATTTTCACAGTTGTAAGCTTCGCCATCAACTTCATCCTCCTTCAACTCAAGGAAGGGTAAAATCATGCGATGTATCTTCTTTCCTATTTCACAATCGAGATGTAGCTGAGTGATATTAAAATATAATCTTTTCGCAATCAAACAAAAAACATTTCGTTGTTTCAAAAGCTTAAGATTGTCTCATTGCAAATAAATTGACTCGTCTCTAGACCTAATTAATTCCTTCTCCTTCTTCTCAATCTAGATTATCCTCTCCTCACTCTTCGACGATATCCTGTTAATTTGATCAGTCAGGTTAGAGTTTGTGACATGTGTTTGGGTAAGACTACTACTTAAACTAGAAAATTTAGATTTTAGTCCATTTAGTTGACCTGTGCACTCACAGGTTTCGCAGCAAAACATCTGTCCTCTCACTCCTTCTCGTCATCCAGTCCACCATCTGTTGTGTATCCTCGCATCTGTGACACACCGTCCGTTACCATCAGACATCTTCCCTCAAACTTTTCTTCTTTCATCAGCAGAGCTTTGCCATGAGTGGGCTTTCTGACTTCTTCATCCTTTGAATCTGTGGACCACACCTGAACTCCACCAAATTCATTGTTATCACCTGTACCCTGAACAATTAAAGCATTCATGGTATTATTATTAGCTGCTGATTTCTTTTTCTTGATCTCCTCCAATCGTCTCAGGAGGTTTGCTTCTTCATCGTCTTCATCAACTCTTTCAGACTTCTTCTTCAGCTTGTAGTCTTTGGCAAAGTGATTCTTGCCTCCACAGTAATTGTAACATCCCGAGTTCAGGAGTGCAAGCTCATGGTTCAAAGTGAAAATGTGCATCGTCAACTCGGCGAGTCCATGGGTAGACTCGGCGAGTAGGGTCGCGATTTTGGTCGCGTGTAAAGTGGCCAACTCGGCGAGTCGGCGGCTGGACTCGGCGAGTTGGTGTTGTGTGGAGAAAACCCTAATTCCAGGGGTTGAGCCTTATATAAAGGACATAATACCCTCTCCCCAGCCTCTTTACCCTCTTTTGAAGTCCAGAAACCCTAATATTCGGTTGTGAGAGAATTAGAGAGCATTTGGATCTTGAACGAGTGTTGTTGATGAGATCTTTGAAGATTAAGAGGCTTGGAGCAAGGGGCTTTGTAAGGCTTTGGCTTATTCTTCTGTTGGAGTCTTCTCTTGAGGTAATTATTCGTTGTTTGAGCTGTTATCCATCTAGATCCATCATTTGTGGGATTTTTGGGAGTATATCTAGTGTTATCTTGAGTTTGGAGGTTGGATCTGAGGTTGCTACCTCATATCTAGTGTAATGATGATCCAAAAGAGCATAAAGTCCCCGTTCAAGAGTTGTTGATGAAGCCTTTTTGTCCCAAACCCTATCCCTAGAGTGTATTAAGCTTAGATCTCCTTGGATTCACGTAAAGTTTCCCACTTTACATGATGGATGGCTTGTATAAGAGTAGATCTATGGATTAGAGACTCTGCATGGCTTGGAAAGCCTCTGTATGGGTTAAGAGCTAGTGGTACTCGGCGAGTCACATGGGTGTACTTGGGGAGTTGCTTGAAGATAGGCAGCAACTCGACAAGTTGGAAGAACAATTCGGCGAGTTGGTTGAAGATAGCCTTGGACTCGGCGAGTCTGTTCTTGGACTCGGCGAGTCTGGTCGTGAGGTCCTAACCTTTGTTGGTTGAGCTGTGAATCGGTGAGTCAAGGGATGACTCAGTGAGTTGAGTGCATTTAGACTCAGAGTTGTGGGACTCGCAGAGTCTTGGGGCGACTCGGCGAGTTGAGTCGTGTTATGGGAGTTTCAGAGCATAAGGACTCGATGAGTTAGCGGGGTGACTCGGCGAGTAGAGATAGTCTTGTGTTGACTAGTTGTCTTCCAGGGGTATTTTGGTAATTATTGAGTTTAGTGTTCTGGTTATTGATCAGTGGTGAAGTCCGCGTCAGAGGTTGGAGCTGCGTGATCTTATCTTTTCAGTCGACAGTTGCGAGGTGAGTTATCCTCACTATATCAACAGGGTCTAAGGCACCAACGCCGGCCCTTTATCGGATTGTAATCTGGTTATTGTTGTTATGTTATGGCTTTGCTATGTTTGCATCCTCGTAGTTAGGATGGTATATGTTAGAGACCTGGTTAAGGTCGGTATCCTGGTATATAGGATGATGTTATGCTAGTGACCAGTGAGGTCGGTATCCTGGTTAGGATGATGTTATGTTATGTGATCTGCTAGATCGGTTTGATTGGATGTGAATTGTTATATGATTGTATGTTTATGTGCACATGGTTGTTGGATTGGCTTTGGGTTGAGGCGGGTCTTGCTTTGTGTTGTAGGCCAACATACCTAGGGCAGACCGGTTATCACGAAGGCCCAGCGAGCAGTCCGGATAGGCTGTAGGCCCCACGAGGGCAGACCAGACGTGTCGAGGCTAGGAGAGTGGACCAGGCCAACTGAAGGCCTGGTGCGGGCGAACCAGTCATACTGTAGACTCAGAGAGTGGACCGGGTGGTTTAAAGGCCTGGTGCGGGCGGACCAGCCACACTGCAGACTCGATGGATATGGCTAGACTCGGAGGGTGGACCAGGTGGACTGAAGGCCCGGTGCTGCGTACAAGTCACACAAGTAGACCCGAAGTGCATGGTTGTTCTGTTCGGTTATGATATGTTATGTGTGGTATATGTTGTTGGTATTTTGGGTGTATCTCACTAAGCTTTCTGTCTTATAGTTGTGGCTTAATGTTTTTCAGGTACTTCATGAGACCGTGGCAAGGCGAAGGTGTGATCGTACCGCTCCTCATGTTCTTGTTTTATGATATGGTTCTGGGAATACTCTGATAATAAATGTATTGAAAACCTTTTTTGTAATAACTTAATGAAACTGGGTGGTTTTTGAAAAGTTTAAATTGGCTTGGATTTTTAGAGTGTTACAAGTTGGTATCAGAGCCTTGGTTTGAGTGAATTGGAGGAACATTCGTGTGAATCCAGTATTAAATCAAGGAGAGTTTTCAAAAGAGAATTTAAAATGGTTTTCAAAATGAGTAAAAGAGGACGAGGAGGTGCGATCAGCCGGAGCCAGTAAGTAACCCCATGCTAGTACTAGGCTAGGGATCTTCAGGAATTTCATGATAGAGTTGCCTGATTTATGATGCCTGCTAGCCTAGGGTTTCTCTCTGTTCGAGATTTCCAGTGTTCCTCTAGGAGTGAGGGCTGAGTGCTTGTTATGTATGATCCTCGCTAGGGTGTTGTGGTGATACTTGATATAAATATGGGTAGGTGTGGAAGGTAGTATGGGCCCGTACTACTGAAAGCATAGGACCCATACGCGTATCAAGGAAGTCACAACCCCTAGGGATGGGTTGGGAGTCGGTTCCCGGGTTAGTGGGAGGTATCTGATGTTTTGCGGTATTTTCAGTATGGTGGTTACGAGGCATGCTGGGAGCGGATCCGAATCAGGATCGGGAGCAGGAAAGGGCGGTCAGGGTGGGTCAGTACCGCCCGAAGTTATTGGTCAGATGAGCACAGACGAGTTGGATGCTAGGATTCGTGAGATCCTGCATGATGAGGTTGTTGCGATGTTCCGGGCTGAGTTGCCGGAACTGTTTGGGTCAATCAAGACCGCTATGGTTGAGTATTTTGATGAGCGTTATGCAGCTCTTACAGAGACGGCTGCCGCGTCAACTACAACGGCTGTAGCAGCGGCATGGGGAGGAGTCGGTAGAGGTTTTTAGTATCGTGACTTCGATAATAAGAAGCCCCCTACCTTCGATGGAGTTCAGGACCCGATTGTTGCTAAGAGATGGTTGTCAGACGTGGAGGGGTGTTTCTTCAAGTGTTCATGCCCTGTTGATCAGAGAGTGAGGTGTGCTCTGAACCTGTTGAGGCTCGGGGCGAAGGATTGGTGGAGATTGACCACGGGGTCATATACGGATGCGTAGAGGGCTGCAGTTTCATGGGATCAGTTCCGGGAGATGTTCAGTACCCGTTATGTTCCACGGGTTGAGAGGGAGAGGTTGGCTCAGGAGTTACTGGAGCTAAAGCAGGATTCAGAGTCGTTGACGGAGATCACCAGGATGTTCACGGAGAGAGCGATGTTTTGCCCGGATTTTGCTTCAGAGCAGGCTCAGATGTCCCATATCTGAGTATGCTCAAGAGGGATATCAGGCAGTTTGTGTCTGCGCAGAGGTGCGAGACCTTACTGGAGTTGCAGGAGGCCACTCTGCGACGTGAATTGGAGATTGAGTTACAGTTGAGAGAGCAGAGGCAGGCCCTGGCACAGTCGCAGTCGGCGCTGAAACGGTCCAAGACCATTGATTCTAGGTTAGGAGATCAGAGCAGTCGCACTTGTGGGAAGTGTGGGAAGCGTCACACTAGAGTTTGTAGGTCCGGTGGTGCATGCCGCAAGTGTGGAAAGGAGGGGCATTATGCGAGGGATTGTCGGTAGACATCTCTGGTTCAGGATTTGAGGATTTGTTATCACTGCCTTCGGGTTGGACACTTGAGGGTCAACTGTCCACAGCTTGCTGCAGGGCCGGTGCAGGCTCCAGCACCGACCACTTTGTGGATTACAGGTGGAGGTCAGGGTGGCGCGGAGCCCCCGAGGGCTCAGGGTCGTGCTTTTCAGCTTACAGCAGAGGAGATCAGGGCAGTGCCGAAGGCAGCTGCGGGTATGTTTGCTTCTTAATATTTTGTTATCTTGTGATTATTATGGAGTATTGTATATCTGCTAGTCTCGTTGTGTCATTTTTGGTATTGTATTCGTTTGTTCCTTGAGGGTTATGGTATGGTTAAGGGTTTTGGTATTGAAAGTTTCGTTGGTTATCATCCATGGGGATTATTACTGGGAAATTAGGCTTTTGGTCTGAATGTCGGGTAACATCTGCAGTCTGAGGAGCGGTTAGCTAAAGGTCGGGTTTCTTTCAAGTCCGAGATGATCAGTGTTGATATGTGATTTTGTGAAGGTGACTCGTTCTAGTAGGAATCAGTTTGCGTGTAAGGGAATGTGTTGTGTAGGGTTGTTAAGGGAGGTCGGTTATGGCGATCGATGGTTGATAGTCAGTGCTCTAAGTGGGGAGAATTGGAAAATTCTCCGGAAGATCGACAAGCATGAGAGGTTGATTAGCTATTTGGGATTCAACAGCGGTTCTGTCAGCCAAGAGCATAGGCTGGTATGAGTAAGGGGCAGACAGTCGGGGCGGGATACAGACCAAGGGTTTCGGAAAAAGGGCGATTGATTGTGGAAGGCCTAGGATAAGGCTAGGATTGAGTATGTAGGATGGAGTTAGAGTTCGGAGTCCGTAGAGGGCTAGAACAGTATGCACGGGAGAGTTTTCCAGGAGGGATAATTCGGGATGATGAATGCTAGTTGAGCGCTCCGGATAGACTGAAGGTCGATGGGCGTACCAGTCAGGCCGAAGGCTCGAAGGACAGTCCAGATAGGCTGAAGGCCCTGGAGGGCGGTCCAGACATGCTGAAGGTTCTGAGAGTGTTCCAGATTGGCTGAAGGCCTGGTATGGTGGTCCAGTCATGCTGAAGACTCTGCATGTGTTGATAGATCTGTATGAGGAGATGGAATGAGTATGTTGCGATGTGATAGCATCAGAAGGTTTGGCCCCGGGTATTGATAATGATTAGTGGAAGGTAGTGCATGGACTCGAGCGTCCTTGCGAGCATATTTAGAGCTTGTGTGGTGCATGGGATAGCGGTTATGCTATAAGGGAATGGTGTAGTATTGGGTGAGCACCGTGGCACTTGTGTGGTAACATGGCGGCCAAGTAGATATCCTTGGATAAGTAAAGGGAAAGGTATGTAGCTCCGAGAGGGAGTGTAAGTTCACGGATGTGAAAGCAGTAGCGCAGAGGTATGTTTAAGGTGTTCCAATTATGGTTATTGAGCAGTGTGTTTGCGCCGGTGGTATGGAAACACATCCGGGTTGGATGTCTGCTGAGGTCTCAGAAGGAGTTCCGAAGGAGTAAAGCCAAAGAGGCTCGGAAGGGATGCAAGGATGGAGCCTTGGATTCCCAGTTTGGTGCGAACAAGAAATTATGCATGTAGTGGTAATTCATCCTGGGGGATGCATGGAGGTGTCGTCAGTGTGTCGGGTTTTCCCAACCCGAGGATGCTAGAGCCAGATCAGCATGTGTATGTGATTGCGGAGGAGAACTCATGGGAGTTGCTCTAGAGTTGAAGGATGTGTCATCCTGTCAGCATGGAAGGGATAGAGTTGGACTCAAAAAGGGAGCAAATTAAGTCTCAGCAGTGAATTCGGTGAAAGATATGTCTGTCGAGGAAAGTGATGACAGTGTGGTACCGGGTCGGGATCCCGGTGGTTCAGGGTTATATTTAGCTCGTAAGAGTCAAGTGATTGTTGTGATCTGGAACGAGTGAAGTATCATGGAGTGGTACTCGGTTGATAAGTGTGGTTATCATAGGATGAAGCCGGTGGTCGGCTTGAGGCGGTGGTCAGAACACCGCAGGGGAAGAGTTGGGTTTCGGGTTTTGGTGGTAGAGTTTTGAGGAACCTAGTTTGGTTAATGCCAGGTGGTGCATTGCTAGAGTAGTTTCTGGAGTTGCGTTGCCGCAAGCTTCGAGGGCGAAGCCTAATTTAAGTGGGGGATAATTGTAACATCCCGAGTTCAGGAGTGCAATTTCAGGGTTCAAAGTGAAAATGTGGATCGTCAACTCGGCGAGTCCATGGGTAGACTTGGCGAGTAGGGTCGCGATTCTGGTCACGTGTAAAGTGGCCAACTCGGCGAGTTGGTGTTGTGTGGAGAAAACCCTAATTCCAGGGGTTGAGCCCTATATAAAGCACATAATACCCTCTCCCCAGCCTCTTTACCCTCCCTTGAAGTCCAGAAACCCTAATATTCGGCTATAAGAGAATTAGAGAGCATTTGGATCTTGATGGAGTGTTCTTGATGAGATCTTTGAATATTAAGAGGCTTGGAGCAAGGGGTTTTGTAAGGCTTTGGCTTATTCTTCTGTTGGAGTCTTCTCTTGAGGTAATGATTCGTTGTTTGAGCTGTTATCCATCTAGATCCATCATTTGTGGGATTTTTGGGAGTATATCTAGTGCTATCTTGAGTTTGGAGGTTGGATCTGAGGTTGCTACCTCATATCTAGTGTAATGATGATCCAGAAGAGCATAAAGTCCCCGTTCAAGAGTTGTCGATGAAGCCTTTTTGTCCCAAACCCTAGCCCTAGAGTGTATTAAGCTTAGATCTCCTTGGATTCACGAAAAGTTTGCCACTTTACATGATGGATGGCTTGTATAAGAGTAGATCTATGGATTAGAGACTCTGCATGGCTTGGAAAGCCTCTATATGGGTTAAGAGCTAGTGGTACTCGGCGAGTCACATCGGTGTACTCGATGAGTTGCTTGAAGATAGGTAGCAACTCGGTGAGTTGGAAGAACAACTTGATGAGTTGGTTGAAGATAGCCTTGGACTCGGCGAGTCTGGTCGTGAGGTCCTAACCTTTCCTGATTGAGCTGTGAATCGGTGAGTTAAGGGATGAATCAGTGAGTTAAGTGCGTTTAGACTCAGAGTTGTGGGACTCGGAGAGTCTTGGGGCGAGTCGGCTAGTTGAGTCGTGTTATAGGAGTTTCAGAGCATAGGGACTCGATGAGTCAGCGGGGTGACTCGGCGAGTAGAGATAGTCTTGTGTTGACTAGTTGTCTTCCAGGGGTATTTTGGTAATTATTGAGTTCAGTGTTTTGGTAATTGATCAGTGGTGAAGTCCACGTCAGTGGTTGGAGCTGTGTGATCTTATCTCTTCTGTCGGCAGTTGCGAGGTGAGTTATCCTTACTATATCAACAGGGTCTAAGGCACCAAGGCCGACCCTTTATCAGATTGTAATCTGGGTATTGTTGTTATGCTATTGTTTTGCTATGTTTGCATCCTGGTAGTTAGGATGGTATATGTTAGAGACCTGGTTAAGGTCGGTATCCTGGTATATAGGATGATGCTATGCTAGTGACCGGTTAGGTCGGTATCCTGGTTAGGATGATGTTATGTTATGTGATCTGCTAGATCGGTTTGATTGGATGTGAATTGTTATATGATTGTATGTTTATGTGCACATGGTTGTTGGACTGGGTTTGGGTTGACGCAGGTCCTGCTTTGTGCTGTAGGCCAACATACCTAGGGCGGACCGGTTATCTCGAAGGCCCAGCGAGTGGTCTGGATAGACTGTAGGCCCCACGAGGGCGGACCAGACATGCCGAGGCTTGGAGAGTGGACCACGCCGAGTGAAGGCCCGGTGCGGGCGGACCAGTCATACTGTAGACTCAGAGAGTGGACCAGGTGGGTTGAAGGCCCGGTGCGAGCGGACCAACCACACTACAGACTCGATGCATATGGCTAGACTCGGAGGGTGGACCAGGTGGACTGAAGGCCCGGTGCGGCGGACCAGTCACACAAGTAGACCCGAAGGGCATGGCTATTCTATTCAGGTATGATATGTTATGCAGGGTATATGCGGTTGGTATTTTGGGGTATCTCACTAAGCTTTCGGGCTTACAGTTGTGGCTTAATGTTTTTTAAGTACTTTAGCAGACCGTGGCAAGGCGAAGGCGTGATCGTACCGCTCCTCATGTTCTTGTTTTATGATATGGTTCTAGGAATACTCTAATAATAAATGAATTGAAAACCTTTTTGTAATAACTTAATGAAACTGGGTGGTTTTTGAAAAGTTTAAATTGGCTTGGAATTTTAGAGTGTTACAGTAATGGCAATCAAAACCTGAGTCACCACCAATCTTCGTTTCCTTCTTAGATTCTTCAGACTTTGAACCCATCTTCGATTCCTCCTTCACTTTTTCACAACTGTAACTTCCCTGCTAGTTTCGGTTCTTGTTGGCGGGGAACTTCCTTTTGATAAACTTTCATGGATTGGAAACCATCAGGGCATACTTTTCACCAGTTAGATCATAGTCAGCAAGATCTAATTCTTCTTCTTCTTCGACAACACTTTTTCATTTGGAAATAAGAGCTAACGAACCCAAGCTGGAAACCACATTCGTTTCCTTTGACATTGCACTTTCGTGGGACTTGAGTATTCCCACCAGCTTTGCTAGAGAATAGGATTTGAATTGTTCGTGTGCCTTCACTGTAGACACAACTTCCATCCATTCGAGTCTAAGACCATTCATGAAGGTAACCTTTTGCTCAATAACCTTCCTTTCGATCTCATGCTTTATCATCTTACTGAGAAGATAATTAAATCGATCAAATGCCTGAATAAGTTTCTCTTTCGGCTTCTGTTTGAAATCACCAAATTCAGAAAGTAACAAAGTTTGAATCGAATGTTCCAGATCTTCATCAGTAGAATACAATTCCTTTAACCTATCCCATATCTCTTTCGCTGTAGCACATGAACTCACCAACCGGAACGTGTCCGATTGCAAAGCAAACCTAATCATTCTTAAAGCTTTAATATTGCATTGAAACTTCTCTTTCTCGTCTTGAGGAATGTCTTTCACATCATTCATGAGCTGATTGTACTCCTTTTGAGTTTTGACAATTTTTGAAGTCCTTGAGTGAGCAAACGGACCAACTGTGATTGCTTCCCAGATCAAATACCCATTATCTTGAAATCGATTACATAATCTTCAAAGTGGTGCGTCCAGACTTCATAATCCTGAGTATACAGGATTGGTATCCATGTTGTTGATCCAATACTGTTGGAGAAGTTGATTGGATTGGATTGTGAATCGTCCATAGACATTGTGATGATGTTTGATCGATAACATGTTTAAGATCAGACTTGTAATTTATCGTTAGGGCAAGATCAAAAATTAATGAGATACGCCAATGAGGAATGACGACTCAATTAATATCAATCAATGCGGAAAACCCTAATAACTTCTTCGACATAAGAGATGTGTATAAATTACACAACCTCCTGCTCTGATACCAATTGATGAGATAAAATCTCTTGATCGTTTAGATCTTTCACAGGTATATTAATGAAGAACAAACTATTAAATCAAATAAGACAATGAACACAATGTAGAATCAATATAAACCTTATGATTCAAACGTAGTCATGCCTCAGTAGAGCTCGATTAAGAACTTCCACTGTAGAGGCGAACTAGGGTTTACAATACTATAATGAGAATTATCAAAAGAGTTTCTAACAAAGGATGCATGCATGCACCTTAAATAATAAAACCCTAGAATAAAATAATGCACGGTTGGACAGGCCCAAACCGGTTACAAAACTGGGCCAAAAGGAACGAGCCCAAGACGCAACAACATGATCCCAACAAATTCAAAGACAAACTAGTTGAAGGAGAATGAAGAAGAAGAATGAAAACGTAGTCTAATGGTTACACAAATTCTTCTAATGCTCGTATCAGGTTAGATTTGAATAAGATGATGAGCTCAAGTTAGAAAAAAATTTCCCATCGGATTGGTAGGGAGAAAGAAAAAATGAAGGGAGGGATCATCTTCAAATGTATCGAGATTCGGTAGCAAAATGAAGGACATGAGGAAAATGTCAATGAGCTTCGAACAATTTCACTTGAATTTCTCCAAACGTTTGACAATTAAAAAGGAAAAAAAATTACCAAAAAATAACAAGTGCACGAGAAAAACAAGGATAAAAGATATGGAACTTTTTATGCAAACTACTGAACATCTTTTTGGGATATGGCCTCCAAATGATTTTGAAGATGAAAGAGAAAACCATAAAAAAGTATTTCAAAATAGTTTTGATATCCTAATTTGTTTTATTATTTTTTCAATATGTATTTTTTTAAATTTCAGTTATGTTTTTTTTTTCTATTTCCAAGTAATGAAAATTAGAATTTTTATTAATTTTGTGTTTAGTAACTATTTTATTTTATTTAATATAAATTATTTATTAACAATCAATTTTTTAATTTAAAATAATTTTATTGGGAAAAAGGTGAGGTGAAATGTAACAATATCGTAGGTTTTGAAAAGCGATGGAAAGTAATGGAAACAATGAAATGGTGTTGAATTGGTATATAAAAACTGAATGGTGAAAGATAAACACATCCTCCTGTGAAAAATCCTAATTTAGGGAACAATGCGTATTGTACCTATCACATAACATGTATAATTTCTTGTCTTGAATAATACGAATAAATGATTATTTATAATTAAACTAAAGGAGTATATAATATATTTTTTTCGGAAAGAGAACTTTCCTAACGAATGATTCGAGCCAACTTTCACGTACCAACTAATCCCTGTTATAAATATGAGGTTTTCCCTCATGCAACAGAGTCGTTGCAGACGAGCCTAGGTTGTTAATGGCCTCTTATTCCTCACTTTATCATTATTAATGATTTTAGCAATCCAGTATGATGGCGGAAATATTGAATCTCAAAATTGCAATAACAATAACAAAAAAATAAAAATAAAAAAAGTGTTATAAGAATTGACAAATGTAACGAGTATCCTCCTTAATAAATGAAGATTTTTTTTTGCCACATGTCAATCTCTCATTAGTTTTGACACTTGTCATTTTGTAGTATTTTTGAAATAAATATTATTTAATTTTTGATTTGTTTCAATTTTTAAAATTAAAGACATCTACTTATATTTATATATATATATATATATATATATATATATATATATATATATATATATATATATATATATATTAAATTGCAGTAAATAAGTTTCTTCATTTCTTATTTTAAACTTGTATATTAAAAAAAAAATTATGTTTACATTTTAATTTAATGTTTAATCTTTTTTTAAATCAACCCGTGTAATACACGGTCTCACACCTAATTTATTGATATAGACGTATACTTTGACTTGAATTGCCTACACTTTTTTCTATTACAAATTGATATAAAACTTCAATTACATACCATTAAAATAACAATTAGAGCGAAATTTTACATATAATGAACGCCATTTTCAAATACCAATGCCAGATCTAGTCCCTTTATGACCAAATATCTTGCACTAGTAAATGGTCGTGGCCTCGTGGGATTGTTTTTAACGCATATGCGGTTATTGATACATATGAAAAAATAAATCTAGATAATTTGGCAAAATGACAGCATCTCCTTGTCATTCTCGAATATTTCCATGTCTTCTTTTTCCAAAACCACTAGCGCCTCGATACCATCTCCATCCGGAGTATCCGTCAACAGGAAACCAATCCGATCTGCGGACCTAACTGCTAATGACGCACCCATAGGCTTCCCCCACCCAAAATCCACTTTGTTATAAGGGAACCCACATAAACTCGAACACCAATACGATCTCTGAATAACATCCTCTATATCTTCGTTTCCAAGTTTTAACTTCAACGTTTTAAAGTTCTCAGCAGCATGTTCCACACTTGGAATACCTTCAAGTTGCGACTTTTCTTTCTTCATCTCCTCAACCATCACACTTAAAGAAGTTTCACTTGCCTTCCTCGTAGGTATCATCATGATCCCCACGAAATTTCCCACCATCGTTTGGGGCAGCTTTTCGACAAATTTGTTACGTATATCCACTGGCATAAACAAATAAGATGGCTTAAAGCAACCTGCTTTTGAGGTGGCTGCTGCCACAGCGGTTTTATACAGTAAAGAGGTCAACACTTCAACCCGTGTAGGGTTTTTAATAGGTGATGTAGATCCAGCTAACGATAAGGCGTTGACTTTGTTCTTGAGATCGCTTAATTTTGTGTTAGGGAAAACGAATTTCTTTGTGACACGATTGTCATACCCTTGACTGATAACCTGAGCTTCGGAAAGAATAGAACTTATACTCGGGGAATGAAGGAAACGAGGGTTAAGGGGTTGTACCTCTTCGTGCTCAGTTGAACCATAACGTGTCACCGAAGCCCAATGACTTATAAATGAGACTAAAGTGCAGCCATCACCGATTTTGTGTGACATAGACAATCCCACAATGACTCCACCACAGGAAAAGTGATTGAGTTGAACCCCAATGAGACTCTTACTATGAGGAGAGTTGTCACAAAACAGACCATCGGCAAAAAGTTGCTCTACGGTTTCATCTTGTTCACTGATACAATGCTGGAACGTTTCCAGTTGGCTATCATTTTTGGCTTCAACAAATACAACTCCCTCATCGTTACAATCAACATAAGGTGTTGTGGGAGTTTGTAACGTTCCTGCAAAGGGGTAGTATCGTGCTAGGCTCTGTGACAACGATTTCTTCATCTTCTGGGCTTTATCATGAGCTGATAAATTGCTGTTGTCATTGTTTGAGTAGTAGAGAATCAGTGGCATGTACGTGTGTTGGGCTAATTTATCAATTGAGGAAAGATTATAAGTGTGGAGATGAGAAGGGGTTACACATGAAGGCTTAATTGTTTCTCGCGAGATAATGGTGTGAAGTTGCCTTCTTCCTAATCGTAGGAGCTTCCCTATCATTCTGGTTTAATGGCTTCGAAGGTAAGACTTTGTTTTAGCGTTGAATCATTATATATATGTACCTGGTGAGATAGTCAAGAGTGCCACCCCATTAGTTCAAATGAATGGAAAGTGTATATATTTTAAATATTAACCGTTATGGCAACTTGCTTTCCCATGCATTCCAGATTGATTAGTTGCCCATTTGACTTCCTTGATAGGTTCACATGGTGCAATTTGTAGTGTTAATTACGGTTCTTGGAATCAGTTGCCCAACTGCCTTTCTTGATTAATTAATTGACTTGGTGCAAATTCCAATATGGTGATCAAGATCCCTTGGTGATCTTGGTAAGGTACGCAGGAAAATCAACCTATATAATAAAATAATTGAAAACCCTTGGTATATGGAGTGAGTAGAATTGAATTGAATGAAGCATAACATAACACAACAAAATTGGACTTAACTAAAAATATTATATACTACGGATGAAACTGGGTCCAAACCGGGCCCGGATGACCCAGACCCGGAAACTGGTTAACATGATTTAGTAGAACCGGAAGTTATACTGGGTCGGTTCGGTTCCGGGTACGGAACCGGGTAAAGTCGGTCTAGAACCGGTAAACCCAAAAATATCAAAGTGGGTAGGGTGAAACCGAATAGAGTGAGTTGAGAACCGGAAAAAATAGAAATACAATTTTTTTTTTTACTTAGTGTTTTGATATCTTACGTTTAGAGGAATATAAGTCACTTAATACATATGCAAATAAGGTGTTTTTGGAGTCTAAAACTAAAGCCAAACATTGAACTCCATTTTTTAAAATTATTCGGCCTGAACAGAATTATAACGAAGCGGGTATGACAGTTTAAAGTGAACTAAAAATTCAGCACACTGTAGTAGTAGGAACAAAACAGATTTTATATCTCATGTTTAGAGGGCTGTAAGTCGCTCAATAAATATGAAAATACGGTGTTTCTTGAGTCCACAAATAAGGTCAAACAGTGATCTACAATTTTTAAAAAAAAAATATCAGCCCGAACCTACTAGAACGAAACACATATAACAGTTTAAAGTCGAGTAAAATTTCATCAACAATACAATAACAGCAACAAAACAAATTTATTATCTCATGCTAAGAGGACCGTAATTTACTCAACACATACGCAAATAATGTGTTTTTGGAGTCTACAACTAAAGTCAAAACACTGAACTACAATTTAAAAAAAAATCAATCTGAACGAACTTATAAGGAAGTGGATATGACATTTTAAGTCAAACTCAAAAGACACCATAATTCCTTTATATTCTTGTTTTTATGGAACTAATCTTTCACTTCATGATGTTACCAAAAGAATACAAGTTCAAAAATCATGATTCAAGTTCAAAAACATGTTTCTCGGTTTACCCGATTGCGATTCTTGTACTCGGTTCCTGTTCTTTTATCCGGTTCCAGTTCTTTACTCGGTTCAGCTTCTTTTACATGGTTTACCCGGACCCGATAGACCCATACCTGGAATACCTGAATCTCGGATAAGGGTATTACTAAAAACCCAAAACCCATACAAGTTTAGTATATTTCGGTTCAACCGGTTTCAGTTCGTGTCCGATTTTCCAGTTCTAAATCTCATCCTTATTATATACCCAACATTTGGTTTGACTAGCACACGACGGGACAATACATTAAAATTACATAATTACTCTTCGTATATTATTATTATTATTATTATTATTATTATCTCCAAAGCATTAGACCCTTGCGGAGCTGCATACATCCACCGCCTCTTTATCTTCTTCCACTGTACGATTTCCTTGCCTTTCAACCACCGCCTTTCAAACAATCAAATATCCGAATGTGATATTATAATAATCATATTTGTAGTCTACAAATGAAAACAATTGATTATCCAATTGTATTTTCACTAATCATTTCGAAGTCGTTGTAAATTACAAAATATTGCATTTCTTATATACACAGTAAGTTGCAGCTTTTCTTTTCCTGTAAAAAGTGAAAAACTAAAGTTTGAAGGAAATCTTCGTGAACAGAGACCACGATCGTTTTTTAAATTAGTTTTAAATTATTATTTATCATATTTCTATATTATATATAAACTTATTAGTGCTATTTCGAATTTTTCTAATGAGTCGTTGTTTTAGGAGTCGTTAATTGAGACATTGCCAATAATAAAACCGATGAATACAATGAGTGTGTTTCTATCATTAGAAGTTTGTTCCATCTTGTTCCACCATGTTGGGTGGGATTAAAATTTTAGCATTTAGTCCCATTGACTTAGTCAATAAGTAATTTTAGTTATGTCCCATCCATACCAAACGCCCGTTAAAAAAACCATGTTCTGTCTATCTAGTTCAGTCCCACTTACCAAACGGTAACTTAGAGTACAAGAATGTTAGTTTCCTAGGATAACTCCCAGATATGCTTATGTAGTTTAGGACACTCGGTGTCATTGTATGTTAGATCGGTACGCTCTTAAATATTGACCATATGGTGTTTTTGGGAGTTATGGGTTAGGGTAAGTGGGAAGTCCAGTTACCAGTTACCAAGATTATGTATGATTCACTAGAAAATGACTTAAATAAGAAGCGATCAATGTCAAGGCAACTGAGGAAGGCTAATTGATTAGGGTATGTAACACGCTAGTATATGTTATGTGTTTATGTTACATGATTATGCAGTAATGATATCATTTGTTCTATGTAATCTAAGTTTGATAGCTTTGGAACTCTTGGTCTAATGCCTTATAGGGGTGTTCTTGTCTGATTGTTTGCTCTCGTGGGGATCATTTGTGTAAGTGTATATCTGATCCTTACTACATATGAGCTTACGAATTATATGAAAGACCAAGATCTTAACCTTGACAATTGAATGAAAGACGAGGATCTGGCCCCTGACAATTTTAATGAAGACCAAGATCTGGCCTTGGCAATTGTGTGAAAGACCAGGATCTAACCCATTACAGTTATATGAAAGAGGATCTGACCCTGTAAACTGTATGAAAGGCCATGATTTGGCCCCTAATAATTGTATGAAAGACCAGGATTTGGTCCAAGAAAATATATGGAGGAATAGTTTGGCCCCTAACACTTGCATGTAAGACCATTATTTGGCCCTTGGAATTACAAGGAAAGACCATGATTTGGCCATGGTTTGAGGTGACTCTACGGCTATGAGTTGACCAATAGAGTTAAGTCGGGGTTAGGAGAGACTCGGTATTGTATGTATGATTTATGCATGTTGATAAGAGAGTTGGCAGGTCGGCGTTAGATCCAAGGACTTTATGTGGATGCATTGTATATGTGATGGCATATGTGGGATACTGGGAAACTCACTAAGCTCTACGCTTATTGTTGTGGATTAAATGTTTTTGGAGGTTGTTCGTGACATGAGCTCAGTTTGATTGTACACACGCATCGAAGATATTTGTTTTGGTAGTTTTGAAATTTAACTCTGATATGTATGGTTTTAACCTAATGAATGTCACTTAATGATTTATGAGATAAAGGTTTTAAATGGCTAATTTATTTTCAAAATGTAAAAACTCTTTATAATTGTCGAGACATTACAAGTTGTTATCAGAGCATTGAATGGATGGATTCAGGCATAGCTTATGGTGTGTTTGAACCCCAACTGAGGACTGGGTGATTTTCTAAAAAATATTCTGAAAGAGAATGCTTTTATTCAATAAAACAACTTTCCAAAAATATTTTTATAACAACTGGGGATGTGATGCCTACAGTCGGTCGGAGCTCAGGAAGTAAGTAATTCTTAATATTCCCATAGGATCTTGTATTTGTGCTATGAATTGTTATGCACGCTAGAATATATGCTATAGATCTGCTAAAGAATTGCATGATATAATTGTCTGGCATTTATGATGCATTATATCGTATATAATTGTTGGTATGTGCTACATGAAGTTTATATTGATAAGGTTAATTGCTTGGTGTATGTTTTAGAGTTATACATGATTGTGATTATACATGCTTAGAATGATTGATTTAGCCTTATTTTATGTTCCTTGTTTGGTTGTGGGCTTAGGGTAGAATAAATTATTCGAAAGTCTATTTGATCATGTATTGTGTATCACATTCATGCACGAGGCAACCAATGGTGTTGGTAGAGACTTCTAGCTATACGGGAGGATGTGGGAATGGAAGAATCTGAGAGCGAGAGTTTAGGATGTGTACCATTATGCATATGGCTAGACATATGCCTTTAATGGAATGTTGCGAAGTGACCTGGGAGTCTTTGAATAGTCCTCAGAACAAGTATGGATACATGTGGAAGGTAGTATTGAGCCCATACTACTGAATGAACAAGATCTATACTTGGGTCAGGGATTTTTTTAGGAATACCGAGGAACTGTTGGTAGGTATTCGTACTGCGGGTTTGGAATGTGAAATGGTTTTGATGAGTTCCCATTATCTTTTGGTTTCAGGATGACAACCTTCCATGCTGGGGATACAAGTCTAGTGAGAAAAATCTCCACGACATCATATATGTGGATATTTTGAGGTTCATGAGAGAGGATTTTCATGGTTTGATCAACACAGTTAGGGATAAGTCGATTTTAGTGATAGATGAGCACCTTAGGGTTCTTCAAGCTGATGTGGAGGTCGGTCAACTCAGGATTGAGGAGGTTTCCTTTTAGGGAATTTGATGCTTGTGGATGTCCTTGTTTCATTGGAAGAAAGGAGCCTATAATCAGTATGCATTAGATTGTCGACGTGGAGAGTACCATTTATGCCAGCTTTTGTCTGGCAGAGGCCAACATCAGATTTGTGACATGTATTATGCACGAAAAAGGTAAGGATTGGTAGTGTGAGGTTGTTCAGGGATTTCGACCTTATGCGGTCGACTATACATCATTGGAGGGTTTTTTCACCAAATTCAAGAGAGAGTTTATTTCAATAATTAACTCAGGAGTATCTTATGCTAGATCAGACAACATAAATGGTTGTTGAGATCACCGAAATGTTCAGAGAAAGAATACTCCTATGCTAGATCAGACAACATAAATGGTTGTTGAGATCACCGAAATGTTTAGAGAAAGAACATGGATTTTCCCTTAGTATGCAACAACGACGGATATAAGGATGGCTCTCTACCATGACATGTTGAGAATAGAGGTTCGATAATCTATGAACATTTCAGATCATTAAACTCTTTCTTGTTTAGTGGAGACAGTAAGGGACATGGAGTTGGAGTTGGAGACCCAACAACCGAAGTAAAAGCAGGACCAGGTTCACGCATCAATGTCAGCAACCAAGAAGACTCGGGTGGCAGGATTCTATTAGGAGCGCGAGAGAGTCATAGATCTTGTATCAATTATGGATGGGCTCATTGGGGTATTTGTTAAGTTCCTATTTCCAGATGTTTTGGATACATCCAGGAGCATCACTATAGTCGGGACTATAGTCAGAGGGAGTCGAGGGTATGTTTTGTTTGCAGTTAGTTAGGCCATGTTACGGTTCATTGTCCTCTGGGAATGGATGGGTTGGTTTTGGATCCAACACCTTTAGCTTCGTAGCCACCAGATGGACGACATTGGACATCTGGAGTCCCAAGAGTCGGGTTTGATTTGGCGGTACCTCCAGTTTGGTTGCATGCCTCTTATAACATCTGAATTTTTAGGTATGTCATTGTAAGAGTAATTCTGAGATTTATGGAGCGACTCGACGAGTTGTGAGTCCAACTCGTCGAGTAGAGTCTAGTTATCTGCGTGGGTTTAATGAATTGACTTGAGGAGTCAGTGTGCTAACTCATCGAGTTGGTACTATGCGAGGAAACCCTAAATTCCCGGGTTGGGGCCTATTTAAGGGGACTTATTGTTGGGTTTTGAGCATTCTAACACTCCTAAGTGTACATTCAACCCTAAATAACTTGGATCTATGTTTTCTCTATTATACATACGAATATGAACATCCAAGGTATTATCCTAATCTAGCATACAAAACAATGAATATAACAAGATAGAATACATACCTCTTTGATTTAGAATGTCTTCATGAAGCTTGAGTGACTAGTGCCTCAACTGTGGCACCTCAAATGGTTCACACAACACCAAATACACTTGGAATGAGTTGAGAGAAATCTACAACTCATGAAATCGACTATCCCTTCTTTTACACACACTAGTGGCTCATTTTTCCCAAAGAATATGATCTTATATAGTTGTTACAATTAGGGTAAACCCTAATTGTCATGGCCTTCCATTTCCTTGGATCCATGGGTTCAAATACATCATGGAGCATCCATGGACCATCCTATGGGTTTTAGCCCAACTTGATTATCCATGGAGCATTAGCCCACTATACAAGTATGGATGATTAACACAATCAACCCATATATTTAATTAGTCTTCTTTTGATCACTTAATTAATTCTAGATTAATTCTTGATCAATACTAATTAAATAATCCTATTAATATATTAGAAATTATAATATATTAATCAACCTTAAGTGTTATTTCTCTCATTATAGTCTATCCAAGTGCATGATGCCATGCAACCCAAATGGACCATGCCGGGTCGGGTCAAGTCTTACCAATTATAGTTATGGACTTAGACATTAATCCAGCAGTCTCCCACTTGGATAAGTCTAATACTATTATTGCGAATGACTTCAAGAACCGACCGACAATCGTAGCTCTCAAAGCTTATGTCAAACTCTGACCTTGTAGATGAACTCTGACCTTTGTGAATGACTTGTCTATTAGATAAGGGTTCATATATTCCTCCATTCTAGATATCATATGGACTGAGACATGGAATATACATCATTCCCTCTGTCCATCTGTTGTATCCCGATTTCCAATTCACGATGACTGACTAATTGAACAAATCAAATCAGTCCTGGACCGGCCGAGCACTTCCATTTGTCTCATCAAATCATCGAGGGGCCCACAAATATCGCTTTTATCCCGAAGGTAAAAGGAATGGATAAACTTCGACTCATATGGCTTGTTCTACTACTTGTTAAATAATACACAAAGACAAGTTTTATAACACTGTGACAACTCGAAATTTCCATTCTAAACAAACCATATCAAGACAATAGAGCTTAGAACAGTTTCAGTGAAATTCCAGACTTCGGGTATAAATTTGGCAGTCTTTCAGGATTTACACTTAAGGAGATATCAGGAGAGTGGTTGCACTAGGGTTTTGTGTAACACTGTTATTCCAACACTCTATTATATTTGAGATCATTTCAGGAATAAAAATATTTTCTGCCAAAAATATCTCAGGACTATAAATAGAATTCTGAACCAAATTCATTCATTATTCGCATTTCCAACTAGAGAAAAGCCATTTTCTCTCTCACAGATCTTCAGGTTTTTATCGCAAATCGTGAGTACCCCTATCTAGTAGTGTTAGAAAGATTTATATGTATTAATAACATGATTTAGAAGGCTAAATCACTAGATTTAGGAGTTTACTCCCCAAGGTGTTCTTGGGCGGTAAACTCTCGAAACAAAGACGAGACCGACCCTTGTGTTATGCTACTGCCTTAGACTCATTTATATGTGTATTAGGGACATGAGATCAAGCAAGAATCACCCAAGTTTGAGAGTTTACGGCCCAAGAGTATCTTAGGCCGTGAAGTCCAAAATCATGCACAAAAGGGTGCTTTTAAGGCACCTAAAGCATTGGACATTTACTAGGAATTGTTCCCACTTAAATCAAGGACCAAAACACATCAAAATCACCTTCCAAAGTGAGTTTACGGCCAAGACATGGTTCTTGGGCCGTAAACAAGAAATAAGGGCACCAAAGTGTGCCTAATGCCTTCATATGCTTTAGGTAAAAGTCTAGAACCTATCCTACATATGCAAGAGACTTGAAAGCAACAAAAACACCATTCCAAGGGAGTTTACGGCCGTAAACTCCAAAGGAAATGGCTTTGGGGCCGTAAACTCCTCTAAGGAGTGTTTCTAGGCCTTAAACCCTTCCAAGAATTTAACCACCAAGTTGGAATAATTCTAGGAATCATTTGGAACTTCAAAACACACAATACACCCATGGTTGGGAGTTTACGGCTGTAAACTCAAGAGTTTACAACCGTAAACTCCATGTGTGATGGTATAAGGAGAGTAAACTCATATATGGGGTCCTTTGGAACCCTAAACACAAGTGCCTTGTCCCACAATAGCTTAGATGCAATCCTTAGGGCTTAAAACACTTATATAAAGTGTTTATTGTGTCTAGGATGTCTTAACATTGTCAATTAGTAATTGGATACTAATTGAGTGCATATATGTGTGATTATATGTTCATTAGAATCGTAGTGTGTGTACAAGTCCTCAATTGACGCCTAACAATCCTACACCGTCCAGTACATCTAAACTACCAACTACAGGTGAGTTCATACCCCTTAATCAATGTTTTAAATGATTTTAAACGCTTTAATGGGGGAATACAAGTAGAAAATAGTATGTTATTAAATCAATCTTATGTATTTTATAACTGTGTTTTCACTCAGTAGATTTCACATATTTCAAAAGGTGACACATGAAATGGTTTTCTATCTTAAAATACCTTGATAACAAAAGTATTAGTTTTGAAATGTTTATTAAAATGACATCAAGTCACTCTTAATTATTGTTCAAAACTCTTAGATATCTTACAAAACCATTAATTTTACCTTCTTGAACCAAACTATACTTATACGTATATGTTCATATATATGTTAGAGATTATAGTTTACATCTTTCATTTAGTTTCCCACACCCTTGAGTAGTAAGAGTGTATAAACCTACTTGAACAACCAATTACCTTTCAGTTAACTATCATAGGGATAGTTAGAAGATATCAAACATTATTCCCATTACAAGGAATCACACAGGAGTCAGTTCATTCATGAGTCTATACCAGTACACTTACATATGCTTACATGATACATGAGTACATTTACCTAGGATTACATGATACATGAGTACGCTTACATAAATAGATTTATCTGAATACACTTACATGAATACCTTACATGAGTACCTTTACGTAGATACATTTACCTGTCTATACTTACATGAATACTTGTATCTCGATTTGCGAGGATGATTTATTAGTACCTTCTGTGTAACTTATCCTCCCTATGCCCACTACCTTGGGATATTTAGACGGGACTAACCATTCCGAGTCCCAGCTGATTAGCACCAGTGGTCGATAAACATCTACGGATGCCTACGGTTATTACTTATACTAGGAGTACCTTTACGGGGCTAACCATTCCTTGGGCCTACTGTTCGCTACAGAGGTTGATGAACATCTACAGATGCCTACGGTTATTACTTATACTAGGAGTACCTTTACGGGACTAACCCTTCCTCCGCCCTGCTGCTGCTATAGAGGACAATTGGACAATCTTCGGATGTTCATTAGGTTATACCTTTCGCTTCGGCGATGTCGTGTTAATTCTGGTAATCCAGGGATAACACTTACATGATTATACTTTTTCCTGTTTACTTTATTTTGTGATACTTTCACATAAACGAGGAGTTAGACTAAGTACTCTAGTACTAGTCAATAGAAAGGAAAAACTGTCATTTTACTTATAGAACATTCGGGTCTTGGTAGAAGACTACATTTCATACTTATAGGAAATAAGGGATTTTCTAGGTTTTTCATTCTTATATCAAATCTTCCACATAAAAAGATTTACATGATAATCATGACAGTTTTCCAAACAAGACAATGACACTTAAATACTTATGAATTCACCAGCTTTAAAGCTGATACTCGCTTTCAAAATACCTTGTATTCTCAGGTCAACAGTAGACAGGTACGATGGCCAGGTTTTTCATTCTTATATCAAATCTTCCACATAAAAAGATTTACATGATAATCATGACAGTTTTCCAAACAAGACAATGACACTTAGATACTTATGAATTCACCAGCTTTAAAGCTGATACTCGCTTTCAAAATAACTTGTATTCTTAGGTCAACAGTAGACAGGTACGATGGCCAAGTTTTGAGAAGACGGAGCAGACAAGTCTCGTCTTTTATTTTGATTATGTATTTTGGTGTCTCATTACAATGAAAGAACACACATGTATTAAAACTTTACTTATAATGCAATGGATTATGTTGTTGCTTGTTTTACTATTTTGCATTGTTGTGATACTGTACATGACGTCCTCCACCCCTGAACGTTTCCGCCATTCGTGGTTTTGGGGTGTGACAAACACCGAGTTACTGAATGCGTTTTCGTGCAATCAATGTACAACCAACTCATAGTAACAACTCATATCTCAAAGTTTGAAGAATATAAGATATTATCATCTCATGATCACTCGTGATAAAATCCATGAAGTGATTCCAATGAGCGCGGGTTGAATCCAATACTCAAAACTTATGAGCACTCATGAGTGTTGTAGCCCTTCGTCTAACATCTTAGACCTCTACACGCCAACCCACGACAGTCTTAATTCATATCTACTTCCAACATATGACCGACTATGGATGGTTTGAATAACTTAGTCATCCAGAACAATGACCTAGTTTATTTTGGAAGTCAAAACATGCAAAATGAAACACAATAATAATGGAATCTAATATGGTCTCATATCTTATGAACATAAATAAAACACCTTTTATTTATCACCATATGATTACACATTATTCATTGTATACTGTTTCAGCTATCAACTTTATTCTTGAATTAAAACAATAGATGTCCCATACTCCAAGCATGTACACTATGCTTTTCTAAACACTAGTCACGCCATACACCAAGTATGCATAATATGTTTGTCTATGATCTTTACTTTGTGAAATAGATCAATTGATCATAACTCCAATGATCCTCTTTTCACAGTCCCAATTCCATACTGCAAATGAAAGAATTCCAAATTCATGCCATTTACTGAAATCTGTTAGATTCTAAACTTATATGCATTGATCCTCTTGTAATGATTATGCACAAAGTTAGAAAGACTTGACAACAACCATTATAGAGCATTTCAAAGGAGATCAGCTCCTTGGAAACATCCTTCTTGCATTAAGTTTCCTAATCTTACACAGATTGAATAATTTCTAACTTTGAAACATTTTCATATTCCATATTGACTATCACTTCTGAACAAGAGTTGCCTCCTTATAGATTATGTCAATATGGTCCTTCCAGAATTATGACTATACTTCCAACTGTCCTTGAGCAAACAATCTTTGGTAAACCTTAGACTGTCCTCGACAATTGTTTAATCTTTTTAGTCATATACAATTCTAGACCTTTTCCTTTATTAATGCCCCAGGCATTTGGAAAATTTTAGAAAGGATGAATATATTGCACATCTAATCGATCATATATCCGAAGCATATGGGACACGATTCATGATGTCTCACATAAAGAATAAACCAATCTTTTGCTATAACATTTCCATTTCTATTTGCCAAGTTCTCATAATTCCGATTATGAAAAGGGATGCCGTAATCATAATCGAATTTTAGAACGCAAATAATGGACCCATATACATAATTTCCTTATGTTGAGCCATTCCAACATGAAATTCATATATATACCCTTGACAAAATACGATTAAAACCTCAACCTAAGCTTTTAGATTTGAGATGAAGTATAATTTCCTCTTCCTCAATTATAGCAAAACAACTCTTTCCCAGTTGAAGCTTTTGTTTTCTATAATTAACATTGCTAACTTGCAACCTTTATCATAATTATCATGCTCCCACTAACATGATGATTATTAGCATAACACTTATGTTCCCACTAGCTTTGACATGTACTCAGAAATTAGCTGACTTTCTTACCAAAGTTCAGATTTCTGATACTAGATTGTTTTGATAAAACTTTATCAAAATTATACACCTCTTTTAGATAGCTCACAGGTGTGTCTAAACAGTTTTAGAACTATGAAAAGGGATGCCGTAATCATAGTCTCAAATGTTTAGACCTTTTCCACTTCTCACAAGTCCATGTTAGTGTGCCGGTTAACCACACAACTCCACTAACGACTTTGAGAATGCAAATATCACAATTGCTATCTACTTCAAATCTAATTGGTGGATGTGTTTCCTTACCATCATTTTCATGAATCGGAGAGAAACCTTATGACCCTTAGATTTAATGGTGTATGTGTTCTTATTCATGTGAATTGTCAAAACCATAGTCACAAGACAAGGATAATGACAAATCCAAACTCATATGGACTGAACTCAATCTTAATTTCTTGCCATCTAGTAGCTCAAGGGCCTGCCATTGCTTCCAAGTTGTTATGCAGCCAATTGAGAACTCTAAGAACTCATATGCAATGCCAACTTTAAGTGGAATGGGCACAGAATATGTCAACACGATAGGTTATGAACCTCAAGTCGTGTGCTAGTGAAGAACTTCAGGTTTTATTCTTGATTAGTTCTTGAGACTTTCAAGACCTTTAAGACTCCCAATGTCCTCTTGACATATAAGACTTTCTTGTCAGATGTTCAAGAGATAGTGTGGATTCTAATCAAGACAAACACTTCACACAATTGGACTTAGTTGGTCTTTGTTTTTATCCAAAAACATCACAACTTACCAATTTCAAATGTATAAGAGTACAAAACTTAACTCTTACATTTGAAATGTGTTTTAAACCTTCACTAAGACATGTCACCAAAATTACAATCTTGGAGTATGACTCTAAGACTTGTATTGGAACGAAGTATGACTTATCTTCTTGATTTAACCATTTCAACAATTCAAGTTCCTCTTCTTAGTGCATAACTGATTTCCTTAGAGAACTAATTTTTTTGATATGGTTTCTTAATCATTAAAATGATCACAAAAACTGATACTAAAGTACTCTCCCATCTTTTCAGATTTAAGAAACTTTTATCCTTCTGCCTAATTTGATTCTTCTTATTCGTTCTACCTTACATTGAAACTTTTCCAATGTTTCAAAATTATACTTAAACTTGTAAGTATAACCATATTTACTGAACTTAATTAAATCATGACGAATAGTCTTATCTATCTTTTGTGGTGGACTTAGCCAGTGCACAAGAATATGTACTCGATCCCTTAGTCCTTCACTTAACTCACACATCCATGTGAACAAGTAGTTATTCTTAATTTTTCCAATGCTTGAAAGTTCTCATTCATCATGCTATACAACTTGCATGATTCCAAGTTTCGGTCCAATTGAAACTTGGTGATGAGAATCTTTCCTTATTTGGTAAATTTATACACTACCACAAATGAAAGAATCAAATTCATATTTCCATTCTTGCTCTTAATGGAATCTTATAAGCAACACAGATTTTCACAAATGCCATTGTAAGGATATTTTAAAATAAATAAAATCAAAAGATTTACCTTTTATTTTAAAACATTGCGGAAAAACTTATCCTTAAAATCCACATGAAAACTTGTTGTTATCTATTCCTAAGCAAAATATCATAACTCCTAAGAAGTAGCTCAAGAATCCGACCTTCAAACTATGTGATAGAAATTCATCTACGCGGTCAGATTCAACATATTCTTTCTTTAAGTTTCTTCACTTTTCTTGGATTCTTAAAACATCAACATGTGACCCAGTCACATCATGTATCAAGAATCTCAGAATAGAAAACTTAGCAGAGTTAGATAGTGGATTTTACCTGACGTAGAGTCAAACTTATTGACTTTAACATCCTTAGGTAAATTTGGCAGCTTCGCAACTAATTCCCCTTTCTTTGGCAATATAAACATATGGACCTTTTGGTAATGGGACTATCTCAGACTTAGCTTTTCTCTTTACCATTTGGTCAACCAAGTTGACTATGGCCGATCCCTTTCCATTGGGAAGAGAATGCTTTTTCTGGATTTCCAGTGTCATCATTGTCAATGCCCATAAAGTTTTAGGAAGTTGATCTTAGCAAATAGATAAGATCATTAAGGGTCTTGTAACACCGTAAATTTCAAGACAAAATTTTCATTTAAAATAATCATTTTATTCTTAGAACACTTGTTTAAAATCTCATTCATAATTGAATTACAAAACATAGCTTCATTTTCACTTGCATAGAAAACCAGGATCCTCCAAAATATGACTTTTTCTCTGGTGTGTACAATCCAGCCGGTGCCGTCCCGTGATACTGAAAGAAACCTGAAAACAACATAACACAAAACACTGTAAGCACGAAGCTTAGTGAGTTCCCCAAAATACCACACACATAACACATATAAGCCACTCGAGGCCATAACTCTATGGGTCCGTGCACCCAAACTCTGTGAACCCTCAGGTTCTAACTCTATGAACCTTCCGGTTCCAACTCTAGGAACCCTTCGGTTCCAACTCTGCAAACATGCACAACATAAATCACATAGAAATAATGCAGTACAACACATAGCATACACATAATATACACACACTAACACATAGCTCTGATTACCTACTCAAGGTAAAGTATAGTGAGAAGACTCACCTGGCAAGCAGAAAGCAGATGTCTCCATACTTGAATCTCGAACTCACCACCGCCTAACACGTAAGGCAAAACTCTCATGACTACAACTCTCAAGACTAGAATCAATCCTCTCAATGCACCCTCTTAAGGGTAAAAGAATATTTTACCCCTCTCTTGGCCCAAAGGCCACATCGCTGACCAAACCCTAAAAGTCAACGGTCAACCCTTGGCTGACCCTACTCGCCGAGTCAACCCTATGACTCGCCGAGTTCCTATAATAAGAACTTCACTCGATCCGCGACCTAACTCGCCGAGTCACTCCGAGACTCGCCGAGTCCAACAACTCTGAGTCCACTCGCACACAGCTCACCGAGTCATCCCTTGACTCACCGATTCTCGACTCAACCAGGGAATATCGGGACTCTTCGACAAGACTCGTCGAGTCCAAGAACAGACTCGCCGAGTCTAAGACTATCATCAACCTACTCGCCGAGTTGTTCATACAACTCGCCGAGTTCCAGGCCATCTTCATCCAACTCGCCGAGTTGTTCTTCCAACTCGCCGAGTCCCAGCTCATCTTCAAGCAACTCGTCGAGTCCACTCATGTGACTCACCGAGTACCACCGGTCTGAATCCACTCATAAGCATTCCAGGCCATGCAAATGATCCAAAACATAGGTCTAGTCTCATACAACTCATCCATCACGTAAAGTGGCAAACTTTACGTGAATCCAAAGAGATCTAGGCCTTATTCACTTATAACTAAGGTTTGGGACATGCAAGCTTCACTAAACAGTCCAACACAGGGACTTTCATGCTCTCTGATTCTTCTCCATTTCAGATCTGAGGTAGCAACCTCAGATCTAACCTCTAGACTTCCAATTTCATCCATAGACAAGACCCCACAAACCCCAAAATGAAGAAACAACATACAATCAGTCCAAGAACGAGATATTACCTCCAATGGACGCCCCAACTGCAATGAAATTCGAATCCAAGCAAAGCCCCTTGCCCCAAGCCTTCAATCTCACAAGATTCCTTCAACAAACTCCTCCAATGCTCCAAATACGCTCCAATCTTCTTCAATCACACTTTCTAGGGTTTCTGGACTTCAAGAGGGAATAAAGAGGCTGGGGGAAGGATATAATGTTCTTTAAATAGGGCTCAACCCCAAGAATTAGGGCTTTCTCCACTCAGTGCCTACTTGCCGAGTCCATCTCATCAACTCGCCGAGTCGGCTGCTTAACAGGCGACCAAGCCGCGACTCTACTCGCCGAGTCCATCCATGGACTCGCCGAGTCGCTCTTTCCCAAATAACACTTTTAGCCCTTCAACTCTACTCTTGCTATCCTGGGATGTTACAATTCTCCCCCACTTATATTAGGCTTCGCCCTCGAAGCCTACAGCAACTCAACTCCAAGGATATTCCCACAACGCTCCACCGGGCCTTAACCGGCCCAGGTCCCTCAAGGCATAAATATCGAAACTCGAACATACTTTCCCTTCCTTCACGGTGTCCTGATCACCATCTCGAACCGGGCATCGACTGTACCCCTGATCATCATTCTCAATAACCGAGAATTACCCAAGATGCAACTCTGTTCTAAATCTCAACGATCACTCGACCCATAAGGGTTAGGAAACCATGAACCACCGGATCCCCGATCCAAAGCCCACTTTATCCATTCCGGAATGACTGAGAGACCCATTCTCACTCTCAGAGCAACTCTCACGAGTTCTCCTCTTGCAATCACATACACATGCTGAACTAGCCCCAACACCCACAGGTTGGAAGTCCCGATACACTGATGATATCCTCAAACATTCCCCCCAGGATGAACCACTGATACATACCCAATACCCTGATCAGAATCACACTGAAAGTCCATGATTCTCTCCCTGGATCCCTTCCGAGCCTCCTGGCTCTACACCCGCGGAATCCCTTCCGCGTCCTCAGCAGACATCTCATCATGATGTCATTCCATCCCACTGTAACAGACACAACGTTCAACCCTCATACTCTAAATCATCCATTCGCACTACTACCTTCACTTCCGTGAACCAACACTCCCCCCCCTCTCTGGGGTTACATACCTTTCTCTTCCCTTACCTAGGGAAATCCACTTGACAACCTTGCCACTACTCCATGTATCGCACATGCTCTGGATCTGCTCGCAAGGACTCTCGGGTCCATGCGTTACCTCTCCTCAGCAAATGAGGGTCCGACACCACCTCCTATACAACAGCTCAAAGGGCGGCATACCAATGCACTAATGATGGCTGTTGATATAGGACAACTCAACCAGGGATAATTACGTGCCGCAGCTTCCTCCGAAATCTAATACACATGCCCGAAGCATGACTTCGAGCGTCTGAATCGCTCACTCGCTCTGGAGTGTCCTCAGACAACCTCATGATAAGCTCTAGCTCATTTCTCATATCCCTCTTCGAGACTGAGCACCATGTTAGCTTTTGACTCCACCGCTGAGCCTCCAAAGGTCACCCATAACATGATCCAAACATCTCACTAACCTTTTCCCCGTGACCACTCTCCTTGCCCAGTGACATGCAAGTCACGAAATCCTCTTTTCCTCATGCGAGAAGAATACGATCCAATCGAGGATCGTCTCAGCTCTGATCTCTGGTTTCTGCTGTGCATATCCCTTGCGCATCTCACCGCATCTCCCGACAGAGACGGAGACCCCCGTCTCGCCCCCGATTCAACATCCAGGCTCCAAAGACTCAATACTAGGGCTACTCAAACCCAAAACTCTTCCATATCATAAACTGCTCGGAAAACATTCCAACATCACATTCTTTTGCCATCTAGTGAGTACTGCGACTCCACGCAGTATCACAACACCCTCTGAATAGTGAGTACTACGGCTCCCCGCAGTATCACACACCCTCTGACTAGTGAGTACTGCGACTCCCCGCAGTATCACAACACCCTCTGACTAGTGAGTACTACGGCTCCCCGCAGTATCACAACACCCTCTGACTAGTGAGTACTACGGCTCCCCGCAGTATCACACACCCTCTGACTAGTGAGTACTACGGCCCCCCGCAGTATCACAACACCCTCAGACTCCACTAGCTCGTGCTCCGTAGTCTATCATCAGTGGCTACCCATACTCGACTCGAATATCCATCACAGCCTCTGGAGGCAATCAACATAACAAATGCCCACCCTTGCGAAAATCCACTCTCTCAAATAATCTCCCTGGATGCCCATACTCGAAGGGCTCCCACTAGATCCATAGATACTTGATATACCACAAGTCGATTCAATTCAAGATTCACGAGTAACTCCGAAATACAGATATCATACCCGGATATCTCAGAATACCCCAACAGAACATCACAAGATCCTGCCACAACCACTGATCTCCTGCCCCAAGCATCATATAGACACAATAATACATTTCCTCTGAACCCCAAAATTAGATCTGCATTTTCCAAATTGCAATCTCGGTGTATCCAATTTCTCAATTGAAATACAAGAAAACGCTAACGCTACTAAATACACTGATAATTCTCCGAACCCATTTCCACCGCTCAAAATCCAAACAAGGATACACATACCGACCCGGGAGTTGGCTGCCTAATCATTCTCTATTTACTTGCAACAACACCAAACACCTGCCGTGGAGACATTCATCCTTCTCATCAAGTACTTCCCGCATTAACTCACTCTGACCCCTTTCCTCGATCACCGACATCTCTGGTCTCATGATTTCTTACAGCATATCTCTATATTCCACTTATAACTACTCTTGACAAATCTCTGCTTTCTTACATACTGTACCTGGTTCTCCCCCACTTAGGGTTCGAACCATCACCAATTAGCACACAACCAACCCACAACTATTTTTCACCAGCGAAATCGCACCTGCCCCAGGAAAGTGCTACACAACGCCCGATAATTCCCCCTATACTCTGAACCTCTGATGAACTCCTCAAGAACTTCTCATCACGACTGCCTCTAGTCATTCCAAATCTCATACCAATCTAGCACTAAGAATCTCAACTGCTCAATAACATCCCTGGCTCATAGACTGAACCGCAAAATCATCGTACCTCTCACCTCAACTCACCAACCAACGCTCCAACACCGGAATTGTCCCAAGGACAGGGACCCACTCCCAACATAGATGAAAACTCTCTGCACTGCAAAACTCGACTGAACTTCCCACTGATACCACTACAACACATCCTACTATTCTCAAATAGGTGTGGTGTGGTCCTCGACTACCTCAGTCCCAACTGACTGTCTGCTCATGATAAGTCACTGCCTCGCGGCACACATGCTAC
Organism: Lactuca serriola; assembly: GCF_051521515.1. Taxonomy (NCBI): domain Eukaryota; kingdom Viridiplantae; phylum Streptophyta; class Magnoliopsida; order Asterales; family Asteraceae; genus Lactuca; species Lactuca serriola. Next base: position 216,945,380 of record NC_136408.1, read on the forward strand.
CTGATACTCTGGGAGAAATCATCACCGATAACGACCTGCAGGGTTTACCCCCAAACCCAAAACTAAAACATCAGGCCTCTCGTGTCTTGCACACGAACATAAACAGCACCACCCACATAGACGGTGACCTCTCCTCTATCGACTGATTGCTCAACTCAGACTGAAATTCTCCTCTCCCTCTAACTCCTTACCAAAATACTCTGATAGGCACTCGACTTCCCTCTCGAGGGACGCCTCTCCAAACTCAATCATGGCCTACAGGCCTAAAACCCATAGCGTCCAATCTCTACCTCATCAATCATGACCGGATAACAAGATAATCACAAGCATCATTCACTACGAACCATGGTACTCATCCCATGACATCCCTTCTCAATATGCTCCGGTGTATGGTACCCGAACCATAGCATCACTCCTCAATCTGCTCCGATGTATGGTACTCAACCATAACATCACTCCTCAATCTGCTCTGATGTATGGTACTCGAACCATAACATCACTCCTCAATACGCTCATTAGAATCTTCAGAATACTCCCTGTATCAAGTATGGGTCCTCTGCTTTCAGTAGTACGGGCCCATACTACCTGCCACATCTACCCATACTTTCTACACGGACTATCCCGGAGCTCCTAAGTAGCTGCTCGACCTTCTAGTTCACCAATTCCGTCGCGCGCTCGCTCCCTAGCGAAATTATCTACCCTGCCAGTGCACTCATCTGGCTAAGGTTACTCCCTAGGCTCTTCCCAGATTCCCACACTTCTCTGCCATCAGCTGCTGAAGAGCTCCTAATGATGCTAGCCATCTACCTCCCGAATATCGTCATATTCGCTTGGTAGCTGACTCCCATCATCGAGAGTTCCACAAAGCACAAAGCAAGCAGCATTCGAGCATCGAAGAATATATATGACTCACTCTGGGTGATAACTCCGCTTGATCTGCTCCTCCTCGGAAGTACCACCGAACTCTGCAACTCTTCCCCTCGCGGGCTCTAACTAATCTTTCTCCAAGTACCACAGTACTCATCTTGGTATCTCCCCTAGATTACTCCTCTACTTAAATCCCTTAAAGGATTCCAATCAAATATCCTCACTCATCACATACTCAAAAGCACATCGCATATCACAGAAATTCCTAGGCTAAGGCATCACAAATCAGGCCACTCTAGTCCTAATATATGGAATACCTAGCCTATCTCTAGCATGCAATAATATCTCATAAAGTGCATCATAAATATCTCATATCACAAAAGTAAGGGTATTTTGGGAAATCACCGTTCGGGCTCTGGCTGATTGTACACACTGCTCTTTCTCGTTTTCTCTTTGAACACTTATTCGCTTTAGAAAATTATTTCTTTGAAAACCTTTCTCACTTCTTCCTCAGTTTGAGTCCAGAATTACCCGAAGGCGCATCCGAATCCCTCAAACCAAGGCTCTGATACCAACTTGTAACACCGTAAATTTCAAGACAAAATTTTCATTTAAAATAATCATTTTATTCTTAGAACACTTGTTTAAAATCTCATTCATAATTGAATTACAAAACATAGCTTCATTTTCACTTGCATAGAAAACCAGGATCCTCCAAAATATGACTTTTTCTCTGGTGTGTACAATCCAGCCGGTGCCGTCCCGTGATACTGAAAGAAACCTGAAAACAACATAACACAAAACACTGTAAGCACGAAGCTTAGTGAGTTCCCCAAAATACCACACACATAACACATATAAGCCACTCGAGGCCATAACTCTATGGGTCCGTGCACCCAAACTCTGTGAACCCTCAGGTTCTAACTCTATGAACCTTCCGGTTCCAACTCTAGGAACCCTTCGGTTCCAACTCTGCAAACATGCACAGCATAAATCACATAGAAATAATGCAGTACAACACATAGCATACATATAATATACACACACTAACACATAGCTCTAATTACCTACTCAAGGTAAAGTATAGTGAGAAGACTCACCTAGCAAGCAGAAAGCAGATGTCTCCATACTTGAATCTCGAACTCGCCACCGCCTAACACGTAAGGCAAAACTCTCATGACTACAACTCTCAAGACTAGAATCAATCCTCTCAATGCACCCTCTTAAGGGTAAAAGAATATTTTACCCCTCTCTTGGCCCAAAGGCCACATCGCTGACCAAACCCTAAAAGTCAACGGTCAACCCTTGGCTGACCCTACTCGCCGAGTCAACCCTATGACTTGCCGAGTTCCTATAATCAGAACTTCACTCGATCCGCGACCTAACTCGCCGAGTCACTCCGAGACTCGCCGAGTCCAACAACTCTGAGTCCACTCGCACACAGCTCACCGAGTCATCCCTTGACTCACCGATTCTCGACTCAACCAGGGAATATCGGGACTCTTCGACAAGACTCGTCGAGTCCAAGAACAGACTCGCCGAGTCTAAGACTATCATCAACCTACTCGCCGAGTTGTTCATACAACTCGCCGAGTTCCAGGCCATCTTCATCCAACTCGCCGAGTTGTTCTTCCAACTCGCCGAGTCCCAGCTCATCTTCAAGCAACTCGTCGAGTCCACTCATGTGACTCGCCGAGTACCACCGGTCTGAATCCACTCAGAAGCATTCCAGGCCATGCAAATGATCCAAAACATAGGTCTAGTCTCATACAACTCATCCATCACGTAAAGTGGCAAACTTTACGTGAATCCAAAGAGATCTAGGCCTTATTCACTTATAACTAAGGTTTAGGACATGCAAGCTTCACTAAACAGTCCAACACAGGGACTTTCATGCTCTCTGATTCTTCTCCATTTCAGATCTGAGGTAGCAACCTCAGATCTAACCTCTAGACTTCCAATTTCATCCATAGACAAGACCCCACAAACCCCAAAATGAAGAAACAACATACAATCAGTCCAAGAACGAGATATTACCTCCAATGGACGCCCCAACTGCAATGAAATTCGAATCCAAGCAAAGCCCCTTGCCCCAAGCCTTCAATCTCACAAGATTCCTTCAACAAACTCCTCCAATGCTCCAAATACGCTCCAATCTTCTTCAATCACACTTTCTAGGGTTTCTGGACTTCAAGAGGGAATAAAGAGGCTGGGGGAAGGATATAATGTTCTTTAAATAGGGCTCAACCCCAAGAATTAGGGCTTTCTCCACTCAGTGCCTACTCGCCGAGTCCTTCTCATCGACTCGCCGAGTCGGCTGCTTAACAGGCGACCAAGCCGCGACTCTACTCGCCGAGTCCATCCATGGACTCGCCGAGTCGCTCTTTCCCAAATAACACTTTTAGCCCTTCAACTCTACTCTTGCTATCCCGGGATGTTACAGGTCTTGTCATAGTCTGTTTCATAAGAGTCCCAAAGGAGCTCACTATGTGACTTAGAAAGTGATTGAACCACCAACTTTCTCAAGACTTTGACACCCAACTCTCCCGACTTGTCAATATGTGACTACATCTCCAAGATGTGATCACACCTAGACCTTGCCTTGGCAATAGGGCTCGAGTGACCTTAAACTTTTCAAGAACTTGTGGGTTAGGGAGAATAATTGGAGGAGGTGAAAGAAGTATGATTTCAATGGGACATCATCTTCATTTAGGAAAGCTTGTTTCAAGAGATTTGGGAAGATCATAGATGTATAAACCAGACATCTTTTGGGAGATATTCAAGATACTTGATCTAAAGTCCTTAATATGAAACCCAATATGAAATATTAAGGCTAGAACCCAACAAACTATTTTATAACTTAGAAGAGGGATGCCGTAATCCAAACTATAAAATATTTGAAGGTAGGTGAATGACGATTCAACAATTTCCACCAAGATAAACGAAATGTATTATTAGGTTTTAATTGGTTTTGAAACTCCTAGATCTTTGAGATTCATTGAACTGTTCAATGGCATGTTTCAATCTCGAGTGTGCCCTTCAGGTTTTGTGACTGGGATGCCGAGGATCACAAAACAAGGTGTCAAGTAACCATGCAAATTACTTGGTACCGTTAAGTGTTTACCCCTCCATCGATGTGCCGGTTAACCACACACGCTCCATTGATACTATGATAAACATTAACTTACCCTTTGCCTACCTTGTTAAATACAAGTTAGTGTGCCGGTTAACCACACACGCTCCAGTAATCGAGTTAAACAAAGTGCAAAGTGTAATTTCATGGATTAGCACCTTATTCACATTTTACTAAGTAACTAAGATTGGGTATTAATAAAAGGTTTAGTTACTTAGTATTTATCATTAATACTTTTAATGAAAGGAGAATTCTAGTCCTTGTCCTACCCGTTCGGCTAACGACCCTCCACCGGTCAAGGAAGCGGTGGGTGAGAGTGGACACCCATTAAACTGCCATTTTATAGGCAGTACCCTTATACCCCCATATAGACCGGCTTCATGAATGAGGCCTACTAACGGTAAGACTGACTTTACTCTTATACATATATATATATATATATATATATATATATATATATATATATATATTATTATTAACTTATAATATTATAAAGTATAAGGGTTGAATTTTAACTTTTTAAAATTCTAAGGCCTAACTTGGAATTAAAGTATTCATAAGTGAAAACTTTTCAAATCCAAAAACTTGAGGGCAAGTTTTGAAACTATTCAAAACTAATTAATTCCATAACTTATGTGTTTAAAGTATTTTTAATTAAAAGACTCTTCATGTTCCATAACATGAGGACAAGTTATGGAAGACTTTAAACTAATAAAAGAATTAACTTTTCTTTATTTTATAACTTATAGAATTAATTAAGCTTACACATTTTATAACTTAATGAAGTGACTCTTGAACTTCCATAACTTGAGGACAAGTTATGGAGTCATAAAACCATTCAATGAGACATGGCTCTTCATTTTGTAACCTCTGCCAACTTTTATGAGTTTTATGAAACTTAAATGTGACTTTTCATATAACTTGAGAACAAGTTACAAAAACACATTTTAGAATCAACTCTTAGATTAATTTGGATTGAAAACAACAATTTTACATAACTTCCAATTAATCTAAGCAACTCATAAGAACAAGATAATTAAAATCAAACTTTTTCATGTAATTAGTCTAAACCTTAAACTAATACAAAACATGAATCTATTGACAATTATCTTTGAAATTGGATTAGCATGAACATTACCACATCAAAAACAAGTTTATAAGTCGAAAAACAGCTTACGGTAATGTTCCTAGTCCATTTCTAGCCAAAAAAAAAAAGTCGAATTTATGCTGTCTGGAGGTCCAACTCGTCGAGTGCATGAACCAACTCGGTGAGTTGTATCGTTTTGATTACTTTTTAGGCATGGACTCGCCGATTCTGATGATTAGACAGCAAACAACTTCGATTTTTTAAACAGTTTTGCAAGTATAACAAGAAAACAAGCCTAGGCTCTGATACCACTGTTGGGTTTTGAGCATTCTAACACTCCTAAGTGTACATGCAACCCTAAATACCTTGGATCTATGTTTTCTCTGTTATACATACAAATATGAACATCCAAGATATTATCCTAATCTAGCATACAAAACAATGAATATAAATAGATAGAATACATACCTCTTTGATGTAGAATGTCTTCATGAAGCTTGAGTGCCTAGTGCCTCAACTGTGACACCTCAAATGGTTCACACAACACCAAATACACTTGGAATGACTTGAGAGAAATCCACAACTCATGAAATCGGCTAGCCCTTCTTTTACACACACTAGTGGCCCATTGTTCCCAAAGAATATGATCTTATATAGTTGTTACAATTAGGGTAAACCCTAATTGTCATGGCCTTCCATTTCCTTGGATCCATGCGTTCAAATACACCATGGAGCATCCATGGACCATCCTATGGGTTTTAGCCCAACTTGATTATCCAGGGAGCATTAGCCCACTATACAAGTATGGATGATTAACACAATCAACCCATATATTTAATTAGCCTTCTTTTGATCACTTAATTAATTCTAGATTAATTCTTGATCAATACTAATTAAATAATCCTATTAATATATTAGAACTTATAATATATTAATCAACCTTAAGTGTTATTTCTCTCATTATAGTCTATCCAAGTGCATGATGCCATGCAACCCAAATGGACCATGCCGGGTCGAGTCATGTCTTACCAATTATAGTTATGGACTTAGACATTAATCCAACACTTATAACCTCAAATGCACCACACCAGCTGCCCAACTCCTCGGTTAGGGTTTGTCCCGATGAGCTAGATCATGCAATAACTCGGCGAGTTGGGGGTCAAATCGACGAGCTAACCTGGACCTTCATGAGACTTCTAGGGAAACGAGTGGACTCGACGAGTCACATAGGTGTACTCGGCAAGTCGAGTCAAAAATTAACTGTTGACTCGAGTTGACATCTGTTGACTTTAGGGTCTGGTCAAACATGTGTAATGGAGACCCTGGAGGGGTAAAATGGTCTATTACCCACTTCAAGAGTTAGAGGGGGGGGGGGGAGAATAACCTTTGGTTTACTTAGAGTCGAGAATCGAGTATTTATTGAGATAATTACCCTATATGTTAGGCGGTGGCTAGTTCGAGATTCGAGTGCGAGGATGATAGCTTGCTGTCAAGGTGAGTCTTCTCACTTGGTCTCCCGTAAATTTTATAACGTTAATTCCTCTAAGTGATTTGTTATAACCATACTAGATAACGACAATTTCGCATGTCTTGGCGTTTATGGACGCCGATGGAATAAGGTAAGGTTTTCGTCACCCTAGAGTGGTTTACTCTAACTGTAGCGAACAACTCATGTGTGGGGTGTCATCCCCGTATAGATCTATACACAAACCCCCGCTCTCCCTCCAAGAAACTCTAGTTATAACTACAGGCTATGATCGTACACTCAATAGGTGTCAACCGACACGTCTCACTAGATCCTTAATCGAATTTATGCGAAGAGAAACATATAAGGTAAATTCCAGGCCCAATGAACATGTAAGTGAACAACTAAGGCCCACTAAGGTTGTAAATCATATCTAGGTTCATAAGGAATGGGATTATATAACCCGGGCCCAATATATATGTAAAAGGACAACTAAGGTCCGTTTCACATGTATATTATTTACAGGCCCAATACGCACGCAAGGAGTATCTAAGGTCCGTCAAGCATGGAAATGGGTCAACAAGGCCCAATAAACATGTAAAGAGTATTCAGGACTTATGAAGCATATAAATGGGTCACTAAGGCCCAATAACATGAGATTGACAAAATTAGCATATTTGTTATTTTATTGCTTGTTTTAGCTCAATTATTTACAAAAATGACAAAAAAGGTCCAGTTTTCGTAAAAATAACATTCTTGGCCCATTAAGCCGAGAATTTATAATTAAGGCACATTTTTTTTGGTAAAAATAACATTTAGGCCCCTTTTAAAAACAAAACTTGCATTTAAGGCTAGTTTTTCTAAAAATAAAATTTTTAACTCACTTTTGTCAAAAATATCATTTTTGGATTGATTTTTATAAAAATGTGCATTTTCGTCCCATTATAGATAAATCCATCTTTTTGGCCCAAATTTTAATAAATTCACATTTTTAATCCTTCTTATCAAAAATTTACATTTTTGGCACAACTTTGTTGAAAATGACATTTAAGCCCATAAAAGTCCAAAAAGTACAAATATTGGCCCAAAGCCGTGAGAAGCCCATATAAGGCCCATTTATGAAAATGTTTACATTTTTAATCCTTGTAAGGTCTTAAATATCGCAACTAACCATGTTTAGCAAAAATAATACTTTTTGACCTCTACTAACTGTGAGTTACATAAATAAGACCCGTTTTTGTGAAAATTGGCATATTTAGCCCATTAAAATTCTGAAAGCCCAAATATAAGCCCATTTGTAGAAATTTAAACTTTTGGCCCCTTTTAAAATCATGAATATCATAAAGATCCATTTTGATTTAAAAGTGATTCTTTTGGTCCTTTAAAAAAAACCGTGGGGTAACATGAGAACCTCACTTTTTGTTTATTTTGTCAAAATTAGCCCTCTTATGCAAAGTTCTTAGTTTTAAGTAACTTGAATGTATTTTAAAACCATTTCCTTGTAAGATAAGTTGAAAAGAGTGTTATGTTCTACAAATAGCATCATCTTTTAGTAGATCTCTAGGTTCCTGAAGTTTACAACCCATAGTCACATATATAACATGAAAAACACACAAAATCATGCATACACACATAGATCTACACAAAACAATTGGTATTCTCCCCCAAAACATAGTAAAAACCAAAAATAGGGGGTATAAACTCACTTTTCTTTGAAGATTTCGGTTCTTGATGAAGATTAGAGGAGTTTTCGGCTTTACAAGCTCCCTTGAAGAGATTTTTCGAATTTAGGGTGTTCTAAGGGACAAGAATCACGAAATGGGGGTTTAAGAGAGTGAGTCTTAACATGAAATGAAATCAAATCAATTTAGAATGATGATAACTTACCAAACATAATGATTCTTGAAGTACAAGTCTTGGATTTTCTCAAACACCACACGATTTTTAGAGTATGTGGAAGGAAATTCTTTGTGTTCTTGAAAGGATTTCTAGTGTAATTGAAGTGGAAGATGAGAGTGATGGTGTAGTTCCTTAGCCGAGATTTTAAGAAGGAAGAGAGGGAAGGATTAGGTTGGTTAATACATGAAGGATTTGGTCTAGAAGTATGGGGGTATTAGCTTGGATTTCCTCCAAATAAACATGAGTTGTCATCAATTTATTCAATTCAATTTTTTTTACGTTGGGCTGAGAATAAGGGAGAAGAAAAGAGAAGAGAAAAACTTTGGGCCATACTAGCTCATGTTTGACATTATGAGGCCCAAGTTGAGAATTTTCGGCCCATTGGGCCCTTCTTGAGGGTTCATGGGCCAATTACCATGAGAAGATGGGTTCACGGCCCATCATGGTTCATTAGAATGGTTCACAGCCCATCATGGCCCATGATAAATAAGTGAGTTATTTTAGGCCCAACACGGCCCAATTGCTATAGTTTGACGAATGTGGGCCCAACTAGAGCCCAAATGGGTTTCATAGGCCCAAAATCATCAAATAGAAGGTTTACTGGCCCATTAGGCCCAATAAGAGGATCCTGGACCTTAATAATTTTGAACCAGGATTTTTAGGGTTTCAGACCCGTACTTAAATATATGAGATGCATTGTATTAGGTTTTAAACTTCACTCAGGAGTTTTGATTTAAATGGATGATTTTGATTAAGCCTAGAGTAGGATATCCAGTCAGATTACAAGTGTTGCAATAATTGATGTTTACATGAGGACAAAACTTCGTAGCTAAAGATGCTAGTTATTACATCATCCCCCCGTTAGAGGGAATTTCGTCCCAAAATTCTTTTGAAAGGTAGGATCATGAACGAGAGAATAAGTGAGGGTAATTCTGCTTCATCTGGTCTTCATGTTCCTATGTGAATTCCGATCCACGCTTAGCGTTCCATCGAACCTTCACAATCGGAATACGTCTCTGTTTCGTACGCTTCACTTCCCTATCCATTATCTCGACCGGTTCTTTGACGAATAGGAGATTCTTGTTTATTCCGTTCTCTTCTAGAGGAATGACAAGGGTTTCATCTGTTAAGCACTTTTTCAAATTGGAAACGTGGAACACAGGGTGTACGTTGTTGAGCTCCAGGAGGTAGCTGCAGCTTATAGGCCACCGAACCAATTCGGGCAAGGATCACGAATGGTCCGATGTATAGTGGATTTAGTTTTTCTCGTTTCCCAAAACGGATCATCCCTTTCCAGGGAGAGATCTTTAACAGTACTCAATCTCTGTCACAACTAGCATTCTAGCTAGGAAATTCTATACACCTGTAACATTATCTACTATAAACTCGTAACCCTAATTCATGTAAAGCTTGAAGCTCAACCTATGGAAACACATTCTAACCTAGATTCATAAAGTAAAGTTGAAAACCCTAGAAATCTCGGTTTAAGTCCTATATGGACGAGGGTTTCCGTATTGGGCCTAATGGGCCAATAAGCTTCCATTTTGACTATTTTGAACTTAGAACTCTTAAATGTGCTCTAATTGGACCCACTCTCATGAGACTTAACCTTTTTGGGCCTTGTAAGTCGAAAATGGACTAGTTTATCTTTAATGGGCGTTATTGGGCCATAACTAATCCAATTAGCTTTAATGGACTCAAATCCATTCTCTTATACAAAAATTAGGCAGTGAACTACCCTAAGGGCCCAATGGGCCGTAAGTTTTCTTTATGGGCCTCATGAACTCGATCCAAGGCAAGAATGGGCCAAAGTGATTCCTTCCTCCTTCCTTAGCCCATTTGGGCCCAATTAAAACATATATATATATATATATATATATATATATATATATATATATATATATATATATAAGAATGGATAAATGAGGGTTGACAATTATAGTGCAACCTCACAAATATACATAGGGTATCCATGCACCATTCTCATGTTTCCATGCATGTTAACTCATCTCACTCTCTCCCCTCTCCCCTCTTCTTGTTTCGGCCGGAGACACACAACACACACACACACTACACACAAATTCTCTCCATTTCTCTCTAAGGCCATCTCCTTCCTTCCTTCAAGGAATTCTCGAAAATTTGGCTTGGATTCAAGAGTCTTCATCAAGTGTTGTCAATCTTTGGTAACTCTTTACACATCCAATCTTCATAACTTCACTCTCTTGTTAGATCATTCCTTTAGACAAAGTTTTTTGTGTTTATACTCTTAGAAATCTTCTTGAGTTCGAGATCTACTCAAGGAAGTTGCTAGGACCAAACTCTTCCATTTCCTTCTTCAAAACCGAACCCACAAACCTAAGGTGACTTCATACCCCTCTATTTTCAGTTTTCATATGATTTATGGGGGAGAATACAAGTAAAATGTGAAGATCTATTTGTATTTGTATGTTATGTGTGATTTCTTGTGTTTATGTGGTAAATATGTGCTGAAAATGTAATATATTTCGAGATCTATAGTTCAAGAAGGAAACATATGTGATCTAGGTTATATTTCACTTAAGATGTCAAGATAAACTACCATAAAAGCTTTATAATAAACACACTACAACATAAAATTTGTTATTGGACCATTTTTGATAAATAAACAAAAGATGGGGAAAAAGATGTCATTTACAGTTTCTACATGGATCAATAGGCCAAAACAGCTAAAATACGAGTTTTTATCAATATTAGGCTTTTTAAAGGACTAAAAATGTAAATTTTAGCCTAATGGGCTACAATTTGGGCTTTTTGGCTATTAGGCCCAAAATGCGAAAAATCAAATTTAAGGGGGCTAAAATGGGAAGTTTTCTCAAAACAGGGGCTATAAACGTATATAAACCTATTTTGGGGGTTAAAATGGCCTTATTTCTCAAAAGGGACTAAAAATGCAAAGATTTTAGATTTTGGGTAAAAATTGTAAAAATTACAAAAAGTGTAAATCTTTTAACTAAGGGAATGAAACTGTCCTAAATAAAATTTTGGGCTTAAAACATCATTAGTTAAGTGTTTAGGTCAAAAATGTCAAGAAAATAGTTCAAGGACCTAATATGTCATTTTTCATAAAAAGGGCTAAAAATTGCCAACTTTACCAAAATAAGGGGCTGAATTGGTCAAACTAATATTTTTAGTCAATTATGTTAATACTAAGATAATTGGGTCAAAATATACAAAAATTTATAACTTATTGGTTTTAAATAGAAAAATAACTATTTTTATAAATCTATGAATCGTTATAAAACAAATTGGCGATTATTACGACATATCGATTAAACAACTTCGCAACACTAATACTATACAAAACAAGTAAACATTTTAATTGTTGGGCTTGAAAGATTCTAATCATGCTTATTGGGCCTTCATGACCCATTAACATAACTTTTGGGCCCAACATAAATAATACATGTTATTGGGCCTCCTGTGATCCAATTACATGCTTAAGGGACCCTCAATGGCTTTTACATGCTATTGGGCTTTAGTGGCCCATTAGCATTGCTAGTAAGGTCCAAATAAATCTTATGCGAAATGGGCCAATGCGTCTGTCGTATACTCGACAGCCTTAAATAACATATGTAATTAGTAGGGCCTAGTAGTCCTCTTCTCCTCGTCTGTTAAGGCTTACCTTATCTTCAAGTAAACTAAAATCACGTTTTGAAATCATTCACGCATATACTTACAAGATCATCACAATATTTTCATGAAAAGTGTTATTACAGAAAATATCAGATTTTTTGGGTTTTACGAATGACATAAACTATTTTACGTCAAACATACTTATGAACTCACCAACATTACATATTGTCACACCCCAAAACCAAGGACGGCGGAAACGTTATGGGGCGGAGGACGTCATTTACATTATCACAACAATGAAAAGTAGTAAACAAGCAACAACATCATCCACTGCATTAATAATATAATTATTATACAATTGTGTTATGTCAAATTTTGATAAGCATTAAATTATAAATCAAAATGAAAGATGCGTCTTGATCGAGCACCATCTTCCTGAACCTTGCATCGGTACCTGTCTATGATGACCTGAGGATACAAGTAATTTTGAAAGCGAGTATCAGCTTTGAAGCTGGTGAGATTATAAGTATTTTAATGTCTTAATTTGTATGTAAATACTTGTATGTATTTGAAATCTAAGTATTTGTATGTATACTAATTGTAAGTATTGAAAATGTAAATGAACTGTAAGTATCAAAATGTATATAAATTGTAAGTATGAACAATATTTGTAAAACAACTGTAAACGTTTGAAAAACCCTAGAAAAAAGGAGTCTTCTACCAAGACTTAACTGTTCTCAATGTAGCCTTCTACCAAGACCTAACTGCTTTGAATGTAGCCTTCTACCGAGACCTAACTGTTCTGAATGTAGTCTTCTACCAAGACCTAACTGTTCTCGATGTAGTCTTCTACCAAGACCAAGCTGTATTAGTATTACCCTTTTGGAACAAGGGCAACTAACAATGTTAACTGAAGTCAAATGTTGCTAATAGTTGGGTATAGGAATAGTCAGTCCCCAAAAGTATACCTGTAATGGTATCAACCGTTGACATCCGTGGACGTGCTTTTACCTCTGTAGCTAACAGAGATTCTAGGAATGGTCAGTCCCGCAACGTATCCTTGGGTACTAGGATATTAAATCCAATCTATCTCGTCGATTATGTGATTGAATCACAAGGTAAAGATAAGAATGAGGATTATATAACAGAATCTATACATATAAAATGTACTAGTAATTCTTGTAAGTGTACTCATGTAAATGTGATCATGTGACCATATCTATGTAATAGTATGGTAATGTACTGTAATGTTCTAGCTGTAGTGTACGTGCTCTTTATCTAGCAAGTATAGTAATGTACTGTAATGTTCTAGCTGTAGTGTCCGTGCTCTCTATCTAGCAAGTATAGTAATGTACTATAATGTTCTAGCTGTAGTGTACGTGCTCTCTATCTAGCAAGTATAGTAATGTACTATAATGTTCTAGCTGTAGTGTACGTGATCTCTATCTAGCAAGTATAGTAATGTACTGTAATGTTCTAGCTGTAATGTACGTGCTCTCTATCTAGCAAGCATAGTAATGTACTGTAATGTTCTAGCAAGTATTGACTCATGAATGAACTGACTCATTGTATGGTATCACGTTCTAGTAATAGTTTTAGTATCTTTCTAAACTACCCATATGGTAGTTTACTAGTAATCTAACTGGGACGTATGAACATGGAGGTATACCCTTGCTACCCAAGGGCATTGGATGAACTGGAAGGACCTTTTATGACTATATATGTACACATGATATATATAACTAATATTTAAACGACCTTCGGACGAGTACCCGATATCCTATCTGACCACATCCAAATTGAGGAAAAGGAAACAAGGTGGATAGCCTTCCTAAGTCTTTTAAACATTACTTATATAACTATACATATAGAGGCATGCAATTTATAATATAAAAGCATAAAATAAGTTTTGTAAAACCTTTGAACATAATTATTATCTAAGAAAAGATCGACTTGATGTCCATTTATAAAACGTTTTGAAGGCATGGGTTTGATAAAACAACTTTAGTATAAGGAAACATTTGTTTGAATAACAATTGTAAATAAGTTTGAAATAAAACATACGGAGTAAAATGTACAGTGTAATACGAAGTTTTAAACACATAAAGTGTTTATGAAAAACATTTGAAGTAAACTGTTTGGTAAAACGGCTAATGAGTAGCCAACCATTTGAATGCTGCTTATTAATCACATGTGATTAATATAATGACTAGCATTATTCTACTTGTATCCCCCCATAAAACATTTAAAAATAGTTAATACATTGATTAAGGGGTATGAACTCACCTGTAGTAAGTGGATCGGAAGGAAGTGTCGGATAAGTGCTTGGTGTCAAGTGAAGGCTTAGACATGCACAAAGATCCTAATAACATATAAGGATATATGTATATACACAATTAGTCTTTAAACAACTAATAAACAAAGTTAAGACACTCTAGGCCATGCTAAACACTTTATACCAGTGTTATATGTCTCAAGGGTTGCCTCTAAGTGTTGTAGAGAAAGGCTTGTGTGCTTGGGGTCCAAGGGTAAACTCTCTTGGAGTTTTACGGTCGTAAACTCTAGTCCTAATGACTAGGTGTTTTTTGGTGGTTTAACAAGCCTCTTGAAGCAATTCTACTAAGTGGTTTGGCCTTTGGAATGGACCATGGCATCAAAACACCTCATTTGAGGAGTTTACGGCCTCATGGTGTTTTCCCTTGGGTTTATAAACCGTAAACCCATATGGAAGAGTGTAAAGCCATGTTTTCAAGTCCCTAACACAATTAGGTAAGTGTATGTGCTAGTTTCTAAGCCTAAGGAAGGAAAATGACCAACTTAAAATCACTTTAGGGTGTTTACGATTTTGGGAGATCCCCAAACCATAAACCCCTATATTTGATGGTCTTTGATGTTTTTTCTTGGTTTAAACTCAATGAGGAAGGGTTTAAACATGTCAAGGAAGGTTTAAACATCAACTAGGGCTTAGATTTGAGGCTTAGACACACTTTAGTGTCATTTATGGTGTTTACGGCCCAAGCATCTCCTTGGACCGTGAACACCTCAAGTCTTGTGTTCTTGACATATTTTCTTGATGTTTAAATGTAATACTAGCTTAAAATCACTCAGATAGAAACACTTACTATTGGAACGCTTGATTTGTGCTAAAAGGGCAAGAACACTTAGTGTGTGTTCTTGGTGTTCTGGAAAATCTAAACAAAATACATAAATGAATGGATGAATAGATGCACAAACACTAGATTAAGTGTTTACTAACTTGAAATGGTTAGAACACTTACAACTTTGAAGATTTGGAATTAAATCTTGGATGATACTTGAGAGGATATTTTGGAGTTTACTCTTTTGACTTTTGGGGAGTAAACACAAATGACTAACTTTTTGGGGAGTAAACTCATACATAGCATTGAGTTTACGGTTTTGGTGATTTCTAAACCCAAAACATAAAAGTTTGGTCGGGTGTTTCTAATATGCGAAGTGTTTGCGGTTTTCAAAAAGCAAAACCCGAGACGACACTTTCTTTCATCCGTTCGTTTAAAAATAATATTAAAATAATCAAACGAACTTTATATTTCTTAAAAATAAGAAATAATGACATTGATTTATGATACGAAGGGGTTGACTTTTAGGGTTTGACCGAATGGAAATTTTGGGTTGTCACACATATGTTGACCGTTTTCAAAATAACTTGTATTCTCATGTAATCGTTAGAACGAGGAAGCATCCAGTGTGTTGAAAGTTTCTTTTGTAGTTGCTAATCACCAAACACCTTATATTTTGGGATCATGTAAGGTAAACCATGTACTTGATGTAAACAATGACAGTTGTACTATGTAATGTTTGTTGATGAATGTGTTATGTTTCATGTATATTCATTGTGATGATATTTCAATTTAAGTCACGCGAGCCCTCAGACGTTTCCGCCGTCTGGTTCGGGGGTGTGACAGGTTGGTATCAGAGCTCTGTTTATAGTGAAATGGCATATCTAACCACACATTGATATGCAACTATAAACCCAGCAAGGGACTAAATAACTCTGGACAAAACAAATAAAATGTGTTAATAAACACTCTTATTTGTGCGACTTAGAAAAATGAACATAATAACAAATCAAATAAGATGATTAGTGAGAAACTGATATCCCAGTTAAACCAGGGTTGTTCACAGCTGTGTTAGGAATAAATGTAGCATGATCAACTACATTTCTTTGTAATACAACTAACACATGCCCTGGGACGATCACGATGGTCAGTAAACCTAAGGCATACCCTATTGTTAAATAAGAAGAGCGCATCAACCTGACTTTTTGTGTATAAATAACAAATCTTAGGAGTATTAATAGTTTATTTATATACCTCCTCAAGTCACCATGGAAGAGGAGCATCATGGCATTCAGTTTCATCAGGTCTTGGTGTACCACATAATGATTGAAGACGACCCCAAGGCAGGAAAAGGAGCAGCATACGACGTTGGACCCAAAGTGGAATAGGAAGAATATGTGGTAACTTATTACGAATATGACGAATCTGACCAGGAGTTAGATGAAGAGAAGGACGTAAAGGAGGCACGTAGTGAACCCCACCTATCGAAAGCCCCATCAGATCCCCGCACGGTTCATAAGGTTGATACAGGATATCTACGCTCTCTCGAGGAAGCAATTGTCAGCCTCAAGCTTCAACTTTTTACGGCGAAGCAAGGGATGTACGAGCCGAGCAAAGGGTAGAGGTAATCACCCAAGAGGCAGATGAACTAGCTGAACTCCTGATACATCAGCTCGACGATTGAGTGTGATCGTCATCTCTACTGATAGGACTTGCTCTACTACTTGCTATATAGGTCTCACCGTATGAGGAACAAGCCGTATCTTTCGTCAGTATTATGTTATATGATCCATGTTATGTACTACCGACTCCATGTTTAAGTGATTACACTACTCATAGAGTCGTTATGCTGTCGAACTTTGTACCACTATGTATGCTCTTTCGAGCAAATCTTCATGTATCAAAGTGCGGATAATATTAGTGGAAGCGGATGTTAAGAAGGAAGAAGAGAATAAGAAAGGGAAGAACAACAAGAGAAGAGGTAAACAAAACTCAGAATCATCTAAGAAGCAACAGACAATGATTGTCCATGTAGCAACCCAAGCTACCACAACACCACATGCTCCAGCCTCATCAACGCCGAATGCCCCATCAGATCCCCGCACGGTTCATAAGGTTGATACAGGATATCTACGCTCTCTCGAGGAAGCAATTGTCAGCCTCAAGCTTCAACTTTTTACGGCGAAGCAAGGGATGTACGAGCCGAGCAAAGGGTAGAGGTAATCACCCAAGAGGCAGATGAACTAGTTGAACTCCTGATACGTCAGCTCGACGATTGAGTGTGATCGTCATCTCTACTGATAGGACTTGCTCTACTACTTGCTATATAGGTCTCACCGTATGAGGAACAAGCCGTATCTTTCGTCAGTATTATGTTATATGATCCATGTTATGTACTACCGACTCCATGTTTAAGTGATTACACTACTCATAGAGTCGTTATGCTGTCGAACTTTGTACCACTATGTATGCTCTTTCGAGCAAATCTTCATGTATCAAAGTGCGGATAATATTAGTGGAAGCGGATGTTAAGAAGGAAGAAGAGAATAAGAAAGGGAAGAACAACAAGAGAAGAGGTAAACAAAACTCAGAATCATCTAAGAAGCAACAGACAATGATTGTCCATGTAGCAACCCAAGCTACCACAACACCACACGCTCCAGCCTCATCCACGCCGAATGCTCCGAAACAGTACACAGGGAATCTTCCCAAGTGTAACAAATGTAACTACCATCACCACAGGGAATGCAGAGAGATGATGTGCACAAGATGCAACTGGAAGGGCCATACAACAAAGTATTGTAGGACCCAACTTCCACAAAACCAGATGCCCAACAACAACAACAACAACAACAACAACAACAACAACACAAAGGATGGAGCTAGTTATACCTGTTATGGATGCGGGAAGACCGGACATTTCAGGTGGAAATATCCCAATGCAAACAACCAGGCGGCAGGAAGAGTGCTGACTATGGGTCAAGGAGAAGCGGTTCAGGATCCCGCTGTTGTCACCGGTACATTTCTCCTTAACCACTCATATGCATTCATCCTGTTTGATACCGGAGCAGAGCGAAGCTTTGTGAGTAATAAATTCAAACACTTGCTAAAAAAACAATCCCAAAAGCTTAATGAAACCTTTACGGTGGAAATGACTAATGGGAAAACAGAATCAACACGCCTTTCAAATAAATGTGATGCCTGTAACTATTAGGAGTTTTGATATGATTGTCGGCATGGACTGGTTGAGCCCCCATCATGCCGAAATTATGTGTTGTGAGAAGGCCGTTCGCCTTCATCTCCCTAACTACGAAACCCTAATTATATATGGGTACAAACCCAGTACGAACCTTCGTCTTATCTCGTGCATTAAGGCACATAAGTATCTACAAAAGAAGGACTTGGAATTTCTGGCTCACATAGTGGATAAGTCTAAGGAAGAGGTCAATATTCGAGACATCCCAGTGGCTTGCGACTTACCGGATGTCTTTCCTAAAGATCTTCTAGGGATACCCTTAGAAAGACAAGTCGAGTTCCGAATTGACCTAATGCCAGGAGCCACGCCCATTGCCAAATAACCCTATAGGTTGGCTCCTGCGGAGACGCAAGAACTGTCAAGCCAACTTGGCGAACTCTTTAGCAAAGGATTCATCCGACCTAGCTTCTCACCCTGGGGAGCTCCAGTCCTCTTTGTTAAGAAAAATGACGGATCCTTTAGAATGTGTATTGATTATAGAGAATTAAACAAGCTCACTATCAAAAATCGCTACCCACTTCCGCGAATGGACGATCTATTCGACCAACTCCAAGGAGCAAGTTACTTCTCTAAGTTAGATCTGTGATCCGGATACCACCAACTCAAAGTCCGAGAAGAGGATATCCCCAAAACCACTTTCCGAACTCGCTATCGACATTACGAATTTTTTCTAATGCCCTTCGGTCTAACGAATGCCCATGCCGCATTCATGGACTTGATGAATCGAATCTGCTGACCATTCCTCGACATTTTTTTCATTGTTTTCATCGACGATATCCTAGTCTATTCTCGAAGCGAAGAGGAGCATGGCCGACATCTCCGGAAAATCTTGGAAACCCTACGAACTGAAAAGTTATATGTAAAACTCTCTAAGTGTGAGTTCTGGCTCCGTAGTGTGAACTTTTTGGGTCATTTTGTCAGTCAAGAAGGGATACATGTGGACCCTTCTAAGGTCAAAGCCATAAAAGGATGGGCGGTCCCAACGACACCCACAAAAATTTGCCAATTTTTAGGTCTCGTAGGCTATTACAGGAGATTCATTCAGAACTTCTCCAAAACAGCCAAGCCACTTAACATGCTTACACAAAAGGGTGTGCCATTTGAATGGACAGAAAAGCAGGAGGTTTCCTTCCGAACTCTGAAGCGAGCTCTCTGTACTACACTAGTACTATCACTACCAGAGGGAATAGAGGACATTGTAGTTTACTACGATGCTTCGAATCAGGGTTTAGGTTGTGTAATCATGTTGTCACACCCCCGAACCAGACGGCGGAATCGTCCGGGGGCTGTCGTGACTCAATTGAATACCATAACATTGAATATATATGAAACAAAACAACATTCGTCACCATTCATCAACATAGTACAACCAGTAGTGTTTACATGTCATACATTGTTTGAGATATTACATTTCCAAAAATTAATATTGTTTGGTTCATTCGAAAATAAACTGCAACCGTCACTGAGCATGATTTCCCTTGACTCACTGGTTTCCTGAGAATACAAGTATTTTGAAAAAAACGTCAACATATGAAATGTTGGTGAGTTCATAAGTAGTGTTTGAAATCGAATGTTTATATTGTTTGAAAAACCACCAGAAAATCCGATATTTTCTGAAAAGAAAAGCTTTCAAAAACGTTTGTGAAGATCCATAGGTATGCTTGTTTGTTTCTATACTTGCAAAAATTGTTCATTTAAGTTGTATGCGTTTAAAATCTGTATGTGATAAAAACCCTAGGGAAACCCGATGTTCCCCTAGTTCTTTTGAAATCCGTTGAGTTGCGTTGAAACCATTACAAAAATAGTAGTATCGGTCCCAAGCGACGTTGGAAGGTTCTCGAGCATTGATTATTTACTACAAACCCGCATTACACAAATGCCCGGTTTATAGATATACCAACGATTCCCGAAGGCGTCGTCAGTACTAATCACGTTATCCAATCGCCCGGACTATGAGTGGTCCCGCATCCGAAGAGAAAGAGGTCACGAAGACCCCGATAACTCTATTAACCGGCTGGGGAAAAATGTGTGCGAGGGGTCCCCGACCCGCCTCGTAAAATGTGTAGACTTTTCTAGCAATACCATGGCCCTTGGGGTCCAATGGTACAAGCCATTGAAAGTCACCCTACGTTGTGCCAAGTCGGTAAGACTAAACACTTCGTAGAAAAAAAATGTCTTCGGGCCTTAAGATCAGGTCATTGGGCTAGCTAGGCCCAACAAACAAGATTTTACACTTTTGGGGCCCGAAGATGGTGCGTAGACGTCTGTGCACACTCGTATGTATGTGTATTACCAATCGTTATTTGTATGTATCAAAGAGTTAGTAGTTGTAGGTTTCCATTGGCTCGAGACCGAGCCAATTCGTTTAACAACGACTTTTGGTATTGTAATGAGTTGTATTTCGTTGATAGTTGAGGTGTCATTATTTGATCACATTGTACATAATGAATCAGCCTTGAAATATTTCTGTTTTCAGCCCCTCATTATTTGTAAAATTTACATTTTTAACCCTTTTATTTAAATATTTCCCGGTTTGATCCTTAAACTATTTTTCTTGACATTTTAACACCAAAAATTATTGAAATTAATATTTTCCAGCATATTTTTCAAAGAAACAGTTTAAGTCCCTGAAAATGCAGTTTTTCTCGGGTTTAGCTCATCTTTTCGCAATTTTGACAATTTTGGCCCAAAATGGAAAATTTTTGCAACTTTGGTCCTTTTTAAATTTAAAAAGCATTTTAAACCTTTGAAAAGGGTTTGGGACACTTATAGCCCACTGTTTTACAGAATTTCACAGTTTTGGCCCTTCAAAACAGAAAAATTTACATAATGGGCCTTATTGGGCCGAAATTTTCATTTTTAGCCCAATAGGCTTGAAATTTATGTTTTTAATCCTCAAAATGAATAAAATTCCAGAAATAGCTTTATTGAAACTGTTTTAACACATTTCAACTATCAGAATCTGTAAAATGTCATTTTGGGCCCTTAATTTTGTATTTTTCACATTTTTGGCCCAAGATGTGTGTTTTTAGCTTAAAGAAAATTGTTGCTAACCACTTGGCTATTTATCTAGTATCACTTATTATGTAGTAACATATTTGAAGCTAATATCATAAAACATGAGTTATATCTCGGTTTTGAGGGGTTTAATGGCTAGATCCAACATTAAAACACATATAAGCATACATATAAGCATGGAAATCATACAAGGCATACAAATACATATAGATCTACACTTTCACTTGTATTCCCCCCCACAAAAACTCTTAAAAACAGAAAATAGGGGTATGAATCTCACCTTGAGTGGGTAGTTTCGGTTCTTGAAGAAAAATTGGAAGAAATGAAGTGATTTTTGGCCCTTGCACTCCTTGATGAACTTTTCGAGATTATGGGGTTTCTAGAGTGCAAGATCACGGTTTTTACATGGATTAGGAAGAGATTTTGATAACAAAAGAATTTAAACCATAGATCTATGCATAATCTTACCTTAGATGATGATTTACTTGCAAAATCCTCTTGGAAAGTCCCTAAATTTCGAGATTTTTGGAGAGGGGAGGGAAGGAGAGTTCTTTGAGTGTTCTAGAGAGAAAGTTGAGATATTTTGGTGTGTGTGATGATGCTTGGCCGAGAGCAAGGAGGGAAAAGAGAAAGAAGTGACTCTTGAAGTGATACATGCATGGAGGTATGTGATATGTGCCTAGAAATCCATTAGATAATAGTGAGGTGGCAACCAAAGTCAACCTCCCTTGGATTTGGGCCTTGGGCCGAGAATATGAAGGGGAGAGAGGAAAAGTTTGGGCTTTTGCCCCTAAGTCCAACATTAGAGGTAGTTTAGGGTGTTTATTGGACTTATAAAATAAAATTGTGATTTTTATGCTTTATTAAGCTAGGTTAGGTTAAATTATGGGTCAAACTTGTGTTTTAGTTCCTTCTAGGTTCTACCTAGCCCAAAATATTGGAATAAACGAATGTGGGTCCAATTAGAGCCCAATTAGGGTCCTAAGCCCATGATAGTCTAATTGGAAGCTTATTGGTTCATTTGGATCCAATAAGGAAGTCTTAGTCCAAAATGGACTTAACCAAAACTTCTAGGGTCTCCAATTGTTTGATGACTATTTATAGTACTTGTATCTTGTATTTGGTTAGAGTTTTTGATTCACATTAATTTGAATGTATAGATTACATAGCTTAAAATTCACAGTTGTGACATCATCCCCCCGTTAAAGGGAATTTCGTCCCGAAATTCTGTTTGAAAGCCAGATTTGAGAATGCTAGAATAGGTGGGGGGTACTTCTGCTTCATTTGATCTTCGCGTTCCCATGTGAACTCTGGCCCACGCTTTGCGTTCCACCGTACCTTCACGATCGGGATGCGACTCTGCTTAGTACGCTTCACCTCTCTGTCCATGATTTCGATTGGCTCTTCGACGAACAGGAGATTCTCATTGATTTCGATTTCGTCAAGAGGAATGACGAGAGTTTCATCTGATAGGCACTTTTTCAGATTAGAAACATGAAACACGGGGTGTACACCGTTTAGCTTCGCGGGTAGTTGTAGTCTGTAGGCTACCGGACCTATTCGGGCGACGATTTCGAAAGGTCCAATGTATCGCGGGTTTAACTTTCCTCGTTTTCCGAAACGTATAACTCCTTTCCAGGGTGAGACCTTCAACAATACTCGATCACCGACCTGGAATTCTAAGGGCTTTCGCCGTTTATCAGCGTAGCTCTTTTGCCGGTCACGCGATGCCTGTAATCGAGCTTTGATCTGAACAATCTTTTCTGTGGTCTCGCGAATGATTTCCGGTCCTGTCATTGCCCTATCCGACGTATGTGTTCTTGCTAGCTGGGTGTCACCTACTTCAGCCCAACATAACGGTGATCTACATTTACGCCCGTACAGTGCTTCGAAAGGGGCCACCTTAATGCTCGAATGATAACTATTGTTATATGAAAACTCGATCAACGGTAGGTGGGTATCCCAAGACTTTCCGAAGTCTATCACACAAGCACGAAGCATGTCTTCAAGCGTCTGAATGGTTCGTTCGCTTTGACCGTCCGTTTGTGGGTGATACGCGGTGCTCATATCAAGATGAGTTCCCATTGCCTTGTGGAGCGACTGCCAAAAGCGTGACGTGAATCTACTGTCCCTATCCGAAATGATGGATTTTGGCACTCCATGAAGTCTTACAATCTCTCGTAGGTATAAACGCGTCAGCCTCTCCATCTTGTAGGACTCTTTGATTGGCAGGAAATGGGCAGATTTTGTCAGTCGGTCGATTATTACCCATATGGTGTCTAATCCGTCCGACGTCTTGGGCAGCTTGGTCACGAAATCCATAGAAATCCCTTCCCATTTCCACTCGGGAATTGCCGGTTGCTGTAACAGTCCAGAAGGTTTCTGGTATTCCACTTTTACTTTGGCACACGTAAGGCACTTACTAACATAAGTTGCGATTTCCGCCTTCATGTTAGGCCACCAATAGTGCTGCTTAATGTCCAAATACATCTTGTCCGAACCAGGATGAATGGAGTATCGTGTCTTGTGGGCTTCCTTCATGACGGTCTCTCTGAACCCTCCGATTTTTGGAACCCAAATACGGTTCATGAAGTAGTATACCCCATTCTCTTTGACTTCCAGGTTCTTCTCCATTCCGCGTAATGCCTCGCTAGTTCTATTTTCCGCTCTCATGGCCTCTGCCTGGGCTGATGCAATTTGAACGGTCAGATGAGACTGAATGGTTATCGAGTGCGTTTTCGTACGGCGATTTGTGTATTCCTTCCGACTTAATGCGTCAGCTACCACGTTGGCCTTGCCTGGATGGTACTTGATCTCGCATTCGTAGTCGTTTAACAATTCCACCCATCTTCGTTGTCTCATGTTCAGCTCCTTCTGATTCAAGATGTGTTGGAGGCTCTTGTGGTCCGTAAAGATGGTGCACTTTGTACCGTACAGGTAGTGCCTCCAAATTTTTAGGGCGAAGACCACAGCTCCCAGTTCTAGGTCATGGGTTGTGTAATTTACTTCGTGCGTCTTCAGTTGACGGGACGCATATGCTATTACTCTTCCTCGTTGCATGAGAACGCAACCTAAGCCTTGATTTGACGCGTCACAGTATACTACAAAATCTTCCGTTCCTTCAGGTAGAGATAGTACAGGAGCGCTGCAAAGAGCTTGCTTCAAGGTTCGAAACGCAATCTCTTGTCGGTCTGTCCACTTGAATGGCACACTCTTTTGCGTAAGCAAGGTAAGTGGCTTGGCGATTTTTGAGAAGTTTTGGATAAATCTTCTATAGTAGCCTGCTAGGCCTAAGAACTGACGAATTTCCGTGGGCGTCGTCGGAGTTGTCCATCCTTCCACAGCTTTGACCTTGGAGGGATCCACATGAATTCCGTCTTGGCTAACTACGTGGCCTAAGAAATTCACACTCCGAAGCCAGAACTCGCACTTGGAGAGTTTGGCGTAAAGCTTTTCCGATCGCAGCGTTTCTAGGACTTGTCGAAGATGTTGGCCATGCTCCTCTTTGCTTCGAGAATAGACGAGGATGTCATCGATAAACACAATGACGAAGTTGTCCAAGAACGGTCGACAGATTCGGTTCATTAGGTCCATAAATGCGGCAGGTGCATTTGTTAGACCGAAGGGCATTACGACGAATTCATAATGTCCATAGCGGGTTCGGAAAGCGGTTTTAGGAATATCTTCTTCTCGGACCTTGAGTTGGTGGTATCCGGACCGTAAGTCTATTTTAGAAAAGTAGCTAGCTCCTTGGAGCTGGTCGAATAGATCATCGATTCGCGGGAGTGGGTAGCGGTTTTTGACAGTGAGTTTATTCAACTCTCTGTAATCGATGCACATTCTGAAGGATCCGTCCTTCTTTTTGACAAAGAGCACCGGAGCTCCCCATGGCGAGTAGCTAGGTCGGATAAATCCCTTGTCCAGAAGCTCACTGAGTTGGCTGGACAATTCCTGCATTTCAGCAGGAGCCAGTCGATATGGTGATTTAGCGAGGGGAGTTGCTCCTGGAACGAGGTCGATTCGGAACTCAACCTGTCTCTCTGGGGGTACTCCTGGAAGATCTTCGGGAAACACGTCCGGAAATTCACACGCTACCGGAATGTCTTGGATGTTAGTTTCTTCTTTTGTCTTGTCCACTATGTGGGCCAAGAACGCTAAGTTGTTCTTTCGCAGATGTTTTTGTGCCTTGATGCACGAGATAAGACGAAGATTCGTGCTAGGTTTGTCTCCGTAAATTACTAGGGTTTCGTGATTCGGGAGACGAAGGCGAACGGCCTTCTCGTGGCACATAATCTCAGCATGGTGGGGGCTTAACCAATCCATGCCGATAATCACATCAAAACTCCTAATTGATACTGGCATTAGATCTATTCGAAAGACGTGCTGGTTAAGGGTTAGGGTACATCCAGTGTAGATTTCCCTAGTGGATTCGGTCTTCCCATTGGCCATCTCCACCGTATAGGTTTCATTTAGCTTTTGGGGTTGTTGTTTTAATAAATGTTTAAACTTCTCGCTTACGAAACTTCGCTCCGCTCCGGTATCAAATAAGATGCATGCATAAGTGTGGTTTAGGAGAAACGTACCGGTCACAACTGCGGGATCTTGAACTGCATCACTCTGACCCATAGTCAGCATTCTTCCTGTTCCTCTGTTTCCGGAGTTGTTGTTGTTGTTAGGGCAATCTCGACGGAAATGTCCCGTCCTTCCACACCCGAAACAGGTGCGGCTAGGCCCTGTGTTGTTGCCGCCGGCATTGGCATTGTTGGTATTGCGGTGATTGTTGTTGTTGTTCTGGTTGTTTCCCTGACTCTGGTTCTGAGAAGGATAAGTCCTGCAGAACTTTGCAGTGTGTCCCCTTCGGTTGCAACTGGTGCAATGGAACTCCCTACATTCTCCTTGGTGATGGAAACCGCACTTGTTGCATTTGGGATGAGTGCCGAAATAGGGTCTTGAAGTATTTGAAGCAGCTGAGGCTGGAGCATGTGATGTGACTGGTACCGGCGCAGTGACAGCGTGAACTGCCACCATTTGCTGCTTTTTAGAGGTCTCGGGACCTTGACGCCCCTTCCTCTTGTTGTTCCATCCTTTCTTACCATCGCTCTCCTTCTTCTTCTCAGTCTCTACCGGTTTCTCGCCCTTTTTGTGGTTATGATCATATAGCCTCTTTGCCAATCTCTTCGCACTGTCAAAAGTTTCAGGGTTCGCAGCTATCACATTCCCTTGAATGGGGGATGTCAATCCCCAAATGAATCGTTCAATCTTCTTCCCCTCTGATGTGATCATACCCGGGCACAACAGAGATAGTTCGCTGAATCTCGATATGTAAGCATCGATGTTCCCATTCTGCACCGTGAGATTCCATAGTTCCTGCTCCATCTTCTGTATTTCGCCTCGGGGGCAGTACTCAGCCGTCAACATCTCTTTCATCTCTGCCCAGGGAATAGAGTTGGCGACAGGGAGTGTCATAGCTTCCACATGACCATTCCACCAAGTGAGTGCTTGGTCCACAAAAGTGCAGGCCGCGAACTTCACTTTCATCTGCTCGGGGCACTCGCATATCTCGAATACCGACTCTACCTTCTCGATCCATCGCTTCAGGGCGATCACTCCTCCGGTACCGTTGAAAGTTCGGGGTTTAGCGTTCGCAAAATCCTTGTAGGTGCACGTTTTAGTGAGTCCTTGGTTCGTCCCGTTGTTCGAACTTCCGGATCCTTGTCCGTTACCTCCTCCGTTGTTCCCTCGGTGAAGTTGTGCCATAGCTGCTGTGACCGCAGCAGACACGGCTGCCTGGAAAGCAGTGGAGTCAACTTCCGGCGGGGTTGGTTCGGGATTTCCGCGAGTAGCTGGGCGAGGCATCTTTCTGTCATGAAACGGAAAGATGTTGAGTGTACGTGGTTTTGGTGAGGTTATGATCCTATTAACTAGGTGTAGGGTACGATCCTAAGCATTACTATCATCAAGCATGCAATCATAATGTCTCAACTCATAGCAACTGAGAATAATTTAGCAAAACACACAAAAGTTTATTAATATTATCCGCATTTCGTACAAGAAAATTTGCTCGTAGGAGCATACATAAGTAATGCTAATCCGACAGCATAACGGCTCCATGAGTAGTGTAGTCACTTAAACATAGAGCCGGAGTACATAACATAGTTACTAATATCCTACTACGATAGGTCTATCCCTAACCGCGATGAGCTGCGTCAGGAGGTGGTGCCGAAGTCATATGCCGAAATGTTGTGCCAGTAGCTGCGCCATCTCTGCCATGTCTCCTATAACCTCATCCCTCTCATGCTCTGCTTGCACTGCCCGAGCCTCCATAGCATACAGCTGTTGTCGCAGTGCAGCGATCTCAGCTTCGAGGGAACGGTTCTCTCTTGGGGGGTTCACTGGTGGGGTAGGGTGATCTGGTTGTGCCTCGTCCTCGCATGGCGGGATGGGGTCCTGGTCCCCGACCCGGCCGTCTTCGTCGTCATCGTCGAGCTCTCCAATTTCGTAGTCAGTGTCTACATATTCGTCGGGTTCGACGTCGTGTGCTTCTCCTGGATTCTCTCCCGGTTCATCCACCAGCATCCCGTGAGCTACTAAGGCCTGATGAAACTGGATACCCTGCTGCTCCTCCTCGGGCTCCTCCTCCTCCTCTAGCCACCCGTTGTTTCCCTGATTAGGGAAGTAGGGGTCTCCAGGGTGATGAAAACCAGCCATGCTGTCTGCGCGAGTACGTAATTATGCTACATTATTCCTAGGGTACTATGACTATTACACAGACTAAGCAAATATTCTCTTTTTGGGTGATATAGGGTAAAATTTTTAGGTTCCCTGGCTATTCCGATCTCATCAAGACATGTGTTAGTTTTACCTTGGAGAGAATGTAGTTGATCAGGCTACATTCACTCCTTGGTATCGCTAAGAACAGTCCCGAATTAACCGAGATACCAGTATTATGGTGTTTGATTCAGTGTTAGGTCCTTACTCCTAATGCAGGCAAGTGTATTTTATTTATTTGTTTTGTTCAGAGTTATGTTAGTCCCTCTTTTTGGTTTATAGTTGCATATCAATGTATGGCTCGACATGCTAGTTCACTATAAACAAAGCTCTGATACCAACCTGTCACACCCCCGAACCAGACGGCGGAATCGTCCGGGGGCTGTCGTGACTCAATTGAATACCATAACATTGAATATATATGAAACAAAACAACATTCGTCACCATTCATCAACATAGTACAACCAGTAGTGTTTACATGTCATACATTGTTTGAGATATTACATTTCCAAAAATTAATATTGTTTGGTTCATTCGAAAATAAACTGCAACCGTCACTGAGCATGATTTCCCTTGACTCACTGGTTTCCTGAGAATACAAGTATTTTGAAAAAAACGTCAACATATGAAATGTTGGTGAGTTCATAAGTAGTGTTTGAAATCGAATGTTTATATTGTTTGAAAAACCACCAGAAAATCCGATATTTTCTGAAAAGAAAAGCTTTCAAAAACGTTTGTGAAGATCCATAGGTATGCTTGTTTGTTTCTATACTTGCAAAAATTGTTCATTTAAGTTGTATGCGTTTAAAATCTGTATGTGATAAAAACCCTAGGGAAACCCGTTGTTCCCCTAGTTCTTTTGAAATCCGTTGAGTTGCGTTGAAACCATTACAAAAATAGTAGTATCGGTCCCAAGCGACGTTGGAAGGTTCTCGAGCATTGATTATTTACTACAAACCCGCATTACACAAATGCCCGGTTTATAGATATACCAACGATTCCCGAAGGCGTCGTCAGTACTAATCACGTTATCCAATCGCCCGGACTATGAGTGGTCCCGCATCCGAAGAGAAAGAGGTCACGAAGACCCCGATAACTCTATTAACCGGCTGGGGAAAAATGTGTGCGAGGGGTCCCCGACCCGCCTCGTAAAATGTGTAGACTTTTCTAGCAATACCATGGCCCTTGGGGTCCAATGGTACAAGCCATTGAAAGTCACCCTACGTTGTGCCAAGTCGGTAAGACTAAACACTTCGTAGAAAAAAAATGTCTTCGGGCCTTAAGATCAGGTCATTGGGCTAGCTAGGCCCAACAAACAAGATTTTACACTTTTGGGGCCCGAAGATGGTGCGTAGACGTCTGTGCACACTCGTATGTATGTGTATTACCAATCGTTATTTGTATGTATCAAAGAGTTAGTAGTTGTAGGTTTCCATTGGCTCGAGACCGAGCCAATTCGTTTAACAACGACTTTTGGTATTGTAATGAGTTGTATTTCGTTGATAGTTGAGGTGTCATTATTTGATCACATTGTACATAATGAATCAGCCTTGAAATATTTCTGTTTTCAGCCCCTCATTATTTGTAAAATTTACATTTTTAAC
Source organism: Lactuca serriola (assembly GCF_051521515.1). Classification (NCBI taxonomy): domain Eukaryota; kingdom Viridiplantae; phylum Streptophyta; class Magnoliopsida; order Asterales; family Asteraceae; genus Lactuca; species Lactuca serriola. The sequence goes on from NC_136408.1 coordinate 216,975,188, forward strand.
CCTTTTATTTAAATATTTCCCGGTTTGATCCTTAAACTATTTTTCTTGACATTTTAACACCAAAAATTATTGAAATTAATATTTTCCAGCATATTTTTCAAAGAAACAGTTTAAGTCCCTGAAAATGCAGTTTTTCTCGGGTTTAGCTCATCTTTTCGCAATTTTGACAATTTTGGCCCAAAATGGAAAATTTTTGCAACTTTGGTCCTTTTTAAATTTAAAAAGCATTTTAAACCTTTGAAAAGGGTTTGGGACACTTATAGCCCACTGTTTTACAGAATTTCACAGTTTTGGCCCTTCAAAACAGAAAAATTTACATAATGGGCCTTATTGGGCCGAAATTTTCATTTTTAGCCCAATAGGCTTGAAATTTATGTTTTTAATCCTCAAAATGAATAAAATTCCAGAAATAGCTTTATTGAAACTGTTTTAACACATTTCAACTATCAGAATCTGTAAAATGTCATTTTGGGCCCTTAATTTTGTATTTTTCACATTTTTGGCCCAAGATGTGTGTTTTTAGCTTAAAGAAAATTGTTGCTAACCACTTGGCTATTTATCTAGTATCACTTATTATGTAGTAACATATTTGAAGCTAATATCATAAAACATGAGTTATATCTCGGTTTTGAGGGGTTTAATGGCTAGATCCAACATTAAAACACATATAAGCATACATATAAGCATGGAAATCATACAAGGCATACAAATACATATAGATCTACACTTTCACTTGTATTCCCCCCCACAAAAACTCTTAAAAACAGAAAATAGGGGTATGAATCTCACCTTGAGTGGGTAGTTTCGGTTCTTGAAGAAAAATTGGAAGAAATGAAGTGATTTTTGGCCCTTGCACTCCTTGATGAACTTTTCGAGATTATGGGGTTTCTAGAGTGCAAGATCACGGTTTTTACATGGATTAGGAAGAGATTTTGATAACAAAAGAATTTAAACCATAGATCTATGCATAATCTTACCTTAGATGATGATTTACTTGCAAAATCCTCTTGGAAAGTCCCTAAATTTCGAGATTTTTGGAGAGGGGAGGGAAGGAGAGTTCTTTGAGTGTTCTAGAGAGAAAGTTGAGATATTTTGGTGTGTGTGATGATGCTTGGCCGAGAGCAAGGAGGGAAAAGAGAAAGAAGTGACTCTTGAAGTGATACATGCATGGAGGTATGTGATATGTGCCTAGAAATCCATTAGATAATAGTGAGGTGGCAACCAAAGTCAACCTCCCTTGGATTTGGGCCTTGGGCCGAGAATATGAAGGGGAGAGAGGAAAAGTTTGGGCTTTTGCCCCTAAGTCCAACATTAGAGGTAGTTTAGGGTGTTTATTGGACTTATAAAATAAAATTGTGATTTTTATGCTTTATTAAGCTAGGTTAGGTTAAATTATGGGTCAAACTTGTGTTTTAGTTCCTTCTAGGTTCTACCTAGCCCAAAATATTGGAATAAACGAATGTGGGTCCAATTAGAGCCCAATTAGGGTCCTAAGCCCATGATAGTCTAATTGGAAGCTTATTGGTTCATTTGGATCCAATAAGGAAGTCTTAGTCCAAAATGGACTTAACCAAAACTTCTAGGGTCTCCAATTGTTTGATGACTATTTATAGTACTTGTATCTTGTATTTGGTTAGAGTTTTTGATTCACATTAATTTGAATGTATAGATTACATAGCTTAAAATTCACAGTTGTGACACATGTAGAGTGGAAAGGTGATAGCCTATGCATCCCGACAACTAAAGACACATGAGGTAAATTATACCATCCATGATCTCGAATTGGGACCTGTGGTCTTCGCATTGAAAATTTGGAGGCACTACCTTTATGGTACCAAGTGCACCATTTTCACCGACCACAAGAGTCTCAAACACATTTTAAATCAAAAGGATTTAAACATGAGGCAACGAAGATGGGTTGATCTGCTAAACGATTATGAGTGCGAAATCAAGTACCACCCAGGCAAGGCTAACGTGGTAGATGATGCCTTACGTCGGAAAGAATGCTCAAATCATCGTGTGAATACCCTTTCAATAACCATTAAATCCCATCTGTCCTCACAAATCAAAGCAGTCCAGTTCGATGCCATTAAGATAGAAAAAAGAACAAGCGAAGCGTTACGTGGAATGGAAAAGAACTTCGAAGCCAAGGAGGACGGAGCATATTATTTCATGAATCGAATTTGAATCCCTAAACTTGGGGGATTCAGAGAAGTAGTCATGAATGAAGCCCACAAGACACGATACTCCATCCATCCGGGTTCAGATAAAATGTACTTGGATATCAAGCAACAGTATTGGTGGCCGAACATGAAGGCATAAATTTTCACTTATGTTAGCAAGTACCTCATCTGTGCTAAGGTGAAGGTAGAATATCCGAAGCCCTCGGGACAATTACAACAGCCAGTAATACCCGAGTGGAACTGGGAAAGGATTACTATAGACTTTGTGACCAAATTACCCATGACAATAGATGGATTGGATACCATATCGGTAATAGTTGACAAGTTGACAAAATCCGCTCATTTCCTGCCAAGAAAAGAGTCATACAAGATGGAACTATTGACGAGAATCTACATCAAGGAAATTGTGAGACTCCATGGAGTACCAATATCTATCATCTCAGATCGATATAGTAGATTTACTTCACGCTTTTGGCAATTGCTTCTGAAAGCTATGGGAACACAACTCGACATGAGCACTGCCTACCACCCACAAACCGATGGTCAAAGTGAGCGAACCATTCAAACGATTGAAGATATCCTTCACGCATGCGTGATAGACTTTGGAAGGTCGTGGGATACCCACTTGCCTATAATTGAGTTTTCGTACAACAATAGTTATCACTCAAGCATCAAAGTTGCTCCTTTTGAAGCCTTATATGGACGTAAATGTGGATCACCATTGTGTTGGGCTGAGGTAGATGAAACTCGGCTAGCAAGAGAACAAACACCAAGCAATGCATTAACAGGACCAGAAATCATACGCAAAACGACAGAGAAGATATTTCAAATCAAAGCTCCACTTCAAGCATCACGAGACCGACAGAAGAGCTACGCTGATAAACGGAGGAAGCCCATGGAATTCCGAGTCAGGGATCGGATGTTGTTAAAAGTCTCTCCCTGGAAAGGGGTGATTCGTTTTGGGAAATGGGGAAAACTAAACCCACGATACATTGGACCATTTGAGATTCTTGCCCGAATCGGTCCAATGGCTTATAGACTGCAGCTACCTACCGAACTTAGCAGTGTACACCCTGTGTTTCATGTTTCAAAAATTGAAAAAGTGTTTATCCGACGAGACTCTCTTCATCCCGTTGGAAGAAATCGAAAACAACGAGAATCTCATGTTCATGGAAGAACCCGTCGAGATCATGGACATGGAGGTGAAGCGTACTAAGCAAAGTCGCATTCTAATAGTGAAGGTTCGGTGGAACGCGAAACGTGGACCGAAATTCACATGGGAACGCGAAGAACAGATGAAGCAAGAGTACCGTTACCTATTCTCGCATTCTCAAATCTAGCTTCAAAAAATAATTTTGGGACAAAATTCCCTCTAACGAGGGGATGATGTCACAACAAGCATTCTAACTAGGAAATTTTGTACTGTTGTAAACATTATCTACTGTAAAATCGTAACCCTAATTCATGTTATGCTTGAAGCTCAACCTATGGAAACACATTCAAACCTAGATTCATCAAGTAAACTTGAAAACCCTAGAAATCTCGGTTTAAGTCCTATATGGACTAGGGTTTCTTTATTGGGCCTAATGGGCCAATAAGCTTCCATTCTGACTATTTTGGACTTAGAACTCTTAAATGGGCTCTAATTGGACCAACTCTCATGAGACTTAACCATTTTGGGCCTTTTAGCCTAAAATGGACTAGTTTATCTTTAATGGTCCTTATTGGGCCATAACTAATATAATTAGCTTTAATGGACTCAAATCCATTCTCTTATACAAAAATTGGGCCGTGAGCTACCCTTAGGGCCCAATGGGCCGTATGTTTTCTTTATCGGCCTCATGAACTCGAGCGAAGGCAAGAATGGGCCAAAGTGATTCCTTCCTCCTTCCTTAGCCCATTGCGGCCCAAGTAAAACAATATATATATATATATATATATATATATATATATATATATATATATATATATATATATATATATATATATAAGAATGGATAAATGAGGGTTGACAATTGTAGTGCCACCTCACAAATATACATAGGGTATCCATGCACCATTCGTATGTTTCCATGCATGTCAACTCATCTCACTATGTCCCCTCTCCCCTCTTCCTATTTCGGTCGAAGACACACAACACACACACACACAAACTACACAAAAATTATCTCTATTTCTCTCTAAGGCCATTTCCTTCCTTCCTTCAAGAAATTCTCGAAAATTTAGCTTGGATTCAAGAGTCTTCATCAAGTGTTGTCAATCTTTGGTAAGTCTTTACACATCCAAGCTTCATAACTTCACTCTCTTGTTAGATCATTCCTTTACACAAAGTTTTTGGTGTTTATACTCTTAGAAATCTTCTTGAGTTCGAGATCTACTCAAGGAAGTTTCTAGTACCAAACTCTTCCATTTCTTTCTTGAAAACCAAACCCACAAACCTAAGGTGAGTTCATACCCCTCTATTTTTAGTTTTCATATGATTTATGGGGGAGAATACAAGTAAAATGTGAAGATCTATGTGTATTTGTATGTTATGTGTGATTTCTTGTGTTTATGTGGTAAATATGTGCTAAAAATGTAATATATTTCGAGATCTATATTTCAAGAAGGAAAAATATGTGATCTAGGTTATATTTCACTTAACATGTCAAGATAAACTACCATACAAGCTTTATAATAAACACACTACAACAAAAAATTTGTTATTGGACCATTTTTGATAAATAAACAAAAGATGGGGAACAAGATGTCATTCACGATTTCTACAAGGATCAAAAGGTCAAAACAGCTAAATGTTTTTATAAATATTAGGCTTTTTAAAGGACTAAAAATGTAAATTTTAGCCTAATGGGCTAAAATTTGGGCTTTTCGGCTATTTAGGCCCAAAATGCGAAAAATCAAATTTAAGGGGGCTGAAATGGAAAGTTTTCTCAAAACAGGGGCTATAAACGTATATAAACCTATTTCAGGGGTTAAAATGGCCTTATTTATCTAATGGGACTAAAAATGCAAAGATTTTGGATTTTGCGTAAAAATTGTAAAAATTACGAAAAGTGTGGATTTAAATGCAAATCTTTTAACTAAGGGGCTGAAATTGTCCTAAATAAAATTTTGGGTTTAAAACATCATTTAATTAAGTGTTTAGGTCAAAAATGTCAAGAAAAATAGCTCAAGGACCTAACATGTCATTTTTCATAAAATGGGCTAAAAATTGCCAACATTACCAAAATAAGGGGCTGAATTGGTCAAACTAATATTTTTAGTCAATTATGTTAATAATAAAATAATTGGGTCAAAATATACAAAAATTTATAACTTATGGGTTTTAAACAGAATAATAACTATTTTTATAAATCTATGAATCGTTATAAAACAAATTGGTGATTATTACGACATATCGATTAAACAACTTCGCAACACTAATACTACACAAAACAAGTAAACATTTTAATTGTTGGGCTTGAAAGATTCTAATCATGCTTATTGGGCATTCGTGACCCATTAACATGACTTTTGGGCTCAATATAAATAATACATGTTATTGGGCCTCCTGTGACCCAATTACATGATTAAGGGACCTTCAATGGCTTGATGTAAACAATGTCAGTTGTACTATGTAATGTTTGGTGATGAATGTGTTATGTTTCATGTATATTCATTGTGATGATATTTCAATTTAATTCATGCGAGCCCTCAAACGTTTCCACCGTCTAGTTCGGAGGTGTGACAATCTCCGACTTGGAATTCCAGAGGTTTTCATCGTTTGTCAGCGTAACTCTTTTGTCGGTCACGTGACACTTGGAGTCGGGCTTTGATTTGGATTATCTTTTGCGTAGTTTCCCAAATGATTTCTAGTCCTGTAAGAGTGTTGCTCGGTGTTTACCCTCTTGCCAACAGAGAAGCGATTTGCATTTGCAACCATATAAGACCTCAAAAGGAGCAACCCGTATACTCGTGTGATAGTTGTTGTTGTATGAGAATCCAATCAGAGGCAAGTGGGTATCCCATGACTTGCCGAAATCGATCACACAGGCTCGGAGAATGTCTTCGAGTGTTTAGATGGTTCACTCGCTCTGGCCATCGGTTTGAGGGTGATTTGCAGTGCTCATGTCTAGTTGTGCCCCTATAACCTTATGAATTGACTTCCAAAACTGTGAAGTAAATCTAATATCATGATCCGAGATAATAGATACTGGCACTCCGTGAAGTCTCACAATCTCTTTGATATAGATTTGTGTTAATCTTTCCATCTTGTACGATTATTTTATTTGCAGTAAATGAGAGGATTTAGTTAACCTATCTACAATCACCCAGATAGCATCCAATATGTCTGTTGTCTTAGGTAATTTGGTTATGAAGTCCATAGTAATCATTTCCTATTTCCACTCGGGCATTACTGGTTGTTGTAATAATCCCGAGGGCTTTTCATACTCCACTTTCTCTTTGGCGCAAGTGAGACACTTGCTCACGTAAGTGGCGATCTATGACTTCATATTTGGCCACCAATAATGGTGCTTAATGTCCAGGTACATCTTATCCGAACCTGGATGGATGGAATAACGCGTTCTATGAGCGTCGTTCATGACTATCTCTCTGAATCCCCCAAGTTTAGGGACCCGGATTCTATTCATGAAGTAGCAAGTTTCGTCCTCCTTGGCTTCAAAGTTTGTATACATCCCACGTAGTGTTTCATTTTTGGCGTTCTCCTGCTTCAATGCATCTGATTGGGCTCTCTTGATTTGTGAGGTTAGGTAGGAGTGGATGGTTATTGATAATGTCTTCACCCGGCGACCTGAGTATTCTTTCCTATTCAGGGCATCAGCTACCACATCAGCTTTGCCTAGGTGGTACTTTATCTTGCATTCGTAATCATTTAGCATCTCAACCATCCTTCCTTGCCTCATGTTCAAATCCTTTTGGTTTAGAATGTGTTGGAGGCTTTTGTGATCAGTGAAGATGGTGCACTTCATACCATTGAGGTAGTGCCTCCAAATCTTTAGGGTAAAGACCACAACTCCTAGCTCGAGATCATGGGTGGTGTAATTTACTTCATGTGTCTTCAATTTCCTGGATGCATAAGCTATCACCTTTCCACGCTGCATGAGGACACAAACTAAACCTTGGTTCAAAGCATCGCAATAGACCATGAAGTCTTCAGTTCCCTCTGGTAAGGATAGCATAGGTGCACTACAGAGAGCTCGCTTCAAGGTTTGGAACGCAGCTTCTGACTTTTCCGTCCAGTTGAAAGATACACCTTTTTGTGTCAAGGTGGTGAGGGGTTTGGCTATCTTGGAAAAATTATGGATAAACCTTCGGTAGTAGCCTGTGAGACCCATGAATTGTCGGATTTCTGTGGGTGTCTTCGGGATCACCCAACCTTCAATGGCCCTGATCTTGGAAGGATCTACATGAATCTCTTTCTCACTGACTACGTGACCCAAAAATTTTACACTACGAATCCAGAACTCGCATTTAGAGAGCTTTTCATATAAACGCTCAACCCTTAGGGTTTCCAAGATTTGACGGAGATGTTGACCATGCTCCTCTTCTCTCCTGGAGTTTATAAGAAAATTGTCGATGAAGACGATCACGAAATTATCAAGGAATGGGCGGCAGACTGAATTCATGAGGTCCATAAATGTTGTGGGGGCATTTGTTAAACCAAAGGGCATCACAACAAATTCGTAATGACCATATCGAGTTCAGAAAGCAGTTTTTGGAATATCCTCTTCTCGGACTCAAATTTGATGATAACTGGATCATAGATCTATTTTGGAGAAGTAACTAGCTCCTTGCACATGGTCAAATAGATCATCAATCCGAGGGAGTGGGTATCGGTTTTTGACAGTGAGCTTGTTCAATTCCCTTTAATCGATGCACATCCTAAAGGATCCGTCCTTTGTCTTGACAAACAAGAACGGAGCTCCCCAGGGTGAGAAGGTTGGTCTGATGAATCCTTTACTCAACAATTTGCTTAGTTGACTGGATAGTCCCTGCATATCGGCAGGAGCTAACCTGTAGGGTGATTTGGAAATTGATGTGGCTCTTGGAATTAGGTCGATTCGAAATTCGACTTGTCTTTCTGGGGGTATTCCTGAAAGGTCTTCTGGAAATACATCAGGGAAGTCAAATGGCAATGGGATGTCTTTAATGTTTACTTCTTTTTGGGTTTTATCCACAACATGAGTGAGGAAAGCATAGTTTTTCTTGTGCAAGCACTTTTGTGCCTTGATGCACGAGATGAGACGAAGATTGGCGCCAAGTTTATCACCATAGATTATTAGGGTTTTGTGATTGGGGAGGTGAAGGCGAACGACCTTCTTGCGACACATAATATCAGCATGGTGGGGGCTTAACCAATCCATGCCGATTATTACATCAAAACTCCTAATATTTACTGGCATCAAATCTATTTGAAATGAATGGTTGTTTAGGGTTAATGTGCACCCTACGTCAACATCTTCGGTTGATTTGGTTTTCCCATTATCCATCTCCACCGTGAAGGCTTCGCTTAGCTTATGGGGTTGTTGATTAAGTAAGTGTTTGAATTTGTTACTAACGAAGCTTTGCTTGGCTCCGCTATCGAATAAAATGCATTTGTAAGTGTTGTTAAGTGGGAACGTACCAGTAACAACCGTCGGGTCTTGAACTACTTCACCTTGACCCAACATCAATATCCTTCGTGATCCTACTGCCCCTTGGTTGTTGTCTTTGGGGCAATCGCGTTTGAAATGACCAGTACCTCCACACCCATAACAAGTGTAACTGGCCCCAACATTAATGTTGTTGTTATTATTGTTACGATTGTTGTTGTTGTTATTTGGCTGTTGGTTCTATTGAGGCTGAGATCTGCAGTATCGTGTGGTATGACCCTTTCGGTTGCAACTTGTGCAATGCATGTCCCTGCATTTTCGATGGTGATGAAAACTGCATTTGTTACACTTGGGTAGGGTCCTTGAGTACCGCCTGGTAGTAGTTGGTGTAGATGAGGCTGGAGCATGTGGTGCTGAGGTAACCTAAGTAGTAGCAGCGTGGACTGCTACTATTTGTTTCTTTTTTGTTGACTCTTGGGTTTGTCACCCTTGTCGCTTGTTGTTCTTGCCTTTCTTGTTATCGATTTCCTTCTTGACTTCTGGTTCCCTGCTTTGACACCCTTCTTGTTTCGATGGTCGTATGACTTCTTGGCTAGCCTTTTAGGACTGTCATACGTTCCAAGGTTCGCTGCGATTACATTCCCTTGAATTGGAGAGGTCAATCCACAGATGAATCATTCAATCTTCTTCCCTTCGGACGTGACCTGGACACAAGAGAGACAACTCACTAAACCTCGAGATGTAAGCATCGATGTCAGAGTTTTGGACTGTGAGGTTCCAAAGTTGCTACTCCATCTTCTGGATTTCTCCCCTTGGACAGTACTCAGCCATCAACATTTCCTTAAGCTCCTCACATGGCATACCATTCGCCACAGGGAGTGTCATGGCCTCCACGTGATCATTCCACCAAGAGAGAGCTTGATCGACGAATGTGCAACCCACAAACTTCACCTTGCACTCTTCAGGACATCCGCAGATCTCGAATACTGATTCCACTTTTTCTATCCATCTTTTCAGAGTTATCACGCCTCCCGTCCCATTGAAAGTTCGAGGATTGGCGTTCGTGAAGTCTTTGTAGGTACAGGTTCTTGTGGGTCCATGGTTTATTCCCTGGTTTGAACTTCTAGCCCCTTGCCCGTTACCTCCACCGATATTCCCGTGGTGAATATGAGGCAGTGTTTCTGTAACTGCAGCTGAAACTGCTGCTTGAAATTCAGCTGAGTCCATTTCTGGTGGAGGCAGTGATGGTGGTGTTGCATTGCGGTTTCTGCATATCGGTCTTCGAGGCATCTTTCTATCATGGAAAGGAAAGATGCTGAGTATCCAGTGTATTCTAGTTTCACGATTTCTTGATTATAGAACAGTATCGGTGATTTGGTTGTGTGTAAGTAAGTGAGTGCATACAATCAACATGTAGTAAAAGTAATGGAACACATAGCAGATAACAACATCATGAGAAAATATATAGCCATTTTCATTAATGATAAACTTTTGAGTACATGAAAATTTACCTACATAAGGCATACAATACATCAAATGAAATAAAATCTGACAGATAACGACTCAATGTGTAGCGTAATCACTTAATCATGTAGTCGATAGTACATAGAGTAGTACATAATGGAAAATCATAAAGGTAGTAGGTAGCAGAAGAATGGGTACTAGCTGCAATGAGAAGGGTCTGGTGGTGCTAACGACGAGGTAGATGCACCCTGAAGTCTGGCCAGGTGATGCTCGGTAGCCCGAAGCCGGGCTTCCAATGCTGTTTGTTGTCACACCCCGCTAAAGAGAAAACACGAGGCGTGACAGTATAAAGGGTTTCATAGCAAAAGTTAAAAGACAACACCAACCATATTATTAAAAATCATTACAAATTTACAATGGGTTTGAACAACTTTTAAAAGAAATTACAATGAAAATAGAAATACAACACATGCGAATGCTCCTAAAAGTGAAGTGTCCCTAAGTGCCACTTACTCGATGATTCCTGAAAAAGCATGTAAAACGAGCATCAACTATAAAAATAGTTTGTGAGTAATCACAGATTAAAAATAATATTGGTTTCAAAAATCGAAATAAAAGTTTTGATAAAAGTTTCCATAAATAAAAGTATATTGCTAAAATGAGTTTTCAAGAATCGAAATAATATTCGTTGTTACAAGGAGCAAACAATCTCATTGCTAAAACAAGTATATATATTTTCAGTAATAAAAGTTCGTTGCTAAAATGAGTATAAAAGTTTCGTTGCTAAAATAAGTATACAACTTTCGTTGCTAAAATGAGTATACAAGTTTCGTTGCTAAAATGAGTATATAAGTTTTGTTGCTAAAATAAGTATCTGGTTTCGTCTTTAAAGTGCGATGTAAGATTCGTATGTGCATCAAGTTTCCATTCATGAGTTCACAACCCAAGCCTAATGACCGAATCGTGCCCTATTGACTACTATGTGTATCGCAAACATAGTGTATAAAATGGTAAAATGCACTCAAGTGAATCGTGCGAGTGAGGAGTTGTCTACCTCCTAATAGCGCTATCCATCATGACCATAGGCTCAAAAGAGTTAATGAGTTGTGTCTAGAGATTCCAGGGACTTAACCGCGATACAGTCCTCATGAATTAAAGTAACATACACATACATACGAAATATAGCAACCAAGTTTCGTACGAGACAAAATAAATACAACGAATCATAAATAGTTTAGGACATGCTTTTCCACCCCAAAACATTTAAAAACTTAAAATAGGGGAGTGGTAAATATCACAATATGCATTGAGATGATGCAAATGGTGCCTTCAACTACGCTCCACTCGTACCACTATCGTTTTCCTACAACGATGTTACACACTAATGAGTCTCTAATTGAAATCCAATATTAGTATACTTACTACTACAATAGAATTATGCCAACAATGTGTCAAAATTTAATATTGATAAGTTACAAATATTTTTCTGTGAAAGTTAAATTTCAATGAATCAATTGTTATATAACAATTTAAGTGGAAAAATTTCCATTATTGAAATGTTAATATTTAACATTTTAGAGGTGTTCCAATGATTAAATATTCAAAAACTAAATCAATTTACTTCTAAAATTTCCCAAAGTTTGCATTTCAGTTTTAATTGAAGTCAAAGACCTCAAGATAAATTTTCTTGAATTTTTGATTTGTCTAATTATTCTTTACCATTTAATTCCTTGAATATTCATAAAATCATGGAAAAATAGTAAAAAGTTAATAAAAATTACCAAACTTCCGATTTTGGTTCTAACTACAGTAAAAGACTTCCAGATAAATTTTCATGGTTAATAGATATGTCCAACCAATTTTCTTATATTTAATTCTCTAAATAGTTAAATATTCATGAAAAATAGCAATCAGTTAAGAAAATTCCCCAAACTTCTTATATTACTGCCATTACACATAAGTAAGCTGTGAAAAATATAAAAATGGATTTATAAACTGTTTAACCCAATTTTATGATTTTTGTGCATTTATTTTAATAGGAATGGAGATAAATAGAAAACAGTTTCTAAAATCGTCCAAAATTTTTGTAACACTGTTATTACATATATAGAAGCGGTGAAAAATATAAAAGATATTTTTCAATGAGTGTTGCTACTTTTCCTTGTTTAATCCTCTTAAATAATCATTAACTGAATAATAATTATTAAACAGTTAAAGTAAATTACGAAAAATTTTGTACACTTTATTTAAAGAGTAAATAATCTGGGAAAAATACTAAATGTGGTTTTAATATAATGAAATCCGATTTTGTGTATTTAAGTGTATTTAATCCTAGAAAATAGGAAAAAAATAGTATAAAGAAGAGAAAAATCATAAAATTTTTTATGTAGCCTTCTAATGTACTACAAGGTGTTCTGGTAAATTTTCATGAATTTTAGATGAGAAGAACTATTTATTCTATTTTTAGGCCATTATAAATACAAAAATCCGTGAAAAATAGTAATGCAACATGTAAAATTCTGAAATTATGTTTCTGAGTCTGTCACATATGGTTGAAGCTGCGAAAATTTCTAGGTATCCATGTCACCGTTACTAAAGCGGTTTTATGATTTATTGGATCCAAAAAAAAAAGAAAATTCAAAAACATGTTAAATAGTAACAAAAATCGATGAAATTTAATTTGAAGTCATTATTTATCATAGGGGTCATCCAAGAATTTACCTAGGATTTATAGACCTCAGAAAGTATTTTATATGATTTATTGCCCTATTTTGTTGCAATAATTATAATAAATCTAGACTAATGAATTATTTTCTGGAAATTTACAGCGTATCTTATACTGTTGATGGGAATCTGGGAAAAATCGGATTTGGTCAGAAAAGGAGTTTTAGATATTTATTTGGAAATAAATCCTTCATGAACATATTTGAAAGCTTTTAACAACATACTTTGATGATCTAGCATATAAGCTTGAGGATCATCACATGCATGTTGGTTTTAAGTTCATTCATGAGTTTGAGATGTTCAAAAATCGTTTTTGAAAGAAAACTTAGAGTGCATGTGGTGATTTTCCACCAAAACTTGTAGAAAAGTGCATTTTCATGATCTTGACTTAGGTTTAGGTCCTTGGATTTCACCATTTACAACATGCATGTTGTTCTTGGGTGAAATCCTACCACCATCATCATCAAAACTGAGGTGAATGAACATGCACACATATTTTCTAAGAGAAAGGTGTAGAAGAAGAAGGAAACGCAAGAAAAACCTTGAAAACATGGAGGAAAATGAAAGGAAATCGTGTTCTACCTTAATGAACACCACTAGATGATGAAGATTTTGAGTTTGATGTGTGTTCTTGGACTTATTCTCTGGAAAATTTCGTGAGTATAGAGAAATGAAGAGAGAAATGGAGTGGTGGTGATGAAGAGTGTGAGAGAGAATGAGGGGTAGAGTGAGAGAGAAGATGGAGTGGTAGAGTTAATTGATTATCTGTTGGGAAGAGGAGAACGAGAGGAGAGATCCAACCTTTTAATGGAGAGAGGGTCTCCCTCTTTTAAATTTTATAAAATAGAACTTTATTTTATAAAAATATCAAGTTTTTATAAAATGTGCACCTTATTCTAAATTTTCCTTCACAAAACCTTGATTTTTGGCTTAGAAAATAAGGTTAAATACTAATGACTTAAATTTTTATTTTCCTTGATTATATTTCCTTGAATTTTATTATTTTAAGATAATATTATAAGTTTCATAACTATTTTTATAGAATTTTTAATGTTAAAGTTTATAAATGTGAGTTTTTAGGACATTTAGGGGTTTTGAGAGTTTGTAAATCTTTGGATATCAAAATTACTTGAATTTTGAGACTTCAAACTATTTTAGAGTTTCATAACTCTTATTCAAATTAGAAATATTGTTTGTAATTTATTTTATTGGTTTATTGGCATTCTATGTAGTGATTCCGAGATTCAAACGAAATTGAGGAATCAAGTATACTAGTCCTAGTTTCAACTTTGACTTAAGTTTCTATGAGACTCTGACATAATTTCTACCAGTAGGTCAAGTGCATGATGTTTGTATATGATTCATGAAATGTTGTTCGAGTCAAAGAGTGACCCAAGTACGGATAGTCACTACAGCTTAGTAGATGTAGAATTCACATATCAATGTGAAATCTAAGTACACTATCCATTGATTTTAATTGTTTCCAAGTTTCTAGTAGGTTATAACTTAGCTTCTAGTTACTAAGTCTAGTATGTGTCGTGCCTATATGTGCAACTAAGTTTATTCATATCTAGAATCGACTCGAATTTTGACGGTTGTCACATTTGTCGCGCCTGGTAGTTCCTGACTACTTCATGTGTCATCCTTTCCGCACGCTCAACCGCGACTCTCATGGCAACCATTTGGCCAGCCGTTGTGCATGCTCGCTGATGTCGCGTGTCCTCCTCACTATCACAGGCAGGGCTCGGTCTGCAGGTCCACCGTGACTCAAGTCGTAGTGACTCGGTTCATACCAAATGGAGGTCGCACCCCTTGCCGGTGGCTCCACCTCCAGATCTCATGTGCCCATGGGGGCGTAGGTGTTGGATTAATTGTTGGATAAGGTGTCTAAGTCCATAACTATTTATGGTTAGTACTTGACCCGACCCGGCATGGTCCATTTGGGTTGCATGACACCATGCAATTGGATAGACTAAATGAGAGAAATAACACTTGGAGATTATTAATATATTATAAGTTCTAATATATTAATAATATTATTTGATTAGTTTGATCAAGAATTAATTTAGATAACTAATTAAATATATGGGTTGATTATGTAAATCAACCATATCTTGTATAGTGGGCTAAGAGGCTCCATGGATTATCAAGTTGGGTTCCACCCACAGGATGCTCCGTGGATGCTCCATAGGAGTTACAAACCCATGGGTCATGGAAATGAAGAGTCATGACACATTAGGGTTTACATGGTGTAACCCTAGATGTGTCAACACTATATAAGAATTCCATTCTCCACCAAAATCGGATACACATATGAAACAAGAGGGCTAGGCCGATTTTAAGAAGTGTGTATTCTCTCAAAAGTCTTTCCAAGAGCATTTGGTGTTGTGTGAAGCATTTGAGGCAACACACTTGGGGTGCTAGGCTCACAAGGTTTCAAGGAACATAAGCAACAACAAGGTAAGTTATTCTATCTTTCATTCAAATCAAATATTGTTCCCCATGTATGCTAGATAGGAATATAACCTTGGAATTCAACTTTTCATGATAATTAGACAAACATAAATCCAAGGATATTAGGGTTGCATTTACACTTAGGAAGTGTTAGAATGCTCAAAACCCATCAGTGGTATTAGAGTCTAGGCTTGTTTGTTTGTTATTTGTGCTAAATGGTTGAAAAAAAAGTTGATTTGATGCAATCTGCCTGATGAACTCGCCGAGTGCATGGGGGGACTCGCCGAGTTCATTACTCGGCGAGTAGGAGCCTCAGAATGCAGTTTTTCGACATTAGTTGCTGGAAATGGACTAGAAACATTACCCTAAACTGTTTTGGTACTTGAAAACTTGTTTTAGATGGTGTAATGTTCTTGCTAATCCTTTTACAACAACAAGTTATCAAAATTACAAAGTTTTAAGTGTAATTTTTGATTCATGAAAGTGTTCATGTTCATGTTCTTGATCTTATGATGTTTAGATGATCATAGGAATTTTTTGTAATCTATATGGTAGATTAATTCTTGATCATTATGTGTTTTAATGGAGTCCATAACTTGTCCTCAAGTTATGGAAAACTAAAAGTCACTTTGCTTTAAAATCATTAAAAGAACACATGGGTTATAAAAATGAAGAGTCTTCATTTTTAATACCCTAATAAACTCATAAGTTACAAGAAATGAAAAGTTTTGAAAGTTTACAAAACTTTCCCTCAAGTTTTGGAACAAGTAAAGTCAAGTTAAAACTTTAGTTCAAACCCTTAGAATTTTTAAAAGTTAAAATTCAACCATTATACTTATTATTATTATAAGTTAATAATATATATATATATATATATATATATATATATATATATATATATATATATGTGTGTGTGTGTGTGTGTGTGTGTGTGTGGGTGTGTGTGTGTGTGTATAAGATCAAAGCCATCTTACCGCTAGTACGCCTCATTCACGTAGCCAGTCTATAAGGTGGGTATAAGGTTGTTGCCTATAAAATGGCAACTTAATGGGCGTCCACTCTCACCCACCTCTTGCTTGACTGGTGGAGGGTCGTTAGCCGAACGGGTAGGACAATGACTTATAAATTCTCATTAAAAGTATGATGAATATTATAAAGTAACTAAATGTTTTTATTAAATTCCCAATCTTAGTTACTTTCGGAAAAATGTGAATAAGGTGTTAATCCATGAAATTACACTTTACACTTTGTTTAATTCGTTGGTGGAGCGTGTGTGGTTAACCGGCATACTAACTTGGACTTAACAAGGCAGGTAAAGGGTGACTTAAGGTTTATCATAGTATCGGTGAAGCGTGTGTGGTTTACCGGCACATCAATTAAGTGATAAACTTTAAGGGTACCAAGTGATTTGCATGGTTACATCACACCTCGTTTTGTCATCCTCGGTATCCCAGTCACAAAACTTGGAGGGCACACTCGAGACTGAAACATGCCTTTGAAAAGTTCATTGAATCTCAAAAGAATCTAGGAATTTCTAAGAAACCAATCAAAAACCTAATATTTAATATTTCAGTTTTCATGGTGGAAATTGGTGAATCGTCATTCACCTACCATTAAAATATGTTATAGCTTGGATTACGACATACCTCTTCTAAGTTATAATATATTGTGATTGGATCCTAGCCTTAATATTACATGTGGGTGTTTTATTAAGGACTCTATTAATATTTAAACTAATCTTGTCCTCTTCCTTCAAATGTCTTCAAACAATGCTGCTTCTGGCTCTAATCCTAATGGCTCCTTTACCCTTATGAAATTGTGTGGGAAAGTCACTTTTGATGGATCCAACTTCAATGAGTGGATCAGAAACATCAGGATGATTACCCGCTACGAGGACAAAGAATATCCCCTCGACAAGGAGCTTAAGGAGATTGATGAGACCACTGCAACTCCCCAGGAGATCGCTGAATTTCGGGCACATGAAAGGGATGCTACGAAAGTGGCTTGCATCATGACGGCCACGATGACAGCGGAACTCCAAAAGTCTTATGAGGATTTCTACCCTTATGACATGCACCAAGATTTGATGGAAAGATACCATCAAAGTGCAAGACAAGAGAGGTATGAAATCATCTGCTCCATGATAACAACCATGATGAAGGACGGGGAATCCGTCACGAGCCACATGCAGAAAATGCAAAGGTATGTTGATCGGTTGCTGAAGCTTAATGTGAACTTCCATGAGGAGCTTGCAATAGATATCATTTTGCACTCCTTACCATCATGCTATGATCAATTCCGCATGACATATCACATGAATAAGGAAGAGGTCACACTCAGCAAACTTCAGGGTCTTCTTAAGACCGCAGAAACAGGTCTTAAGGGGAAGTCGGTTGTTAACATTCCTACTCCAAACTCCACTCCGGTTTTGGCAATCGGGAAAATTCGAGGGAAGAAGAGAAAGAGTTCTTCAAAGGGTACCAAGGCTAGGACCCTTGATGGCTCTTCTTCAAGTGGAACCAAGAAATGTTTCGTCAGTCCTTATTCTGACCCAAAAGAGGCTGAATGCTTCTATTGCCATGAAAAATCACATTGGAAGCAAAACTGCCCAAAATACCAGCAAGATGTGAAGGATGGGAAAGTTAAACGCAACCATGCAGGTATTTACACTATCTTATCTAATAACTCACCCCATTCTAACTCTTGGATCCTTGATACCGGTTGTGGTATTCATATCTGTTCTGATTTGCAGGGACTAAGAAGAAGTGAGAATGTGGAGCAAGGAAGAATAAACTTAATCATGGGGAATAGGAAAGCTTTACCTGTCACCAAGATTGGAGTTTATACTTTATCGCTAAGTAGTGGGTTTAGTTTAGATTTGAATAAGTGTTGTTATTCGCCAGAAATGGCAAGAAATATTATTTCCTTTCATGCATTGTATAAACAAGGTTTCACCTTTTCATTTGATAATGAAGTTGGTTCTAGTAATGCTTTCTTTAATAATGTTCTTTATTTTAAAGCATTACCTTGTGATGGCGTGTATGAAACAGTATTTGTGGTTGATAACTTAGGAAGTAATGTATTGTGTATTGATTATGTTAATAATAACTTGGATAAAGCATCATTATGGCATTGTCGTCTTGGACATATAAGCAAGAAAAGCATAGGCCAACTCCAAAAGGATGGAGTCTTGGAGTCATTTGACCTAAAGTCAGATGATAGTTGCAAATCATGCTTACTTGGAAAAATGACAAAGTCACCCTTCACAGGTTCTTGTGAGAGGGGTGAAGGTTTGTTGGATCTTGTACACACGGATGTGTGTGGGCCCTTTAAACATGCCGCAAGGGATGCTAATCGTTATTATTTGACTTTTATTGATGATTACAGTAGATATGGATATGTCTACTTAATCAAGCATAAGTAAGAGACTTTCGAAAAGTTTAAGGAATTTAAACAGGAAGTTGAGTATCAATTGGGAAGGAACATTAAGATGCTTCGATCCGATCGAGGTGGTAAGTATCTTAGTTCAGAGTTTCTTGACTATCTTAGGGAATGTGGGATTGTCAGACAATTGACACCTTCCAGGACACCACAGTTGAATGGTGTGGCTGAGCGGCGTAATCGAACCTTGTTGGATATGGTTCATTCCATGATGAGTCGAGCTTCGCTACCAATCTCATTTTGGGGGTATGCCTTAGAAACTGCCGCCCATATCCTTAATCTAGTCCCTACAAAGAAAATTGCCAAAACTCCTCATGAGATGTGGACTGGTAAAGTACCCAAACTAGACCACATCAAGATTTGGGGTTGCAAGGCTTTCGTGAGACGCGAGACTCATGATAAGCTCGAACCTCGAAGTGAGAGGTGTATTTTCATCGGCTACCCACAGCAATCCTTTGGTTACCTCTTCTACAAACCTAGTGAAAATGTGGTCATTGTAGTTAGGAGGGCTTTCTTTAGAGAGAGAGAGAGTTCATAAGCCAAGGAAACAGTGGGAGGCAAGTTGATCTTGAAGAAATTCAAGAGTCAAGCGGTGAAGGAACTTCAAATCCTAGCACTCAACTTGAGGAGGAAACTCCTATTGAGCCAATTGACAAGTCTGTACCTCTGAGGCATTCCACAAGGGTTAGGAATGCACCTGCGCATTGCTATGGATTCCATATTACTGCGAAAGGTGATACACTTATCAGTGATGAGACACTGATAGGCCTGGATGAACCTAACAGTTACACGGAAACCATGGCAGTCCCTGAGTCAGCCAAATGGAAAGAGGCAATGGACAGCGAGATACAGTCCATGTATGACAATCAAGTTTGGAACTTGGTTGAGAATGTACCAGGTCGCAAGACAGTAGGGTGCAAATGGATCTTCAAGAAGAAGACCAGCATGGATGGTAAAGTACACACTTATAAGGAACGACTAGTTGCAAAGGGTTTCTCACAAACTCCAGGAGTTGATTATGATGAGACTTTTTCTCCAGTGGCCAAGATTAAGTCTATTAGGGTTCTGTTAGCCATAGCTGCATTTCATGACTATGAAATATGGCAAATGGATGTCAAAACCGCTTTCCTTAATGGAAAGTTGGCTGAAGATGTTTACATGAGTCAGCCAGAAGGTTTTGTCAGCAACGAGTACCCTAATAAAGTGTGTAAGCTTGAGAAATCCATTTATGGATTAAAGCAAGCACCTCACAGGTGGAATCTTTGCTTTGATGAGAAAGTCAAGGAATTTGGCTTTTCTAGGAGTGAAGATGAATCTTGTGTATATGTCAAGGCAAGTGGGAGTATAGTTAGCTTTTTGGTATTGTATGTGGATGACATACTACTCATAGGAAATGACATCCCAACACTGTAGGAAGTTAAGTCCTGGCTTGGGAAGTGTTTCTCTATGAAGGACCTAGGAGAAGCTGCCTATATTCTAGGGATAAGGATCTTGAGAGACCGAAATAAAAGACTAATTGGACTTAGTCAGAGTACCTACTTGGATAAGGTGTTGAAGAGATTCAACATGCAGGACTCCAAGAAAGGAGAGTTACCCATCCAGAGTAACGCCAGATTGAGTAAGACACAAAGCCCTAGAAATGAGGCTGAGATAGCAGAAACGAGTCGAATACCTTATGCTTCGGCTGTAGGATCGATCATGTATGCTATGACGTGTACTCGACCTGATGTAGCCTTTGCCCTGAGCATGGTTAGCAGGTATCTGGGGAACCCTGGCAAGGCACATTGGACTGCGGTAAAGAATATCCTCAAGTACCTACGGAGGACTAAGGACTGGGTCCTTACCCTCGGTGGGAGTGATGACTTGAGAGTTGTAGGGTATAGTGATGCTAGCTTTCAGACTGATAGGGATAATTTCCGCTCTCAGTCAGGCTGGGTCTTTACCCTAAATGGAGGAGCAATTTCTTGGAAGAGTTCCAAGCAAGTGACAATGGCTGATTCAACTTGTGAATAAGAGTATATTGCAGCTAGCGAGGCGGCAAAGGAGGCGATATGGCTGAAGAACTTCATTGGAGACCTTGGAGTTGTACCAGCTATTAAAGAGCCCATGGAAATTTTCCTGTGATAGTGAAAGCGCTGTTGGCTTAGCCAAGGAACCAAGGGATCACGGGAGATCCAGACACATCGACAGAAAATACCATTTTATCAGACATCGAATAGAAGAAGGACTCCTCTTGGAAAAGAGGGTATCATCAGATGAAAACCCAGCAGATCCCCTCACGAAGGGACTGACTCGGGTTAAGCATCTCCAGCATGCTCGGAGCATAGGGCTGAAGGATGATATTAGATTTAGTAGTTAGATAACCTCGAAATTTGTAAAGTGCAATTGACATTAGATGATGAATAAAAGGTGTTTTATTTATGAGTAAAGTGTTGCTATCTCTTGTCGACCGTTTACTATATTTCTTTTGCGTGTTTTGACTTCCAGAATAATTATGTTTGGTATATCATAGTATTCAAACCTCCACAGTCGGCCATATGTCGGAAGTAGGTATGAATCAAGATTGTCATGATTGGTTGCCGAGGTCTAAGGTGTTGGACATGGCAACAACAATCATGAGTGCTCATAAGTTCTGAGCATTGGACTCAACCCACGCTCACTGGAATCACTTCATGGAATTTATCTCGAGTGATCGTGAGACGGTAATATCATGTAAGTCTTCAAACCTAGAGATATGATTTGTTACTTACGAGTTGGTTATGCATTGATTGTACGAAAACGCATTGGTAACTCGATGTTATAAAATGTGCTTTTGTGTATAATTCAATGAGTGGTAGAACAAACATATGAGTCGAAGTTTATCTGTTCCTTCTTGGATTAGAAGCTGATATCTGGGTCCCTCGATGATTGTGTTTTGACCTATGTGCCGGGCCCGTTCAGAACTAAGTTCATGTGTTCAATTAAGTTCTTTGTCAAACAAATCGGAAATCGGGAAACAAACTGCTGGACAATAAGTAAGACATTATTCCATGTATTTTTCGATTGATATCTAGAACAGAGGATTATATGATCACTTATCTTAAATGGCGTATCAACATCTTCTCAGTTCCGAGAGACCTTGAAAGAGCTATGATTGTTGGTCGGTTCTTGAAGTACTGGAGTTATAGTTATTAGACTTATCCAAGTGGGAGACTGTTGGATAAGGTGTCTAAGTCCATAACTATTTCTGGTCAGTACTTGACCCGACCCGGCATGGTCCATTTGGGTTGCATGGCACAATGCAATTGGATAGACTAAATGAGATAAATAACACTTGGAGATTATTAATATATTATAAGTTCTAATATATTAATAATATTATTTGATTAGTTTGATCAAGAGTTAATTTAGAATTAATTAAGTGATCAAAAGATAACGAATTAAATATATGGGTTGATTATGTAAATCAACCATATCTTGTATAGTGGGCTAAGAGGTTCCATGGATTATCAAGTTGGGTTCCACCCACAGGATGCTCAATGGATGCTCCATGGGAGTTACAAACCCATGGGTCATGGAAATAAAGAGTCATGACACATTAGGGTTTACATGGTGTAACCCTAGATGTGTCAACACTATATAAGAATCCCATTCTCCACCAAAATTGGCTACACATATGAACAACAGGGCTACGCCGATTTTAAGAAGTGTGTATTCTCTCAAAAGTCTTTCCAAGAGCATTTGGTGTTGTCTGAAGCATTTGAGGCATCACACTTGGGGTGCTAGGCTCACAAGGTTTCAAGGAACATAAGCAACAACAACGTAAGTTATTCTATCTTTCATTCAAATCAAAGATTGTTCCCATTGTATGCTAGATAGGAATATAACCTTGGAATTCAACTTTGCATGATAATTAGACAAACATAGATCCAAGATTATTAGGGTTGCATGTACACTTAGGAAGTGTTAGAATGCTCAAAACCCATCATTAATGTCTAAGCCCATAACTATAATTGGTAAGACTTGACCTGACCCGGCATGGTCTATTTGGGTTGCATGGCATCATGCACTTGGATAGACTATAATGAGAGAAATAACACTTAAGGTTGATGAATATATTATAAGTTCTAATATATTAATAGGATTATTTAATCAGTATTGATCAAGAATTAATCTAGAATTAATTAAGTGATCAAAAGAAGACTAATTAAATATATGGGTTAATTGTGTAAATCATCCATACTTGTATAGTGGGCTAATGCTCCATGGATAATAAAGTTGGGCTAAAATCCATAGGATGGTCCATGGATGCTCCATGGTGTATTTGAACCCATGGATCCAAGGAAATGGAAGACCATGACAATTAGGGTTTACAGTAATTGTAACAACTATATAAGATCATATTCTCTAGGAAAATCGGTCACTATGAAGAAGAGGAAAGGGCTAGCCGATTTAGGAGTTTTCAAGTTTTCTCTCAAGTTATTCCAAGTGTATTTGGTGTTGTGTGAACCATTTGAGGTGTCACACTTAAGGCACTAGGAACTCAAGCTTCATGAAGACATTCTACATCAAAGAGGTATGTATTCTATCTTGTTATATTCATTATTTTGTATGCTAGATTAAGATAATACGTTGGATGTTCATATTTGCATCTATAATAGAGAAAACATAGATCCAAGGTATTTAGGGTTGCATGTACACTTAGGAGTGTTAGAATGCTCAAAACCCAATAGTGGTATCAGAGCCTAGGCTTGTTTTCTTGTTATACTTGCAAAAGTAGCTGAAAAATCGAGTTTTGATGCTGTCTGCCCAGCAGACTTGCAAAGTCTATGAATGGACTCGCCGAGTCCAAGGCAAAATGCATCCAACTCGCCGAGTTGGTTCATGCACTCGACGAGTTTGACCCCCAGACATCATATATTCGACTTTTTTTGGTTGGAATTGGACTAGGAACATTACCCTAAGATGTTTTGAACTTATAAACTTGTTTTTGATGGGGTAATGTTCATGCTAATCCAATTTCAAAGATAATTGTCATTAGATTCATGTTTTGTATGAGTTTAAGGTTTAGCTAATTACATGAAAAAGTTTGATTTGAATTATCTTGTTCTTATGAGTTGCTTAGATTAATAGAAAGTTATGTGAAATTATTGTTTTCAATCCAAATTAATCTAAGAGTTGATGCTAAAATGTGTTTTTGTAACTTGTCCTCAAGTTATATGAAAAGTCACATTTAAGAATCATAAAACTCATAATAGTTGGCAAAGGTTACAAAATGAAGAGTCTAGTTCTAATTAAATGGTTTTATGACTCCATAACTTGTCCTCAAGTTATGGAGGTTCAAGAGTCTCTTCATTAAATAATAAATAAAATAAAAAAAATTGTAACCTGAATTAGTTCCATAAGTTACAATAAAAAAAGTTATTTTTTTTATTATTAATTAGTTTAAAGTGTTCCATAAGGTTTCCTCAAGTTATGGAACTTGAAGAGTTTTTTAATTAAAACTACTTTAAACTCATAAGTTATGGACTTAATTAGTTTTGAATAGTTTCAAAACTTGCCCTCATGTTTTGGAATTTTAAAAGTTTTCTTTTATGAATAATTTAATTCCAAGTTTGCCCTTCTAATTTTAAAAGTTAAAATTCAACCCTTAAACTTTATAATATTATAAGTTAATAATATATATATATATATATATATATATATATATATATATATATATATATATATATGTGTGTGTGTGTGTGTGTATGTGTATAAGAGTAAAGTCAGTCTTACTGTTAGTAGGCCTCATTCATGAAGCCGGTCTATAAGGGGGGAATAAGGTTACTCCCTATAAAATGGCAGTTTAATGGGTGTCCACTCTCACCCACCGCTTCCTTGACCGGTGGAGGGTCGTTAGCCGAACGGGTAGGACAAGGACTAGAATTCTCCCTTCATTAAAAGTATTAATGATAAATACTAAGTAACTAAACCCTTTATTAATACCCAATCTTAGTTACTTTGGAAAATGTGAATAAGGTGCTAATCCATGAAATTACACTTTGCACTTTGTTTAAGTCGGTTAGTGGAGCGTGTGTGGTTAACCAGCACACTAAATCGTATTTAACAAGGTAGACAAAGGGTAACTTAATGTTTATCATAGTATCGATGGAGCGTGTGTGGTTAACCGACACATCGTTTGAGGGGTAAACATTTAAGGGTACCAAGTAATTTGCATGGTTACTTCACACCTTGTTTTGTGATCCTCGGCATCCCAGTCACAAAACCTGAAGGGCACACTCGAGATTGAAACATGCCATTGAACAGTTCAATGAATCTCAAAAGATCTAGGAGTTTCAAATCCAGTTAAAACCTAATAATACATTTTGTTTATCTTGGTGGAAATTGGTGAATCGTCATTCACCTACCTTCAAATATTTTATAGCTTGGATTACGGCATCCCTCTTCTAAGTTATAAAATAGTTTGTAGGGTTCTAGCCTTAATATTTCATATTAGGTGTTATATTAAGGACTTTAGATCAACTATCTTGAACATCTCCCAAAAGATGTCTGGTTTAAATATCTATGATCTTCCCAAACTCTTGAAACAAGCTTTCCTAAATGAAGATGATGTCCCATGGAAATCATACTTCTTTCACCTCCTCCAATTATTCTCCCTAACCCACAAGTTCTTGAAAAGTTTAAGGTCACTCAAGCCCTATTGGAAAGGGAAGGTCTAGGTGTGATCACATCTTGGAGATGTAGTCACATATTGACAAGCCGGGAGAGTTGTGTCATAGTCTTGAGAAAGTTGGTGGCTCAACTACTTTCTAAGTCACATAGTGAGTTCTTTTGGAATACCTATGAAACAGACTATGAAAAGACCCTTAATGATCTTGTTTATTTCCTAAGATCAACTTCCTAAAACTTTATGGACATTGACAATGATGACATTGGATATCTAGTAAAGCTCTCTCTTCCCAGTGGAAAGGGATTGGCCATAGTCAACTCGGTTGACCAAATGGTAAAGAGAAAGGCTAAGTCTGTGATAGTCCCATGTTACATTACCAAAGCATCCATATGTTGAATTGCCAAAGAAAGAGACATTGGTTACGAAGCTGCCAAATTTACCTAAGGATGTTAAAGTCAATAAGTTTGACTCTACTTCAGGTAAAGTCCACTATCTAACTCTGCTATGTTTCTACTCTGAGATTCTTGATACCTGATGTGACTGGGTCACATGGTGATGTTTTAAGAATCAATGAAAAGTGAAGAAACTTAAAGAAAGAATATGCTGAATCTTATCGCGTAGATGGATTTCTATCGCATAGTTTGAAGATCGGATTCTCGAGCTATTTCTTAGGAGTTATGATATATTGCTTAGAAATAGATAACAACAAAGTTTTCATGTGCTTTTGGACTGTAAGGATAGTTTTCCGCAAAGTTTTAAAATACAAGGAAAATTTCTGATTTTATCTATTTTAAAATATCCTTACAATGGCATCTGTGAAAATTTTTGTTGCTTATAAGAGTTCGTAAATAGCAAGAGTGGAAATATGAAATTGATTCTTTCATTTATGGTAATGTCTAAATTTACCAAATAAGGAAAGATTCTCATCACCCAAGTTTCAATTGGACCGAAACTTGGAATCATACAACTTGTACAGTATGATGAATGAGAACTTTCAGCTTTGGAAAATTAAGACTAGTTCCTTGTTCACATGTATATGTGAGTCAAGTGAAGGACTAAGGGATCGAGTACACATTCTTGTGCATTGGTCAAGTCCACCAAAAAAAAGATTGATAAGATTATTCGTCATAATTTACTAAAGCTCAGTAAATATGGTTACACTTACAAGCTTAAGTGTAATTCTGAGACATTGGAAAAGGTTCCAATGTATGACAGAGTGAATAAGAAGAATCAATTTAGGCAGAAAGATAAAAGTTTCTCAAATCTGAAAAGATGGGAGAATACTTTAGTATCAGTTTTTATGATCATCTTAACGATCTAGAGACCTTATCACAATTCATCCTCTAAGTGCATTTTGATAGCTCAGAAGAGGAGCTATGAATTGTTGAAATAGTTAAATCAAGAAGACGAGTCATATTTCATTCCAAAACAAGTCTTAGATTCATACTCCAAGATTGTAAGTTGAGTGACATATCTTAAAGGAAGGTTTAAAACACTTTTCAAATGTAAGAGTAAAAGTTTCCTACTCTTGTACATTTGAAATTGGTAAGTTGTGATGTTTTGGATAAAACAAAGACCAACTAAGGCCAATTGTGTGAAGTGTTTGTCTTGATTAGAATCCGCACTATCGCTTGGATGTTTGACAAGGGAGTCTTATAGGTCAAGAGGACAGTGGGAGTCTTAAAGGTCTTGAAAGTCTCAAGAACTAATCAAGAATAAAACCTAAAGTTCTTCACTAGCACACAACTTGAGGTTTATAACCTATCGTGTTGACATATTATATGCCCATTCCAGTTAAAGTTAGCTTTGCATATGAGTTCTTAGAGTTCTCAATTGGTTGCATAACAACTTGGAAGCAATGACAGGCCCTTGAGCTGCCAGATGGCAAGAAATTAAGATTGAGTTCAGTCCATATGAGTTTGGATTTGTCATTATCCTTGTCTTGTGACTATGGTTTTGACAATTCACATGGATAAGAACACATACACCATTAAATCTAAGGGTCATAACGTTTCTCTCCGATTCATGAAAATGATGGTGAGGAAACACTTCCACCAAGTAGATTTGAAGAAGATAGCAATTGTGATATTTGCATTCTCAAATTCGTTAGTGGAGCTTTGTGGTTAACCGACACACTAACATGGACTTGTGAGAAGTGGCAAAGGTCTAAGCAATTGAGACTATGATTACGGTATCCCTTTTCATAGTTCTAAAATTGTTTAGACACACCTGTGAGCTATCTAAAAGAGGTGTATTATTTTGATAAAGTTTTATCAAAACAATCTAGTATTAGAAACCTGAACTTTGGTAACAAAGTCAGCTGATTTCTGAGTACATGTCAAAGCTAGTGGGAGCATAAGTGTTATGCTAATAATCATCATGTTAGTGGGAGCATGATAATTATGATAAAGGTTGCAAGTTAGCAATGTTAATTATAGAAAACAAAAGGTTTCAATTGGGAAAAAGTTGTTTTGCTATAATTAAGGGAGAGGAAATTATACTTCATCTCAAATCTAAAACCTTAGATTGAGGTTTTAAAATTTTGAGAACTTGGCAAATAGAAATGGAAATATTATTGCAAAAGACTGGTTTAGTCTTTATGTGAGACATCATGAATCGTGTCCCATATGCTTCAGATATAGGATCGATTACATGTGCTATATTCATCCTTTCTAAAATTTTCCAAATGCCTGGGGCATTAAGAAGAGAAAAGGTCTAGAATTGGATATGACTAAAAGGATTAAACAATTGTCGAGGACAATCTAAGGTTTACCAAAGTTTGGTTGCTCAAGGATAGTTGGAAGTATAGTGATAATTCTGGAAGGACCATATTGACATAATCTATAGGGAGGCAACTCTTGTTCAGAAGTGATAGTCAAATGGGAATATGGAAATGTTTCAAAGTTAGAAATTATTCAATCTGTGTAAGATTAGGAAACTTAATGCAAGATGGATGTTCCAAGGAGCTGATCTCCTTAGGAATGCTCTGTAATGGTTGTTGTCAAGTCTTTCTGACTTTGTGCATAGTCATTACAAGAGGATCAATGCATATAAATTTAGAATCTAACATATTTTAGTAAATGGCATCAATGTTTGAAACTCAATCCATGCCATATAAAAATCCCAAGATCTCATAACATAAAAATCTCGTGTGTGTGTACTGATGAAGTCGACGCCTTTCCACGGTCATCACTAGTACCTGAAACAAATAACACCAAACACTGTAAGCACAAAACTTAGTGAGTTCCCCAAAATACCACACATAACACATATTATCCACTCGAGGCTATAACTCTGTGGGTCCGTGGACCCTACTCTGTGAACCATCTGGTTCTATCTCTATGAACCTTCCGGTTCCAACTCTATAAACATGCACAACATAAATCACATAGAAATAATGCAGTACAACACATAACATACATATAGCATACAAATACTCTGTCACATAACTCTGATTACCTACTAAAGGTAAAGTATAGTGAGAAAACTCACCTCGCGTATCTCGATAACTCGCAAATCCCGGAAATCACTCGCGCTCGATCCCCCGAGCTATAATCCTCCTATAACACAATATATCTCTAATTAACACTTTCACAACTAAGGTTGACTAACCCTATCAAGTCAACACTGGTCAACTATGGTCAATGGTCAACGGTCAACTTTGACCGGACTCGGCGAGTGCACTAGAGCGACTCGGCGAGTTTATACGTGTTCACTGACTCCCTCGGATCCTCTCTTGACACATCGAGTACTTCCCTAACTCGACGAGTTCCACCTGGCATGAATCGCGGGGCCACCACGACTCAACTCGCCGAGTCTCAAGAACAACTCGGCGAGTTCCGGCTTGACTCAGCCCCCTATTGACTCTCGCTGACTCACTGGGTCATCCCCCAACCCGGCGAGTCTACTCGCTGAACAATTTAGGTGAAACCCCAACCCTACTCGCCGAGTCTCAAGAACAACTCGGCGAGTTCATGCCATGCACAAACTCTATTGACCTTCTAAGGTCAGATCTGCTTCCCCAAAGCATAGATCTAGCCTTCCCAAGCTTAAATGTGATGTAAAGTTCGAAACTTGATGCTTGTATAACCCCCACAAGGCATCAAAAGGAGATTTGGTCCCAAAAATGACAACCTAGGTCCAATAACTCCATAATAACCCAAAAAGCTCCAAGGGTTAGGGTCTCTGGACCTCTTTGAGTCCAGATCCAAGGCACAAACTCGAAGAGGGACCATTTGCTTCACATAATCACTCTCCAAAGGGGGTTAGAAAACCCTAACTCTAAAGATCAACCCTAAAACTGAAGGAGGTTTGAACTATTACCTCAAAATGAAGCCTCTGGACTCTGGATCTGCTGGAATCTCACCTCCTCCTTGCTCTTGCCACCTTCTTCTTGCTAAACAAGGAATACAAAGGCCCAAAAGTGACTTCCTCTCTCCCAAAACGATTTAGCTCTGTTAGGGTTCTCTCAAGGGACTGGTAGCCGCAATGGGAGGCTATAAGTGCCTTTAAATAGACTCCAAACATAGGGAATTAGGGTTTCATTAAACAGCATTGACTCGCCGAGTCCACTTTTGGACCCGCCGAGTCTACACGCGAACCCGTGCCCATAGTCGCGATCATAATCGGCGAGTTTGAGCTCCAACTCGCCGAGTCTCCTCCCAATCACCACAATTATAAGAATGAATAATACCTGGGAATACGGGCTGTTACAATTCTCCCCCAATAGAACTAGACTTCGCCCTCGAAGTCTCGCTCTGCAAATAACTCCGGATGCTACTCGCGCATCTCACGCTCCGACTCCCAAGTCATCTCGGACCCCTTCTGATGCTGCCACTAAACAAAAACCAAGGGTACCTCCTTGTTCCTCAGAACCTTGATTTTCTGATCTCTGATTGCCAATGGTCTCTCAGCATAATTCAGGCTCGCATCCACCTGAATATCCTCTAATTGAACCACTGCCGACTCATCGGCTATACACTTCCGCAATTGCGACACGTGGAAAGTGTCGTGAATCTGTCCCAACTCTGCTGGCAATTCCAAACGATAGGCTACCCTACCTACCCTCGCGACCACTAGAATGGACCAATATATCAGGTCCCCAACTTGCCCCTCTTCCTGAATCGAATCACTCCTTTCCAAGGAGAGACCTTCAGGAGCACAAAGTCGCCAACCTGAAAGTCAAGCTCGGACCGGCATCTGTCCGCATAACTCTTCTGACGACTCTGAGCGGTCAACAACCTCTGTCTGACTTGCTGGATCTGCTTTGTCGTCTGAAGCACGATCTCTGTACTGCCCATCACACGTTGTCCAACCTCTCCCCAGCAAATGGGGGTCCTACACTTCCTCCAATACTACAGCTCAAAGGGTGGCATAACAATGCTCGAATGATGGCTGTTGTTGTAGGAAAACTCTGCCAAGGGCAAGTACGTATCCCAACTCCCCCTGAAATCCAACACGCATGCCCGGAGCATGTCCTCGAGCGTCTGAATCATCCGCTCACTCTGTCCGTCTGTCTGGGGGTGATATACAGTACTAAAATGCAGCCTAGTACCCAACTCCTCATGAAACTTCTTCCAGAATCTGGAAGTGAAAACTACATCCCGGTCTGAGACAATCGAGATCGGCACCCCATGCCGAGATACCACTTCCCTCACGTACATCTCTGCTAACTTCTCTGCGGAGGAGCTCTCACTAATAGCAAGGAAGTGGGCGCTCTTCGTTAACCTGTCCACAGTCACCCAAATTGCATCGACTCCCCTAGCAATCCTTGGCAATTTGGTGATAAAATCCATGGTGATCTGTTCCCACTTCCATTCAGGAACCTCCAACGGATGCAACTTACCATGCGGTCTCTGGTGCTCGGCCTTAACCCTACGGCAGGTTAAGCACATCTCAACAAACCACGCAACATCCCTCTTCATATAGGGCCACCAATACTCCCTCCTCAGGTCCAAATACATCTTAGTGGCCCCAGGATGGATCGAGAATTTCGACCGATGAGCCTCTTCCATCAAATGGTGCGCGCCCCTCCCACAAACGGTACCCATATACGCCCCTGAAAAGTCATAAGCCCCCGACCATCGGTAACGAACTCCGATACCAACCCAAAAACTCGCTCTCTTCTGGTTCTCCAATCTCACGGCCTCAGCCTGTGCTCCACGAATGGTGTCCAACACTGGAGCCATCACGGTCAATCGCAAACATACACCTCGCAATGGGCCACTCTCCACCTTGCGACTCAAGGCGTCGGCTACCACATTAGCCTTGCCCGGATGGTACAGAATCTCACAATCATAATCCTTGACCACATCCAACCACCTCCTCTGCCGCATATTTAGGTTGGGCTGATCCATCAAATACTTCAGGCTCTTATGGTCCGTGTATATCGTACACCGAACCCCATACAGATAGTGACGCCAAATCTTGAGGTCGAACACCACTGCCCCCAACTCTAGATCATGGGTGGGATACCTCGTCTCATGAGGTTTCAGCTGCCTCGATGTGTATGCTATCACATGCCCTCTCTGCATCAGCACCGCTCCCAACCCCAAGATCGATGCATCACAGTATATCACAAAGTCCTCCATCCCCTCCGGGAGGGCTAACACCGTAGCTTCGCATAACCTTTGGCGAAGCGTCTCAAAGGATGCATGCTGCTCGGGGCCCCATGAAAAAGCGACACCCTTCCGGGTCAACCTGCTGAGTGGCACTGCGATTTTAGAGAAATCCTTGATAAATCTCCGATAATAACCTGCCAACCCTAGGAAGCTCCTGATCTCGGAGGGTGACCTCGGCACCTCCCAACTTATCACCGCCTCAACTTTGTCCGGGTCGACCAATATCCCTTTCTGGTTAACGAGATGACCCAAGAACTGGACCTCTCGTAACCAAAAATCACACTTGGAGAATTTGGCATAAAGCCTCTCCGATCTCAGAACTCCGAGGATCTCCCTCAAATGCTCCTCATGCTGCTCTCTAGATCTCGAATATACCAAAATGTCGTCGATGAATACAATCACCGACCGATCCAGCATCAGCCTGCACACTCAGTTCATGAGATCCATGAACACTGTCGGGGCATTGGTGAGCCGAAAGACATTACCACAAACTCGTAATGCCCATAACGCGTCTTGAACGCTGTCTTCTGGATGTCCTCATCTCGCACCCTCACCTGATGATATCCAGACCTCAATTTGATCTTGGAGAACCAAGATGCTTCCAGTAACTGATCGAACAAATCGTCGATCCTTGGCAACGGGTAACGGTTCTTGACCGTCATCTTGTTCAACTCCCGGTAATCAATGCACATCCGATGTGAACCATCCTTCTTCTTGACAAACATGATAGGCGCTCCCCACGGCGAGCTGCTCGGCCGAATAAACCCCTTTCCCAGCAGCTCCTAAAGCTGCGAGGATAACTCTTGCATCTCTGGAGGTGCAAGGCGATAAGGCACCTTAGCGATAGGCGCAGCCCCCAGAACCAAATCGATACGGAACTCCACTTGCCTCACAGGAGGCACACCCGGCAACTCCTATGGAAATACATCCGGGAACTCACGCACTATCGGAACCTCCTCAACTGACCTCAGCCTCTCAGAATCCACCCGCGTATCCATCACATACGCCACAAAACCCTTACAGCCCTGCTGAAGACACTGCCTCACCCTAGCGGACGAACAAAACGCTGACCCAGAACGTGTACCCTCGCCGTACACCGTAAGGACTCCCCCACTAGGGTCTTGTATGGTCACCAACTGTCGGTCGCAGTTGATAACCGCACCGAACCTGCTCAACCAGTCCATGCCCACAACAACACATACATCACCCATCGCAATAGGAACCAAATCAATCGGGAACTCAACACCGAAAATCTTGAACACGCACCCCCGGAGAGCCTCCGTGGCATATATCATCCTCTCGTCAGCTATGGAAACTCTCAGAGGCCGACTCAATGCCTCACGACTAACACTAATATGCTGACTAAAAGCCAAAGATACAAAAGACCGACTCGCACCCGAGTCAAATAACACCAAGGCAGGTACAGAATTCACAAGAAAAGTACCTACGCATAACATAGTATAAGCATAATATCTAAACATCAAAATAAATACACGAAAGAATACATACCAGCCACGACATCGGGCGCTGTGTGGACCTCCTCCGCGGTCAACTGAAAGGCTCTCCCTCGTGCCCTCGGCGCCTCGGCCTTCACTGGCCGACTCTCGGTAGCTCTGATGGCGGCAGGGACAGATCCCTGAGGTGCTCCCTGAGCTGATCCCCGCAACTGCGGACACTCCGCCTTCCGGTGTCCGGTCTGGTTGCAGTGAAAACACACTGCAAACCCCTTGGGGCAGTCCTTGGCCATATGCCCCTCCTTGCCACACTTGTAGCATGATCCAGCTCTACATACTCCATCAT
The DNA here is from genome assembly GCF_051521515.1 of Lactuca serriola. Taxonomy (NCBI): domain Eukaryota; kingdom Viridiplantae; phylum Streptophyta; class Magnoliopsida; order Asterales; family Asteraceae; genus Lactuca; species Lactuca serriola. The sequence continues at coordinate 217,009,119 of NC_136408.1, forward strand.
GACCCTTGCCGCACTTTCCACAAGTGCGGCCCTTCTGGCTCCCCGCTTTGGGATCAGCGGGCTTGGCCCGCTTGGCTGCCGGCTGGGACTGTGCCGGTCACCGATCCCTCCCCTGAGACTCCGCCTCCTCCCTGGCCTGAGTCTCTAGCTCGATCTCCCTCTTCCGGGCATTTGCCTGAAGCTCGGCAAATGTCCGGTACGAGGAGTTCGCCACGAACTCCCGAATATCTCGCCTCAAAATACTCAAATATCGGCTCATACATGCCTGCTCAGTGGACACGTGCTCAGGGCAGAACATCGCCTCCTCGTGGAACATCCTGGTAATCACCATAACAGACTCAGTACCCTGCTTGAGGGTCAGAAACTCCTAGGCCAAACGCTCCCTCTCCACCTAGGGAACGTACTCATCTCGGAAAATGGCAGTGAACCTCTCCTAGGTCACTGCCGCAAGCTCAACAGGCATAAAGTGCGCCGTCACAAACTTCCACCAGTCCTTCGCTCCCAAGCGAAGCTGGTTCAGCGCGAACCGAACTCTCAAATGCTCAGGAGATGAGCAAGTGAAGAAACACCCCTCTATGTCAAAAATCCATCTCATAGCCACCACCGGGTCCTGGGTCCCATCAAACTCCGGCGGTTTTGTGTTGCTGAACTCTCGGAACAGCAACACATCACCACCCTGCGGCCTCGCGGCAGCAATAGCTGCAGTGGCCGCTGCAACAGCAGCCTCAGAAAGAGCACCATAATGCTCGTGGAAAGTCTCAATCAACGTGTTCTTAATATACCCAAACATCTCTGGTATCTCTGCCCTGATGGCCACAGCCACCTCCTCATGGATGAACTGGCGGATCTCCTCATCACTGACCCCACTGCTCTCAGGCATAAGATGTGTCCTCACCATGATCTACCTCTGAAATACAACATACGATAAATAGAATCCATTCGAGCATACTCACACTCAACAACTCATTCCTCCTTGATCCTTGGCATTCCAAAGATTCTTACTTGGGCTATACACCGCCCCGGTGCTTTCAGTAGTACGGGCCCAATACTACTGTCCGCACCGTATCAGAATACACCCCAAGTCCTCCTCTTCGGATCCCAAATTCCAAGTACTCTATTATGTATAATCCACTCTCTAGCAGATCTCTCATAAGTCCCTCGCTGCTACCTACTCACTCTCAAACATCTCATAGCAGCTCACCTCTCCCTAGGCTAAGGTATCGCAAATCAGGCCACTCTAGTCCTAATAGGAGTACCTAGCCTACTCTAGCATGAGAATACATCATATCCATATCAATATCACATAACATGAGGGTATTTTGGGAAATCACTGTGCGGGCGCGGACTGATCGTACATACAACTCTGCTCTACATTTTTCCAAAAATCTTTAACTCTTTTTGAAAATACTTCTCAAATCCTCAGTTTTAGTTCAAATACGCCCGAAGGTGTACTCGAATCCCTCAAACCAAGGCTCTGATACCAACTTGTAACACCATAATTTTCAAAACAATTTTTCGCATTTTATAAGAACATAATTCATTTAATATTCATAAAAACATTAATGTTTGAAACTCAATCCATGCCATATAAAAATCCCAAGATCTCATAACATAAAAATCCTGTGTGTGTGTACTGATCAAGCCGGAGCCTTTCCACGGTCATCACTAGTACCTGAAACAAATAACACCAAACATTGTAAGCACAAAGCTTAGTGAGTTCCCCAAAATACCACACATAACACATATTAGCCACTCGAAGCTATAACTCTGTGGGTCCGTGGACCCTACTCTGTGAACCCTCTGGTTCTATCTCTGTGAACCTTCCGGTTCCAACTCTATAAACATGCACAGCATGAATCACATAGAAATAATGCAGTACAACACATAACATACATATATCATACAAATACTCTGTCACATAACTCAGATTACCTACTCAGGGTAAAGTATAGTGAGAAAACTCACCTTGCATATCTCGATAACTCGCAAATCCCGGAAATCACTCGCGCTCGATCCCCCGAGCTATAATCCTCATATAACACAATATATCTCTAATTAACACTTTCACAACTAAGGTTGACTAACCCTATCAAGTCAACACTGGTCAACTATGGTCAATGGTCAACGGTCAACTTTGACCGGACTCGGCGAGTGCACTAGAGCGACTCGGCGAGTCTATACGTGTTCACTGACTCCCTCGGATCCTCTCTTGACACGTCGAGTACTTCCCTAACTCGACGAGTTCCACCTGGCATGAATCGCGGGGCCACCACGACTCAACTCGCCGAGTCTCAAGAACAACTCGGCGAGTTCCGGCTTGACTCAGCCCCCTATTGACTCTCGCTGACTCACTGGGTCATCCCCCAACCCGGCGAGTCTACTCGCTAAATAATTTAGGTGAAACCCCAACCCTACTCGCCGAGTCTCAAGAACAACTCGGCGAGTTCATGCCATGCACAAACTCTATTGACCTTCTAAGGTCAGAACTGCTTCCCCAAAGCATAGATCTAGCCTTCCCAAGCTTGAATGTGACGTAAAGTTCGAAACTTGATGCTTGTATAACCCCTACAAGGCATCAAAAGGAGATTTGGTCCCAAAAATGACAACCTAGGTCCAATAACTCCATAATAACCCAAAAAGCTCCAAGGGTTAGAGTCTCTGGACCTCTTTGAGTCTAGATCCAAGGCACAAACTCGAAGAGGGAGCATTTGCTTCACATAATCACTCTCCAAAGGGGGTTAGAAAACCCTAACTCTAAAGATCAACCCTAAAACTGAATGAGGTTCGAACTATTACCTCAAAATGAAGCCTTTGGACTCTGGATCTGTTGGAATCTCACCTCCTCCTTGCTCTTGCCACCTTCTTCTTGCTAAACAAGGAATACAAAGGCCCAAAAGTGACTTCCTCTTTCCCAAAACGATTTAGCTCTGTTAGGATTCTCTCAAGGGACTGGTAGCCGCATTGGGAGGCTATAAGTGCCCTTAAATAGACTCCAAACCCGGGGAATTAGGGTTTCATTAAACAGCGTGGACTCGCCGAGTCCACTTTTGGACTCGCCGAGTCTAGACACGAACCCGTGCCCATAGCCGCGATCATACTCGGCGAGTTTGAGCTCCAACTCGCCGAGTCTCCTCCCAATCACCACAATTATAAGAATGAATAATTCCTGGGAATCCGGGCTGTTACAACGTGGCAGGTGAAGCATTAAGAGGAATGGACAAAAATCTTGAGGTCAGGAATGACGGAGTTCGTTGTCTCACGAAACGGATCTGGATACCAAAATTTGTTGGATTTCAGGACGTTGTCATGAACGAAGTTCATAAAACTCATTATTCAGTGCATCCCAGCTCAGATAAGATGTATTTAGACCTCAAGAAGTTGTATTGGTGGCCGAACATGAAAATCGAAATAGCTACCTTTGTGTGCAAGTGCCTGACTTGCGCCAAGGTTAAGGTGGAATATCAGAAGCCATCGAGAGTACTTCAGCAGCCACAGATACCCGAGTGGAAGTGGGAGCGGATTACGATGGATTTCATTACCAAATTACCAAAGACAATGGGTGGACTTGACACCATTTGGGTAATCGTCGATAGACTAACCAAATCTGCACACTTCCTACCAATAAAAGAGATAGAGAAAATCGAGAAGCTAACAAGGATCTACATTAAAGAAGTGGTGCGACTTCACAGGGTACCGATATCCATTATCTTCAATAGAGATAGTCAGTTCACGTCACGGTTCTGGCAGTCCCAACAGAAAGCTTTGGGAACTAGGCTAAACATGAGTATAACCTACCATCCACAGACCGACGGGCAGAGTGCAAGGACCATTCAGACATTAGAGGATATTCTAAGATCTTGTGTGATAGACTTTGGTAAAGCTTAGGATGCTCATTTACCCCTTATCGAATTCTCATACAATGATAGTTATCATACTAGCATCAAAGTCGCTCCGTTTGAAGCCCTCTATGGCCATAAGTGCAGATCACCCCTATGCTGGGCTGAGGTGGGCGATATGCAACTAGCAAGAGGAAAAGTTTCTAACAGCACACTCACTGTCCCGAAGATCATACAGGAAACAACAAAGAAGATCGTCCAAATTCGATCAAGATTGAAGGCTTCGCAAGACCGACAAAAGAGCTACGCGGATAAGAGACGTAAACCTTTGGAGTTCCAAGTTGGAGATCGAATACTTCTAAAAGTATCACCTTGACAGCGTACAACAACAAAGTTGTGGCCTGTTTACAGGCTGTTTTACCCAACCTAAACTTGATATGTTTACAAAACTGTCGAGTACATGCTTAAGAGTTATCCACACCTTGTAACATGCTGATCAAGGTGTGTATAGTTTACACTCATTATTTCAAATGTCATTTTATGGAAATACAATGACTTGCATTACAAGGTTTCAGTCAAACACACACAACACTTTTGATATACTATAATAGGTATAGTTTGAACACTTCGTTTGAAAAAGAAATAGTAACTCAATCGACTTACAAAACAAATATTTCATTGCACACTACATGAACTTGTTAATAAATAAACTTGCGAGACATTCTCCTTCATGGTACTCCTAAGTACCACAGAAAAGTCCTGTAGTTATAATCAGAATCTCCTGGAGGGAGAACCTGATAGTTGTGTATAGATATATACTGGGTCTGACAAACCCACACCTAAGCTACATGCAACAGCTAGACCGGCAGGTCTGGGGTGACAAGTGTCATAACATTCCGACGCCTAAAGAACATCGCATACGAGGTCTTCTAGTCTTTAGTATGGTTATAACATCTCACATGGGGTATTAACAAAACATAAATTTCACGAGAATTCTAAGATTTTGCATAAAAGAGTTTTATTAAATGTAAAAGTATAGATAAGTATGACGATTTACTTACATATCCTAAGTGTCGGTTCAGTTGAGACTACAACAAACCTTTTTGAAAATATTGGATTTTCTGGTAACAAACTTGTAACAAACTTAAAGGAAATACATTTATTCTTCACCCATAAATTTCTTATGAACTCACCAGCTTTATGCTGATACTCTCTTTTCAAAACAACTTGTATTCTCAGGTAATCAGTAATTCAGGTAACCACAAGATTTCTGAAGTCAAGACGCTAAGGCGTAGATTCTTTTTCTATATTTTGAACATCATATGTAATTTATTTGGAAACATGTATTTTGGAAACATTGTAACCTTTTAAATTATATTTATGATGGTTGTGTTTGCTTTCTTCACTATGGTTATGATACTGAGCATGACGTCCTCCACCCCCGAACGTTTCCGCCGTTCAGGTTTGGGGGTGTGACTGTGTGTCCCTATATAAAGAATGAGATGGCCTCATTCATGGCCACCATCCTCAGATTTCAAACCCTCTTAAACCATAAACCTTCGTTCATGGAGCTTGTGAGTACATTTGAGAGCCTTTGAGTGTTTTTGTGTGTTCTTGGAGTGAAGAAGAAGCTTTGGAGAAGAAGGAGTGAGAGTCCAGGCCCTTGGATTTGAGCATATATATGTTGGGAGCTTCATATAGAGGTATAAAGCTTCAAAATTTCTCACCCTTTTGATTTGTGCATCTTAGTAGAGTATTTTAGGGTTTTGTCCCAAAAGTTGGATACTTTATGAGATATTGAGCTCAAGAGACTTTGATCAATCGCTGTGAGTGTATTTAGTGCTGTAATGTCATAAAAATCAAAACTTGGACGTTGGAATCAAGCCATGCATGAGATATGAGCATTTTGTGATAGAAGAGTGAGAGTTTTGTGTGTTTGTGACCTTATCAGCCATGCAAAGGCTTAACATCACTAACTTTATGGAGTAAGAGCTATCAGGGAGTCCAGATCTGTGATATGAGCCTAGTTCTTAATGGATTAAGATGAAATGAGTAGAAATAGTGAATCTCGGAAGTACGCTGAACGTAATTCCAGTAGGCCCCGCGTACTGACCAAGGGTCCCCGATGGCTAATCTGGATTCGTGAGTTTGTTGAGCGTACCAAAGGAAGTACGCCTCGTGTAAGCTTACTGTGGACTTTTGGGCAAAGTCTCATTTTTGGGCCTTGAGTGTTGTTCCTGGAGTTTAGGCTTACAGCACTAGAGTTTTCGACCAGAGGAATATATATATATATATATATATATATATATATATATATATATATATATATATATACATATATATATATATATATGTGTGTGTGTGTGTGTGTACGTTAGACCCTTGGGTTTGGCTTGCCATTAGATTTGAGAGTTGGGCTTTGGGAGAGCCCATTTATTATTGGGCCTTGGTGGGCCCAATAGGTTGTAGTTTATTGAAGGGTTGGTTAGTGGGCTACCTTTAGACCTAATGAGTGAGAGTTTGGACTTAGTTCCTAATTGGATTAATTGTGGCTTTGGCTCAGAGATAGAGGCTAGTGCGTAGCAGCAACGTTTATTGGGGTTGTTCATCATCCGAGTTGAGTCTTCTCACTATACATACCATGAGTGGTATCTTTGTATGACTAAGATGTCTTATGGCTTATTTGTGTATTGTGATATTCTGCATTATGTCTTTATGATTTATGCTGAGTATTATTATTATGAGCTTCTTGAATTAGGACCGAAGGGTCCACCCGAGTTGTGGGACCGGAGGGTTCCACTGAGACACATTGACTGGAGGGTCTTATCTAAGTATAGCCATGAGAGGCTATTGAGATATGTGTTGTATTTTGAGGAACTCACTAGGCTTCGTGCTTACCGTGTTATGTGTTCTGTGTTTCAGGTTTTTCTCAGGATGGCAGGAAGGCACCGACTTGATTGTACACACCAGTAAAAGAGTTATGTTTTTAGGATCCTGAATTTTAATCAAACAATTATGGAGTTGCGATTTGTAAATTAAATAAATGAGATTTTTGTGAAATGTGTTATGAGAATTATGTGATGTTAAATGAAATTTTTTTGAAAATTTACGATGTTACAAACAAAGCATACAATCCACATTTTTCGTAACACTAAACTTAAATAGAAAACAACTAAATTCCTTATCAAACTATGTTTGCAACAAGAAGGTAAGAGTGTAACATAAATAGAAAGCCATTTAAATCCTTAACAAACTATGTTTTCAACAAGAAGATATGACTGAAGCATTATAATTGTTCTTATAAGAGACGTTCTTGCAAAAGTAAGCAAATAAGATCGATCATTCAAGATAATAATTCTTTTAAGAATATTTCAAAATCAAAGAAAATATCATGAATTGAACTAAAACGCTAAGAATAATAAGAGTATGAAAGTTTTGACAACCAAGGATTTCAAGGGCTCCGACAACAAAAGAAAAATGTAATAAAACTTTTGACTAGGTTTCATAATTAAATGAAAATTGTATTAAAAGAAAAGTGTAATCAATGCAAATTAACACCAACAATGAATAAAGAAAATTATTTGCAACATCCGAAAAAGCACAACTTCGAAAAATAATGTGCTCTGAACAGAAAAATGTGACGCGATATGATAAACGAATCGAAATATCAATCAAATGGTATTTTAGCCGCAGCCGCAAGATCTCCCGGTGAAATATTGACGAAAAATCCCGATTCGCAACGCAAAGAACCAAAAAATGCAAAGTTGGATACAAATACCGACAATAATCGAGACCTTAAAAAAACGACAAAAATTGAACCAATAAAACCAAACGATATATAGAAACATATCAGAAAACCATACCCAAAATCGCACCATGATTCACAAATTGTGACAAGATTCACAAAAACGCATCAAAAATATCTTTTTTTATGAAAATGTATATTCATGGTGCGATTAAATGAAGATGTCGCAAAATCAACATAAAGCAAATAAATCAAAACAAAAAGTGATGAAATAATTAGTAAAAAAAACCCTCGGGATGACAACAAATAAAAATAGAAGCAACATATAAACGAATAAGAAAAACATACTAAACAATCATAAAAGACAGATCAAACAAAACTTTGATACCATGTACACTAATAACAATCTAAAAATAAATAATAATAATATAGAAAGAGAACGGCTCGAGTTACATTGTTGATAAAAAAAAACTATATCGAGAGAAAATGGTTAGAGTTATATTGTTGATGCAAACTGTAAATACGAAGAAACACAAATTAAAATATAAATAAGAAAGTTATCTACGGTTAACCTAACTAATGGGTTAAGGGTGTGTTTGGCAAAATTAACTGGTAGCCGGTAGCGGGTAGCTTGTAGTTTGTAGTGTTTTGTTAAACGCTACATTAAGTAGCATTTGTATTTGGGGCGTTTTGTTTAAACTTAACGCTAGAAGCATGTAGTACCGAACGAGGCTTTCTGTTCAAAATGGAGCGTTTTGTCAAACGCTAGAAGATAAAAACTCTCAAACGCTACGTGCCGAACACGTCCTAAGTATAAGGCTAAAAAAGCCCAAACAACATCTTATGCTAATGTTAACCCTTTTCTTTTTCTCTTTTTTCTTCGAGTCCGGTTCCAAAATATGTTTGTACTGCGGAGGAGTTGTTGAGATCAAATGAGGATGTGAAGGAGACCATGATAATTGGTTTATCCGGAAGAAAAGAAAGAAAAATACAAAGAAGATAAGTTAAACTAGCATTCTGTACTTGTTTAGTTTTCTTGTTATATTCATATCTTTATCCATGAACCGTTTGACTTTGCGGTTAATGTGACCTGTTTGACTTTTCGGTAACCGTGTATATGGTATGTAGTTCAGATTATAAGTAAGATATAATTTACGGAAAACCCAATAGTTAGATCTACCTAGGCATGTGTCGTCTTAAATTGTGTTCCAATACGGAGGTGTGATCTTTAGTTTCGTCAAATCTCAAAATAACTATACACAGCATACTTGCCGGTGGAAAATGCTTGGGAATTGGGATTCAACTCAATGCCACTGTTCATGGGAAATGAATTGGCTCTCAAACTTCGTGTAAGAAACAATCAGTGCATGAGATATTGTAACTTATCTTATGTGGTGTTTAGTGTATGTATGAAAACACCTCGTATATTTAAAGTGGATAATTATTTTGGGTGGTGTTGGTGATATCATTACTGAAAAATCAAGCTCTTAAAGATGATGAGAGGGATAGCGGGGACAAGGCAGGTCACATCTAAGCGAAGAAAGTTTTATCTTCTATTTAATAAAGTCATCCACATCAGTGCAATTTCACTAATCTTTCAATTATGTCACATCAGCTTTGCAATAACTGCTCACATCACTACAATAACACTCATCTTTCAAAACTGATTCCCACTACACATCTACAACTATTTAAGTAATAAAAAAATTCTTAATATATTACATATTAATTTATAATTTAAGAAATAAAATATATAATATAATAAAAGTTTTTTTTTTATTACATAAACATAATTATATATATATATATATATATATATATATATATATATATATATATATATATATATATATAATCAAAAATAAATAATAACTTATTAATAAACTATTATGACAATACATTTGCTAGCTTTCAATATAGCTTCACCTATGTGGCATAAAATATGGACAATGTGGTATTGCAAATAACTTTGAAAGACCTTGGTGTGATGCTCTAATATGTTCTAAATAGGCATATATAATATTAATCAAGCATGACATAACTCTTGAATATTTATTCCGTTAATCACCTTAAAAAGCACTCGTAAATCAAATGAACACAAAAAAAAGAATTAATAATAATAATTCACCTTCCAAACAAATGAATACATAAATCAATATTTAAGCTATAGACAGAGGACTAGTATCCACAGAAGCGAACGATAGAAGCTCAGAATTGCACCTAACCACATCCATTACATGTTTCTCCAGCGTCACCCAGACTTCAATTCCGTCACCAGAACATGAATCCATCGTTATCATCCTGTTCATAAAAATAGGAATATCTTCATTCAAGTTACATGTACATGACCACACAGGCTTTCCGAATCCAAAATGGGCTTGCTTTCCGAATCCAAAATGGGATTCTTTAGTTCCTGAATTACACATACTTGTAGTAAAAAAACACAACAAAAAACGTACGCTTTAGCGACGACAAAAATTGTCGCAATTGATGCCACCTGTCGTCGCTAAACGGTCGTCCCTATTACCTCGTAGTTAATACTCCTTTGTCGTCGCAAATAGTGTCGTCCTAAAGGTGTTGCTGGTAATGGGTTTTTTTAAAAGAAATTATTTATGATATTAGTTTTTATATATTATAAAATCCAGCTTTAATAAAAATACATACCACATTACATAAAACATCAAATATACCACATTACATAAATCTAATAAATCCCAAATAAACATCTAATATATCATCCATAAGCTATTTAATCAATCCAAAATAACATCATTCATAACATAAAACAATAAATACTATGTGTCTGCATCTTCTTCATCGTTGTTTTCCTCGTTATTGACTTGGTTTTTAAACAAACAGATAATGTCTCCGATGGCCGTCACAAACGCTGGGTTTTCAATAAAAGCATTCACATCAAGATCTTACAATTAAGTCACAATGACATTAAGTCATTAACAATTTAAGAAACTATCAAACCATCAAACCACCAAATAAAGTAAGACGATAACAATTTAAAAAAACTATTAAACCACCAAATCAATTAAGTCTTTAACAGTTTAACAAACTACCAAACTACCAAAAATTACTATAAACGCGTCAAGTTCTTAACAATATAGCAAAGCTACAAAAATCCTTAAGAATTTAACAAGAACCTATGTTGGTTGCGGTGCTTATGACTATGAGTGTCATTGGGATTGAACACTTGTACTCGTTGTTGAAGAAGGTTTAGGCTCAATGCCTCTAACATGCCACCTTTGAGTACCCAACACCTTCTGAAATATTGTGATCCAATCAATGGTGTGTGGATCACCACCGGAGTCGGCTATGTGATGAGTCGGTATAGCAACTTCAGCAACTAAGGAAATCTGTATTTCACAAAGATTGTCAATATACGTTAAAACTAAAACAAAAAATAAATAAATAAAATCTACTTCATTTTTAAGTAATAATAACTTACATATTGGTCTTGAACCAAAGGATCAACAAATTTTCCTTTTTTATTCACATGTCCACGATGAAATGCTTCAAGTCTATTCAAATTCTATTTAATATTACAAAATATGTTATACCTGAATAAACATTAAAAAATATGTTATAACTAAATAAGCATTATTGTAACTTATGTTCTTAAAACAAGCACTACCGTAGATGCACGTCCCTCCAAGATTCTTATTTACTAGCTTCTTTCGACATTCTTTTATTCAAGTAGATTGTTTTTTATGCTTTTCTGTTAAGAAGTGATCAATAGTAGCATTCCAACGCTGCTGATTCATACCTGCAGGGGCTTAAGCCCTTGCTGCCTCCACATCCCCTTCAAAACAAGTCAAACGAGTTTTTGCTACATTTTTGCGGCCTCTATATTGTGCATATATCTGATTGTTCAGTGACACCCAATAAACTGGAGCCATCTGATCATTTGTAATCACTCCAACATCAAACCATATCTACAAAAAATAGAGAAATTTTAAATAAATCAAAATTAAACATATTAAATATATAACTTTATAAATAATTTACCGAAAGATATTGGAACATGCCAACCCTTTCAGCTGCAGAAACGTCTGTCCATGTGTACTTATCGAAACCAATGTCATGCCACATATAACTCCCAACCTCCCGAATGAAACATTCATATACTTCCCCAATCGGCATGTGAGTATTTATGTCAAATACTATCTTCAGAGGCCGTTTCCCGTTAGCTGCAAATAACTTGTACATTTTTTTGTTTACTGCCATGCCTCTTCGTTTTCGAGGCACCGATGCATGAAAAAATATTAGTCAAAATAATTTTTTATATACATACAATATGAAATACAATGAATTAGAATAAATCTTATTTATCATTGATCTGGTGATTACCAAAACCTCCACCGAACGGATGTGGTGGCTCGTCACCACCGTCACCTCCATGGCCCATCACAACAGCCATGAGATGGTGCAATGCAATCCAAAAAAATGACATCCTGAAAAACTATAACAAAATATGAATATATATACATATAATATGATATGATTACAATAGACAAACCTTATTTTACTAGTCAAATGTAACGATTTTTTAATCATTGTCGCCCTCAGACACTTCAGTGTTTGCTGACACATCACAATCATAATCGGAATCCTCATCATAACCAGTCTCGCAATCCGACACATTATTGATGATACCCGTTGGTCGACTAACTTCAATATCATATTCAACCAATTGAGAATTTTGAAAGTAATGGCGAAAGTCTATTGAAAGAGTGAAATTAGAAGAAGCATTACTAAGAACGACATCAGTTGAATCATTGTAGATATTTTCAATGGGATCATGGTCGACATCATTCATCGGTAGATCCCAAATTCTTCTATGATTAACATTTTCAACAACCCACCATTTTTTGTCATTTTCGTCACTTCGAGAAGGTTCTTGGATGTAAAATACTTGCTTGGTCTGCGTAGCAAATACGAGTTGATCTTCACTGCTCAATTCGCGTTATGGGTCGCTATTAGTGAAACAATTATCAGATTTAACTCTTGCAGTATCGAACCACTTGCAACGAAAAAGTATAGTGGAATATTTATGAAGATAATGCAACTCGATAATCTTTTCTAGCTGACCATAATATTTTTGCTTATTGTCTCCCTCATTTAGAACCCCCAAGTTTTTGAGTGTCACACATTAGTACCATAAACCTAACACCATTTACTATGCAAGCGATATAAGTAAAGGCATTCACATGCGCACCAATTGAAAGAGCCGATAACTCCTTGTTAAACTCTGGAGATTTTTGTTTTTGCATATCATAGACCTTGTGAAGGAACCATCTAGGGAATTCGGTTTTCTCATTACTTTCAGGATGTAATGATTTGAATTCACTACATTGATGAAAAAATATATAGATTTTGTAAAAAATGAGAAATTAAAAATTGACAATGAATGAAAAGATAAGAACATTCCACAATATGCTTTCTGACTTCGTTACAACTATCAAGCACAAACCATTGTAGACGTTTTCTCCCCTCTAGAATGAGATTTTTCATTTTCTTTGCGCTAGCCAGACGACTCTTAGACTGAAACACCCATAACTTTGCTTCTTTTATAAGAACATCCTCATTTCTTTCGAGGCGATTGAATTGAGTCTCAACATCTTCAAGGTACATCGAACAAAATGATAATGCCTTCAGCGACATAACCCTTAGCCATAGAACCTTCCGGCCTCACCTTGTTTCTGACATAGTTTTTTAGTTTTTTCATATACCTTTCGAAGGGATATATCCATCTCATGTATATTGGGCCTCCATAAATAGCTTCATTAGGTAAATGCAAAACTAAATGATCCATAATGTGAAAAAACGCAGGAGGATAGATCACTTCTAATTTGCATAATATTTTAGTAATGGCTGCTTTCGCTTTTTTCATATCCTTCACCGATAGCGTTCTTGAGGAAAGTTGCTTAAAAACATACAAAACTTTACTATTGGTGTATAAAAACCTTTGCCCATACTCCCTTTAACTCTAATGGGTATCAAACATTGCATAAGAATGTGATAATAATGAGATTTCAGCCCAATAATGTTAGTATTCATTTCATTCACTTTCTTACTGATGTTAGATCCAAACCCATCCGACAATTTCACATCTCTTATAAACTTATAAAAAAGAATGCGGTCAGGTTTCGTGAACGTGTAAGGTGGATGGGGTTTAAGGAACTTATTACCACTCTTTTTCAACCATTGGCTTTTCCGAATGTTCAGTTTTCTCAAGTCCGTCCGATCATGTTGTGTGTCTTTAGACTTATCATTCATCATAGTAGTACCCAAAAGACTCTCACTTACATTTTTTTTTCAATATGCATAAGATCGAAGTTGTGCTTCAACTCAAGAGAATACCAATACTCAAGTTCAAAGAATATGCTCTTTTATGACCAATTCAACTCGAAATCCTCACGATCTCTCTTAATACCAGCTCGTTGAGCAGCTACTTTACCCGGTGGACGAAACAACAGACGATCATATTGTGCTTGTATTTCTTCCTCACTTAACTGCCTTGGAGGGCCTTTTGTCTCGTGTTCGCAATTATAGTCCAAATTTTTTCTCCATTGATGGTTAGCATCTAAGAACCGGCGATGACCAACATATACGACTTTATTAGATACTCAGTGTGACGGAGCGTCTTCATTGCAAGTTGGACAAGCTTTGTACCCTTGTCTGCTCCAACCGGATAAAATACTACGTGTTGGAAAGTCGTTTATTGTCTATAACAACATTGCTTTCATATTGAAGAATATATATGTCGCTGCGTCTTTAATACGTACGCCAAAAATCCATAACTTCTTCAACTCATCCACCAACGACCTAAGTAACACATCCAAGTCCTTCCTGGGTGCTCTGGGGCCGAGAATCAACAAGGTCAACATGAAGGAGGACTCTTTCATGCATAGCCATGGTGGAAGATAGTAAGTGGTGAGTATGACGGGCCACATGCTATGAGCATTACATATGTTACCAAACGGATTAAAACCATCAGCATCAAGCCCTAATCGTATGTTTTGAGGTTCCCAAGAGAAGTTAGGATACTTCATATTCGAATGTTTTCCATGGAGTACCATCAACAGGATGAAGCATCGTACCATCTTTGGATTGTCCGGTATTGTACCAAATCATATCTTTAGTTGTGTGTCTAGAACAGTACAAACGTTGTAGTCTGGGGGTCACGGGAAAGTATCGTAACACCTTATGAGCCACTTTCTTACCCTTTGTATATTCATCAACCCACTGAATCTCTTTACAAAATGGACACTTTTGCAACAACTTGTGCTCTTTGCAGAAAAGAAACCATTTGTTTTTGTTGGATAAGGTGTCTAAGTCCATAACTATATTTGGTATATAATTGACCCAATTTAGCATGGTCTATTTGGGTTGCATGACATCGGAACAATTTGGATGGACTTTTGTGAGAAGAGGATATTTATGATTTATTAATATATTATATGTTCTAATATATTAATATGAAATCGTATTATTTAATTAGTATTGATCGAGAATTAGTTTGGAATTAATTTTTATGATAAAAAAGAGACTAATTAAATAAATGGGGATTGATTTGGTAATCATTCATTCTTATATAGTGGGCTTATGATCCATGATTCTACATGTGCAAAATCCATGGACTGACCCATGGATGCTCCATGGAGGTTAGAACCCATGGAGAATAAGTAATATGGAAAGACATACACATTAGGGTTTGCATGGTGTAAACCTAATTGCATTACTCTATATAAAGGACCCATAAGCTTGTAAATCGGAAATTAAGATACACAAGTTAGGGTTAGCCGATTTTGGTGCAATATAATCTTATCTCAAGTTATTCCAATTGTTGGTGGTGTTGTGTGAAACATTTGAGGCATCACATTTTGGGTGCTAGGCTCACAAAGTATTAAGGAATCAAAGCTACAAGAAAGATATGTCATTCTACTAGAATTTTGTATTACATATACCCCATAATATGTAAGTAAGGATGAAACCTTGGAAAATGAATGTTTGCATGTATAATAGAGAAAACATAGATCCAAGGTTTCTAGGGTTGCGTGCACACCATAGGAGTGTTAGAATGCTCAAAACCCAACTGTGGTATCACATCCTAGGCTTGTTTTCAATTATACTTGATGCAACTTGCTAAAAATTTGGTTTTCTGCTAACTGTTTAGTGAACTAGCCGAGTCCATGTTGAAATTCATCCAACTCGTCGGGTTAGTTATTACACTCGACAAGTTGGAGGCCCTGAGTGCGGAATTTCGAGTTTCAATGTTGGAATTGGTCTAGGATCATTACCCTAAAGTGTTTTTAGATTGTTAAACCTGTTTTTGATGTGGTAATGATTGTGCTTATCCAATTTCAAAGATAATTGTCAAAGTTTCATGTTTTATATTAAGTTTATATGATTCTTGAAAATTGTTGATATGAATTATGCATGCTTATGAGTTTTGTTAGATCATAGAAATTATTTGACGTGCTTGTTAGTGTAATTGATGATCTAAATGATTTTTAATGGACTCCATAACTTTTCCTCAAGTTATGAAATTCTGAGAGTCTTTTCCATTAAAATCATTAAAACTCATTAGTTATAGAAATGAAAGGTTTTGAATAGTTTCAAAACATGCCCTCATGTTTTTGAATTTGTAATGTCATTTTTAAATACTTTAATTCCAAACCCTAGAATTTTAAAAGTTTAAAATTCAACCCTTATACTATTATATTATTAAAAGTATAATAATTATATATATATATATATATATATATATATATATATATATATGTGTGTGTGTGTGTGTTTGTGTGTGTGGGTGTGTGTGTGTGACAACCCGAAATTTCCATTCGGTCAAACCCTAAAAGTCAACCACTCCATATTATAAGTCAAGTTCACTTATACTTGTTTTTGGGAAAAATAAGTTCATTTGATTATTTTAATATTATTTTTAAACGAGCGGGTGAAAGAAAGTGTTGTCTCGGGTTTTGAATTTTAAAAACCGCAAACACTTTGCGTCTTAGAAATTCCCGACCAAACTTTTATGTTTGGGTTGAAAAATCACCCAAAAACCGTGAACTCATACCTATGTATGAGTTTACTCCCCAAAAAGCTAGTCATTTGTGTTTACTCCCCAAATGGCAAAAGAGTAAACTCCAAAATATCCTCTCAAGTATCATCCAAGTTATTATTCAAAATCTTCAATCTAGTAAGTGTTTCTAGCCCTTTCAAGTTAGTATATCACTTAATCTAGTGATTGTACATCATTTAATCCATTCATTTATGTGTTTTCACTAGTTTTTCCAAAACACCAAGAACACACACTAGTGTTCTTGGACTTAAAGTTCATTTCAAGCTTCAACAATGTAAGTACTTCTAGCCTAGAGTCATTTTAAGCTAGCTATGCATATTTATACCAAGGAAAAGTCCCAAGAACACCATGAACAAGGTGTTCACGGTTTTGGGAGGCTCCCAAAACCGTAAACACCAAATATAGTGCCTTAGGGGTGCTTTAGGGTGTCTAGCTGCTTCACAATGCCTTAGGGACTTGTCTAGATCCATCATTGATGAGTGTATCACACAAAAAGCACCAAAATCATATATTTTTATGTGTTTACGGTTTGGGGATCTCCCAAAAGGGTAAACACCTCAAATGTTGTGTAAATGTCCCATAAATGGCCCATGGTTGTTCCTTATGGCTAGCATCTAACCTAGACTAGTGCTATGTTTGAGCAAAGGACTTGAAAACCGCCAAATACCAAACTTAGGAGTTTAAGGTAGTAAACTCATGAGTTTAAGGTAGTAAACTCATGGGGAAATTTTCCTTAGACCGTAAACTCCATTTAGGAGTATTTTGATGCCACACAACCCTTCCTAAGGCTAAATCATGAAGTAGGAATGCTTGGAATAGCTTAGAAGACTTCAAACCAACAAATGGTCAAAAGGTTAGGAGTTTACGACCGTAAACTCAAGGGGTGTTGATCCTTAGGGAGTAAACTCATTTTAAGAGTGTTCCATGAACCCCAATCATACTAGCCTTTCCCTACAACACTTAGATGCACTCCTTAGCACTTATAACACTTATACAAAGTGTTTGTCATGCCTTAGAGCGTCTCGACTTTGTTTATTAGTTGTTTAAAGACTAATTGTTTATATACATATATCCTTATATGTTATTAGGATCGTTGTGCGTGTCTAAGTCTTCACTTGACACCAAGCACTTATCCGACACTTCCTTCCGATCCACTTGCTACAGGTGAGTTCATACCCCTTAATCAATGTTTTAACTATTTTTAAATGTTTTATGGGGGGGATACAAGTAGAATCATGCTACTTATTATACCAATCACATGTGATTAATAAGCAGCATTCAAATGATTTACTACTCATTAGCCGTTTTACCAAACAGTTGCCTTCAAATGATTTTCATAAACACTTTACATGTTTAAAACTCCTTATTACACTGTACATTTTACTCTGTATAAGCAGCACCGTCCGAAGGTCGTTTAAACATTAGTTATATATCATGTATACATATATGGACATAATAGTTCCTTTCAGCCAGTTCAGTGCCTTTGGGTAGCAAAGGCATACGTTCATATACTTTTACATGATTACGCTTACATAAGTACATATACATGAATACGTTAACAAAATTGTGATCCACTATATCGGAGCATGCCTTAAATGTCATGACACGAGTTGTAGCCAGAGTCTCTTGGAGGCAGAGCGTGAATTAGCGTATAGATCTATACTTGATTGACTATCCTACACCTTGCTGCTAGCTACAGCCGGACCTGCGGGTCTGCGGGTGCCAAACGTCATTTCTTTTTACGACCATATATATGTCGTTGTTACCAGTTGTCACACCCCAAAACCGGAACGACGGAAACGTTCTGGGGTGGATGATGTCATGTCAAGTATCACAACACATGCATTATAGTAATCAAAGTACAACAAAACATTGCATTAATAGTAATAATTTTACATGGTTACATTACAAGGTATCAAAGTAATACTAACAAATATAATAAGCGCAGAATGGTACTAAGCTATCTCAATCAGAAGCTCCGGGGATGTACCTGTCTAATGCTGACCTGAGAATACAAGTTATTTGAAAAGCGAGTATCAGCATTTTTACAAATGCTGGTGAGTTCATAAGTAATTAGTGACATTTTATTCAAATAACTTTATAATGTAGTAGTTTAAGATTTTACAGTGTATTAGAGTTCTTTCCAGAAAATCCTATATTTTCTTTAATAAAAGCAGCCTTCTACCAAGACTGGACGGAGTTAAGTGGTAAAAAGTAGTTTTCCCTTAATCGCTATCATTATCAAATACTGAATTTGATTATTGAAGAAAGCAAGAGAAGTCAGGGAAATAACATATGCCTCAACAGTGAGGACTGCTGACTAAGGCAAAGGAATCATAGACAACAGGAGAGTATCGAACGAACGACACGCCTGGTTCCATCTAACAAATGGAGACACAGACCCCAGAAGGTACCAAATGAAAGGTACAGCTGGTAAGGTCTAAAACAGTGAATATAGACCGCAGACAGTATCGAATGAAAGATACATCTTGCAAGGTCAAAGCAGAGAATACAGACCGCAGACAGTATCAAATGAAAGATACATCTTGCAAGGTCAAATAGAGAATACAGACCGCAGACAATATCAAATGACAGATACATCTTGCAAGGTCAAAACAGTGTGACTCTGAAAATGAGTTACCAACATACAGTGTAAATTGCCGGTGAAATACCGTTACCTTAAGGCCATGAATTATAAGGAAACCTAGGATACTCGTAACCATACTATCTGACACTAGAGTACCAGACGCCCTACAAGCGTCCATAAAATATGACATTTCTCACCCCTTGGCTTGGTGGGCTGTGGACTGTAGCTAGCAGTCAGGGTGCGGGGGTGTCAATCCCGTATAGATCTATACACACAATGTCCGCTCTCCTTACAGGAGACTCTGGTTACCAACTAGACTACGGAGAAGGTCGTGTCCCGAAGATGCATCCCTAATAGTGGGTAGTGGGTTTCATATGTAAGTGCTGAATTAGAGGTAGAGATTCACAACTGGACTGACTAGAGTAAACCCATATGTCTATGCTTGTGTACATAGTATATAACTAATGAATCAAACGACCTTCGGATGGACATCCGATCCCACCAGACCACATCTCAATGAAGAAAAGGAAATAGGGCGGACAAGCCTTCCTAAGACCTTCAATCATTATTTATATCCATCTATACAAGCACAGACATACATCTAACTACGCTTGAGTGTGTATCAAGTGGAATCATATCGTGAAGTATAAGTGTACAGTGTGGAATAACCGACTTGTGAAGTATAAGCGTACAGTGGAATATCCGAGTCGTGAAGTATAAGCGTACAGTGGAATATCCGAGTTGTGAAGTATAAGCGTACAGTGGAATATCCGAGTCGTGAAGTATAAGCGTACAGTGTGGGATAATCGAATCGTGAAGTATAAGTGTACCAAGTATAAGTGTATCACGAAGTGGAAACGACAACTGGTGAAGTAAAAACGTCTATCAATTATAAGTGGCTACAAGTATAAGCGATATAGAGACAATAACCAGTATAAGCGCATCACGAAGGAAATGCATTATCATGTAGGAGTTTTAAATAAGTAAAAGCGAAGCATCAGTAACTAACAAGTAAAAGTATACGTCGCAAAAGGGAACTTCGATGAAAACCTTGGAAAAACCCTTATACTCCAGGAAAATCACATTTGGTATTCTTTGGTAAAATAAGTTGAAAACTTTATAAATGCTTGGAACCTTTATAAACCAATTTAAAATGAATTTAGATAAAACAGTATAAGTAAGAGTTTTGAAACAAATGAAAACCTTTTTGAATCCATCATAGTATCCTACTCGGTAAAATAGTGTACAGTGTGGAAAAATCTTGTGCATGTGGGTTATCAATCACATATGATTGACATGATAACTGGCATGTTTAACTTGTATTCCCCCCTATTAAATGTATAAAAACATTTAAAAGGTTCGTTCAGGGGTATGAACTCACCTGGTGTAAGTGGATCTGACGAAGGTGTCGGTTGGGTGTTCGGTTGTCAAGTAAAGACTCGAACACACTCAATGACCTATTTAACATATGATAACATATGTTCACATACAATTAGTATATTTAATACTAATTAAACAAGTATACGCTCTCTAAAGAGCAGAAAACACTTTGGTTAAGCATTTGGGGTGTCCCGGGTAACATTTAAAGGTGTGAATGACTAAGGAATGGAGTTTACTCTCCAAGAGTAAACTCTTTACTTAGAGTTTACAGCCCTGGGACAACTCACATGACTTTACGGCCATAAACTCATGGCGAGTGGTTTCTAGTGTGTTTTAAGGCTTCATCTTGCTTGTGGAATTATTCTAGGTCCAAATCCAAAAGGCATGAGTGACTTTAGGGTCTTTAAGGGCACCATTATGGATTTTATGGCCCATGAACCATCCCCAAGGGAGTTCACGGCCGTGAACTCCTATATCATGAGTTTATTGAAGTTTCAAGCCCTTATTACACTCCTAGTAATTTATAATGATGTGTAAGGCCATTTGGGGGAATTAAAACTATCATTTGGGCATGTTTGGGGGTGTTTACGACCTTGGTACATGCCTGGGCCGTAAACTCCTTTTAATCCTCCAAATCTTTGTTTTTAAATGATCTAAACCCTAAATAGCATGCCCCTAATTTATGTCTTAAGCCTAAGGGTGGTTTGGGAGTGTTTTTGGGGCATTTTGACAAGGTTTAGAGGTGTTTACGGCCTAAGTATGTGCTTGGGCCGTAAACTCTCTTTTATGCCTCATTTTGATGGTTTTGAATGATCAAACACTCCTAGGCTAAATCCTCAATTTATTTGCAAGCTTTTAGGGACAAGTTTGGGTCTTTTTGGCCATTTTTAAGGTGTTTACGGCCTAAGGAGGATCTTAGGCCGTGAACTCATTTTCAACAGCTTAAATGGTCGAATTTTAAGCTACAAACACGAATCATAATGTTTAGAACAATCTAGGATAAGTGGACTTACGATTTGGAAGCGTTTGGTTGCGGATTCGGGTCGAAAACGAGTATAGACAGAGAGGGTGGAAAAGGCTCAAATGGAGTTTACTCCCCCTTATATATGGGTGGGAGTTGGAGATCAGTGGAATTCTATCCGATACTGTCGTTAAACGGGGCTTTTGGTCGCACCCGATTTAGTGGTCGTGATAATAAAAACTAACTTTTCCAATTAAATGCAAATGTGTATTACGAGTTTTTATTTCCCTTATCACGACTTAACGACATAAAGATATAAATAAATGAAACATTTATTTATTTGACGGCCTCTTATTAACGGAACTTTTATACAGTGGAATATTTCGTTAACGGTAACGGGGAAATGTAACGGAACAAACTTGGGTTGTCACATCATCCCCCCGTTAGAGGGAATTTTGTCCCAAAATTCAGGTGTAGGCAAGGAAGTAGGTATGAATGGCCATGTAGGGGTAAGAGAGCACTTCCTATACTGTTTGTCCTCGCATTCACAAGTGAACTCTGATCTGTGTTTGTCATTCCAACAGACCTTTACATACGGAATGCGGATTTCATCTCGTGTAGCTAGTGGGTTCCGACTGGTGTATCTACGAGGTTAGAGTTCTTAATGGCTTCTATCAAGATGAGTGGGGTACGAAGAGTGACGTCGGGAAATCACATATCAAGTCTAAGAAGTGGATCGATCGGGTGTGAATCTTGTGGAATATCCGAAGGTAGTAGTGGTCTGACGAAGGTTGGACCAAATCTCGATGGGAATTCTCAGATGGTCCTAAGCTCTCGAAAGGGTAGAGCTTTTCAGTACTTAGAACACAGTGTACTTCTATGGCAAGATCATCACTGGCGTGATCGCCATTCCGAAGTTCCTAACGTTCTCTCCCGTACTAGTAGTGTAGTCTTTCAGATTGGTTCTTAGGAGGCTCGGGTTGTCTTTGGTTTTGCGTCTTCCCGTCAATTGGCTTTTAGAGGCTTTCTAGGTCATCGAATGGGTTGCGTGACTATGGTTATCCTTCTGCTGTAGAGTGTCTATCTCAAGCTCGTGCAAAATGAACCTGCACTGACGATTCTTGAGACACAGAAACCCTCAGGGTCGAGGAGATAGGGTTTCACCAGACGAGTGTTGGACTATTTCGGGAGGTGGTTCTACTATTTCTGCGTAAGATAGTATTCGTGGAACACCTAATAGTCTAATGAATCTTGCGAGACGTGCCCTAATTTCCAAGGCATTGGTTTATCCTAGTGCGGAAAGCGCATGCTCCTGCATAACCCCTCGACTAACACCAAGGCTGGTGTCAAGTCTATAATCTCTTCGGGATTTGGGTCATGAGGCTGAATGCAACTATGCTCGCACTTTGATCAAGTATTCCTGGCTGCGGAGGTTATCTTGTGGTCCTCGGTATTCTAGTGTTTACTTTGGAGAATGAAGTCTATCGTCTACGGGGCGACGACGATTTCCCCCATGGGAGAGGGTGGAGGGTTATAGGCACTACTAGTCTGTAACAGGGTGGACGAAGTGCCTGAGTAGTGCGAACATCTTCGGCCACTACTCTTTCGAAGGTTCTTAGTCTTCTCAGTCTAGGTCAAATCTAGTGATTATAGGTTCCCATCACTCGGAATTTTAGTCTTTTCATCCACTCTTCTTAGAGTTTTCTTTATCGCAGCTCTCGGATTTCTGGGATATCCGCTGCGATGCTTTAATCGGGGGATTAAGCGTGAATGGATGGTCGTAGTCAATGTCCTTGACTCTTATGACTCAGATTTCTTTACCAACCGAGGGTGTTAGCTACTATGTTGGCTCAAGCGGAATGACAACAACTTCGGATTTGTGGTCATTATAGTAGCTCAATCTGTAGGGGTTCTCTTGACTCTAGCTCCCGTTCCATGGGATAGGATGAAGGGTCTTTCTAGGGAATCTACTAGGTATGCTTCGAGTGGTTATCGTCTTCTGGAATGCATGCAGTGCCTTTCGCTTCGGTTCTTATCTGTCTAAGGTGGGTTGGTTAACAGCGCGCGGTACCCCTCTCCTGGGTACTTCGGAAGGTTTGGGGTAATAGGGACGAATGGCGGATCGCATTAGGTTTAGTAACTTGCATTACGTTTAGGTTCAGAAGAACCTTTATTTGCCGACATTGCTACGGAGAATGTTCTTTTTACACAGCACTAAGGATGTACACATGGTTGCACTACGTCCAACCATGATCGATAGAGTCATCGAAGTTGGCATACCTCGACATGATATAAAGTGAAGATCGATAGAGTCATGCACCAAAGAGGTAGACAAGTTCTAGGCATCTAAGGTTTCATCCTGTGTATCACTATCGCGGATACTTGGACCGATAGAGTCGACGCGGAACTATAGAGTGTTCTAAGGGTTTCTGAGTAGAGTACCTTTTCATGAATAGATTCTCACGAGGCATTTCTATAATCGCCTAACATATACTAGTCATGTAAAATTAAGGTGGGGGAGGACTGTTGACTGAGCGACTCCGCCCTAAATCCACAACCAAATGAGGAATAGGAAATGAGGCGACATTCACTCACTCTAGGTCTATCCATCTTAACTATACATGGTCGTAACGCATACGTTTAGCCGTTATAGTTTTACCTAATGAATTTAAATTTTATAACAGTGCTGCGACTTTCGCCTTAATGGGGAAGTATTTACATTTAGAATTAGCCTTTTAATGTTTCGCGTTAGTTATCCGAGGTCGAGAGACGTACCAAAATCCACTAGGTTCCTTGATGCTTCTGCCTAAGCATTAGAGTTAGAATCCTCCTGTGTCCTTGTCTTTCCTTTCGGTTGGCGAGTCCTTATTGAAGTGTCCCATTTTATCACATAGGTGGCAAACTGTACGGGTCGCCACGTTGGTGGTTGATGTAATGAACTCAACCGGGGTTCTGCAGACGCGAGCGGTATGCCCCAATATGTGGCACCTAGCACAATAGAGCTCCCGACAGACACCCCGATGATGGTAGCTGCATTTGCTGCAATGGGGAAGGTTTCCTAAGTATGGTATCCTAGGTGTAGGGATGGAAGGGTTGGCAGGGGTATTGACTGCCTCAGCTCGTTGCCCTTCGGAAGGTCCTTGAGTCGAGGTACTTCCCTCTTCGATCTTGATCTTTCTCTTCAGTGGATTTGAGTGAGGTTCTTGGGCGGCTGGGTATGAAGGTGTTGGTTGTTGCTGTCCATTGCTAGGATCGGGGATCCCGATAGGGTCCTTGCTAACATTGGCGTTGTTAGCATTCAGGTGAGCCATGACAGCTGCTACGGCTGCAGAGACTGCAGCTTGGAACGCAGCTTCATCGAATAAGAGAGTAGGTTTCTTGCTTGTGGACTGGTTACGCTTCTTTAATGGCATGGTTTCTACTACACGGAAAGGAATACAAGATAATGAGAAACGATGGCTAACCCTGGACATATCTGTCCTGACTGTATTAGGCATAAATTTTTCCCGTGCCTCGGGTACCGGTTGTCTGAGTGTCGACCTACATCCCTATGATGTAGTCCTGGTATTCAAGGTAGGAGTGTGAGTTTCGGAAAAAGGCCATAAGATGCGAGTCATTACTACTACGTTACCTTTAAACTGGGAAGGTTTCACTCTCTGGTCTGGAAAGATTTTAGAACAGTTCGAAACGAAACCGCGGAAAGAGAGGCTTATGAAGGCTTATGGCTAATAACTCTCAATAGAGGTGCGGGGATCCGCTCTAATCGTGTAACTGGCAACGGGAAACGACGATTTACCTAACACATAGCATGAGTAGTGTAACCACTAACTCACTAAATTGTATTATTTTAAGGGTGTATTAACGTGACGAACACGAGGGTAAGACACTTCTTGGGTTCCATGTATTGGCACCCTCTGTCTGCCTCGTATCTTTGATTGGAATCGGCGTTGGTTTCCTTCGGGTAGTTACCTAGGGTTCTTCTCTTGTGAAGACATATTGAATTTCTACTCCGCCTTCCTTCTGATTCCAACTCTGGGTGTCATCACTTCATGATGGATGACTGGGAATCTCCGAAGTTTAGGCGAATTTCTCACCGATGTCCCTAAAAAGATGTAGGCACTTTGTGAATTCAATAGTCTCGACCCAGTTCATTTATTTCCGAATAGGAAATCTTCTCAATGAACTCTTCTGGGTCTGAATCAACTCTTCTGCCGAGTACTGAAGTGGACAGGGTTGTTTACAGGGTTCGTGCGAGAATGGAAATGTCTAAAGAATCCTAAGAGATTATTAACATTTCACTAGATGATCCATATCGAGTCCTGCTACGATTTCACAGGGTATACAAATCATATATAGCTTAGATCTGATAGGCCTTCGAATATGTGATACTACTCTAGAACCACATCCCAACGAGGAAAAGGAAATAGGGCGAAACCACACATTCTTAGACTATGGGATCCTTATTATATATAACCTTGGGAGTATACTCTCTGTAATTGTAGGTATATGAATAAGGATCTTTTTAGTTCTTCACACAAGCTTAGTTATGGATCCTAAAATACCCCTATGGTATTTTAATTCTTGTTTGTCTTCTTATCTTCTGAGCATGATTATGGGATTAGTGTGAATCTTTTAGTGTTCTAAAATACTCCTATAGTATTTTAACTTTATGTTTAGCTCTAGCATTCCTAGTTGGTAAGTTCCAGACCTGTTGCACACCACTATCACTCCCAAGCACATGTTCATCGCATCTCGAATAAATGTAGTTGATCAGGTTACATTTATTCCAGCTTACGATTACATAACTGCCCAGGTTTGACAGTAATGCTCAACATCCGAAGACTTTTATTCTTGTTGTTCTTGTGATACTTGTGTTCGAGTATTTAGATTCTGGATGTTATTATACTTTGGTAAAATATGGTTATATTTTAAAGTATAATTCTTGGTCAGAGTGTTTTATCCCTTTGTATTTATAGGCTGTATATCTTTTATGAATTGATATACTTAGCTCACTGTAAACAATGCTCTGATACCAATCTGTCACACCCCAAAACCGGAACGGCGGAAACGTTCTGGGGTGGATGACGTCATGTCAAGTATCACAACACATGCATTATAGTAATCAAAGTACAACAAAACATTGCATTAATAGTAATAATTTTACATGGTTACATTACAAGTAACAAATTAATACTAACAAATATAATAAGCGCAGCATGGTACTAAGCTATCTTCATCAGAAGCTCCGGGGATGTACCTGTCTAATGCTGACCTGAGAATACAAGTTATTTGAAAAGCGAGTATCAACATTTTTACAAATGCTGGCGAGTTCATAAGAAATTAGTGACATTTTATTCAAATAACTTTATAATGTAGTAGTTTAAGAGTTTACAGTGTATTAGAGTTCTTTCTAGAAAATCCTATATTTTCTTTAATAAAAGCAGCCTTCTACCAAGACTGGACGGAGTTAAGTGGTAAAAAGTAGTTTTCTCTTAATCGCTATCATTATCAAATACTGAATTTTTTAGTGAAGAAAGCAAGAGAAGTCAGGGAAATAACATATGCCTCAACAGTGAGGACTGTTGACTAAGGCAAAGGAATCATAGACTCCAGGAGAGTATCGAACGAACGACACGCCTGGTTCCGTCTAACAAATGGAGACACAGACCCCAGAAGGTACCAAATGAAAGGTACAGCTGGTAAGGTCTAAAACAGTGAATACAGACTGCAGACAGTATCGAATGAAAGATACATCTTGCAAGGTCAAAGCAGAGAATACAGACTGCAGACAGTATCAAATGAAAGATACATCTTGCAAGGTCAAACAGAGAATACAAACCGCAGACAGTATCAAATGAAAGATACATCTTGCAAGGTCAAAACAGTGTGACTCTGAAAATGAGTTACCAGCATACAGTGTAAATTGCCGGTGAAATACCGTTACCTTAAGGCCATGAATTATAAGGCAACCTGGGATACTCGTAACCATACTAACCGACACTAGAGTACCAGACGCCCTACAAGCGTCCATAAAATATGACATTTCTCACCCCTTGGCTTGGAGGGCCGTGGACTGTAGCTAGCAGTCAGGGTGCGGGAGTGTCAATCCCGTATAGATCTATACACATAATGTCCGCTCTCCTTACAGGAGACTCTGGTTACCAACTAGACGACGGAGAAGGTCGTGTCCTGAAGATGCATCCCTAATAGTGTGTAGTGGGTTTCATATGTAAGTGCTGAATTAGAGGTAGAGACTCACAACTGGACTGACTAGAGTAATCCCATATGTCTATGCTTATGTACATAGTATATAACTAATGAATCAAACGACCTTCGGATGGACATCCGATCCCACCAGACCACATCTCAACGAAGAAAAGGAAATAGGGCGGACAAGCCTTCCTAAGTCCTTCAATCATTATTTATATGCATCTATACAAGCACAGACATACATCTAACTACGCTTGAGTGTGTATCAAGTGGAATCATATCGTGAAGTATAAGTGTACAGTGTGGAATAACCGACTTGTGAAGTATAAGCGTATAGTGGAATATCCGAGTCGTGAAGTATAAGCGTACAGTGGAATATCTGAGTCGTGAAGTATAAGCGTACAGTGGAATATCCGAGTCGTGAAGTATAAGCGTACAGTGTGGGATAATCGAATCGTGAAGTATAAGTGTACCAAGTATAAGTGTATAACGAAGTGGAAACAACAACTGGTGAAGTAAAAACGTCTATCAAGTATAAGTGGCTACAAGTATAAGCGATATAGAGACAATAACCGGTATAAGCGTATCCCGAAGGAAATGCGTTATCAAGTAGGAGTTTTAAATAAGTAAAAGCGAAGCAGTAGTAACTAACAAGTAAAAGTATACGTCATGAAAGGCAACTTCGATGAAAACCTTGGAAAAACCCTTATACTCCGGGAAAATCACATTTGGTATTCTTTGGTAAAATAAGTTGAAAATTTTATAAACGCTTGGAACCTTTATAAACCAGTTTAAAATGAATTTAGATAAAACAGTATAAGTAAGAGTTTTGAAACAAATGAAAACCTTTTTGAATCCATCATAGTATTCTACTCGGTAAAATAGTGTACAGTGTGGTAAAATCTTGTGCATGCGAGTTATCAATCACATATGATTGACATGATAATTGGCATGTTTAACTTTTATTCCCCCCCCCCCTTTATAAAACGTATAAAAACATTTAAAAGGTTCATTCAGGGGTATGAACTCACCTGGTGTAAGTGGATCCGACGAAGGTGCCGGTTGGGTGTTCGGTTGTCAAGTAAAGACTCGAACACACTCAATGACCTATTTAACGTATGATAACATATGTTCACATACAATTAGAATATTTAATACTAATTAAACAAGTATACGCTCTCTAAAGAGCGGAAAACACTTTGGTTAAGCGTTTGGGGTGTCCCGGGTAACATTTAAAGGTGTGAATGACTAAGGAATGGAGTTTACTCTTCAAGAGTAAACTCTATACTTAGAGTTTATGGCCCTGGGACAACTCACATGATTTTACGACCGTAAACTCATGGTGAGTGGTTTCTAGGGTGTTTTAAGGCTTCAACTTGCTTGTGGAATTATTCTAGGTCCAAATCCAAAAGGCATGAGTGAGTTTAGGGTCTTTAAGGGCACCATTATGGAGTTTACGACCCATGAACCATCCCCAAGGGAGTTCACGGGCATGAACTCCTATATCATGAGTTTATTGAAGTTTCAAGACCATATTACACTCCTAGTAATTTATAATGAAGTGTGAGGCCATTTTGGGTAATTAAAACTATCATTTGGGCATGTTTGGGGGTGTTTACCGCCTTGGTACATGCCTGGGCCGTAAACTCCTTTTAATCCTCCAAATGTTTGTGTTTAAATGATCTAAACCCTAAATAGCATGCCCCTAATTTATGTCTTAAGCCTAAGGGTGGTTTGGGAGTGTTTTTGGGGCATTTTGACAAGGTTTAGAGGTGTTTACGGCCTAAGCATGTGCTTGGGCCATAAACTCTCTTTTATGCCTCATTTTGATGGTTTTAAATGATCAAACACTCCTAGGCTAAATCCTCAATTTATTTGCAAGCTTTTAGGGACATGTTTGGGTCTTTTTGGCCATTTTTAAGGTGTTTACGGCCTAAGGAAAATATTAGGCCATGAACTCCTTTTCAATGGCTTAAATGATCGAATTTTAAGCTACAAACACGAATCATAATGTTTAGAACAAGATAGGATAAGTGGACTTACGATTTGGAAGCGTTTGGTTGCGGATTCGGGTCGAATACGAGTCTAGAGAGAGAGTATAGAGAGAGAGAGAGGGTGGAAAAGGCTCAAATGGAGTTTACTCCCCCTTATATATGGGTGGGAGTTGGAGCTCAGTGGAATTCTATCTGATACTATCGTTAAACGGGGCTTTTGGTCGCACCCGATTTAGTGGTCGTGATAATAAAAACTAACTTTTCCAATTAAATGGAAATGTGTATTATGAGTTTTTATTTCTCTTATCACGACTTAACGACATAAAGATATAAATAAATGAAACATTTATTTATTTGACGGCCTCTTATTAACGGAACTTTTATATAGTGGAATATTCCGTTAACGGTAACGGGGAAATGTAACAGAACAAACTTGGGTTGTCACATCATCCCCCCGTTAGAGGGAATTTCGTCCCGAAATTCAGGTCTAGGCAAGGAAGTAGGTATGAATGGCCAAGTAGGGGTAAGAGAGCACTTCCTATACTGTTTGTCCTCGCATTCCCAAGTGAACTCTGATCTGTGTTTGTCATTCCAACAGACCTTTACATACGGAATGCGAATTTCATCTCGTGTAGCTAGTGGGTTCCGACTGGTGTATCTACGAGGTTAGAGTTCTCAATGGTTTCTATCAAGATGAGTGGGGTACGAAGAGTGACGTCGGGAAATCACATATGAAGTCTAAGAAGTGGATCGATCGGGTGTGAATCTTGTGGAATATCCGAAGGTAGTATTGGTCTGACGAAGGTTGGACAAAATCTCCATGGGAATTCTCAGATGGTCCTAAGCTCTCGGAAGGGTTGAGCTTTTCAGTACTTAGAACATAGGGTACTTCTATGGCAAGATCATCACTGGCGTGATCGCCATTCCGAAGTTCCTAACGTTCTCTCGCGTACTAGTAGTGTAGTCCTTCAGATTGGTTCTTAGGAGGCTTGGGTTGTCTTTGGTTTTGCATCTTCCCGTCAATTGGCTTTTAGAGGCTTTCTAGGTCATCGAATGGGTTGCGTGGCCATGGTTATCCTTCTCCTGTAGAGTATCTATCTCAAGCTCGTGCAAAATGAACCTGCACTAACGATTCTTGAGACATGGAAACCCTCAGGGTCGAGGAGATATGGTTTCACCAGACGAGTGTTGGACTATTTCGGGAGGTGGTTCTACTATTTCTGCGTGAGATAGTATTCGTGGAACACCTAATAGTCCAATGAATCTCGCGAGACATGCCCTAATTTCCAAGGCGTTGGTTTATCCTAGTGCGGAAAGCGCATGCTCCTACATAACCCCTTGACTAACACCAAGGCTGGTGTCAAGTCTATAATCTCTTCGGGATCTGGGTCATGAGGCTGAATGCAACTACGCTTGCACTTTGATCAAGTATTTCTGGCTGCGGAGGTTATCATGTGGTCCTCGGTATTCTAGTGTTTACTTCGGAGAATGAAGTCTATTGTCTATGGGGCGACGGCGATTTCCCCCATGCGAGAAAATGGCTGCTTAATGGGTGTCCTCTCTCACCCACCGCTTCCTCGACTGGTGGAGGGTCGTTAGCTGAATAGGTAGGATAGGACACTAATTCTCATTAAGTAGTCTCAATGGTAAGTGTAACGCCCATAGATCCGGGCTAGTCAATTTAGAGATAATAGGGGTCGAAAACGACACTTCGGAAAAAGAATATTTATAATAAATAGTCTTAACCAAGTTGTAGAATATGTCTCAAGGTTTCCTTACATATAAAGAACGCCGAAATCCGAGTTATAACAAAGAAGTTATGGCCCGTCGAAGTTTTACGGCAAAACCGGCACGACACCGGGAAGCGTAAATAGTAAATTTACGATGGAATGAGTTTTAGCCTTAGAAATCTAAAATAAAGTTGTAGTATACGTTAAACCGAGAACATCGATAAAAAGAACGCCCAAATCTGACTTCGTATGAGGATGTTATGATTTTTATAAGATTCGGCTTAGCAGTGCACGACCCGAAACTCGGATTTTAGTTCGAGCGGTTTTTGGCTTACGTGACCTAAAGGAAAGTTGAAGATCTCATTAATAGGAACTCAAACGGAGTCCATATGAAGGAGTTACAAATTCTTCGCGGTTTTTGGCTTACGTGAATGAGGCCTACTAACAGACAAAAACGGAGTCGGTATGAAGAATTTACAAATTCTTCGCGGTTATTTAACAGTCTAAATGCCTCCTACTATTAAATTTGAGATCGGTCGAGAATTAGCCGATGGAGTCTAAATGGAAGTTGTAGATCTTGACTTTACCTACGCGTTGAAAAAAAAAAGAACGTCGAAAACGGAGCTCGTATGCGAATTGGACACATGGCACCACTAGAAGGCTGCCACATCCCCAACTCGGCGAGTAGGTCCTCCTACTTGAGTCCATCAGGAATTCACCCTTTAAATAGAGGTGTTGGGTCTTACCATTTCTTCACACCTCTCAAACCTTCTTTCTCTTTCTACTCTCTCTCTCTCTCTCTCTCTCTCTCTCTCTCTCTCTCTCTCTCTCTCTCTCTCTAAGCTCCCTAACCCCCCCCCCCCCCTAAAAGCCTAGGTAAACCCCTAGCACCCGAGAAAAGAGCCTTTCGGCTCGGGAACACTACTCCAACGAAGCCCGGTTTTTGCGAAAAACCTACTGTAAGTGAGCTACGCCTACGCTATTTTTAATATAGCTTCTAATTAATTATAATAACATTATTAGGACCTTAAAATAATTATTTGGGCTATTATTATGAGTTATATTAAGTGTTATTTAAAGATTATATAATAGTGATAATAGCTAGACTATTAATTAGTCGCGGTTAACGTTAGGCTAAACTCTAGTGGTAATGATACTAGGTTTCGTCAAGGGATAATTATTTTAAGAGTAACAGAGTGCTGTCCGAGTGCCGACTCACCACCTTACCAGGTGAGTGCATAGTTACTTTCATCTTAAACATAGATGTGAAGTATTTTATATAAACTACGTGCTATGTGTGAATATTATCTGTATAATTGCTATCTATGCTGGATGAACGATTTTATACATGTTTTAAATGATTTAAATTATATATGTATTTTATATCTACGATAATGTTGGGGTAAAACATGGGTAGATGTAATAAATGGAGTATGAGTTGGATGATGATTTGAGAGGTGAAATAGAACGTGAGGTGAGGGTGAGAGGTGGAAGATGCGACAAGTCTTTTTCCCAAATGATTGCCCCGTTATTCAGCAGAGTATGGATAACAACCACGGACTATTCTAGACAGTCCAGTTGAACACTAGCAGGCTCGCAACTTGTAGGTGTTGTGAACGATCTGTTCACCGGTGTACTCTAAAAACCCATTGACATGTATTTCGAGTGGAAATTGTCGATAAACGAAATAGCCCTGGTAGCTATGGATTTAGTGCCTGTTGAGAAAACCCTGGCAGCTATGGATTTAGTGCCCGTTGAGTAAACCTTGGCAACGATGGATTTAGTGTTGATTCCTTAGGATGATCCTTAGGAATGAATTAATGAGGAGTAGCTGATTGTTAGGGAAGACCCTTAAGAGTAAAGAAGATAATGAGGATGGGTAATTGGGTTAACTGTTTGACGATTAAACATAATAATTATATTATTGTGGGTTGAAAACCCAATGAACTCACCAGGTCTCCCAACCTGACCAACTCAATTTATTTATATCACAGGTGTTGATATAAAGTCACATTACACTGAGAAATTAAGGAGATATAGATCACTAGTGATAATGAATGTAAGTTCTGTTTATGCTTATGTTTATGTATTGACGATGACATCCCAAATGTTTTAAAATGAATAAAAATACATTTCTTCAGAAATGCCTTGATTACATATTTATCATGTTTTACTGGGAACAAATTCCGCAACATTTTTGTTAAAAGAAGTACTCTTATTTTTATAAAGCATAAACAAAATCGATCTTTTCTGGCCGTGAAAATGGGGATGTCACAGTTGGTATCAGAGCATTAGTTTAAGCGAACAAGGAATTTGTGGGATTTCTAGACTTAAACTTAGAATGCTAAGCGATGATTGTGAACTGTAAGCACTAGCTTATGTAGGAAGTATGCCTAATATGCTTTTATGTGCTAAATGATTTATGATGCTAAATGTATGATCGGATCTATGGTCTATTGCCGACCGGATCTGGAAACTTTATGTGTTCAGATTTCTAAACGTTTAATTACGGTTTTATGTCACACCCCAAAACCAAGAACGACGGAAACATTCTGGGGCGGAGGACGTCATGTACAGTATCACAACAATGTAAAGTAGTAAACAAGCAACAACATCATCCATTGCATTAATAATATAATTATTATACAAGTGTTCTGTCAAATTATAAAAGACACTAAAGCATAAATCAAAATGAAAGATGAGTCTTGAACGAGCTCCATCTTCTCTAAACCTTGCATTTGTACCTGTCTATTGATGACCTGAGGATACAAGTAATTTTGAAAGCGAGTATCAGCTTTGAAGCTGGTGAGATCATAAGTATTTTAGTGTCTTAATTTGTATGTAAGAAAATGTTTGTATATGAACTGTGAGTATTGAAAATGTATGTGAACTGTAAGTATGAAAATGTTTGTAAAACAACTGTAAATGTTTGAAAATTCCTATAAATCCCTATGATTCCTACTATTAAATAAGGGTGTCCTCTACCAAGACCAAACTGTTCTGAATGTAGTCA
Source organism: Lactuca serriola (assembly GCF_051521515.1). NCBI lineage: Eukaryota > Viridiplantae > Streptophyta > Magnoliopsida > Asterales > Asteraceae > Lactuca > Lactuca serriola. The sequence continues at coordinate 217,043,672 of NC_136408.1, forward strand.
TCTACCAAGAGTTAACTGTTCTAAATGTTCGTTTCATGTAAAAGTGTGTAATTTTCCCAAATGTAACTATCATTAACAAAATATAGTTTTTACATTTAATGTTTAAGTGAAATGATCACTAAATATATGAAAAGGGGAAATTAATGTAGTACTGTAGTGTTGTATTATAGGAACTACTGCTGTACTAACTACCTTAAACCGAATTTATATTAAGGTATCATGTGATTAATTGCACCATACTATTGAATGGTAACAACGACATACATATGGTTGTAAAAAGAAATGACGTTTGGCACCCGCAGACCTGCAGGTCCGGCTGTAGCTAGCAGCAAGGTGTAGGATAGTCAATCCAGTATAGATCTATACGCAAACTCACACTCTCCGTCCAAGAGACTCTAGCTACAACTCGGTCCATGACATTGAAGTCATGCTCCGATACAGGATCACAATTTTGTCAATGTATATATGTATATGTAATGTATTGTTACTCGTTCTAGTATCGTTGTATATGTTCTCTTTCTAGTATAGTTGTATATGTTCTTCCAATAGTATAGTTGTATATGTACTCATAGTAATGTAATGTATATGAAGATATGCCTTTGCTACCCAAAGGTACTGAACTGACTGAAAGGAACTATTATGTCCATATATGTATACATGATATATAACTAATATTTAAACGACCTTCGGACGGGTACCCGATATCCTATCAGACCACATCAAAATCGAGGAAAAGGAAACAAGGTGGATAGCCTTCCTAAGTCTCTTAAACATTACGTATATAACTATACAAATATAGGCATGCTTATAACAAAATCTCTATGTTAATGTAATATGTAATTGCATAGTAATGTACTGTAATGTTCTAGCTGTAATGTATGTTCTCTCTATCTAGCAAGTATTGATTCATGAATGAACTGACTCATTGTATGATATCGTGTTCTAGTAATAGTTCTAGTATCTTCCTAAACTACCCATATGGTAGCTTACTAGTAATATAACTGGTACGCATGAACATGGATGTATACCCTTGCTACCCAAGGGCATTGGATGAACTGGAAAGACCTTTTATGACTATATATGTACACATGATATATAACTAATATTTAAACGACCTTCTGACGGTACCCAATATCCCACCAGACCACATCTCAAGCGCGAAAAGGAAATAGGGTGGATAGCCTTCCTAAGTCTTTTAAACATTTCTTATATAACCATACATATAGAGGCATGCAATTTATAATTTATAAGCATAAAATAAGTTTTGTAAAAACCTTTGAACATAAATATTTTCTAAGAAAAGATCGACTTGATGTCGATCTATAAAAGGGTTTGAAGGAATGGGTTTGATAAAACGGTTTAGTATAAAGAAACATTTGTTTGAAATACAATTGTAAATAAGTTTGAAATGTAATATACAGAGTAAAATGTACAGTGTAATAAGGAGTTTTAAACATGTAAAGTGTTTATGAAAATCATTTGAAGGCAACTGTTTGGTAAAACGGAAAATGAGTAGTAAATCATTTGAATACTGCTTATTAATCACATGTGATTGATATAATAAGTAGCATGATTCTACTTGTATTCCCCCATAAAACTTTTAAAAATAGTTAAAACATTGATTAAGGGGTATGAACTCAGCTGTTGTGGGTGATACAGATGAACCGAAGAGTTAGGACCGCTAGGTGTCAAGTGAAGTCTTGAACACCCTCTATGATCCTAGTTAACATATAATTTCACATATATGTAACAAATTAGTCTATAAACAACTAATAAACAAGTCAAGGCACCCTAGGACATGCTAAACACCTTTATCAAGTGTTATTAGCCTCTTGGATTGCATCTAAGTGTTTGTAGGGGATGCTATTATGTGTAGGGCTCAAGGAAAACTCCATAAGGGACTTCACGAGCCTAATGACACTACCAAATGAGTTTACGGTCGTAAACTCATGAGTTTACGGCCGTAAGCTCATACTTATGTTACCATTTGATGTTTGATGCTCTATAAGGCCCTAATAAGCATTTCTACTTAATGGCTTGGTCTATGGAAGAGTTTAGGGCATAATGTAACTCCTTTTAGGAGTTTACGGCCCTGGGACCATAGTCCCTTGGAGATTACGGCTGGAATCTCCCTTGGGAGGATGTTTATGGTGTTTTCAAGTCCCTAAATTAACTATGAACTAAACTAGGCTTTTGTACTTGGGTTTAGAAGAGTTTTTGGCACCATTTTATGGAGTTCATGGCCCTTGAACCTTTTGGGCCGTGAACACCTTACTCTTGGTGTTCTAAGTGTGTTAGCTAGTCCTAAACTCATTTAGGTACATGCCCAAATTAGTCTCTTAGCTAAAGGAGGGTTTTTAAGGCATTTTGGCACATGAAAATGGAGTTCACGACCCAAGAACTTACTTGGCCTTGAACTCCCTTTCACCCTTGATTGTTAATTGTTTTGGTGGTCTAAACATGTAATGGTAGTCCCTAGGTTGAGTTCCAAGGCTTTGAGGGACCTTGGGAGACTTTTGGCCCTTAAAATGGAGTTTACTCCCCAAGTGTTCTTGGGTGGTAAACTCCCAAATCTTGGGGTTTTGATTCGATTTTGAGGTTATAAAACATAATCTAAGCAATATAATACAACTAGATCAAAGTACTTACAATTTGGGATAAAAACCCGAAGATCCGTGAGAGATAATTTTGGCTTTTCTCTAATTGTAAATGTAACTAATGAATTATTTTGGTTTAGATTTCTATATATAGTCCTGGGATATTTGGCAGAAAATATTTTTATTCCCGGAATGAACTCTAATATCCTAGAGTATTGGTATAACAGTGTTGCACAAAACCCTAGTGCATCCACTCTCCTGATATCTCCTTAAGTGTAAATCCTGAAAAACTACCAAACTTATACCCGAAGTGTGGAATTTCACTGTAGCTGTTCTAACTTCTATTGGCTTGATATGGTTTGTTCAGAATGGAAATTTCGGGTTGTCACATTTTAGAACTGGCATGTAACTTTTCGGAATAATAGGGAGAATTACACGTCAATTGTAAATTAAGTCTTCTCTATCTAAATTCTCGACACTCCACACCGAACGTCGGATTTGGTGCGTAGATCAACATGGTGATCACTAAAAGCAGATTTGAAAGCGGTAACCCGCAGCTCGAACCACCAGTGATTGAGCACGTGCCAGAGATAACAACTGCACCCGGTACGATCACGATGGCAGGAGTACAAGCAATGGTGCAGATGATGTTGGATCGTCAGATGGACGAGACAAGACGATTACTTCAACAAAATAAGGACGAACTTACTGTGCTAGTACGCCAGGCACATACTCTTGAGGTAGCCATCAGGGTTAAAATTGGCAAGAAGAGGAAATTTGAGGGATCTTCAAAGTTCAATAGGAAAGCTTATTCTCACAGTCTGGAGAAGGAAGAGGTGAAGAAAAATGGTGTAACAGGAGATGCCCTAAGGAAGTGATCTGCTTCAAATGCGGGAAGATTGGTCATTATGCCCATAAATGCTAAACCAAGGAGGAAGTTTGCCTTAAGTGTAATGGAGAGGGACACTTCAAGCATGATTGTCCGCTGAGAGCGAAAACACTAAATGTACCACTGAAGCACTATGAGAGATGCAATGAAGAGGTGACTTGCTACAAGTGTGGAAGGACTGGTCACTATTCCAAGGACTGTACACGTAATGATAAAGTATGCTACGGATGTGGAAGCAAGGGGCACATGTCAAGAGACTGCCCGAGGAAAAATAAAGCAACAAGACAAGAAACGCCACCAAAGCCAAGGGCATTTCACATGATCCTCGACGAAGCAGAAAACCAAGCGAGGAATCAAGGATGAAGACTTCATATCCGAAGATCAATTTATGCAGTAGCCATAGTATTGTATGATGTAGCCTATTAAAGGCATAGTCTAGGTTGAACTTCAACACCTATGTAATAGTTTCAAGAAATAATAAAGCCTTCGTTTTGTTATCTGATGCGTTAAACGGTTATGTGATTTTCCTATATGGTGACTTGGAAAACTGCGAGACAATACTTGGGATGAGTATGAGTAGGTGTGAAAGGTAGTAGATGCATATACTACCGGAAGCACAAGACTCACACTTGGATCAGGGAAAGTCACAAGGTTACCGAGAAGCTAATAATTGACACCGTTTTATTCAAATATGTCGTTACCATTGTTTCGGTAAAGACAAAGAAGATGATTATTATTCCGACCCTAGTGGTCATATCGAATTGAGTCCGACTACAATAAGTATGTTACGTGGTTCAGAGAACCAAGTTAGATGTAGTACGCGACTTAAGCCGGAAGGATTACTCAAAGCGATCAATAGAAGTATCGCGACGGTTGCTAGAAATGCTACCTTTTAAGACGTGATTAAAACATGAAGGAAAGTATAGTTTGTCCTGGAATTTGACTCTAAAAGACCTAAATCCAAGAAATGCATCATACGATGAGAGGTCATTAGAACATGACCCATCGGTCTATTATGATAATCGAAGGAAGAAACATATATCAAGTTTTTTAAAGAAGGAGTCTCCAATAAAGATCGAGATCCTGACATGAAGATCATGACTGAAAGTCTAACATGAGATAGAGAGCGGGTCCAAGATCGGGCACCGCCTACAGTTAGGAAGTCTTAGAATTAGACACTCGTTCGAAGAAACATCAAAGTTACGGTTATTACTTAGGATGAAAAGATAACGTATGGAGTCATCATGTTAGCCCTGTTTCGTTGATGATTCTGGGACGTAATCATCCTAAGGGGGAGATAATTGTAACGCAGTAGATCCGGGCTTATCAATTTAGAGATAATAGGGGTCGAATATGACTTTTCGGCAAAAGATTATTTATAATAAATAGTCTTAACCAAGTTGTATAATATATCTCAAGGTTTCCCTGCATAAAAAGAACGCCGAAATCCAAGTTATAACGAAGAAGTTATGGCTCGTCGAAGTTTTACGGCAAAACCGGCACGACACCGGGAAGCGTAAATTGTAAATTTACGATGGAGCGACTTTTAGCCTTTGCAATCTAAACCTAAGTTGTTGTATACATTAAAGCGAGAACATCCATAAAAAGAACGCCCAAATCTGACTTTGTATGAGGATGTTATGATTTTTATAAGATTCGGCTTAGCAGTACACGACCCGAAACTCGAATTTTAGTTCGAGCGGTTTTTGGCTTACGCGACCTAAATGAGAGGTGAAGATCTCATTAATAGGAACTCAAGCAAAGTCCGTATGAAGGATTTATGAATTCTTCGTGGTTTTTGGCTTACATGAATGAGGCCTACTAACGGTCAAAAACGGAGTTCGTATGAAGGAGTTCCGAATTCTTCGCGGTTATTTAACAGTCTAAATGCCTCCTACTGTTAGATTTTAGATCGGTCGAGAATTAGCCGAAGGAGTCTAAATGAAAGTTGTAGATCTTGGTTTTACCTACGCTTTGAAAAAAAGAACGTCGAAAACGGAGCTCGTATGCGAGAGTTATGATTTTTCTAAGTTTGAAGGCTGATACGCGATAGGGGTGACGTGACACCACCAAAATTGGACACATGGCACCACCAGAAGGCTGCCACATGCCCCAACTCGGCGAGTCCATCAGGAATTCACCATATAAATAGAGGTGTCGGGTCTTGCCATTTCTTCAGACCTCTCAAACCTTCTTTCTCTTTCTACACTCTCTTTCTAAGCTCCCTAACCCCGCTAAAAGCCTAGGTAAACCCCTAGCACCCGAAGGAAGCCCCAAGGCTCCCGGAGTCCCGAAAAAAGAGCCTTTTGGCTCGGGAACGCTCCTCCAGCGAAGCCCGTTTTTTGCGAAAAACCCGCTGTAAGTGAGCTACGCCTACGCTATTTTTAATATAGCTTCTAATTAATTATAGTAACAATTATTTGCGCTATTATTATGAGTTATATTGAGTGTTATTTAACACTTATATAATAGTGATAATAGCTAGACTATTAATTAGTCACGGTTAACATTAGCTCTAGTGGTAATGATACTAGGTTTCGTCAAGGGATAATTATTTTAAGAGTAATGAAGTGATGTCGAGTGCTGACTCACCACCTTACTGTTGGAATAGTGTCTAAGGCTGCAACTATATTAGGCAAGTATTTGACCCGGTTGTGCATGGTCCTTTTGGGTTGCCTTCATCATAGCAACTTGATAGGATGATTTATTAAGAGAGAATAAATATTATTGATATATTATGGGAATAATATAAAGAATAATATTGTTATTTGATTAATATAAGTCATAGAATTAATTAGAATTAATTTGGTGACTAAAAGAGATTAATTAAATAAGAGGGTATAAACTGTCAATTGTTTGATAGTTAAACTTTAGACTGTAAATCCATATTGGATAGGGGTTGGACGAATTCTAGAAGCTAAGGATAGCTTAAAATCGTCCAAGGCTATCTAAGGAATGGATTTGGATTGCTTTAAGAGAAGATTATCCAATTAGGGTTTAAGCTGTAACCTTTAAGGAGTCTACAAGTATAAATAGACCCTATAGCAAAGGGAAATCGGCACTTAATCTAAAGTAGAGAACCCCTGGCCGAATTCCTCCCCTCTCCTCTCTCTCTCTCTCTCTCTCTCTCTCTCAAATCATCCTCCTTGCTAGTTGGTGTTTGTAAGCCATTAGAGGAGTGACAGTTGTGACTCTAGAGCTCCAAGACAACAAGATCAAACAAGAGATCCAAAGGTATGATTCTAGATCTGGTTTTGTATTGTTCTTATACCTATTTAGTCATTAGAAGTCTTGGATTCAAAGCATGTTTAATTAGAAAGCCTAGATCCAAGCATTAGGGTTTTGCATGCGCACATAGGAAAGTTCTTATGGCTAAAACCCATCAGTGGTATCAGAGCCTAGCTTGGTTTTCATTAAATTGTTGCTTATTTGTTTGAAACTTAACTGCAAAATTCGATTTTTGTGTTTCTGAGTCATGGACTCGGCGACTTCCATAGTGGAGTCGGCGAGTTAGGCTGACTCGGCAAGTCCCTTGGTGCACACGGCGAGTCCAAGCGTCAGGAATGGCCAGATTCGGGATTTCTTCATGATTATGTTATGGAAACTTACCTTAATCATATTAGATCAACTCTAATCCGATTTTTTGATATATATGACTATTATCTTGATCTAATTAAAGATATTTATCAACTAATAAAATATTTAATTTCCTTATATGATAATTAATTAATTATTTTGATTATTTTGGTAATTATCTTACAAGAAATCTTGAATAAATCAAATATAGATAATTAGGAAGTTAATTGTTAATTAGAATTATTTATTATTTGATCCTCCATGTTTTAAATGTTTAAAACTTGTCCTCAAGTTTTGAAATTTATATTTTGTGATTAAGAGTTTTAATTTAGACAATATAAATTTCAAACCCTAGATTTTAAAAGGTTTAAAATACAACCGTATACTAATATAATATTACAAGATTAATATATATATATATATATATATATATATATATATATATATATATATATGTATGTATAACTAAAATGCTAGTCTTACCGTTAGTAGGCCTCATTCACGAAGCCGATCTATAAGGTGGGTATAAGGTTGCGGCCTATAAAATGGCGCTTAATGGGTGTACACTCACACCCACCGCTTGCTTGATCGGTGGAGGGTCGTTAGCCAAACGGGTAGGATAGGGCAACCTCATTGTCTCATTAAAAGTATAATAGGAAATACAAAGTAACTACACATATTTTAAATTTCCCAATCTTAGTTACTTTAGGAAAAGTGAATTGATGCAATCCCATGAAATTACACTTTGCACCCTTGCTAAGAAGTTAGTGGAGCGTGTGTGGTTTATCGGCACACTAATTGGTTCTAAGCAAAGGTGGCAAAGGGTGATTCATTGTCTATCATAGTTCGATGGAGCGTGTGTGGCTTACCGGCACGTCGAATAGGTGATCGTTACAATGAAGGCACCATGTGAATTTGCATGGTAATTCACACCCGCTTTGTGATCCTCGGTATACCAGTCACAAACAAGAGGGGCATATCGAGATTTAAACATTTCATTGAATAGTTTCAATGAATCTCATCCGAACCTAGGAATTCTCAATACATTTAGGACTTAAAGTTATGTTTATATGGTGGAGAATTAGTGAATCGTCATTCACTTACCTTCATATTATTTGCATGTTAGATTACGGCATCCCTTTTCTAATATGTAAATATTGTTGTTGGATCCTAGCCCTAATTTTTCTTATTGGGTGATAATTAGGGATTCATAATCTAATCTATCTTTGTCCTTTCTAATTGTAGATGTCGAACGCAAACAACACTGCTGCTAGTTCTTTCACATTGATGAGCCTTTGCCAAAAGGTCACTTTCGATGGAACGAACTTTAGCGAATGGATAAGATACATTCGCACCATTGCTCGCTATGAGGATAAGGAGTATGTCCTCGATGTGAAGCTCGAGAAGATCAACCCTGAAATCGCTACTCCAGCTGAAATTACCGCTTTTGAAACTCATGAGCGCGATGCAACGAAGGTACATCGCATCATGATAGCCACCATGAACTTCGAATTCCAAAAGTCCTATGAGGACATGTACCCGTACGAGATGCATCAAGACTTATTGGAGAGATACCATCAAAACGCGAGACAAGAGCGTTATGAGATTTTCACTAACATGATTTCCGCTAAGATGGGTCATGGAGAGTCTCTTACCGTGCACCTGCAAAAGATGCAAAGGTATCTCGACCGCCTTCGCAAGTTAAATGTTGACTTTGGGGAAGACTTAGCGATCGACATGGTGCTTCACTCTTTGCCTCCGATGTACAATCAATTTAGGATGACCAATCACATGAAAAAAGAGGAGGTCACCCTAAGCAAACTCCAAGGTCTTTTGAGGGTCGCTGAGAGCAACTTCAAAGACAAGTATGTTGCACCAACTCCCAATCCACTCACTGCTCCTGTCATGGCTATTGGTCAACAAAAGGGAAAGAAGAGGAAGGCTTCGTCTAAGAACTATCGCAAGTTTAAAGCCCGAGATGGTGCCTCTTCTAGTGGGACCAAAGTTGATCCCACTAAGCCCTGCCCTAACCCTAAGGAGGCAGAGTGCCACCACTGCCAGAAGATAGGACATTGGAAGAGAAGCTGCCCAGAGTACCTGCAAGCCATCAAGGAAGGAAAGATCAAGCCATCTTTCGCAGGTATATATACAATTAAATCTAACGATTCTAATCATGCTATTTCTTGGGTTCTTGATACCGGTTGTGGTTACCACATTTGTTCTAATGTGCAGGGACTAAGAAGAAGTAGGGATGTGGAGCAAGGAAGGATCAATCTAATCATGGGGAACAGAAGATCGTCGCGTGTGACCAAGATTGGAGTGTATTCTTTAGTGCTTAGGAATAATTTATGTTTAGATTTGAACAATTGTTGCTATTCGCCAGAAATGGCTAGAAACATCATTTCATTTCATGGTTTGTTTAGACAAGGTTTTAGATTTTCTTTTAATAATGAGAATGGTTCTATTTTGGCTTATCTAAATGGTGTCTTTTACTTTGAAGCTATACCATTAATGGAATTTATGAAACTGTTATGATTGTTGATAACTTAGGAAATGATGTTTTGAACATAGATTATTCCACTAGTATGGATAAAGCATTCTTGTGGCATTGTCGTCTTGGACATGTTAACAAGAAACGCATAGCCCAACTCCAAAAGGATGGAGTGTTGGAGTCATTCGAACTTAGGGAAGATGAAACGTTTGAGTCTTGTTTTCTTGGAAAGATGACTAAATCACCCTTCACAACCACGTGTGAAAGGGGTGAGGGTCTATTGGACCTAATACATACCGATGTATGTGGACCGTTTAGATCAACCACGAAGGATGGGAACCGCTTCTACGTGACTTTTACCGATGATTATAGTAGATATGGGTATATCTATTTAATCAAGACAAAGTCAGAAACCTTTGAAAAGTTCAAAGAATTCAAGAATGAAGTGTAGAATCAATTGGGCAGGAAAATCAAGATCCTTCGATCCAATCGAGGAGGAGAGTACCCAAGTCTTGAATTCCACGATTATCTCAAGGAGTGTGGAATAGTTTCACAAGTGACGCCTCCTAGGACACCGCAGTTGAATGGTGTGGCAGAATGGCGTAATCGAACCTTATTGGATATGGTTCGCTCTATGATGAGTCGTGCGTCACTACCAGTCTCTTTTTGGGGGTATGCCTTAGAGACTGCCGCCCATATCCTTAACCGAGTCCCTACTAAGAAGGTTGCCAAAACACCTCACGAGATGTGGACAGGAAAAGCTCCCTCGTTGGCACATATCAAGGTTTGGGGTTGCGAGGCTTTCAAAAGACGAGATACTCACGACAAGCTCGAACCCCGAAGTGAGCGATGTATTTTCATCAGCTACCCGCAAAAATCCTTTGGATATCTCTTCTATAGACCGAAGGACAATGTTGTCTTTGTTGCGAGGAGAGGAGTTTTCCGCAAGCGAGAACTCATAGACCAAGGAGACAGTGGGAGGCAAATCGAGCTTGAGGAGATTCAAGAGTCGATAGATGAAGGAACCTCTACCGTTGGCACTCAACCCGAGGAGGAAACTTCGGTTGAACCGATTGACGAGTCCTTACCTCTTAGAGGTTCCAATAGAGTTAGAGTTCTACCCCAGTTTTATGGTTTTCATATTACTACCGAAGGGGACACGTATATTAGTGACGGTACACTAATAAACCTTGATGAACCTAATAGCTATAAGGAAGCCATGGCAGGCCCGGAGTCTGCAAAATGGAAAGAGACAATGGATAGCGAGATCCAATCCATGTATGATAACCATGTTTGGAATTTGGTTGATAATGTGCCCAGACGTAAGACCGTTGGGTGCAAATGGATCTTCAAGAAGAAGACCGACGTGGATGGGAACGTACACACATATAAAGCGCGATTGGTCGCGAAGGGCTTTACTTAAACTCCTGGAGTTGACTATGATGAGACCTTCTCACCAGTTGCAAAGATAAAATTTATTAGAGTGATGCTAGCGATTGCCGCATTTCATGATTATGAGATTTGGCAAATGGATGTCAAGACCGCTTTCCTTAACGGAAAGTTGGCTGAGGATGTTTACATGGCTCAGCCAGAGGGGTTTGTGGATCCGAAGCATCCAAATAGAGTGTGTAAGCTTGAGAAGTCCATTTATGGACTTAAGCAAGCGTCTCGTAGATGGAATCTTTGCTTCGATGAGAAAGTCAAAGAGTTTGGATTTGTACGAAGCGAAGATGAATCATGTGTATATGTCAAAGCCAGTGGGAGTATAGTAAGCTTCCTCGTTCTATACGTCGATGACATATTACTCATACGAAACGACATCCCGATTGTACAGGAAGTTAAGTCCTGGCTCGGGAAGTGCTTCGCTATGAAGGACCTCGGAGAGGCTTCTTACATTTTGGGAATAAGGATAGTAAGAGAAAGAAGTAAGAGACTAATTTGACTTAGTCAGAACACTTACTTAGAGAAGGTACTAAAACGTTTTAGTATGGAAAACTCAAAGAAGGGAGAATTACCGATACAAAGTAATGCCAAGTTGAGTAAGACTCAAAGTCCGAGTACCGAATCTGAAATAGCAAAAATGAGCCAAGTACCATATGCTTCCGCAGTTGGCTCAATCATGTACGCTATGACTTGTACTCGCCTTGATGTAGCCTTCGCTTTGAGCATGGTTAGCAGATATCAAGGGAATCCTGGCAGAGCCCATTAGATTGCGGTGAGTAATATCCTTAAGTACATTTGGAGGATGAAGGAATGGTTCTTAGTCCTTGGAGGGAGTGATGACTTGAAGGTGCAAGGGTATAGTGACGCCAGCTTTCAGACCGACAGAGACAACTACCGTTCGCAGTCGGGCTGGGTCTTTACCCTGAATGGAGGAGCAGTGACTTGGAAAAGTTCCAAGCAAGAAACCGTAGCTGATTCAACGTGCGAATCAGAGTACATTGCAGCGAGCGAAGCGTCGAAGGAGGCAATATGGCTGAAGAACATCATTGGTGATCTTGGAGTTGTACCTGCCATAAAGGAGCCCATGGAGATTTTCTGTGATAATGAAGGAACGGTTGCCTTGACCAAGGAACCGAGGGATCATGGTAGATCAAGACATATCGACAGAAAATATCACTTTATTAGACATCGTGTAGAAGAAGGACAACTCGTAGTGAAGAGGATATCATCAGAAGATAACCCAGCAGATCCGCTTACGAAGGGACTGAGCAGGGTTAAGCACTTGCAACATGCTAGGAGTATTGGGCTGAAGGATGATATTAGAATAGATTAGATAGTAGTAGAAACGTGTAATAGGTAAATGTAATTAACATTTGATGATTAAATAAAGGAGTTTTATTTATGAGTAATGTTACTATCTTATGTTGATCATTTAACTATTGTTTCATTTTGCATGTTTTGACTTCCAGAATAATTGAGTTTATTAAGAATAATCGAATTATTCAAACTGTCCACAATCGTTCATATGTTGGAAGTAGACATGAATGAAGATTGTCATGAATCGGTGCGTAGATTGTCTAAATGGTATTAGACATAGCAAAAGATTGTTGCGACGTTCATGAGTGCTTATGAACTGGTTTTGAGCATTGGAACAAACCTTCGCTTGCTGGAATCACCTTATGGAATATGATATAAAAGAGTGATCGCAAGACGATAATATAATATAGTCTTAAAACCTAGATATATGGTTTGTTATTTGTTAATTGATTGTACATTGATAATGCGAAAACGCATCAGTAACTCGGTGTCATAAAACGCATTGTTGTGTATAGTTGATTAATGAATAAGTAAATGCATATAAGTCGAAGTTTATCTGTAACTTTTATCCCAAGAGGGTGAAAGCGATATCTCGGCCGCTCGATGATTTTATTTGACTTATGTGTCGGGCCCGGTCAGAACTGAATTGATGTGTTCGATTAAGTTCTATGTCGAATAAATCGGAGATCGAGAAACCTAAATGCTTGACTAATCATTCCATAGAATTGTCAGCATGATATCTAACAGAGGACTGTACGATCCCTTATCTAAAGGACAAAATTGATTAGATCAGAGTTTGACAGCGTCTTTGAGAGCTACGATTGCAAATCGAATTGTACTTGTGCATATAGTTACTAGACTTATCCAAGTGGGAGACTGTTGGAATAGTGTCTAAGGCTGCAACTATATTAGGCAAGTATTTGACTCGGTTGTGCATGGTCCTTTTGGGTTGCAAACCCCCATTAACACTCATAAAGCTCAATGGAAAAGGGTCTTTGGACCTCTTTGGGTCCAGATCTACAGCACCAACACAAGAAGGGACCAATTACTCAATAACCTTCCTTTAAAGGGGCTAAAAAGCCCTAACTCTAGGAATTACACCATAAACTAAAGAAGGGTCGAATGAATACCTCAAAATGAGTTCTCTGAGCGCTGGAATCACTGGATTAGCACCCTCTTCAGCCTCCTCTTGTCTTGGTCCTCTTCTACTTGCAAAAACACCAACAAATGATCAAGAAATGGCTCCTTTCCTCTCACAATCGCTCTAGCTCACTTAGGGTTTCTCTCTGGGGTCTGGTAGCCACAAATGACGGCCATAAGGCCCTTTAAATAGGCCCCAAACCCGAGGAATTAGGGTTTCATTAAACAACGTGGACTTACCGAGTCCTCGGGGCGACTCGCCGAGTCCAGCCATCCACCCGGATAATGATTCGCGTCTCTACTTGGCGAGTCTACACATCAACTCGTCGAGTTCTTCCACAAAACTAGAAATGCAATGAATAAATATAATACTTGAAATTCCGGATGTTACATCACATTTGTTCTGATTTGTAGGGCCTAAAAAGAAGTGAGGATGTGGAGCACGCGAAGATAAACTTGAACATGGGGAATAGGAATGCTTCACCTGTCACCAATATTGGAGTTTATTCTTTATTGCTTAGTAGTGGGTTAATATTAGATTTGAATAAATGTTGCTACTCGTCTGAAATGGCGAGAAATATTATTTCCTTTCATGGTTTGTACAAATAGGGATTTACTTTTTAATTTGATAATGAATGTGGTGTGGCTGAAAGGCACAATCGAACCTTGTTAGACATGGTTATGGACAACAAGATTCAGTCCATGTATGACAATCAAATTTGGAACTTGGTTGAAAATGTACCGGGTCGTAAGACAGTCGGATGCAAATGGATCTTCAAGAAGAAGACCGACATGGATGGGAAGGTACACACTTATAAGGCGCGATTGGTTGCGAAGGGCTTTACTTAAACTCCGGGAGTTGACTATGATGAGACCTTATCACCAGTAGCGATGATTAAGTCTATTAGGGTTATGCTAGCCATAGCTGCATTTCATGATTATGAAATATGGCAAATGGATGTCAAAACCACTTTCCTTAATGGAAAGTTGGCTGAGGATGTTTACATGAGTCAGCTAGAGGGTTTTGTTGATGCAAAGTACCCTAATAGAGTGTGTAAGCCTGAGAAATCCATCTATGGATTAAAACAAGCATCTTGCACATGGAATCTTTGTTTCGATGAGAAAGTCAAAGAGTTTGGCTTTTCAAGGAGCGAGGATGAGTACTGCTAAGCTCGAAGCTCGACTCGCCAAAAATACTCAAGCTCGAAGCTCGACTCGAACTCGTCTCGGGCCTAGATTTGAGCTCAGACTCGGCTCATGAAATGCTCGATACTATCGAGCTCAGCCCGCAAGTTCGGTTCGGATCGACAAAAATTAAAAAAAAAAAGTTAAAATTTCAAATTAAAATCATTTCACATGTTTTTACTTTCTTCAAAATAACAAAAAAATTCACAATAAACCATCTAATGTCAATTTAGCATCAACCATCTATGTGATTGGAGTTTTCATACATCCAAAATACGAAAAAGAAACATTCTCAAAAGTTTTGAAGTGCAACTTAATTCCTTACTCTGTAATCGGCACATGCAAGCTAAAAGTGTTGAAATATTTTAATAATTTAAAAGTATATAAAGGTAAAAATTAATTTTATAAATACTCAATTAAGCTCGCGAGCTTACTGAGCCGGGTATTTTACTAGTCGAGCTCGGCTCGATAAGGTACTCGAGTAGCTCGAGCTCGATTAAAGTCGAGTCGATTTCGAGTATTTTCCGAGTCGGGCTCGAGTTTCTCGTGAACTGTCTCGTCTCATTTACACCCCTAAGGTTCAGCATGCAGGATTCCAAGAAAGGTGACTTAGCGATCCAGAGTAACGCCAAACTGAGTAAGACTCAAAGCCCGAGTACAAAGGCTGAGATAGTTGAGATGAGTTGAGTACCATATGCTTCAACTATAGGCTCGATCATGTATGCTATGACTTGTACCCGCCCTGATGTGGCCTTTTCTTTGAGCATGGTCAGTAGATATCAAGGGAATCCTGGCAAGGCTCACTGGACTGCGGTATACAATATTCTCAAGTACCTGCGGAGGACTAAGGACTGGGTCCTTAGCCTTGGTGGGAGTGATCACTTGAGAGTAGTGCGGTATAGTAATGCTAGCTTTCAGACTGACAGGGATGATTTCCGCTCTCGGACGGGTTGGATCTTTACCCTAAATGGAGGAGCAATTACTTGGATAAGTTCCAAGCAGGAGACAGTAGCTGATTCAACTTGAGAATCAGAGTATATAGCAGCAAGCGAGGCGGCAAAGGAGGCAATATGGCTAAAGAACTTGATTGGAGACCTTGGAGTTGTACCAACTATAAAGGAGCCTATGAAGATTTTATGTGATAACAAGAGTGCAGTTGCCTTAGCCAAGGAACCAAGGGATCACGGCAGATCCATGCACATCAACAGAAAATACAAGTTCATTAGACATCGAATAGAATAAGGACTCCTCGTGGAAAAGAGGGTATCATCAGATGAGAACCCAGGAGATCCCCGCACGAAGGGATTGTGTAGGGTTAAGAATTTACAGCATGTGAGGCGCATTGGGCTGAAGGATGATGTTAGTTTTACTAATTATATAGCTTTCGAAACTTGTAATAGTTGAAATGTAATTGATATTTGATGTTTAAATAAACGGTATTTTTTATTTACGAGTATGGTACTGTCTTGTGTCGATCATTTACTATTGTTTCATTTTGCATGTTTTGACTTCCAGAATAGTTATATTATTCAAACTATCTACAATCAATCATACTTTGGAAGTAGGTATTGAAATACGACTGTCATGAATTGGGTTTTTAGATTTGTCTAAATTGTATTAGTCATAGCAATTGTTGTTGCAAAATTCATGAGTGCTCATAAGTTCTGCGTATTGGATTCAACCCGCGCTCACTTGTATCACTTCTTGGAATTTATCTGGAGTGATTGTGAGATGGTAATATCATATAAGTCTTCAAAACAAGAGATATGAATTATTGACTATGAGTTGGTTCTACATTGATAGTACGAAAATGCATCAATAACTTGATGTTATAAAATGTGATGTTCTGTACAATTTGATGATTACTTACTACAAGGATATGAGTCAAAGTTTATATGTTCCTTTTAGTCCTTAGAGGATTAAAAGAGAAATCTTGGGCCCCTCGATGATTTTGTTTTGACTTATGTGTCGGGCCCGGTCAGAACTGAATTCATGTGTTCGATTAAGTTCTATGTTAAACAAATTGGAACTCGGGAAACAAACTGTTGGACAATAAGTATGACGTTGTTCCATGTATTTGTCCGACTAATATCTTGAATAGAGGATTATATGATCACTTATCTAAAATGGTGCAACTTAGTTTAACGAGACTTGTAAGAGCTAGGATTGCTAGTCGGATCCTGAAGTCGTACTTGCAACTATAGTTATTAGACTTATCCAAGTGGGAGACTGTTGTATAAGGTGTCTAAGTCCATAACTATATTTGGTATGTACTTGACCCGATTTAGCGTGGTCCATTTGGGTTGCATGGAATCAGAACAATCTGGATAGACTTTTATGAGAAGAGGATATTTATTATTTATTAATATATTATAAGTTCTAATATATTAATATGAAATCATATTATTTAATTAGTATTGATCTAGAATTAGCTTGGAATTAATTTTTGTGATAAAAAAGAGACTAATTAAATAAATGGGGATTGATTTGCTAAATCATTCATTCTTATATAGTAGGCTTATGATCCATGATTCTACATGTTGAGCTAAACCCATGGGGGTGACCCATGGATGCTCCATGGAGGTTTAAACCCATGGAGCATAAGGAACATGGAAAGACATGCACATTAGGCTTTTCATGGTGTAACCCTGATTGCATTACACTATTTAAAGGACCCCATAAGCTTGGAAATCGACACTTAAGATACACAAGTGTGGGCTAGCCGATTTTGGTGCAATATAATCTTCTCTCAAGTTATTCCAATTGTTGGTGGTGTTGTGTGAAGCATTTGAGGCATCACATTTGGGGTACTAGGCTCACAAAGTCTTAAGGAATCAAAGCTACAAGAAAGGTATGTCATTCTACTAGAATTTTGTATTACATATACCCCATGATATGCTAGTTAGGATGAAACCTTGGAAAAATGAAAGTTTGCATGTATAATAGACAAAACACAGATCCAAGGTTTCTAGGGTTGCATGCACACCATATGAGTGTTAGAATGCTCAAAGCCCAACAGTTTCATAAGTGTATCGTCTCATAACCCAAGCCAATATTTTTAAGTGTCTTTTTTGCTTCAAAATGTGACGGGGAGGACCCTGTTTCCTTGAGGAAATGCAGTTTGCAACAACTCAAGAAGTTGATCGAATGAACTATCAGTCTATTTGTTGATCACCTTGATATGCATCTACTTTGCTAAAAAGTCAAGGGTTTAAATTGAACATCCAGGATATAATTTTAATTGGACATCCTCTAACAGCTTTTGAAATCCATCATCAACACCGCTATCCTCTGTATCCGGGTTCCCTTTGTCGCGGTTGGTATCATTTTCAATCACACCCCCATAACATTAACAATAACATTGGACATCTTGTTACTACGTACTATGTCTTCGACAACCGGATGAACTGTATTTTTGCCGTGATACTTCCATATAGTATAATGTGGACTAAAACCATGTTGAAGTATATATAATTTCATTATGGTTAGTAGTATAAATTTATTCAAATTACATTTGTTACATGGGCATCTGATTTGACTTTTTTTTTATCAACGTGTGGTTTCGACCTCTCGATAAAAGATTCGAGTCCTTGTTAGAACACGATAGAGTTATGGTTTTCAAAAGTAGTTGAGGTTTTATCAATAGACATGTTGCAACTGAAACATAAGTTAAGTTTTACTGTTTACTCTACAAGAACTAAAATTAGGATTGAATATTTATAAGGATAGAGTAACAACTCAATCGAATAGAGTATTCACAAGGTTAGGCTTCTAAACCCACTTTTTGAATACATTACCTCATATGTGACTGTGTATTACCTGATTGGCCGTTTAAGAAAAATTCGGCAACATTTCCCCTTAGCTCCTAAGTATATATACAGATATATACTCGAGGAGCAAAGAAAAAATAACAACTGAATCTTTCTAAAACAATCAACCATGTAATACACATTCAGATTCTAAATGAGATAAATTATTCAAAAACTACTCCCAAAATGGGGACAACACAAAATTAGTTTTTAAATCGATTTCAGACAGGTATTTCTAGGCTCTTGATGATTTAAAAGGAAAATAAAGGAAGATACTTAAACTAAAAAACCTACTTTTTATAATTATAGCATTGGACTTTAAATAATTAAGTTATTCAATTACAACTTCGTTTTTGTTTTGTATTACAACATTTTATTTTAACATATAAAGAAGAAGTCGTTTGATGTGTTTTTTGTTTAATTATAAACTGGATACTATATTTTTTTTGTTTTGTTGTAAATATGGATACTGAAGTGATAAAAATAATGGATATGATGGATTAATTAACTAAAAACCTACTTTTTATTTTTATAGCATTGTATTTTAAATAATTTAAGTTATTAGATTGCAACTTAGTAGATTTATTGTCTTAAGTTTTTGGTTTTTGTTTTATATTATAAGATTTTACTTTAAACAATTATAGTATATATATTTTTTATTTATATCATCTTTTCTTTCCGTTCAAAATCAACATTCAAAACAGCGAAAACTGACAACAAATGGATTAATTACGGATTATTGCAATAAAATATGTAAGTATTCTCGTTAAACCTCAAACAATGGTTTATGTATTTCATTTGTCATCATTGATTTGTTAACATATAAAAAAGTTGTTTGATGTGTTTTTTGTTTAATTATAAATTGGATAATGTAGTTGTTTTAGTTTTATTTTTTATTATTATTATTATTATTATTATTATTATTATTATTATTATTATTTTGTAAATATAGATATTGAAGTGATAAAGTTAATGGGTATAATGGATTAAGTTTGGATTGTGATATGTTGTAACGTTCACTACTCCTTTTAGTTAACTAATCTTCGAATTATAATAATCACAAAAATTATAATGATAAAATAATAATATATCTGATTAGATTGTAATGTCTACAACTCTAAATGTCGATACACTTAAAGTGATTTTCGGCGAGTTAAATTCATTTACTCTATTTTTTTATTTAATTTTTTTTTTCATAATAAGATTGTTTATTTATTTTATTTTTTTTGAGTTAAAATTTTCATATATAATCGGTAGTTTATTTTTTTTCATAATAATTTTTTTTTTATAATAAGATTCATAACTATTTATCGTAGTATTATTGAATGATAGCTATCATATTTTATTAGCAAATGGTTGTATTACCAAATCGATTAGTATAATATAATACCACCCATTTTTGTGATTATCTCCAAATAAAAATGTAAAATGAATTTACCAACATTCAGCCAACACAATATTCAGGATCTCTTAATAAAAAACATTTTTGATATTGCATTAGACAAATAAAGAAATAAGACTATCTCTCTTGGGATACATACCACTATCATTCTAATAACCTGAAAAATATACATTTTGAACAAAACCTAAACATTCTTAAATCGTATAATCATATAAACACAGCTGAAAATCCCATGATCTACAGTCAATAGTTTCACATATATACATCAATTTTACATATACATTCATAAATTCATACCATGATCTAGATATCCACAGTCAATAGTTTCACATATATACATTCAATAAAAGAAAAAGTCATTAGTTTTACACATATACATTCATAAAACAGAAAAAAGAAAATGAAGCTACACTTGTAAATTCCTACCAATTTCACATCAATTTTACATATACATTCATAAATTTAAACCATCAATTTTACTAACCTATTTTTGCCGTAAAAAGAAGCTACAATCGGTGGTGATGTGTGTCCTTAAAAATAGAAAAAAAAAATCATTCAGTCGCTTCGTTAGTAACCGGTGTTTAGAAACGAAGAGAAAGAGAAATGGATAGAGAAAACGAACCACGTCACAAATACCAAGTCATAATCGGAGGTGACAATTGGCAATGGAGAGTTGGCAGTCGGCAGGTGGTGACATTTGGCTTTGGAGGTTAATTAGTTATGGGATTCGACTTTGGAGGTAAATCGGCAGTGGAGAGTAGTGGCGTCAACGGTGATGTCGCAAATCGTCGTCGGAGAGACCCATTGGAGATGGTTACAGATTATACATCGTATGGGATGAGGAAGCTGAACAAAAGGGGCAACACTTTAGCGGCGACATAGAGTCTATTAGCAGCGGTAATCTGGAGGGAACTCAACACGCCCTTTCTAGACATTATCGACCGTTGGATCGGGTGAGAATCTTAGGGCCATGATTTCAATCAATGTGGGTCAACATATCGATGCCAATAGCGATGACATGTCGCCACTGAAGGAGTCGTCTCTATTGCTTTCCATAGGAACAAAACCTATCCGTTGGATCATGTTCCGAACCAAGGGACAGGATTAAAAGCGGCGTGCCTCCGACAGATCTCCGGTTCATACCTTTAGTGACAACACTATTAGCGATGACATTGACATTTTAGCGGAGACACGAAGCGTGGCTTGTATGATGTCGACCCTAAAGGTCTTGTCGTTGCAAAAAGTGATATCCCTAATACTCTGTATTCTTGTTGCGTAGTACTCGCTTTTGAAGTCGAAAAATCTTTCCATTAACATTCTTAGGCTTTCTACGAACTTAACATGCCCGTTTGCTCCTTTCAGTTCTTCAATTGCTTCATTGTTTATATTTCTAACCGCCACCTGCACTTGAGCAACAATTGAAGGTTGTTCAAGATCACTTGTATTTGGATCAAACTCCGCACATGTTCCCAAAAGACTGTTCCCACTGAATTTTCAGGCATTGGGGGGGACTTCATGGATGGATGTTCACCGGAAGATGTAAAACCGATGGCCTAGATTTTGTTTCAATGATGATGCATTTCCAAAGCAATGCTAGTACAGCCACGACTCGACTGACTAGCTGATGTTTCGATGCTTTGGATTTGAGCTCCGTATCGAAAAAAAATTCTAGTTGCACATAATACAAACAATGGTCTTCTCCCTCGAAATCTCAACACCCAGGTTAGTTAATATATCATAGTACATTTTCATCTTATGATGATACGCACTTATAGATTCCCCATCTTTGTGCTTACAGTCTAGAAGACATTTTGTGATTTCAAATATTTCAATCCTCACACTCTAAAGGGTTAAATTGATAAGAGCTCTAGAGTTTTGAGTTGGTAGAGGAGGAACAGGATTGTTGTTGTTATTGTTATAGTTGTTGTTATTGCTTAGGATCAACATCTACAAGTGATAAGATTAATATTAGCTTGATATAGAAATTCCTTAAAAATAATCACCCTAAATCAAATTATTAAATTTGGGCTAGGATCAATATTTGGCTCCATGATGTGTAAAGGGATGCCGTAAACACATTATAAATTTATTTAGGTAGGCAAAGTCCTTTGCCAAATTCGATCACCATGAAATTGCTAGATCATTGAGATTCATTGACTATTAATGACATGTTAGTTCAGATTATGTTTATCTCAAATTTATTGACAGGGTCGCCGAGGATTAGCGAACATATGGTGAATCATCGATACAAAATTGTGTGGTCCTTGACTCAAGTTATGTTAGAGATTCGCAAGTTCCACATCATTCTATACTTATACTCTCAAATTGACATACTGGTTAAACACACGAGCTCCATCAACAAGTGATAAAGAGAATGTGCAACTTTTTTGGATACCATAAGATTCACTTTTAATTAATAAAATGGGATTTTGTTTTATACTTTTATTTTTAATCTTTTTTGATTTATTATTATCACTATGAAACCCTTTCGATAACTCCACTCTCAAAATACAATAGGGTGGTGAGGGTGGTAATCGAGAATCATATTAAAAACCGACATCATTAGAAATCACAAAGACCTCCATAAACCCTACATCAGAGTGGGTGAACCTAGTCATTGTAAGACTGACAATGTCAATATTTAAAACATGGAAGGACACATGTTGTAACTTTCTTATACATATAGTCAGGGTTATAAATAACGGGCCATGGCGGCCCTAATGCGCGCCATGCCGTCGAAGCGTGACTAAGCCGTTATGAAAAGATCAATAATGTTGCTACTTGGTGTGGCGTGCGCCAAGGATTAATTAGGCGTGCCATTCGTGCTATGTGTCGTGTTTTTTGAGGCGCATTATTAGTCTTTTATTTTTGGGGTAAAAGAAAAACCTAAAATTTTTACGGCATTAAAAAGTATTTGCGTTTTTTCCACATAAAGTATTTTTGATTCTCTCCTCAGTCAACCGATCTTCAATTCTTTCTTCCTATACATATCATCTTCAAGTTTCAACTACACGGTCAATCTAAAAGATTCAACTTTCAACATTGTTGGTAAGCTTCCTTATTTGGTTTAAGTTTCAAAGTTCTTACTTCATCATCATATTCAAACGTCGGACTTATGAACAAAATTTTCATGTTTTCATAGTGCATTAATAGTTTACTACTTATCATTAGATGTTAGTGGAAGCTTTAATGTTTATTTTTGAGCCACTTATAGCCACTAAATCTAAACAACATTCAAAATTATGAGGTGTTTTATTGCTAATTTGCTATGCTTCTTCGTTAACGAATATAATAGAATTATAGAGTGTTGATGGAGTAATGGTATCGTACGACTCGTTAATTCAAAGACCATCTTGTGGTGTTTATATTGTATTGGTATTTACTTTATTGAGGCCACCGTTAGCACTTTTGTTCATATTATATTGGTAATTACTTTATTATAGACACCTTCCTTCATATTTGTAAAACATAATTAGTTTATTGACGACACTTTTGGCTTATGGTGTTAGATTATCGTTTACATTTTTATGTCTTAATTCGTTCATTTTTTTCAAAACAGGCTATACATGAATGGCCAATGTAGATTCTAATGATGGTTCAAGTCCAAGGGATCCCGTAACAACTAACGGTAGTTCCTATGCAAATGCACTCCTGATAAGAAGTTCTAGTGATCCATGATGGAAATATGGTACTTTGTGTGATCTTAAAAATAAAGATGCAATCAAATGTAATCTATGTGAGTTTATTTCTAGAGCGGGAGTTACTAGGCTAAAGTACCATATGTCGGAAATAAAAGGAAAGGGTGTATCCATATGTAAGAATGCAAGCAAAGAAGATAAAGCTATGTGTGCCGACTAAGTTGAGAAGCCAAGAGAGAAGAAGAAAGAGAAAAGAATACAAGAAGAAGAACCAATAGCGGAGGTTGAAATTGAAGATAAAGACAATGAGGTCAATGTGGGGTCTAAGAAAAAGATGCCAAACTATTTGGGGCCAATGGACAAGTTTGTAAATTCTATTAATACCGAAGCTCCAACTCTTAATATGCGTCAAAAAAATCTTATGGACCCACTTGCTAAATAAAGTACACGATGTACATCAATTTTGTGTCCGATGGGTATATGAATCAGGTATTCCTTTTAATTCAATCGATAATGAGGGGTTTAAGCAGTTTGTTGAAGCAATTGGTGAATATGGTCCAGGTTACCGTCCTCCAAGTAAATATCAACTTAGGGAACCATTATTGAACGTGCAAGTTGAAAGAACTAAAGGGATTCTCAAGAAACAATAAGAAAAGTTGGCACAAAATGGTTGTTCAGTTGTGACTGATGGTTAGACAGATCGAAAACGAAGAAGCATAATGAATTTTTGTGTGAACTCTAGGCAAGGTACAACATTTATTTCTTCTGTTGAATGTTCCATATATACACACACGGGTTAATTTATATTTTATTATGTTGACAAGTGCATTAAAGAAGTTGGTCCAAAGAATGTAATACAAGTTGTGACCGACAATGATGCCAATAATATGGGAGCCAACAACATGCTAATAAAGAAGAGACCAAACCTGTTTTAGACTTCTTATGTTAAACACACCATCGATCTTATGTTTGAAGCGATTGGTAAAGAACCCAAATTCAAAAATTAGATTGCTAAGGCAAGAACTTTAACTATTTTCATTTACACACATCATAAGACATTGCCGTTAATGCGTAAGTTTACAAAGTGTGAGTATATCGTGAGGCCGAGAGTTGCTAGGTTTGGTACATTATTACTTACATTGGAAAGTTTGTTGGAGTAGAAGGAAATGTTAAGACATATGTTTACTAGTGATGAGTGGACAAAATCTAAATGGGCTAATACTAAAAATGGGAAAGGAGCATACGAAATTGTAATGATCCGAGCTTTTTGGAATGTGGTAAATTTATGTTTGAAGGTGATTTCTTCGTTAGTCAAAGTCCTTCGACTAGTTGATGGAGATCCAAAGCCATCAATGGCTTCTTGTATGGAGAGCTTAAACAAGAAAAAAAAGATATCAAAATGGCTTTTAATAATGTGGAGAATAACCATCGTTCTATCATGGACATTATTGATACAAAAGCGAAAGGTCGACTTGATAGTTCGTTACATATGATGGCTTACCTATTGAATCCTTATTACTTTAAAGATCAAGATATAAAATACAATATCATGGTTTCAGATGCGGGTTTTACATGTATTGAAAAGTTTTTTCTTGATGACATTTACAAGCAACACCAAGTAATACATATGGAGCTCCCAAAGTATAAGGAAAAATAAGAAGATTTTGGAAGAATGTTAGCCGCAAAGAGGTCTTCAGAAAATAATAGCTCTTATGATCCAGGTACGTTTTACAACCTTTAATAAAGTGGTTGTTGTTAAAAAAACAAGTTAATTATCAATGTAGATAAACTTCTTAATAACATTTTCAAAACAGAAAAAAATGCGTATAACAACAGCAGAAACCGGTCAAAATAGGTCAGAAAACAACATAAAATTTTTTTATGTATTAGTGAGAAAATAAAAAAAAAAACAGAAAATAATAGATTATATAAAAAAGCAAAAAAGACATAAAATCATAAAAAAGACATGCATCAAAACAACGTAAAACAGGTGAAAAAAATTGCATAAACTTTCATTTTATTTTCTTGAAGTTAATCGAGTGTTTTTAGAGACATTTTTACTCATTATTTTCAATATTTTGAGTAGGTACTTGGTGGATGACTTATGAAAATTCAACTCCAACATTACAAAAGATGGCTATAAAAAATCATTTCATTGACGACTAACTCCTCTCGTTGTGAAAGAAATTGGATTGTGTTTGAGGTGATAAGTAATTATGTGCTAAAAAGTAAAACTTTCAATTGTTAATAGCTACTTAACTAGCAATATTATTATAAACTAATATTATATTTAACGTTTTTATTTAGATACACACAAAGAAAAGAAATAAGCTTTGACAGTCAACCATACATAATCTTGTATATGTTCAATTTAATTCCAAACTCATAACAAGTATGCAAAAGTGAAGAATCAAAATGTAGATTTATTGCGTTCTCTAGATGATAGTATGACACAATCATAGATTGTTGCTATTAGTGATGACGATGAGGAAATAGAAGAAGGTGGGAAGAAATTGATGATGAAAGTGAAACACAAGAGGATAGAGAACTCCATGAAGATGAGTTTGTGTCGGATGGATAACAAGTGGAAGGTGACGAATATTTGAATTTAATTATGATGAAGAAGGGTTTTTTGGAGTTAAATAAAGTTGATTACATTTACATGCAAGGATAGTTTCTTTACATCATTTCATATATCTAATCTAATGATCTAACATGCTTTTGTAATGCTCACCTATTTTTTGAAAGTCGACGACACTTTTGTAAACTCTAAGTGTGATCGTCAATTGGTGACTCTGTCTATCTTAGATTAGATTTATATTGAAATGTAAAAACATTGAGTTCTTTTATTAATTTTTTGTTGTTGATAAAATTGAATATTATATATATATATATATATATATATATATATATATATATATATATATATATATATATATATATATATATATATATATATATATATATAATAAAATATATTAAACTATTGCCGCCTTGTCACACATTGATAAACGTCATCGCCTAGCCATAATTTGCAAGGCTTGAGGCTTGACTACGCTGCCATGCTAATCTTACGTTATTTAAAACCTTGCATATAGTATATACAATTCTAATATATATATATATATATATATATATATATATATATATATATATATATATATATATATATAATGGTAAATTTAAAACCTTTAAAATTTAACTATCTATTATTAATTCTAATTAATTTCGATGACGCAATGTAATAATTAATAATTCAAGATGAGTTTAATATTCAAAATTATAATTTCTATTATAAATGATATTCCCTCCGTCCCAATATCATTGTCCACAGACAAAAAACACACAGATTAAGAAAAACATTAATTACCACTAACTTTATTTAATAAAATGACAGTTTTGTCCTTACTTTGTATTTAATATTCCATTAAATGCTTAGTTGGTTAAGTAATAATAAAAGGTATTTTTGTAAAAATGTTATTTATTTTTAGAAATGGACTATTATTTTGGGACAAACCAAAAAGGAAATGTAGACTATAATTTTGAGACGGAGGGAGTATTAAATATTTAAACCATTATTTAAATATTAAATATTCAAATAATCACATTTAAATAATATTTATTGTTTTTTAGATTTAACACATTTTAAATTTGGTAGTTATCCATATTAAAAATCTTCAAATTTGAAATTAAAAAATAAAATAAAAGGAAATATTAAATTCGGTGGGGCATGCCATGCCTAGAGGAGGGTGCTCCACACCTGTGGTTACAAGTTTCTTTCAATTTTGGTTTTGGCTTCCATTTCCAATTTCAAACATGCATTTATAGAAAATATGTATTTAGGGTGCATGTTATTACGAACTAATGACACTGATACCACACTATTAGGGTTCTGTGCATTATATATATATATATATATATATATATATATATATATATATATATATATATATATATATAATCTAGGTAGCAGAAAAATCAAACTATGATATATCTAAGTGAACATGAAACCTATGGATCTATGGATTAAAAATAGTTACAACTACCTTAGAAATTATTAATACAAATGAAGAATCGTATATCTCTTTTCCAGCCAAAGACTTTTGCGCTTAAGCTCTCATGCGTGCCAACTTGTTTGCCCAAACTAGAATCTCTCTCTTGGTTTAGACTCAATGAACTAAAAATGTGTGGTATAAAAAATAACTAGGAAGGGACAAACTATAAGAGAGTTCGTCCACAACGAGGGAGAAAGAAGAAGCGAAACTTCAAATTTTGAATAAGCAAGGAATAATGAATCCATAAGACCTTATTTATAGCCTTCTATATCTTCCAAGGTTTTATCCATCTACCCATGTAGGATGGGATGACCCTAGAACGAAATTCCCTCACCTTAAAGGGATTTTTCATCCACCCCACTTCTTTCAGAGGGTTTTTGAATATTCCTAATTAATCATCTACTAATTAATTGACATTCAACCCGTCTATTAATGAAACTGTTAATTAATTCCTATTTTTTTCCAATTAGATTGAAATTATTTCTTAAACCATAATAATTACTAAACCAATTCTTCCTTTATTGATTCTACTTAATTTAAGTCTTAAGAGCAACCCAATAGGACCCTATCATTATTAAAACTATCACCAATAGTTAATGACTTTGGACACACTTTCCAATAAAATACATCATGAATTGCGCAGTGTTGAAACATACCAACAACATCGATTCGATCTTGGTGATTTCATTGTGCATGTCTATATTCCATCTTTGGATAACTATTTAATTTTAATTATCATTCTAAGATGTTAATTATTTTATCATATTTTTATTATCATTTTTTGTTGTGTTGTATTTTTTTTTTATTAGATGTTTTAATTAAAAAATGTTATGTTTTTTGTTATTTTGTATTTTCTAATTTAACTAAAAAAATAATGATATGACAAGTAGCTTGAGTGGGTTAGGAAATATATAATTTCTATGTGTTGTAGTTTACAACATTCGCAATGGTGAGTTCAATGGAAGACTTGAGTAAGTTGATAAGTCTATTTATCATTTAATTGATTAAACTCTTCCATAATAACATGCTAGTTTGACATTCATTGAATTTTAATTTTAATAGTCATTGGACTCTTCAATGGAAAAAAAAAATATTTTTAATATATATATATATATATATATATATATATATATATATATATAAATTAATATTTGTAATTTTCTATTGAATTTTGTATAGTTCAATGAATTATAAAAAAAAAATATTTGATAGAATTATATGGAATGTAAAAAATGATGTGACAATACACTATACTCTACGGAATTCAATACATTAGAAAGATGGAATAATGAAAAATTAATGTGAAACTTATTTGACAATGGATTGAATTGGTTGAGAGAGATCCACTAATACATTAGAGAGATGAAAAAAATGAAAATTTGAAAAATTGATGTGAAACTTATTTGACAATGGAATGAATTGGTTGACAGAGATCCATTAATACTCTATCTCTCCTTTATATATATATATATATATATATATATATATATATATATATATATATGTATATATATATATATATATATATATATATATATATATATATATATATATATATATATAGGATGGGGTTAAATAGAGAACCATAATTAACCAAGGAACCAATCTTTTTTTCAACTTTTAGAACTTATTTTTTTATCAAAAAAAAGAAAACTAAAAATACAGAAATTCATAACTTTGTACCATTTTTCCAGTGATATCAAATTCAATTTTTTTGACGTCAAATTCACAATGTGAATTTTTCAAAACTCACAACGTGAATCCAGATTCACACGGTGAATCCGAAAAATATTTTTCACATTCACAATGTTAATATATAAATTTAGATATTTTTAAATTTTTTTTTGGATAAAGAATAAGTTTTAGAAATTTAAAAAAAAAAGTGGTTCCTTAAAAATTCAATAATTATGTTTCTCTGAATATATATATATATATATATATATATATATATATATATATATATATATATATATATATATATATATATATTATGTTTTCTTGTTTTGTCTTATACATAGTTTTGTCCATGTGACTTTTTGTAGTGTTTTTGTCCATGTGATTTTTTTGTACTTGTTTATATTTTCTTGTTTGTTAAATTTATATTTTTGGTCCATGTTTGACTTTTTGGTTAACGTGTGTATCATTATATGGCATGCAGTTCATGTTATAAGTAAGATATAAGTCACGGAAAATGCTATGGTTTGATCTAGCTAGCCGTATGTTATCTTTAATTTTGTTCACATTCGTCAATACCGCTGTTCATGTGAAAACAATTGGCTGGAACAGGTTTCCACTATGTGGCGGATCTATTCACTAAGCCTTTTAACAAAACTCGATTCGATGTGCTTGTGGGATTTTTGAAAATGATTCGTTTAGAGGATTAAGTTTTTCTGTTTTTATTTTTAGTTTTTCGTTATTTTTCTTAATTTTTATTTTTTTGTTTTTGTAGATATGTTAGTTTAAATTTGCTCATCTTATTTCATTTTTATTTTCATTTCACCCATGCACAAAAATCCAAAAACAATTAAAAAAATTCAAAAATCCAAAAACAATAAAAATCTAGAAAATTAAAAATGTTGCTAATAGTCTTGTTTGTAAGTGTTGTGACGGGAAGTGATATTATCAAGTGATAACCGACAATCTGAATTTGTGTAACGTACCAATGTTCAATTGTCTACGCTCTGTGCTCGATGCGCTGGTAGACACGAAAGATTTTAAATGGACTTGACTAGGAAGAGTTGAACTTAAGGAATTCAAGGACTTGACAAATATTGAACAAGTTAAATCCGTTTAGCCTGACAATATGACGCTCGGATAGGTTGAGCAGGGAGATATACATGAGAATCTACCGGTCACATCAAAAGAACCCGTATCTAGAACTATGGATTAACTTTTCCTCGATGTGCGGATTTTGTCCTTAATTCTGGTTTTGATGGGGTGAATGGGGAATTCCGATAAACTAGGTCTGTAGAAGGTTATTTTCTTGCTTTCTGTCTGTTAGTCATATGTTGCATCCTCTACGTAATCGAGAGATCCGACCTGGACTGTAACATATGCAATTCTATCTCTCTACATCTTCTATCTATGCAATTCTTTCTATCTGTTAGCCATATACTGTCTCTTCTACGTGACTCATAATCCGACTTGGTACACAGTATATGCATCATTCTCTTTTTAATCCCTCTAAAACCTCAGTTAGTCATATGTTTCATCCTCTGATTGATTGGAAGAGATTCGACCTGGATGTATAACATATGCACTCTAAATCTATCTTCTCTCTTAATAATTGTCTGCTCACCCGGTGTAAGGAGTATTCTGGAAGTCCTTGATTGCTGGAGCATATCAGGAAGCGGGAAACACGTTCTAATACAATTAAAAATTGAACACATACAGATTGTCTGTAGATCTCGCTGCTCAATTTAGGTGGACAACAATATCCCTGGTTGTAATCAGCTAAATGGTCCCAAGGAAATTTATTTAAGAATAAGGGATAAAAATGTCGTGTCATTCGTAAATTGTCTAAATTCTGTCACAAATGTTTCGTGCTTAAGTGGACCATAATATTGGCGATCGATCAGACGAAGACATGAAAATAAGGGTACTAACAAGTGGAATAGGGTTGTCCAACAACTTTGATCCCAGTGTCACAAAAATTATTTTCAGTAATTAAAATTTTTAGGTTGTTTATTTAATTTTTCTTATTTAATTTTAATTTTATTTTTTTATTTATTTTTATTTTTATTTTTTTATTTAATTGTTAAAATTTAACTGCTAATTTTTTTAAATTTTTTAAATTAATTTTATATTATTTTAATTTTAATTTTAATTTTAATTTTAATTTTAATCCTCAAAAAGTTTTGTTTTTGAAAATTATTGAAAATATTAGACTGTGCCTTACACTGTGTGGTCAGTAGGTAAAATGGTCAAAGGTGTAAATAGAGTTTACAGCCGGAAACCCATTCATTCTTTAAATTCCGGCTGCAAACTCTCTCTCTCTCTCTCCTCGATTTTTTTTTGTGTTTTCTTAGAAATTGCTCCGATCACTTCGAAGGTATCATGTTTCCGACCATAGATATGTGTTTACTTCTGGGATTTGACGAGTTTTGAGCCTAAAATCGACGAAAAAGGAATCGTCGGAGTTTACGGCCCAAGCTTACGACCGTGAAGAGCGTACGGCCGTAAACTCCATTTGCGGCCATAGGCTTACGGTCAAGAGTTTACGGCCGTAAACCTCCGTTGACCGTAAACTCCCGGTTGACTTGAAATATAATTTTAAAAAAATGATAATTCACTTTTGGGCTCGAAGTTAAATCAGTTAAAATATTATTAACTCAAATATCTCTCTTGTCTTACTTAGCATGTTTTAGTGCAGATCAAATGGCAGTCTTAAAGTTTGCAGACATGCACAATCTGGCAATGGTACTGGTTGATCCTCTGGTGGCTCATGTAGATTTCAAGTCAATGATTCATGGATTAATAGAATGTTGTTTGGCCTCCGCCATCACCATGAACACCGTTGTTTATCAGAAAATCATAAGAGAGTTCTGGCAGACTGCCAAAATGACAAGAGACGATGATGGAGCTATGACTGTAGACGCAATCGTTTAAGGATGCAAAGTTGTGATCAATGACTAGTTCGTCATAGAGACATTGTTGATCAATGACCTACCGAGTTTTCCCACCGAAATTGGTATCGAAGATGCTCAAAAGATTTTGAGGAAGATGGGGTATGAAGGCGATTCTCCTACTATAATGAAAAAGCTTCTGCCACCCTACTAGAGATTTTTAGCCCATGTGTTCGTGAGCTGCATCTCCTGTAGGAGGTCTGGTGCAGATGAAATATCCCTAAGAACCACTGGAGCTATAGTTTCTCTCGCTGCAGGAATTGGTTTCAATTTTTCAAGGTTTATTCTGGATGAATTTGTGGTCAACATCAATGCCATCACACGGGATACCTTCTTGATGTATCCTAGATTCATTCAGCTTTTCATCAACAAACAATTTCCTGACATGGTAAAGGAGGGTGATACACTTTATATGAAGTCCTTGGGCCCTCACACTATTGGGCTAATTAAACAAAATCGCAAAGGAAAGGTTACCTTTCAAGGACTATATCCATTGGTTAAATTCGGACGATTTGCTGAGCCGAATGAGGCGTCCGAGTCCCACAGATCTTCTGATAAGATATCTTCAGAACACACTTCATCAGAAAGGGTGATCTCGGAAAGAAATGTGATCACTATATCGGATCAGGAAGGGGAGGAGACTACTGCTCCTAATATGGTTGTAGTTGAGGAGCATGACCTGCAATCAGTTCGAATCGAAAGTGACTACAATGAAGGTTCTTCCATGAATGCGATTGAGACTGATTAGTATGAAGACCTTGACCTTACAGGTTTTGATAGAGATGAAATTCCTACCAATTTTGGAAGCAATGATGACTTCTTGTCGAATGTTAACCTCAACACTTTGCTTAATAATATCAGTGATGTTGCTCTCCTAGCAACAGAGATAAGAAATTCTAGAGACGTTCTTGATTCAACACCCATTTCTACAGAGTAAGTGGTTAGTTCTACAACTCCAATGGTGACAGTGTTAGGGATTCCTCCCCTTGACGATGCCTCACCTACATTTGAACCACTTCAGGGTGATCGCACAACAGACTAGACCTTACAGCCTCCATCCAAAAGAAGAAGAAGTGATCCTAGGTTTGGGCCTCTGGATTCTAACTTGTCTCATGGTTTGCCGATTACGCCAACAACTACCCCTGCTATTGTATCAACAGAACCTTTATGTGGAGGTCGTAGCACCATTTTTGAAGTCGGTGGCTCCTCTACTCCACCAGGATTTTCTACTCCAAGGGCAGATCTTAATGAGGCCTCTGTGCGTTTAGCTTTGCATCTTGCCCAGGAACAAAATGTTGCACCTTCTTCTAAAGCTAAAGGAATTGCTTTTAGAGAAGGTCATCCAGGAGAAGATAACTCTATGGTTGATGAGCTTCAAAGGAGAGTGAATGTGCTTGACCAGAAGAATATAGAGCTCAGCATTCGAGTCGAAGATCTTTTGAGCGAGAATACAAATCTGAAGATTCAAGTTTCTGATCTTCAGGAAGATAGGGCAACAAAGACCAAGAAAATCTCTGAGCTTCAAGCTCATTTTGATCTTTTGACCTCTAGTTATTTTGATTTAAAGAAGAAGCTTGAAGAAGATCTTGGTGCCAAGTATAAAACATCTGCATATGAGTACATAATCAATATTTATTCTCAAGCTCATCCCATTTCCGTGCCAACTGCTCAAACTTCACGGGTCGTAGACCGGTTTGAAGAAGAACCCGCTCATGCTTCACATGTTGCAGAAATTATTCGTGACAGACAAGCTAAAGCTGCTCAAAAGGGACAACTCTTGCTCAAGAGAAGTCAGAAAAAAACGCACCAGGGAATCAATCCACAATTACTGTTACGGATCTTGAGGTCGTACGGTTTAGAGACACGTATGTTGATCGGTTAGTGATCATTTCTTGGGGTTTTGATGACACCCTAAACATGTGGATCATGTGGAGAAAGAGTGGCAACACGGAGCTCTTTAAAGATTGTCATTATTTTAACTCGTGGGCCAGGGTGGATCTTTCAGAGTTGTCCCAATCTCCTTTTGAAAACCCTTCAAATAATCAACAGGCAACTCAGTTCAAACAGTTTCTTGAAGATCAGGTGGTGGTGTGGCCTGCAACAAATCATGTCAAACAAATCCCCATGCTTCAAAGTTACCCGGATGGATCCCTAAGCTCCATGCTTTATTGGGTATTCAATGAAACTACAGCGTCTATTGTTATCAAACTAAAATATGGATGCATTCATCTGTATGATCGAAGGGATTTGTTCCAGTTCAGGAAATGGTACATTCATCATCTAAGCCTTCATCAAATTAAAGTTGCTGAGGAGATATTTGAGTCAGCCGCGAAGGAATACACATCCATGGTTGTTGAGATCATAAATAAACGCATGTGGAATGGGGAAATGGGGAAGGCAGATGTGATGGTAATTGACAAAGATTAACTTCAAGCTAGCACCAAACCAAGGGGGAGATTGAAGGGTCTAATTAATGGTTTGGTCTAGGATTTCGTTGTAATAAGTTCTTTTTGGTATAAATGCACTTTTGGTAGTTTGTATAGCTGTTTACGGCCAGAGCATGAGTTTATGGTCGTAAGCTGTTTACGGCCATAAACCCAAGTGGGCCCAGGTCACTATATATATAGAGGTCTTGTAAGTCTTTTGTTGTTTTTTGATACCATTAGAGTTCACGGTTGCTGTAAGACGAGTTCTACCTGACGTTTTTCACTAATAGAAGCGTGTGCAAACTTGTTCTGATTTCTGTTTCTTCTTCACTCTCGTTGTTATTGATTGTTTTGTTTGCTTCATCACTGGTAAGATCCGTTTCATGACCTTACACAACCACTATTTCAAATATCGGATTCCACCCGGTTACTGACTAATGAACAACCTCTCATTCGCTCCCAGCGACTTCTGAAGAAAACGTCGGTTATTGAAACTGCTCTATCCACCTTGCCACCCTTGGTTCTATATGTCCTAGAATCCCCAATCCTATATCTCGACCCCATGGCCTCTGTCAGGTCTCACCTAACTTGCTATGATCATATGTGCCTCGCCTACGGGTCTCGCCCAAACCATACTACGAAGTAGCCTTGCCCCCAGGTCTCACCTAGGCTACGTAGGTGCAACTCAGCCTCAAATCCTATCTACCTATCATTTCCTAATTCTGATCTTGCTAACTAGGAGATATAGGCATCGCTCACACTCGGCTGACTAGGAGATACGGGCCCCCATCCACACTCCACTAACTAGGAGATACGGGCCCCCGCCCACACTCTGCTATCTGGCCGCTAATGAATGTTACGGCTATCCCGCAGTCTTACAACACCTTCCATGTTGCCTGGCTGCAAGTGAATGCTACGACTATCCCGCAGTCTTACAACACTTTCCACATCGATCATGCACACAACCTAACACCCTGGCTGAACTCGCGTTCTGGCGGAAAGTTCCTCGACCTGATCCCCAAAGCCAACTATCGAAGACCAAAAAAATGTAAACCCTACGTTGGGAAGTTTCCCAAACTCTCAACTAACATACCCCATCAATTCAATCAGCCACTTGGGCAACATTCCTTCATGAAGAGAATGTAACTCATCCTAAATCCACATTTCCTTTTGTTTCTGAACCCCTAGAGAGTTCTCCCCCACTTTGATTCAACTAACCTCTTATAGCACACCAGGATGGAAGGATTCCCAATCCTTCGTATCATCCATGGATCAATCTTGTTGGAA
This sequence comes from Lactuca serriola, assembly GCF_051521515.1. NCBI lineage: Eukaryota > Viridiplantae > Streptophyta > Magnoliopsida > Asterales > Asteraceae > Lactuca > Lactuca serriola. The sequence goes on from NC_136408.1 coordinate 217,079,552, forward strand.
ACCAATGTTTACCACTGTTATTGTTCCCAAAACAAACCAACACTAAAGCAGTAGGACCTTTAGAGACTGTCAGAACACTTCCCGGGTTCCAATCACACTTGCTACAGCTACTGCATTCTGAGAACCCACTATATAAGGAGACGACCTCACACTACCACTCTAAGACTCATGGTATGCGGATGTTATATAATCCGAACATAAGCTGGAAGTATAACCGCAAGATATGATTACTCATAAGGATGTGAGACAATAGCAATAAAATCTTAAATAAAAATTGATAGGAAAGCAAAGATACGGACCTGCAACATCAGAAGTTGCTCGTGTCTCCTCTGTAGTCAACTGGAAAGCCCTGCTCTTTGCCACAGGTGCCTCTACCTGGCCCTGACGGCCGTCTGTGATCCTCAATGCCATAGGGGCAGGTGCCATCACCTATCCTACTGCAGCCAAACTCGAGCATTGGGACTTCTTGTGGTCTTGCTGACTGCAATGAAAACAGATCATGTCTAATCCCTGGGTGGTGGTAGTAGTATAATACCTGGTATAATGACCGACCAACAGTACTTCAAGCAGGCATAATCACAATCATTACCGCTCCAACACATACCCTCGTGTGTCCTGCCGCACTTGCCATAGCGGCTACGGTCCTGATGACCTCTCGATCTAGGATCTAATACCTTGGGCCTCATGCCCGACCCTGCATATGTTTGCACCTCATCTGGTTTTCTCTTCCTCGCTGCCTCTAAGTCGATCTCCCTCTCACTGGCTCGAGCAATCATATCCTCCAACGTCTTGTAGCTGGACCAGCTCACAAACTACCTGATGTCACTTCTCAGCATCTCGTGGTACCGATACTTCTTCATTTCCTCATCCGCCACGTAATGCGGAACAAGAAGGTCTCTCTCCCTGAACTTGTCGGTGATCTCCGCCACTGTCTCCGTATTCTGTTGGAGATCCTAGAACTCCCAAGCTAACTGTTGCACCTCAATCATCGGTGCAAATGTGCCCCTCAACGTGGAGATCCTGGAACTCCCGTGCTAACTGCTGCACCTCAATCACTCCATGTCATCGCGTCAAATGCGGCATCATCCCTAATAGCATGTCCAACCCCCTCCAACTAGTCACGTGTACTCTCCTTCAAAAGACAGAAGGCGAGTGGTACCTTGTCCTCCTCGGGACACCGGCTAGAACGAAAGGCATTGGCAACATCTACCAACCACCAACTGCTAGCCATGGTGTCCTTAGCCCCATGATAGTTTGGAGCTCCACAGGCTCTGAACTCCCTGAATGTCAATGTGCACACCCCCATCATGGACACCATCTCGGTGCGGAACACACTCAATCTCTCATCCAAAAGCTCCAGAATACCCTCCTTGATCATACCAAAGATCATAGGAGTCTAGTCTAAAATACTACATGTAATATCAACTGAAATAAACTCTCTCATCTGCTCATCGAGCTGTCCGACTCTAGAGCCTGAGCCTGATCCCTCACCGGCTCCTGAACTGCCAATTGGTCTAGCACGTAGCATCACCACACTACAGTATAACACAACAACCATCAGAATACTAATCACTATCATAGAATCAAACACGCACTACAAGTTTCGTGGTTTTATCTCATCCCTCCTTGACTCGAGGACAAATCCTCTGCTTTCAGTAGTACATGCCCATACTACCTTCCACATCTATTCGTACTTTCAACAAAAGTTGTCGCGACTCCACCAAGTCCATTTTCCACTACTACTGCTCCCATCACTAATCTCATCCTAGGCTTGCCTTAGGGCTTAGGGTAATCTTTGCCCCACCTAGTCCTCAACTGCTAAAGGTTTTCCCATGAATGTTAACTAGCTACCTCATGAATATAGCCACATGCATCAGAGATCAGATAACCCTTCGAGTAAAAGACTCAACCTAGAATGGTTGGAATCAGATGAGAGCTGCATAGTAGGGTCCAATCCATCACATTGAGATTATCACTTAGTAGCCGACTCACATTGCTAAGAGTCCCACAAAGGACAAAGCAAGTAGCATTCAGACAATGGAAAATCTAACCACATGCTCCAATTAAACCTTTCTATCCTCTAATAAGGAGTCTATACTGTTGGATTAATGTCTAAGTCCATAACTATAATTGGTAAGACTTGACCCGACCCGACATTGTCCATTTGGGTTGCATGGCATCATGCATTTGGATAGACTATAATGAGAGAAATAACACTTAAGGTTGGTTAATATATTATAACTTCTAATATATTAATTAAATTATTTAATTAGTATTGATCAAGAATTAATCTAGGATTAATTATGTGATCAAAATAAGACTAATTAAATATATGGGTTGATTGTGTAAATCATCCATACTTGTATAGTGGGCTAATGCTTCATGGATTGTCAAGTTGGGCTAAAACCCATAAGATGCTCCGTGGATGCTCCATGGTATATTTGAACCCATGGATCCAAGGAAATGAAAAGTCATGACAATTAAGGTTCACCCTAATTGTCACTCACTATATAAGCATCTTATTGTTGACAAAATCGGCACTAGATGATATGTGAAAGGGCTAGCCGATTTTTATGAAGTGTGGATTTCTCTCTAATATATTCCAAGTGTATTTGGTGTTGTGTGAACCATTTGAGGTGTCACACTTGGGGCACTAGGCACTCAAGCTTCATGAATACATTCTACATAAGAGATATGTAATTCTAACTTGATGTATTCATATAAATCAATGTTATTATGCTAGTTAGGATGAATACCTTGGAAAGTTCATATTTGCATGTATAATAGAGAAAACATAGATCCAAGGTATTTAGGGTTGCATGTATACTTAGGAGTGTTAGAATGCTCAAAACTCAACAGTGATATCAGAGCCTAGGCTTGTTTTCAATTATACTTGATGCAAATTGCTGAAAAATGCTGAAAAAATCAATTTCTAGCTTTTTGGGCACTGGACTCACCGATTCCACTTATGAACTCGCCGAGTCCAAGGAAAAACTCATCCTACTCGTCAAGTAGGTTGATACATTCGACAAGTAGGTGCCCCAGACAACATATTTTCGAGTTTTTTTTTTTTTTGGCTAGAAATGGACTAGGAACATTACCCTAAGCTGTTTTTGGACTTATAAACTTGTTTTTGATGTAATAATGTTCATGCTAATACAATTTCAAAGATAATTGTTAATAGAATCATGTTTTGTGTTAGTTTAAAAGTTATGCTTATTACATGAAAAAGATTGATTTAAATGATCTTTGTTCATATGAGTTGCTTAGATTAACAGATAAGTTAATTGATTATGTGTTTTCATTCCATTTTAATCTAAGAGATGATTCTAAAATGTGTTTGTGTAACTTGTCCTCAAGTTACATGAAAGGTCACATTCAAGTTTCTTAAAACTCATAAAAGATGGCAATGGTTACAAAATCAAGAGTCTTGTTCTCATTAAATGGTTTTATGACTCCATAACATGTCCTCAAGTTATGGAGGTTCAAGAGTCACTTCATTAAGTAATAAAATGTGTAACCTTAATTAATTCAATAAAGAAAAGGTACATTCTTTTATTAGTTTAAAGTCTTCCATAACTTGTCCTCAAGTTAAGGCACTTTAAGAGTCTTTTAATTAAAACTACTGTAAACACATAAGTTATGGAATTAATTAGTTTTGAATAGTTTCAAAACTTGCCCTCAAGTTTTGGAATTTGAAAAGTTTTCACTTATGAATACTTTAATTCCAAGTTAACCCCTAGAATTGTAAAAGTTAAAATTCGACCCTTATACTTTATAATATTATAAGTTAATAGTATTTATATATATATATATATATATATATATGTGTGTGTGTGTGTGTGTGTGTGTGTGTATAAGAGTAAAGTCAGTCTTACCGTTAGTAGGCCTCATTCACGAAGCCGGTCTACAACGGGGGGTATAAGGTTACTGCCTATAAAATGGCAGTTTAATGGGTGTCCACTCTCACCCACCGCTTCCTTGACTGGTGGAGGGTCGTTAGTCGAACGGGTAGGACAATGACTATAATTCTCCATTCATTAAAAGTATTAATGATAAATACTATGTAACTAAACCTTTTATAAATACCCAATCTTAGTTACTTAGGAAAATGTGAATAAGGTGCTAATCCATGAAATTACACTTTGCACTTTGTTTAAGTCGGTTAGTGGAGCATGTGTGGTTAACCGACACACTAACTTGTATTTAACAAGGTAGGCAAAGGGTAACTTAATGTTTATCATAGTATCGATGGAGCATGTGTGGTTATCTGGCACATCGATTGAGGGGTAAACACTTAAGAGTACCAAGTAATTTGCATGGTTACTTCACACCTTGTTTTGTGATCCTCAGCGTCCCTGTCAGAAAACCTGAAGGGCACACTCGAGATTGAAACATGCCAGTGAAAAGTTCAATGAATCTCAAAAGAATCTAGGAGTTTCAAAACCAATTAAAACCTAGTAATACATTTCGTTTATCTTGGTGGAAATTGGTGAATCGTCATTCACCTACCTTCAAATATTTTATAGCTTGGATTACGGAATCCCTCTTCCAAGTTATAAAAGTATTGTGTTGGGTCCTAGCCTTAATATTTCATATTGGTGTTATATTAAGGACTTTAAATCAACTATCTTGAATATCTCCCAAAAGATGTCTAGTTTTGACATATATGATCTTCCCAAATCTCTTGAAAGAAGTTTTCCTAAATGAAGATGATATCCCATGGAAATTATACTTCTTTCACCTCCTCTAATTATTCTCCCTAACCCACAAGTTCTTGAAAAGTATAAGTTCACTCAAGCCCTATTGGCAAGCAAAGGTCTATGTTGATGGGTTTGAGCCATAAGAACATTCCTATGTGCACATACAAACCCTAATGCTTGGATCTAGGTTTCTCTAATTGAACATGCAATGTATCCAAGACTTTGATTGATAAATCGTATGAAAACATTCAAATCATAACATATGAAAACAGATCTAAAGGATTACCTTGAGTTGTTTGCTTGAATCTTCTTGTACTTGGAGCTTAGAGTCACAATTGTCACTCCTCTAATGGCTTACAAACACCAACTAGCAAGAGAATGATTATAGAGAGAGAGGAGGATGAGAAAATCGGCTCTAGGGTTTCTTGAGATGCAAGAGTGCCGATTTCCTCCACCCAAAGGGTCTATTTATACTATTGGCTACTAGGGTTACACCTCAAACCCTAATTGAATAACTTAGGCCCTAAGCAATCCAATGATCCCTATGGACTAGGCCTTGGACGATTTCTAGGTTCCTCCTAACCCTAAAATCGTCCACCCTCTAATCCATAAGGATTCATTGTCACACCCCAAAACCAAGAACGGCGGAAACGTTCTGGGGCGGAGGACGTCATGTATAATATCAACAACAATGTAAAGTAGTAAACAAGCAACAACATCATCCATTGCATTAATAATATAATTATTATACAAATGTGTTCTGTCAAATTTTGATAAACACTAAAGCATAAATCAAAATGAAAGATAAGTCTTGAACAAGCTCCATCTTCCTTTCTCCTTGCATCGGTACCTGTCTATGATGACCTGAGGATACAAGTAATTTTGAAAGCGAGTATCAGCTTTGAAGCTGGTGAGATCATAAGTATTTAGTGTCTTAATTTGTAAGCAAGTATTTGTATGAATGAATTTGTATGTAAGAGTTTGTAAGTATATGAATTGTAAGTATTGAAAATGTTTGTAAAACAACTATAAACGTTTGAAAAACCCTAGAAATCCCTATGATTCCTATTAGTAACAAAAGGAGTCTTCTACCAAGACTTATCTGTTCTCAATGTGGTCTTCTATCAAGACCTAACTGTTCTGAATGTAGTCTTCTACTAAGACCTAACTGTTCTGAATGTAGTCTTCTACCAAGACCTAACTGCATTAGTATTTCCCTTTGGAACAAGGGCAACTAACAATGTTAACTGAAGACATCCGTAGATGTACATTTACCTCTGTTGCTAACAGCTGGGTATAGGAATAGTTTGTCCCCAAAAGTATACCTGTAATGGTACCAACCGTTGACATCCGTGGATGTGCTTTTACCTCTGTAGCTAACAGAGATTCTAGGAATGGTCAATCCCGCAACGTATCCTTTGGTACTAGGATATTAAATCCAATCTATCTCGTCGATTATGTGATTGAATCACAAGGTAAAGATAAGAATGAGGATTTTATAACAGAGTCTATACATATAATATGTAATAGAACTCATACTATAATATCTATGCAAAAGTACTCATATATGTGTAATCATGTAATTGTACTTATGTAAGTGTGATCATGTAATAGTGTAGTAGTGTACTGAAATGTTCCCCGTGTGCTAGCTGTAATGTGTGTTCTCTCTATCTAGCAAGTATAGTAATGTAATGTAATGTTATAGCTGTCATGTACGTGCTCTCTACCTAGCAAGTATAGTAATGTACAGTAATGATCTAGAAGGTATTGACTCATGAATGAACTGACTCATTGTATGATATTGCGTTCTAGTGATAGTTCTAGTATCTTCCTAAACTACCCATATGGTAGTTTACTAGTAATCTAACTGATACGTATGGACGTGGAGGTATAACCTTGCTACCGAAGGGTATCTGATGAACTGGAAGGGCCTTTTATGACTATATATGTACACATTATATATAACTAATATTTAAACGACCTTTGGACGAGTACCCGATATCCCACCAGACCACATCTCAAGCGTCAAAAGGAAATAGGGTGGATAGCCTTCCTAAGTCTTTTAAACATTTCTTATATAACTATACATATAGAGGCATGCAATTTATAATATAAAAGCATAAATAAGTTTTGTAAGACATTTGAAACATAAATATTATTTTAAGAAAAGATTGACTTGATGTCAATCTATAAAACAATTTGAAGGCATAAGTTTGATAAAGCAGTTAAGTGTAAGGAAACATTTGTTTGAAACACAGTTGTAAATAAGTTTGAAAGGTACTGTACAGAGTAAGATGCACAGTGCAATAAGGAGTTTAAAACATATAAAATGTTTATAAAAATCATCTGTAGGAAAACTGTTTGGCAAAACGGCTAATGAGTAGCCAAATCATTTGAATGTTGTATATTAATCGCATGTGATTGATGTAATAACTAGCATAATTCTACTTATTAATCAAATGTGATTGATATTATAACTAGCATAATTCTACTTGTATCCCCCCCCCATAAAACATTTAAAAATAGTTTAAAACATTATTTAAGGGGTATGAACTCACCTGCAGTAAGTGACTGGAATTGAACGGACTGTTATCGTAAGGAAGGATCGGGCAAGTGCTTGGTGTCAAGTGAAGACTTAGACACACACAATGATCCTAATTATATATGAAAACATATGTATATAAATAATTAGTGATTAAAACACCAATTATACAAGTATAACATTTAAGCGCGAGGAAAACACTTTTGGTCAAGTGCTTGGAGGCTAATGGGTTGCAACAAAAGAGTGCAAAGCCCCTAATGGAAGTTTAAGGTCTAATGACCATATTCATTGGAGTTTACGGCCCAGGGGAGTAAAGTACTGGCCGTAAAATCTCAACCAAGGCTCTAAATGGTGCTTAGAATTATTACAACTCTAGTGGTGAATTGTTTCAAAGCTATAACAAGTGTTTGGGTACCATATTAACTCCTTTGGGGAGTTTACGGCCCAGAGACCATATTCCCTTGGAGTTTATGGCCGTAAACTCCCTTGGGAGGGTTTTTATGGTGTTTTCAAGTCTCTAAATTAACTAGGAACTAAACTAGGCTTTTGTACTTGGCTTTAGAAGAGTTTATGGCACCATTTGGCACCATTTTATGGAGTTTACGGCCCTAGAACCTTTTGGGCCGTAAACTCCCTCACTCTTGGTGTTCTAAGTGTTTTAACTAGTCCATAACTCATTTAGGTACATGCCCAAATTGGTCTATTGGCTTAAGGAAGGAGTTAGGGTGTCCTTTGACCCCTTTATAGGTGTTTACGGCCCAAGAACTACTCTTGGCCGTAAACTCCTCAACACTTGTGCTTCCTTATGTTTTCTAGGTTCTAAACACTTTAGGGTACATGTATATAATAAAGTCTAAGCCTTAGGTGCCTTAAAAGCACCATTTGAGCAAGTTACAAGGGAGTTTACGGCCTAAGCTATTCTTGGGCCGTGAACTCCTAACTTGGGTGGTTCTTGGTTGATTTCTTGTCCCTAACACACTCCTATACAAGTCCAAGGTAGTTACTAATCACGGGGGACAATCTAGGCTTGGTTTCGGGAGTTTACCGCCCAAGAACACATTTAAAGCTTTCTAACACTACTAGAAAGAGTTACTCACAATTTGGGATAAAAACCCGACGATCCGTGAGAGAGAATTTGGCTTTTCTCTAATTGGAATTCAACTAATGAACCAATTTAGTTAAGAATTCTATTTATGGTCCTGAGATTTTTGGCAGAAAATATTTCTATTCTCGGAATGAACTCTAATGTCCTATTGTATTGGAATTACAGTGTTGCACAAAACCCTAGTGCATCCACTCTCCTAATATTTCCTTAGGTGTAAAATCCTGAAAACTACCAAACTTATACTCAAAATCTGAGTTTTCACTGTAACTGCTCTACTTCTATTGGCTTGGAATGGTTTGTTCAGAATGGAAATTTCGGGTTGTCACATTCATAGCCCAAAATATAACTATCACACATTTGACAGTTTATGCCCCGTTATTCAATTAATCTCTTTAAGTCACCAAATTAATTCCTAATTAACTTTTGACTTATATTAATCAAGTAACAATATTATTATTACTTATATTATTCTCATAATATATTAATAATATTTCTTCTCTCATTATAAATCATCCTTTCAAGTTGCTATGGTGAAGGCAACCCAAAAGGACCATGCACAACCGGGTCAAATACTTGCCAAATATAGTTGTAGCCTTAGACATTATTCCAACAGTCTCCCACTTGGATAAGTCTAGTAACTATATATACAAGCATAATCCGATTAGCAATCGTAGCTCTCAAAGACGCTGTCAAACTCTGATCTTATCAGTCATGTCCTTTAGATAAGGGATCGTATAGTCCTCTGTTAAGATATTATGCAGACGATTCTATGGAACCAATTGTCTAGCAATTGGTTTCTCGATCTCATATTTATTCGACATAGAACTTAATCGAACACATCAATTTAGTTCTGACCGGGCCTGACACATAAGTCAAATCAAATCATCGAGCGGCCGAGATATCTCTTTTACCCTTTTAGGATAAAAGTAACAGATAAACTTTGACTTATATACATTTACTTATTCACTAATCAGCTATACACAACAATGCGTTTTATGACATCAATTTGCTGATGCGGTTTCGCATTATCAATGCACAACCAATTAGTAAATAACAAACAATATATCTTGGTTTTAAGACCATATGATATTATTGTCTTGCAATCACCCTTTTTATCACATTCCATAAGGTGATTCCAGCAAGCGCGGGTTTGTTCCAATGCTCAAATCTATTTCATAAGCACTCATGAACGTTGCAGCAAACCTTTGCTATGTCTAATACCATTTAGACAATCTACATACCAATTCATGACAATCTTCTTTCATATCTAATTCCAACATATGAACAATTGTGGACCATTCGAATAATTCGATTATTCTTAATAACTCAATTATTCAAGAAGTCAAAACATGCAAAGGGAAACAATAGTTAAACAATTAACATATGACAGTAACTTTACTCATAAATAATACTCCTTTATTTAATCATCAAATGTCAATTACATTTATCTATTACAAGTTTCTAAAACTATCTAATCTAAACTAATATCATCCTTCAGTCCAATACTCCTAGCATGCTGCAAATGCTTAACCCAACTCAGTCCCTTTGTAAGCGGATCTGCTGGGTTATCTTCTGATGATATCCTCTTAACCACGAGGTGTCCTTCTTTTACTCGATGTCTAATAAAGTGATATTTTCCGTCGATATGTCGAGATCTACCATGATCCCTTGGTTCCTTGGTCAAGGCAACCGCTCCTTCATTATCACAGAAAATTTCCATGGGCTCCTTTATGGTAGGTACAACTCCAAGATCACTGATGAAGTTCCTCAACCATATTGCCTCCTTCGACGCTTCGCTCGCTGTAATGTATTCCGATTCGCACGTTGAATCAGCTACGGTTTCCTGCTTGGAACTTTTCCAAGTTACTGCTCCTCCATTAAGGGTAAAGACCCAGCCCGACTGCGAACGGTAGTTGTCCCTGTCGGTCTGGAAGCTGGTGTCACTATACCCTCGCACCTTTAAGTCATTACTCCCTCCGAGGACTAAAAACCATTCCTTGGTCCTCCGAAGGTACTTAAGGATATTCTTGACCACAATCCAATGGGCTCTGCCAGGGTTCCCTTGATATCTACTGACCATGCTCAAAGAAAAGGCTACATCAGGGCGAGTACAAGTCATAGCATACATGATTGAGCCAACTGCGGAAGCATATGGTACTCGGCTCATTTCTGCTATCTCGGCTTCAATACTCGGACATTGAGTCTTACTAAACTTGGCATTACTTTGTATCGGTAATTCTCCCTTCTCCGAATTTTCCATACTAAGACGTTTAGTACTTTATCTAAGTAAGTGTTCTGACTAAGTCCTATTAGTCTCTTACTTCGTTCTCTCACTATCCTTATTCCCAAAATATAGGAAGCCTCTCCGAGGTGCTTCATAGCGAAACACTTCCCGAGCCAGGACTTAACCTCCTGCAATGTCGGGACGTCGTTTCCTATGAGTAGTATGTCATCGACATACAAAACGAGGAAGCTAACTATACTCCCACTGGCTTTGACATATACACATGATTCATCTTCGCTTCGTACAAATCCAAACTCTTTTACTTTCTCATCGAAGCAAAGATTCCATCTGCGAGACGCTTGCTTAAGCCCATAAATGGACATCTCAAGTTTGCACACTCTATTGGGATGCTTTTTATCGACAAAACCCTCTGGCTGAGCCATGTAAACATCCTCAGCCAACTTCCCATTAAGGAAAGCGGTCTTGACATCCATCTGCCATATCTCATAATCATGAAATGCAGCAATGGATAACATCACCCTAATAGACTTTATTTTCGCAACTGGTGAGAAGGTCTCATCATAGTCAACTCCGGGAGTTTGAGTAAAGCCCTTCGCAACCAATCGCACTTTATATGTGTGTACATTCCCATCCACATCGGTCTTCTTCTTGAAGATCCATTTGCACCCAACGGTCTTACGTTCGGGCACATTATCAACCAAATTCAAACTTGGTTGTCATACATGGATTGAATCTCGCTGTCCATTGCCTCTTTCCATTTCGCAGACTCTGGGCCTGCCATGGCTTCCTTATAGCTATTAGGTTGATATAAATTTATTAGTGTACCATTACTAATATACGTGTCCCCTTCGGTAGCAATATGAAAACCATAAAACTAGGGTTGAACTCTAACTCTTTCGGAACGTCTAAGAGGTAACAACTCATCAATTGGTTTAACCGGAGTTTCCTCCTCAGGTCGAGAGCCAGCGGTGGAGGTTCCTTCATCACTCGATTCTTGAATCTCTTCAATCTCGATCTGCCTCCCACTGTCTCCTTGGCTTATGAGTTCTCGCTCTCGGAAAACCCCTCTTCTCGCAACGAAGACAACATTGTCATTCGGTCTATAGAAGAGATATCCAAAGGATTTCTGCGGGTAGCTGATGAAAATACATCGCTCACTACGAGGTTCGAGCTTGTCGTGAGTATCTCGTCTTACGAAAGCCTCGCAACCCCAAACCTTGATATGTGCCAACAAGGGAGCTTTCCCTATCCACATCTCGTGAGGTGTTTTGGCAACCTTCTTTGTAGGGACTCGGTTAAGGATATGGGCGGCAGTCTCTAAGGCATACCCCCAGAATGAGATAGGCAGTGAAGCTCGACTCATCATAGAACAAACCATGTCCAACAAGGTTCGATTACGCCTTTCTGCCACACCATTCAACTGCGGTGTCGTAGGTGGCGTCAATTGCAAAACTATTCCGCATTCTTTGAGATAGTCGTGGAATTCAAGACTTAGGCACTCTCCTCCTAGATCGGATCGAAGCATCTTGATTTTCCTGCCCAATTGATTCTCCACTTCATGTTTGAATTCTTTGAACTTTTGAAACGTTTCAGACTTGTGCTTGATTAAGTAAATATACCCATATCTACTATAATCATCGGTGAAAGTCACATAGAAGCGGTTTGCATCCTTTGTGGTGGATCTAAAGGGTCCACATACATCGGTATGTATGAGATCCAATAAACCCTCACCCCTCTCACATGTACCAGTGAAGGGTGACTTGGTCATCTTTCCAAGCAAACAAGACTCACACGTGTCATCTTCCCTAAGGTCGAATGACTCCAACACTCCATCCTTTTGGATTTGGGCTATGCGCTTCTTGTTGACATGTCCAAGACGAAAATGCCACAGACATGCTTTATCCATACTATTGGAAGAATCCATGCATAAAACATCATTTCCTAGGTTATCTACAATCATAACAGTTTCATAGATTCCATTACAAGGCATTGCTTCAAAATATACGACACCATTTAGATAAACATAAATCGAACCATTCTCATTATTAAAAGAAAATCTAAATCCTTGTCTAAACAAACCATGAAATGAAATGATGTTTCTTGCCATATATGGCAAGTAGCAACAATTATTCAAATCTAAACTTAATCCATTACTAAGCACTAAAGAATACACTCCAATCTTGGTGACAGGCGACGATCTTCTGTTCCCCATGATTAGATTTATTCTTCCACGCTCCACATCCCTATTTCTTCTTAGTCCCTGCAATTCAGAACAAATGTGGTAACCACACCCGGTATCAAGGACCCAAGAAATAGCATGAGATGAATCATTAGATTTAATTGAGTAAATACCTGCGAAAGACGGCTTGATCTTTCCTTCCCTGATGGATTGCAGATATTCTGGGCAGCTTCTTTTCTAATGCCCTATTTTGTGGCAATGGTGGCACTCTGCCTCCTTCGGGTTAGGGTTGGGTTTAGCAGGATAAACTTTGATCCCACTAGAAGAGGAACCATCTCGGGACTTTCCCTTGTGGTGGCTCTTTGACGAAGCCTTCCTCTTCTTGCCCCTTCCCTTCCCAATAGCCAAAAATGGAGCAGCGGATGGATTGGGAGTTGGTGCAACAGACTTTTCCTTGAGGTTGCTCTCAGCAACCCTTAGGAGACCTTGGAGTTTGCTTAGGGTGACCTCTTCCTTGTTCATGTGGTAGGTCATCCTAAATTGGTTGTAACACGAAGGCAAGGAATGAAGTACCATATCGATCGCCAAATCTTCCCCAAAGTTGACATTCAACTTGCGAAGACGATCGACATACCTTTGCATCTTTTGCAAGTGCACGGTTAGAGAATCTCCATGTCCCATTTTAGTAGAGATCATGTTAGTGAAAATCTCGTAACGTTCCTGCCTCGCGTTTTCATGGTATCTCTCCAATAAGTCTTGATGCGTCTCGTAAGGATACATGTCTCATAGGACTTTTTGAATTCGGCGTTCATTGTGGCTATCATGATGCAATGAACCTTCGTTGCATCACGTTCACGAGTCTCAAAAGTAGTCATTTCAGCCGGAGTAGCAATTTCTGGATTGATCTTTTTCGAGCTTCTCGTCAAGGACATACTCCTTGTCCTCGTAGCGAGCAATCGTGCGAATGTATCTTATCCATTCGCTAAAGTTCGTTCCATCGAAAGTCACTTTTTGGCAAAGGCTCATTAGCGTGAATGAGCTAGCAGCAGCGTTGTTCGCGTTCGACATCTACAAATAGAAAGGACAAAGTTTGATTAGAATTGAATCCCTAATTATCACCCAACATGAAAAATTAGGGCTAGGATCCAACAACATTATTTACACATTAGAAAAGGGATGTTGTAATCCAACATGCAAACAATTTGAAGGTAAGTGAATGACGATTCACTAATTCTCCACCATGAAAACATAACCTTAAGTTCTAAATGTATTGAGAATTCCTAGATTTCGATGAGATTCATTGAACTTTTCAATGGCATGTTTAAATCTCGATATGCCCCTCTCGTTGTGACTGGGATGCCGAGGATCACAAAGTGGGTGTGAATAACCATGCAAATCTACACGGTGCCTCCATTGTTACAATCACCTATTCGATGTGCCGGTAAATCACACATACTCCACCGAACTATGATAAGCAATGAATCACCCTTTGCCACCTTTGCTTAGAACCAAGTAATGTGTCGGTAAACCACACACGCTCCACTAACTTCTTAGCAAGGGTGCAAAGTGTAATTTCATGGGTTTGCATCAATTCACTTTTCCTAAAGTAACTAGGATTGGGAATTTGAAAAACATGTAGTTACTTTGTATTTTAATATTATACTTTTAATGAGGAGATAGGGTTGCCCTATGCTACCCGTTCGGCTAACGACCCTCCACCGATCAATCAAGCGGTGGGTGTGACTGTACACCCATTAAGCGCCATTTTATAGGCCGCAACCTTATACCCACCTTATACACCGGCTTCGTAAATGACGCCTACTAACGGTAAGACTAGCATTTTAATTATACAGATACATATATATATATATATATATATATATATATATATATATATATATATATATATATTAGTCTTGTAATATTATATTAGTATAGGGTTAAATTTTAAACTTGTAAAATTCTAGGGTTTGAAATCTAAATTGTCTAAATTAAACTTTTAATCACAAAACATAAATTTCAAAACTTGAGGACAAGTTTTAAACTTTTCAAAACATAAGGGATCAAATAACAATTAATTTAAATTAACCATTTAATCTCATAATTATCCATATTTGATTTATTTAAATGTTTCTTGCAAAACAATTCACCAATTTAATTAAAATAATCAATTAATATCATATAAGGAAATTGTTATTCAATTAATTGGTAAATATCTTGTATTAGGTCAAGGATATACTCACATATATGTTTAAAATCATATTTTATTGACCCATGAAGATTAAGGCAAGTTTCCCTAAGAAAAACAACATGAAAACTCGAAACTATCTCTTTCTGATGCTCGAACTTGCCGAGTACTGCAATGGACTCGCCGAGTTGAGGCCTACTCGCCAAGTACACTGTGGTACTCGCCGAGTTCATCAGGCAGAAGGACAAAAAACAATTTTTTCAATCAACAAGCAATCAACCAATGCATCAATTCAATAGAAACCAATCAAGGCTCTGATACCACTGATGGGTTTGAGCCATAAGAACATTCCTATGTGCACATACAAACCCTAATACTTGTATCTAGGTTTCTCTAATTGAACATGCAATGTATCCAAGACTCATATTGATATATCTTATGAAAACATTCAAATCATAACATATGAAAACAGATCTAAAGGATTACCTTGAGTTGCTTGCTTGAATCTTCTTGTCCTTGGAGCTTAGAGTCACAATTGTCACTCCTCTAATGGCTTACAAACACCAACTAGCAAGAGGATGATTATAGAGAGAGAGCAGGATGAGAAAATTGGCTTTAGGGTTTCTTGAGATGCAAGAGTGCCGATTTCCTCCACCCAAAGGGTCTATTTATACTATTGGCTACTAGGGTTACACCTTAAACCCTAATTGAATAACTTAAGCCCTAAGCAATCTAATGATCCCTATGGACTAGGACTTGGACGATTTCTAGGTTCTTCCAAACCCTAAAATCGTCCACCCTCTAATCCATAAGGATTCATAGCCCAAATTATAACTATCACACATTTGACAGTTTATGCCCCTTTATTCAATTAATCTCTTCAAGTCACCAAATTAATTCCTAATTAATTTATGACTTATATTAATCAAATAACAATATTATTATTACTTATATTATTCTAATAATATATTAATAATATTTCTTCTCTCATTATAAATCATCCTGTCAAGTTGCTATGGTGAAGGCAACCCAAAAGGACCATGCACAACCGGGTCAAATACTTGCCAAATATAGTTGCAGCCTTAGACATTATTCCAACATATGTGTGATCACATCTTGGAGATGTAGTCACATATTGACAAGCTGAGAGAGTTGGGTGTCAAAGTCTTGACAAAGTTGGTGGCTCAACTACTTTCTAAGTCACATAGTGAGTTCCTTTGAGACTTCTATGAAACAGACTATGACAAGACCCTTAATGATCTTATCTATTTGCTAAGATCAACTTCCAAAACTTTATGGACATTGACAATGATGACATTGGATATCCAGTAAAGCTCTTTCTTCCCAAAGGAAAAGGGATCGGCCATAGTCAACTCGGTTGACCAAATGGTAAAGAGAGAGGTTAAGTCTAAGATAGTCCCATTATCAAGGGTCCATTGCCAAAGGAAGGGGCATTAGTTGCGAAGCTACCAATTTTACCTAAGGATGTTAAAGTCAATAAGTTTGAATCTACTTCAGGTAAATTCCATTATCTAACTCTGCTAAGTTTCTATTCTGAGATTCTTATTACATGATGTGACTGGGTCACATGTTGGTGGTTAAGAATCGAAGGAAAAGTGTAGAAACTTAAAAGAAGTATATGCATATTCTAATCACGAAGATGGATTTCACTCGCATGGTTCTGTGATCAGAATTTTTGGGCTGTTACTTAAGAGTTATGATATATATTGCTTAGGAATAGATAACAACAAGTTTTCATATGGATTCTAAGGATAAGTTTTTCCGCAAAGTTTTAAAATAAAAGGTAAAACTTTTGATTTTACTTATTTTATGTATCCTTACAATGGTGTTTGTGGAAAATTGTTGCTTATAAGATTCCACTGATAGCAATATTGGAAAGTGAATTTGATTCTTTCATTTGTGGTAATGTCTAAATTTACCAAATAAGGAAAGATTCTCATCACCCAAGGTTTCAATTGGACTGAGACTTGGAATCATGCAAGTTGTATAGCATGATGGATGAGAACTTTCGAGCATTGGAAAATTTTAAGACTAACTACTTGTTCACATGGATGTGTGAGTCAAGTAAAGGACTAAGGGATCGAGTACACATTCTTGTGCACTGGTTAAGTCCACCACAAAAGATCGATAAGACTATTCGTCACAATTTACTATAGCTCAGTAAATATGGTTATACTTACAAGCTGAAGTGTAATTCTGAGACATTGTAAAAGGTTCCAATGTATTACAGAGTGAATAAGAAGAATCAACTTAGGCAGAAAGATAAAAGTTTCTCAAATCTGAAAAGATGGGAGATTACTTCAGTATCATGTTTTAAGACCATCTTAATGATTTTGAGACCTTTTCACAATTCAACCTCTAAGTGGATTATGATAGTTACAAGAGGAGTTATGAATTGTTGAAGTGGTTAAATCAAGAAGATGATTCATACTTCGTTCCAAAAAACAATTCTTAGAGTTATACTCTAAGATTTTAACTTGAGTGACATGTCTTAAAGAAGGTTTAAAACACTTGTCAAATGTAAGAGTAAAAGTTTTCTACCATTTTACATTTGAAATTGGTAAGTTGTGATGTTTTGGATAAAACAAAGACCAACTTAGGCCAATTGTGTGAAGTGTTTGTCTTGATAAAGAATCCGCACTATTTCTTGAATATTTGGCAAGATAGTCTTATATGTCAAGATGACAGTGGGAGTCTTAAAGATCCTAAAAGAAATTTCACGATCTAATCAAGAATAAAAAAAAAACTTGTAGTTTAACACTAGCACACGACGTGAGGTTTATAACCTATCGTGTTGACATATTTCTATTTCTGTGTCCATTCCAGTTAAAGTTGGCTTTGCATATGAGTTCTTAGAGTTCCTAATTGGTTGCATAACCACTTGGAAGCAATGGTAGGCCCTTGAGCTGCCAGGTGGCAAGAATTTAAGATTGCACAAGTTCAATCCATATAAATTTGGAATTGCCACTAATCTTGTCTTGTGATTATGGTTTTGACAAAAAATTCACAAGGAAAGGAGCACATATACGATAAAATCTAAGGGTCATAAGGTTTCTCTCCGATTCATGAAAATGATGATGAGGAAACACTTCCACCAAGTAGATTTGAAGTAGATAGCAAAGGTCTAAACAATTAAAACTATGATTACGACATCCCTTTTCATAGTTCTTAAAATTGTTTAGATACACTTGTGAGCTATCTAAGATAAGGTGGATGATATTGATAAATTTTTATCAAAGCAATCTAGTATCAGAAATCTAAACTTTGGTAAGAAAGTCAATAAAGTATTGATTTCTAGAAGTCCATTTGATTTATGAGTACATGTCAAAGCTAGTAGGAGCATAAGTGTTATGCTAATAATCATCATGTTAGTGGGAGCATGATAATTATGATAAAGGTTGCAAGTTAGCAATGTTAATTATAGAAAACAAAAGGTTTCAATTGGGAAAAAGTTATTTTGCTATAATTAAGGGAGAGGAAATTATACTTAATCTCAAATCTAAAAGCTTAGATTGAGGTTTTAATCGTATTTAGTGAAGTATATATATGAATGTTATGTTGGAATGGCTCAACATAAGAAAATTCTATATATGGGTCCATTATTTGCGTTCGAAAATTCGATTATGATTACGGCATCCCTTTTCATAATCTAAATTATGAGAACTTGGCAAACTGAAATGGAAATATTATAGAAAAAGATTGGTTTAGTCTTTATGTGAGACATCATGAATAGTGTCCCATATGCTTCGGATATAGGATCGATTACATGTGCTATATTCATCCTTTCTAAAATTTTCCAAATGCCTGGGGCATTAAGAAGGGAAAAGGTCTAGAACTAGATATGACTAAAAGGATTAAACAATTATTGAGGACAATCTAAGGTTTACCAAAGATTGGTTGCTCAAGGGCAGTTGGAAGTATAGTGTTAATTGTTGGAAGGTCCATATTGACATATTCTGAAAAAATGCAACTCTTGTTCAGAAGCGATAGCCAAAAGGGGAATATGGAAATGATCCCATAGGTGGAAGCTGTTCAATAAATCTGTGTAAGATTAGGAAACTTAATGGAATAAGGATGTTTCCAAGGAGTTGATCTCCTTTGGAATGCTCTATAATGTTTGTTGTCAAGTCTTTGTGACTTTGTGCATAATAATTACAAGAGGATCAATGCATATAAGCTTAGAATCTAATAGATTTGAGTAAATGGCATGAATTTGGAATTCCTGCATTTGCAGTAAGGATTTAAGACAGTGAAATGCGAATCATTGGAGTTATGTTCAATTGGTCTATTTCGCAAAGTAAAGATCATAGATAAACATAGTTTGCATACTTGGTGTGTGGCATAACTATTGTTTAGAAAACATAGTGTACGCTACTTGGAGCATGGGACAACTATTGTTTTAATTCAAAAATAAAGTTGATAGCTGAAACAGTATGCAATGAATAATGTGTAATCATATGGTGATAAATAAAAGGTGTTTTATTTATATTCATAAGTTCTGAGACCATATTGGATTCAATTATTCTTGTGTTTCATTTTGCATGTTTTGACTTCCAGAATAACTAGGTCGTTCTTCCTGATTGACTAAGTTATTCAAACCATCCACAGCCGGTCATATATTGGAAGTAGATATGAATCAAGACTGTCTTGGGTTGGCTTGTAGAGGTCTAAGTTGTTGGAAAAAGTGGTGCTACAACACTCATGAGTGCTCATAAGTTCTGAGTATTGGATTCAACCCACACTCATTGGAATCACTTCATGGATTTTATCACGAGTGATCATGAGATGATGTTAGTCCCAAAAACTATAGATCCAAATAAGTAATTAGTGAAGTAATAACAATCAAAATAGAATGTAGAAGAAGTAGAAGAGAAATAACATCAAGCATGCACACATCTATTACGAATAAATGTCAAGTACACCTTGAAAGTACACACAGAGAAATCACTGTTCATTCGTCACACAGTTCTAACACACTGACACAAACTAAAGCTATTTATACCACCTGTAGCAGCACACAAGAGTGCAGCCGCACACGTGTATACGGCCACACACACACACTATGTACGGCCACACACACAGGAACGGTAGCACACACTCAGAAGATCCTTTGCACGGACGAGTCTCAGAACAGTGTCTCTGCTTTTGAACTTGATAGCTACAGTTGCTGTTTCGTCATCAAAAGCCCAAAACTCCATATCATCAAGATATCCCTCCTGAAAATGTTGTGGAATAGGAATCTCTTTGACTTGATTGTTAGCAGGCCACAACATGATCTTCATTGGTCAGTTAGTCTCAGGATCAAGAATGTCTTTATCCTTTACAATCATGGCTTTTGTTGTCTTCATTGATGGAAAATTATCCCTAACTTGTCTGATCAGGAACTAATGGAAATTTTTAGCGCTTTGATTATTGGAGGGATTGTGGAATGGGGCTCTAGAGAGTTCAAAAAGATCGACCTTTGTCCATGAGTGAAAATCATGGATGTTTTTGTAGTGTTCTGAGTGACCAAAATTCCTCTTAACCACCCATAGCTTGGACTTAGGATCATAACCCCACATTCTAATCCCAGAGCGATCTCCATACTCATCACCAAATTTTCGTTTTTTAAGATCTGTCACTGTCAATTCAGGATGCTTTGACTTCCGATTTTCGTTTGAATTCTTCATGAAGAGCAACGCTTCGCTTTTGTTAGCCATAACAGTTCTCTTTCCCCATTTGATTGTGATGCGAACTCTCCTGCCTTCAGGTTCTTTCTCAAATCTATTGACAATATTAGTTGTTCTAAGAGGAGGTGGATCAACTAGAAGGTCGCCAGAAGTAGATTGTGTGGGTGCTATGGGAGGATCCTCAATTCCGTGTGGCTACTGAAATAATGCTTTAACTTTATCCCCGAAGGCATCATACAGAACGTTCTTCAAATTGAAGTAGAAGGAAGTCACAGAGCCAAGATTCGTCTGCAGATCCTTAATCTGTTTAGACTTCTCTTCATCCTTTTCTCTAAGCACTTCAATGTGAGAGGTGAGCTGATCCATTTGAATGTTCTTCTCAATCAGTTCTTGCCTGAGAACACCAATCTCTTCTCGAAGTTCTGACACAGTAGACTTATCATCACCTGAATGCTCTTCTCTGAAAGATATACCTTTGCCATGAGAGGAAGAGGTTGGACTGTGGTGAGCAAGGTGCTTGGCGAGTTTGATAGAGGCCTCATCAAGCGATGGTCTTGTTGGGGAATAAGCTGGAATAATGGATGGTCGGCCTGTCTCATGCACGGTACTTGGACCTTCATGCGATTGGAGATGTGGTGTTGTAGCAGTTGTGGTGATAATAGTGGTTGAAACAGGTGGTGACTGGTTTTGAGTGAATACTACATGCCTCAAATTCTGATCCATTCCTTGTACGGGAGGTGGTGAAGTTTGTGTCTGTGTCGAGATGAATGAAGGAGTAGCAGAGTCTAGGGGAGGAATTCTTGAATTTGTATCCTGTGGACTTGAATTTTCTTCCATTTGGGTAGACGAAGGAGGCGCAGAATTGAGAGTCGTCTTTGCAGCCCGATTCTTGGTTGCACTTTGTGCAACTTCATCGGCTTTTTCGAAAAACCTGTCAGAGAGGTCCAGATTTGTGTCAAGTTCAATTTCCTGTTCAAAATCAAAGTTGAGGGGAATGGGAACATTGTCAAGTCCTGAGAAGTCCATATCATTTAGAAATTCGTCATTTCCTTCATGCTCTTATCTGTCTCCATCAGAATCACTCTCATCTTCCACAATCTATATCATATCATGTTCTGATGCAACTCTGGCCACATGAGATTTTAAACCTCCTTCAATTTCAGGTTCAGAAATAGAAATGACCAGATCGTCAGTCTCTATAGGACAAGAAGATTCGTTGGGTTCTGACTGATCATTCTCCTCGACAAAGATACCAAATCTGATTAAAGGAAATTTTCCTTCAAAGTTGAGCTTTCCTGATCTCTTTTACTTCATTAAACCAAAAGCACTTGGGCCAACTGACATGATATCCAGGGTTTCTCCTCTCCTTTAATTCTCAGGATGCATGATGTTAAGGATCAGTTGCATAAACCTTGGATACATCAGAAACTTGTCCCTTTTGTTTCCTTCAACGTTCAAAATCATCTCCTGTAAGATAAATTTTGAAAAGTTAAAGTTTACTCCAGAGGCCAAAGTAGTGATGACACCAGTATTTGCCAGAGATATCTCGTTAGCACCAGATCTGCATCCTGAAATATAGCTCACAAAAACTTGAGCCAGATTTTTCCAACAAGGTGGCAACAGCTTCTTGTGAGTTGGTGGAAAGGTTCATTAATAGCCCATTTGTCCAAGAACATCCTTAATCTGATTATCACTAATCTCTCTTGGATATTCATGCTTATCATCGATTTGTAGGGCTTCTCGAATGATGTCTTCTGTAACTAAAACTTTCTTTCCTTGTATATATGCCTCAAGATAAACTTCATCGCTGTTGTTCCTCTTTACAGAAGCGCTCCCCCAGAATTCTTTAATCAGACATTGATAAATTGCTGGACTGAATGTGAGAGCAGAGACCAAACAACATCTTCTTAGACCATCAACAATAAATTTGAGATTGAGATGGGCCATAGGAGGATCTTCTAGTGAGTTGGCTAAGTTGTGCACTTTTGCGAACTCAAAGTCTCCCATTATTTTCTAAAAATAAAAACATTAGAAAATTAAGAAATTTAAAAAAAAATTAATAACTATCATTAGATACACAACCATACACCTAGATTCAACCACACACACACATGGTGTGCGTCCGCACACGGTGTATGGTTGCATACTAAAATCAGATTTTCATTAACAGCACACAAGTCCAACCACACACGAATGGTGTGGCCGTACATATATCAAATTCACACGTGGCAACCGCACACAGACCAACCGCACACACAACAGCAAACGCAACCGTACGCACGGCAGCAACCGCAACCGCACACACAACAACAAACTCTACCGCACACGCAACAGCACAATCAACCGCACACTCAGCAGCAAACTCAACCGCACAAGCAACAACACACTCAACCGTACTCCTTCAAAGTTCCAACCGCACACCTTCAAAGAACTCCAGCCACACACTCAAAAACACAACCGTACATGCAAAAGAACTGAATGTTTTTGGACAAATTTTAATTCCAAACTAGTAAACACAATGATTTAGTAGCTGTTCTTTAATTCAAAAGAATGAATGTATCTCAAAAACCACAATTTTCTTCAACCGCACAGTAAAAAATACTTCAATTAATATCGAATTGGATCTGATACCAATTGTTAGTCCTAAAAACTATAGATCCAAATCAGTAATCAGTGAAGTAATAACAATCAAAATAGAATGTAGAATAAGTAGAAGAGAAATAACATCAAGCATGCACACATCTATTACGAATAAATGTCAAGTACACCTTGAAAGTACATACAGATGAATTAATGTTCATTCGTCAGTCAGCTCTAACACACTGACACAAACTAAAGCTATTTATACCACCTGTAGCAGCACACAATAGTGCAGTCGCACACGTGTGTACGGCCGCACACACAGGAATGACAGCACACACTCACAGCTAAGCTATAACACACCCATCATCCTATCAAGACCTATACAAAAGAATGCCTAGCCCAAACCATAAAATCATTGACCATCAGACGATAATATCTTAAATTCTTCAAACCTAGAGATATGATTTGTTACTATGAGTTGGTTCTACATTGATTGCACGAAAACGCATTGGTAACTCGATGTTATAAAACGTGCCTTTGTGTATGATTCAACAAGTAGCAGAACAAGCCATATGAGTTGAAGTTTATCCATTCCTTTTACCTTCGGGATAAAAGCGATATCTATGGGCCCCTCGGTGATTTGGTGATGACAAATGTAAGTGCTCGGCCGGGCCTGGACTGATTTGATTCGTTCAATTAGTCAGTCATCATAAATCGGAAATCGGGAAACAACAAATGGACAGAGAGAATGATTATAATCCATGCCTTAGTCCATATGATATCTAGAATGTGGGAATATATGATCCCTTATCTAAATGGACAAGTCATTGACAAAGGTCAGAGATCATCGGCAAGGTCAGAGTTCGACAAAAGCTTTTGAGAGCTACGATTGCCAGTCGGTTCTTGAAGTTATACTTGCAATAATAGTTTTAGACTTATCCAAGTGGGAGACTGTTGGATTAATGTCTAATTCCATAACAATAATTGGTAAGACTTGACCCAACCCGACATGGTCCATTTGGGTTGCATGGCATCATGCATTTGGATAGATTCTAATGAGAGAAATAACACTTAAGGTTGGTTTATATATTATAAGTTCTAATATATTAATAAGATTATTTAATTAGTATTGATCAAGAATTAATCTAGGATTAATTATGTGATCAAAAGAAGACTAATTAAATATATGGGTTAATTGTGTAAATCATCCATACTTGTATAGTGGGCTAATGCTTCATGGATTGTCAAGTTGGACTACAACCCATAAGATGCTCCATGGTATATTTGAACCCATGGATCCAAGGAAATGAAAAGCCATGACAATTAGGGTTCACCCTAATTGTCACTAACTATATAAGCATCTTATTGTTGACAAAATCGGCACTAGATGATATGTGAAAGGGCTTGTAGATTTTTATGAAGTGTGGATTTCTCTCTAATCTATTCCAAGTGCATGTGGTGTTGTTTGAACCATTTGAGGTGTCACACTTGGGTCACTAGGACCTCAAGCTTCATGAAGACATTCTACATCAAAGAGGTATGTAATTCTAACTTGATATATTCATATGAATCAATGTTATTATGCTAGTTAGGATGAATACCTTGGAAAGTTCATATTTGCTTGTATAATATAGAAAACATAGATCCAAGGTATTTAGGGTTGCATGTACACTTAGGAGTGTTAGAATGCTCAAAACCCAACATATACTAGCATGCAATTCTAAAGCTCATACAATCAGGCATAACCTAAATAGGCTATCCTACCAGTAGCTGGTCAATTCTAGCATGCAAATCTACAAGCTCGTACACAAAGAACATGCACATAAGGCATCCTTCCTAGATCCTTAGCCCTATTCTAGCATGAAGTTCTCATAAACATATCATAGCATAACTTGTATGGGTAATTTCGGAGTATTTACTTGAGCTCAGTTGATTGCAAGCACCGCACCCTTTTCTCTTTTCAAAATTTTGTTCTCTCATCAAAGCTCTTTTTATAAAAATTATTTTCTTTTGAAAATTTTCATACCAAGCCCTTAGTTTGAGTTCAGACACACCCAAGAGTGTGCCTGAACCCTCAAACCAAGGCTTTTGATACCAACTTGAAACATCCCAAAAATATGGTCCAAAAATTTCTTATTTAATCATTAAACAAACCATAAATAATAACTATTTGTATAAAAATCATAAGTCATGTATCTCAAAATATCATAAACATCTATCAAAACATATTAGAGTAAAAACATACCAGGCTAAAACAATGGTTAGTGCACTGCAGTTATCCCGAGCTCCTCCCCTTGCTACCGGAAGTACCTGATGTTGGATTATTGTCTAAGTCCATAACTATTTTGGTATGTACTTGACCCGATTATAAGCATGGTCCTTTTGGGTTGCCTTCACCATAGCAATATATTGGATGAATTAAGGAGAGAAAGGTTTAATTATGATTTGTTAATATATTATATGAATAATATATTAAAGGAGAAATCATATTGTTTAATTAATATTAGTCAAGAATTAATTGATAATTAGTTTTGTGGATAAAAGAGATTAATTAAACTTAGGGGACTGGATTTTTAATTATAAGATAATAGCAATTGGGCTATGGATTACCTAAGTAATATAGGTTGGACGAATTCTACGGGAAGCCAATTAGAAATCGTCCAAGGGATATGTTAAGGGAGTCTATGGGCTGCTTAGGGCTTAAGCAGCCAGATTAGGGTTTCCTAGTTGTAAACCCTAATAGCCTACATGTAAATAAACGCCCTCTATGCACCAAAAACGTGGGGAACTCTTGGATTAGGGTTTCTAGAGGTTTTGGGCAGTCTCCTATCTTCTCCTCGTCATCCAAGTTGCTTAGCGGTGTTTGTGACTCCATTAGAGGTGCAACACTTGTGGCACTAGGCTTTCTAAAGCTAAGGATTGATTGTTATTGCTATATAACAATCTAAGGTCAGATATAAACTCTATTTTATGTTAATATGATTAATTGTATGCTAGATCTAGGGTTTATAGCTTTGGATATTCAATTGCATGTTCATTAGACAAACTAGATCCAAAAGCTATTAGGGTTTGCATGTTCACCATAAGATTGATGTTATGCTCAAAACCCATCACCTGAAACCAAACTGAAAACTGTAAGAACGAATCTTAGTGAGTCTCCCCAAGCTACCACATACCATACACACAATCACATAATTAAATAATCTAGGCCCCTGCCCTTTCCTCGGGCCCCACCCAACATCGGACAGTGTCCTTCATCAAGCCCTGCTTGCCATCGAGCCCCGCTCGGTATACATATATGTTTCTACCAGGCCCTGCCTGTCCCTGGGCCCCGCCTAATATACACATATAGACAATAACATATATGTTGGGGTTGCAAAGTTATTCATTCATGACTTTGTAAATGTTTGACTTTTGTAAAACCCACTTGCATGTGGTGCTTTAGCCTTTAGACCCATTTGTTAGTTAGAGTGAGAGAGAGAGAGACATGTAAACACATCTATAAATAGTGGGTTCATACCACTTGTAGAGGTGTGCTTGACAGATGTAAAAGTGAGTGTCTAAGTGTGTGTTAATTATGTAGTCTAGATCTAGATCTTTTTTGTAACACCATATACATTCAATATATCTCTTAAACACCCAAATCACCATGTTCAATTGTGCAAGCTTTAATTCCGCATGCCAAACCATGTTCTTTGTCACTACAATTGGTATCAAAGCGGGTCTTCAAGATCAAGGTGATTTTTGAAGAACGATTCTCGATTTGGCAACTTTTGTCGCAATTTGATCAATTTTGGTGAGTCTCTCTCTATGATCTCTCTTATTTTCATTGAATTCATGCGTTGCGTTCTTGATTCATGATCGTTTGACTCGTTGGATCAATTTTTTCTTGAAAAACTCATTTGTTGTGATCCAATAAATTTTTGTGGATCAAGTCCCGATCCAATTTTATATTCGTTTGTTCGATTCGATTTTCAAATTGCATATGTTCGTTTGACTCAAAATCTAGTCCAAAATTCATTGTGATTCATTTCATATTTTGTTAATTCAAGTCCAAACAATCAACCAATAGTGTTCATCAATAATTTGTTTTTGAGCCCAATCAAAAAAAATTACATTTGTTTAAGACTCAAATGAATCTGTTACTGTTCATGAATTAAACCCAATTGATCCAAATTCCATTATCTGCTACTACTCACGTATCTTGAGCCCAATCTCACTGTTAATATTCATTGATAAATCATTTGTGGCCCAATCGTTCATTTAAAAGATCCGATCTATGTGAGTTAATCCAAAAGAAATACTATTCTCTAAAAAAATCATGTTCATCAGTCGACTTATACATACGCATATCTCACTTGTACCTTCAACTCATCTGTGTGTAATTGCTCTTGAATCTTCAGTATCATTATTTCAATTCTTTTTCTTGATTAATCGGTTGAACGCGATTAGTATGTTCATCAAAATCATTTTGGATGATTGTTTGCTTTTGAATGCAAATCGTATTTGGATTGAGTTGATTTTTCGGAGTCAAAATCAATGTTCTTGAGATCTTAGAACTGAAATTGATGAAATTGATTTTGATTTCGAGACCAGCATGATTTTCATGTTTGATATTGAATGGAAATATAATTTCGTATTCGATTTTGGAAGATGAAGAACTGTTTGATTTTGGTTCTGATGAACACGATGAAGAACATTATTTTTTTTGATGATCAAAGGCAAAAAAGTCAAAATTAGGAATGAATGATCGAATGTTTGGAGTTTGTGTTCGTTGATTTGGAATTGATCAAATTTAGAGGTTGAATCTCTTGAAAACGAACGAAGCCATGGTTCATTGGAAATTGTTTGCAGATAGTCTACTAGGAATGTTTGATGAATGAAGGATGATTTAGGGTCGACTAAGAATGATGATATACGAAGGCTTCATGTGTGAATGGTTCCACAGTGATCGATGATTTGGGAAGGGAAGACTTGTAAAACGAGATCTGTGATTTTGAATTTGGGGTCAAGCATCGATGTTAAAAACGAAGCCCTGTTTAATTGTTGATGTGCAAATGATTGATTGTTGATTTTGGTTGTTAACCAGTCAAGAATCGATGCCGACTGGGATATCTTGGAATCTGATTTCGAAGATTTTTGTTCATGGGTCGATGTGCGAAAGTTTTTGATTTCGTTTGTTGATGGAATGATTGGAATCGATGGTTTTATGAGTGATTAGATTTGGATTTCGCATTTGGCATGACTATTTTGTGATTGATTTGTGCGAGTTCGCATCTGGGTAATTCGCATATATTGAGTTCGCATATAAGATTGTGAAATGGTTCGCAATTTGGAAGACAAGCAGGAAGTTCGTTCAGTTTTGTTGAGTTCGCATTTGGGTCTCAATATTTTGCATTTGGTTAAATTGGGTTAAGATGCGAAGTATTTTCATCCATGGTTCGCATCAGTGATATGCCAAGAATTTGTTTGACTGCAACTTGCGAAGCATGTGACTGTGAAATATATGAATTGAAAAAGAAGTCGAATTTACGAAACTGGCCCTTAAAGTTTTGTTTGTTTGACAAGAGATTTCGTGAGAAAAAGCCTACTCATCGCATGTTTGGAGAACAAAAGGGAAGAAGTTTCGAAAACGGCCCCTGAACCTTTGAATATTTTACACTTCGCAAATTAACTCAAATTTCGCATGTTTGACACTTTTCACCCAAATTCGAAAAAGGATTGTTTTTGCTGAAAATTGAAGATTGTGCATTTCAGGCCCCTGCAGTTTGTGCGAATTTACACATTCTACCCAGTTTCGCAAATGGGGGTGTGTTTCGCATATTTGGTTGTTTTTGACGCACCGGGTCACTGCAAAATTTTGAAATTGACAATCTCTACCCATTTTTGAGAAATTTTGTCAAAGGCAATCCGTGAACGACAATAAAAATTGAATATTTTTTTGGATTTTTCGGATTGAAGCACAAAGTTTATGCCACATGTTAAGGGGGAGTTTTGATACGAAAAATTCCGAATAGAGCACGTTCTTTTTCCTTGGAGTTTTATAATCAAATTTTGATTATAAAAAGAGGGAGAAGTTTTATATGGAAATTCGAACTTGAATTTTTCATATTACGCGGATTTGAAGACCGAAGTGATCTTGAAGTTTTGAAGATTACGAGATGATGCAATTGGATGTTTGGAAGTGATGTATTCGAAATGGGTTTGAATTATTGAAGATTTTTGGGGTGTGTTTTTATGCGCAACTTTAGGGTGATTATTTGGAGTTTCGAATACTCTTGATCTTTCGTTGCTGCGATTGTATAGTCTCACATCCTAGAGCCCAAATTGAAGAATCATGGAAGAATTGAAGATTGAAGTTCGTTTCGACATGTGTCACCTTTGAGGCTCGAACCG
Organism: Lactuca serriola; assembly: GCF_051521515.1. Classification (NCBI taxonomy): domain Eukaryota; kingdom Viridiplantae; phylum Streptophyta; class Magnoliopsida; order Asterales; family Asteraceae; genus Lactuca; species Lactuca serriola. The sequence continues at coordinate 217,109,183 of NC_136408.1, forward strand.
CGTAGTGCTTGATTTTGGAAGATTTGAAGTGGGTCATTCATTCCTAACTTTGAGGGGGAGAATGTTGGGGTTGCAAAGTTATTCATTCATGACTTTGTAAATGTTTGACTTTTGTAAAACCCACTTGCATGTGGTGCTTTAGCCTTTAGACCCATTTGTTAGTTAGAGTGAGAGAGAGACATGTAAACACCTCTATAAATAGTGGGTTCATACCACTTGTAGAGGTATGCTTGAGAGATGTAAAAGTGAGTGTGTAAGTGTGTGTTAATTATGTAGTCTAGATCTAGATCTTTTTTGTAACACCATATACATTCAATATATCTCTTAAACACCCAAATCACCATGTTCAATTGTGCAAGCTTTAATTCCGCATGTCAAACCATGTTCTTTGTCACTACAATATAATCATACTAGCACTTAAAGAATCAAACTCAGTACTGTATACTCTCTTCCTAAGGCCTCGCCTATCATGGGCCCCGACCCTACTCTGCTGATAATGAAATATGGAAACCCATCCACTCTCAGCTAGTGGTGAGATACGGTACCCTACCTACACTCACCTCCCTACCAGGCACCTACAAGTATCACAAAGACAACAAGTATAACTAAACATGCATTCCTTTATCGGGTACCACCCGACATCGAACCGTAGTTCGGAAACATACATATAACCTTCATCGGGTCCCGCCCGACATCAGACTTTAGTCCGGAACATACTGATAGCATAATCTACCCATTCATAACATACTCAGATAATACTAAGATACTGGCCCATCCCACACTTAGCTACTCAACACAGGTCGACATTGCTGCCTTCGACCCTTTCCTATAGGAGAAAACTCACGTCACAAATTGATTGTAGAATCCCACGAATAAACCTCTCACTACTAGCTAGCAAGTCCCCGAATTACTTATCACTCGACTCCCTGAGCTATCATTACCAACATAATACTTAGTCACAATCCAATAATCCCCTAGATATCATTGCTTTCTGAACACCCTTTCACAGGTAAAACTTGGTCAAAGTCAAATTTGAGGTCAAAGTCAACGCCTGGTCAAAGTTAAAGTCAACACTCCAAGTTGACTAAACTCGTCGAGTCATCCCCCTGACTCACCGAGTTCCTTTGCTACTTATAGTCGTGACAAAACGAGTCAACTCGTCGAGTCCCTCCTCAGACTCGTCGAGTTCTAACTGGTACAACTTCAAGACAAATCGACTCAACTCGTCGAGTTCCTCTATGGACTCGAGGAGTTCCTTAGTTTGTTTGGGCCATCTTAATAGATTAAGCCCCTGCTTTTCAGATCTAAGCTTAATACCTCTCATATACACTGAGAATATCCTTTTAAGGTAAAGTTTCCAACTTTACCTGTTAATAGCCTTATATAATGGGTTAAGGTCAAACACTAGTTTCGTAAGACCTAGATCTTGGTCCCAACACCATCTATACTCTAAACCAAGGCATATAAGCTTAGATCTGGACTCTAGATACTCCAAAACACGTAAATCTTCCACCTTTTCCCTTCATGCATGACCTTTTGGAGCTTAAAAGGCCAAAATAACATCCTAAAGATTGCATGCGGGCTTCGATGTCCATAAAGTTTGCACCTTTATGCCATGAGAGCCCTTCTAGGTTCTAGATCCAAGGGTATACTCATTTGGGACGTCCATTTCCCAAGCAACATGCTACTTGGACCAAAATCCCCATAAATATGAAAGAGAAGAGATCTAAAAGGTTATTAAGCAAGTTTAAGACTTTCTTACTAGAAAATGAAGAGGATGGAATGAAGTTTTTGGATATATAATCTCCTTCTTTAGTCCTTAAGCCTCTTCTTCTTCCACAAGATTCAATAAACAAGATTTCTCTCACAAATGGCTGACGAGCATTAGGGTTTCAAGATCTAGGGTTTGGACAATAGAGGCTGGAAATGAGGCCAAACCCTAAGTCATAAAGTGTTTAAATAGGGTGCAAAATCCCGGATCTAGTGTTTCCCAAACCCGTCCAACTCGTCTAGTAGGTCCCCTCCAACTCACCGAGTTGGTCTTCCAAATACACACGTGACAGCGTTCCTACTCGTTGTGTTCTTGTCCTTGATCTTGACGAGTTGCCTTCCTGCATGGAGGTTTTCCTTCCATATTTTCCCTTCTATTTTCCAGGTGTTACATCCAAGGTGAATAAAAAGATACAAAAATTCAAGTTCAATCAAATTGGAAGCCATCTCAAAGACAAATTCAACAAGTGAAGACCTGTAGGATATGCTATTTTTCTTTTCTAGAAAAATAGAAAGCCTAGGGCTTTGATCTCTACGGGTGGGTTAACTGCTTTGGGGAAAGCTGATTTGGCCTTGTTGGGTTCTTAAGGATGCATCAAACCTAGTTCTTAACTATCTAGTCTTGTTGATATGAAATTCTAAAATATGTTATTTTCGCTTGAAATTCTAATTAAAATATATAGTTTAAATAAAATCTATGACTGGATATTGGGTTTGACCGTTGAGAGTTTCCAGGCTTCGGGAGCCTGTGATACATGGAAGGCATTAAAATGATCGTCTAGTTAGTGACTCCATTGGAGCTTCCTCGATGTAATGTCCGATCATGAAAAAAAAAAGTGTAAAAGAAAAAATGAAGTGAAGTGCTTTTATTAAATTTCAAGTTTTTTGTTTCCTTGATATTTATTTAGTTTTATTTATTTTAAGTTCTCTTTAGGTCATCTATGTGTTTCCATTTTGTTTATAATGTTTAATAGTTTTATTATATGAGGGAAAGTAAGGTTCAAGCTTTGAGTTATTTGACAAATGTTATTTTATGCATCTTTTAGGATAGTTTTTATTAGCCTTTTGCATCATATTTTATGCTTTTTCATGTGCATTAGTCCAATTAATGTTCAACTCAAGTTTGTCGCCATAATGCCCGTACTACTCACTTTTGTTATGATTTTCATGGCAAATTAGAGCAGAAAGAGAATACAACACCTTGAGTTTGTGTTCTAGGCAGCCTTGGAGCAAATTGGAGTTAGAGCCGGAGAAGGATGTTGAGGAATGACTGGAAGATGCTTGAACGGAAAAATAATGACCAAACCGTGAAAAAAATGTAAAATTGGATCACATTTCTCCAAAAATGCAATCACATTTCTCTAAAAATGTGATCACATAAATGTACCGAAGATTATTGGACAATCAAAGTGAAGAAAACAAAATCCAAAAATATGATCGTGGATCCTTAAAAATGTGATCGCATTTTCTCTTTGATGTCCTAAAAAGTTGGAAAATACAATGTACTTCATAAAACGGGGTTTCTGAAGAATTTGACAAAAAAAAAACATGATTGTATTTTTGTGAGAATATTGCCATTTTTAAAAGAAAATTATAATTTTCAGTTATATTTTTTGTTTTCCTTTTTGCGTTTTATTTTTACATTCCATTTGCATATAAAAATTTGAGAAAAGTCCAAAAATATATTTTGTTTATGTTTTTTTTCTGCATTATATATAAAAATATCCAAAAAGATTTTACTTTTAGTTATTTTAGTGTTTATTTTGTCATAAAAAATGAAAAAAAGAAAACAAAAATGAAAATGTTTTAGAAAAAGTTACATGATATGAGGATATTCTTTGCATTTGGATCGCTCTACAAAAGTGAAAAATGAAAGTGTGAGATGACAAGATCAATATTGGAAGTGTAGAAGCAGCTTTCACAACTAGGATACGCAAAACAACATGATCTGACACGTCAGCTATAGAAAATAAAAAGAATGGCATATCAATACTCTATGTGGGAGATAATAACAATTTTAAAATTATTTGCTTTTGAATGGTTAAAAAGAAACTTGATCGGCAAGTATGGATCCACAGAACCTGGTCGTGCTTGTTGACACACATTACCGTCATGGTAACATAGAACCTTATATCAGATCTACACAACCAACGAAAAAATGAAGAAGCAAGCAAAACCATCGTATCCAAGCTCATCACGGATAAAAACTGTCAAATCTGTTAACCAAGTAATTTTCTATTTCAAAAACAAGTTGTAAAAGTTGATTGAAGAACTCAAAGTTGAAGTTAAAGATACAAAAACACAAGTTCAATCAAATCAAAAGTCATCTCAAACACAAATCAGACAAGTGAAGACCCATGTAATATGATATTTTTCGTTCTTAGAAAAAGCGAAAGCCTAGGGCTCTGACCCATACTGGAGGGTTGACTGCTTTGGAGAAAGCTGATTTGGCCGTGCTAGGTTCTTAAGGATACGTTGAGCCTGGTTCTTAACTATCAAGTCTTGAGGACATGAAATTAAAAAATATGTTATTTTCTCTCCCTAGGCTAATTAAGGTATGATTTTAAATAGAAGCTATGATTAGATATTGGGTTACACTTTCGCGAGTCTTCCCGACTTCAGGAGTGTGTGATACATGGAAGGTTTTGAAATGGTCATCTAGGTAGTGATTCCATTGGAGCTTCCTCAATGTAAGGTCTGATCATAGAAAAAAAAAAGATGAAGAAAAGTTAAAGAAAAAAGAAGTGAAGTGCTTTTATTAAAGTTCAAGTTTTTACTTTCCTTGATTTTATTAAGTTTTTATTTTTTTATTCTTAGTTCTCTTTAGATCATCTACATATTTCCGTTCTGTTTATAATATTTAATGTTTTTATTACTTGAAGGCAAGTAAGATTCAAGCTTTGGTGGATCTGATAGATGCCATTTTATGCATATTTTAGGATAGTTTTTAATAGCTTTTTTCATCGTACTTTTTGCCTTTCCATATACAGGAGTTCAATTCATGTTCTCTCCATAATTCCCGTACTTCTAACATTTGATATGATTTCAAGGAAAACTAGAGTACAATGAGAATACGACCCCTTGAGGATGCGTTCTAGGAAGCATTGGAGCTTAACTGAAGTTGGAGCCAAAGAAGGATGCTGAGAAATGGTTGGAACCTGCTTGAATGGAAAAATAATGATCAAACCGCAAAAAAGGCAAAACATGAACACATTTCTAAAAAATGCGATCAAGTTTCTCCTAAAATGCGATCCCATTTCTCCAAAAATGAGACCACATTTCTCTAAAATGTGATCGCATAAATGTATCGAAGATTGCTGGACTCAAAAATCAAACTAAATAAAAATCCAAAAATGTGATCGTGGAACCTTAAAATGCGATCGCATTTACTCTTAAATGTCCTAAAATGTTTTAAAATACAATGTACTTCATTAAACGAGGTTTCTGAATTTGGCTAAAAACACTATCGCATTATTGTGAGAACTTTGCATTTTTTTTACGAAATTTTAAAATTTTCTGTTATATTTTTTGTTTTCCTTTTGACATTTTATTTTTTACATTGTATTTGCATATAAAAACTTGAGAAAGGAAAATATTTTCTATTTATGTTTTTATTTTTCTACACTATATATAAAAACCCAAAAAAGATTTTATTTTTACTTGATTTAGGGTTTATTTTCTATATAAAAATTGAAAAAACGAAAAACAAAATGAAAAAGTTTTAGAAAAGGTTAAATGAGATGAGTATATTCTTTTCAATTGATAGCTCTGCGAATGTGGAAATTGAAATTTTGAAATGACAGGATAAATATTGGAAGTGTAGATGCAACTTTCATTGTTAGGTGATGCAAAACACCAATAGTGGAAGATAAAAAATAACTCAAGTTCAATCAAATCACAAGCCGTCTCAAAGAAAAATTCTACAAGTGAAGACTTGTATGGTATGAAAGTTTTCGTTATAAGAAAAAGTGAAAACATGTGGCTCTGACCCTGCAGGAGGGTTGACTGCTTTGGAGAAGGCTGATTTGGCCGTGTTGGGTTCTTAAAGATGCATCGAGGCTGGTTCTTAACTATCTAGTCTTGAGGATATGAAATTCTAAAATATGTTATTTTCGCATGAAAGGCTAATTAAGGTATGAAGTTTAAATAAAAGCTATAATTGAATATTAGGTTACACCGTCACGAGTCTTTCAGACTTCAGGACTTTGTGAAACATGGAAGGTGTTGAAATGGTCGTCTAGATAGTAATTCCAATGGAGTTTCCTCAATGTAAGGTCCAATCATGAAAGAAGGAAGAAGAAAAGTAAAAGAAAAAAAAAGTGAAGTTCTTTTATTAAAGTTCAAGTTTTTAGTTTTCTTATTTTTTATTTAGGTTTTTTTATTCTAAGTTCACTTTAGGTCATCTATGCCTTTCCATTTTGTTTATAATGTTTAATGTTTTTATTACTTGATGGCAAGTAAGGTTCAAGTTTTGGGAGATCTGATAGATGCCATTTTATGCATCTTTTATCAATATATTTTATTATCCTTTTGCATTATAGTTTATGTTTTTCATATGCACTAGTTTATAACCCGTGATAACCACGGTTATAAAATTAATTAAACTTTCGTATTAAAAAATCAAAATTATTAATCAATTATTTTAAATAAATTATTACTTAAGAGATATTTTTACTTATATAAAATTATAATCGTTGATTTAAATAAATACGTGGAGTTATATCATTTTATAACTTATATTAATTTTATTTTATTTTTAAATCTAATGTTATTAATTTAATATAATTAAAGGGAGAAATTTTAAATTTTGAAATTTGTGACAACCCGAAATTTCCATTCGGTCAAACCCTAAAAGTCAACCACTTCGTATCATAAGTCAATGTTATTATCTCTTATTTTTAAGAAATATAAAGTTCATTTGATTATTTTAATATTATTTTTAACGAACGGGTGAAAGAAAGTGTTGTCTCGAGTTTTGAATTTTAAAAACCGCAAACACCTCGCGTCTTAGAAATTCCCGACCAAACTTTTAGGTTTGGGTTGAAAAATCACCCAAAAATCGTGAACTCATACCTATGTATGAGTTTACTCCCCATAAACTAGTCATTTGTGTTTACTCCCCATTTTCTAAAAGAGTAAACTCCAAAAGAGTAAACTCCAAACTCTCTCAAGTATCATCTTAGTTTTTGTTCTAGATCTTCAAACTAGTAAGTGTTCTAACCCTTTCAAATTAGTATATCACTTAATCTAGTGATTGTACATCCTTTAATCCATTCATTTATGTGTTTTGACTAGTTTTTCCAAAACACCAAGAACACACACTAGTGTTCTTGGACTTAAAGTTCATTTCAAGCTTCCACAATGTAAGTACTTCTATCCTAAAGTCATTTTAAGCTAGCTATACATGTTTATACCAAGGAAATGTCCCAAGAACACCAAGAACAAGGTCTTCACGGTTTCGGGAGGCTCCCAAAACCGTAAACACCAAATATAGTGCCTTAGGGTGCTTTAGGGTGTCTAGATGCTTCACAATGCCTTAGGGACTTGTCTAGATCCATCCTTGATGGGTGTATCACACAAAAAGCACCAAAATCATATATTTTTATGTGTTTACGGTTTGGGGATCTCCCAAAACCGTAAACACCTCAAATGTTGTGTAAATTTCCCATAAATGGCCCATGGTTGTTCCTTATGGCTAGAATCTAACCTAGACTAGTGCCATGTTTGAGCTAAGGACTTGAAAACCGCCAAATACCAAACTTTGGAGTTTAAGGTAGTAAACTCATGAGTTTAAGGTAGTAAACTCATGAGTTTAAGGTACTAAACTCATGGAGAAATGGTCCTTAGACCGTAAACTCCATTTAGGAGTGTTTTGATGCCACACAACACTTCCTAAGGCTAAATCATGAAGTAGGAATGCTTGGAATAGCTTAGTAGACTTCAAACCAACAAACGGTCTTAAAGTGTAGAGTTTACAACCGTAAACCCTTGAGTTTACTGCCGTAAACTCATTGGGTAATGGTCATGAAAACCGTAAACTCCAAGGGAGTTTACCCTTGAACCCCAAACACACTAGCCTTTCCCTACAACACTTAGATGCACTCCTTAGCACTTATAACACTTATACAAAGTGTTTGTCATGCCTTAGAGTGTCTTGAATTTGTTTATTAGTTGTTTAAAGACTAATTGTTAATATACATATATCCTTATATGTTATTAGGATCTTTGTGCGTGTCTAAGTCTTCACTTGACACCAAGCACTTATCTGACACTTCCTTCCGATCCACTTGCTACAGGTGAGTTCATACCCCTTAATCAATGTTTTAACTGTTTTTAAATGTTTTATGGGGGGATACAAGTAGAATCATGCTAGTTATTATATCAATCACTTGTGATTAATAAACAACATTCAAATGATTGGCTACTCATTAGCTGTTTTACCAAACAGTTTCCTTCAAATGTTTTTCATAAACATTTTATATGTTTAAAACTCCTTATTAAACTGTTCATTTTACACTGTATGTTACATTTCAAACTTATTTACAATTGTGTTTCAAATAAATGTTTCCTTATACTTAAACTGTTTTATCAAACCCATGCCTTCAAACCGTTTGATAGATTGACATCAAGTCAATCTTTTCTTAAGATAATAATTATGTTCAAAGATTTTACAAAACTTATTTTATGCTTTTATATTATAAATTGCATGCCTCTGTATGTATCGTTATATAATAAATGTTTAAAAGACTTAGGAAGGCTATCCACCATGTTTCCTTTTCCTCGATTTGGATGTGGTCTGGTGGGATATCGGGTACCCGTCCGAAGGTCGTTTAAATATTAGGTATATATCATGTGTACATATATAGTCATAAAGGTCCTTCCAGTTCAGCCAATGCCCTTGGGTAGCAAGGGTATACATCCATGTTCATACGTACCAGTTAAATTACTAGTAAGCTACCATATGGGTAGTTTAGGAAGATACTAGAACTAGTACTAGAACGCGATATCATATAATGAGTCAGTTCATTCATGAGTCAATACTTATTATTATGAGAAAATATACATTACATTACTATGAGAACATATACATTACATTACTATGAGAACATATACAACTATACTAGGAGAAGAACATATACAACTATATTAGAGGAAGAACATATACAACTATACTAGAGGAAGAACATATAAAACTATACTAGAAAGAGAACATATACAACGATACTAGAACGAGTAACAATACATTACATATACATATATATACATTGACAAATTGTGATCCACTGTATCGGAGCATGCCTTAAATGTCATGGCCCAAGTTGTAGCCAGAGTCTCTTGAGGGAGAGCGTGAGTTTGCGTATAGATCTATATTGGATTGACTATCCTTCACCTTGCTGCTAGCTACAGCCGGACCTGCAGGTCTGCGGGTGCCAAACGTCATTTCTTTTTACGACCTAACTTTTGTCGTTGTTAGCAGTCGATAGTATGGTACAATTAATCACATGATAACTTAATATAAATCCGGTTTAAGGTAGTTAGTACAGCAGTAGTTCCTATAATACAACACTACAGTACTACATTGATTTACCCTTTACATATATTTAGTGATTATTTCACTTAAACATTAGATGTACAAACTATATTTTGTTAATGATAGTTACACTTGGGAAAATTACACACTTTTACAAGAAACGAACATTTAGAACAGTCAGGTCTTGGTAGAAGACGCCCTTATATAATAGTAGGAATCATAGGGATTTCTAGGGTTTTTCAAACGTTTACAGTTGCTTTACAAACATTTTTATACTTACAGTTCATATACATTTTAATACTTACAATTCATATACATACAAATTCTTACATACAAATTCTTACATACAAATTAAGACACTAAAATACTTATGATCTCACCAGCTTTAAAGCTGATACTCTCTTTCAAAATAACTTGTATCCTCAGCTCAAATATAGACAGGTACCGATGCAAAGTTTAGAGAAGATGGAGCTTGTTTAAGACTCATCTTTCATTTTGATTTATGCTTTAGTGTTTATCAAAATTTGACAGAACACACTTGTATAATAATTATATTATTAATGCAATCTATGATGTTGTTGCTTGTTTACTACTTTTCATTGTTGTGATATTGTACATGACGTCCTCCGCCCCAGAACGTTTCCGCCATTCTTGGTTTTGGGTTGTGACAAAATTTAAAATGAAAAATCAATTATTAATTTAATAAAATTAGAGTGAGAAATTTAAAATTTGGAATTTGAAATGAATAATTAATAGGTTGACAAGTGGCATGATAAATGATATATAACATTAATGAGGGGTTCTAATTGCATGACACTTGTCAATATGAGATTAAACTTATTCTTTTATTAGAATAGCGAGATTAGTCCAATTAATGTCATGTTTTGTTGCCATAATTCTCATACTGCTCCTTTTGTTATGAATTTTAGGGAATATTAGAGTACAACGAGAGTACAATACCATGAGGGTGTGTTCTAGGAAAAATTGGAGCTTAATTGGAGTTTGTTCTGAAGAAGGATGCTGAGAAATGACTGGAAGCTGCTTGAATGGAAATATAATGACCAAAACGCGACAAAGCGGAAAAATGTGATCTCATCTCCAAAAAGGTGATCGCATAAATGTGCAATCTCATTTTCTCTTCGATGTCCACAAAAGTTTGAAAATAAAATATACTTCATTAAACGGGGTTTCTGAGGGATTTGACCAAAAACAGATCACATTTTTGTGAGAATTTGACATTTTTTGTTAAAAATTTTAAATTTTTCAGTTTTTCAGTTAAATTTTTCGTTTTCCTTTTTGTATTTTATTTTCCGCATTACATTTGCATACACAAATTTGAGAAAAGTCAAAAAATATTTTTCGTTTATGTTTTTTTCTGCCTTATATATAAAAAAACCCAAAAATATTTTATTTTTATTAATTTTAATGTTTATTTTTTGCATAAAATTTGAAAAATGAAAAAAAAAATTAGAAACAGTTATATGTGATGAGGATATTCCTTGCATTCGACAGCTCTACCAAAGTGCAAAATGAAAGTCCGAAATAATAGGATCGATATTGGAAGTGTAGAACCAACTTTTATAACAAGGGTACGCAAAACTCCGTGATCTGAGACGTTAGCTGTAGAAAATACAAAGAATAACATAACAAAACATTGCATGGGCGGTAATAATAGTTTCAAAATTATTTGCTTTTGACTGGTTAAAAAGAAGCTTGATCGACAAGTCTGGACCCACAGAACATGACCCTATTCATTGACACGCGTTACACTCACGGTAACAAAGAACCTTACATTAGATCTACACAGCCAACAAAGAAATGAAGAAGCAAGCAAATCTATCATATCCAATCTCGTCATAGGTACAAAATATCAAATCCGGCAACCGAGTAATTTTCTATTTCATAAAAATACAAAAACTCAATTTCAATCAAATCAGAAGCCATCTTAAAGACAAATCCAACAAGCAAAGACATTTGTAATATGATATTTTTCGTTTTTCAAAAAAAGTGAGGTGGTGGCTGCCACCTTATGTCGTCCTTTTTCCGCCATTAGCCACCATCACTGGTGGTTGTGTGCATATGTATGTGATTGAACTGAAGTTGGAATGCTTTTAATATTTTTTTGGGCCTAAAAATATAACCATCACCGTAAGGTGGTGGCTGCCGTCGTGGACCACCGTTGACCACCACCACCCGAAGTGGTAGTGGGTGGTGCCTGGCTTATTATACACTAATTAACCTAAAATCCTAACTTAGAACCTAGTTGTCACGTATTTGGGTTGGAAACCTTAATTAGGGTTTAGAAAACCCTAATGTCAAGAAAACCTAATTTTGGAGTTGATTGGACTCGCGTTAAAGCGGTTGATTCAATTCTAAATAATACTTAATAATGTCCCTACAACTAACGTAATGCAATTTTGGGCTTAATGGATTAAGTCCTTAATGGGTTAAGTGTTCTTACTGAACCCTAATCGTCATTTTATGTGAAAACTCTAACCATGTTTTGGCTTTGAGTTGGGCCTTTCTTTTGGGCTTAGGTGTATAGGTTCTTGCTGGGATGTCTGAGAACAAGTGTATGGATTAGGAAATATTGGATGGGCTTTAGGATAAGAGGCATGAAGGGGTTGGGCCCAATTTAGAAAATTAGGCCATAATTGGGCCATAGTTAATTATTTGGCTTTTGGGCCTCTAGAGTTTGAGTTTGGCCTTGGTCTTGGACCAAGCTAGGTTAGGGGCAAAATAGTATTTTTACCCCCAAGTATGGATTTATAGTTATGCATTGGTACCCAATTGTTAATTGGGTGTTGTATTGATGTTTGACAGTTGGGGGACCTGTCAGGCAGCAGCCGAGGTTCGTCTGTGAGATTCAGTAGTGTAAGGTGAGTTTCCTCACTACATCCATGGGTCGAAGGCACCAATGCGACCCATTAGTTGTTATGTAGATTATTAGTTGTCTATGTGATACTTGCATGAAAAACCATGGGTGGGGGGAGTCCATTGCATTTGGTTATAAGGTCATGGGGGGAGCCCATGGTAGTTGGATATAAGGCCATGGGGGAAGCCCATGGCAGTTGGATGTAAGACCATGCGGGGTGCCCCTGGCATTGGGATATAAGACCATGGGGGAGCCCATGACATTCCTGGTAAACACCATGGGGGAGCCCATGGCAACTATATGTATGTTTCATTATATATTGTAAATGATATTTTGTGGATGATATTTTATGAATGATATTTTATGGTTGTATATTATGTGGTATTTTAGGGGAACTCATTAAGCTTTGTGCTTACGGTTTTCAGTTTATGTTTCAGGTACTCTGGTTTTCAAATGGAAGGGCTCGAGGTGATTGCAGAGCACACAACAGATGTTTCTGTTTTATGTCAAGATTTATGGGGCGTTACATCGAGCCTGGTTCTTAACTATCTAGTCTCAAGGAAATGAAATTCTTAAATATGTTATTTTTGCTGGCAAGGTTAACTAAGGGGTCATGTTTAAATAAAAGTTATGATTATATGTTGGGTTACATTGTCGTGAGTCTTCCTGACTTCGAGAGTGGGAATCTGTGCTACATGGAAGGTATTGAAATGGTTGTCTATTTAATGATTCCATTTGAGTTTCCTCAATGTATGGTCTGATCATTGAAAAAAGGAAGAAAAAAAATGTAACAGAAAAAAAAGTCAAGTTCTTACTTTCCTTAATTTATTTAAGTTTTTTTCATTTTACGATCTTTTAGGTAATCTACATCTTTCCATTTTGTTTATAATGTATAATTTTGTTTTTACTTGAGGGCAAGTAAGCTTCAAGATTGGGTAGATTTGACAGATGTCATTTTATGCATCTTTTATGATAGTTTTTATTAACATTTTGCATCATATTTTATGCTTTTCCATATGCATTTGTTAAATTGATGTTCAACTCGAGTTTGTTGACAGAATGCCCGTACAACTCACTTTTGTTATGATTTTCAGGACAAATTGGAGCACAATGAGAATGTCACATTGAGGATGCATTTTGGGAAGCATTGGAGCTCAATTGGAGTTGGATCGGAAGGATGCTCAGGAATGACTGGAAGTTGCTTGAATGGAATAATAATGACCGAATCGCGACAAAAAGGAAAAATGTGATCGCATAAATGTATCGAAGATTGCTTGACTCAAAAAATCAAATTGAAGAAAAAACCCAAAAATACAATCGTGGATCCTCAAAATATACGATCGTATTTTCTCTTCAATGTCCTCAAAAGATCGAAAATATCAGTGTACTTCATTAAATAGGGTTTCGGAAGAATTAGACCAAAAGTACAATCGCATTTTTGTAATATGCGATCAAATTATAGAAAATGTGACTGTGTTTTATGTTTCTTGCTCCAAAAGTTGTTGGCTTGCATATAAATTTGACCTCTCGAATTAGTTTAAGCCCTAGACGTTCCAAGATGACGAAAACGACTTCTAAATGTATTATTCACTTTTTAATCACTTTCTAAATATCTGAAGGATGTGGATCATCTGATACATATAGTTTAGTAAGATTTAGCTATTTAGTGTTTTGTTTTACTGTTCTAGACCAGATTTTAGTCATGTCTCGTTAAATCCTAGATTTCAGTTATGCGTAAATTAATATTTTTCACGTAATCAATCTTTAGACTTGATTTTCATTGTGTGATTCTATCTAGATATTCAGTTTTGCGCTTATTAAATGTTTGATTTTGAATCTTTTTAGCATGATCACCTAATTAGGGTTTAATCATTCTACTTAATCAGTTGTTGAAATCCTTAATTGTTTTAATAAACTGGTAATAAGTAACAAATATAAGATTGGTTCCGTGCTGAGATTTAACTCTGATATAAACTGAAATTTTATATTTTTATGATTCCAAGCTTGAAAGAAGTATTGAATATTGCTCAGAATTTTATGCAGATTTTAAATGATCATTTTCTAGATTTAATTAAGACCTTGTTTAATTAGATCAGCAAAAAGTTAGGATTAATTAAAGAGCTTGTTTTTGTTACTTAATTCTGTAAAAGAGATTGTACTAGAGCTTATTAGTTTTTCTCAATACCAACTTAGATATAACACATTTAGAATAATCAAGTTTATGTTGATTGCATGATTACGAAAGTCGTAGTAGAACTGAATTTCTTTTTTTTACTTTTCGTTTAGTTTATATCATTTTTAGTTTTAATTGATAATCAAAATCCCCATTTCTATATTTATTAGTTTTTGACTAATATGTGCCTTACGCAAAGAGGCATTAAACAATAGGTTGTGTCCCTGAGGATTCGACCCTGCTTCTATGTGCTGTCTATAACACCATAAATTTCAAAACAATTTTTCATTTAAAAATAATCGTTTAATTCTTAAAAACACTTTTCTTAAAATCTCATTCATAATCAAATTACAAAACATAACTCCATTTTCACTTGCATTATAAACCAGGATCCTCATAACATGACTCTTTCGCTGGTGTGCACAATCGAGTCAGTGCCGTCCCGTGATCCTGAGAGAAACCTGAAACACATAACACAAAACACTGTAAGAACGAAGCTTAGCGAGTTCCCCAAAATACCACACATAACACATATTAGCCACTCGAGGCTATAACTCTCTGGGTCCGTGGACCCTACTCTGTGAACCTTCCGGTTCTAACTCTGGGAACCTTCCGGTTCTAACTCTGTAAACATGCACTACATAAATCACATAGAAATAATGCAGTACAACACATAACATACATAGCATACAAATACTCTGTCACATAGCTCTGGTTACCTACTCAAGGTAAAGTATAGTGAGAAGACTCACCTGACAAGCAGGAAGCAGATATCCTCACGCTTGCATCTCGAACTCGCCAGCATCTATCACATAAGGCAAATGCTCTCATGAACATAACTCTCGAGACTAGAATCAATCCTCTCTTGGCACCCTCTTAAGGGTAAAAGACCATTTTACCCCCTTCTTGGCCCAAAGGCCACATTGCTGACCAAATCCTAAAAGTCAACAAAAGTCAACGGTCAAACTTTGACCCAACTCGCCGAGTGCACTCCGGTGACTCGGCGAGTACACACATGTCCACTAACTCTTTGTCCTGCTTGGTACGTCGAGTCCCTCCCTATGATCAACGAGTCACACCAGGCATGAATCGCGGGGCCACCCCGACTCAACCGACGAGTCCCAAGAACAACTCGATGAGTACCGCCTCGAACTCTAGTCCTCTAATCCCTTTCTGATTCACTGAGTTATCCCCCAACTCGGCAAGTCCACTCACTGAGTGATTTACGTGAAACCCTAACTCTACTCGCCGAGTCTCAAGAACAACTCGGCGAGTTCATGCCATGCACAAACTCTAATGTCCTCCTGAGGTCAGATCTATGCCCCTAAGCCTTAGATCTGGCCTTCCCAAGCATGAATGTCATGTAAAGTCCGAATCTTGATGCTTATATACCAACAACAAGGCAAGAAATGGGGATTTAGCCCCAAAAAAGACAACCTTAGTCCAATAACCCCAAAATGACTCATAAAGCTCCAAGGGTTAAGGTATTTGGACCTCTTTGAGTCCAGATCCAAGGCACAAACTCGAGGAGGGACCAATTTCTCCACATAACCACCCTCAAAAGGGGTTAGAAAACCCTGTCTCTAAGGATCAACACCAAAACTGAAGAAGGTTAGAACTATTACCTCAAAAATGAAATCTCTGAACTCTAGAACTGCTAGAATCGCACCTCCTCTTGCTCTTGGTCACCTTCTTCTTGCTAAACCAAAGATACAAGGATCAAATGTGACTTCTCCTTCCTCTCAAACGATTTGGCTCACTTAGGGTTCTCTCAAGGGACTGGTAGCCGCAATGGGAGGCTATAAGTGCCCTTAAATAGGCCCCAACCCCTGGGGGATTAGGGTTTCATGAAACAGCGTGGACTCGCTGAGTCCACGAATGGGCTCGTCGAGTCCGGACGTGACCTGGATGAAAATCCGCGGCCCTACTCGGCGAGTCTAAGCTCCAACTCGCTGAGTTCTTCCACAAACTCCACAAATAATTGAGTAAAATAATATATCTGGGAATTCGGATGTTACAATTCTCCCCCACTAGAATCAGACTTCGCCCTCGAAGTCTCACTCTGCAATTAACTCCAGATGCTGCTCACGCATCTCCCGCTCCGGCTCCCAAGTAAACTCTGACCCCTTCCGATGCTGCCACTGGACTTGTACCAGAGGCACTTCCTTGTTCCTCAAAACCTTGATCTTTCGATCCCTAATCGCCACCGGCCTCTCAACTCAGTTCAGGCCCACATCCACCTGTATATCCTTTAATGGCTCCACTGCCGACTCATCAACTATACAGTTTCTCAGCTGCGACACGTGGAAGGTGTCATGAATCTGACTTAACTCTGCAGGTAGCTCCAAACGGTAGGCTACCCTGCCTACTTTCGCAATCACCCTGAAAGGACCAATACATCGGGGCCCCAACTTGCCTCTCTTCCTGAATTAGATCACTCGTTTCCAAGGAGAGATCTTCAGTAGCACTAAGTCACCGACCAAAAATTCGAGCTCGGACCGGCGCCTGTCCGCATAACTCTTCAGGCGACTCTGAGCGGTCAACAACCTCTGCCTGACCTGTTGTATCTGCTCTGACGTCTGAAGCACGATCTCTGTACTTCCCATCACACGTTTCCCTACCTCTCCCTAGCAAATGGGGTCCGATACCTCCTTCCCTACAACAACTCAAAGGGTGGCATACGGATGCACTAATGATGGCTTTTATTGTAGGAAAACTCTGCCAAGGGCAAATACGGGCCACAATCCCCCCCCCCTAAAATCTAATACACATGCCCGAAGCATATCCTCGAGCGTCTGAATCGTTCGCTCGCTCTGAAGTGTCCACAGACATCACCATGGTAAACTCTAGCTCATTTCTCATATTCATCTTTGATACCGAGCACCAGGTCAGCTTTTGGCCCCACAGCTAAACCCCCAAAGGTCACACATAACATGATCCAAAATATCTCACTAACTTCCTCCCCGTGACCACTATCACGTCCCAGTGACACGCAAGTCACGAAATTCTCTTTTCCTCATAAAAAAAATACAATCCAATCGAAGATCGAATCAGCTCTAAACTCTGGCGTCTGCTGCGTATATTCTCCCGTGCGCCTCGCTGACCCTCCCGACAGAGACGGAGACCCCAGTCTCGCCCCGGTTTAACCACTAGGCTCCATAAACTCAACACTAGGGCTACTCAAGCCTAAAACTCTTCTGCATCATGCACTTATCGGAGAACACTCCATCATCACACTCTCTTGCCGTCTAGTGGGTACTATGGCTTCCTGCAACATTACGACAACCTCTGACTAGTGAGTACTACGGCTCCCCGTAGTATCACAACGCCAACTAACTAGTGAGTAATACGGCTCCCCGTAGTACCACGACTCCTTCCCTCTGACTTGTGAGTACTACGGCTCCCCGTAGCATCACAACACCCTCTGACTGGTGAATACTACGACTCCCCGTAGTATCACAACTCTCTCTCTCTCTCTCTCTCTCTCTCTCTGGCTTGTCAGTACTATAGCTCCCCGTAGCATCACAACACCCTCTGACTGGTGAATACTACGGCTCCCCGTAGCTTCACCCTATACTCTCATTCTCATTACAATGCCACACTATGTTCACTAACTCATGCACCAAAGACTATCATAGATAGTTACACACACACTTGCCACGATATGCATTACAGACTCTGGCGGCAACCGCCATAACATAGAACCTACCTCTGCAGAGATCCACTTCCTTAAATAATCCCTCTTGATGACAATACACGAAGGGCTCCCACTGGAACCGTAGATACATGATACATCACTAGTCGTCTTAAACCCAAGACTCTAAATAACTCCGAAATCGGGACGCTATACGCGGAAACCACGGAACACCATAATAGAGCATCACAATGTCCTGCCTCTACCACTGATTCCCTTACTCCCAGCACCATACACATACAACAATACATTTCCTCTGAATCCCATAAATAATTTCCTATTTCACTCAATGCGCAACTTCAGTGCATCCAAACAGTCAATTAGAATACAAAGAAGGTGCTAACTCTTCAGAACACACTGATGATCCTCCAAAACCCTTTCCACTACTGCTCAAATACCAAGCAAGAATACACATCCCAGCCCGGGAGTTGGCTACTCGACAATCTTCTACCCATATATCAACCTAGAAGTTCTCAATTTCCCATACCATCATTACGAGCCTTCCACTTGAAATGACTTTGACCACCACCAGTTTCCTGACCATTGACCACCCGCCGTGGAGACACCCATCCTTCTCTCAGACATATATCACATGCATTATCTCGCTCTGCACCTTTCCTTGATCACCAATGACCCTGATCTCATGAATTCAAGCCGCAGGTTTCTGTATCCAACCCCTAACCGCTCTTTCACAAATCTCTGGTTCTCTCAATAAACCACCCGGTTCTCCCCCACTTAGGGTTCGAACCATCACTATCTGATACATCAACAATCTCACAAACTATTTTCACCAGCAAAATCACACCTGCCCCTGGAAAGTGCTACGCAATGCCCGATAATCCCCTTTAAGGAAATCAATCGATCTCATATACTCTGAACCTCGGATGAAATCCTCAAGAACTTCTCGTCACGACTGCCTCTAGTCGTTCCAAGTCTCATACCAATCCAATACCAAACAACTCAACTATCCAATAACATCATTGACTCATAGACTGAACCACGAAATCATCATACTCCCCCACCTCGACTCATCAACCAACGTTCCAACACATGGATCATCCCAAGAACAGGGACCCACTCCCATATTCAATACCCAACATAGATAGAAAAACCACTGCACTAATAAACTTAGTTGGACTCCCCACTGATACCTCTACAATACGCCCTACTATACTCAAATAGGTGTAACGTGGTCCTCGACTATCTCAGTCCCAACTGACTATCTGCTCATGGTAAATCACTGCCTCGCGGCACACATGCTACCTGATACTCTGATGGAAAATCATCATCAATGACAACCTGCAGGGTTTACCCCCAAACCCAAAACTTAAACATCATGCCTCTCATGTTTCGCACACGAACATAAATAGCACCACCCAGGTCATAGAAGGCGACATCTCCTCTATCGACTGATTGCTCAACTCAGACCGAAATTCTCCCCTCCCTCTGACTCCTTACCAAAATACTCTGAAAGGCTCTCGACCTCCCTCTCAAGGGATGCCTCTTCGAACTCAATCATGGCCCACAGGCCTAAAACCCATAGCGTCCAATCTCTACCTCATCAATCATGACCGGATAACCGGAGAACCACAAGCATCATTCACTACGAACCATGGTACTCATCCCATGACATCTCTTCTCAATATGCTCCGGTGTATGGTACCCGAACCATAGCATCACTCCTCCATTTGCTCCGATGTATGGTACTCGAACCATAACATCACTCCTCCATCCGCTCCGATATATGGTACTCGAACCATAACATCACTCCTCAATCCGCTCCAATGTATGGTACTCGAACCATAACATCACTCCTCAATCCGTTCTGATGTATGGTACTCAAACCATAACATCACTCTTCAATCCGCTCCGATGTATGGTACTCGAACCATAACATCACTCCTCAATCCGCTCCAATGTATGGTACTCGAACCATAACATCACTCCTCAATCCGTTCTGATGTATGGTACTCAAACCATAACATCACTCTTCAATCCGCTCCGATGTATGGTACTCGAACCATAACATCACTCCTCAATTCGCTCCGATGTATGGTACTCGAACCATAACATCACTCATCAATCCACTCCGATGTATGGTACTCGAACCATAACATCACTCCTCAATCCGCTCATTAGAACCTTCAGAATACTCCCTGTATCAAGTATGGGTCCTCTGCTTTTAGTAGTACGGGCCCATACTACCTGCCATATCTACCCATACTTTCCACACGGACTATCCCAGAGCTCCTAAGTAGCTGCTCGACCTTCTCGTTCACCAATCCCGTCGTGCGTGCTCGCTCCCCAGTGAAATTCTCTACTCTGCCAGCGCACTCATCTGGCTAAGGTTACTCCTTAGGCTCTTCCTAGATTCCCACACTTCTCTGCCATCAGCTGCTGAAGAGCTCCTAATGATGCCAGCCATCTACTTCCTAAATATCGTCATATTCGCTTGGTAGCTGACTCCCATCATCGAGAGTTCCACAAAGCACGAAGCAAGCAGCATTCGAGCATCAAAGAATACATAGGACTCACTCTAGGTGATAACTCCGCTTGCTCTGCTCATCCTCGAAAGTACCACCGAACTCTCTAACTCTTCCCCTCGCGGGTTCTAACTATTCCTTCGCTAAGTACCACGGTACTCATCTAGGCATCTCCCCTAGATTACTCCTCTACTCAAATCCCCTAAAGGATTCCAACTAAATATTCTCACTCATCACATTCTCAAAAGCACATCGTATATAACAACAATTCCTAGGCTAAGGTATCACAAATCAGGCCACTCTAGTCCTAAGATATGAAATACCTAGCCTGTCTCTAGCATGCAATAATATCTCATAAAGCGCATCATAAATATCTCATAACACAAAAGTAAGGGTATTTTGGGAAATCACCGTTCGGGCTCTGGCTGATTGTACACACTGCTATTTCTCACTTTCCTTTTGAACTTTTATTCGCTTTAGAAAATTATTTCTTTTAAAACTTTTCTTACTTCCTCAGTTTGAGTCCAGATTTACCCAAAGGTGCATCCGAATCCCTCAAACCAAGGCTCTGATACCAACTTGTAACACCGTAAATTTCAAAACAATTTTTCATTTAAAAATAATCGTTTAATTCTTAAAAACACTTTTCTTAAAATCTCATTCATAATCGAATTACAAAACATAACTCCATTTTCACTTGCATAATAAACCAGGATCCTCAAAACATGACTCTTTCTCTGGTGTGTACAATCGAGCCGGTGCTGTCTCGTGATTCTGAGAGAAACCTGAAACACATAACACAAAACACTGTAAGCACGAAGCTTAGTGAGTTCCCCAAAATACCACACATAACACATATTAGCCACTCGAGGCTATAACTCTGTGGGTCCGTTGACCCTACTCTGTGAACCTTCCGGTTCTAACTCTGTGAACCCTCCGGTTCTAACTCTGGGAACCTTCCGGTTCTAACTCTGTAAACATGCACAACATAAATCACATAGAAATAATGCAGTACAACACATAACATAAGTAGCATACAAATACTCTGTCACATAACTCTGGTTACCTACTCAAGGTAAAGTATAGTGAGAAGACTCACCTGGCAAGTAGGAAGCATATATCCTCACGCTTGCATCTCGAACTCGCCACCATCTATCACATAAGGCAAATGCTCTCATGAACATAACTCTCGAGACTAGACTCAATCCTCTCTTGGCACCCTCTTAAGGGTAAAAGACCATTTTACCCCCTTCTTGGCCCAAAGGCCACATTGTTGACCAAATCCTAAAAGTCAACAAAAGTCAACGGTCAAACTTTGACCCAACTCGCCGAGTGCACTCCGGTGACTCGGCGAGTACACACATGTCCACTAACTCTTTGTCCCGCTTGGTACGTCGAGTCCCTCCCTATGATCAACGAGTCACACCAGGCATGAATCGCGGGGCCACCCCGACTCAACCGACGAGTCCCAAGAACAACTCGACGAGTACCGCCTTGAACTCCAGTCCTCTAATCCCTTTCTGATTCACTGAGTTATCCCCTAACTCGGCAAGTCCACTCACTGAGTGATTTACGTGTAACCCTAACTCTACTCGCCGAGTCTCAAGAACAACTCGGCGAGTTCAGGCCATGTATAAACTCTAATGTCCTCCTGAGGTCAGATCTGTGCCCCTAAGCCTTAGATCTGGCCTTCCCAAGCATGAATGTCACGTAAAGTTCGAATCTTGATGCTTATATACCAACAACAAGGCAAGAAATGGTGATTTAGCCCCAAAAATGACAACCTTAGTCCAATAACCCCAAAATGACTCATAAAGCTCCAAGGGTTAAGGTATCTGGACCTATTTGAGTCCAGATCCAAGGCACAAACTCGAGGAGGGACCAATTGCTCCACATAACCACCATCAAAAGGGGTTAGAAAACCCTATCTCTAAGGATCAACACCAAAACTGAAGAAGGTTAGAACTATTACCTCAAAAATGAAATCTCCGAACTCTGGAACTGCTAGAATCGCACCTCCTCTTGCTCTTGGTCATCTTCTTCTTGGCAAACCAAAGATATAAGGATCAAATGTGACTTCTCCTTCCTCTCAAACAATTTGGCTCACTTAGGGTTCTCTCAAGGGACTGGTAGCCGCAATGGGAGGCTATAAGTGACCTTAAATAGGCCCCAACCCCTGGGGGATTAGGGTTTCATTAAACATCGTGGACTCGCTGAGTCCAAGAATGGGCTCGCCGAGTCCGGACGTGACCTGGATGAAAATCCGCGGCCCTACTCGGCGAGTCTAAGCTCCAACTCGCTGAGTTCTTCCACAAACTCCACAATTAATTGAGTAAAATAATATACCTAGGAATCTGGATGTTACACTGTCCTTTTAGTAAATTGGAGCAGCGAAATTAGTATTCCCTTAAGACGGCCGCGAGAACATTTTAACAAGTTTCATGCAATCATTGGGAAGAAGGAAAATGACATTTAGCCTTTAAAGAAGATTGTAAATATGGTTTCTATATCAAAAGATATTATGTTTGAGAATCTCCTTCAAAATTATCGATACTAGGTTATAAGAGCAGATCACAATGTGTGTGAGTTCACCATCGCAGACTTCCATTTGATGAATTTTAATGATCTTATCACTATATCATATCTTATTAAGTCTCTTGATGCTAATCAAGAGACTGACAAGAGATCTAATGTTGTGGGATATGCTTATATGAAGAACTTCTTTGATTGCTATCTTGCACACCTTGGGCTATGTGACATCGAGATTTCTGAAACATACAACAAGCCTTGGAAGAATCGAAAATCAACAATTGATGGTGTAGATCTGGAATAGTTTGATGATGTCGAGATCATATTGAAACCTTTAGGAGTTGTTTTCCATGGGAAGAAAGTGAAGGGAAAGCAAAGAAAGCATTTCTTTTATGCTGATGTAAAAAATATGTATCCTATAGAAAATTTGACCCAGATTCTTCTTAGAATAGCAAAGTGCAATGAAAATTTGGATGTTGATAGACAGAAAATAAGAAAGATTTTTTTGTTGTTATATAGAGATAAGGAAGACGTTGATGGAATACACCACCTTCTATTTGAAGACGTGAATATTCTTCATTCATAAAGGGAGAGATTGTAGAGAACAATTTGTTGTGAAAATATTTTGTATCAAAGTCTTAAGATCGAAGTGTCGAAGTAGTGTCTGTTGTCTAT
The DNA here is from genome assembly GCF_051521515.1 of Lactuca serriola. Taxonomy (NCBI): domain Eukaryota; kingdom Viridiplantae; phylum Streptophyta; class Magnoliopsida; order Asterales; family Asteraceae; genus Lactuca; species Lactuca serriola. The sequence goes on from NC_136408.1 coordinate 217,132,913, forward strand.
ATCGAAGGTTTCACACTTCGATATATCTATGTATTTTAGAGAGTAGAGGTATTGAAGATTACATACTTCGGTTTGTGTTTTATTTATTATCAATTTTCATTTTCCAATTTTTTTATTTGTATTAGTTATGTTTAATTAAAAAAATGTTATGTTTTTATGTTTTACCTCTCTAATTTAATTATATAAAAAATGTGATATGACAAATGGTTTAATTGAGATAGGAAATATACTACTTTTGCTGGGTTACAAAGTTGGAAAAGGAAAAAAAATGGAGTACTTGTTTAGGTTTTCTTGTTTGTCTTATTCATATTTTTGTCCGTGAACCGTTGACGTGTATATGGCATGCACTCTATGGTTAGATCTAGCTAGCCATATGTGATATGTTATCATTAATTGTGTTCAGACACGTCAATACAGCTGCTCATATGAAAACCATTGGCAGTTAAACTTGGTCCAAGAAACAATCTGTGCATGTGTGCAAGATCAGATATGAGAATTTATCTATGTGAAACACCACGTATATTTAAAGTTGATAAAATCTTCATTGAAAAATCTAGAGAGAGAGAGAGAGAGAGAGAGAGAGAGAGAGAGAGAGAGAGAGAGAGAGAGAGAGAGAGAGAGAGAGAGAGAGAGAGAGAGAGAGAGAGAGAGAGAGAGAGAGAGAGAGAGAGAGATCAAAGCGAAGAAAGTTTCATCGTCCGTTTATAAACACGCTCTAAAAGTACACTACATATTAATATGAATCAAACATGACATATCTCTTGGAATTTTATTTCAATCATGCACCTTAACAAGAAGTGGTAATTATTTCTCAATCCAAACAAATGAATACATAAATCAACCTTTAAGCTATAGACAGAGGACTAGGATCCACCGAAGCAAACGATAGAAGTTCAGAATTGCACCTAACGGCATCCATTACTTGTTTCTCCAGGGTCACCCAGACTTCAATTCCGTCACCTGAACACGAATCCACCATTATCATCCTGTTCATAAATATAGGAATATCTTCATTCAAGTTCCCTGTACATGCCCACACAGGCTTTCCGAATCCAAAATCGGCTTCTTTAGTTCCTGAATTACACATACTCGTAGTCAAATAGTACTCGCTTTTGAAGTCCGAAAATCTTTCCATCGACATTCTCAGGCTTTCTACAAACTTAACATGCCCGTTTTCACCTTTTAGTTCTTCAATCGCTTCACTGTTTACATTTGCAACCGCAGCCTGTAGTTGAGCAGCCATTGAAGGTAGTTCAAGATCACTTGTATGTGGATCGAACTCCGCACACGTACCCAAAAGATTATTTCCCACCGAATTTTCAGGCATTGGCGGGGAACTTCGTGGACGGATGTTCACCGGAAGATGTAAAACCGATGGCTTAGATTTTGTTTCTTCCGTGATGCATTTCCAAAGCAAAGCCAGTACAGCCACCACTCGACTGACTGACTCTTGCTTCGATGCTTTGGCTTTGAGCTCCCTCAAAGCCAGAGTATCGAAAACAAATCTTTTAGTTGCGCATTGTCCATGCTTTAAATAAGCAGGAGAAATCGTTAAACACCATATGGGAACATATGGTGCATATGGCAACTGAGGATTTTGCGGGAACATCGACGAGGAAACAAAACTAGGGTTTACAAGATTCGGATCTTTTCGAGCACTCGCAGCCCATGCTTTCAAGAATGTCATGTAGCTAGCTCCGTCTACAAGTTTATGGTTATGTTGCACAGTAATAGCAACCCCACCACAGCTAAAGAAGTTAACTTGTACCATTGAAACATAAGATCCCAACAAATGTTGATTCGGGACAGAATTAACCATTGGTATCAACCGTTGCAAGAATTTATTGTCGGGTTTCTTAAGCACATTCTCGAGCCTATCATCAACTCTAGTCTCGATGAAATATACACCCTCGTCGTTACAATCAATGTGAAGTTCGCTGGCAACCTTGCCTGCAAACGGGTAGAATCGTGTTAGGGTTTCTGAGAGTGATTGTTTCAGATGATTTGATCGTTGGTTTATGATCTCCTCCACGTTCTTGTTGTTCTTATTTTTATTATTTTGATAGAAAAATGTAAACGGGTAGTATATGGATATCTGGATCTGATCAAACATGGAAAGCTTGAAATATCTAAGGTTTTGAGGTGTTGGAGACGAGGGTTTTATGTGTTCTTCGGATATAACTTCGATTCTAATGGGGTCCCGCTCTTCGCTTTCACTTTCGGATTCATCGTAACTACAAAAATTGGAGAAAAAAAAATGATGTTTAGTGTATCATGAGTCGTGACCAGTATATACGAAGCTTACATTTCTTAGTTTTTTGACAATTTAGTAAAGAATATGAAGCATAATAAACCAAGAGTAAAAGTAAAGAAGCTATACCTGCTGATAGTATTCCGAGGACTTTCCCTACTTGACATGAAACAACGAATTTTCTGCTTGTGCAATAGCCATCTAAGTGTACTCTCATTCCCTTGCAATTGTGCACCTCTATCGGATGTGGTGATTGGGTTGCGGCAGAAGACATAACTAAAATCACGGTTCTGATGATGATGATGGTGGTGGTGGTGGTGGTTTAACGACGAAGGTGCTGGACGTGAGGCAGAAGTACATAACCTGGAGACAATGAAACGCCTCATGGTGTACGTGCTTGAGTATGGAAAGAAAGTGCCCCTCCTCCTTATTTATGACGGCTTTCGCGTCAAAATTACGAGTTGGCAAATATCATTCGAATAAATAATAAAAATAAATTGTTAAAGTAGAGAAAAATACATTCATAAATACTAACATTTTGATTAATGATTAACGCTACGTTTGTGAAACTTTATTTATACGTATTTGTCTAAGATTTTGTGTTTGGCTATTTAATGATAGTGACCGACTGTATAAAAGATTGATTTTGAAAATTGTTCAACCACATAAATATATATATGATTTAAATTAAAATCAGAAATTTATTTATATTCTAAAAAATAAAAGTTATATGCATATTAAAGTATTGGATTATCTAAATGAAAAGGAAATTAACGTATGAGGTTTTTCTTCTTCAAAATATCCTAAACCTTTTTTATTGACCCAATAAAAATAATTTTAGAATAATTTTGTTCCAAATAGAATCCTATTGTTAATCTCACTACCTTGGAATGTGTTTATCTTGTTGTAATAACGGTCAAATGTCATAATTAATTGGTATAACTTTGAAAATAATATAAAAGTCTTTTAAGATTATCTTCAAAAGGGAAAAATAGCGACCAAAAGATTTTAAAGACTAAGACAAATAGTTTATTAATATATTACAGATTAATAAATAATTTAGAAATTAGATGAAATTAATTGGATTAATTATATATAGAGATTAATTTCAGACACCCTTAGGGAACACTTCTTATATATGATTGGCTCTTTTTTATTATGCTTTCTGATAATTATATATTTTTTATCTGTATATTATACTGGATAGTAGATTGCACGTGCAACTTGCATCTTTCTCTACTGTCTACGTGGTGTCTCTCCATCTCATATGTGTGTCTATTCCACACTACTGCTCTCCACCGCCGTATCTCTCTCTCTCTCTCTTTTATCACTTTCTTTCCGGATGGTTCCCACCGCTGTAACAGCGCCTAAATACAATCGTACGCAAGGCAACAAAAGATCTGTTCCTATAGCGAGTGTTGCTGACGAAGGGAAAGTGTCGTTCAAGGTTATTCTCACTTATGATCTGAAGCTTCCTTTCACAGTGTATGTAACCTTGCCTTCTTCTTCTCTCATAGCCATAAGGTTCTAATTTTCGTTTAATCCGTTAATTCTTTTGCTATATGTTTCCTCGATCTGTTTCTAGGTTTAGTGTTCCAGATCGTATACATGTTTTCCTTTCAATTGGGCTTTGCACATTTATAATCCTTCCACCGCCCTTCCTATCAATCATCTATTTTGCACCACCATTATCTTTCTCCCAAAATTAACTTCATTCGTAAAGTAGTGTCTGGATTCATGAGCGAACCCTAATTCTTCCATCAAAGACATCTACTTTCCATCTCTTTTTTCATCGTTATACTTCTCCACCACACAGTCTCCCATCAAAAACCCTATCGCCCTTACTATCAATTGAAGGCGTTCTCACTCTTGCTCTTAATCACTTGCTCCACAACTGTCTGCATTGTCATCTCTATCTTTTGTTGTCTCCAGAAAAGAGAACGACAGAACCGTTATATTATGCTTCACCACTCTTTCATCTGATAACATCATTTTTCTCTGTTGTAGTTGAACGCTAATTATGTAGGTAATTGAGATGGTTTTAGGACAAACCAAATGTTAAATTTCGTTGTGTTCAAATGCATCTTTATTCTTGGATGAATACATAAAGTAAAAGGTCTACTTGCAAGATATAGCAACATACTCTCATTTCCAATCATGTTGCTTTCTTTGGCGTTTCCAACCCCGCAAAGTGGGGATTTTTCTCTAGTTAAAATTAATCAAGAATTATTTAAAGGTACAATGGTCGAATGTTAATTATTCATTAATCGAGCAAGAGGGACATCTTGGAAGCACTAAGAGGGTGGATGATTTTTGAGAGTGTCTAGGATCTATCTAGATATAAATCCGAGTAACTCCAGGTAATAGATAACGAAAGGATTGAAATTAGGATTAAATTTAATTCTTTAATTAATTTAATTTAGCTTTATCTACAAGTTACCTCAGCTTACATAAAGATCCCTTTGACCTTCACACAATCTGATCCTACACTTTGCAAGGTTGATAATTCAATTCTTATAAGCCTCTCTCCTTAGGTTTATAGAGCTTTAGTCTTTTGGGTTTGAGCCTTTAGAGGCATATATATTCATACTTAGATTTCTAAATTCTTACAAGAGCCACCAAGAGAGCTTTAAAGAAATCATAATTATACACGATTATACTTGAAAAGGCTAGTAATTTCTACTCTCTTGTTAGCTTATATAGATATCAGGAACTGAACAAACATGGAAAACTTTAAATATCTAAGAATTTGAGATTTTGGAGACGAAGGTTTTGTGTGTTCTTCGAAATAACTTTTATTCTAATGGGGTCCTGCTCTTCGCTTTAACTTTCTGATTCATCATAACTATACAAATTTGGGGGAAAAAAAAAGATATTTGGTGTATCATGAGTCATAACAAGTACGAAGCTTACATTTCTAACTTTTTGGACAATTTACTAAAGACTATGAAGCATAATAAACCAAGAGTAAAACTGGAGAAGGTTATACTTGCTGATAGTATTCCAAGGACTTTCCCGACTTGACATGAAACAACAGATTTTCTAATTGTGCAATAACCATGTAAGTATACTCCATTACCCTGTGATTGTGAACAAAGTATCATGTAAGTAAATTGTAAAGCTCTTAGTAAAATTATTATTGAACTAAAATCACAAAACTATGTTTTTTCAAAAATTTATGAATAAAAATTGGTTAAATTGCAAGTTTTCATTCCATTCTAGAATGAAATGAAGGATTAACAAAATGGAAGGAGTCACATTACAAATTAATGGAATGTGTGATTTAATTTTGATTATGATTCCATGAAATCAAGAAGTAAATTTATAGAATCAAAAGTTAAAAATTAACTCTCCAAATGCAATGCAGGTGTATGACTAAGTTTGTGATTGGTCTTTTTTCGGTGGGAATGTTCTATCAACTCTACAATCAGGTACTAAAAAAATATTGTAGGTTTACACACACACAAAAAAAAATTAAAAAAAAAAAAACTTTTGGGTGATTCAAAAGTTATTATGTGGTATTAAATATTTAGAACAAATAATTGTTCTAAATCTGGTAACGGGAAATTGTGCTTGGATTTGAATTCGATTGTTGTTCTCTCAGTTTACTGTTTGTTATTGGTTTGTAAATGTTTAGAATTTTATTTCAACTGAAAGTTAAAAGACATGGGTGATAGTCAGGGAACCAAGCCTGCCAATGCCAAGAAATGGAATGCAGCTACGAACCTTAGAAGTGAGTGTTTTAACCAAATCATGTATTTTACCTACAAATGGTGTAATGCATATGAACTTAGTCACTAGCTTTAGTTGGTAAAAGAAAAGAGATGTTTTCGTGAAAAAAATCTAATGATTCCATTGAAAACTTGATTTATGAGTTAAACCTTACAGTTTATTATGAGTTACAGATGGATGTAAAATCAAATGATTTTTGATTTTTAACTTCAAAATTCATATCGAGTCATTAAAATTTAGCCTTGAACACTAGCTGATGGATTCTAGCATGATCGATCATATTTTATTGCAATATTGTACCATTTTCTTTTTGTTTTAAGTCTTTTACTCAATAAAACATTATTAATGTACATATTCTTTGAAGTTAAAATAATTAAGATGACTTTCACAATAGAATAAGTTGTCTCATGAAACAAAGTATTTGCTATCATCCTTCTCTACAGAATATCCCTTCTCCACTATACTCCTTTTGTACTTCTTCTTTCGTTGTCTTCTGTGTTCAATAGTTTCAGATTTTGTGGATAATATGTTGACTGTGTAATATTTGACATCAACTTTTGATCACAAGCTCCTTGCCCCCTCCCCCCCCCCCCCAACCAGCTATTTCTGCAATCTGATGCTCAGGGCTTGACATCAATGCTTGATAATCAAAATTCAAAGCTATCACCAGGTTACATTTTTTTTTCTAAATTTTCTAATTATTTCATTCCTATCAGATGTTTGAAAATTTTTCTTATGTAACAGAAGGAACTTATGTTGGAGTATGTACATGTAATGTTTCTTTTCACCACCAAGTCTATTTGTTGTGTTTCATGAATTTTATCATTTTTTAAACCTTTTCGTTTGGGTATTTTTTAAACAAAGGATGAATCAATCTAATTATGGAATAATTATTTCATATGTTTGTGTTTCTTAGTTTTATGGTGCTTAAATAATACATTTTTATTTCATATTTTGGTGTTTTAAATAGGACACATCCGTCTTTATTCTTGGATTAATACATAAAGTAAAAGGTCTACTTGCAACAAGTAGCAACATACTTTCGTTTCCCATCATGTTATTTTCTTTGGCGTTTCCAACCCCGCAAGTGAGGATTCTTCTCTAGTTAAAATTAATCAAGAATTATTTAAAGGTACAATGATTGAATATTAATTATTCATTAAACGAGCAAGAGGGACTTTTTGGAAACACTAAGAGGGTGGTCGATTTTGGAGAACGTCTAGGATCCATCTGATCCAACACTTTGCAAGCTTGAGAATTCGATTCTTATAAGCCTCTCTCCTTAGGTTTCTAGAGTTTTAGTCTTTTGGGTTTGAGCCTTTAGAGGCATATATATTCCTACTTAGATTTCTAAATCCTTACAAGAGCCACCAAGAGAGCTTTAAAGAAATCACAATTATACATGATTATACTTGAAAGGCTAGTAATTTCTACTTTCTTGTTAGCTTATATAGATATTAGGAACTGATCAACACATGGAAAGCATTAAATATCTAAGGTTTTGAGATGTTGGAGATGAAGGTTTTGTGTGTTCTTCGAAAATAACTATGATTCTAATGAGGTCCTGCTCTTCGCTTTAACTTTCTGATTCATAATAACTATATAAATTTGGGGGAAAAAGATGTTTGGTGTATCATGAGTCATGACAAGTACAAAGCTTACATTTCAAGCTTTTTGGACAATTTACTAAAGACTATGAAGCATAATAAACCAAGAGTAAAAGTGGAGAAGCTTATACTTGCTGATAGTATTCCCATGGATTTTCTCGACTTGACATGAAACGACAGATTTTCTGCTTGTGCAATAACCATGTAAGTCTACTCCATTACCTTGTGATTGTGCACCTCTATCAGATGTGGTGATTGGGTTGCGGTAGAAGACATAAATAACATCACGGTATTGATGATGATGATGGTGGTGGTGCTGGTGCTGGTGGTTTAAAGAAGAATGTGTTGGCTATGAGGCAGAAACACATAACCTGGAGACAATGAAATGCCTCATGGTCTTAGGTGCGGTTTGTTTTTTTGAAGCCAAAATATCTGCAGTCTGCGGACCATATCTGCAAGCCTCTGTGGTAGAAGAGGTAGACGAAATGTCTGCAGTCTGCAATAAGAAGACTGTTTGTTTTTAACGTCTGCAGCTGTTGAAGTAAATTAATTTTTCAAACTTAATTCCATGTCATAAACATTAAAAATACATTTTCAGCAAATAAAGAAATAAAAAAAAACCAGGTGGTCTTTTTTTTTTAGGTTAAAATGAGGTCTGAAGACCTTTGAAGACAGTGGCCCATGTCTGTGCCAGGAAGACCTCGCGCAGACGTTTTTTGGTATGCACACTTCCAAAAAACAAACACTCTGCAAGGGCATATGTCTGCGCGGCGCAGACAAAAGTGGTTTGCGCAACTCTTCACAAAAAAAAAAAAAACAAACAAACACACAACCCCTTAGTGTTTGAGTAAGCAACGAAACTACCCCTCCTCCATATTTATCACGGCTTTCGCGTCAAAATTACGAGTTGGCAAATATATCATTAGAATATATAAAAAATATTGTTAAAGTAGAATATATATATATATATATATATATATATATATATATATATATATATATATATATATATATTCCTAAATAATAACATTTTTATTAATGACTAACATTTTTTTATAAGTGTTTGTCTAAGTATTTACGTAGGGATAACATAAATATATGAACATGAACAAACACGAACGCAAAGACATTGACATTGAAAATAGTTAAACGTGTGTGTGTGTTTGTGTGTGTGTGTGTGTATATATATATATATATATATATATATATATATATATATATATATATATATATATATATATATATATATATATTATGTTTCAACTCGTGAAAACCATAGTTAAGAAAGAAAAGACATTATATATAATTCGTAATGACTAATTAAATATTTTTCGAAAATTTATTGACAAAATTCAATGATTATATTTTTAAATTATAAATCTGCACAAACGCCAAATAATAAAAATTCAATATGAAACAATCATATAAAATTGAGTATAAAATCATATATAAAATCGAGTAAAAGAGAAATTATATTCCTTTTTATTGTATTTAGCTCAATATGGGCCTAAATGAAAGTACGTATTGGAATGTTAACTATTGAGCTTCAAGATTGTGGTTAATCATTGATGTTAAAAAAATTATTGCTAAAAAAGGAAGTGGAAATTGATTTTGCAAAAGAAAAAAAAAGAAAAGAAAAAAAAGCATATGTCTTTTATTGAATTAGGAAAAAAGTCATAAGTTAGACTTTTAATTTTGAAGGTCAAATGTATCTTTGCTTCTTTAAAATGAAATATGTTTAATTAGTTGACAATTAAAAAAGTACTACTATTTTATACTAAAAGGATTTTGGTAGTCGAGAGAAGGAATGAAATGGTTTATTTTTATGGTTGTTTTGCTCTTTATGGAATAGAATAGGCCGCTCATGAACCTTTTCATTTTGTTAATTTTCATTCCTTAGGAAGTGTTTTTTTTTTTTTTTTTTTTTTTTTTTTTTTTTTACTTTCCGACCTGGATGGAATGAAAATTTGTGGTCTAACTCATTTTTATTTATAAAGGATTTATTATATTAAATCTTTAGTTTTGTAAATAATAAATTCTATATTTAATAATAAAATAATATAGAGAATTATAGAAAATCCATTAAATTTTGGGAAATTTTTTAGTTTAAATGGTTATACTTTATTATTTCTAATCAAATCACAAAATCTTCAAATAGATTTCCAATTTAACCAATTTTACCTAACATAACATTTCAAAATGTCTAGACCTTTTATGATTTCATTAAAAAAATAAAGCATGATGATTAAACCACAAAACTACCCAAATTATAATAATTTTTAATTTTTATTTTGTAATTTTTCCTAAATAATGTTTTAAATAGTGTTAAAATTATATAGTAATGACTCATTCTATTACATTAGTTATTCTATTCAATCTAGCAAAACAGGCCCAAGCTTACTTCATTTACTAAAAAATTTAACATTATTTTCATTTTAGTATTATAAAATTATAAATAATTTCTAACCTGAACAGAGCAGCAACAAGTATGTCCACAAGTCCTCCACCAAAAATTCGTCCATCTGGGTTTGCCAAAGAAACACTCATCCCACATGACCGTCCTTTTGTTCCCCATTCGCATTCATCAACATAAAGTTGTAGATAAACATGAAAAATATTGTATGTTCACAGTAATATTAAAGTAATATTGCTAATTAACATATGATCCTAATATTCATACTAACAACAACTTCATACAGATTATTGTTTATTAGCAATTGATTTTAATAAATATTCAATAAAATTTTATAACTAATTGAAGATTATTTATTTCTTGAAAATAATAATTTTCATTAGCATATAACGTAATATATATATATATATATATATATATATATATATATATATATATATATATATATATATATATATATATATATATATATATATATATATATCATATGATATGATTTATTAAGTCATGTAAAACATTTTGGACTACAAAAATTAACAAACTTTCTATTTCTTTTATTAGTCAAAACCATCACTTCCTATATGCTAAACAAGTTATGGGCTTTTGAGTAAACAAATGGAAAGTAAGATATGTCTTAAAGCTTGGGGGAACACTTAGACTTTAGGCGGAATGATATGCGTAAAATGTTAAAGACCAAAGGATAAAGAATTGATGGTATGAAGCGAGAAAGGTTTTCATTTTGAGATGCAAAATCCAATGTCTAAAATCCTCTATATCTCTCTCATTCTCTCTTGATTTTGAAGATTAAGAGTTCAAGTTATTTGCATTTTTAATCTCTTGATGTTCATACTTTGGTTATGAACTTTAAGCTTAAGAGTTTTAAGATTTTACAAGTTTTCTATCCACATAGGGGCCACAAAAATGTACTAAGACTTGAGATTGAGCTATTGGTGGCCCTGCATGAAGCAGGAAGTTATGTGATTTATTGAACGATGTTTGAACTGCAAGAAGGTCAAAGTCGAGCATTAGAGACCTCACGACAAGGTTCAGCCGCTACCCATCCCCATGTGGAAATGGGAGGAGATCACCATTGATTTCATCATGAAATTACCAAGGACTGTGCGTGGAGTGGATTCGATATGGGTCATGGTGGATCAGTTGACCAAGAGCGCACACATCATACAGATTCAGGAGAGTATCTATGAGAAGAAGTTGGTCGATATTTACATCCGGGAGGTTGTGGCATGACATGGAGTGCCACTTTCGGTAGTTTTTGATAGAGACATTCGGTTCACTTATGGATTCTGGAAGTCGTTTCATGAGGATTTGGGTACTCGTCTGCACTTCAACACGACTTTCCACCTGCAGACTGATGGACAGAGTTAGCGGACTATCCAAACATTGGAGGATATGCTTCGTTTATGTGTCTTAGATTTTGGTGGGAGTTGGGATACATATCTCCATTTGGCGGAGTTTTTGTATAACAGCAGCTATCACGCCAGTATTAGTCGACCTCCTTTTGAGATGCTCTACGGGAGAAAATGTCGTACCCTGATCTGTTGGGGCGAGGTCGGTCAGTATGTCATGGGGAGTACCGAGGTGGTACTCAAGAAGACCGAGTTGATTCAATAGGTTCGCGACAGGCTTCTGTTCGATTAGTGTCTAAGTCCATAACTATTTTGGTATGTACTTGACCCGATGGTGCATGGTCCTTTTGGGTTGCCTTCACCAAAGCAACTTGATAGGATGAATTATGGCGAGAAAGGATTAATTATGATTTATTAATATATTATGAGAATAATATATTAAAGGAGAAATCATATTGTTTAATTAATATTCGTCAAGAATTAATAAGAATTACGTTTGTGACTAAAAGACATTAATTAAACTTAAGGGACTAGAACTGTCAATTGTATGATAGTTAAATATTGAGCTATTGGACTCCATATTAAAGGAGTGGACGAATTGTATGGGGAAACCCATTAGAAATCGTCCAAGGTCTTTATGGAAGGAGCCCATGGGTTGCTTAGGGCTTAAGCATCCATGTTAGGGTTTCCTTGTTAGATAACCCTAATAGCCTCACTATTTAAAGAACCCTTATGCCCCAAAAATGTAGTGAACAAGATCCTTAGGGTTTGTACATGTTTTGGGCAACCTCTTCTCTCTTCTCTTCTTCATCCTCTTGCTCTTGGTGTTTGTGAACCCTTAGAGGAGTGACATTTGTGACTCTAAGCTTTCTAAAGTCATTACAAGGAGGATTTGAGATTGTTATTGCTACATAACAATCAAGGTAAGATCTAAACCCTTATTCTAATGTTATATTGATTATCATATGCTAGATCTAGGGTTTATAGTCTTGGATGAATTGCATGTACAATAGAGAAACCTAGATCCAAGCATTAGGGTTTGTATGAGCGCATAGGATGTTCTTATGGCTAAAACCCATCAGTGGTATCAAATCCTTGATTGGTTTCTATTGTATTGATGCCTTGTGTGTTTGTTCAAGTTGCAAAATCGAGTTTTGAGCTCCCTGCCTGATGAACTCGGCGAGTACCACAGTGTACTCGGCGAGTAGGCCTCAACTCGGCGTGTCCAGTGTGGTACTCGGCGAGTTCGAGCGTCAGATGGAGCTATGTTCGGGATTTCTTGCTGTTTTACTCATGGATACTTGCCTTATCTGTTTAAGGTCATTAAAATCCGATTTTATACATATTTATGAGTATATCCCTTATTAAACAAAAGATAAAAAGCAATTGATTAGATAATAACTTCCTTATATGATTAAAGTTGATTATTTGTATTAATTGGGTAACTTATTTTGCAAGAAATTGAAATTAGGTCAAATATAGATAATGATAAAATTAATTGTTTAATTTATATTATTTGTTATTTGATCCTTGTGTTATGAAAAGTTTCAATTTTCCCCTTTAGGTTTTATAGTTTAAATTTGAACTCAAAGTTTTTGTTTTGAAATTTAAATAGTTGAAACCCTAATGTTTTGAAAAGGTTTCAAAACTTACCCTCAAGTTTTGGAATTTAAATTTTGATTAAAAGTTTAATTTTGATGTATATTTAAATTCTAAACCCTAATGTTTTGAAATGTTTGAAAACTTGCCCTCAAGTTTTGGAATTTAAAAGTTGATTAAAGGTTTAATTTAGGAATGTTAAATTCTAAAACCCTAGTATTGTTTTGAAAAGTTCATATCAAACCCTTATGGTTTTATTAATTAATTAAGGTGTATAATTAAAAGAGGTTTAATAAATCCATAAAAGTTTTGGTCTACAAATTAATTGAATTAAAAGTATAATTGTTAAATTTGACCACCTAGTATTTTAAAAAGTGTAAAATACACCCTATACTATATATAACATTAAAAGTCTAACATTATATATATGTATGAGTAAAAGTCAGTCTTACCGTTAGTAGGCCTCATTCACGAAGCTAGTCTATAAGGGGTGTTTAAGGAAATTGCCTATAAAATGACGATTGAATTGGTATCCACTCTTACCCACCGCACTCTTGACTAATGGAGGGTCGTTAGCCGAACGGGTAGGATAGGACAGAAATCTTCCATTATAAGTATAATGAAGTATAAAAGTAACTAAATGCTTTCATAAAATTCTCAATCTTAGTTACTTTAGGCAAAAGTGAATTGATGCAATTCCATGAAATTACACTTTGTGCCCTTGCGAAGACGTTAGTGGAGCGTGTGTGGTTAACCAGCACACTAAATGGTTCTAAGCAAAGGTAGCAAAGGGTGACTCAATGTTTGTCATAGTTCGGTGGAGCGTGTGTGGTTAACCGACACATCGAATAGGTGACTGTAACATGTGAGGGCACCATGTAAGTTTGCATGGTTATTCACACTCGCTTTGTGATCCTCGACATCCCAGTCATAAACTAGAGGGGCATATTAAGATTTAAACATGCCATTGAAAAGTTCAATGAATCTCAAAGTATCTAGGAGTTTTCATAGATTTAAAAATTAAAATTTCTTTTTCGTTTTTCATTGTGGAAATTAGTGAATCGTCATTCACTTACCTTCAATTATTCTGCAACTAGATTACGGCATCCCTTTTCTAGGTTGTAGCGTATTGTGTTGGGTCTTAGCCTTAGTATCCCATTTGGGTGATTTATTAAGGACTCAATCAATCAACTAACTTGAATTTATTTTTCTCCCATTTTGTAGATGTCAAAGTTTGACAGCTATGGTCTTCCCAGATCCCGTTGAACAAGCTTTCCACATGAAGATGATATTCCACGATTCGATCGAGGAACAAGAAATCATGCTTCACTTCCTTCACCTCCTCAAATTATTCTCCCTAACCCACAAGATCGAAGAATTGAAAGGTTCAATGTCACTAAAGCCCTATTGGAAATGAAACATGAAGATGGTAAACCCGTGTGTGCCCACGTTCTAGGAATGAAATTACACATCGATAGGTTGATAATTTTGGGTGCGTCATTCCCTGATAAGTTGGCTGTGAACTGGGTTCTGCAGTCACTTCCTGAATCATATAATGAGTTCAAAAGAAAGTATTATATGATGGATCATGACGAAAACATCATTAACCTAACTTACATGCTCATTGCTGCTGAATCAGAAGTAATTTGGCAAAGCAATGGAGCGTATTTGTTGGGAAAGTCAACCAACCATGCTTCCGAGGATGTTCTAGGAGAACCGACCTGCGTTTTGTTGCCAAGTGAAAGGGCGTTGGATACAAGTCTGCCCTAAGAGCTTGAAGAGTCTAGAAGATGGGAGAGTCAAAGAGTATGGCTGTGCTTCAGGTAAAATCCACTATCTAACTCCGTTAAGTTCCTATTCGTTGATTCTTAATGCATAATGTGATAAGATAGCATTTGAATGTTTTGTAGGATCAGTGAAAAAGAGAGGAAGCTTGATGGAAAAGCAAGATGAGTCTAATCACAACGAAATGGATCTCGATCGCATGGACTTGAAGATTAGATTTTGAGCTTAGAAAGTTATGATAGAATTGTTAGGAATACTTGACTACATAGTTTTTCAGTTGATTTTGCATTGTAAGGACAAATGTTTTCCGCTGCTTTTATGAATAAAATAAAATTTTGATTTGACTTATTTATTTATTTCCTTGCAATGAAATCGTTATGAAAAATTGATGTTTGCATATTTCCTCAACGAATGGATAAGATTCTTAATTATGTTAATAGTGGAAATGTCAAGAATTTACCAAATAGGGAGAGTTTCTCATCGCCCAAGTTTCAATTGGAGAGAAACTTGGAATCATGCAACTTGGTTGCACGATGAATGAGAAATTTCATATTTGGAAATTAGACTAATTTGTTGACAAAGTGTCAAGTGAAGGACTAGGAGATCGAGTACACAAAGTTGTGTGTTGATCAAGTCCACCGCAAGGGTAAAAAAGATATTCGTCATGATTTACTAAAGGATTAGTAAATATGATTATACTTATAAGATTAAGTGTAATTCTGATTGATTCAAAGAGTTTAAATCAATAGCAGAACGAATAAGAAGAATCAAGTAGGCAGAAAGATAAAAGTTTCTCTATTCTAAGAAGAAGGGAGAGTACCTTTCATACTTTATGATATGTCTTAATGATTAAGAACCATATTTCAATTGATCCTCTAAATAAGTCTTAGTACAAGTGTATGTATAAGAAGAGGAATCAAGAATTGAAGAAATTGTTAAATCAAGAAGTCAATCATACTTCATTCCAAAACAAGTCTTAGAGTTAAGATTGTAATATTGAGTGACAAGTCTTAAGAAGGTTTATAACATTTGTGGAAAAAGGTTTTCTTATTCTCACACATTTGAAATTGGTAAGTTGTGATGTCTTGGATAAGACAAAGACCAACTAGGACCAACTTTATGAAGTGTTTTGTCTTGAGCTGCACTAACTCTTGAATATTTGGTTGTCAAGAAATGTTTATTGACAAGAGAATCTTATATGTCAAGGAGTCAGTGGGAGTCTTAATGTTATTGAAAGGTTTCAAGAACAAATCAAGAATAAACCTTACCGATCATCACTAGCACACGAGTAGAGGTTTACAACCTATCATGTTGACATGACCTTGTTTATGTGCCATTCCAATTGAGTTAATTTGCATGTGAGCCCTATGAGTTCTCATATGAATGCATAAAAGGCAAGGACCTTGATCAATTGAAAGTACATTGATAGGAAAGGGTGAGCTGCTTAACTACTTGGAAGACATGGTGGGCAGCCGTGTTACCATAAGAAAAAAATCAAGATTAAGAAGGTTCGGTCCATATGAGTTTGGATTTGTCGCAAACTTTGGTTTTGACAAATTCACATGGATAGGAACACATACACCATTAAAATCTAAGTGTCATAAGATTCCCTTGTTCATGAAAATGACTGTGAGGAAATGCTTTCACTAATGAAGATTTTCAGAAGATAGTGATTGTGAAAATTGTATTCTCGAATTCGATTATGGTTATGGTATCCCTTTCCATGATTTGAATAATGAGATTTGGCAATTAGTCTAAATTGTTTAAGACACACATATAAAATATCTAAGGAAAAGGTGTATAAGTTTAAGAAGCCTTGATAAAAGATTATCAAAGCATTGGGTATTAGAAATATGAACTTAAAGAAATTCAATAGGCATTGTTTTTTCTGAAAGTTAAGCTGTTTCTGAATACATGTCAAAGCTAGTGGGAGCATAAGTGTTATGTTTGTAATAATCATCATGATAGTGGGAGCATAAATGTTATGATTGCATGATTATTAAGGCAAGTATTGCAAGTTAGCAATATTAATTATAGAAAATAAGAGTCATACCTCGCAAAGTTGTAAGGGTTGAATAGTTGTTTTTCTATAATTAAGGGAGAGAATATTATGCTTCATTTCAAACTAAAGGCTTAGGTTGTGGAATATTAATATTTTTAGTCAAGGATACATAGTGTGTTCTTAAATTTCGATTATGATTATGACATTCCTCTTCATAATTCGAATTATAAGAACGTATCACATAAAATATTATGGCAGAAGATTGATAAAGTATCACATCTTCATATAAGACATTATGCATCGTGTCCCATACGCTTCGGGTATAGGATCGATTGCAAATGCTATAATATTTGACCATTCTAACATTTTCTAGATGTCTAGCACATTTAGAGGGAAAAAGGACAAAAATCGGTTTTTGACTAAAATAATTAAACAACTATCAAAGGACCATCCAAAGTTTGCCGAGGATTGGTCGCTTGTGAGTAGTTGGAAGTATAGTATTGAATGGAGCATATCGACATTACTATTAATAGATAAGATTCTATTGAGAATGAGTTGTCATATGGTAAGTATGGAAAGGTTTCCATATTGAGAGTTAGATATTGAGAATCAATGTTTAGATTAGAAACTTTTATGCCAAAGGATGTTCAAAGGAATGTACTTTGAGTGAGAGACATCACATCTAAGGAATTGTATTGTAACAATCTCCAATAGAGGACTTTGTAATTTCATTGGCAATAGTAATTGTGACTTTTGTGCTATGACATTGCAAAAGGATCATTGCATAAAATGATAGAATCTAGCATATTCTATAAGTGGAAAGAATTTGATATTCTTTCCCTTGTGAAAAGGATTAGGAGTTGTGAAATGAGTACGATTGGAAATGTGTTCATTTGATCTATTTCACAAAGTAAGAACCATAGGTAAGCATTATGTGCATGCTAGGAGCATGGGACAAGTGTAGTAATAATTCAAGTAAGAAGTTGATTACCCGAAACAACAAATAATGAGTAATCGATATGGTGATAAATAAAAGGTGTTTTATTTATACTCAATGGTTTGGGACCATATAGGATTAGTATTATTCTTGTGTTTCACTTTGCATGTTTTGACTTCCTGAATAATTTAATTGGTTCAGAACCGTCAAATTATTCGAACAGGCCACAGTCTTTCATATGATGGAAGTAGATATGAAAGAAGACTGTCGTGAATTGGTGTGTGGATTGTCTAAAGTGTATTAAACATAAGCAAATGTTTGCTACAACGTTCATGAGTGCTTATGAATATGATTTGAGCATTGGATTAAACCCACGCTCACTTGGATCACTTCATGGATTTGTATCACAAGTGATTGGTGAGACGATAATATCTTATATTCTTGAAACCGAGATGTGTGAGTTGTATCTTGCGAGTTGGTTGCACATTAATAATATGTAAACGCACCAGTAACTTGGTGTTATAAAATATATTGTTGTGTGTGATTCGGTGAGTGAGTGCAAGCGAGCATTGAGTCAAAGTTTATCCGTTCCTTTTATTCAAAGTAGGATAAAAGCGATATTTATGGGCCCCTCGATGATTTAGTGATGGCACCTAAGTGGTTAGCCAAGCCAGGACTAAATTGATGTGTTCAGTTGTTGTCTGTTGTCAGTCATCATAAATCTGAATTCGGGAAACAGTACATAGACAGAGAGAATGATTTAGATCCATGTCTCAGTCTATATGACATATAGAATGGAGGAATATATGATCCCTTATCTAAAGGACACGCGTATCTGATAAGATCAGAGTTTACAATGGCTTTGGAAAGCTACGATTGCAGATCAGGATATGAAGTTATACGCAGAATAGTTATTAGACTTATCCAAGTGGGAGACTGTTGGATTAGTGTCTAAGTCCATAACTAATTTGGTATGTACTTGACCCGATGGTGCATGGTCCTTTTGGGTTGCCTTCACCGAAGCAACTTGATAGGATGAATTATGGAGAGAAAGGATTAAATATGATTTATTAATATATTATGAGAATAATATATTAAAGGAGAAATCATATTGTTTAATTAATTTTAGTCAAGAATTAATAAGATTAAGTTTGTGACTAAAAGAAATTAATTAAACTTAAGGGACTAGAACTATCAATTGTATGATAGTTGAATATTGAGCTAATGGACTCCATATTAAAGGAGTGGACGAATTCTATGGGGAAACCCATTAGAAATCGTCCAAGGCCTTTAAGGAAGGAGCCCATGGGTTGCTTAGGGCTTAAGCATCCATATTAGGGTTTCCTTGTTAGATATCCCTAATAGCCTCACTATTTAAAGAACCCTTATGCCCCCAAAACGTAGTGAACAAGATCCTTAGGGTTTGTACATGTTTTGGGCAGCCTCCTCTCTCTTCTCTTCTTCATCCTCTTGCTCTTGGTGTTTGTGAACCATTAGAGGAGTGACATTTGTGACTCTAAGCTTTCTAAAGTCATTACAAGGAGGATTTGAGATTGTTATTACTACATAACAATCAAGGTAAGATCTAAACCCTTATTCTTATGTTATATTGATTATCATATGCTAGATCCAGGGTTTATAGTCTTGGATGAATTGCATGTACAATAGAGAAACCTAGATCCAAGCATTAGGGTTTGTATGAGCGCATAGGATGTTCTTATGGCTAAAACCCATCAGCTTCCGACAGCGTAGAGCAGAAAGAAGAGCTATGTGGACAGACGCATGTCAGACTAGGAGTTTCAGATATGGGATATGGTCCTTCTGAAGGTGTCACCTTGGAAAGGTGTTATCTAATTCAGGAAGCGAGGCAAGTTGGGCCCCATATATCCTTTCCGTATTTATCGCCCGGGTGGGCAAGGTTGCGTATCAGTTCGATCTGCCTGTGGAGCTTGGTCAGATTCACAATACATTCCATGTTTCGCAGCTGCCGAAGTGTGTGGCTGACGAGTCTTTGGTGGTATCACTAGATGAGGTGGATGAGTGTCTAAATTAGGTGGAGCGACCGGTTACTATTTTGGTTGGAAAAACAAAAGCCTTAAGGAACAAGGTGGTTGAGTTGGTCAAGGTTCAATGACAACATCAGAAGGGTTCGGAGTGGACGTGGGAGCCTGAGGTCGAGATGTAGATGCATTACCTTGAGTTGTTTGCTGCGGGAGACTTCGAGGACGAAGTCTAATTATATTGGGGGCGAATTGTAATGCTCGAACTAGGTATTATTCATTTTTTTGTCCCTTACATATTAGGTTATTGCTTTTTAGCCTTGTTTTTGCAAGCTTGAGGGGGTGACCATTTCTACCACGTTTGGACTTTTGGAGGCGGAGCTCAAACGCAAGGCGTTCCCTTAGGGAATGTAGGGGGTTTACGTGGAGCTCAAACCCTAATTTTAAGGGTTTGAGACTTATTTAAACACCTTAAGTCCTACGTGTTGGGCTTATTTCCGGCCTCCATAGCTCCTAAACTTTAATCTCGAAACCTAAGACCCTCCAAGAGTGTTGTGAGCACATTGTGTGTGTTTGAAGCCCATTCAAGGAAGGGAAGCTTGGTGCAAGGTGGTGGTTCAAGTAGGAGTTTATAGTTCTTGGTTCTCTACTCCATTTCCAGTTCATTTAAGGTATAAAGCTCTACCCTTGCACATTAGAAGCTTAAATCTAAGCCTTTATGGATTTTAGTCCCTTTTCGGTCCCATAGTTGAGATCTAGTAGTTTGTGATCACTCCAGAAGCTTTGAGTTTCTCCTCCTGGTGTTTATGAGGTTCTAGATTCATAAATCTTGCATCTTTAAAGTTGCCTAAGCCCCATGCATGAGATTAAGCCCTTTTTATGGAAGTTGAATGATATATCTTGATGTTGGGACCTTTTGGGGCATGCAAAGTCACCAAGTCAGTGACTTTATGGTTGTAGATGTTATTTAGGACATGGACCTATGTTTTAGTCGTGTGGCTTTAAGCATTAAGTGCTTAATAATCGTTTTTGGGAGTCAGCATGTGAACGCCCAGCGTTGGGTCGAGGAACGCCCAATGTTCCAGCTAAGGTTTGTGATCTGTTGGCTGGTGACGAACACCGAGTGTTCTACAAGGGAACACACAGTGTTCGATCCATCAATGAGCTTTTTCCTTGGGACATCTTTTGGACTTTGATCTTGGGCCTATTAATGTTGGTTAGATGTTTGGGCTTTGAGGGTAGGCCTTAGATTAAGATGTTGGGCCTAAAAAATTATATGCATATGAAAACATTGGATTATTCTAAAAAGGAATATATATATATATATATATATATATATATATATATATATATATATATATATATATAAAAGTTAATTTAAAATCATAAATTTATTTATATTCTAAAAAAAATTATACGCATATGAAAACATAGGATTATTCTAAGAAGGAAATTAACGCATCGCGTTTTTATTCTTCAAAATATCCTAAAACCTTCCTTATTGACCCAATAAAAACATTTTCAGAGTAACTTTTTTACAAAGAGAATCCTATTGGCAATTTCATTACCTCGAAAGGTGCTTATCTTGTTGGAATAGTTGTCAAATGTCATACTTAATTGCTATAACTTTGGAATTAATAAGAATATCCTTTTATGATTGTCATCAAAGGGTAAAAATAACTACAAAAAGATTTAAAAGACTAAGATAAATAATTTATTAATATATTACATGCTAATAAATAAATTAGAAATTCGATAAAATTAATTGGATTAATTAAAATTAATCAAGAATTATTTAAAGGTATAGTGGTCGAGTGTTAATTATTCAGTAATCGAGCAAGAGGGATATTCCGAAGACCCTAAGAGGGTGGACGATTTTTAAGAGCGTCTAGCATCCTTCTAGATATCAATCAAGGTAACTCAAGCTAACATATAATGAAAGGATTAGAATTAGGATTTAATTGAATTATTTAATTAATTCAATTCAGCTTTATCTACAAGTTACCTCAACTATATAAAAACCCATCTGGCCTTCATAAAATCTAATCCTACTATTTGCAAGGTTGTGAATTTGGTTCTTATAAGCCTCTCTCCTCTCTCCTTAGGTTCTAGAGTTTTAGTCTTTTGGGTGTGAGCCTTTAGAGGCATATATATATATATATATATATATATATATATATATATATATATATTCCTACTTTGGTTTCTAGATCTTTACAAGTGTAGCACCTGGTTCTTGGTAGGTGTTCTTTTTATTAAATCTTTTATATTTTTGCATATTGGCCTTGGACTCGGCGAGTTGAAGGACCAACTCGCCGAGTAGAAGCGGGATGAGGCACGGTGTTTAAGTTGTGGACATGGCGAGTCAAGTCCCGGACTCGGTGAGTGGACCCTATTTGGGCAAAAACCCTAATCCTGGGGTTTGCACCCTTTTTAAACACCTTAACTCGGCCTCCTTAGTCCCATTTGCTCCCAGAAGACCCCCATAGCAACCCTAGCCGTTATTGAATCCATCTAAGGCTTTTGGAGTGATTTTGGTGCTTTTATGAGCCAAGGAAGGAAGGAATAGCTTCAAGGATCAAGAGGAGGCTAGAAGGATTCGGTTTTGAGCATCATTTACTGACTTCAGAAGGTATAAAGTTTATACCTTGCTTGCTCTTTTGTTAGATCCCATTTTGTGGAGTTTTAGGCCTTTTTCTAAGCCATTTTGGTCACCAACCATGATTGCAAGCATGGTTTGAGGTTGATGTTTCGGATCTAGGTCCTTTGAGTGGTTACAAGGTAGAAAGGAGTGGCTTTTACACTCAAGGAAAGCCCCATGCATTGTGAGAGCTTGTTTTAGGATCTTTTTAGCTTAAAGTCCCATGTAAGCACGTAAAGGTTGTAACTTTACGTGCTAGACCGATTGTAGAAGCGTAGATCTACATTTTGATCAAGTGTTGGACATCAGAAAGCAAAGATTTAGTCAATGTTTGTGACAAATTCGATGAGTCCGTTCTTGGACTCGGCGAATCCAAGGTTTTGTCCCATATCAGTTGAGGGTCATAAGGACCCAGTTGAGTGTGGAAAGGTTTTAAGGGGGTCCCAAGGGGTGACCCAACGTTTTGGACTACGCCATTGTTCTGGAAATTCATGGGACTTGGCGATTGCATGAATAGACTCGAAGAGTCCAAGGTAATCTTCTTAAGGATGAAGATGGACTCGACGAGTTGTTCATATAACTCGGTGAGTCAAGGGCAGGACCTGAGTATCAATTGATGATGAACTCGACGAGTTGTTCATACAACTCGGCGAGTCGGATGAGGATTCAGTCAATGTTCACTTAGAAGGAAAACTCGTCGAGTCATCGCCTAACTCGGCGAGTAGAGACGGGTTTGAGGTCTAATGGAAGGATAGGGACTCGGCGAGTTGGCGAGCCAACTCGGCGAGTCAAGTCAACTAGAAGTTGACTTTGACTTTGACTTGGTCAGGGGTAAAATGGTCATTTTACCCAAGAGTAGATGTCAGTTTCTGACTAAGTGTTTTGTGGGAATTTTAGCCGGAGGATTTCCGGAGCAGCAGCAGCAGTCAGAGGATTCACGCACAGTTTAGCAGCTACTATGAGGTGAGTGACCTTCCAGTAGCGGTGGGTCTACGACCACAATGCTGGCCCATTAGTAGGGATTTTATGCTAGATGTTTGTCTTTGTGATACTCATCTGTGTTGTTACTACCTGATATGTTATATGCTGGCGTGATATGGTATGTGTTAGTGATAGAGTTTGGTTGTTAGGACCGAAGGGTAGGTGAGGCACCCCAGATATGCCTAAAAGTATGTTATGATACGTTTAGCTGCTAGGATGACATGTTGCGTGAGATAGAGGTAGTAGGAGGGTGAAATAGTCCCCAAGGTTCGGTTGTTAGGACCGAAGGGTAGTCAGCACCCCATAATGGCTCGACATGGGTAGGTCAGTGCCCCAGAATGGCTTGACACGGGTAGGACGGCACCCAGAATGGCCACATGGGTAGGTCGGCACCCCAGAATGGCCGTACGGGTAGGTCGGCACCCCAGAAACGCATGGCAGTATGTATGTGATATGATTGTATGGTATGTGGTACGATTGGGGAACTCACTAAGCTTTGTGCTTACAGTTTTCAGTTTTGGTTTCAGGTACCTCTTCAGCGAAGGGGAAAGAGCTGGAGCGATAGCGGCACATCATACACACACACATTGGTTTTCCGTGTTATGAGATGTTCAACGATTGTACTTTGACATTGTCATTATTTTCATGTTTTGGGTTTTCAGACACAAGATATGTTTTATGAATTAATATGATCGAATGATGTTTTACTACAAACATTTTACAAACCACTTAATTTAAATGAAATTTTTGGGCTTGAAAATTGGGTTGTTACAAGTTGGTATCAGAGCCCTGGTTTGAGGGATTCGGAAACACCTTCGGGGGCGTCTGGACTTAAACCGAGGGATGAAATGATTTTATAAGAAAGTTGTTTATAAAGAATAAAATAGAAGAGTTTTTTTTTGAAAGAACATGTGTGTGATGTGCGCGATCGACCGAGCTCAAGTAAGTATTCCCCAAAGTACCCATACAATGTTATACTATGCTTATCAGATTTAGTAGAACAACATGCTAGAATATGACTAAGGATCTAGGAATGATCCCTTATGTACCTGCTTTATGTGCTTCAGCTTATGAGAATGGCATGCTAGTATTGAGTAGACAGTAGTAGGATAGCCTATTTAGGTTATGCCTGGTAGTATGAGCTTAGCCTTATATGCTAGTTCAGCTTCTCATTATGAGGACATACTTGCTTGAGTAGTTTTCCTGTGTCCGAATGCTTCTTGTTTTGTGCTTTGTGGGACTCTAAGTGATGAGAGTTGGTCATTAGGTGGACACGTCACATTACATGTGATCAGGGTTGAATAATCTCAGAGTGCTGGATTTAGCCCTATTGCCCAACTCTTGTTTGAGTCTAACCATTGTAGGGATGAGTATGTTACTCGAAGGATTATCTGAGCCTCATTACACGTGATGGTATTCAGGTAATGGCTAATTGGCATTACAAGGATGCCTTCAACAGCTGAGGAGAGGTTTGGGTGGAGTCAGAGATGTTCCCTAGGGTAAGCCTAGAATGGGAATAAAAGAGGATTAGCAGTGGTGAAGGGATCTGGTGGAGTCAAAGTTGTCCTTGAGGAAGGTACGGATTGATGTGGAAGGTAGTATGGGCCCGTACTACTGAAAGCAGAAGATCCGTACCTGAATTAAGGAGTACTGAGGCAAGACCAAGGAACTTGTAATAGATGTGTTCCATTTAGAAGTATCAGTATCACTAATGGTTGCATTGCAGAATGGTGGTACTACGTTAGAGGCCAGTAGTTTGCAGTTCTGGAGAGGGATCGGGTTCGGGATCAGGTTTCGAGCCACTAGATGAGAGGCTACACGAGTTCATCGTGTCAGAGATCACCAGAGGCGTCCTTGAGTCGACCCCCATCATTTTCGGGTCGATCAAGGAAGGGATAGTTGAGCTGATGGAGGACCGCCTCAAGGCGTTCAGGAGTGACATGGCATCTGGCCAGTCAGGATCTCGCACACTGTCCTTTATGGACTTCAGGGGCAGTGGTGCGCCGGGATTCGATTGGGCGAAGGACCCCATTGCTGTTAGACGATGGATTGCGGACATTGAGTCTGCACAGCTGACCAGCTTCTACCCCGAGGGGTCGAAGGTGAGATATGCAGCAGGGTATTTGAGAGACAGAGCCAGAGACTGGTGGGAGTCTGTTGGTGACTCATTGGGAGCCTCAACTGTTGAGGCTATGTCATGATCTGATTTTGTGACCCAGTTTCGAGCAGAGTTTGCGCCAGCGGTAGAGCTTCAGCATCTGGCCAGAGAGTTTTTGGACATGAGGCAGACTACAGAGACTGTGGCGGAGATCACCACCAAGTTCCGGGAGAGGGCGTTGTTAGTGCCCCGGTATGCGGGGGATGAGGATATGAGGAGGACCCGCTACCATGACATGCTACGGGCTGACATCCGAGAGCATGTTAGCTTTTCAGCTTGCCCTACCCTAGATTCCATGATTGCCAGGGCGAGGGAGAGGGAGATCGATCTGGAGCATGTCCGGAAGAGGAAAGTAGAGGAGGGGAAGTCGATTGGGGGTTCGGGGAAGAAGCCCAAGGGATCAGATGGTAGGCTGAAAGGCCAGTCAGGACCAGGCCGCTGCAGGAAATGCGGCAGGCCAGATGAGGGGCCGTGTAGACTGGGATCGTCGGGCTGCTATAAGTGCGGAAAGACGGGGCATTTCAGCAGGGATTGTACTGCCCTTGGACCAGTTATTCAAACGTCTGAGTTGCTGTGTTTCCACTGCAACCAGAGGGGCCACAAGAAGGCCAATTGCCCACAGTGGACAGCAGCATCAACGCCAGTGAAGACGCTAGCTCCAGCGACCCTGCGGATCACTGATGCCCGACAGGGCAAGGCAGAGGCTCCAGTGGTGAGGAGTCGGGCATTCCAATTGACTACCAAGGAGGCATGCGCTGCACCCGACGTGGTGATGGGTATGACTTCTTATTTTTGGTGTTATGATATGCTGCTGTGATTTTGATATGTTATGTATGTGTTCTCTTTAGGATCGTTCCATGTGAACGGTATCCCAGTTTAGGTATTGTTTGATTCGGGTGCTACCCGATCGTTTGTTTCTCTTGCGCTCAGCAAGAGATTTTCCGAGTCTTCAGGCATGTTGGATTTCCCTCTAGACGTAGAGATTGCAGATGACCGTTTGGTGCGGGCATCGACAGTGTTCCGAGATGGTGTGCTGAGATTATTTGAGGAGCGTTATCTGGTGGATCTGGTTCGCATACCTTTGCGGGTTATTATCGGTATGGATTGGCTAAGCCCCAATGGGGAAGTGATTGACTGCGCGCAACAGTTGGTGCGGATCAGGACCCCAAGTGGGGAAGAGCTGGTGATTCATGGCGAGAGGCCACAGCGAGGACCAGCCCTATGTTCAGCAGCCAGAGCTAGATGTTACCTCCAGCAGGGTTGTGCAGGTTATGTTGCGTATGTTATGGATACCCGGGAGGCGGGTAGAGTGACGGTGGGCGAGGTGCCCGTAGTACGAGAGTTTGCGGACGTATTCCCCGAGGAGCTTCCTGGGATACCTACGAAGCACCAGGTGGAGTTCAAGATCGGCCCAGTCCCTGGTGCGGATCCGATATCCAAGGCACCATATCGGTTGGTTGCTCCCGAGATGCAGGAGTTTTCTACGCAGCTGCAGGAGCTGCTGGACAAGGGATTTATCAGGCCAAGTAGTTCGCCTTGGGGAGCCCCGATTCTGTTTGTGAAGAAGCAGGATGGGTCGCATCGTATGTGTATAGACTATAGGAGCTGAATAAGGTAACGGTGAAGAACCGTTACCCACTCTCGAGGATTGATAACCTCTTTGACCAGCTACAGGGAGCATCTTGGTTCTCCAAGATTGATCTGCGTTCAAGATATCATCAGATGAGGGTCAGAGAGGAGGATGTGCAGAAGACTGCGTTGCGGACGTGCTATGGCCACTATGAGTTTGTGGTAATGCCCTTCGGACTCACCAATGCTCCTGTCGCGTTCATGGACCTCATGAACCGCGTGTGTAGACCGATGTTAGACCGGTCAGTGATAGTGTTTATTGATGATATCTTGGTTTATTCAAAGACGCAGGACGAGCATGAGGAGCACCTGCGGGAGGTGCTAGAGACTTTGAGGAGGGAGAGCTTGTATGCCAAGTTCTCCAAATGTGAGTTTTGGTTACGCGATGTGCAGTTTCTTGGGCACCTTGTCAACCAGAATGGGATTTCGGTAGACCCGGCCAAGGTAGGGGCCGTGATGAGATGGGAGGTTCCGAAATCTCCATCCAAGATTCGAAGTTTCCTAGGATTAGCAAGCTATTATCGGAGATTCATCCAGGATTCTCCAAGAAAGCCATACCATTGACCAGACTAACAAGGAAGGTCGTGGTCTTTCGTTGGGGGCATGAGCAGCAGGCCGCGTTCGAGACATTGAGACAGAGATTGTGCGAGGTGCCAATCTTAGCCCTGCCAGAGGGCATGGAGGATTTTGTTGTGTACTGCGATGCGTCCATCTTAGGTTTGGGCGCAGTATTGATGTAGAGAGGGCATGTCATCGCCTATGCGTCGAGGCAGCTGAAGCCTCATGAGGTGAACTACCCGACGCATGACTTGGAGCTGGGGGCTGTTGTGTTCGCCCTCAAGATTTGGCGTCATTACCTCTATGGGGTTCGTTGTACCATTTACACGGACCACAAGAGTTTGAGGTACCTCATGGACCAGCCAAATCTAAACATGAGTCAAAGTCGGTGGATAGATGTGGTAAAGGATTACGATTGCGAGATCCTTTATCACCCGGGTAAGGCCAATGTGGTGGCCGATGCGCTTAGCCATAAGGTGGTGCCGATTAGGGATATCTGCATGCGGATGACAGTGGTAACTCCGCTATTGGAGCGGATTCGGGAGGCCCAACAGGAGGCCATGAAGGAGGAACATCGGAAGAGTGAGCGCATAGTGGGTCAGGTTTCCTCATTCGACTATGACAGCAAGGGATTATTGACATTACACCGCAGGGTGTGGGTACTATACCTCGGAGGCGTGCGCCAGATCTTGATGGAGGAGGCACACAAATATTGATTCTCCATTCATCCCGAGGCGACGGAGATGTATAGGGATCTTCGTCTGGAATATTGGTGGCCCTGCATGAAGCGGGATGTGGCATGGTACGTGGAGCGGTGCTTCACCTGCAGGAAGGACAAGGCCGAGCATCAGAGACCTCATGTCAAGATGCAGCCATTGGATAACCTGCTGTGGAAATGGGAGGATATTATGATGGATTTTATCATGAAGCTTCCCAGGACCGCGCGAGGAGTGGATTCGATATGGGTCATCGTGCATCGATTGACCAAGAGCGCCCATTTTATCCCAATTTAAGAGAGCATCTCAGCCGAGAAATTGGCCGATATCTATATCAGAGAGGTGGTGGCCCAGCACGGAGTTCCAGTTTCGGTGATTTCGGATAGGGATGTGCGGTTCACATCTAGGTTTTGGAAGAAATTCCACGACGAGTTATGTACTCGTCTGCATTTCAGCACTGCCTTTCACCTGCAGACAGATGGCCAGAGTGAGCGGACCATCCAGACCTTGGAGGACATGTTGCGGGCATGTGTTTCAGACTTCAGAGGTAGCTGGGATACCTACCTTCCATTGGCCGAGTTCTCGTATAATAATAGCTATCATGCGAGCATCGACCGTCCTCCCTTCGAGATGTTATATGGGAGGAGGTGCAGGACCCTGATATGCTGGGGCGAGGTTGGCCAGAGGGTCATGGGGAGCACTGAAGTAGTGCTTAAGACGGCGGAAAAGATTCAGCAAGTCCGGAGCAGGCTTCAGGTTGCTCAGAGTCGGCAGAAAAGTTATGCCAATAAGCGTCGATCCAACTTGGATTTCCAGGTCGGAGATATGGTTCTCCTGAAGGTGTCGCCTTGGAAAGGGGTCATTTGATTCAGGAAGCGGGGCAAGTTGGGCCCAAGGTATATTGGACCGTTCAGGGTTATAGCCCGGGTGGGAAAGGTGGCTTATAGGCTGGATTTGCCAGCTGAACTCAATCAGATACACAACACTTTCCATGTTTCTCAGCTGCGGAAGTGCCTGGTGGACGACTCTGTAGTGGTACCCTTGGAGGACATTCAGGTTGATGGCAGCCTAAATTACATCGAGCGACCTGTAGCGATTCTTGACCGGAAGTCGAAGGATCTGAGGAACAAAAGAGTAGAACTCGTGAAGGTGCAATGGCAGCACCGGAAGGGGTCGGAGTGGACTTGGGAGCCGGTGGATTAGATGATGGAGCACTACCCGGAGTTGTTTCTGGATCGAGCAGCAGACTTCGAGGACGAAGTCTAAAATAAGTAGGGGAGATTTGTAGCACCTGGTTCTTGGTACGTGTTCTTTTTATTAAATCTTTTATATTTTTGCATATTGGCCTTGGACTCGACGAGTTGAAGGACCAAATCGCCGAGTAGAAGCGGGATGAGGCGCAAAGTTTAAGTTGTGGACTCGGCGAGTCGAGTCCCGGACTTGGCGAGTAGACCCTGTTTGGGCAAAAACCCTAATCCAAGGGTTTGCACCCTATTTAAACACCTTAACTCGGCCTCCTTGGTCCTATTTGCTCCCAGAAGACCCCCATAGCAACCCTAGCCGTTATTGAAGCCATCTAAGGCTTTTGGAGTGATTTTGGCGCTTTTGTGATCCAAGGAAGGAAGGAAAAGCTTCAAGGATCAAGAGGAGGCTAGAAGGATTCGGTTTTGAGCATCATTTGCTGACTTCAGAAGGTATAAAGTTTGTACCTTGCTTGCTCTTTTGTTAGATCCCATTTTGTGGAGTTTTAGGGCTTTTTCTAAGCCATTTTGGTCACCAACCATGATTGCAAGCATGGTTTGAGGTTGATGTTTCGGATCTAGGTCCTTTGAGGGGTTACAAGGCAGAAAGGAGTGGCTTTTGCACTCAAGGAAGGCCCCATGCATTGTGAGGGCTTGTTTTAGGACCTTTTAAGCTTAAAGTCCCATGCAAGCACGTAAAGGTTGTAACTTTACCTGCTAGATCGATTGTAGAAGCATAGATCTACATTTTGATAAAGTGTTGTACATCAGAAAGCAAAGATTCAGTCAGTGGTTGTGACAAATTCGACGAGTCCGTTCTTGGACTCGGCGAATCCACGGTTCTGTCCCATATCAGTTGAGGGTCATAAGGACCCAGTTGAGTGTGGAAAGGTTTTAAAGGGGTCCCTAGGGGTGACCCAACATTTAGGACTAAGCCATTGTCATGGGACTCGGCGAGTACATGAACAGACTCCGCGAGTCCAAGGCAATCTTCTTAAGGATGAAGATGAACTCGACGAGATGTTCATAGAACTCGACGAGTCAAGGGCAGGACCTGAGTATCAGTTGATGATGAACTCGACGAGTTGTTCATAAAATTCGGCGAGTCGGATGAGGATTCAGTATATGTTCACTTAGATGGAAAACTCGTCGATTCATCGCTTGACTCGATGAGTAGAGATGGGTTGCAGGTCTAATGGAAGGATAGGGACTGGGCGAGTTGGCTCGCCAACTCGGCAAGTCAGGTCAACTAGAAGTTGACTTTGACTTTGACTTGGTCAGGGGGTAAAATGGTCATTTTACCTAAGAATAGATGTCAGTTTCTGACTAAGTGTTTTGTGGGAATTTTAGCCGGAGGATTTCCAGAGCAGCAGCAACAGCAGTCAGAGGATTCCCACACAGTTTAGCAGCTACTATGAGGTGAGTTACCTTCCAATAGCGGTGTGTCTACGGTCACAACGTCGGCCCATTAGTAGGGATGGTATGCTAGATGTTTGTCTTTGTGATACTTGTCTGTGTTGTTACTACCTGATATGTTATATGCTGGCGTGATATGGTATGTGTTAGTGATAGAGTTCGGTTGTTAGGACCGAAGGGTAGGTTAGGCACCGTAGATATGCCTAACAGTATGTTATGATATGTTTAGTTGCTAGCATGACATGTTGCATGAGATAGAGGTAGTACGACGGTGAAATAGTCCCCGAGGTTCGGTTGTTAGGATAGAAGGGTAGTCAGCACCCCGGAATGGCTCGACATGGGTAGGTCAGCGCCTCAGACTGGCTTGACACGGGTTGGACGGCACTCCAGAATGGTCGTACGGGTAGGTCGGCACCTCAGAATAGCCATACCGAGTAGGTCGGGCACCCCAGAAATGTCTGGCAGTATGTATGTGATATGATTGTATGGTATGTGGTACGATGGGGGAACTCACTAAGCTTCGTGTTTACAATTTTCAGTTTTGGTTTCAGGTACCTCTTTAGCGAAGGGGAAAGAGCTGGCGCGGTAGCGACACATCATACACACACATTGGTTTTCCGCGTTATGAGATGTTCTCGGATTGTACTCTTACATTGTTATTATTTTCATGTTTTGGGTTTTCAGACACGAGATATATTTTATGAATTGATATGATCGAATGATGTTTTACTACAAACGTTTTACAAACCACTTAATTTAAATGAAAATTTTCAGCATGAAAATTGGGTCGTTACAACAAGAGCAATCAAGAGTCCAAATTCTTCAAAGATATCACAATTATATACGATTATACTTGAAAGGCAAGTAATTTTTACCCTTTTGTTAGTTTATATAGGTATCGAGATCTGATCAAACTTGGAAAGCTTAAAATGTCTTAGGTTTTGAGGTGTTGGAGATGAATGTTTTATGTGTTCTTCGGGAATAACTTAGATTCTAATGGGTCCTGCTGTTAGCTTCAGAAGTAACTTGAACTCTAGATCTTTAAAAACAAGAGAGAATGAGAGAGATATAGAGGATTTCAGATTTTGGATTTTGCATTTAAAAATAAGAACCTTTCTCTCTTCATAAATCTAACTCTTTATCCTTAGGTCCTTAGCATTTTAAGCGTATCATGTACCCTAAAGTCTAACTGTTCCCCCATGATTTTAGACATATCTTACTTTTCATATGTTTAATCAAAAGATCATAACTTGTCTAGCATATAAGATGTCACGGTTTTGACTAATAAAAGAAATAGATAGTTTGTTTATTTTTGTAAAATCTTTTATAAAATATATACCTCAACCTTTTGGTAAAGTAAAAAAGTTTCTTTCTAGTCCAAAATGTTGTACATGACCAAAGAAATCATACCATATATATATATATATATATATATATATATATATATATATATATATATATATATATATATATATATATATATATATATATATATATATATGTAACACTCAAAATCAGAAAGGCCAAGAAAGGAAAGAAAACCCTAAGTCAAAGGCTTAACTCGTCGAGTCCAGGGAGGAACTCGACGAGTCGGAGCGGGATCCAGGGGATCGATTAAGTAACCGACTCGGCGATTCGGCAAAGAGGACTCAGCGAGTCCGGTCTGAAGAGGGGAACCCTAAATCTGGGACTTTGTGCACTATTTAAGCATCTCATTCTCTCCCTTAGGGTTCCTTGTAGCCTCTCTTATCTAGAATACGAAACCCTAAGCCTCCATTGTTGCACATTCAAGCTTTCTTGCCATTTTGTGTGATTATGCAGGATATGTGGTAGGTTGGGGAACTCACTAAGCTTCGTGCTTATGGTTTTCAGTTTTGGTTTTAGGTCCTTCCGGTAGCAAAGGGAAGAGCTCGGGTGATCGCATCACACCATTAATTAGTCACCCTTGGATGTTTTACTCTTATAATGAAAATATGTTTTGGAAATGATACTCTGAATTCATGTTATGACTTATGATATGTTTTATGAACATGGCTTTGGTAATGATTTAAAGAAAATTTTTGGTATGTATTTTTGGGACGTTATAAGTTGGTATCAGAGCCTTGGTTTGAGGGATTCAGACAGACTCTCGGGTGTGTCTGAACTCAAACTAAGGGATTGGTCTAAAAGTTTTCTAAATGAAAAGACAGTTTTGTAAAAAGAGTTTTTAGAAATGAAGCAGTTTTAGAAAAGCGAAAAGAATTCAGAAAGAAAAGAATTTTGATAAGAGAAAAGGGTATGGTGCATGCAATCAGCCGAGCTCAAGTAAGTACCTCAAAATACCCATGCAAGTTTATGTTATGATTATCAGTTAGTAGAACAACATGCTAGATTAGGACTAAGGATCTAGGGAGGATGCCTTGTGTGCCTGTTATATGTGCTTTGAGCTGCATGATAGTGCTGATTAGACAGTAGTAGGATAGCCTGTTTAGCTTAGAAAACTTTTAGTAGGATAGCTTGTTTAGCCTAAGTTTATGAGCTTATGTCGCATGCTAGTGCAGATTCTTGATATGAGATTATGATTGTTGAGTATGTTATGGTTAGATTTTACCTTCTCTGAACGCTTCTTGCTTTGTGCATTGTGGGATTCCGAGTGATGAGAGTTAGCCATTAGGTGAATACGTCACGCCACATGTGATCAGGGTTGAATAATCTCAGAGTATTGGATTTGGCCCTATTACAAAGCTCTTGTTTGAGTCCAACCGTTGTAGGGATGAGTCTTTTACTCAAAGGATTATCTAAGCCTTGTCACATGTGATGGTATTCAGGTGATGGCTAATTGGCATCATAAGGAGGCCTTCAGCAGCTGAGGACTAGTTTGACTTGAGTTAGAGGTTTCCCTAGGGTAAGCCTAGGACGAGATAGTGCTGGGAGCAGTAGTAGTAGAAAAAGGGACCTGATGGAGTCGAAGCAGTTCTTGAGGAAAGTACGGATAAATGTGGAAGGTAGTATGGGCCCGTACTACTGAACACAGAGGATCCGTACTCGATTCAAGAAAGGCCGAGATGAGACCGAGAAACGTGTAGTGTGTGTATGATCCCTCGGCAGTGATGAGTATTCTGATATTTATTGTGTTATGTTTTCAGCTTGGTGACATTGCGAGAGAGACCAGTGGGCAGATCAGGTACCAGAGTGGGATCAGGCTCGGGTTTAGGGGCCGAGCAGCTCGAGGAGAGGATGAGGGAGTTGATATCAGCTGAGGTTACGCGCAATATCCTAGATCAGACTCTTGTGATCTTTGGCATGGTCAAGGAGGGTATACTCGAGATCTTTGATGAGAGGCTGGGAGCCTTTCGTACCGTGATAATGGCTTTGATGGGAGCGCGTACTATGACATTCCGAGATTTTAGAGCTTGCGGAGCGCCAGATTATCATTGCTAGGGACCCCATCGCTAGCAGCAGATGGTTGGCCGATGTTGCCAACGCGTTCCGTACAAGCCGGTGTCCCGAGGGGGAGAAGGTTAGACTCGCATCCTGTCTTCTGAAGGACAGAGCGAGAGATTGGTGGGAGGAGGTTGGTCATGCCATTGGTGATAATGCCGCGTTGGACGCGATGACATGGAGCGATTTCTCGGCCAGGTTCAGGGTTAAGTTTTCGCCGATTATTGAGGTGTAGCAGTTGGCATGGGAGATTCAGGATTTGACGCAGACTACTGAGACTGTGGCAGAGATCACCGCCAAGTTCAGGGAGAGGGCCCTTCTTGTTCCGCAGTATGTCCCGGATGAGGAAATAAAGAAGGCCCGAAATAACGAGATGTTGAGGGCTGACAATAGGGAGTTCGTGAGCAGGTCCGGCTGTAAGACGCTGGAAGATATGATCTCTCGAGCTAGAGAAAGGGAGATTGATTTGGAGCAGATCTGTAAGAGGAAGCCGGATGAGGTTCAGGTAGCCACAGGTTCGGGCAAAAGGCCCAAGGGGTCAGATTCCAGATCCAGGGATTACCAGAGCCGCGGCCGATATGGGAGGTGCGGCAGGACACACGAGGGTGCATGTAGGAGTGGTAGTGGTGGGGATTCGAGCTGGTTCAAGTGCGGCCGGACTGGTCATCTTAGCAGGGATTGTACTGCTACCACCACACAGGGATCAGATTTGATATGTTTCCACTGCAGTCAGCGGCGCCACAAGAAGGCCCAGTACCCCAGTTTGTTTTCGGCAGGACGGCTGATAGCACCTGCCCCTGCAACTTTGAGGATCACAGACGGCCGTCAGGGCCGAGTAGAGGCGCCTGCGGTAGGAGGCAGGGCTTTTCAGATTATTACCATGGAGACGCGAGTAGCTCCGGACGTTGCAGGTATGTGTCTTCTGTTTTCTGCTTTCTTTGTTCATGATTATATTGTTATGGTTCTGCATCGTTTGTGGTATAAGTATTTTAGAATTTAGCGGCTTGCTTGCTATTTAGTTATATGCCATCTGCATACCTTGGATAATAAAGTGGTAGTTAAGGGGGTGGTGCCTTAGGGAAGAAGGTTACTTAGGATGAAGTAACTATAGCATGCTTGTGTGGAACTCAGTAGTGACCCGCTAGATTCGGAAAGGTATTATTGAGTGATGGATCGGTTAGGTCCCTAGGTATGGCAAGTTTGGTTCATCAACAGATTGTTTGCGGTATAGCAGAGAAGATTGGGAATCCTTCTGAAGCATTGAGCAGTGAGGTATAAGCAAGATCAAAGTGGGGGAGAACCCTCCGAGTGTACAATGTTAAGAGTGCGCAGATCCAGGATGAGTAAACGACCTCTGAGAAGGAAAAGAAGTAGCACAGTGATGGATCGGTTGATGAGTTCAGGGTTGGGAGTTTGAGACACTTCCCAATAGTTAGATCATGTAATCAAGATGGTTGGTATCTGGTTGGAATCTCAGGATGGAGGATTGCCTACAAGACTCGAAAGAGTTGGAATGAGAATTTTGAGAACGGTAGCATGGGATGCTTTCGTGTTAATAGTCAGTGGCAGAGTCAGCATGTAGAGCATGGTAGAGCGGTGGGAGAGCCGTAATATTTTGCGTCAACAAGCCAGAGGTGGAGGGTGTTGTAAGACTACGGGGTAGCGATAACGTTCACTAGTAGTCAATGAGTATGGAAGGAGTTGTAAGACTGCGGGTACGCCGTAGTATTCCCTAGCAGCTTAGTTAGGCGAGTGTGGGCGGAGGCCCGTATCTCCTAGTTAGCAGAGTTGGGGCGAGGCCCTTACCTCCTAGTGATCCAGGTAGGAATCAGGAATGGGTAGTGGATGAGAATAGTATGGAGCTTGCCTGCATAGCCCTAGAGAGGTGAGACCTTGGGAAAGGCTGCTCTAGGATGTAGTTGGGTGAGACCTGTGGGCGAGGCCCGTTTGAGAGTAGCAGTATAGGTGAGACCTGCAAGCAGGGTTGCTCAGTAGTATAGTCGGGTGGGACCCGTGGGCGAGACTCGTGAGTTTTAGTAGTACAGGTAAGACCTGGTAAGGACCTTAGGGCCAAGTTAGGGGATTGAGGATCCCAGGACTTGTAGAGCTAGAATGGCAAAATAGAGGCGTGGTATTAGGTAGCCTAAGTTTCCTCGGAAGTCTCTAGGAGCGACTAGAAGTTTGTGTTGGGGCTAGCGACCGGTGGGAGCCGGTAATCCAGATATTGATAGATCAGTAGGGACCAGGGTGGTCTCGGTTCATCCGAAAGACAGAAAAGGGACAACATAAATTTTCTATCAGAGGTAGTGATGATAAGCACTCTATGGTGGAATATAATTAGTTGATCGAGGGGTGCTATGAACATCATAGCAGGTTGGATAATCTTCGAGGGAAGGGTTTGAGCCTGCTGCTCAACTCTCGTCTGAGTCTAACCGTTGCGGGGATGAATCTTTTACTCGAAGGATTATCTGGACCATTCTCTAGGAGGGGTGCTCAGCACTAAGTTATAGCAGTGAAAAGTGTCCAGTGGAGACTGACGGTAACGACCCATACTGGAGGAAGCAGGAGTAATGGATTTGGTGAAGGATAGGACCTTCACAGTGACAAAGGAAGTAGTTAGTTATGGAACGTTGCCTTGGGGAGGCTAGAAAACGCACAAGGAAAAAGGGGTGAACCCCCTAGGGTATCCAACATAAGTACTCGGGGAGTACCAGAAGGTTTGTCAGTCGAGTAAGTTGTGTTTCCAGGATGGTCAGGGTAAGGGTTAACCCGAGAATATTATCTGCAAGGATTAATGTTAGTCAGAATGATCGGGCGGAAGGCAAGCGAAGGTAGTCAGCGGGTGTTAGGTTTCCCAGACAGAGTGTTGGAGGCAGATCAGAGTTCAGTTGGCCATAGCGAACTTTGAGGACGAAGTTTACTTTAAATGGGGGAGAGTTGTAACACTCAAAATTAGAAAGGCCAAGAAAGTAGTAACTCGTCGAGTCCAGGGAGGAACTCGATGTGTCAGAGCGGGATCCAGGGGATCTATTAGTAGTAGCCGACTCGGCGAGTCGGCAAA
The DNA here is from genome assembly GCF_051521515.1 of Lactuca serriola. Classification (NCBI taxonomy): domain Eukaryota; kingdom Viridiplantae; phylum Streptophyta; class Magnoliopsida; order Asterales; family Asteraceae; genus Lactuca; species Lactuca serriola. Next base: position 217,170,427 of record NC_136408.1, read on the forward strand.
GAGGACTCGACGAGTCCGGTCTGAAGATGGGAACCCTAAATCCGGAACTTTGTGCACTATTTAAGCATCTCATTCTCTCCCTTAGGGTTCCTTGTAGCCTCTCTTATCCAGAATACGAAACCCTAAGCCTCCATTGTTGCACATTCAAGCTTTCTTGCCATTTTGTGTGATTATGCAGGGTATGTGGTAGGTTGGGGAACTCACTAAACTTCGTGCTTATGGTTTTAGTTTTGGTTTCAGGTCCTTCCGATAGAGGAGGGAAGAGCTCAGCGTGATTGCATGGTACACACCATTGATTAGTTTGCCTGTGATGTTTTACTCTGATAATGAAAATATGTTTTGGAAATGATACTCTGAATTCATGTTATGACTTATGATATGTTTTATGAATATGACTTTGGTAATGATTTAAAGAAAATTTTTGGTACGGATTTTTGGGACGTTACAATATATATATATATATATATATATATATATATATATATATATATATATATATATATATATTAGATGCTAATGAAAATTATTATTTCGAAAAAATAAATAACTTCCAATTAATTATAAGAGTTTATTGAATATTTATTACATCCAATTTCTAATAAATAATTAATTGTATTAAGTTGTTGTTAGTGTGACCCTTTGGATGATATGTTAATTAGCGATATCACTTTAATATAATTTTTAAGCATATAAGATCTTTCATGTTTATCTAGAGCTTTTATGTCGAATGAGAACGGGGAACAAAAGGGTAGTCCTATGGGATGGGTGTTTCTTTAGCGAACCTAAATGGATGTGTTTTGGATGGAACCCAGATAGATGTGTTTTGGATTGAGACTTGTGGGCATGCTGGTTGCTGCTGGTTCTGTTCGGGTTAGAAGTTATTTATATTTTTATACCATTAAAATGGAAATAATGTTAAATTTGTTAGTAAATGAGGTAAGCTTATGTATGTGTGGTTGGATTGAATGGAACCACAAGGGAATGGAATGAGTTATTAAGGTATAATTCTAGAACTATTTAAAACATTATTTAGGGATATTTACGAAACGAAAAATAAAAAAATATTATAATTTGGATAGTTTTGTGGTTTAATCATCAATGATTTTATTCTTTTAATGAAATCGTAAAAAAGTTTAGGCATTTTGAAATGCTATATTAGGTAAAAATGGGTAACATGGAAATCTGTTTAAAGCTTTTATGAATCGATTAAAAATAATAAACTATAAGCAATTAAACTATAAAATTGCCCACAATTTAATGGGTATTCTGTAATTGTCTATATTATTTTTTATAAATAAGGAATGTATTACGTACACACACACACACACACATATATATATATATATATATATATATATATATGTGTGTGTGTGTGTGTGTGTGTGTGTGTGTGTGTGCGCACGCGTGCACGCACATCGTTTAACTATTTTCAATGTCAACATCTTCGCGTTTGTGTTCATATCTTTATGTATCTGTACACAAATATATTGTAACATCTTGTTCTGGATTGTCTGTGATCAGAGTTCATGGGCTGCAAACCGGACAGGAGGAAGCCTCGAGGTTGCGACGAATTGCTAGAAGCGTAGGGCATCTCGTCACCTTTCTTTAGGTATGAGGACCTTTGGAATCAGAGTTGTATCAAAGAAGCTATCAAAGTTTGAAGATTTGGCAAGATAAGCCCCTAAGTTGAGAAATGTGGCAGCGGAGTACGTTGGGTGTACGTATGTGTACACTTAGCATACGAATGTGAGTGATCCTTAAGCTAGAGCCACCTAGTACGTTTGGCGTACCAGAGGGTATGCTGGGCGTACTAGGCACAGTGTGGAAACCCTAATCTTTTAAGTTACCTTATATAAGGAATGAGTTGGCCTCATTCCTTGCCAATATTCTTAGAGAAAAAACCCCCAGGCTTTGGATATATGAGCTTTTATAGGGATGAAGCATCATTGAAAGGTATAAAGCTCAAATCTTTCATATTCCTTTTTAGTTTTTTGCATAGTATGGTTCATTTTAGGGTTTTTGGTCCCAAAGCTTGAAGCTTTATGAGTTGATAAACTCCAGAGCCCATTATTTATCCTTTTAAGTGTTTTTGATGGAGTAGTTTCATAAAAATGAGATATTGGATGTTAGAATCAAATCATGCATGAGATAAGATCATAATGGGAAAAGAGAATGATTGTTTTGTGCGATTGTGACCACATCAGCCATGCAAAGGCTTCAAGTCCCTGACTTTATGGAGTAAGAGCTGCTAGGAAGCCTAAATTTGAGAAATGAACTAAGGTCTTAATGGGTTAAGGTCAAGAAAATGGACTATACAAAACTGAGTGTATGCCCAGCGTAATATCATTACGCACCACGTACTGGGTGAGGTCCCCGATCAGATTCGTGAATGCTTGGGTACGCTGAGCGTACCAATGGAGATACGCTCCGCTTAACCTCTCTGTGGGCTTTTGGGATAGACTTTACTATGGGCCTTAAGGGTTGGGCCTAAATCTTTGGGCTTGTCTTTTAAAGACTATGAGCAAAGAAATATTATATGTATGCCTTGGGCCCTTGAGTTTGGCTTGCCATTAGATGTGAGTGAGTTGGGCCTCGGGAGAGCCCGTTTATTATTGGGACTTGGTAGGCCCAATGCGTTTTAGGTCATTGATGTGCTGGTTAGTGGACTACCATTAGACCTAATGAGCGAGAGTTGAGAATTAGTTCCTAATTGGGATAATTATGGGTTTGGCACAGAGTTAGAGGCTGGTGCGTGGCAGCAATATTTATAGGGAATGTTTATCATCCGAGGTGAGTCTTCTCACTATACGTTACCTAGAGTGGTATTTATGTGTGACCGGAATGTCTTATGTGCTTGCTTGAGTTATGCATCTTGTCTATGTGATATTATGCTATGCGTTATTGTAGACCGGACCGGAAGGTCCAACGATTTATGAGACCGGAAGGCTCAACCATACCGGACTGGAAGGTCCAACGATATATGAGGCTGGAAGGCTCAACCAGACTGGACCAGAGGGTCCAACGAGCTAGACCGGACCTAAGGGTCCAACGAGCTGCAGGACCGGAAGGTTGTCATGGGAAGGGCTGGAAGGTCTACTAGAGTTGTGGAGCCGGAAGGTTATCATAGCCTCGAGTGGGTAGTTTATATGCATGTGGTTTTTTGGAGAACTCACTAAGCTTTGTGCTTACCGTGTTATGTTTTAGGTGTTTCAGGTTCGTATCAGGATCACGGGAAGGCGGCGACTCAATTGTACATACAAGAGAAAAGAGTAACGAATGGGGATCCTGTATTTTTATAATTACTTTTGAAAACTATTTTAAAATATGTTATGACATTGACACTTGAGATTTTAAAGATTATTTCGTGTAATGTTGGTAATTCTAAAATGAAAATCTTGTTTGAAATTTTATGATGTTACAAGTTGGTATTAGAGCCTTGGTTTGAGAGATTCGGAACACCTTCGGGTATGTCTGGACTCAAACTGAGGATTTGAGAAAAGTTTTCAAAAGGAATGATTTTTCTAAAAATGGGTAAGAGAATTTAAAGAGAAAGAGGAAACGAGCAGTGTGTACAATCAGCCAACACCCGAACAGTGATTTCACAAAAATACCCTTACTTATGTGTTATAAGTTGTTATGAGATATGTTACACATGCTAGAGAGTAGGCTAGGTAGTTCATATTTTAGGACTAGAGTGGCCTGATTTGTGATGCGTTAGCCTAGGAGTTATTGCTATCTGTGATTTCTTTTTGAGTATATGTGGAGTAAGAGTATCCAACAAGAATCCTTTTTAGAGAAGGATCTAAGTAGGGGAGTAATCTAGGAGAGATACCTAGATGAGCATTTGAGGAGCCTACTGAGAGAGTAGTCAGACACCCGAGATGGGTGGAGTTGCTTGAGCTCAGTGATATCTTTTGAGTACTAGTATAGCAACCAGAGTTGTAACCTAGAGTGGTTATACATGTTGATAGAGATTATTCGATGCTCGAATGCTGCTTGCTTCGTGCTTTGTGGAACTCTCGGTGATGGGAGTCAACTAATAAGTGAATATGACGATATTCAGGAGGTAGATGGCTAGCATCATTAGGAGTTCTTCAGCAGTTGATGGCAGAGAAGCGTGAGAACCTAGGAAGAGCCTAGGGGTGACCATGGCCAGATGAGTGCGCTGAAAGGGTAGAGCATTTCGTTGGGGAGCGAACACATGTAACGGGATGGACGAACGAGAAGGTTGAGCAGCTACTTAGGAAATCTGGGATGGTCCGTGTGGAAAGTATGGGTAGATGTGGCTGGTAGTATGGGCCCGTACTACTGAAAGCAGAGGACCCATAATCGATACAGGGAAATTTCAGAGGCTCTAGGTAGTAGATGAGATGTGATCACATGGTTCGAGTACCATGATCCGTAGCAGATAAGGGGTGATAACGTGGTTCGAGTACCATGATATGATAGAGTGTAAGGCCAAAGGGCCATGTTGTACGAGTTTCAAGGGAGCACACCTTGAGGGGTAAATCGAGTTGGTTTCTGAGAAAGTTAGATGAGATGACAACTGGTGTTGCAAGACTCGGGAATGAGTAGAGGTGGTGCTTCATGGAGGATTACGGGTTGAGCTATGCAGTCGGATGATAGTGTGGATGCCACTTCCTGTGACCACATTGTGCTATTTTCTATGAGGAGCAGAAGGGATATCAGTTTCTGAGTTGGAGGTAAACCCTATGGGGTAGCAAGTGTGGTAACCTTTTCACCAGAGTATTTGGACAGTATGTTTGTTGCGAGGTACCCTTATACCAGGAAAGAGTCATTAGTGAGACTAAGATGGATGAGAACAAGGAGGTGCCTTGTTGGGGAAAAAGTACTTTTATTAGCAGTTTTCGGTGGAAAAGGGGTATATTGGGGCGGTGGCCTTAGTGGTCTATGTTGTGTATGGACAACGAGAATGACGTCTATGCTTTTACGATTATTCCCAATTTGGGAAGGCCCTGGGATGAGTATGTAATACATTCAAGATTCAAGTGTGACATAACTGGTGAGACAGTCTGCTAAGTAGATTGTGGATGAGCCAATTAGTGATTGCTCAAACCCAAAGTGGGGGAAACTGGTTTTCCAGTAAGGAGATCAATGATTCGTTCAAGTGCGGTTATAGAATGGTTATCGAGACTTGCGGTTCGTATACATGAGACCATGGTTATGATGGGTTTTGAGCATTATAACACTTCCTAAGTGTACATGCAACCCTAATAACCTGGATCTATGTTTGTCTAATTATCATGCAAAGTTGATTTCCAAGGCTATGATCCTATCTAGCATACATGGGGAACAATTTTAACTTGAATAATAGATAGAACTACATACCTTGTTGTTGATAGTGTTCCTTGAAACCTTGTGAGCCTAGCACCTCAAGTGTGATGCCTCAAATGATTCACACAACACCAAATGAAAAGTATAAACTTGAGAGAATACTCTAACACACTCAAAATCGGCCAAGCCCTCTTGTTTCACTTGTGTAGCCGATTTTGGGGAGAGACATGGTCCTTATATAGTGTGTTGCATTAGGTAAAACCCTAATGTAACATGACTCTTCATTTCTCAATCCATGGGTTAACTCCATGGAGCATCCATGGAGCATCCTATGGGTAGAACTCAACTTGATAATCCATGGAGCCTTTTAGCCCACTATATAAGATATGGAAGATTTACATAATCTTACCATATATTTAATTAGTTATTCTTTTGATCACTTAATTAATTCTAAATTAATTCTTGATCAAAACTAATTAAATAATATTATTAATATATTAGAACTTATAATATATTAATAAACCATATGTGTTATTTCACTCATTTAGTTTATCCAATTGCATGGTGCCATGCAACCCAAATGGACCATGTCGGGTCGGGTCAAGTATTTACCAGAAATAGTTATGGACTTAGACACCTTATCCAACAGTTTCCCACTTGGATAACTCTAATAACTATAACTGCAATGCTTCAAGAACCGATCGGCAATCGTAGCTCTTTCAAGGTCTCTTGGAACTGAGAAGATGTTGATACACCATTTAAGATAAGAGACCATATAATCCTCTGTTCTAGATATCAACCAGACAATTACATGGAACAATGTCTTACTTATTGTCTAGCAGTTTGTTTCCTGATTTCCGATTTGTTTGACAAAGAAATTAATTGAACACATCAACTTAGTTCTGACCGGGCCCGGTACATAGGTCAAAACAAAATCATCGAGGGGCCCAAATATCAGCTTCTAATCCAAGAAGGAACAAATACACTTCGACTCATATGTTTGTTCTACCACTCATTGAATTATACACAAAAGCACGTTTTATAACATCGAGTTACCAATGCATTTTCGTACAATCAATGTATAACCAACTCGTAAGTAACAAATCATATCTCTAGGTTTGAAGACTTATATGATATTACCGTCTCACGATCACTCGAGATAAAATTTCATGAAGAGATTCCAGTGAGCGTGGGTTGATTCCAATACTCAGAACTTATGAGCACTCATGAAGTGTTGTCTTATATCCTGACACCTACAACCAACTTCATGACAGTCTTAATTTATATCTACTTCCAACATATGACTGACTGTGGAAAATTTGAATAAAATGTAAAACTGAACATAATATTTTGGAAGTCAAAACATGCAAAAGAAATTATAGTAAACGATTGACAAAAGATAGTAACACTTTACTCATAAATAAACACAACTTTTATTCATCATCAAATGTCAATTACACTTTACAAATTTCATAATTATCTAACTACTAAAACAAATATCATCCTTCAGCCCTATGCTCCGAGCATGCTGGAGATGCTTAACCCTAGTCAGTCCCTTCATGAGGGGATCTACTTGGTTCTCATCCGATGATACCCTCTTTGCCACGAGGATTCCTTCTTCTATGAGATGTATGATAAAGTTATATTTTCTGTCAATGTGTCTGGATTTCCCATGATCCCTTGGTTCCTTGGCTAAGGAAACAACACTTTCACTATCACAGAAAATTTCCGTAGGCTCCTTTATAGCTAGTACTACTCCAAGGTCTCCTATGAAGTTCTTCAGCCATATAGCCTCCTTTGCTGCCTCGCTTGCTGCTATATACTCTGATTCACAAGTAGAATCAGCCACTGTCTCCTGCTTGGAACTCTTCTAAGTGATTTCTCCTCCGTTTAGGGTAAAGACCCAGCCCGACTGAGAGCGGAAATTATCCCTATCAGTCTGGAAACTAGCATCACAATACCCTACAACTCTCAAGTCATCACTCCCACCGAGGGTAAGGAGTCAGTCCTTAGTCCTCCATAGGTACTTAAGGATATTCTTTACCGCAGTCCAGTGAGCCTTGCCAGGGTTCCCCTGATACCTGCTAACCATGATCAAGGCAAAGGCTACATCAGGTCGAGTACAAGTCATAGCATACATGATCAAGCCTATTGCCGAAGCATAAGGCACTCGACTCATTTTTGCTATCTCAGCCTCAATACTAGGGCTTTGTGTCTTACTCAATCTGGCGTTACTCTGAATGGATAACTCTCATTTCTTGGAGTTCTGCATGCTGAAGCTATTCAACACCTTGTCCAAGTAGGTACTTTGACTAAGTCTAATTAGTCTTTTACTCCGGTCTCTCAAAATCCTTATCCCTAGAATATAGGTAGCTTCTCCTAGGTCCATCATAGAGAAACACTTCCCAAGCCAGGACTTAACTTCCTGCAGAGTTGGGATGTCATTTCCTATGAGAAGTATGTCATCCACATACAATACCAAAAAGCTAACTATACTCCCACTAGCGTTGACATACACACAAGATTCATCTTCACTCCAAGAAAAGCCAAATTCCTTGACTTTCTCATCAAAGCAAAGATTCCATCTGCGAGGTGCTTGCTTTAATCCATAAATGGATTACTCAAGGTTACACACTCGATTAGGATACTCGTTACTGACAAAAGCTTCTGGCTGACTCATGTAAAAGTCTTCAGTCAACTTTCCATTAAGGAAAGCGATTTTCACATCCATTTGCCATATTTCATAGTCATGAAATGCAGCTATGGCTAACCTAACCCGAATAGACTTAATCTTGGCTACTGGAGAAAAATTCGCATCATAATCCACTCCAGGAGTTTGAGAGAAGCCCTTTGCAACCAGTCGAGCCTTATAAGTATGTACATTACCATCCATGTCAGTCTTCTTCTTGAAGATCCATTTGCACCCTACAGTCTTACGACCTGGTACATTCTCAACCAAGTTCCAAACTTGATTATCATACATGGATTGTATCTCGCTATCCGTAGTCTCTTTCCATTTAGCAGACTCAGGGCCTGCCATGGCTTCCACGTAACTGTTAGGTTTATCCAGACCTACGAGTGTCTCTTCACTAATAAGTGTCTCACCTTCCGCAGCAATATGGAAACCATAGTAATGCTCAGGTGCATTCCTAACTCTCGTGGAACGCCTCAGAGGTACAGACTCGTCAATTGGCTCAATAGGAGTTTCCTCCTCAAGTTGAGGGCTAGGGTTTGAAGTTCCTTCACCAATTGACTCTTGAAGTTCTTCAAGGTTAATTTGCCTCCGACTGTCTCCTTGGCTTGTAAACTCTCTCTCTCTCTCGAAAGACTCCTCTTCTTGCTAGAAAGACCACATTATCACTAGGTCTGTAGAAGTGGTAACCAAAGGATCTTTGTGGGTAGCCGATGAAAATACACCTCTCGCTTCGAGGTTCAAGCTTATCATGAGTCTCACATCTCAAGAAAGCTTCAAAACCCCAAATCTTGATGTGGTCTAGTTTGGGTACTTTACCAGTCCACATCTTGTGAGGAGTTTTGGCAAATTTGTTTGTAGGGACTAGATTAAGGATATGGGCGGCAGTCTCTAAGGCATACCCCCAAAATGAGATTGGTTGCGAAGTTTGACTCATCATGGAACGAACCATATCCAACAAGGTTCGATTACACCTCTCAGCTACACCATTAAACCGTGGTGTCCTGGGAGGTGTCAATTTTGAGACAATCCCACATTCCCTAAGATAGTCGAGGAACTCTGAACTAAGATACTCACCACCTCGATCGGATCGAAGCATCTTAATGTTCCTGCCCAATTGATTATCGACTTCCTGTTTAAATTCCTTAAACCTTTCGAAAGTCTCTGACTTATGCTTGATTAAGTAGACATATCCATATCTACTGTAATCATCAGTAAAAGTCAAATAATAACGATTAGCATCCCTTATGGCATGTTTGAATGGTCCACAAACATCCGTGTGTACAAAGTCCAACAAACCTTCACCCCTCTCACAAGAACTTGTGAAGGGTGACTTTGTCATTTTTCCAAGTAAGCATGATTCGCAACTATCATCTGACTTTAGGTAAAATGACTCCAAGGCTCCATCCTTTTGGTGTTGGCCTATGCGTTTCTTGCTTATATGTCCAAGACGACAATGCCATAATGATGCTTTATCCAAGTTATTATTATTAATAGAATCAATACACATCACATTATCTCCTAAGTTATCTACAACAGACACAACTTCATACACACCATCACAAGGTAACGCTTTAAAACAAAGAACATTATTAAAGAAAGCATCAATAGAACCAACTTCATTATTAAATGAAAAGGTAAAACCTTGTTTATACAATCCATGAAAGGAAATAATATTTTTTGCCATTTCTGGCGAGTAACAATATTTATTCAAATCTAAATTAAACCCACTACTTAGCGATAAAGTATAAACTCAAATCTTGGTGACAGGTGTAACTTTCCTATTCCCCAGGATTAAGTTTATTCTTCTTTGCTCCACATTCTCACTTCTTCTTAGTCCCTGCAAGTCACAACAAATATGAATACCACAACCGGTATCAAGGACCCATGAGTTAGAATGGGGTGAGTTATTAGATAAGATAGTGTAAATACCTGCATGGTTGGGTTTAACATTCCCATCCTTTACATCTTGCTGATACTTTGGGCAGTTCCGCTTCCAATGTGCCTTTTCATGGCAATAGAAGCATTCAGCCTCTTTTGGGTCAGAAGAAGGAGTGATGAAACCTTTTTTGGTTCCACTTGAAGAAAATCCATCAAGGGTCCTAACCTTGGTACCCTTCGAAGAACTCTCTCTCTTCTTCCCTCTTCCTTTCCCGATTGCCAAGACAGGGGCGGAGTTGGTAGGAGTGGGAGTAACAATCGCCTTACTCTTAAGACCACTTTCCGCGGTCTTTAAGAGTCCTTGACGTTTGCTGAGTGTGACCTCTTCCTTGTTCATGTGGTATGTCATGCGGAATTGATCATAACATGAGGGTAAGGAGTGCAAAATGATATCTATTGCAAGCTCCTCGGGGAAGTTCACATTAAGCTTCATCAAATGGTCCACAAATCTTTGTATTTTCTGCATGTGGCCCGTGATGGGTTCACCATCCTTCATGCGAATTGTTATCATGGAGGAGATGATTTCATACCTCTCTTGACGAGCACTTTGATGGTATCTTTCCATCAAGTCTTGGTGCATCTCATAGGGGTAGAAATCTTCATAGGATTTTTGGAGATCCGCGGTCATAGTGGCCATCATGATGCATGCCACTTTGGTGGCATCCCATTCTTGTGCCCTAAACTCAACGCTCTCTTGAGGAGTAGCAACTGTCTCATCAATCTCCTTAAGCTCCTTATCGAGGACATATTCCTTGTCCTCGTAGCGAGTTATCATTCTGATGTTTCTGATCCATTCATTAATGTTGGATCCATCAAAAGTGACTTTTCCACACAAGTTCATTAGAGTAAAGGAGCCATTAGGATTAGAGGCAGAAGCAGCGGTGTTTGCAGACATCTAAAAAGAGAAGAAAGAAGGGATTTAGTTTAGATATAGAGATATTCCTTAATAAAACACCCAAATATAGTATTAAGTCTACGACCCAATCAGAATATATTATACTTAGAAGAGGTATGCCGTAATCTAAGTAATAACATATTTGAAAGGTAGGTGAATGACGATTCACCAATTTCCACCAAAGACGAAATATTAAGAATATTTAATTTGGTTTTTAGAAACTCCTAGATTCTTTTGAGATTCAATGATCTTTTCAAAGGCATGTTTCAATCTCGAGTGTGCCCTCCAGGTTTTGTGACTGGGATGCCGAGGATAACAAAACAAGGTGCGAAGTAACCATGCAAATTACTTGGTACCCTTAATGTTTACCCCTCAATTGATGTGTCGGTTAACCACACACACTCCACCAATACTATGATAAACATTAAGTCACCCTTTACCTACCTTGTTAAGTTCAAGTTAGTGTGCCTGTTAGCCACACACGCTCCACTAACGACTTAAACAAAGTGTAAAGTGTAATTTCATGGATTAGCACCTTATTCACATTTTTCCTAAAGTAACTAAGATTGGGAATTTAATAAAACATTTAGTTACTTAATAATATTCATCATACTTTTAATGAGAATTTATAAGTCCTTCTCCTACCCGTTAGGCTAACGACCCTCCACCAGTCAAGCAAGCAGTGGGTGAGAGTGGACACCCATTAAGTTGCCATTTTATAGGCAACAACCTTATACCCACCTTATAGACTAGCTTCGTGAATGAGGCGTACTAGCGGTAAGACGACTTTGATCTTATACATACATATATATATATATATATATATATATATATATATATATATATATTATATATTATTAACTTATAATATTATAAGTATAAGGGTTGAATTTTAACTTTTAAAATTCTAAGGGATGGAACTAAAGTTTTAATCAAGACTTTACTTGTTCCAAAACTTGAGGGCAAGTTTTGTAAACTTTCAAAACTTTTCATTTATTGTAACTTATGAGTTAATTAGAGTATTAAAAATGAAGACTCTTCATTTTTATAACCCATGTGTTCTTTTAATGGTTTTTAAACAAAGTGACTTTTGGTTTTCCATAACTTGAGGACATGTTATGGACTCCATTAAAACACATAATGATCATGAATTAATCTACCACATAGGTTGCAAATAATTCCTATGATCATCTAAACATCATAAGATCAAGAACATGAATATGAACACTTACATGAATCAACAATTACACTTAAAAAACTTGTAATTTTGATAACTTGTTGTTGAAAATGGATTAGCATGAACATTACACCCACTAAAATAAGTTTTGAAGTACCAAAACAGATTAGGGTAATGTTCCTAGTCCATTTCCAGCAACTAAAGTCGAAAAACTGCATTCTGAGCCTCCTACTCGCCGAGTGCATGAACCTACTCGGCGAGTAGGTTGAAGATTCACATGAACTCGGCGAGTCCCCAATGGACTCGGTGAATTCATCTGGCAGATTGCACAAAATTGACTTTTTTCAACTATTCAGCACAAATAGCAAACAAACAAGCCTAGGCTCTGATACCACTGATGGGTTTTGAGCATTCTAACACTCCCTAAGTGTACATGCAACCCTTATAACCTTGGATCTACTTTTGTCTAATTATCATGCAAAGTTGATTTCCAAGGCTATGATCCTATCTAGCATACATGGGGAACAATTTTAACTTGAATAATAGATAAAACTACATACCTTGTTGTTGATAGTGTTCCTTGAAACCTTGTGAGCCTAGCACCTCAAGTGTGATGCCTCAAATGCTTCACACAACACCAAATGCAAAGTATAAACTTGAGAGAATACTCTAACACACTCAAAATCGGCCAAGCCCTCTTATTTCACTTGTGTAGCCGATTTTGGGGAAAGACATGGTCCTTATATAGTGTGTTGCATTAGGTAAAACCCTAATGTAACATGACTCTTCATTTCTCAATCCATGAGTTAAGTCCATGGAGCATCCTATGGGTGGAACCCAACTTGATAATCCTTGGAGCCTTTAGCCCACTATATAAGATATTGAAGATTTACATAATTTAACCATATATTTAATTATGACACAACTGGAAATTTTGTGTCATGTAATCTATACACTCAAGCTAATGTGAATCAAAAACTTAAGAACATGGTTGACACCTACTATTATGACATCAAAAACTTCAATCAAATACATCATACAAGTACTACAAATAGTCATCAAACAATTGGACTATCATGGGCTTAGAACCCTAATTGGGCTCTAATTGGACCCACACTAATTTATTTCAACATTTTGGGCCATGTTGGGCCTAGAATGGAATGAAGTAAAAGCTTTGATCCATGAATACCCTAAACTAGTCCAACAAAAATGGAAAAAAATCATACTATATTCTTTTATGTTGAAACTCACCCAAACTAACTCTAATATTGGGCTTAGGAGCAAAAAGCCCAAATTTTCCTTTTTCCTTCCATGTTTTCGGCCGAAAACAAGCCCAAGAGAAAGGTTTGACTTTCTCATGCCACCTCACTATTAACCAAAGGACTTCCATGCAAGAAACTCATATCTCCATGCAAACATCACCTCAAATATCATTTCCTCTTCCTCCCTCTCTCACTCTCGGCCACATGCAAACACACACACACACCACAAAAATCTCTTCCAAACTCTCTAAGTCTAGAATAACAATCCTCCCTCCTTCTTCAAAATTTTCGTGAATCTAAGAAGCTTTCAAGAGGATCTTGCAAGTTAATCATCATCTTAGGTAAGTTTTTACTTATATCCATGATCTAGCTACTTCATTCCATCAAAAACCTCTTCTAAATCTATTCCAACTTGTGATCATGCACCTTTGAAGTCACCAAACTCGAGATCTACCAAGGAAAGGTGCTAAGGCCGAAAAATCACTTCATTTTCTTCCATCTTTTCTTCAAAAACCGAAAGCTTCAAACAAGGTGAGCTTCATACCCCCTATTTTCTATTTTTATGAGTTTTGTGGGGGGTGGGGGGGGGGGGGAATACAAGTGAAAGTGTAGATCTATATGTGTTTTGTATGCTTTGTATGATTTCCATGCTTATATGTGTGCTTTTGTGTGTTATAATGTTGGATCTAGCCATGAAACCCCTCAAAACTGAGATATACTTTATGTTAAATGATTCTAGCATCAAATATATTTCTACATACAAAGTGTTTCTAGAAAAATAGCTAAATGGCTTAGTAACAATTTCTTTGGGCTAAAAACACAATTTTTGGACCTAAAATGTGAAAAATACAATGTTAAGGGCCCAAATTGTCATATCACGAATTCTGATGGATGAGGTGTGTTAAAACAGTTTCAATAAAACAATTTCTGGAAATATACTCTTTTGGAGGATTAAAAACATAAATTTCAAGCTTAATGGGCTAAAAATGACATTTTCGGCCCAATGAGGCCCATTATGCGAGATTTTCTGTTTTGGAGGGCCAAAACTGTGTTTTTCTGTAAAACAGTGGACTATAAGTGTTCCAAGTCCTTTTTAAAGGTTTAAAATGCTTTTTAAATTTAAAAAGGACCAAAGTTGCAAAAATTTTACAATTTGGGCCAAAATTGTCAAAATTGCGAAAAAGAAGGGTTATAACCGAGAAAACTGAAATTTCAGGGACTTAAACTGTTTTCAATGAAAAATGAGCCGAAAAATATCAATTTCAATAATTTTGGTGTTAAAATGTCAAGAAAAATGATTTAAGGACCAAACCGGAAAGTTATTTAATTAAAGGGTTGAAAAAGTAAACTTTACAAACAATGAGGGGCTGAAAACAGAAAACTTCCAAGGCTAATTCAATACATGCAATTTGATCAAATAATGGCACCGCGACTATCGACGAAATACAATACACTACAATACCAAAAGTCATTGTTAAACGAATTGGTTCGGTCTCGAACAAATAAAATCCGAAACTACTAACACGACGACACTACGACACTACGACACTACGATTCATACAAGTAACGTTTGGGAATTCAATATACATGCGAGTGTGCACAGACGTCTATGCACCATCTTTGGGCCCCAAAAGTGTAAAATCTTGTTTGTTGGGCCTAGCTAGCCCAATGACCTGATCTTAAGGCCCGAAGACCTCTATCTTACGGAGTGTTGGATTTTACCGATCTAACACAACGTAAAAGGACTTTCAATGGCTTGTATACTACTGGTCCCCAAGGGTCCTTTGGTATTGCTAGTAAAGTCTACATTTCATGCGAGGCGGGTCTGGGACCCCTCGTACATTTTTTTTTATCCCCAACCGGTTAATGGAGTCATCGAGGTCTTCGTGGCCTCTTTCTCTTCGGATGTGGGACTACACATAGTCAGGGCGGTTGGATAACGTGATTAGTACGGACGACGCCTACGGGATCGTTAGTATAGCTATAAACTGTTCGTTTGTGTAATGCGTGTTTGTAGCAATTAATCATGCTCAAAAATAATCCAACATCGCCTGGGACTGACACTACACGCTATGCAATGGTTTCAATGTGACTTCATGGAATTCAAGGAATTAGGAAAACATCGGGTTTTCCTAGGGTTTTCAATACATACAGATTCGAAATGCATATAACTTCAATGAACAATTTTTACAAGTATAGAAACAAACAAGCATACCTATGGATCTTCACAAACGTTTTCAAAAGCTTTTCTTTTCAGAAAATATCGGATTTTCTGGTGGTTTTCAAACGATACGAAACATTGTTTTTAAAATACCGCTTATGAACTCACCAACATTTCACATGTTGACGTTTTTCAAAATACTTGTATTCTCAGGGAACCAGTGAATCAAAGGAAATCGTACTCAGTGATGGTTTGCAGTTTATTTATTAACGAACTGAACAATTTACTTTTGGGAATGTAATGTTTAAACAATGTACTTCATGTAAACTTTACTGGTTGTACTATATTAATGCATGGTGACGAATGTTATTACGTTTCATATATATTCAATGTTATGGTATTCAATTGAGTCACGACAGCTCCCGAACGTTTCCGCCGCCTAGTTCGGGGGTGTGACATGTTGGTATCAGAGCTTTGTTTATAGTGAACTAGCATGTCGAGCCACACATTGATATGCAACTATAAACCAAAAAGAGGGACTAACATAACTATGAACAAAACAAGTAAATAAAACACACTTGCTTGCATTAGGGATAAGGACCTAACGCCGAATCAAACACAATAATGCTGGTATCTCGGTTAATTCGGGACTGTTCTTAGTAATACCAAGGAGTGAATGTAGCCTGATCAACTACATTCTCTCCAAAGTAAAACTAACACACGTCTTGATGAGATCGGGATAGCTAGGGAACCTAAAACTATACCCTTTATCACCAGAAAGAGAACGTTCGCTTAGTCTGTACAATAGTCATAGCACCTAGGAATAATGTTAGCATATTTACATACTCGCGCAGACAGCATGGCTGGTTTTCATCACCCTGGAGACCCCTATTTCCCTAATCAGGGAAACAACGGGTGGCTAGAGGAGGAGGAGCCTGAGGAAGAGCAGCAGGGTATCCAGTTTCATCAGGTCCTAGTAGCTCACGGGATGCTTGGGGATGATCCGGGAGAGAATCCAGGGGAAGCACACGACGTCGGACCCGACGAATATGTAGACACTGACTACAAATTTGGAGAGATCGACGAGGACGACGAGGAAGGTCAGGTCGGGGATCAGGACCCCGTCCCGCCATGCGAGAACGAGACACAACCAGATCACCCCGCTCCACCAGTGAACCCCCCAAGAGAGAACCGTTCCCTTGAAGCTGAGATCGCCGCACTGCGACAACAGCTGTATGCTATGGAAGCTCGGGCAGTGCAAGCAGAGCATGAGAGGGATGAGGTTATTGGAGACATGGCAGAGATGGCGCAGCTACTGGCGCAACATTTCGGCATATGACCTCGGCACCACCTCCAGACGCAGTTCATCGCGGTTAGGGATAGACTTATCATAGTAGGCCATTAGGGACTATGTTATGTACTCCGACTCTATGTTTAAGTGACTACACTACTCATGGAGCCGTTATGCTGTCGGATTAGTGTCACTTATGTATGCTCTTACGAGCAAATTTTCTTGTATTACATGCGGATAATATTAATGAACTTTTGTGTGTTTTGCTATGATATTACCAGTTGTTATGTGTTGAGATGTTATGATTGTATGCCTGATGGTAGTAATGTCTAAGTTCATACCATACACCTAGTTAGTAGGATCACAACCTCACAGAAACCACATACACTCAACATCTTTCCGTTTCATGACAGAAAGATGCCTCGCCGAGCTACTCGCAGAAATCCCGAACCAACCCCGCCCGAAGTTGACACCACTGCTTTCCAGGAAGCCGTGTCTGCTGCGGTCACAACAGCTATGGCACAACTTCACCAAGGGAACAACGGAGGAGGCAACGGGCAAGGATCCGGAAGTTCGAACAATGGGACGAATCAAGGACCCACTAAAACGTGCACCTACAAGGACTTCACAAACGCTAAACCACGAACTTTCAACGACACTGGAGGGGTGATCACTCTGAAGCGATGGATCGAGAAGGTAGAGTCGGTATTCGAGATATGCGATTGCCCCGAGCAGATGAAGGTGAAGTTCGCGGCCTGCACTTTTGTGGACCAAGCACTCACTTGGTGGAACGGACACGTGGAAGCCATGACGCTCCCTGTAGCCAACTCTATGCCATGGACAGAAATGAAGGAAATATTGATGGCTGAGTACTACTCCCGAGGCGAAATACAGAAGATGGAGCAAGAGCTATGGAACCTCACTATGCAGAATGCGAACATCGATGCCTACATATCGAGATTTAGTGAATTATCTCTGCTGTGCCCGGGTATGATTACATCATAAGGAAAGAAGATTGAACGATTCATCTGGGGACTAACATCCCCCATTCAAGGGAATGTGATAGCTGCGAACCCTGAAACGTTTGACAGTGCGAAGAGATTGGCAAAGAGGTTATATGATCATAACAACAAGAAGGGCGAGAAGCCAGTGGAGACTGAGAAGAAAAAGGAGGGTGATGGCAGGAAAGGGAAGAACAACAAGAGAAAGGGGCGTCAGGGCCCCGAGACCTCTAAAAAGCAGCAAATAGTGGCAGTTAACGCTGTCACCGCACCAGTTCCAGCCACACCACATGCTCCAGCCTCAGCTGCTTCAAATGCTTCAAGACCCTATTCCGGTAATCTTCCCAAATGCAATAAGTACGGTTTCCACCATCTTGGCGAGTGCAGGGAATTCCATTACACCAGTTGCAACCGAAGGGGACACACTGCAAGGTTCTGCAGGGCTTACCCTCCTCAGAACCAAAGTCAGGGAAACAACCACAACAACAACAACCACCGCAATAACAACAACACCAATGTCGGCGGCAACAGTGCAGGGCCTAGCCACACCTGCTTCGGGTGTAGAAGGACGGGGCATTTCCGCCGAGATTGCCCTAACAACAACTCAGGAAACAGAGGAGCAGGAAGAATGCTGACTATGGGTCAGAATGATGCAGTTCAGGACCCCGCAGTTGTGACCGGTACGTTCCTCCTAAACCACACTTATGCATGCATTTTATTTCACACCGGAGCGGAGCGAAGTTTCGTAAGCGAAAAGTTTAAACATTTATTAAAACAACAACCCCAGAAGCTAAATGAAACCTATACGGTGGAAATGGCCAATGGGAAAACCGAATCCACTGGGGAGATCTACATCGGATGTGCCCTAACCCTTAACCAACACGTCTTTCGAATAGACCTGATGCCAGTATCAATTAGGAGTTTCGATGTGATTATCGGCATGGACTGGTTAAGCCCCCACCATGCTGAGATTATGTGCCACGAGAAGGCCGTTCTCCTTCGGCTCCCAAATCACGAAACCCTAATAATTTACGGAGACAAACCCAGTACGAATCTTCGTCTCATCTCGTGCATCAAAGCACAAAAACATCTGCGAAAGAACAATTTGGCGTTCTTGGCTCACATAGTGGACAAGACCAAAGAAGAAACTAACGTCCAAGATATTCCGGTAGCGTGTGAATTTCCAGACGTGTTTCCTGAAGATCTTCCAGGAGTACCCCCAGAAAGACAGGTTGAGTTCCGAATCGACCTCGTTCCAGGAGCAACTCCTCTCGCTAAATCACCATATCGGTTGGCTCCCGCTGAAATGCAGGAACTGTCCAGCCAACTTAGTGAGCTTCTGGACAAGGGATTTATCCGACCTAGCTACTCGCCATGGGGAGCTCCGGTGCTCTTTGTCAAAAAGAAGGACGGATCTTTCAGAATGTGCATCGATTACAGAGAGTTAAATAAACTCACTGTTAAAAACCGCTACCCACTCCCACGAATCGATGATCTATTCGACCAGCTCCAAGGAGCTAGTTATTTTTCTAAAATAGATCTACGGTCCGGATACCACCAACTCAAAGTCCGAGAAGTGGATATTCCTAAAACCGCTTTCCGAACCCGCTACGGACATTATGAATTTGTCGTAATGCCCTTCGGTCTAACAAACGCACCTGCCGCATTTATGGACCTAATGAATCGAATCTGTCGACCGTTCCTTGACAAATTCGTCATTGTGTTTATCGATGACATCCTCGTCTATTCTCGAAGCAAAGAGGAGCATGGCCAACATCTCCGACAAGTCCTAGAAACTCTGCGAACGGAAAAGCTTTACGCCAAACTCTCCAAGTGCGAGTTCTGGCTCCGGAGTGTGAATTTCCTAGGCCACGTAGTTAGCCAAGACGGAATTCATGTGGATCCCTCTAAGGTCAAAGCGGTGGAAGGATGGGCAACTCTGACCACGCCCACGGAAATTCGTCAGTTCTTAGGCCTAGCAGGCTACTATAGGAGATTCATCCAAAACTTATCTAAGATCGCCAAGCCGCTTACCTTGCTTATGCAAAAGGGCGTGCCATTCAAGTGGACAGACCGACAAGAGATTGCGTTTTGAACCTTGAAGCAAGCACTCTGTAGCGCTCCTGTACTATCTCTACCTGAAGGAACGGAAGATTTTGTGGTCTACTGTGACGCGTCGAATCAGGGCTTAGGTTGCGTTCTCATGCAACGTGGAAGAGTGATAGCATATGCGTCCCGCCAACTAAAGACGCACGAAGTAAATTACACGACCCATGACCTAGAACTGGGAGCCGTGGTCTTCGCCCTGAAAATTTGGAGGCACTACCTGTACGGTACAAAGTGCACCATCTTCACGGACCACAAGAGCCTCCAACACATCTTGAATCAAAAGGAGCTGAACATGAGACAACGAAGATGGGTGGAATTGCTAAACGACTATGAATGCGAGATCAAGTACCATCCAGGCAAGGCCAACGTGGTAGCTGATGCATTAAGTCGGAAGGAGTACTCTAATCGCCGTATGAAAACGCACTCGATAACCATTCAATCTCATTTGGCCACTCAAATTGCATCAGTCCAATCGGAGGCTATGAAAACGGAAAATAGAATTAGCGAGGCATTGCGCGGGATGGAAAAGGACCTAGAAGCATGGGAGAATAGGGTATACTACTTCATGAACCGTATTTGGGTCCCAAAAATCGGAGGATTTAGGGAGGCCGTTATGAAGGAAGCCCACAAGACACGATACTCCATTCATCCCGGTTCGGACAAGATGTATTTGGACATTAAACAACACTATTGGTGGCCTAACATGAAGGCGGAAATCGCGACCTATGTTAGTAAGTGCCTTACGTGCGCTAAAGTAAAGGTGGAGTACCAGAAACCTTCAGGATTGTTACAGCAACCGGCAATCCCTAAGTGGAAATGGAAGGGGATTTCTATGGATTTCGTGACCGAGCTGCCCAAGACGTCGGACGGACTGGACACCATATGGGTAATAATCGACCGACTGACGAAATCTGCCCATTTCCTGCCAATCAAAGAACCCTGCAAGATGGAGAGACTGACACGTTTGTACCTACGAGAAATCGTAAGACTCCATGGAGTGCCAAAATCTATCATCTCGGATAGGGACAGTAGGTTCACATCGCGCTTTTGGCAATCACTCCACAAGGCAATGGGAACTCATCTCGATATGAGCACCACATATTACCCACAAACGGACGGTCAAAGTGAACGAACCATTCAAACGCTTGAAGACATGCTTCGTGCATGTGTGATAGACTTTGGAAAGTCTTGGGATACCCACCTACCGTTGATCGAGTTCTCATATAACAATAGTTACCATTCGAGCATCAAGGTGGCTCCTTTCGAAGCACTGTACGGGCGTAAATGTAGATCACCGTTATGTTGGGCTGAAGTAGGTGACACCCAGCTAGCAAGAACGCATACGTCGGACAGGGCACTAACGGGACCGGAGATCATTCGCGAAACCACAGAAAAGATCGACCAGATCAGAGCTCGATTACAAGCATCACGTGACCGACAAAAGAGCTACGCCGATAAACGGCGAAAGCCCTTAGAATTCCAGGTCGGTGATCGAGTACTGTTGAAAGTCTCACCCTGGAAAGGGGTTATACGTTTCGGAAAACGGGGAAAGCTGAACCCGCGATACATTGGACCTTTCGAAATCGTCGCTCGAATAGGTCCGGTAGCATACAGACTATAACTACCCGCGGAGCTAAACGGTGTACACCCCGTGTTTCATGTCTCTAACCTAAAGAAGTGCCTATCAGACGAAACCCTTGTCATTCCTCTTGACGAAATCGAAATCAATGAGAATATCCTGTTCGTCGAAGAACCAATCGAAATCATGGATATGGAGGTGAAGCGTACTAAGCAGAGTCGCATCCCGATCGTGAAGGTACGGTGGAATGCAAAGCGTGGGCCAGAATTCACGTGGGAACGCGAAGATCAAATGAAGCAAAAGTACCCTCACCTATTCTAGCATTGTCAAATCTAGCTTTCAAACAGAATTTCGGGACGAAATTCCCTCTAACGGGGGGATGATGTCACAACTGGAAATTTTGTGTCATGTAATCTATACACTCAAGCTAATGTGAATCAAAAACTTAAGAACATGGTTGACACCTACTATTATGACATCAAAAACTTCAATCAAATACATCATACAAGTACTACAAATAGTCATCAAACAATTGGAGACCCTAGAAGTCCTTGTTTAAGACCATTTTGGACTAGGACTTCCTTATTGGATCCAAATGGACCAATAAGCTTCCAATTAGACTATCATGGGCTTAGAACCCTAATTGGGCTCTAATTGGACCCACACTAATTTATTTCAACATTTTGGGCCATGTTGGGCCTAGAATGGAATGAAGTAAAAGCTTTGATCCATGAATACCCTAAACTAGTCCAACAAAAATGGAAAAAAATCATACTGTATTCTTTTATGTTGAAACTCACCCAAACTAACTCTAATATTGGGCTTAGGAGCAAAAAGCCCAAATTTTCCTTTTTCCTTCCATGTTTTCGGCCCAAAACAAGCCCAAGAGAAAGGTTTGACTTTCTCATGCCACCTCACTATTAACCAAAGGACTTCCATGCAAGAAACTCATATCTCCATGCAAACATCACCTCAAATATCATTTCTTCTTCCTCTCTCTCTCTCACTCTCGGCCACATGCAAACACACACACACCACAAAAATCTCTTCCAAACTCTCTAAGTCTAGAATAACAATCCTCCATCCTTCTTCAAAATTTTCGTGAATCTAAGAAGCTTTCAAGAGGATCTTGCAAGTTAATCATCATCTTAGGTAAGTTTTTACTTATATCCATGATCTAGCTACTTCATTCCATCAAAAACCTCTTCTAAATCTATTCCAACTTGTGATCATGCACCTTAGAAGTCACCAAACTCGAGATCTACCAAGGAAAGGTGCTAAGGCCGAAAAATCACTTCATTTTCTTCCATCTTTTCTTCAAAAACCGAAAGCTTCAAACAAGGTGAGCTTCATACCCCCTATTTTCTGTTTTTATGAGTTTTGTGGGGGGGGGGGGGGAATACAAGTGAAAGTGTAGATCTATATGTGTTTTGTATGCTTTGTATGATTTCCATGCTTATATGTGTGCTTTTGTGTGTTATAATGTTGGATCTAGCCATGAAACCCCTCAAAACTGAGATATACTTTATGTTAAATGATTCTAGCATCAAATATATTTCTACATACAAAGTGTTTCTAGAAAAATAGCTAAATGGCTTATTAACAATTTCTTTGGGCTAAAAACACAATTTTTGGACCTAAAATGTGAAAAATACAAAGTTAAGGGCCCAAATTGTCATATCACGAATTCTGATGGATGAGGTGTGTTAAAACAGTTTCAATAAAACAATTTCTGGAAATATACTCTTTTGGAGGATTAAAAACATAAATTTCAAGCTTAATGGGCTAAAAATGACATTTTCGGCCCAATGAGGCCCATTATGCGAGATTTTCTGTTTTGGAGGGCCAAAACTGTGTTTTTCTGTAAAACAGTGGACTATAAGTGTTCCAAGTCCTTTTTAAAGGTTTAAAATGCTTTTTAAATTTAAAAAGGACCAAAGTTGCAAAAATTTTACAATTTGGGCCAAAAATGTCAAAATTGCGAAAAAGAAGGATTCTAACCGAGAAAACTAAAATTTCAGGGACTTAAACTGTTTTCAATGAAAAATGTGCTGAAAAATATCAATTTCAATAATTTTGGTGTTAAAATGTCAAGAAAAATGATTTAAGGACCAAACCGGAAAGTTATTTAATTAAAGGGTTGAAAAAGTAAACTTTACAAACAATGAGGGGCTGAAAACAGAAAACTTCCAAGGCTAATTCAATACATGCAATTTGATCAAATAATGGCACCGCGACTATCGACGAAATACAATACACTACAATACCAAAAGTCATTGTTAAACGAATTGGTTCGGTCTCGAACAAATAAAATCCGAAACTACTAACACGACGACACTACGACACTACGACACTACGACACTACGATTCATACAAGTAACGTTTGGGAATTCAATATACATGTGAGTGTGCACAGACGTCTACGCACCATCTTTGGGCCCCAAAAGTGTAAAATCTTGTTTGTTGGGCCTAGCTAGCCCAATGACCTGATCTTAAGGCCCGAAGACCTCTATCTTACGAAGTGTTGGATTTTACCGATCTAACACAACGTAAAAGGACTTTCAATGGCTTGTATACTACTGGTCCCCAAGGGTCCTTTGGTATTGCTAGTAAAGTCTACATTTCATGCGAGGCGGGTCTGGGACCCCTCGTACATTTTTTTTATCCCCAACCGGTTAATGGAGTCATCGAGGTCTTCGTGGCCTCTTTCTCTTCGGATGTGGGACTACACATAGTCAGGGCGGTTGGATAACGTGATTAGTACGGACGACACCTACGGGATCGTTAGTATAGCTATAAACTGGTCGTTTGTGTAATGCGTGTTTGTAGCAATTAATCATGCTCAAAAATAATCCAACGTCGCCTGGGACTGACACTACACGCTATGCAATGGTTTCAATGTGACTTCATGGAATTCAAGGAATTAGGAAAACATCGGGTTTTCCTAGGGTTTTCAATACATACAGATTCGAAATGCATATAACTTCAATGAACAATTTTTACAAGTATAGAAACAAACAAGCATACTTATGGATCTTCACAAACGTTTTCAAAAGTTTTTCTTTTCAGAAAATATCGGATTTTCTGGTGGTTTTCAAACGATACGAAACATTGTTTTTCAAATACCGCTTATGAACTCACCAACATTTCACATGTTGACGTTTTTCAAAATACTTGTATTCTCAGGGAACCAGTGAATCAAAGGAAATCGTACTCAGTGATGGCTTGCAGTTTATTTATTAACGAACTGAACAATTTATTTTTGGGAATGTAATGTTTAAACAATGTACTTCATGTAAACTTTACTGGTTGTACTATATTAATGCATGGTGACGAATGTTGTTACGTTTCATATATATTCAATGTTATGGTATTCAATTGAGTCACGACAGCTCCCGAACGTTTCCGCCGCCTGGTTCGGGGGTGTGACAAATTAGTTATTCTTTTGATCACTTGATTAATTCTAAATTAATTGTTGATCAAAACTAATTAAATAATATTATTAATATGTTAGAATTTATAATATATTAATAAACCATATGTGTTATTTCTCTCATTTGGTTTATCCAATTGCATGGTGCCATGCAACCCAAATGGACCATGCCGGGTCGGGTCAAGTATTTACCAGAAATAGTTATGGACTTAGACACCTTATCCAATAGGTTATTAGTGGCCGATGCGAAGTGTAGAACAGGGTAATCCAGGATGTATGCGATCAGGAAAGGACGAGTGTCCCACGGCAGGTGGCCGCTGGATAGATACCATGTGGTGATTAGAAATTCTTCAAGGATGTAATGGTAAAATTCAAGGTCATTGGGTCAAAAGGATAGGTTCGACGGTGAAGAATTTCGGGCTTAACGTACTGGTTGTTATGTGCATTTTGGAAAGGGTATAAGTGGATTGGGAAACCAACTCCAAGGTCGGTAGGTGTATACCTGTATGGGTTTGGAGCATTAGAGGAGGAAGTTTCAGATGTTCGTCAATACGTTCTGATTTGTTGACGATTCGTCTGTAAGAGTTGGAATATTCTGAAGTTGTGTGCTGTGGGATTTTGAAGAAAGCCATTGTTGTATCTGTGTATAATGTCGTAAGTAGGAGATCAGTGGTTGAGGTAGGACAACGTGAGTTTCTATGATAGTGTACTGAGGTATCCGAGTATGTTGTCCTTAATTCCAGATTATTTTCGTGTTCTGAGTGAAGAGATGGAAAGCGGTGTAGCAAGTATCTATGGTTGCAGTGGGAGCTCTTCGGCTGATTAACATCAAACGAGATCATTTAAGAATGTGAATTGTAGAGAGAGAGAAGGAGTTTTGTCATGAAGGTAGCCGTCAGGAGTAGTGATGTTTATTTCTGGATGGGTGTGTGATCATCTGTCTACGATTAGCCGAGGAACATGGGTTAATGGATGTAGAGTGTGGCATCGACTTGAGGATGAGACCGTGGGATGGTAAGGGAAAGTACTGTAAGGCTATAGGGAGCTGCAACATCCATGAGTTAGTATGAAAGGGTGTGGTGATACTACGGGGAGCCATAGTATTCACCAATTAGCTAGAGGATTTGGTGACACTACAGGGAGCCGTAGTCTTCACCAGTCAGCAAGAGGGTGTGGTGATACTGCGGGGAGCCATAGTATTCACCAGTTAGCCAGAGGGTGTGGTGATACTGCAGGGAGCCGTAGTGTGCACTTTGCAGCGAGATGGGGTGGCGATACTGTAGGGAGCCGTGGTACTCGCCTAGCAGTGAGGGAGCATTATGGTACTGCGGGGAGCTGTAGCTTTCACTGGTCAGAGGGAGAGTGTCGTGGAATTACAGGGAGCCGTAGTCTTCACCAGCCAGAGCATGACACAAAAGAGTTCTTAGGCTTGTGTAGCATCATCAATTGAGTCTGTAGGATCTTGGTGGTTGAACCAAGAGAGAGACCAAGGTCTCCGTAATTTTCAGGGATTTTTATATTCTGAGTTGAGTCATGGTTATTGACACCGAAGGGATTGGAGAAGTGGTGTACGTGTGGATTGCAAATCTTAAGTCACGATTTGAGTACCAAATTGGAAGTCAGTGGTTCCAATTTTGTTGTTAAATTCGACTCTCTAGCTTGAGTCTGAATTCTTTCGTGTGTTTAGTAGGTAAGATGAGGTTTCAGATTCGTAGATGGATTCATTTTGAGAAGTATTGTTCTCCATCAGATGTCTTAGCCCTGAGTGAGACAGTTGCATTGGTATGGGAAGAACTGTGAGACACGTGGAACTGATATGTAGTAGGCGTCAGAGGTCAAAGGTGCGACAACTTTAGAAGGGGTTGTAATATTCGCTTGAGGTAAGGCGAACTTAGTGACTAGTGTGTCACTATGAGTCGAGATATTTGTTGTGAAGAGGAAGATGGTGAGATGTTTTTTCAAACAATGAGTAACCTTGGGAGGTTCATCTAACGAGGTTGAGAGCTGACCTGGTGATCAGTGCTGAAAGGAATATTTGAGAAAGAGTTGGAACTTATGTGATTAGAATCCCGAGGATACTTCTAAGCATGCACAATTGTTTCCTTTTGTTTGAGAATAATGTATTGAGGTTGTTTTGTGCAGTTGGGTTCTAATAGCAGTACAGTCGATGGGTTCCTGGTGGGATATGACCATTTCCGTTCTTTTGGTATATGATCTTGATCGGCTTATAGGTTAGGAGTGTGTGCTCATTAATTCTTATGGTTGATGATCTTAATTAATCATTCGCATCAAGGTAATTAGAGCTAGGAATGTGATTTCAGGATCGGTCATTCGATGAGCGGATGACCTGGTGATACCTCGCAAGGGCGGTCTAGCATGGAGACAGACCACTAGAGTTTGCAAGTCTTGAAGAGACAAAACGAGTACCACAACAGAGTCCATCCTTTTCAGGTTTAGGGACTCTTGATGGGTTTAGGTATCTTCTAAAGAGATTGTTGTATGATTTGAGGCCCTTCCGGTTGTGCTTCTTGGGATTTTGGGCTCAATCTATGTGTTGATAAGGAGCGATTTTGAGGGCGAAATCTAATTCAAGTGGGGGAGAATTGGAACATCTTGTTCTGGATCGTCTGTGATCAGAGTTCGTGGACTGCAAACCGGGTAGGAGGAAGCGTCGCGGTTGCAACGAGTTGCTAAAAGAGTAGGGCATGTCGTCACCTTTCCGTAGGTATGAGGACCTTTAGAATAAGAGTTGTATCAAAGAAGCTTTGGAAGTTTGATGATTTGGCAAAATAAGCTCCTAAGTTGAGAAATGTGGCAGCGGATTATGCTAACCGTACGTATGTGTACGCTTAGTGTACGAATGCGCATTATCCATAAGCAAGAGCCACCTAGTACGCTGGGCGTACCAGAGGGTACGCTAGGCGTACTAGGCACAATGAGGAAACCCTAATCTTTTAAGTGACCCTATATAAGGAATAAGATGGCCTCATTCTTGGCCACTTTTCTCAGAGAACAAACCCTCCAAAACCCTAAACCTTCATCCATAAGAGCTTGTGAGTGCATGGGAGCCCTTGGGATAACCTTGTGAGCCCTTGGAAGTGAACAAGGAGCCTTGAAGGGAATGGAATTGGAGTCCAAGAATTGGATACAAGCTTTTATGTGGAAGAAGCATCATCGAAAGGTATAAAGCTCAAATCTTTCATATTCCTTTTTGAGTTGTGCATAGTATGGTTCATTTTATGGTTTTTGGTCCCAAATCTTGAAGCTTTATGAGTTGATAAACTCCAGAGCCCATTATGTATCACTTTGAGTGGTTTTGATGGTTTAGTTTCATAAAAATGAGATCTTGGATGTTAGAATCAAATAATGCATGAGATAAGAGCTTAATGAGAAAAGAGAATGAGTGTTTTGTGTGATTGTGACCACATCAGCCATGCAAAGGCTTAAAGTCCCTTACTTTATGGAGTAAGAGCTGCTAGGAAGCCTAGATTTGAGAAATAAGCTAAGGTCATAACGAGTTAAGACCAAGAAAATGGACTAAACAAAACTAAACGTATGCCCAACGTAATTCCAGTACGCCCCGCGTACTGGGTTGAGGTTCCCGATCAAATTCATGCATTCTTGGGTACGCTGAGCGTACCAATGGATTTACGCCCTGCGTAACCTCTCTGTGGGCTTTTGGGCTAGACTTTATTATGGACCTTAAGGGTTGGACCTAAATCATTGGGCTTGTGTATTAGAGACTACGAGCTGAGAAATATTATAAGCATGCCTTGGGCCCTTGAGTTGGGCTTCCCATTAGATGTGAGAGAGTTCGGCCTCTGGAGAGCCCATTTATTATCGGGCCTTGGTGGGGCCAATGGGTTTTAGGTTATTGATGGGCTGGTTAGTGGAATACCTTTAGACCTAATGAGCGTGAGCTGAGAATCAGTTCCTAATTGGGATAATTGTGGGTTTGGCACAGAGTTAGAGGCTAGTGCATGGCAACAACATTTATAGGGACTGTTCATCATCCGAGGCGAGTCTTCTCACTATACGTTAACAAGAATGGTAATTATGTGTGACCGGAATGTCTTATGTGCTTGCTTGAGTTATGCATCTTGTCTATGTGATAATATGCTCTGCGTTATTGTAAACCGGATCGGAAGGTCCAACGATTTATGAGGCCGGAAGGATCAACCAGACCGGACCGAAAGGTCCAACGATATATGAGGACGGAAGCCTCAACCAGACCGGACCAGAGGGTCCAACGAGCTAGACCGAACCTAAAGGTCCAATAAGCTGTAGGACCGGAAGGTCACCATAGGTAGTGTCAGAAGGTCTGCCAGAGTTGTGGAGTCGGAAGGTCCACTGAGACACATTGACCGGAAGGTCATAGCCTCGAGTGGACAATTTATATTCATATGATATTTTGGGGAACTCACTAAGCTTCGTGCTTACCGTGTTATCTGTTATGTGTTTCAGGTTCTTATCAGGATCGTGGGAAGGAGACAACTCGATTGTACATATAAGAGAAAAGCGTTACGAATGGGGATCCTATATTTTTATAATTACTTTTGAAAACTATTTTAAAATATGTTATGACGTCGACAATGGAGATTTTAAAGATTATTTCATGTGAGGTTGATAATTATGAATTGAAAATTTTGTTTGAAAAATTTCGGTGTTACATATATCGACAACACTTACAAAAAATGTTAATCATTAATAAAAATGTTATTATTTATGAATAGGTATATTTCTACTTTAAAATTTATTTTATTATTTAATCGAATGATATATTTGTCAACTCATAACATTGACGTGAAAGCTATGATAAATACAGAGGACGGATAGTTTCATTTCTTACACAAACACCAAGAAAATGAGGCGTTTCATTGTCTTCATGCTATATGTTTTTGCCTCACCGCCAACACCTTATTCTTTAAACAACCACCACCACCGCCGCCACCACCATCATCATCAGTACTATGATGTTAATTATGTCTTCTCTTAGAACCCAATCACCACATCCGATAGAGGTGGAAAATCGCAAGGTAATGGAGTATACACTTAGGTGGCTATTGTACAAGCAGAAAATCCGTTGTTTCGTGTCTCCTAGGGAAATTCCTTGGAATACTATCAGTACGTATAAGCTTCTCCACTTTTACTCTCGATTTATTATGCATTATAGTATTTAGTAAATTGACCAAAAAGTTAGAAATGTAAGCTTCGTCCTCGTCATGAGTCGTGATACACCAAATTACGTATATTCATATTTAAATAAGTATAACATAAATGATTATTCGTATATTAATATGACGACGATGGTTATAGCAGATATGGCGGTTGTTGGTGGTGGAGGGAGATGGTGTATTCATATTTGGTACATTTATATATATATATATATATATATATATATATATATATATATATATATATATATATTACTCATCCTCCGCCAGCCCGCTAAACCAGAACGTTTTGCGGCAAAAATAAATGATTGGATGACAATGATTTCTCTATTATCAACCATTTTTATTTTTTCAATTCAATGACTCATTTCTCTCTCTCTCTCTCTCTCTCTCTATATATATATATATATATATATATATATATATATATATATATATATATATATATATATATATATAGATCAATGGAAAAGTAAATAGAATTAGAGAACCAACAAACTTTTTATGTACAATGAATTTAGTTACCAAATTTTACATGTGCATGTTAATACATACATCTAAGAGGATTCAAAAAAAATTGAAAAAAAAAATTATATACTTGTATATATGCACAAATTTTTGAAAAAATATATATGCATAAAAAAATAGAAATATGCATTAAAAAGGTATTTTTAATTTTTCTTAAATCTTATTTTCGAAATATAAGGCATATTTTCATATATTTGAATTTCTTTTTAAAATTGTTTTTAATTAATTTTTATTTTTTTAAACCTGCAAATACATTCCTCAAAATTTGAAATTAATATTTGAAAAAGAATTTTTCAAAAAAGTGCATTTTTAATACATATTCATATTTTTTTTTGTATATATGCATGTTTTAAAAAAAACATATGCATATTAACAAAAATCATTTTTAACGTTTCTATATGCATAAGAGTATGATATGCATATGCATATGACTAAGTATTTGCATATATATATATATATATATATATATATATATATATATATATATATATATATATATATATATATATATATATATATATATGCATAAGAATAAGTATATGCATTTGAATAAGTATATGGCATATGCATATTCGTATACATATTTTTATGTATATTTATGTATACGAATATGCATATGCGTATTCAACCACGATAATGACAATGACATTAATAGTAACGTAATAGAAGGGTTTCATAGGTCAAAAAACAGTAGCAACATCGGCGATGAAGAAGGTTAAAAATTGAAAAACACTTGGATTTCATATTTATTATTATTATTTTTAATTATTTTAAAATTTTATTATTTTAGTTTTTTTTAAATATATAAAAATATTTCTTAAAATTTGAAATTAACATATGAAAAAAGAATTTTTCAAAAATATACAGTGGCAAAAACAAGAGGTAATGGCAATCAAGTAGATGCCTTCCTCATGCTCATGCTCATTCCTTGAGGCATCTGGTAACAATAAGAAGCTTCAATTTTTTTTACTAATTAACATTGATTAATATATACGTTGTTTATCAACATAGTAGAGAGAAAAGAGATATCGTGATTAATAAATAATATGATTGAAATTAGTATAGTAGAGCTCACCAAAGCTTGTGAGCCATAAGGCGTAAGCAATCCACATAAGCTGACATGCCTACAACTATATAATCATAATTGTGGTTACCATTTATTGAAGGTGTTCAGAGTGCCTAGGATACGTTGTAGGAAGAGGAAACCCTTGTACATATTACTACATCATCATCAAATTTTGATAACATTATGGGTGGTGTCATAAGCTGCAAAGAAGTCACCGAAATTGATTAGTTGTTTTTAGATGATTTTCTTTTACTTCAAGTGCGTATGTTAATATTCCAAGATTTATTTTCATTTTTTCATGGTTAGGTGGAGTTCTAGGCATTGGTAAAACACAACTCGGTTATAAGTTATAAGCATTCCTTTTTTTATATAGTTGTTTTTTAATCTTTTTTTTGCTTGCGAGAATTCATAGTGTGGATCAGGGTATAGAAGTGGAATGAAAGTCTGAAATTGAAATGGGAAAATCTTTAAATATAAAGATGTTTGATATCTTTATTATAAAATCAAATTAAAAAAATCACTTACGAATGGTTGCATGCGATCAGCTTGAATTGAAAAGGCATAATGCTGAACACCTATTGGCAAAGCTAACTCAACACTACCTGTAACATCCCAACAACATGGTCTAAAAATTTCATAATTAATTTAAGTGAAATAGTATTCAAACATGACCCATACATCCCAACAAAAACAATTGTACCAAATATTATAAAATTAGAGTGAAATAACAAGTGCGGAATCCATGTTGTGTGTGCAATGTAGTTATCCCAAGCTCTTCCCCTTACAACTGGAAGTACCTAAAACATAAACTGGAAACCAATAGCACAAAGTTTAGTGAGTTCCCCAAACTACCCCGCACCGTCACTGGGTCTCGCCCGCTAACACATAAAATAATCATAAATACTAGCATATGTTTCAGTCCTCAAGCCTCGCTTGGCATCAAGCCCTGCCCGGTATACATAGCAGCACATGACACATGCAAGGATCACATAGACTCCTAGCATCCTAGCATAATCAATAAGGGCCGACATTGGTGCCTTAGATCCAATAAACCCAGTGAGGAAACTCACCTCGAATGTTGAATCTCACTATAAAAAATCTTATGCTGCAACCCTAATGACTCCCCGAGCTATCAATACAAAATACACCAAATTAACTCTTGGGTTCCAAACTATGGCTAAAATCTATACTTGGGGCAAAATGACCATTTTACCCGTGACCTTGTTTAATCCAAAACTAAGGCCTAATTCCACAATCTAAAAGGGCTAAAAATCAAATAAACATCGAAGACCCACTTATGGCCCAATTTTCCAAATTGGGCCCAAACAGCTTATATGTGCCTTACCCTAAAGCCCAATAATTTTCCTTAGTCCAAAAGCTTGATTTTAGATGGACATATAAAGCCCAAAGTCACAAAGTCCAAAAAAGTGGCCCAATCGAGGCACAAAAGATGCGAAGCCCAAACTGACTGAGTACGCGGGCGTACTCACCTGTATGCTAGTGTGGTCACTTCATGGCTTGTACGATGTGCGTACTGCCTTGTATGCCTAATGTACTCCTTCAATAAGCCATTCCCTCCATTAAGCTCTTCATGCTTATGTCTAATGGTCCGTAACAAAGATCTGAGTCCCAAAGAGTATCTAGAACCATAAAGTCATTCACTTGGTGACTTTGCATGCCCGAAAAGATCCCAACTTCGATTTATAACATTCTACATTCATACAAATTAGCATAACTCATGTATAGGTGGATCTAAGCTTCAAAGATGACAACTTTATGACTCTTGGACTAAAAGAGCACCAAGAGTGGCAACTCTAAGCTTCATAAATGATAATGAACCACACAATCTCATCTACGGGACCAAAAAGGGTCCAAAACTCAAACAAAGGACATCTAAGCTATGACACAAGAAGCTTAGAGCTTTATACCTCAAATGAGTGTCAAATGATGATGATAACCCGAATCTCCAAGTTCCAACTCTTCCAATGAAGCTTGAAGATGATATCCTTCCTGCAAGACACCAAAAACACACCCAAAGGACCTTCTAAGCTCAAGAACAGTCAACTATGGGGTTAGAGTTTCGAGTATAGGGCTAGGAGGGCAAGGAGGCTGAGAAAATGAGGGGTTCGGGTCCATAAAGATTATAATATAGTCACCAACACCAGAAAATTAGGGTTTACTAAAGTCCTTATGTACGCCCCACGTACATTCCTGTACGCCCACGTACGCCATTGGATCCCCGACCACACCTTGCATGAGTACGGTAAGCATACTACTTGGTACGCCCCACGTACTCGCTTTACAGTTTGTACGCTAAGCGTACCTTGTGGTACGCACCGCATACAACTCAAGGACTAAATTAGACAAATAGAATAATGAAAGGGAAAAATAGGAACTTACCAAGATTCAAGTATTACAATTCTCCCCCACTTGAATCAGGCTTCGTCCTCAAAGTCCACCGCCCCGAACAACTTCGGGTAATGCTCTCTCATCTCAACCCTAGGCTCCCAAGTCCACTCTGACCCATTTTGGTGCAACCATTGCACCTTCACTAGCTCTACCACCTTGTTCCTCAAGGTATTCGTCTTCCGATCCGAAATCGCCAGCGGTCTCTCAATATAATTCAGGCAGTCAGCTACCTGAATATCCTCCAAAGGTACAACTGTGGAGTTATCCACCAAGCTCTTCTGCAACTAAGAGACATGAAATGTGCTATGAATCTGACTGAGCTCGGCTAGAAAATCTAGACGACACGCAACCCGACTCATCCGAGCCAAAACCCTAAAGGGACCATTATAACTGGGGCCTAACTTACCCCGCTTCCTGAATCAGATGACATTTTTCCAAGGAGACACCTTCAGAAGAACCATATCTCCCACAATTGGCTCCTGTCAGCATAACTCTTCTGCCGACTCTAAGTTGTCTGGAGCCTGTTCTAAACCTGCTGGATAAACTCAGTGGTCTTGAGTACCATCTCCGAACTCCCTATGACCTACTAACCCACCTCGCCCCAACAAAACAGGGTCCTATATTTCATCCCGTAGATCATCTCAGAAAGAGGTCGATCCATGCTAGCGTCATAACTATTGTTGTACAAAAAATCCGCTAACGGAATATACATATCCCAACTCCCACCAAAATCCAATACACACACACAGCATATCCTCAAGGGTCTGGGTAGTCTGCTCACTCTAACCATTGGTCTATGGATGAAATGTTGTACTAAAATGGAGACTAGTGCCCAAATCGTCATGAAACCGCTTCCAAAAGCTAGATGTATCCCTGTCTGAAACCACCGATATCGGCACCCCATGACATGCCATCACCTCCCTGATATAGATCTCACCCAACTACTATGTAGAAATACTCTGCTGAATTAGAATGAAATGCACTTCCTTGGTCAATTGATCCAAGATGACCCAAACAAAATGCACACACTCCTGGGAAGCTTTGTGATAAAATCCATGGTGATACCATCCCATTTCTATATGAGAATCTCTAACCGCTGCATTTTGCTTTGAGGTTGCTGATGCTCGACTTTGACTTTTCTGCAAGTCAGGCACCACTCGACATACCATGCCTCATCCCGCTTCAAGCAGGCCTACCTATAATTAGGACGAACATCCCTATACATCTCCGTCGCCTCGGGATGAATGGAGAACCTCGACTTGTGGGCCTCCTCCATTAGAACTTAGCGTACACCGCCCCAATACTGCACCCAAACCTGCCGATGCAGAGTAAAAAATCCACAACTATCATAATCGAAGGAATCATTTGACCCATAATATGTTTAGTCTTTCAGTGCTCTTCCTTCATAGCCTCTGCCCGAGCCTCATGAATCTGCTCCAACAATGGAGTAATCACAGTCATTGTCAAACAGAAATCCCAAATTGGAGTTGTGATTGCCTTGTGGCTAAGAACATCGGCCACCATATTGGCCTTCCCCAGGTGATAAAGGATTGAATAATCATAATCCTTTACCACATCTAACCATCGACGTTGCCTCATGTTTAGATTTGGCTGATCTATCAGGGACCTCAATCACTTGTGATCCATGTAAACAGTACAACGAACCCCATATACGTAATGCCGCCAAATCTTGCAGGAGAAAACCACGACCCCAACTCCAAATCATTTGTCGGATAATTCGCATCATGAGGCTTCAGCTGCCTCGAAGTGGAAGCAATCACACGAAACCCTCTGCATCAACACTACCCCTAGACAGGAGATTGAAGCATCGCAATAAACCATAAAATCATCAACACCCTCGGGCAAGGTTAGATTCGGTGCCTCATACAATCATTGTCTAAGAGTCTCAAAAGCTGCATGCTGCTCAGGCCCCAAGAAAGATGTCACAAACTTTTTGGTCAATCAGGTCAATGGAACAACGATCTTGGTGAAAACCTGGATGTATCTTTGATAATAACTAGCCAGACGAAGAAAACTTCGAATCTCAGGTGGAGACCTCGGAACTTCCCATTGCATCACGGCCTCGACTATAACACCCATAAAATTTAAGCCAAATTAAAACATTTTAATTCATTCAAAAGCCATTAAGTTCGTACATCTTGTTTTCAAAATAGTTTAAACATCAGAGTATCCCCCAAAACCATATCACATAAATCATAAAATATGAGGAGCGGTACGATTATGCCTTTGCGTTGCCACGATCTCCTGAAGTACCTGAAACAATAAACTGAAACTGTAAGCCCGTGAGCATAGTGAGTTCCCCCAAAATACCAACCACATATAACCATACTCATATCATATTAGCAAATCCAAAACAACATGCATAACGAGCCATCTGTCTGACTGGACCGAATCCCGGTCCTCAGTCTATCTAGACCGCTCTCCGAGCCATTGACACTTCTGGACCGCCCTGCTCAGGGCCTTCAGCCTATCCGGACCGCTTGCTAGGCCTTCGGCCTGACTAGGTTTGCCCGGCCCGGGCATGCATTCTACCCGGTCCACCCGAGGTGTCTTGGCAATACAACACACAGTAGGACCTGCCTCAACCCTTCCCCAAACCAATAAACATGTGCACATACATATAACAAGTAAACATGCAGATCTAACAGATCACTAACATGGCAACCATCTTAAACCAGGATACTGATCTAACCGATCTCTAGCATAGCAACCATCCTAAACCAGGATGAAATATAGCATATCAATCACATAGCAACCATCCTAAACCAGGATGTAATCTGCATAGCAACCAACCTAAACCAGGATGAAATCTAGCATAGCAATAGCATAACAACCATCCTAAACCAGGATGTAATCTACATAGCAACCACCCTAAACCAAGATGAAATCTAGCTTAGCAATAGCATAACCACCATCCTAAGCTAGGATGTAAATCATAAAGTGTCGGCCTTGGTGCCGTAGACCCTGTTGATATAGTGAGGAGAACTCACCTGTAATTACAGACTGAAGAGATAAGACCAAGCTGCTCCGACCACTGACATAGACTTCACCACAGAACACTACCAAAGAGCCGATTCCAAAATTACCAAAATACACTTGGAAGTCAAACTGGTCAACTCTTTGTGAAAGTCAAAGTCCTCAGTCAAAGTCAACCTTCCTGGTTGATTCTACTCGCCGAGTCAACCCGTCGACTCGTCGAGTTCCCATACTCAGAAACTCCTATAACACGACTCAACTCGCCGAGTCGCCCCAAGACTCTTCGAGTCCAACGATCCCCGAGTCTCATCCTGCTCAACTCACAGAGTCGTCCCTTGACTCACCGATTCAAGGCTTAAGCAGAAGAGGTTAGGGTTCCACGACAAGACTCGTCGAGTCGAAGAACAGACTCGCCGAGTCCAAGGAAATCTTCAATAGACTCACCGAGTTGTTTTTCCAACTCGCTGAGTCCATGCACATGTTCATACAACTCCTCGAGTACACCCATTTGACTCGCCAAGTCTCTCCAGTTCTTAATCCATACAGTGTCTTTTCGAGCCTTGCAAGGGCTCCAATCCATAGATACACTCTTCTATAGTCTAACCCTCACATAAAGTTGCAAACTTTACGTGAAACCAAGGAGATATAGGCTCAAAACACACTAGGGCTAGGGTTAAGGACTAGGGGGCTTCACCAACAACTCCTAAACAGAAGGTTTATAACAGTTTGGACCATCACATGCCTAGATCTAAAGTAGCAACCTCGTATTTAAGCCTCTAACTCCAAATAGCTCTCAAACAAGCTTTGGAACTCCAAATCAACCACCAAGGATGAACCAAAAAGGAAATAGCTTAAGATAATGACTCCTTACCTCTAAGATGTGCCCAAACTGATGTAGATCCCAGATCTACACAAGCCCCTTGGTGCTAGCCTCTAATTTCTCAAGCTCCTTCCACCAATTTCCTCTTCCAAGCTCCAATCTCCACAAAAATGGAGTCTCACACGAAAATTAGGGTTTCTAGATCTCAAAATGGTAGCAAAGAGGCGGAGGGTGGGGTATAATGTGCTTTATATAGGGCACGATGCCCGAATTAGGGTTTTCTCTCTTCAGCACCAACTCGTCGAGTCCAAGCCACTGACTCGGCGAGTTGGCCACTTAACTCGCGACAGAATCTCGCTCTGACTCGGCGAGTAAGCATGCCTACTCGTCGAGTCCCTTTCCTTAATTTACTGTTTTAGTCCTTCAATAGCACATTTGGAATTTGGGGTGTTACAACTCTCCCCCACTTAAATTATGCTTCGCCCTCAAAGCCTACTATAGTATATGCTTCAGAATACACCCCCTTGTACTACAGACTCCGATTTCTAAGTCAACTCATGCTCTTATAAACCCTACTTCTGCATCTCTCTTAAAATGGCTTTTTCTTACGTGGCATCCTTGCCACTACCCCAAGCCAACCATCGGCCTTTCAACTCAATAGCATTAGATATTCACCACGTATCAACCAATGATATCATCCCTTCATGTCAAGAACACACCTTCGCGCCTTGCGAACGCTAGATACCACAAACACCCACTTAGCTCTGCCAAGACACTAATCCTTCTTCCTTCGCCCAAAACTGGCGATAACCCTGATAACTTGCAGCTTGGAACGAATCCTGTTCCACCCTCTAGATCTACCCCTTACGCGCTGACAGGATACTGCGTCCCTCAACTCCCAAAACCCATCAACCAAACATATCGCGTAAACACTCGCACCTAGCCCAATCAGCCTCGGGCTGGAATACCAACACACCAGGTCCAATCAATCATGGGGTCCGGTCATCCTCATGATGGAATACCCAGATTGGAATACCTCCACATATATAACTCAAACCTACAACTATACTCAGAACTAAGGACCTTGAAATTGCGTCATCCTCGAACCCTTCGGTTTGACACAATGGAGTGCAACCCACTCATACCTCCCTATCACGATCTCTAGGTCCTTGACCTCTGACTGTAATATCCTTATACAGTCCTCAACACCGGTCCAGACTATTCCCGAGTCTGTTATCCTGCTGGCTCACCTTCCTCTGACAAAATCTACACTCTAGAACCACTATCGTCATCCTCTTCCAAGGAGACTGAAAACATGCATGCGTATCATCTAACATTGCCACAACCTCAACGGGCATCCAACCCATATGTGCTTCCATATATCTTGCACAACCCCAGTGCTTACTACCAATTACTGAAACACTTTTGATAATCCATTGACTCTGCTGCCTTCCTTTCAGAGGACCCACACTCTTTCCGGAGCTACATACCTTTCCTTTCTAGTAAATATAGTCAATAACCCTTACCGCACGTATAAGTGCCACTGAGCTTAACTCTACTCTACTCTATCCATGTAGAGGAACTGCTATTCTCGAACTCCCATATACTCCGAATCTGATCGCATACTAATAAGGCCCACACACTACCTTTAGCTAACTTCATCATCCTAATCAATACTTGGGGCCAGACCTTATCGATTGCTATCGCATGGCGACATACTCACTCATTCTCTGCATACCGATGGACTAACACACATAGGGTCTTCAACATGACTGGACCGCCTTACTAGGCCTTCAGTCTGTCTGGACCACCCTCAGAACCTTCAGCATGTCTGTACCATACTTTTGGGCCTTCAGCCTGTCTCGACCGTTCTTCGAGCCTTCGGCCGGACTGGTACGCCCATCGACCTTTAGTCTATCCGGACAGCTCAAAATTTTCGTACATCACCCTGAACCATTCTTTCTAGGAATCTCTCCCATGCATACTGTTGTCGCCCTCTTGGGGTTCCGAACTCCAACTCCGTTCCATATACTCAGATTCCGGCCTAACCCTAGGCCACACACCAATCAATCAATTTCTTTGAAAACCATGGTCTGTTCCCTGCCCCACATGTCTATTACCACATTCTCGGCTAAAACACTTATGGATCCAACATTTTAATTAAAACACCCATTCGGATCCACTCTCTGTCCCCAACTAGAGTATTACCCGATCCAAGAAGATGAAACCTCGGAGACACTCCGAACTGATGAGATCACCAAGATCCTTTGAACTTCGTCCGACCACTAATAACAACTTTCGATCAACCAAGATACACCAGAGTCCTTAGCCTACTCCAGTAGCATGCTCAATACATGGAACAGATCTATTGAGTGCTAAAGTGTAGCAGCCTACTCAATACCTAAACATAGATCTACAAACATAAACAGAGTCTTTAGCACTACTGGACCGCCCTACCAGGCCTTCAGTCGATCGTCCACCTTCTCGGAAATCCAAGGTCTATTCCCTGGCCCGTATGTCTACCATACACGCTAAATAACACGCGCTCCCGTGTTGAATGCACTGCTGAGCCATGGCATCTAACAAAACCCTCTATCTATAATTCCAAAACCCTTA
Source organism: Lactuca serriola (assembly GCF_051521515.1). Lineage (NCBI taxonomy): Eukaryota > Viridiplantae > Streptophyta > Magnoliopsida > Asterales > Asteraceae > Lactuca > Lactuca serriola. The sequence goes on from NC_136408.1 coordinate 217,210,873, forward strand.
GAGTCGAGCACACCTTGACCGAAAACTCGAACTGAACTAGATTCTTGACTAGGACCCCAACCTAGTTCCCCAACTTCTGCTATCAAGTGTCCAGAAGACGTGTTCTTATGCTGGGGAGTTTTTCCGTACCCCCAAACAACAGAACCCTAAAACTAAGCAGCCAATAGGGCCTCTGTTCTCCCTGTCGGGTTGTGAAACTTATCCCCGTTTCAAAACCTTTCCCACTTCAGCATCTTGGTGTAACACTCCCCCACTTAGATTCAACTAAGCCTTCATAATATATGAAAATTGGAGGATTCTCAATCCTACTCACTTCCCAACAATTTATCTGATGACAACCAACTCTTTCCCACTAGTGCTCCATTACTAGCCCATCTCGAATGATCACACACTTCCAAGAACCAGATGAGATCTTGCTGAACTCCAGAGAAACCGTCAGCCACTAATGCTTGAGTGACCCTACACTCATGTACTGAAGGCCAAAAGATTAACACTCCAACTAATACCTCGACAACGAACCCCTTTCCGTTGGTGCTTTCGTTCGTCAATCACGAACGGTTGCTAATACAACTGAGTCCTGACACTGCTGAATAACCATCCTAATTAACCCTGTCCACGGACTTCCCACATAATACCCCTTTTTCCAAAGGTTTTCCAATAAGCTTCCCGCTCTCAGGCTCTAGAATCAGTCTCTTCAGGGTTCGCACCCTGACTCAATTACCAGCTCAAATGTCCACAGCTGAACTGCAACAGTTGAAACAACCTCTACCCTAAACTGGGCTACAACTACTCCCAAGACATAATCTACAATCCCAAATGTGCAATAGGTTGTACAATCACTCCTTACCGTCTGATGCAAGAGATCCAAGGCAAACCAGACTCCAAACTTACTTATTTCAAGTCGATCCACCTGCGCTCACCGGCGCTGAAATAATATTGCCAACCTTTGCAACTAACTGACCCCAAGCTGGAAAACAATCCGCCCCGGGTCATAAGTCTGCTCACTCCTTCGAGCTCGAAAAACTGAGAGGGCACAATCCTTGCCCTACCAAACGACAATCCAAATCATCAATTAGCCATTCCACTTCCAGCTGCAAAACCCCAGCTAAACATAATCATCACTCCTGTCCAGTGTCCCTGCGATGCACATTCCGGTCTTAAGCAAAACCCCTAGCCTCAAATCTATAAGCTCACAAGCTAGACTCTCCCGCTCAACCCGTGAAAATATAACGACTACAGGTCATCTTCTTGCTCCCAGATAACTTTATCCTTCTGCTCATCAGATTATGCATCAATAACATGTCCCAGTCTTGGAAAGCTAGTCCAGCTCCTCTCCCTGCCGTCGTTACAGCTGCCATAGCTGCCGCGACAAGTGTCTCAGCAATGTCTGCATGACGATCGACAAAATACTCAACCATAGTGGTCTTGAAAGACCAAATCATCTTCGAAATCTATCCCCGGACAATCATGATCATCTCTTCCCGGAGGATCTCCCTGACACTATCCTCTGACAATGTTGGCCTATCCTGGCTGCCAGCTCCCGACCCTAACCTGGATTCGGTCACAAGGCGTCTCGTGACCACCATTCCGGCAATACACCAGAAGATCTCTAATAACCTATATAATGATAGGGAAACAACCCAAAACCCAACCCTAGGGGTTGTGACTTCCTTGCTACGCGTATGGGTCTTGTGGTTTCAGCAGTACAGGCCCATACTACCTTCCACACCTACCCATATTTGTCTCAAGTATCATCACAACACCCTAAAAATATTCATAAATATAGAGAGCGCTTAAATCCTCACTCCTAAAGGAATGCTAAACATCTCATAACTGGCCTCCGGACCTCTCACTACCCACCCAATCCATGAAACTTTCACCAACCCCGCAGCACTAGTGTATGCTAGTCATACATAACACTGGTCCCTATAGACTTTCGAATATCCAATCCTACCCTAAGCTGCCAATCATACAAGAACAGAACATAAGGCTAAATCACACATTCTCAGGCTACAAGATCTTAATTATGTATAGCCATGATGTATACACTAAATAACTATAGTAATGATGTCAATTTCATACAAATGAAACCCTAGGCTAGTAGGCATCATATAATCAGGCAATTCTATCATGCAATTCCTGAAGATTCCTAGCCTAGTACTAGCATGTTGTTCTAACATATCACATAATCAAATAACTTGTATGGTATTTTGGGGTCTACTTACTGGCTCTGGCTGATCGTACCCTCGGTATCCTCCTTTACTTATTTTGAAAAAAAACCTTTTGAAAACCATTTTGAAAATCCCTCCTTGATTTGAGACCGAATTCACACGAATGTTCCTCCAATTCACTCAAACCAAGGCTCTCAAACCAACTTGTAACACCCATAAAATTTAAGCCAAATTAAGACATTTTAATTCATTCAAAAACCATTAAGTTCATACATCTTGTTTTGAAAATAGTTTAAACATCAGAGTATCCCCCAAAACCATATCACATAAATCATAAAATATGAGGAGCGGTATGATCACGCCTTTGCCTTGCCACGATCTCCTAAAGAACCTGAAACAATAAACTGAAACTGTAAGCCCGTGAGCATAGTGAGTTCGCCCAAAATACCAACCACATATAACCATACTCATATCATATTAGCAAATCCAAAACAGCATGCATAATGAGCCATCAGTCTGATTGTACCGAATCCCGGTCCTCAGTGTATCTGGACCGCTATCCGAGCCCTCGACACTTCTGGATCACCCTGCTCGGGGCCTTCAGCCTATCCGGACCGCTTGCTAGGCCTTCGGCCTGACTAGTTTTGCCTGGCCCGGTCCTGCATTCAACCCGGTTCGCCCGAGGTGTCTTGGTACTACAGCACACAGCAGGACCTGCCTCAACCCTTCTCCAAACCAATAAACATGTGCACATACATATAACAAGTAAACGTGCAGATCTAACAGATCACTAATGTGGCAACCATCCTAAACCGGGATACCGATTTAACCGATCTTTAGCATAGCAACCATCCTAAACCACGATGAAATATAACATATCAATCACATAGCAACCATCCTAAACCAGGATGTAATCTGCATAGCAACCATCCTAAACCAGGATGAAATCTAGCATATCAATAGCATAACAACCATCCTAAACCAGGATGTAATCTAGATAGCAACCATCCTAAACCAAGATGAAATCTAGCATAGCAATAGCATAACAACCATCCTATGCTAGGATGTAAATCATAAAGGGCCGGCCTTGGTGCCGTAGACCCTGTTGATATAGTGAGGAGAACTCACCTGCAATTGCCTACTGAAGAGATAAGACCAAACTGCTCCGTCCACTGACACGAACATCACCACATAACACTATCAAAGAACCAATTCCAAAATTACCAAAATACCCCTAGAAGTCAAACTGCTCAACTCTTGGTCAAAGTCAATGTCCTCAGTCAAAGTAAACCTTTCTGGTTGATTCTACTCGCTGAGTGAACCCATCGACTCGTCGAGTTCCCATACTCAGAAACTCCTATAACACGACTCAACTCGCCGAGTCGCCCAAGACTCGTCGAGTCCAACGATCCCCAAGTCTCATCCTGCTCAACTAACAAAGTCGTCCCTAGACTCACTGCTTCGAGGCTTAATCAGAAGAGGTTTGGGTTCCACGACCAAACTCGTCGAGTCCAAGAACACACTCGCCGAGTCCAAGGCAACATTCAACAGCCTCGCTGAGTTGTTCTTCCAACTCGCCGAGTCCATGCACATGCTCGTACAACTCGTCGAGTACACCCATGTGACTCGCCGAGTCTCTCTAGTTCTTAATCCATATAGTGGCTTTTTGAGCCATGCAGGGGCTCCAAGCCATAGATCCACTCTTCTATAGTCTAACCCTCACATAAAGTTGCAAACTTTACGTGAAACCAAGGAGATATAGGCCCAAAACACATTAGGGCTAGGGTTAAGGACTAGGGGGCTTAACTAACAACTCCTAAACAGAAGCTTTATGACATTTTGGAACATCACAAGCCTAGATCTAAAGTAGCAACCTTAGATTTAAGCCTCTAACTTGAAATAGCTCTCAATCAAGCTAAGGAATTCCAAATCAACCACCAAGGATGAAGCAAAAAGGAAATAGATTAAGATAATGACACCTTACCTCTGAGATGTGCCCAAACTGATGTAAATCCCAGATCTACACAAGCCCCTTTGTGCTAGCCTCTAATTTCTCAAGCTCCTTCCACCCATTTCCTCTTCCAAGATCAAATCTCCTCAAAAAACGGAGTCTCACACGGAAATTAGGGTTTCTAGATCTCAAAAGGGTAACAAAGAGGCTGAGGGTGGGTTATAATGTGCTTTATATAGGGCACAATTACCAGAATTAGGGTTTTCTCTCTTCAGCACCAACTCGTCGAGTCTAGGTCACTGAGTCATCGAGTTGTCCACTTGACCCACGACAGAATCCCTCTCCGACTCGATGAGTAAGCATGCCTACTCGTCGAGTCCCTTTCCTTAATTTACTCTTTAAGTCCTTCAATAGCACCTCTGGAATTTGGGGTGTTACATCGACCTTAGCCAGATCGACCAGAAGACCCTTTTGATTGACAAGGTGCCCCAGAAGCTGCACCTCGCGCAACTAAAACTCGCACTTGGAGAACATTACAAAATGTGTCTACCTCCTCAATGTCTACAGCACTTCCCGCAAGTGCTCCTCATGATGCTTCTGAGTCTTAGATTAAACCAATATATCATCAATGCGTTGGTCTGCACACGCGGTTCATGAAAACCATGAATGCGGATGGAACATTAGTGAACCCAAAAGGCCTCACCACGAATTCACAATGACCATATTGAGTCCAAAAAGTTGTCTTCTATATATCGTCATCCCTGACATGCATCTGATGGTAATCCAATCACAATTAAATCTTGGAGAACCAAGATACACCCTGAAGCTGGTCGAAAAGATTATCAATCCTCGGGAGGGGATTAGGGTTGTTCACTATTACCTTATTCAAGTCTTGGTAGTCGATACACATGCTATAAGACCCGTCCTTCTTCTTCACAAATAGAATCGGTGCTCCCCAAGGAGAACTGTTCGGTCTAATAAATCCCTTGTCTAACGGTTCCTGTAGCTATGCTGACAACTCATCCATCTCGGGAGGATCAACCGACATGGTGCTTTGGCTATTGGAGCCACACCCAAGACTAGATCCATCCTTAACTCCACCTGCCTCTCCGGAGGTACCCCGGGAATATGTTAGATTAGGTGTCTAAGACCATAACTATAGTTGGTATGTACCTGACCCGATTGTAGCATGGTCCTTTTGGGTTGCCTTCACCAAAGCAACTTGACTGGATGATTTATAGAGAAAGAGGATTAATGTGGTTTATTAATGTATTATATGAATAATATATTAAAAGAGAAATCATATTGGTTAATTAATATTGGTCAATAATTAATTAAGAATTAATTTTGTGGTCAAAAGATATTAATTGAACTTAGGGGCCTGGAATTACAATTACGAGATAATTGGAATATGGGCTTTGGATCCCTTAAGAAGGGAGGGACGAAATCAATGTGCAAGCCCACATTGAAATTGTCCAAGGCTTGTTTCTAGAAGGATCTAATGGGCTACTTGGTGTCTAAGCAACCAAATTAGGTTTTGACTAAGACCCTAATTCCACATCCATATAAAGGGACCCCAGGCATCACATTTTCGGCTACCCTAACCCTAGAAGGATTGCTAGAGTCAAGAATCACCTCCTTCCTCTCTCTCTTACATTCTTCCAATTGCCTTGGTGTTTGTGATCGATTAGGGGTATTACATATGTGATACTAAGATCTCAAAGTCAAGGATCTTAAACTTGTATTAGTTATTAATTTCTATTTTTGTATGCTAGATCTAGGGTTTACAAGTGTTGTATGATTTCCATGTACAATTAGAAAAACATAGATCCAAAGTTTTAGCATTTTCATGTGCACCATAGGATTGATGTAATGCTCAAAGCCCACCAGAAAATCCTCCGGGAACACATCCAGAGAATCTTGCACTACCAACATTGCCTTACCCAGATCCTGGGTATCCATGATATAGATGTTGAAATCTAAGCAACCCTGATGAAGATAATGTCTAGCCCTCGCAGCAGAGAACATTATTGGGCCATGATGTAGTCTCTCACCATGAATCACCAACTCTTCCTCACTTGGGGTCCGAACCCGAACTAACTACTACTCATAGTCAATCAATGTCCATTACGGCTTAACCAATCCATTCCCACGATAACCTTGTTCCCACGCAAAGGAATGGGAACCAAGTTGATTGGATATAACTTGTTGAATAATTGGAGAGTACATCCTTGATGAAACCTCGCAACCCGTACCGTCCTATCATCAGCAATCTCAACACCAAGAGGACAAACTAGCTCTCCCGGAGCTCCAACAAATCTCTTACTAAGCACAAGCAGTACAAAGGATCCGGTAGCCCCCAAATCAAACAATACCAAAGTAGAAATACCGTTCACAAGGAACGATCCTAAAATAAAACACATCAACATAAGCATACAATTCAATATAGATAAAGTGACAAAGAGAAGATACATACCCATCATAACATCAGGAGCTACACACTCTTCCTCTGTCGTCAATTAGAAATCCCTGCTCTTTGCCGCAGGCGCATCTGCCCAAAACCCAACAGTGGTATCGGAGCCTAGACTTGTTTTCTTATTATACTTGCAAAATTGACTGAAAAAACGAAGTTTTTATGCTGTGTGGACAGCAGACTCGCCGTGTCCAAGACAAAAAAAACATCCAACTCGCCGAGTTGGATCGTGCACTCGTCGAGTTGGACCCCTTGACAGCATATCTTCGAGTTTTAAAGCTGAAATTGGTCTAGAATATTTACCTTAAGCTGTTTTGGTCTTATAAAACCTGTTTTTAAAGTGGTAATGATTATAGTAAACCAATTTCAAGGTTAAATTCAAAATTTCAAGTTTTATTTATGTTGATGTAATTCTTGAAATTGTTGATATGGATTGTTCATGCTTATGAGTTTTGGTAGATCATAGGCATTATTTACAAAAGTGTTAGTTATTTAATTCTTGATCTAAATGTATCTTAATGGAGTCCATAATTCTCCTCAAGTTATGGATTACCAAAAGTTTTTTGTGATTCCTTGATATATGACTTATTTTAGATTAATGAAAAAATATGTGTTAGTTGTTTTCAATCCAAATTAATCTAAAATTTGTTCATAAAATGTGTTTTTTGTAACTTGTCCTCAAGTTATATGAAATGTCACATTTATGAATCGTAAAACTCAGAAAAGTGCCTTAGGTTACAAAAATGAAGAGTCTTTTCTTATAAATAGTTTTTATGGCTCCATAACTTTTCCTCAAGTTATGGATGTTCAAGAGTCTCTTCATTAAAAGTTTTGAAAACTTTAATTAAACTCATAAGTTATGAAAATCCAAGAGTTTTGAATAGTTTCAAAACTGGCCCTCAAGTTTTGGAATTTGTAATGTTTTCTTATGAATACTTAAATTCCAAGTTAAGCCCTTAGAATTTTTAAAGTTAAAATACAACCCTTATACTTTATAATATTATAAGTTAATATATATATATATATATATATATATATATATATATATATATATATATATATATATATATATATATATATATATATATATAAGAGCAAGTCGTTTTACCATTAGTAGGCCTCATTCACGAAGCCAGTCTATAAGGGGGGTATAAGGTTACTGCCTATAAAATGGTAGTTTAATGGGTGTCCACTCTCACCCACTGTCACAACTGTAAATTTTGGGCCATGTAATCTATACATTCAAGTTAATGTGAACCAAAAAAAAAACTTCAATCAAATACATCATGCAAGTACTATAAATAGTCATCAAACAATTGGAGACCCTAGAAGTTCTTATTAAGTCTATTTTGGACTAGAACTTCCTTATTGGATCCAAATGGACCAATAAGCTTCCAATTAGACTATCATGGGCTTAGAACCCTAATTGGACTCTAAGTGGACCCATATTTACTTATTCCAACATTTTAGGTCATGAATGAAATGAATTAAGAGCCTTGATACATGAATAACCTAAAACTAGTTCAAGAAAAACATAAAAATCCTACTACACTCCTTTAGACTTAAAACACACTCTAACTAATTCCAATTTTTGGGCTTAAGGGAAAATGCCCAAAATTTTCTTTTCCCTCTCTAAAATCTCGGCCCAAAGGCCCAAATACAAGGGAGGTTGACTTTGGTTGCCACCTCACTATTATCTAATGGATTTCTAGGCATATCACATACCTCCATGCATGTATCACTTCAAAGTCACTTCCTTTCTCTCTTCTCTTCTTGTTTGGCCGAGAGCAACACCACACACACCAAAAATATCTCAACTTTCTCTCTAGAACACACAAGAACTCTCCTTCCTCCCCTCTCCAAGAATCTCGAAATTTAGGGACTTTCCAAGAGGATTTTGCAAGTAAATCATCATCTAAGGTAAGATTATGCATAGATCTATGGTTTAAATTCTTTTGTTATCAAACATCTCTTCCTAATCCATGCAAAAATCATGATCTTGCACCCTAGAACCATCTCAAACTCAAGATCTTCATCAAAGGGAGCCAAGGCCAAAAACACTTCATTTTTCTTCCATCTTTTCTTCCAAAAACCGAGTCAACACCCCAAGGTGAGATTCATACCCCTATTTTCTGTTTTTAAGAGTTTTTGTGGGGGGGAATACAAGTGAAAGTGTAGATCTATATGTATTTGTATGCCTTGTATGATTTCCATGCTTATATGTATGCTTATATGTGTTTTAATGTTGGATCTAGCCATTAAACCCCTCAAAACCGAGATATAACTCATGTTTTATGATATTAGCTTCAAATATGTTACTACATAATAAGTGATACTAGATAAATAGCCAAGTGGTTAGCAACAATTTTCTTTAAGCTAAAAACACACATCTTGGGCCAAAAATGTGAAAAATACAAAATTTAGGGCCCAAAATGACATTTTACAGATTTTGATAGTTGAAATGTGTCAAAACAGTTTCAATAAAGCTATTTCTGGAATTTTATTCATTTTGAGGATTAAAAACATAAATTTCAAGCCTATTGGGCTAAAAATGTAAATTTCGGCCCAATAAGGCCCATTATGCGAATTTTTCTGTTTTGGAGGGCCAAAACTGTAACTTTCTGTAAAACAGTGGACTATAAGTGTCCCAAACCCTTTTCAAAGGTTTAAAATGCTTTTTAAATTTAAAAAGGACCAAAGTTGCAAAAATTTTCCACTTTGGGCCAAAATTGTCAAAATTGCGAAAAGATGGGCTAAAACCGAGAAAAACTGCATTTTCAGGGACTTAAACTGTTTTCTTTGAAAAATATGCTGGAAAATATTAATTTCAATAATTTTTGGTGTTAAAATGTCAAGAAAAATAGTTTAAGGACCAAACCGGGAAATATTTAAATAAAAGGGTGAAAAATGTAAACTTTACAAATAATGAGGGGCTGAAAACAGAAATATTTCAAGGCTGATTCATTATGTACAATGTGATCAAATAATGACACCTCAAATATCAACGAAATACAACTCATTACAATACCAAAAGTCGTTGTTAAACGAATTGGCTCGGTCTCGAGCCAATGGAAATCTACAACTACTAACTCTTCGATACATACAAATAACGATTGGTAATACACATACATACGAGTGTGCACAGACGTCTACGCACCATCTTCGGGCCCCAAAAGTGTAAAATCTTGCTTGTTGGGCCTAGCTAGCCCAATGACCTGATCTTAAGGCCCGAAGACACATATTTTCTACGGAGTGTTGAGTTTTACCGACTCGGCACAACGTAGAGTGACTTTCAATGGCTTGTACCACTGGTCCCCAAGGGTCCATGGTATTGCTAGAAGAGTCTGCATATTTTACGAGGTGGGTCGGGGACCCCTCGCACGCATATTTTCCCCAACCGGTTAATGGAGTCACCGGGGTCTTCGTGACCTCTTTCTCTTCGGATGTGGGGCTACACCTAGTCCGGGCGATTGGATAACGCGATTAGTACTGACGACGCCTTCGGGTTCGTTAGTATATCTATAAACTAAGCGTTTGTGTAACGCGGGTTTGTAGTAAATAATCCTGCTCGAGAACCTTCCAACGTCGCCTGGGACTGACACTATACGCTATGCAACGGTTTCAATGTAACTTCGTGTAATTCAAGGAACTAGGAGAACGTCGGGTTTTCCTAGGGTTTTCAATACATACAGATTTGAAAAGCATACATCTTCAATGAATATTTTTTTTTTTTACAAGTATAGAAACAAACAAGCATACCTATGGATCTTCACAAACGTTTTCAAAAGCTTTTCTTTTCAGAAAATATCGGATTTTCTGGTGGTTTTTCAAACAATACAAACATTCGATTTCAAACGCTACCTATGAACTCACCAACATTTCATATGTTGACGTTTTTCAAAATACTTGTATTCTCAGGAAACCAGTGAGTCAAGGGAAATCATGCTCAGTGACGGTTGCAGTTTATTTTTGAATGAACCAAACAATATAAATTTTTGGAAATGTAATATCTCGAACAATGTATGACATGTAAACACTACTGGTTGTATTATGTTGATGAATGGTGACGAATGTTGTTTTGTTTCATATATATTCAATGTTATGGTATTCAATTGAGTCACGACAGCCCCCGGACGTTTCCGCCGTCTGGTTCGGGGGTGTGACAGGTTGGTATCAGAGCTTTGTTTATAGTGAACTAGCATGTCGAGCCATACATTGATATGCAACTATAAACCAAAAAGAGGGACTAACATAACTCTGAACAAAACAAATAAATAAAATACACTTGCCTGCATTAGGAGTAAGGACCTAACACTGAATCAAACACCATAATACTGGTATCTCGGTTAATTCGGGACTGTTCTTAGCGATACCAAGGAGTGAATGTAGCCTGATCAACTACATTCTCTCCAAGGTAAAACTAACACATGTCTTGATGAGATCGGAATAGCCAGGGAACCTAAAAATTTTACCCTATATCACCCAAAAAGAGAATATTTGCTTAGTCTGTGTAATAGTCATAGTACCCTAGGAATAATGTAGCATAATTACGTACTCGCGCAGACAGCATGGCTGGTTTTCATCATCCTGGAGACCCCTACTTCCCTAATCAGGGAAACAACGGGTGGCTAGAGGAGGAGGAGGAGCCCGAGGAGGAGCAGCAGGGTATCCAGTTTCATCAGGCCTTAGTAGCTCACGGGATGCTGGTGGATGAACCGGGAGAGAATCCAGGAGAAGCACACGACGTCGAACCCGACGAATATGTAGACACTGACTACGAAATTGGAGAGCTCGACGATGACGACGAAGACGGCCGGGTCGGGGACCAGGACCCCATCCCGCCATGCGAGGACGAGGCACAACCAGATCACCCTACCCCACCAGTGAACCCCCCAAGAGAGAACCGTTCCCTCGAAGCTGAGATCGCTGCACTGCGACAACAGCTGTATGCTATGGAGGCTCGGGCAGTGCAAGCAGAGCATGAGAGGGATGAGGTTATAGGAGACATGGCAGAGATGGCGCAGCTACTGGCACAACATTTCGGCATATGACTTCGGCACCACCTCCTGACGCAGCTCATCGCGGTTAGGGATAGACCTATCGTAGTAGGATATTAGTAACTATGTTATGTACTCCGGCTCTATGTTTAAGTGACTACACTACTCATGGAGCCGTTATGCTGTCGGATTAGCATTACTTATGTATGCTCCTACGAGCAAATTTTCTTGTACGAAATGCGGATAATATTAATAAACTTTTGTGTGTTTTGCTAAATTATTCTCAGTTGCTATGAGTTGAGACATTATGATTGCATGCTTGATGATAGTAATGCTTAGGATCGTACCCTACACCTAGTTAATAGGATCATAACCTCACCAAAACCACGTACACTCAACATCTTTCCGTTTCATGACAGAAAGATGCCTCGCCCAGCTACTCGCGGAAATCCCGAACCAACCCCGCCGGAAGTTGACTCCACTGCTTTCCAGGCAGCCGTGTCTGCTGCGGTCACAGCGGCTATGGCACAACTTCACCGAGGGAACAACGGAGGAGGTAACGGGCAAGGATCCGGAAGTTCGAACAACGGGACGAACCAAGGACTCACTAAAACGTGCACCTACAAGGATTTTGCGAACGCTAAACCCCGAACTTTCAACGGTACCGGAGGAGTGATCGCCCTAAAACGATGGATCGAGAAAGTAGAGTCGGTATTCGAGATATGCGAGTGCCCCGAGCAGATGAAAGTGAAGTTCGCGGCCTGCACTTTTGTGGACCAAGCGCTCACTTGGTGGAATGGTCATGTGGAAGCCATGACACTCCCTGTCGCCAACTCTATTCCCTGGGCAGAGATGAAAGAGATGTTGACGGCTGAGTACTGCCCCCGAGGCGAAATACAGAAGATGGAGCAGGAACTATGGAATCTCACGGTGCAGAATGGGAACATCGATGCTTACATATCGAGATTCAGCGAACTATCTCTGTTGTGTCCGGGTATGATCACATCAGAGGGGAAGAAGATTGAACGATTCATTTGGGGACTGACATCCCCCATTCAAGGGAATGTGATAGCTGCGAACCCTGAAACTTTTGACAGTGCGAAGAGATTGGCAAAGAGGCTATATGACCATAACCACAAAAAAGGCGAGAAACCGGTAGAGACTGAGAAGAAGAAGGAGAGCGATGGTAAGAAAGGATGGAACCACAAGAGAAAGGGGCGTCAGGGCCCCGAGACCTCTAAAAAGCAGCAAACAGTGGCAGTTAACGCTGTCACTGCGCCGGTTCCAGTCACCCCACATGCTCCAGCCTCAGCTGCTTCCAATGCTTCAAGACCCTATTCCGGTAGTCTTCCCAAATGCAACAAGTGCAGTTTCCATCACCAAGGAGAATGCAGAGAACCCCATTGCACCAGCTGCAACCGAAGGGGACACACTGCAAGGTTCTGCAGGACTTATCCTTCTCAGAACCAGAGTCAGGGAAACAACCAGAACAACAACAACAATCACCGCAACACCAACAACACCAATGCTGGCGGCAACAACACAGGGCCTAGCCACACCTGTTTCGGGTGTGGAAGGACGGGACATTTCCGTCGAGATTGCCCTAACAACAACAACAACTCCGGAAACAGAGGAACAGGAAGAATGCTGACTATGGGTCAGAGTGATGCAGTTCAAGATCCCGCAGTTGTGACCGGTACGTTTCTCCTAAACCACACTTATGCATGCATCTTATTTGATACCGGAGCGGAGCGAAGTTTCGTAAGCGAGAAGTTTAAACATTTACTAAAACAACAACCCCAGAAGCTAAATGAAACCTATACGGTGGAAATGGCCAATGGGAAAACCGAATCCACTAGGGAAATCTACACTGGATGTACCCTAACCCTTAACCAGCACGTCTTTCGAATAGATCTAATGCCAGTATCAATTAGGAGTTTTGATGTGATTATCGGCATGGATTGGTTAAGCCCCCACCATGCTGAGATTATGTGCCACGAGAAGGCCGTTCGCCTTCGTCTCCCAAATCACGAAACCCTAGTAATCTACGGAGACAAACCCAGTACGAATCTCCGCCTTATCTCGTGCATCAAAGCGCAAAAACACTTGCGAAAGAACAACTTAGCGTTCTTGGCCCACATAGTGGACAAGACAAAAGAAGAAACTAACATCCAAGACATTCCGGTAGCGTGTGAATTTCCGGACGTGTTTCCCGAAGATCTTCCAGGAGTACCCCCAGAGAGACAGGTTGAATTCCGAATCGACCTCGTTCCAGGAGCAACTCCCCTCGCTAAATCACCATATCGACTGGCTCCTGCTGAAATGCAGGAATTATCCAGCCAACTCAGTGAGCTTCTGGACAAGGGATTTATCCGACCTAGCTACTCGCCATGGGGAGCTCCGGTGCTCTTTGTCAAAAAGAAGGACGGATCCTTCAGAATGTGCATCGATTACAGAGAGTTGAATAAACTCACTGTCAAAAACCGCTACCCACTCCCGCGAATCGATGATCTATTCGACCAGCTCCAAGGAGCTAGCTATTTTTCTAAAATAGATCTACGGTCCGGATACCATCAACTCAAGGTCCGAGAAGAAGATATTCCTAAAACCGCTTTCCGAACCCGCTATGGACATTACGAATTCGTCGTAATGCCCTTCGGTCTAACAAATGCACCTGCCGCATTTATGGACCTAATGAATCGAATCTGTCGACCGTTCCTGGACAACTTCGTCATTGTGTTTATCGATGACATCCTCGTCTATTCTCGAAGCAAAGAGGAGCATGGCCAACATCTCCGACAAGTCCTAGAGACGCTGCGATCGGAAAGGCTTTACGCCAAACTCTCTAAGTGTGAGTTTTGGCTACGGAGCGTGAATTTTCTCGGTCACATAGTTAGCCAAGATGGAATTCATGTGGATCCCTCTAAGGTCAAAGCTGTGGAAGGATGGGCAACTCCGACTACGCCCACAGAAATTCGTCAGTTCTTAGGCCTAGCAGGTTACTATAGGAGATTCATCCAAAACTTCTCGAAAATCGCCAAGCCACTTACCTTGCTTACGCAAAAGGGCGTGCCATTCAAGTGGACAGACCGACAAGAGATTGCGTTTCGAACCTTGAAGCAAGCTCTTTGCAGCGCTCCTGTACTATCTCTACCTGAAGGAACGGAAGATTTTGTAGTTACTGTGACGCGTCAAATCAAGGCTTAGGTTGCGTTCTCATGCAACGTGGAAGAGTAATAGCATATGCGTCCCGTCAACTGAAGACGCACGAAGTAAATTACACAACCCATGACCTAGAACTGGGAGCTGTGGTCTTCGCCCTAAAAATTTGGAGGCACTACCTGTACGGTACAAAGTGCACCATCTTTACGGACCACAAGAGCCTCCAGCACATCTTGAATCAGAAGGAGCTGAACATGAGACAACGAAGATGGGTGGAATTGTTAAACGACTACGAATGCGAGATCAAGTACCATCCAGGCAAGGCCAACGTGGTAGCTGACGCATTAAGTCGGAAGGAATACACAAATCGCCGTACGAAAACGCACTCGATAACCATTCAGTCTCATCTGACCGTTCAAATTGCATCAGCCCAGGCAGAGGCCATGAGAGCGGAAAATAGAACTAGCGAGGCATTACGCGGAATGGAGAAGAACCTGGAAGTCAAAGAGAATGGGGTATACTACTTCATGAACCGTATTTGGGTTCCAAAAATCGGAGGATTCAGAGAGACCGTCATGAAGGAAGCCCACAAGACACGATACTCCATTCATCCTGGTTCGGACAAGATGTATTTGGACATTAAGCAGCACTATTGGTGGCCTAACATGAAGGCGGAAATCGCAACTTATGTTAGTAAGTGCCTTACGTGTGCCAAAGTAAAAGTGGAATACCAGAAACCTTCTGGACTGTTACAGCAACCGGCAATTCCCGAGTGGAAATGGGAAGGGATTTCTATGGATTTCGTGACCAAGCTGCCCAAGACGTCGGACGGATTAGACACCATATGGGTAATAATCGACCGACTGACAAAATCTGCCCATTTCCTGCCAATCAAAGAGTCCTACAAGATGGAGAGGCTGACGCGTTTATACCTACGAGAGATTGTAAGACTTCATGGAGTGCCAAAATCCATCATTTCGGATAGGGACAGTAGATTCACGTCACGCTTTTGGCAGTCGCTCCACAAGGCAATGGGAACTCATCTTGATATGAGCACCGCGTATCACCCACAAACGGACGGTCAAAGCGAACGAACCATTCAGACGCTTGAAGACATGCTTCGTGCTTGTGTGATAGACTTCGGAAAGTCTTGGGATACCCACCTACCGTTGATCGAGTTTTCATATAACAATAGTTATCATTCGAGCATTAAGGTGGCCCCTTTCGAAGCGCTGTACGGGCGTAAATGTAGATCACCGTTATGTTGGGCTGAAGTAGGTGACACCCAGCTAGCAAGAACACATACGTCGGATAGGGCAATGACAGGACCGGAGATCATTCGCGAGACCACAGAAAAGATTGTTCAGATCAAAGCTCGATTGCAGGCATCGCGTGACCGGCAAAAGAGCTACGCTGATAAACGGCGAAAGCCCTTAGAATTCCAGGTCGGTGATCGAGTATTGTTGAAGGTCTCACCCTGGAAAGGAGTTATACGTTTCGGAAAACGAGGAAAGTTAAACCCGCGATACATTGGACCTTTCGAAATCGTCGCCCGAATAGGTCCGGTAGCCTACAGACTACAATTACCCACGGAGCTAAACGGTGTACACCCCGTGTTTCATGTTTCTAATCTGAAAAAGTGCCTATCAGATGAAACTCTCGTCATTCCCCTTGATGAAATCGAAATCAATGAGAATCTCCTGTTCGTCGAAGAGCCAATCGAAATCATGGACAGGGAGGTGAAGCGTACTAAGCAGAGTCGCATCCCGATCGTGAAGGTACGGTGGAACGCAAAACGTGGGCCAGAATTCACGTGGGAACGCGAAGATCAAATGAAGCAAAAATACCCTCACCTATTCTAGTTTTCTCAAATCTAGCTTTCAAACAGAATTTCGGGACGAAATTCCCTCTAACGGGGGGATGATGTCACAACTGTAAATTTTGGGCCATGTAATCTATACATTCAAGTTAATGTGAACCAAAAAAAAAACTTCAATCAAATACATCATGCAAGTACTATAAATAGTCATCAAACAATTGGAGACCCTAGAAGTTCTTATTAAGTCTATTTTGGACTAGAACTTCCTTATTGGATCCAAATGGACCAATAAGCTTCCAATTAGACTATCATGGGCTTAGAACCCTAATTGGACTCTAAGTGGACCCATATTTACTTATTCCAACATTTTAGGTCATGAATGAAATGAATTAAGAGCCTTGATACATGAATAACCTAAAACTAGTTCAAGAAAAACATAAAAATCCTACTACACTCCTTTAGACTTAAAACACACTCTAACTAATTCCAATTTTTGGGCTTAAGGGAAAATGCCCAAAATTTTCTTTTCCCTCTCTAAAATCTCGGCCCAAAGGCCCAAATACAAGGGAGGTTGACTTTGGTTGCCACCTCACTATTATCTAATGGATTTCTAGGCATATCACATACCTCCATGCATGTATCACTTCAAAGTCACTTCCTTTCTCTCTTCTCTTCTTGTTTGGCCGAGAGCAACACCACACACACCAAAAATATCTCAACTTTCTCTCTAGAACACACAAGAACTCTCCTTCCTCCCCTCTCCAAGAATCTCGAAATTTAGGGACTTTCCAAGAGGATTTTGCAAGTAAATCATCATCTAAGGTAAGATTATGCATAGATCTATGGTTTAAATTCTTTTGTTATCAAACATCTCTTCCTAATCCATGCAAAAATCATGATCTTGCACCCTAGAACCATCTCAAACTCAAGATCTTCATCAAAGGGAGCCAAGGCCAAAAACACTTCATTTTTCTTCCATCTTTTCTTCCAAAAACCGAGTCAACACCCCAAGGTGAGATTCATACCCCTATTTTCTGTTTTTAAGAGTTTTTGTGGGGGGGAATACAAGTGAAAGTGTAGATCTATATGTATTTGTATGCCTTGTATGATTTCCATGCTTATATGTATGCTTATATGTGTTTTAATGTTGGATCTAGCCATTAAACCCCTCAAAACCGAGATATAACTCATGTTTTATGATATTAGCTTCAAATATGTTACTACATAATAAGTGATACTAGATAAATAGCCAAGTGGTTAGCAACAATTTTCTTTAAGCTAAAAACACACATCTTGGGCCAAAAATGTGAAAAATACAAAATTTAGGGCCCAAAATGACATTTTACAGATTCTGATAGTTGAAATGTGTCAAAACAGTTTCAATAAAGCTATTTCTGGAATTTTATTCATTTTGAGGATTAAAAACATAAATTTCAAGCCTATTGGGCTAAAAATGTAAATTTCGGCCCAATAAGGCCCATTATGCGAATTTTTCTGTTTTGGAGGGCCAAAACTGTAACTTTCTGTAAAACAGTGGACTATAAGTGTCCCAAACCCTTTTCAAAGGTTTAAAATGCTTTTTAAATTTAAAAAGGACCAAAGTTGCAAAAATTTTCCACTTTGGGCCAAAATTGTCAAAATTGCGAAAAGATGGGCTAAAACCGAGAAAAACTGCATTTTCAGGGACTTAAACTGTTTTCTTTGAAAAATATGCTGGAAAATATTAATTTCAATAATTTTTGGTGTTAAAATGTCAAGAAAAATAGTTTAAGGACCAAACCGGGAAATATTTAAATAAAAGGGTGAAAAATGTAAACTTTACAAATAATGAGGGGCTGAAAACAGAAATATTTCAAGGCTGATTCATTATGTACAATGTGATCAAATAATGACACCTCAAATATCAACGAAATACAACTCATTACAATACCAAAAGTCGTTGTTAAACGAATTGGCTCGGTCTCGAGCCAATGGAAATCTACAACTACTAACTCTTCGATACATACAAATAACGATTGGTAATACACATACATACGAGTGTGCACAGACGTCTACGCACCATCTTCGGGCCCCAAAAGTGTAAAATCTTGCTTGTTGGGCCTAGCTAGCCCAATGACCTGATCTTAAGGCCCGAAGACACATATTTTCTACGGAGTGTTGAGTTTTACCGACTCGGCACAACGTAGAGTGACTTTCAATGGCTTGTACCACTGGTCCCCAAGGGTCCATGGTATTGCTAGAAGAGTCTGCATATTTTACGAGGTGGGTCGGGGACCCCTCGCACGCATATTTTCCCCAACCGGTTAATGGAGTCACCGGGGTCTTCGTGACCTCTTTCTCTTCGGATGTGGGGCTACACCTAGTCCGGGCGATTGGATAACGCGATTAGTACTGACGACGCCTTCGGGTTCGTTAGTATATCTATAAACTAAGCGTTTGTGTAACGCGGGTTTGTAGTAAATAATCCTGCTCGAGAACCTTCCAACGTCGCCTGGGACTGACACTATACGCTATGCAACGGTTTCAATGTAACTTCGTGTAATTCAAGGAACTAGGAGAACGTCGGGTTTTCCTAGGGTTTTCAATACATACAGATTTGAAAAGCATACATCTTCAATGAATATTTTTTTTTTTACAAGTATAGAAACAAACAAGCATACCTATGGATCTTCACAAACGTTTTCAAAAGCTTTTCTTTTCAGAAAATATCGGATTTTCTGGTGGTTTTTCAAACAATACAAACATTCGATTTCAAACGCTACCTATGAACTCACCAACATTTCATATGTTGACGTTTTTCAAAATACTTGTATTCTCAGGAAACCAGTGAGTCAAGGGAAATCATGCTCAGTGACGGTTGCAGTTTATTTTTGAATGAACCAAACAATATAAATTTTTGGAAATGTAATATCTCGAACAATGTATGACATGTAAACACTACTGGTTGTATTATGTTGATGAATGGTGACGAATGTTGTTTTGTTTCATATATATTCAATGTTATGGTATTCAATTGAGTCACGACAGCCCCCGGACGTTTCCGCCGTCTGGTTCGGGGGTGTGACACCCACCGCTTCCTTGACTGGTGGAGGGTCGTTACCCGAACGAGTAGGATAAGGACTATAATTCTCCCTTCATTAAAAGTATTAATGATAAATATAAAGTAAGTAAATGTTTTCTTATAATTACCAATCTTAGTTACTTTAGGAAAACGTGCATAAGGTGCTAATCCATGAAATTAGACTTTGCACTTTGTTTAAGTCGGTTAATGGAGCATGTGTGGTTAACCGGCACACTAACTCGTATTTAACAAGGTAGGCAAATGGTAACTTAATGTTTAACATAGTATCGATGGAGCGTGTGTGGTTAACCGGCACATCGATTGAAGGGTAAACACTTAAGAGTACCAAGTAATTTGCATGGTTACTTCACACCTTGTTTTGTGTTCCTCAGCGTCCCAGTAACAAAAACTGAAGGGCACACTCGAGATTGAAACATGCCATTGAACAGTTCAATGGATCTCAAAAGATCTAGGAGTTTCAAATCCATGTAAAACCTAATTAAATTATTTCGTTTTCATGGTGGGAGTTGGTGAATCGTCATTCGCCCACCTTCAAATAGTCTATAGCTTGGATTACGGCATCCCTCTTCCAAGTTATAAAATATTGTGTTGGGTCCTAGCCTTAATATTTCATATTGGGTGTTATATTAAGGACTTTAGATCAACTATCTTGAATTTCTCCCAAAAGATGTCTGGTTCAGACATCTATGATCTTCCCAAATCTATTGGAACTTCACTTCCTGAACCTCCTCCAATTATTCTCCCTAACCCACAAGTTCAAGGTCACTCAAGCCCTAATGGAAAGCAGGGTCTATGTGTGGGAGATGAAGTCACATATTGACAATCCGGGAGAGTTGGGTGTCAAAGTCTTAAGAAAGTTGAATGTTCAATCACTTTCTAAGTTACATAGAGAGTTACCTTTGGGACTACTATGAAATTGACGATGATGTGACCCTTAATGATCGTATCTATTTGCTTGGTACTACTGAATCAACAATGATTTGGAGCTTTGTTAAAGCAAATTTGATTAGTAGATCAACTTTCCAAACCTTCAATGGACATTGACAATGGTTGTATTGGATACCCAGTAAAAGCCTTCTTTGCCCAATGGAAAGGGATTGGCCATAGTCAACTTGATTGACCAAATGGTAAAGAGAAAGTGTTAGGTCCAGTTAGTGTTGCGGCTTCGGCTCGATAGTTAGTCCAGTTTAGTCTCTGGTATGGGCCTGTCCATCCATCAGTTGCTTTGTAGGGTTTATTATTTATAGATGCTTGCATGCATCCTTAAACGTAAGATTTGATAGAGATTTTCATAGCGGATACAGTTCTTATCTTTTGTAACCCTAATATCCTCTACAACGGAAGTTCTTCATCGAGCTCTGCTGAGGATTGAGTTAATTGAATCATTCGACTCGTTCAGATCCATTCTTGTGTTTTTTATCCTATTGTTTTTGGTTTCTTGATTTACCTGTTATAATATCTAATCGATCAAGAGTTTTATAAACTCTTCAATTGGTATCAGAGCAGGAGGCTGTGTAATTCACACACATCTCTTCTGTAAAAGAAGTGATTTGGGTTTATTCCGCATTAATTGATATTTATTGAGCCGTCACTCCATAATTGACGTATCTCATTATTTATTCGTTTTGCCCTAATATTACATATTACAAGTCTGATCTTGCAACAGGTTAAACGATCAAGCATGGACGATTCTCAATCTAATCCTATCAACATCTCAAACAGTATTGGATCAACAACAAAGATTCCAATTCTTTACACTTAAGATTACGAGGTTTGGGGGCATATTTTCGAAGACTACGTCATCGGATCTGAAGATAATGGGTATCTAATATGGGAAGCCATTGTGTCTAGACCATTTGCTCATTCTAGAACATCCAGAATTATTAAAACTTAGAAGGAGTATAACGATCTGTTAAAGGATGTGAAAGACGTCGCTCAGGACGAAAAGGAGAAGTTTCAATGCAACATCAAAGCATTGAGACTGATTCGATTCGCTCTTCAATCTGACACGTTTAGGTTGGTGAGTTCCTGCAGTACCGCTAAAGAAATTTGGGATCGGCTGCGAGAGCTGTATTCCACAGATGAAGATTTGGAGCACTCTATTCAGACTTTGCCTTTGTCTGAGTTTGGAGAGTTTAAGCAAAATTCCGATGAGTTCGTTACTCAGACGTTTGATCGCTTCAATCATCTTCTTAGCAAGATGATCAAACATGATATCGAAAGGAAGCTTATTGAACAGAAGGTTACCTTTTTGAATGGCTTAATTAAAGCTCATGAACAGTTCAAATCATATTCGTTGGCGAAACTGGTGGGAATTCTGAAATCCCAAGAAAATATAGTGATGCAAAAGAAGAGTGTGTCTCAAATCTGGGGTCCTTGGCCCTCCTGTCTAAAAGCAAGAATGCAGTAGAAGATGAAGATCTGAACCTGGAGGACTACGATCTAACTTCAAAAGATTATGCTATGATAGTTTCCAATCCAAAAAGGTTCATCAAGAAGAGGTTTCCTACCAATAAGAACCGAAATTGGCAGGGAAGCTACAATTCAGAAAAGGTGAGGGAGGAGCCGAAGACTGAAGAACCAAAGAAAGAGGTGAAAGTTGAAGCAGATTCTGGTGTCAGCTGCTATTACTGTGGAGGAAAGAATCATTATGCCAAAGATTGTGTTTTGAAGAAAATTGCAGAGAAAGATGAGGAGAAAGATGAAGAGGCAATCCTGATGAAAAAGCTAGAAGATATTAAAAGGAAGAAAGCTGCTACTAATCCTTCTATGAATGCTCTTATTGTACAGGGTTCGGCAGAGGATGACGAGTTCGGTGGCGTATAGGTGTGGTCGACCGACTTAGAAGATGATGAGGTGAGAAAGCCTTCGCATGGAAAGGCGTATGTCGCAAGAGGTGGTGAAAGCAGTGGAAAGTGTCTGATGGTGACTGACGTATCTCACATGAGGGGATACAATACTGATGGTGGAAATGAGGACACGAAGGAGCGAGAGGACTTATGCTTCACAGCAAAACCTCTCAGTGTGCAGATCAATGAACTTGATGAATTGATCAAGAAGGTACAATCTCTTTTTATTTCGTTCAAAATTCCACAGAAATCATATGAAAAGGAATTAAATAACTTAAATTCAAGAATCTCAAATCTGGATAGTTGTTTAACTCAAACACGGGTCACCAATTCTAACCTAACTGACCAAATAAGCAGGGTGTCATCCAAGAGTGAGGAGCGAAGGATGTGGATTGAGCAGAAGGAGTCGGAGCTGATTAAGTCTAAGGATGAAAACATTTATTTGCAAAGAGACAATTTGAAACTGTTAAAACAAAGGAATGTTTTTTGTTTGATTGCTAAAAGACTTTATGCTAACATTACTCAACTGCATCTGAATTGTGAAATAGGGCAGAAGACACATCGCATGATTTTACCCTTCCTTGAGTTTAAGGAGGATGAAATTGATGCTGAAGCATACAACTGTGAAAGTGTTGTATCTTCTGATGATGTGAATCCTACTTATATGTATGGTCTGGACAAAATAGAATCTTTTATAAAGTCCAAAGACCATAAGGACATGCTGAAAAATCTTTTGGATGAAAACGATAAGGTGAAACTAAGGACCGAAACCAAACAAAAATTCGATTCATTGAGTGCCAATTTATGTTTAGAAAATAAAATTGATGTTGAAAACGCATATGAACTTAATGAGGACGGTGATATGAGTGAAATTTCTGTAGAGGTTGAAGTTGACTGTTATGAGTTTGTTAAGAGCAAACCCGGAAATCACAAAAATCTAATTTCTGAAAATTATGTGGAATTTGCTCGTTTGTCCAAAAATAAGTCCCCGACCCTTAAAGAAAAAGCTCTTGTGTTTCAGAAGGTTAGAACTACTCCAAATCAGGTATATAAAGTCACAGGAGTAACCGAACATCAAACAGTCGAACTCACTGCCATAGTGAATGAAGATAACGCAGATGGCTGTGATGAGTTTTTCTGGTCTGCTCCTATAGATAATGCTGACGAAACAGTTGGTTTCTCAGAGCGAACGTCCTGGAAAACAAAAGGAAGATATGTACCAAAACCGCTGAATAAGCCTGACAATTTTGACGTGCCAAGTACAAGTGGCACAAAAGAAATACCTGTAGAAGAAGTCACCACAAGAGAAACCTCATCTAAGAAGAGTGAACCGGCTGCTAAGAAGATAAAACAAAAAGCTAATATCCATAGACAACCGAAACAGGTGAAAAATCAAAAGCAGCATAGAAACCTAAGATACAAAAAGAATCTCTCAGAGCGAAAGCAGTTTTGGCGCTCTCAAAACACTCATTTCTCTTATCCTGATAAAAATTCAAAGTCAGAGAAAAAGACTTTCAGGATGCATGAGGAACAGAACCGAAAGGTTAGGTTAGGTCCCGAGAGCAACAACATCCGAAAGGACAGGTTCGGTCCCGAGAGCAACAGCAACCGAAAGGACAGGTTCGGTCCCGAAGGCAAAAGCTACCGAAGGTCTAGGTTCGGTCCCTCAAATGACCAAAAAAAAAGGGTCATTTAGAACCTCAAGTCAGGAAAAACTCCCAGTCTAAATTCACTCGTTCTGATTCCTCTCATTCTTAATCCTTTTCTAAACTCAATTTCTGTTCCTGCACAACATTCAAAATCATCAACGAACATGAAAGGAAAATCGAAGATTCCCTCAGTCAAGGATGACAGAAAGCATTCTAATACCCAAATACCATAATCTGAAACCAAAACGTCTGTAGCTAACCCTAACAAAATAAAAGTTTTCACTATTAAGAGGAAACATGAAACAACATTAATAAAAAGAACATATCTTGTTGATGTTACTCTTACTATTCCTGTTCCTGTGAAAGGCTCACGTGGACCTAAGAAACTTTGGGTTCCTAAATCTGCTTAATTTTTGCAGGTTATAAGTGAGGAGCAGTTTGACAAAGAACGGTACATTGACAATGGCTGCTCACGTCACATGACAGGAGGGAAGGAAGAGCTAAGGGAGTTTCAATCTCTTCAAAATGGTGGGAATGTCAAGTTCGGTAACAACTCTTATGGAACGATAAAGGGTTATGGGATGATAACCAATGGAGACTTTACAATAAGAAAGGTGGCGTACGTTGAAGGGTTGCAGCATAATCTCATCAGTGTATCTCAACTGGTGGGCGGTACCGGTCTCAAGGTTTCATTCGACGACGAAGGTTCAGAGATTATAGAGAAGAAATCCAACAAGGTCATTCTCAAATCAGACCGAAAAGGCGAAATGTTTCCTCTCAATCTCAAACCAATCAAAGGAAATCCAGCTATATGTCTTTTGTCCAAAGCTCATTCTGACGAAAGCTAGTTGTGGCACCGAAGACTCTCACATCTCAACTTCAAAGACATCAACAAGCTTGTCACCGGAGGTCATGTTCGAGGTCTTCCCTTGCTCAAGTTTGATCGAGAACACTTGTGCGCTGCATGTGAAATGGGGAAACAAAGTCGTCTAAGTCACCCATCTATTATAAACACAAAAGTTGTTGAACCACTTGAGTTGCTTCACATCGACCTGTGTGGTCCATCATCAATCAAAAGTATTGGCGGGAGCAAGTATATTCTTGTTATTGTTGATGATTTCTCACATTTTACATGGGTGTTCTTTCTGAAGCACAAATCTGAGGCTAATCCTAAGCTAAAGATGTTCATCAAGCAGGTTGAAGTGCAACTGAGAAAAGTCGTTCGCAACATTAGGAGCGACAATGGACTGGAGTTCAAGAAAAAAGAATTTGAAGACTTTTTGGCAGAAAAAGGAACCAGTCACAACTTCTCAGCCCCCTACACGCCTCAACAGAACGGAATTGTCGAAAGACGAAACCGATCCTTGTGTGAGGCTGCCCGAACTATGCTAAGTTTTGCTTCTCTTCCTTTATATTTCTGGGTTGATGCTATTGCTGCAGCATGTTTTACGCAGAATAGGTCTTATCTCAACAAGCGTTTCTCTCTTACACCTATGAGATCATCAATAACAAGAAGTCGAACGTCAAATTCTTCCATGTGTTCGGCTCACAATGTTTCATATTCAACTCCAAAGAACATCGTAACAAGTTTGACATTAAAGCTGATGAAGGAATTTTTCTAGGATACTCTCTTACTTCAAAAGCATACCGGGTCTTAAATAAGCATTCTAGGAAGATCGAAGAAACATATTATGTGAATCTCGATGATAACTACATCAAGAAGCTAAAGGCTACTGAAGAAACAATTGGAGAGATTTTCTCTCAAACAGGTCAAGTCACTGTCACAATTGCTAATTTGTTCGATCAGTTTGTGGACTTATTCGATGAACCTGAGAAAGCTACTCTCTCGGAAGCCAAGGCAATAGACAACAAAATCGATCATCTGAAGAAAATCGTCGAAGATGCAGCCAAACAAATGGTTGAAGGAGAACAAGTTTCAAACGAACCTCCTCAGCAAGGTACTTCAGTTGAGGGGGAGAATCCATTTTCTTCAAATCAACCGAACTCACACTTTCAGGGGGAGAATTCTATTCCTGCTACACCCGAAAGTCATGTAGCACCCGAAAGCCCTGCTACACCCGAAAGCTCTGCTACACCCGAAAGTCATGTAGCACCAGAAAGTCAAGCCACACCTAAGAGTTCTGTTGCACTTGAAGGTATGAACCAACCTGAATACAAAAGAGATTCATCAGTTGAGGGGGAGAATTCCGACATGTTTTATGATGATGACAGTCAATCTAAAATGGAAGAAATGGTCAACGCCGAATTGGATCCTTCTTATTATCCAAATAATCCTCTTCTTATTAAATGGACCAGAGATAATCCGGTATCACAAAAAGTGGGCAATGTTTCTGAAAAGGTCTTGACCCGATCCCAACTGAAGGCAATGCAATCATCACTATTCTCCAAAGTAGAGTTCTGCATGTATAATTCTTTCATATCCAAAGTTGAGCCAAAAAAAGTTAACACAGCTCTTGATCATTCTGATTGGGTACAATCCATGCAAGATGAACTCAATGAGTTTGAAAGAAACAAGGTATGGCCGCTTATTCCAACTCCTAAAGATGCCTTAGTCGTTGGTCTCAAATGGGTTTTCAAAAACAAAATGGACAAGGAAGGTAATGTAATTCGAAACAATGCTCGTCTTGTGGTGAAAGGATACTGCCAGGAAGAAGGAATTGATTACGAAGAAACTTTTGCTCCGGTAGCTAGGCTGGAATCTGTTCAAATATTTCTGGCCTATGCTGCAGACAAGAACTTCGAGGTCTACCAAATGGACGTAAAATGCGCCTTTCTGAATGGAGAACTTGAAGAAACGGTTTACGTGGAGCAACCTCCTGGTTTTGTGAATGAAAAGTAGCCAAATCACTGCTATATTCTGGACAAAGCGGTTTATGGTCTGAAACAAGCACCTAGGGCATGGTATGAAACGCTAACTAAGTTCTTAAGGATGTCAAAATTCAAAAAAGGTTCGGTTGACCCAACCTTCTTTCATAAGAAGGAAGGTAACTACCTTATGATAGTTCAAATCTACGTCGATGATATCATCTTTGGCTTAACGAATCCTAGCTTAACAGCTGAATTTAGA
This sequence comes from Lactuca serriola, assembly GCF_051521515.1. NCBI lineage: Eukaryota > Viridiplantae > Streptophyta > Magnoliopsida > Asterales > Asteraceae > Lactuca > Lactuca serriola. The sequence goes on from NC_136408.1 coordinate 217,238,114, forward strand.
AAGCTGATGGAGACTAAATTTGAAATGAGCTCAAAGCCAGCTCCGTGATTATGGACTCAATATGAAAAAGATCCCATTATATTGCGATTCAGAAAGTGCAATTAGGATCTGTCATAACCCAGTGCAACACTCCAAGACCAAGCATATAGCACTAAGGTATCACTTTATAAAGGATCATGTGGAAGATGGAAACGTCGAAATTCACTTTGTTCGCACCACTGATCAACTGGCTGACATCTTCACCAAAGCTCTTCCTGAAGCGAATTTTAATAAAATTTTACACGGGATAGGAATGATGGAATCGGAGTCAGTACCAAAAACTACTTCTCAAAACTAAAAATTTGGAAGCGAAATGAACCGAACGCTCGGGTTCGGTCCTATTCTCTTATCTTCGCTTTTCACTCAAAGGTAGTTTCTTTGGTTGTAAACCTTTTGTATCCTTTTCCCAATTTCATCTCTCTTATTTTCAAAGTTCTTTTATTTCAATTTTTTTGCAACCGAAATAGACCGAACGCTCGGGTTCGGTTCCAAATTTTTTTTGTGTGTGTCTGTTTTTTTTATTTTATTTTTAATTTCTCTTTCTTTAAATCAAAAACTCCAAAAGCAATTTTTATTTTTTTTGTGTTCGTTAATATTTTTTGTGTGGATATTTGTGGGTAAATTCTCTTATTAGTTAAGTGTCCGTAGAAGCATGCTGCTGTATGTGTCCAAAGCCTCACCTGATTCTGAATAACAACCTTACTGACATGGTATATACAAACCTTGTCTTCCCAATCAGGCTTTTACATTTATTCTGATCGTGAGCTACCTTACTCTCTTCTCACATCAGATAAGAGTTTTCTTCTTGGTCCTTATTTAAATAGCAAAGGTACTTTGGTTTCTTTACACCATCTCAATTATTTTTCTCCATCATATTTCGATCTCATACAAGTAACCCTTGAGACTTTCAGAAATTGCCACTGAGGTTTATGGTTACACAATTTTTGTGTTAATGATCTTAGCTTCGTGCCACTACGTGCTAAGTGAAACCCACAATTCACTACCTTCTATGCATTGACAGTGAACAATTAACTTTGATCTAGCTCTCACTAAAGAATTGACGAATTCAGCCTTAAGACAAGACCTTAAAATCTCTGAATTTCATCTTTGTGTGATTCCTATGAAATTGTGAAATCCCATAACATTTCTTCCCATGGAATCCAGTTTTAATTTTTTTTTGAGATTTCACGTACAAATACTTTCACGATGCTACTTAATTCCTTTTCAAACCTACTTGTTCAACAGACCTCATTGGTCTCACAAGTACTTCGGTAGATTTCTGTCTTATGTCAAGATCAGGAATTCTGAACTGAAGCGAAATCCACCCAAATTGGCCTGATTAAAAGAAGCCTTTCAATACTTCTCAATAAGTGTCTGATCGTTATTCAACGGGAAACCAAACAAACACTTTAAGGTCTCTCTTGACTTTGAAGGAAGCGATTCATGTCCGGGATCCATTGCTTCATGTCTTTATTGACATCACAATTTCCCACATATGTGTTGCTTTATTTCTTTTTCTTTTACACACTAAGCATGAAAATCTTTTTGATTTTCCATAATTATGGTTTCATTACTTACAAGGCATTTTTTTTTGAAAGAGTTGTGGCTCACATTGTTACACATAACCCTTGAGACTTTCAGAAATTTCCATTGAGGTTTATGGTTACACAATTTCTGTGTTCATGATCTTAGCTTCATGGCACTCCGTGCTAAGTGAAACCCACAATTCACTACCATCTATGCATTGACGGTGAACAATTAACTTTGATCTAGCTCTCACTAAAGAATTGACGAATTCAGCCTTAAGACAGGACCTTGAAATCTCTGAATTTCATCTTTTGTGTGATTCCTTTGAAATTGTTAAATCCCATAACATTTCTTCCCATGGAATCCAATTTAATTTTTTTTTTTGAGATTTCACCTACAAATACTTTCACGATGCTACTTACGTCCTTTTCAAACCTACTTGTTCAACAGACCTCATTGGTCTCACAAGTACTTCGGTAGATTTCTGTCTTATGTCAAGATCAGGAATTCTAAACTAAAGCGAAAGCCACCCAAATTGGCCTGATTAAAAGAAGCCTTTCAATACTTCTCAATAAGTGTCTGATCGTTATTCAACAGGAAACCAAATAAACACTTTAAGGTCTCTCTTGACTTTGAAGGAAGCGATTCATGCCTGGGATCCATTGTTTCGTGTCTTTATTGACATCACAATTTCCCACATATGTGTTGCTTTATTTCTTTTTCTTTTACACACTAAGCACGAAAATATTTTTGATTTTCTATAATTCTGGTTTCATTGCTTACAAGGCATTTTTTTTGAAAGAGTTGTGGCTCACATTGTTACACGTGGTCATTTTGCTTTAAGATGACGTTCCTTCTAAAGGGATAAGATGTTGACTCAGCGGGAAGTCCAATCGCTTTGATTTTCAAACGGCGCTTGAAGGACAGGCGTGCGAAGTGGAACCGTTTTCTTTAAAACGGCGCCTGATGGGAAGGCGTGTGAATCGGGACGGTTCTTCTCTCTCCTGCATAATCATCAGGGCTACCAACTGTCACGCATCAATCATCTACGAAAACCCGTCATATTTCCCTCGATGATTTGGGAACAGATTCTTCTCTCTCCTCTCGCCACAGTATAAAAGGTAACTTCAACCATTATTTACCTCTTTACTGCACCCAAAATTCAGAGACCAAGAAAAGCTTTGAGTATTCTATTGTTCATCATCTCTCCTAACTTCTTTACTTCAATGGCGGATTCATCTTCTGTTCATGCCACTTCCCACATTCTGCCGATTCGTCCTCAATAGAGTCTGATCATCGATCTTACTCCACACGTTTACGATGCCTTCATGTTCCCGATCATCGAATGCCTCAACTATTCGCCGCTTGCTCCCGCTCTCACCAAAGCTGAAGCTGTTCCTATGGAATGTTTATCGCAAATCTTCGCCACTGCTCATTATGATAAGTCTGTCGATAGAATTTTCTTCAACATTCTTGATCACAAGGCATCCATCTCCAAGCAGTGATTCTGATCACTTTTAGGGTTTGAACCCGATTCATCTAAGGTTAACCCTGAATCCATTCCAGTGGGTCAGCTGTTTTCTATGTTCTATAACATGGGATACACTGAGGTTCTGATGACGGTAGTTCAAGAAATCATGCTTGCCTCCTCAATGGAACGGGTTATTTACCGTGTTATTCAAGGGGTTATCGGAATGCAGTGCCAGTTCAGACGGAGCGAGTCGTCTGTTCATCACGATTCTTTATGGGGTATACAACGGTATCAAATTGGACTATGGGTCGGTCTTATGGCAGCAGCTGGTTCAGAGTCTGGCCTCTACATCTCGCCATTCCAAGATCTCCTATGCTCGCTTTTGGACCCTGGTCACAAAATGGGTGATGGACAAGTATCACGTCCCCATTGTTGCTGACTATACACTCTCTTCGATAGGTACTTTCCATACTACGAAGATAATAGTCTCTGATGCGTCAAAATTTCAGTTCATTGGCGCCATCCATGAGTCGATCTTTGGAGACGTTCCTAGCGATAGCCGTATCATACGAACTTACAAGGAGTTTCGTCGCTCTGGTCCTAGAGAGCTCACTCCTGAGATGATCAAATCCATCCACGAAGCTGATAAGCCCGCTCCAAGGGGAAAGAAAAATGAAAAGGGCAAAGACAAGCAGGTTGGCAAGGGAGCGAAAGGCCCTTCTACAAAGAAACATAAACCTACCAAGGCGGCTCAATCTCCTCCACTGAAGAAGAGAAAAACCCAACCTAGGCGAAAGCTGATACTTGCTTCCTCCTCAAGCGAATCTGAGGAAGAAAATTCAGACTCTGAAGAGTCCCCCCGTGGTAACACTCCTCCACGATCGCCTACCCCAGACGTACACTTTTCCAGTTCACCTGTTTCTTCTCCACCAATCACCATTCCTATTTCCATTCCGCCCATAACCTCCACCACTCAAATACCTCCTACCTCTATCCCAGTACCCCCTCCCATTTTCACCGAAGCTACCACAACAACCGCTGAAGTAAGAACCAACGTATCTGATACGGGGGCTCCTACTAAAGCACCCGAACCCACTCCCACTACCGAACATACATCACAACCCGAACCTACTTCCACAACCGAGCCTCCATGATCCCCTACACCCTCATCTCCTGCTCACTCCGCAAAGAATGAAGAACCATTTCTTGGTGGGGAGGACATGACATTTGATTCGGTCTATTACAGTCCGTATCAGGTGCAAAGTGACGATGATGATGATGCTCCTGTCACCAAGAAGCATCTCAAGGAGCTTCACGAGAAGATTGATTCGCTCATTGCTTCCTCCTCTTCCTCATCACAATCTACCATCTCTGAGGCTGTTATTCAGAAGATTGTTGATGCTTTCTCTAAAGCTCATGAAGCCTCCCTCAGCTCAGCCACTGCCACCATTGACGCATCCACCAAGGCCTGTGCTGCTGCGATAAAAAAAGTCGAAAAAGTATTTTCTGATGCTTCTTCTCTTTTGCAGTCTTTACAGGAAACTACAGATGCCAATAAAACGAAGCTTGACCCCATTGTCAACAAGCTGGCTACCTCAGTTTCCTCAGAACTGTAGTCCTTCGCCACTCTTTGTCAAACTCTCACTGAGGACAACTCAGCGTTTAAGGCGACTATTGAGGAGCGCCTCACTAAGCTCCAAGAAGATCTAGCTGCCAAGAACTCCCTCATGGACGCTCTCGCTCGAAAGACCACTGCTCTAAAGGTCAAGAATCTTTAACTCTCCAATTCTCAAACGGAGATTGAATCTCTTCGATCTGAATGAGAGATTGTGTCTTCATGTGTTTCAAATGTCCACGCCACTCTTTCCAACATCCTTGAAGCACACGATCCCATACTGAATTACTCAGTCAGGCGTGATCTCGCCAAAAAGCTTGCTCCTGCCCTTTCTCTCCTGAGCAAAATTGAAGGGCTCCTTGAGTTCGTGTCCATTCCGAAACAAGGTGGAGAGAATGTATCTCAACCGCCTCCCACTTCTATAGCAACAAAAGCAACCGAACCTCCTTCAACAGGCCAAGCCTCAGGTTCGGGTGTCAAAGACAAGGGGAAGAAAATTGCTAAAGAGAGCGATGATGATAAAGAGACCATTGTAGATCTCTTAAAGAAGCAAGGTCGCGACAAGGACGTTGATTTGAGCGCTCGAGTTGCCAGAGAGGCTGAGGCAACTGAAAGAAAATTGAAAGAAGCTCATGACCTTATTGAGAGTAGGAAAACTCTTTTTCCTCCATGGACTCTTGAGAAGCTGCTGAAAGATGCGATTGAAACACCCAACATTCTGTGGCTTGAACCGGTGATTTCACTTGATCGCATCAATTCTGTTGATTCACAGTTTGATATGCCACTGACCCGTAAGGCCTTCATCTTCCATGCCTTTGACAACATTGTTGATATCCCTCATCCTCATCCAAAGGTTGACAGGGATCTGGTCGAGTTCTATCTGAGGACTGCCCAACCACAGTATCAAACTTGGAGTGATCAGAAGATAATCAACGTTCGGGTCCTCAAGCCGTTTAGGGAATGGAACTTCACTAACATTCGGTTCAAGGTGCCGAGGGGTTCCACCAAGACCGAGCATGCCATTTCGCTAGCTGATCTTCCTAATTTGAATCCACATGATTGAAGAATTTTGCACAACATCCTCCTCACAAATGAAGCAGAATATGGTCTGATCATTGACCACTTCAAGAGGATGATTGTCTGCTACATAATGGAAGTTGCCAAGATGGATCAGGAGATCGCTAGTGTCTTCAAGAAAAAAGCCCACTATCTCACCTGTTGCCTCTGCTAGTGACCTAAACATGATGCAGATGGGGAAGATCGACCCGAAACGCAATTCTGTCATGTTTACCAGAAACGAAGGCCAAAAATACCTGTTCGCTTTGGCAGACAAACATCTCTACACCACTGCATGCCTGGAACATGTTTTAGGAATCATTCATCGTTGCAAGCAGAATTCGGCAGATGAGAAGAAGTACTTCGATGACATGATTCAGTGGTACATTCGCTTTCAGACAGACAATCCTCGCTCTTATCCCTCGTCTGTTTGATACCACTAAGAAGGTTCCTGCAGTTGGACCCAGCAAGAAGAAGTGATAGTCTTGCTCCAATTGACGGAAAGGGGGAGATTGTTAGGTCCAGTTAGTGTTGTGTCTTGGGCTCGATAGTTAGTCCAATTTAGTCTCCGGTATGGGCCTGTCCATCCGTGAGTTGTTTTGTAGGGTTTATTATTTATAGATGCTTGCATGCATCCTTAAACGTAAGATTTGATAGAGATTTTCATAGCGTTTACAATTCTTATCTTTTGTAACCCTAATATCCTCTACAGCAGAAGTTCTTCATTCAGCTCTACTGAGCATTGAGTTAATTGAATCATTCTACTCATTCAGATCCATTCTTGTGTTTTTTATCCTATTGTTTTTGCTTTCTTGATTTACCTGTTATAAGATCTAATTGATCAAGAGTTTTATAAACTCATCAGAAAGTCTAAGTCTGAGGTTGTCCCATGTATGATTCTCAAATAGTCCACATGGCTCTATTGCCAAAAGGAAAGGGCATTGGTTGCGAAGCTGCCAAATTTACCAGAAAGATCATAAAGCTGGTAAAGTCAATAAGTTTGACTCTACTTCAGGTAAAGTTCACTATCTAACTCGATTAAGTTTCTATTCTGAGATTCTTATTACATGATGTGAATAGGTCACATGTTGATGTTTTAAGAATCAAAGAAAAAGTGAAGGAAGCTTAATGAAAGAGTATGGTGAATCTGACCGCGAAGATGGATTGCTATCGGTTGATTGAAGATCGGATTCTTGAGCTACTCTTAGGAGTCATGATAGATGGCTAGGAGATATGTAATAGCAAAGCTTTAATTTAAAGTTGCATTGTAAGGAAAAGTTGTTTTCCGCATTTTATAAATAAGTAAAAGTTTGTTTTACTTTATTTTATATCTCCTTCCAATGGCATTTATGAAAACTTGATGTTTTTATGTTTATAGCAATAATGGAAATATGAATTTGAATCTTTCTTTTTGTGGTAGTGTCTAAATTTACCAAATAAGGAAATATTCTCATCACCCAAGGTTTCAGTTGGATAGAAACTTGGAAATCATACAAGTTGTACATTATGATGAATGAGAACTTCCAGCTTTGGAAAATTAAGACTAGTTCCTTGTTCACATTTATATGTGAGTCAAGTGAAGGACTAATGGATCGAGTACACATTCTTGTGCAATGATCAAGTCCACCACAAAAGATCTATAAGCCTATTCGTCATGATTTACTAAAGTTTAGTAAATATGGTTACAGTTACATGTTTAAGTGTAATTCTGGTACATTGGAAAAATTTCGATGTATGGCAGAACGAATGAGAAGAATCAAATCAGGCCAAAGGATAAAAGTTTCTCAAATTTGAAAATATGGTAGAGTACTTTAGTATCATGTTATATGATCATCTTAATGATTAAGATAGCTTATCACAATTCATCCTCTAAGTGCGTTCTGATAGCTAAGAAAAGGAGCTATGAATTGTTGAATTGGTCAAATCAAGAATATGATTAATACCTTATTCCAAAAAAAACAAATCTTAGAGTCATACTCCAAGATTGTAACTTGAGTGACATATCATAAAGAAAGGTTTATTAACACTAGTCAAATGTAAGAGTAAAGTGTGTCCTACTCTTGTACATTTGAAATTGGTATGTTGTGATGTTTTGGATAAAACAAAGACCAACTAAGACCAATTGTGTGAAGTTTTTGTCTAGATAAATAATCCAAACTATCTCTTGAATATTTGGCAAGATAGTCTTATATGTCAAGAGGACAGTAGGATTCTTAAAGATCCTGAAAAGAATTTCAAGATCTAATCAATAATAAAAACCTGTAGTTTAACACTAGCACACGACGTGAGGTTTATAACCTATCGTGTTGAGATATTTCTATTTCTGTGCCCATTCTAGTTAAAGTTGGATTTGCATATGAGTTCTTAAAGTTATCAATTGGTTGCATAACAACTTGGAAACAATGGCAGACCCTTGAGCTGCTAGGTGGAAAGAAATTAAGATTGAGTTTAGTCCATATGAGTTTGGATTTGTCATTATGCTTGTCTTGTGATTATGGTTTTGACAAAATAATGTAAATAATAACACATACACCATAAAATCTAAGGGTCGTAAGGTTTCTCTCCGATTCATGAAAATGATGGTAAGGAAACACTTCCACTAAGTAGATTTGAAGCAGATGGAAAAAGGTCTAAATAATTGAGACTATGATTACGACATCCTTTTTCATAGTTCTGAAATTGTTTAGACACACATCTAAGGAAATGTGTATGATTTTGATAAAGTTTTCTTCAAAGCATCTTGTATCAGAAGTCTGAACTTGGTTAGAAAGTCAATAAAGTATTGATTTCTAGAAGTCCAACTGATTTCTGAGTACATGTCAAAGCTAGTGGTAGCGTATGTGTTACGCTAATAATCATCATGTTAGTACGAGCATGATAATTATGATAAAGTGTTGCAAGTTAGTATTGTTAATTATAGAAAAAAAAGTTTCAATTCGTGATGTGGCATGGGTTGAAAAAGTTGTTTTGCTATAATTAAGGGAGAGGAAATTATACTTCATTTCAATTCTAAAAGCTTATATTGAGATTATAATCATTTTTAGTCAAGAATATATATATATATATATATATACACACACACACATAAACATATATATATATATATATATGAATTTCATGTTGGTTTGGTTCAACTTAAGAAAATTCTATATATTGCGTTCTCAAAGTTTGATTATGATTATGACATCCCTCTTCATAGTCAAATTCTCGAAAACATGGCAAATAAAAAATATTGTAGCAAAGGACTGATCTAGAATCATGTCTTTATGTGAGACATCATGAATCGTGTCCCATTTGCTTTGGGTATAGGATCGATTGCATGTGCTATAATATTTATCCTTTCTAAATATTCCAAATAAATGGGGCATTAAGAGGGGAAAAGGTCTAGAATTTGATATGACTAAAATGATTAAGCAATTGTCGAGGACAATTTATGGTTTACCAAAGATTGGTTGCTTATGGAAAGTTAGAAGTATAATGTTAATTTTTGGAAGGACCATATTGACATATTCTGAAAAGAAGCAACTCATGTTCAGAAGTGATAGTCAAAATAGGAATATGAATATGATTCCATAGGTGAAAGTTACTCAATTTGTGTAAGATTAGAAAACTTAATGCAAGAAGGATGTTTCCCATGGAATTGATATCCATTGGAATACTCGCTAATGTCTTTTGACAAGTCTTTGTGACTTTGTGCATAATCTTTACAAGAGGATCAATGCATATAAGTTTAAAATCTAACAAATTTCTATAAATGATAGGAATTTGGAATTCTTACATTCAGATAAGGATTTGGGAGTGTGACATCAAAATCATTGTTTAAGTGATTTATTTCACAAAGTAAGGATCATAGACAAACATAGAGTGCATACTTGGTGTATAACAAAGCTACTGTTTAGAAAATATAGTGTACATGCTTGTAGCATGGGACAACTAGTGTTTTTTAATTCAAGTATAAAGTTGATAAAACCAAAACAATGAATAAATGAGTAATCAGTAAGGTGATAAATAAAAAGTGTTCTATTTATATTCATAGGTTTTGATACCATATTGGATTCAATTATTCTTGTGTTTCATTTTGCATGTTTTGACTTCCAGAATAAAACTAGTTCATTCTTCCTGGATGACTAAGTTATTCAAACCATCCATAGTCGGTCATATGTTGGAAGTAGATATGAATCAAGACTGTCATGGGTTGGCTTGTAGAGGTCTATGTGACAACCCGGAATTTTCATTCGGTCAAACCCTAGAAGTCAATCACTTCTTATTATAAGTTAATGTCATTATTTCTTATTTTAGCAAATTTAAGGTTCGTTTGATTATTTTAATATTATTCTTTAAACGAACGGGTGAAAGAAAGTGCCGTCTCGGGTTTTGAAATTTAAAAATCGCAAACACCTCGTGTCTTAGAAGTTCACGGCCAAACTTTTATGTTTGGGTCGGAAAATCATCCAAAAATTGTGAACTCATGCATAAGTGTCACACCCCAAAACCAAGAACGGCGGAAACGTTACGGGGTGGAAGACGTCATGTGAAGTATCATAACAGTGTAAAGTAGTAAACAAGCAACAACATCATCCATTGCATTAAAAGTAAAGTTTTAATACATGTGTGTTCTTTCATGATGTACAACAACAAAATGAATAATCAAAATAAGACAAGTCTTGTCTGTGCTCCGTCTTCTCAAAACCTGGCCATCGTACCTGTCTAACTGATGACCTGAGAATACAAGTAATTTTGATAGCGTGTATCAGCTTTAAAGATGGTGAATTCAGAAGTATTTAGGTGTTATTGTCTTGTTTTGGAATGCTATTATGAATGTTATGTAAATCTTTAAAGAGAACAGTTGATATATGTATGAAAAACCCTAGAAAAATCCCATGTTTCCTACTAGTATGAAATGTAGTCTTCTACCAAGACCTGAATGTTTTGTAATGACAATGTCGTATTCTACCAAGACCCGAATATTTTGTTATGACAATGTATTCTTCTACCAAGACCCGAATGTTTTGTTATGACAATGTAGTCTTCTACCAAGACCCTAATGTTCTGTAAGTTAAAATGATGGTTTTTCCTTTTTATGACTAGTACTAAAAGTACTTAGTTTAACTCTTCGTTTATGTGAATATATCACAAAATAAAGTAAACAGGAAAAAGTGCTAATGTAAGTGTTATCATTGGGTACTAGGATTAACACACCATCGCAATAAGCGAAATATATAACCTAACGAACATCTGAAGATTGTCCACTTATCCTCTGTAGCAGCAGCACGGGGCAGGAAGGGTTAGTCCCAAAATCGATCTACCTAGTATAAGTATTAACCGTAGACCTCCGTAGATGGTCATCAACCACTGGTGCTAATCAGTTGGGATTAAGAATGGTTAGTCCTGCCTAGATATCCTGTTGAACTGGGATAGGAAAGACAATTTACACAGAAAGTACTAATAAATCATCGTCGTAACTCATGTATGGTATTCATGTATGCGTATTCAGGTAAATGTATCTATGTAAACGTACTCATGTATCGTATAAGCCTAGGTAAAGGTGCCTATGTATCATGTAAGCATATGTAAGTGTACTCATGTATCATGTAATGTACTGGTATAGACTCATGAATGAACTAACTCTTGTGTGTTTCCTTGTAATAGGAATAATGTTTTGTATCTTCTAACTATCCCTATGATAATTAAATGAAAGGTAATTGGTTGTTCAGGAAGGTAAACGTAATGGTTTTGCAAGATATCTAAGAGTTTTGAACAATAATTAAGAGTGACTTGATGTCATTTTAATAAACATTTCAAAACTAATAATTTTGTTATCAAGGTATTTTAAGATAGAAAACCATTTCATGTATCGCATTTTGAAGTATGTGAAATCTACTGGATGAAAACATGGTTATAAAATACATAAGAGTGATTTAATAACATACTATTTTCTACTTGTATTCCCCCCCCCCCCATTAAAGCATTTAAAATCATTTAAAAACATTGATTAAGGGGTATGAACTCACCTGTTGTGAGTGGTTCTAGCGAGTACAAGTGTAGGGATGAGAAGTTCCAAGAATGAAGTCCCGAGACACAATAAGTCCTAAATGACATATAAGGACACATATTGACATGAATATAGTGTTTATAACATCTATATGAAAGGAAACACCTTCCGGGACTAGGTAACACCTTGACTAAGTGTTGGAATCACATGTGATTCAACATAGGAAGGTATAAAGGCACTCACATGAATTTACTACCATGAGTTCATAGCCCAAGGGAGTTTACGGCCGTAAAGTCATGGCTACTCATGTGGGAATGCATGTTTGAAGGCTAGGGAATGATTTAGGGACATTAGCTCTAACCTAGGATGAAGAAAACCCACTTTCTAGGAAGTTCTAAGGAGTTCACGGCCCAAATGAGTTTACTACCGTAAAATCATGGCCATTTCTGTTTATGAGGGTCCTAAAGGTCATAAGGAAGTATTCTAATTTCAACCCTAAGCCTTTGGAAGTGTTTGTGGCATCAAAACACCCCTAACATGAGTTTACGGCCCATGGACCATTTGGTTATGTGTTTGTGGCCGTAAACACTCATGGGTGTTGATATTTTCATTGTTTTGGATCCTAGACACATCAAGGTAAAGTGCTATGTTTATCTCTTGGCTTAGAGAAGGTATTTAGGCCACTTTGGCACCCTAATATGGAGTTCACAGCCCAAGAACTTCCTTGGCCGTGAACACCATTTCCTTAGTGTTTTGAGGTTGTTTTCTATCTCTAAACTCATTTATGTACATCTCCCATTTAGTCTCTTGGCTTAAGGAGGGTTCTTAAGGCATTTTGGCACTTAAACATGGAGTACACGGCCCAAGAACTTCCTTGGCCGTGAACTCACTTCTAGCCATGAATCTTAATTGTTTTATGGTCTAAAACATGTAATGGAATCTTCTAGTTTGAGTTCTAAGGCTTTGAGGGTTTTTGGGACACTTTTGGCCCTTAAAATGGAGTTTACTCCCCAAGTGTTCTTGGGCGGTAAACTCACAGATCTTTTGTTCTATCGTGATTTTGATGTTATTATGCACAATCTAAGCTATATAATACAACTAGATTGAAGTACTCACAATTTGGGATAAAAACCTGAAGATCTGTGAGAGAGAAAATGGCTTTTCTCTAGTTGGAAATGTAACTAATGAATAAATATGGTTCAGTTTTCTATTTATAGTCTTGAGATTTTTGGTAGAAAATATTTTATTCCCGGAATGATCTCTAATATAATAGAGTGTTGGAATAACAGTGTTGCACAAAACCTTAGTGCATCCACTCTCCTGATATCTCCTTAAGTGTTAAACCTGAAATACTCAAACTTGCACCCAAAGTCTGGAATTTCTCTGCAACTGTTCTAACTTCTATTGGCTTGATATAGTTTGTTCAGAATGGAAATTTTGGGTTGTCACATCATCCCCGTGTTAAAGGGAATTTCGTCCCGAAATTAGAATTTAGGCAAGGAAGTAGGTAGGAGTGATCGAGTCGTTAGGTAAACTTCCTAATCGATTGGTTCTCACGCTCCCAAGTGAAACTGGGTTCTCGGTTGGTATTCCAACGAACCTTCACTAACGGGCGATGGCGTTGCTTCGTCCGCTTAACCTCTCGGTTGAGGGTCATAACGGTTCTAATACTAAGGCGTGGATCTCGTTAATCTCTATCTCATCGAGAGGGCTTATGAGAGTCCTAACGGAAAGGTACCGTTTAAAGTTCGAGACGCAAAGGGTAAAATGTATGTTACTGAGTTCGCGGAGTAGGTCTAGTTTGTGAGATGCAGGAGCGATTCTGGTAAGAATCTCGGAGGTCCCAACTACATTGGATTTAGCTTTCCACTCTTTACGAAGCGTATTAATCCGTTCCCAAAGTGAGGTTTCCTAAAGAATTTGGTCTCTCACTTGGAATTCCAAAGGTTCTTTCTCTCTCTTAACTTCCCAGTCAAGGGCCCCCCTTGTTGGGTCAAAGTCGAAAGGGTTTCTGAAATTTGCGGGGGGTTCTAAATGGACTAGGATAGTAGGTAGGTAAGACCTAGAATTCGGCGAATTTTTTGTCGGTGACTATGGTGTCGACAAATTCCCTACGGTTTTGGGTAATTTGACAAAGTACTCAAGAATTTCCACATCACTAATAGTGTGTCCCTAGAAATTTGACTCTTAAATTCCAAAACTCATGTTCAGAGAACTTTGTGAAAAGTATCTTTGAGGGTAATGTTTCTATGGGTTCTTTCTTACTACGAGGGTAGATAAGTAATTCATTACATGGAGAAATGATGAACTGATCCCAGTAAGAAGGCGTACTCCACTCATTTTTCTCATGAATACTATGGGCGCATTGGTCCTATCCGAGGGGTATCACTACGGACTCGAAGTGTTCGTATCGAGTTCGGAGGGTATTCTTTAGGACATCTTTCTCTAACACTCGAACTGGTGATATTCGGATCTCAGGTCCATTTCTGAAATAATTCTTTCCCTGTGTTTGCTCAATCAATTCGTCTATGCGAGGCAGAGACAACGATTTCTACAGGAAATCTTAATGAAGTCTCTGGTCATCGATGTACATAAGATGCACTCCATCGACTTCTGGTAAGAATAAGACCGGAGCTCTCAAGGGTGAGAAGCCTGGTCTTTTAATTCTATTGTTGAGCAGTTCGCTGTGTTGTCCGGGTTGTTCTTGTATCTTCCGTAGGTGTTTATACTGTAATACGATCTTGTTATAAGAGTCATATTGGGTTCTAAGTTTGTTCCTATGCCAATGCAATTACTCGTACTCCTGGACAGTCTCCGTCCTGAAGTTCATATTAGAATTCATACATGCTTCAATGATCACAATTTCATGTGTACGAGTCGTATATGATTAAGATTGAAAAGGTAGTCGAATAACTGATTCTTCCTTAATCTCACATCCCATCGAGGGAAAAGAAGTGAAAGTGGAACCATCAATTCTAAACCTATAGAACATTGATTATATATCACTCTCATGTATACATTGTTTAGTGATAGATCAACCGTATGAATCCTTGAATTGAACTTGACATACTGCACGAGTAATACTGTGGGGATTCCTTCGGAAAGGAAAAGAACTATGAGGTACTCCTTGTATGAGTACTTCGGTGTTCCGATATGATGGCTTCGCTAAAAGACGATTACCGAGAAAGAGATGTATTTATGAAGCTCGTATTGCGAGGATTGAATTTACTCGAGTCACATGATAAAGTCGGAGTCATATGTAAACTAAAGAAATTAGATTTGAACATAAGGCGTTACAGACAATGTCCGGTATGACGAGTTCGCCACGAACTCTCCTATATCCCTCCTCAGTATACTCAGATATTGATTCACACGTGCCTACTCAGTGGACACGTGTTCATGGAAAAACATCGCCCTCTCATGGAACATCCTCGAGATCTCAGTTACTGACTTTGTCTTCTGCCTGAGAGATAGAAACTCCTGCACCAAACGTTCCCTCTCCACCGGGGGAACATACTCGTCTCAAAATATCTGAACAAACCTCTCCTATGTCACCGCAGCACGATCTGCAGTGGTGAAGTCAGATGTCGCAAACTTCCACCAGTCCTTCGCTCCCAAGCGAAGCTGGTTCTATGCAAACCGAACTCTCAAATGCTCGAGACAAGAACATGTGTAAAAACACCCCTCGATATCGGAGATCCACCTCATCACAACAATCAAATCATGCGCCCCATCAAACTCTGGTGGCTTTGTGTTGCTGAACTCTCGGAACAACAACGAGTCACCTCCCTGTGGCCTAGCAACGGCGATGGCTGCAGTGGTCGCGGCAACAGCAACCTCAGTGATAGCAGTGTATCGATTGTCAAACGTCTGAATCAAGGTGGTCTTGATAGACCCAAACATCTCTGGAATCTCTGATCGGATAGGTGCAGCCACCTCCTCGTGGATCATTCTTCGTATCTCGTCATCACTACAATCACTACTCCCAGGCTTGTGGTGTGTACCCACCATGATGTCTCTGAAACACAACACAAAATTATCAGAGACTCGCTCGAGCATACTAACACTCGATCACCTGCCCTTACTTGTTCCTTAGCATCCCTAGGATTCTTACCTGGGCCACTCACTGATCCGGTGCTTCCAGTATTATGGGCCCAATACTACCTTCTACACCGCATCAGTGCTAACCCCAAGTCCTCCTCTGCGGATCCCAATTTACAAGTACTCTATGTCTCACAAGCTACTCGCACAGTAGTCCTCTTATTAGCTCGCTCCTGCTAGGTACTCATACTCAAGCTAAACACTAATAACAAAAATTCGTAGGCTAAGGCATCACGAATCAGGCCACCCTAGTCCTAGTATATGAATCACCTAGCCTACTCTCTAGCATGCATTATATCACATAAAATATCTGATAACATAAAATGAGGGTATTTTAGAAAATCACTGCTCGACTATGGCTAATTGTACACACTACTCCGGCTCGAATCTCTTAAACTCTTGCTCATTTTTAGAAAAACTTATCTCTTTTTGAAAATATTTCTTAAATCCTCAGTTTGAGTCCAAACACACCCGAGGGTGCATCCAAATCCCTCAAACCAAGGCTCTGATACCAACTTGTAATGAAGTAAATTCTCAAAAAAGAAAATTCATTTTTAACACGAAAAAACTTGTTTCATAATTCTCAAAATCACATATGTCCCAAATGTCAGCAAATAAAACAAAATCCAAAAACCATAAAAACAATCTCCTGTAGGTGTGTACAATCATGTTAGTGCCTTGCCGCGATCCTCGAAACTACCTGAAAGACATAACACATAACACGGTAAGCATAAAAGCATAGTGAGTTTCCCAAAATACCACACACAACACAATAGCCACTCGAGGCTATAACTCAATAAGACCATCTGTTCGATGTGTCTCAGTGGGACCGTCCGGTCCCACAACTCAGATGGACCCTTCGGTCCCTCAACTCATCATCACAATATAACACACAAAATGCATAACACAAATAAATAGTAGGATATCTCATTACACAGCTCATGCACATAAGACCCTCTTGTCACACATAAAAATTACCACTCAAGCTATGTATAGTGACAAGACTCGCCTCATAAGCTAATGAATGAAAGTCTCGCACTCGGGATCTTGATCTCTACTCCCTGGTCTAGCTCCCGCCTAACACATAATAATTATTCCTAATTAATATTGGCCCTCAAGAAACTAGACTAACCCTTCAACAACTTACAGAATGGTAAAAGACCATTTTACCCCTCCAAAGCTTAATAGTCCTCAATCTTTACCAACCCTAAAAGTCAACAAAAGTCAATATCAGGGAGTATGCTGAGCGTTCCAACTCCCTACAATAGGTGTACTCAGGTGCTATCCAGAAATGGGGTGCTCGGCCCCAATGCGGCGTGTACTGGGGATTACGCCCAATGTACTCCCCAGTTTGACTGTGCTCATACTCATGATCTTAATCAGTTAAGACATAAGCTCACATCTCAGATCTGGAACTTCTAATGCCTCTTAATCTATAAAGTCATCGACCTTAACCCTTTGCATGGCTGAAAAGTCTCCATTCTCAAAATTACACAATCTTTTGTCCCAAGGGTCTTGTAACTCCTGCATGGAGTGATTTCACCAACAAAGATTGGATTTTTATAGCATAGCACTACTCATACACTCAAAAGGGGTTGGTCCTAGACTCTGGATTTCAAGATCTCATCAAAACTCCACCTTTATGGGAAAAAACCCTAAAATGCTCATCACAACATACTCAAGAAATGAAAGGTAAAGTCGGAGGCTTTATACCTCAAAGAGAAGCTTCCCACCCAGATTTGCTTAGATCTAGAAGCTTGGACTCCAGCTCTCCTACTTCAATGCCTTCTATTCTCTTCAAAACCACACAAACACCCTCATAAAGCTCAAACACACACACTCACACCCAAGCTGTAGAACGGAGGTAAGGGCACTCTTAGGTTTTTCTCTCTGGAAATGGTGGCCAGAAATGAGGCTATCATATTCTTATATAGGGGACTCACCCCAAATTAGGATTGCATTATGGGCCTAGTACGCCCTACGTACTATATGGTCTCTGCGTTGTATGCATGTTGACGACTTCGCTAAGCGTACCCTATAGTACGCCTTGCATACTCGTTTTTCACTCTTTTTATAATTAACGCCAAAAATGACAATAGCTTAAAAGGTCAAGATTCTCCAGGTATACCTGGACTCGGGATGTTACATTTTCCTTGGCTACTCAACCAATAAAATGGCCTATTGGGTTCTCATTAGATGTACAAGACTGGTAGTAGAAAGCTTCAATGTCAAATTTGATGACTAATATGTCCGCAACACTACTCTGTCAAGTGAAACAAAAGAAATCCTGGAAAGTGATATCACAGTCTCTTCGTGTCCCCTAAATATCGTTGAAATCAACGATGATGATCTTTATGTCCCCACAGAGATAACTCATCTCTCTAAAATTCTTGTGTCTCTGGTAGCTCAACAACAACACGTTGAAGTATCTGGTCCATCCTTATCTTAAGATGTGTCACTCAATACTTCCACCTCACCGGTTGTGGGGGAAAGTTGAACTCCTATTCTAGTGACAAGCATCGAGGTTCCAGTACTAGAAGATGATGCTCCGGTATCCATCCATAGAGTCAATAATCAATCTAATGTTTCTTCAGACTTTGAAGATGAAGAGGTATAGAACATTAACACATGATCAGATTCAAGGGTTATTACTCACTCATCAATCAAGGGGGAACCATATTCGATTCAAGGGGAACTCCCATCCTCAAGCCAGATGGAACTTCCTTCAAATGTTGCTCACAATCTTACACTACAAGATAATTCTGCAGGATGCTCCGAAGTCGAGGGGGAACTACCTCCTCATACCGCAGAGTCATCTGACATTGAAGATATTCCCTCCACCGCAGTGGTTGATCATCAACAACATCGTCTTCACATCTGGATGAAGATCACCCACCTCAAAACATTGGAAACCCATCCGCAGGTACACAAACTCGTTCCTCTAGTGATTTAACGGACTACTGCAACTATGCAACTTTCATTTCCTCAGTCGAGCCTCGAACCATAAAAGAAGAACTCATGGAGCCCGATTGGATCACTACAATGCAAGAGGAGTTAGGAAACTTTGAAAGAAACAAAGTATGGAAACTAGTACTGAAGCCAAAAGGTCACACAATCTTTGGTACTATACGGGTATACAAAAACAAGCATGATGAATCTGGTACGGTAATAAGAAACAAAGCAAGGCTAGTGCCTAAGGCGTTGAATAGGATGAAACATATGCCGCTATACCCAGAATGGAAGCAATACGCATTTTCCTAGCATATGCGGCACACAAAAATATCAAAGTACATAATGGATGTCAAAAGTGCCTTTCTAAACGGAGAACTAAAGGAATAGGTTTACTTGCAACAACCTCTAATTTTTTAGAGTCAAGAATTTCCAAATCACAACTACAAGCTAGAAAAAGCTGTATACGGTCATAAACAAGCTCCAAGGGCATGGTATGAGACTCTTTATGAATTTCTCGTCATATCTAGATACAAAAGAGGTGTGATTGAATCCACTTTGTTTAGAATAGCAAATGGTACTCACTTAATGCTCGTCCAAATATATGTGGATGATATCATTTTTGGATCCATAGATCTGGGTTTGGTGAATGACTTTGCAAAGCTCATGAAAAGTAAATTCCATATGAGCATGAACAAAGAGATTAATTTCTTTCTAGGATATCAAGTAAAACAAATCACTCATGGGATATTCATTCATCAAGAGAAATATACCTCTGCACCGCTAAAGAAATTCTTAATGGACAATTTTTCCTCAGCTAAGGTCCTAATGGTCTTCAGATACAAGATTTCAGCTAATCCTACCGGAGAATCAGTTGACCAAAAAAGTTATCGTGGGACGAGTGGGCCATTGATGTACCTCACTGCAAGTAGACTGGATATTGTCTTTGCAACATGTTGATATGCTAGCTACCAAGCGGATCCCAAAGTATCTCACTTGACCGCAGTCAACAAATTCTCAGATATTTCAAGGGGAAGTAAAGCGTTACACCTCTGGTACCCTGCAGGAAATGACTTTAGCCTTCAAGCTTTCACGGATGTGGATCATGGTGGATGTAGATTATATCGAATAAGTACATCAGGTGGATGCCAATTCCTAGAAGGAAGACTAGTCAGCTGTTCTTCAAGGAAGCAAAATTGTGTCTCGTTGTCTACTGTAGAAGCTGACCACGTGGCTACAGCTAGCTGTTGTTCCCAAGTTCTATGGATGAAGACTCAACTCATGGATTATGGATATAAAATGTTGTTGGTACTAATTTACTGTGATTCAGAGAATGATATAGCGACTTCTTATAATCCTATTCACCATTTGAATATGAACCACAATGAACTACAGTACTACTTCATCAAGAATCACATCCTCAAAGGTAACACCGAACTAATTTTTATTCCCGCTCATAAGGAAATAGCAGATGTTTTTACCAAGGAACTTGATCCTACAAAACTAAATACCTTTCAAGAAATGCTAGGAATGAGGAATTCAAACCCACAATTCTTTTTGAATTTATTGGGACTGTGGAACACATCTGGTCTCTAAGTGTGGCAGAATTGCTTCTTTTCAAAGTAAAACTCTTGAAGCATTTTCCCCACTACGGTTCTAGAATTATATATTAATTATATATCTTTTTAGTATACTCAATATACCGCAATCGTATATGATCTCTATATAGTACTTGGGTATTGTATTTCTTTTATTTCTAACCTCTTATCAACTGTTCCTTCAATCTATGCTACCTAGTCAAACTATAGTCTACCGCAGTCAACTGAATGCATCCGCAGTTTCAACAAATATCACCTCAGTCATCTGAACTCAACCGCAGATTACAATAAATGATTCGTCAATCACTTTTAAAAAATGAAACTTTTTTGTGCTACTTAATTTTATTCATCAAATACAAACATTCTTCAACCATTCATTTTGTCGCATACAACGTTTCAGTCTCTTTCAAATTCTCATTCCTTAGCCAGGCCTATTTTAGGATAATAGACAAATAAATCGTTTTCCCATAAAAAGCAATATTTTAAGATATTTTTTTCCCAACTAGTCATGCCTCATACTCATTTAGGGTCTAATCCGTTTCAACTTCCGCTTTGTCACAACAGATAAAAACCCCCTACCACATGATTTACAGGCATGTGATCATGGACCTAACACGCACTAAATGCTCCGTCTTTCAAGGAAATTAATTCATTCTTCTTTTCTTTATTTGTGGCTGATAATGTTAAAAACCCAAAGGTTTTTATCTTTAACAGCTATGAATAAATTAAATACAATACAATTTAAAATCTAGAGGTATAAAAACCCCCAATTTCTCCCAAGACCGCTTTACACTTTCTGAATCCATAAAGACGATCTTCATCTTCATCACCCTCTTACTAAAACTCTTTCCTGCAAGTTCTAACTTTTTCTTACTATAAACATGGTGAAATCGGGAATCTCCAAGAAATAGTCAAATGCTTATGGGTCTGCTCGTCCCACTGGTTCAGAAACTACCATCAAAGATTACTGTCTGTCCATAGCATCAAGCAACTTCAGAGCGATTTTTGAAGATCATCCATTGTACAATGAGGCACTCCAGCTCATGATCAAGTTTCTCCCAAAGTAACCTCTCTATGGTGCTTTCAACTCATTCACTGAAGTTGTTCCTCTACAAACTCTATTTAAATGCATCCTCTCTCCATTCCATCCAAACCACAATCTTGAACAAGTGCATCTAAATCTGGTTATTGACTCACTGGTTGTTCTAACCAAAGCCTAGTTTCTAGAAGAAATAAATCTTCGAGTTCTTCCGTTGACTAAGATCTACTCTCCCTACCTTAATGATGTGATTTCAACTTTGTATCAGATGGATTATCAGAAGAACTTGAAGGGAATCAGAGAATTCAAGAAGAATCAGCTCCCGGCGGTGTGGCAGTTTGCCTGTCACTTTGTGATCAGAAGTCATTCCGGCAGGACTGACAATATAGGCATCAAACTGCTAGATATTGTGTGGAGTTTCCTCATTGGTAACATGGTTAACTAAGGACAAATCCTATAGGATGATTTCTTGCAGTATATTCCAAAGGAGGATCCTCGAGAAGACGTAACTGAGCTCACTTTTGCTCGATTCTAGTCCCTATGCATCTCGAATCTACACAAGGATACCAAGCTCGATATGGGTGATGACTCGACACTTTTTGTCACTCGTGATTTGAAAAGGTACACTCCTTCAAAAGATCAAACAGCTGTTGGAAAACTTAGGAAATAACCTAGATATATTTTGGAGTCCCTTGGACTCATAGCTGTTGAGGTAGCTGACTGCATCATGGCTACGAGCGATATTGAACCATACCACTCTTCCCCGCCTAGACCAATTCTGACTACCACAACCCCTACTACAACCTAAGTTCCACCCAATACCAAAGTTCCTCCTACCACAGATCAGATTGATCAACCAAAATTCAAAAGGGTTCAACAAACTGTGACACCTAAGAAAGCTCCCCGCAACACTATAAAAAAGAGTGGTGCTCCGTCTAGAAAACATAAAACTGCAGGATCCTCTACTGCGATTCATCACTCAACATCTACCTCTCAGAATTCTCCAGTAAACATTAATGAAACTCATCATGAGTCCTCAGTTTCAGGTGATGTGTTCAAATGAAAGAAACTATAATTAACCCCAAGTCAAAGCCAAATGCGCACCACAACTCATACCGCAATCTCTCAAACGACTCCGGTAGTCCGTTGAGCTACTGCAAGCTCACCCATTCATACCCCATCTCACCACTCAGATACAATAAGTTTATCTATTTCATTTCAAAATATAGACACACCACCAGTTGAATCCTAAGTGGATCCCACTAGTTCGAATCGCCCTAAGGTCTCCAGGGCATCACAGTTACACTTTTTTGAGCCTGAGGAGTTGAACTCCATTTTTCTTCGATTCGCACAAACACTTCAAACACCATTCGCATAGCAAGGAAATCCTTTGTGAAAACCCGATATTTCCATTCTGAACAAACCATATCAAGACAATAGAGCTTAGAACAGGTTCAGTGAAATTCCAGACTTCGGGTATAAGTTTCACAGTTTTTCAGGATTTACACTTAAGGCGATATCAGGAGAATGGTTGCACTAGGGTTTTGTGCAACACTGTTATTCCAACACTCGGTTATATTAGAAATCATTTCGGGAATACAAATATTTTCTGCCAAAAATATCTCAGGACTATAAATAGATTTCTGAACCAAATAATTCATTAGTTACATTTCCAATTAGAGAAAAGCCAAATTCTCTCTCACGGATCTTCGGGTTTTTATCCCAAAACATGAGTACTTCAATCTAGTTGTATTATATAGCTTAGATTGTGCTTAATAACATCAAAATCACGACAGAACAACAAGATATGTGAGTTTACTCGCCAAGAACATCTTGGAGAGTAAACGCCATTTTGAAAGCCAAATGAGGCCTAGTCCTCCCTTAAGCCATGAAACTAGTTTGGACTAGTACACTAACTAGTTTAGGGATAGAAAACAAACTCAAACAACAAGATTTGAGAGTTTACTCCCCAAGAACATCTTAGAGAGTAAACTCCATTTGGAGAGTAAACTCCATGTTAAGGGCCAATAGTGTCCCAATGTCCCTCAAAGCCTTGGAAATGAACCCTGAGACTACCCATGAAATGTTTACACATCCAAAACAAATAAAATCAAGGGTTGAAAGTGAGTTCACGGCCAAAGAATTTTTTGGGCCGTGAACTCCATTTTAGGGTGTCAAAATGCCCTAAATGCCACCCTTAAGCCAAGACACTATCATAGCTTTTTACCTTGATGTGTCTAAGACACAAAACAACCAAAATACCAACACCCACAAGTGTTTACGGCCGCAAACACATGACCAAATGGTCCATGGGCCGTAAACTGAAGTTAGGGGTGTCTTGATGCCACAAACACTTCCAAGGGCTTAGGCATGAATTTAGAATGCTTCCTTATGACCTTTAGGACCCCCATAAGTATATTTGGCCATGAGTTTACGGTAGTAAACTCATTTGGGCCATGAACACTAAAAACTCCAAAGAAGGTGGTCTTTCTCATCCTATGCTAGAGCTAATGTCCCTAAATCATTCCCTAGCTTTCATACTTACACAAACCCATGAGTGACCATGTGTTTACGGCCGTAAACTCCCTTGGGCCGTGAACTCATGGTAGTAAAATCATTTGTGTGCCTTATACCTTCCTATTTTGAATCACATGTGATTCCAACACTTGGTTAAGGTGTTTCCTAGTCCCGGAAGGTGTTATCTTTCATATAGTTGTTATAAACAATATATTCATGTCATTATGTGTCCGTAAATATCATTTAGGACTTATTGTGTCTCGGGACTTCATTCGTGGAAATTTTCATCCCTACACGCGTACCCGCTAGAACCCCTCATAACAGGTGAGTTCATACCCCTTAATCAATGTTTTAAATGATTTTAAACGTTTTAATGGGGGGGGGGGGATACAAGTAGAAGACAATATGTTATTAAATCAATCTTATGTATTTTGTAACTATGTTTTCACTCAGTAGATTTCACATATTTCAAAAGGTGCCACATGAAGTGGTTTTCTATCTTAAAATACCTTGATAACAAAAGTATTAGTTTTGAAATGTTTATTAAAATGACATCAAGTCATTCTTAATTATTGTTCAAAATTCCTAGTTATCTTGCAAAACCATTATTTTACCTTCTTGAATCAAACTATACTTATGCACATATGTTCATTTATACGATAAAGATTATAGTTTTCATCGTTTGTTCAGTTATCCCACACCCTGGAGTATCGAGGGTGTATAAATCTACTTGAACAACCACTTACTTTTCCAGTTAATTATCATAGGGATAGTTAGAAGATATCAAACATTATTACTACTACAAGGAATCAAACAAGAGTCAGTTCATTCATGAGTCTATACCAATACCTTACATGATACATGAGTACACATACTTAGGATTACATGATACATGAATATGTTTACATATACTTACCTGTTACATGAACACACTTACATGAATACCATACAGGAACACTTTCACATAGGTGCATTATCCTGTATTCACTTACCTGGATACTTGTACTTAGGACTATGAGGATGATTTATTAGTACTTACTGTGTAAATTATCTTTCCTATCTCTATTCAATGGGATAGCTCGGCGGAAGTTACCATTCCGAACCCCATTGATTAGCACCAGTGGTCGATGACCATCTACGGAGGTCTAAGGTTACTACTTATACTAGGTAGATCGATAACCGGGGGATAACCCCTCCACCCACCTGCTGCTGCTATAGAGGACAAGTGGACAATCTTCGGATGTTCATTAGGTTATATCTTTCTCTTATTGCGATGTTGTGTTACTCCTAGTACCCAACGATGACACTTACATTAATACTTGTTCTGGACAATCTTCGGATGTTCATTAGGTTATATCTTTTGCTTATTGCGACGTTGTGTTACTCCTAGTACACAGCGATGACACTTACGTTAATACTTGTTCTGTACAATCTTCGGATGTTCATTAGGTTATATCTTTCGCTTATTGCGATGTTGTGTTACTCCTAGTACCCAGCGACAACACTTACAGTAGTACATTTTCCTGTTTACTTTATTTTGTCATACTTTCACATAAACGATGAGTTAGACTAAGTACTGTAGTACTAAACAATGAATGGAAAAACTATCATTTTACTAACAAAACATTCGGGTCTTGGTAGAAGACTACATTATTATAACAAAACATTCGGGTCTTGGTAGAAGACTACATTATTATAACAAAATATTTTGGTCTTGCTAGAAGACTACATTATCATAACAAAACATTCGCGTCTTGGTAGAAGACTACATTATTATAACCAAACATTTGGGTCCTGGTAGAATACTATATTTCATACTTATAGACAACAAGGGAATTTCTAGGGTTTTTCATACTTACAGCAACACTTTCATTAAAGGTTTGCATGGCCTTCATAATAGATTTTCATAAGCCAGACAATGACACTTAAATACTTATGAATTCACCAGCTATAAAGCTGATACTCGCTTTCAAAATAACTTGTATTCTCAGGTCATTAGTTAGACAGGTGCGATGGCCAGATTTTTGAGAAGACAAGACTCGCCTTATTTTGATTATTCATATTATTGTTGTACATTATGAAATAACACTCATGTATTAATACTTTACTTATAATGCAATGGATGATGTTGTTGCTTGTTTATTATATTACACTGTTGTGATACTGTACATGACGTCCTCCACCCCTGAACGTTTCCGCCGTTCGTGGTTTTGGGGTGTGACAGATTGGTATTAGAGCATTGTTTATAGTGAATTAAGTATATCAACCCATAAAAGATATACTAACTATAAACATATTGGGATTAAAACACTCTGTCTAAGAGTTTATACCTTTAAATAATAAAATATTTAACAAAGTATACGTGCCTGCATGCATACTAAAATCAGTGTCACAACAAAAAGAACAAAAGTATTACAATTGTTGAATATCACAAGTAAGCTTGGGGACATATGGTCAGCCTTGGGAATGGCATAGCCTGATAAACTATGCTATTCCGAGGAGTGATTAAAATATGCCCAAGAATGGTTGTGATATGGCAACAAGTCTTAAAACATACCAACACAACCATAGGGGTATTTGGTCTTACTGTAATTATCTTAGTCAGTTCGTCTATGTAGCTATTTCTTATATCCCCAAATTCTCGCGTAAGTAACATGGCTGGATTCCACCCCCACGACAACCTGTTCCTTCCGAACACGGTTATTGTTGGATGGTTTGGAGAAGAACCAGTTAATGATCATCCAATCCCTCTGAATGATCACCATGCTGAAGACCTTTCAGACGATGCCATCTCCGAACCCGAGGTTGAGAACCTACCCCATGCAGCTCCCTTTCCAATTCCTAACCCTCGTCCGACTTTTCACGGCCCGACGCCTGAGTGGGTGGAATGTTTGGAAACGTGGAGCCAAGGACAAGATAAGCCCATGCCATTTAATGGTGACCAAAGCTTCTATGACGTGAGCAATGGGGACTCAGCAGACAGAAGCATGCCAATTCTGATCCGAAGAGTTGCCCGAAACGAAATTCAGGGCAGGATAGCTCTACAACGTATCGCAGAAGTCGATGCAAATGGAGGAATGCATATGCTTCACACCAGTCACCTTGAACATGCTCGTGAGAGGTCTGAAAGAGACCATGAAACCCTGCTGCAAGCACTG
Organism: Lactuca serriola; assembly: GCF_051521515.1. NCBI lineage: Eukaryota > Viridiplantae > Streptophyta > Magnoliopsida > Asterales > Asteraceae > Lactuca > Lactuca serriola. The sequence continues at coordinate 217,265,176 of NC_136408.1, forward strand.
GCTGAATCACGAGCCGAAGTCATGGAACTTCGGGTATGCCAGAGAGCGTACGAAAGACACCTACTTGATGTGGAACGCCAATGGGCTGAACTGAGAGTTCACCAGAGGGATGACCGTTGCTAGTAGTAGATACTTTAATTTATTTTTCCTTGTTAGAAAGGAATCGTCCTTCTGTCTATGCCCGATGTGGTATTTTCTATGAAACTATCTTGTACTGTAAGTACTTTAGTTAGGCCCTTTATACTGTCAGGAACTATCTTCTCTGGTTATGATGTAAGACCTTTTTACAAGGTCATTTTCCCGAACCTATATGTCATGAATATCAAAGATATTGACAGTCGGCTAACTTCTGTGTCGTTCGTTATTCGAATACTCTTATCAGACTTTATTTAGAGTCTATTTGAAACAAGCTCTAGTCAAGTCATTGGATTATAGCCATTTAACTCCGGAGACATCTCCAAGTCTCTGGTAATGGTTGGATCATGTTATTCACCAACCAACAATACCTCGGCTCGAACAACAAACATCTTGAGACCATTGCATGAACTTACTTCCGATCTTTACTAGGACTGCATCATAGGGATGTAGGTCGAACTTTCCTGAACATACTTCCATTCCGTACTAGGACTGCATCATAGGGATGTAGGTCGAACCTTAGAGAACATACTTCTATTCTTTACATGATCGATCGAACTACGTCTAGGTTCAAGCATTTTTGCTCACAAATTCATTTTTCTTTTGGTGTAACAGAATCATGAATCCCAAGAAAAACGATCAACCCATCAACCCAACACCAACGCTTCAGATTGATGCAACTACCTTTCAAGCTGCAGTCTTGGCTGTCGTGTCAGCTGTTATGACCCACCTGAACGCTAACAACGCAAGTGTTAGCAGGATCACTATCAATCATTCCAATCCAAGTAACAATCCAACCCCGCAACGACCAACAAACTACCATGGTACCCCGAGTGTTGAGGCCAAGAGTAACAGCTAGAAGTTTTGGGCCAAAAGGAAGAACAAGTCGCTTCGAAGGGCGAATAAGAACACAGCTACGACATCTGCACCTCCTACTACCATTCCTTATGGTGCCCCAATTGTCCCTAAACCAGCCAAACTTTATGCTGGAATTCTTCCAAAATGCATTAAATGCAGTTTTCACCACCATGGACTTTGTAGGGAGATGCAGTGCTCAAATTGCAACAGGAAGGGGCATACAGCCCGTTACTGCAAGACTCTAACAGCTCAGCTTGCCCAAGTGCCAAACACCAGTGCGAACCAGGTTTGCTACGGTTGTGGCAAAGTAGGTCACTACAAAAGGAACTGCCCAGGGGCAGAAATTGCTGGCACAGACGAAAGTCTACTACCAACCACCGCCGAATGAGAGTCTACTCCGGACCCACGTTAATGTAATTTAGGCATTTCGTTGTAACAGACTTATGAACCCTCCCAAAACTAGTGCAACTAGAGTCTTATCTTTTGTGGGATCCTGTCAGTATAGGGATGCTCGTGCTGCGTATACTTGTCTTTTGTAGTATATCTGATTCGCAGCAATAGTCTTGTAGCAAATCTAAAGTACTGTAACTCTAATCATGGTTGCACGGTTGTTTTTGTCTGTAAACATTTTATGCTCAAATATAATGTCTTTAAGTTTCTGTAGGATACCGACATTATCATACGACTCGATTCAATTCGATCCTCGCAATACCAGCTTCATAAGTACATCTCTTTCTCAGTAAATGTCTTTTAGCGAAGCCGTCATATCAGAACACTGAAGTACTCATACAAGGAGTACCTTATAGTTCTTTTCCTTTCCGAAGGAATCCCTACAGTATTACTCGTGCAGTACGTCAAGTTCAATTCCAAGATTCATATGGTTGATCTATCACTGAAGAAGGTATACAAGAGAGTGATATATAATCAATGTTCTATAGGTTTAGAATTGATGATTCCACTTTAACTTCTTTTCCCGCGATGGGATGTGAGATTAAGGAAGAATCAGTTATTCGACTACCTTTTCAGTCTTAATTATATACAACTCGTATACACGAAATTGTGATCCTTGAATCACGTATGAATTCTAATATGAACTTCAGCACAGAGACTGTCCAGGAGTACGAGTAACTGCATTAAAATAGGAACAAACATAGAACCCAATATGACTGTTATAACCAGATCGCCTTACAGTCTAAAAACCTACGGAAGATACAAGAACAGCCCAGACAACACAGCGAACTACTCTACAATAGAATTATAAGACCAGGCTTCTCACCCTTGAGAGCTCTGGTCTTATTCTTACCAGAAGTCGATGGAGTGCATTTTATGTACCTCGACGACCGGAGACTTCATTAAGATTTCCTTTAGAAATCGTTGTCTCTGCCTCGCATAGACGAATTGATTGGGCAAACACAGGGAAATAATTACTTTAGAAATGGACCTGAGATCCGAATATCACCAGTTCGAGTGTTAGGGAAGGATGTCCTAAAGACTACCCTCCGAACTCGATGCGGATACTTCGAGTCCGTAATGATACCCCTCGGATAGGACCAATATGCCCATAGTATTCATGAGCTGAATAAGTAGAGTACGCCTTTCTTACTGGGATTAGTTCGTCATTTCTCCATGTAATGACTACTTGTCTACCCTCGTAGTAAGAAAGAACCCATAGAAACATTACCCTCATAGATACTTTCTGCAAAGTTCTCTGAACAAGGGTTTTGGAATTTAGAGTAAAATTTCATGAGACACACTTTTAGTGTTGTGGGAATTCTTGAGTACTCTGTCAAATTATCCAAAACCGTTGGGAATTTGTCGACACCATAGTCACCGACGGAAAATTCGCCAAATTCTAGGTCTTACAGACCTACTATAATAGTCCATTCGGAACTCCCCGTAAACTTCAGGAACCCTTTCGACTTTGACCCAGCAAGGGATGGCCCTTGACTGGGAAGTAAGCAAGAGGAAGAACATTTGGAATTCCAAGTGAGAGACCAAATTCTTTAGGAAACCTCACTCTAGGAACGGCTTAATACGCTTCGTAAAGCGTGGAAAGCTAAAATCCAATATAGTTAGGACCTCCGAGATTCTTACCAGAATCGGTCCTGCGTTTCACAAACTAGACCTACTCTGCGAACTCAGTAACGTACATTTTCCCCTTCGCGCCTCGAACTAGAAACGGTATCCTTCCATTAGGACTTTCGTAATCCCTCTCGACGAGATCGAGATTTACGAGATCCTTGCCTTCGTATTAGAACCGTAGTGACTCTCTACCGAGAGGTCAAGCGGACGAAGCAACACCGTCGCCCATTAGTGAAGGTTCGTTGGGATACCAACCGAGAACCCGATTTCACTTGGGAGCGCGAGAGAAAATCGATTAGGAAGTTTTCACCTAACGACTCGATCATTCGTACATACTTCCTTGCCTAAATTCTAATTTCGGGACGAAATTCCCTTTAACAGGGGGATGATGTGACAACCCGAAATTTCCATTCTGAACAAACCATATCAAGACAATAGAGCTTAGAACAGTTTCAGTGAAATTCCAGACTTCGGGTATAAGTTTGGCACTTTTTCAGGATTTACACTCAAGGAGATATCAACAGAATGGTTGCACTAGGGTTTTGTGCAACACTGTTATTCCAACACTCGGTTATATTAGAAATCATTTCGGGAATAAAAATATTTTCTGCCAATAATATCTCAGGACTATAAATAGATTTCTGAACCAAATAATTCATTAGTTACATTTCCAATTAGAGAAAAGCCAAATTCTCTCTCACGGATCTTCGGGTTTTTATCCCAAAACATGAGTACTTCAATCTAGTTGTATTAAATAGCTTAGATTGTGCTTAATAACATCAAAATCACGACAGAACAACAAGATCTGTGAGTTTACTCCCCAAGAACATCTTGGAGAGTAAACTCCTTTTCGAAAGCCAAATGAGGCCTAGTCCTCCCTTAAGCCATGAAACTAGTTTGGACTAGTACACTAACTAGTTTAGGGACAGAAAGCAAACTCAAACAACAAGATTTGAGAGTTTACTCCCCAAGAACATCTTGGAGAGTAAACTCCATTTGGAGAGTAAACTCCATGTTAAGGGCCAATAGTGTCCCAATGTCCCTAAAAGCCTTGGAAATGAACCTTGAGACTACCCATGACTTGTTTAGACATCCAAAACAAATAAAATCAAGGGTTGAAAGTGAGTTCACGGCCAAGGAAGTTCTTGGGCCGTGAACTCCATTTTAGGGTGTCAAAATGACCAAAATGCCACCCTTAAGCCAAGACACTATCATAGCTTTTTACCTTGATGTGTCTAAGACTCAAAACAACCAAAATACAAACACCCACAAGTGTTTACGGCCGCAAACACATGACCAAATGGTCCATGGGCCGTAAACTCATGTTAGGGGTGTTTTGATGCCACAAACACTTCCAAGGGCTTAGGCATGAATTTAGAATGCTTCCTTATGACCTTTAGGACCCCCATCAGTATATTTGGCCATGAGTTTATGGTAGTAAACTCATTTGGGCCGTGAACACCTCAAAAACTCCAAAGAAGGTGGTCTTTCTCATCCTATGCAAGAGCTAATGTCCCTAAATCATTCCCTAGCTTTCATACTTACACAAACCCATGAGTGACCATGAGTTTATGGCCGTAAACTCCCTTGGGCCGTGAACTCATGGTAGTAAACTCATTTGTGTGCCTTATACCTTCCTATGTTGAATCACATGTGATTCCAAAACTTTGTCAAGGTGTTTCCTAGTCCCGGAAGGTGTTATCTTTTATATAGTTGTTATAAACAATATATTCACGTCATTATGTATCCTTAAATATCATTTAGGACTTATTATGTCTTAGGACTTCATTCGTGGAACTTCTCATCCCTACACGCGTACCCGCTAGAACCCCTCACAACAGGTGAGTTCATACCCCTTAATCAATGTTTTAAATGATTTTAAACGTTTTAATGTGGGGGGGGGGGGGAATACAAGTAGAAAACAGTATGTTATTAAATCAATCTTATGTATTTTGTAACTATGTTTTCACTCAGTAGATTTCACATATTTCAAAAGGTGACACATGAAGTGGTTTTCTATCTTAAAATACCTTGATAACAAAAGTATTAGTTTTGAAATGTTTATTAAAATGACATCAAGTCATTCTTAAATATTGTTCAAAACTCCAAGATATCTTGCAAAACCATTATTTTACCTTCTTTAATTAAACTATACTTATGCACATATGTTCATTTATATGATAGAGATTATAGTTTTCATCCTTCGTTCAGTTTTCCCACACCCTGGTGTATCGAGGGTGCATAAATCTACTTGAACAACCACTTTCAAGTTAATTATCATAGGGATAGTTAGAAGATATCAAACATTATTACTACTATAAGGAATCACACAAGAGTCAGTTCATTCATGAGTCTATACCAATACCTTACATGATACATGAGTACACGTACTTAGGATTACATGATACATGAATATGTTTACATATACTTACTTGTTACATGAACACACTTACATGAATACCATACAGGAACACTTTTACATAGGTGCATTATCCTATATTCACTTACCTGGATACTTCTACTTAGGACTATGAGGATGATTTATTAGTACTTACTGTGTAAATTATCTTTCCTATCTCTGTTCAATGGGATAGCTTGGCGGGACTTACCATTCCGAACCCCACTGATTAGCACCAGTGGTCGATGACCATCTACAGAGGTCTAAGGTTACTACTTATACTAGGTAGATCGATAACCGAGGGCTAACCCCTCCACCCACCTACTGCTGCTACAGAGGACAAGTGGACAATCTTCGGGTGTTCATTAGGTTATATCTTTCTCTTATTGCGATGTTGTGTTACTCCTAGTACCCAGCGATGACACTTACATTAATACTTGTTCTGGACAATCTTCGGATGTTCATTAGGTTATATCTTTTTCTTATTGCGACGTTGTGTTACTCCTAGTACACAGCGATGACACTTACGTTAATACTTGTTCTGTACAATCTTCGGATGTTCATTAGGTTATATCTTTCGCTTATTGCGATGTTGTGTTACTCCTAGTACCCAGCGACAACACTCACAGTAGTACATTTTCCTGTTTACTTTATTTTGTCATACTTTCACATAAACGATGAGTTAGACTAAGTACTGTAGTACTAAACAATGAAAGGAAAAACTATCATTTTACTAACAAAACATTCGGGTCTTGGTAGAAGACTACATTATCATAACAAAACATTCGGGTCTTGGTAGAAGACTACATTATTATAACAAAATATTTTGGTCTTGCTAGAAGACTACATTATCATAACAAAACATTCGGGTCTTGGTAGATGACTACATTATTATAACAAAACATTTGGGTCCTGGTAGAATACTATATTTCATACTTATAGACAACAAGGGAATTTATAGGGTTTTTCATACTTACAACAACACTTTCATTAAAGGTTTGCATGGCCTTCATAATAGATTTTCATAAGCCAGACAATGACACTTATATACTTATGAATTCACCAGCTATAAAGCTGATACTCGCTTTGAAAATAACTTGTATTCTCTGGTCATTAGTTAGACAGGTGCGATGGCCAGATTTTTGAGAAGATGGAGCACAGACAAGACTCGCCTTATTTTGATTATTCATATTATTGTTGTACATTATGAAATAACACTCATGTATTAATACTTTACTTATAATGCAATGGATGATGTTGTTGCTTGTTTATCATATTACACTGTTGTGATACTATACATGACGTCCTCCACCCCTGAACGTTTCCGCCATTCGTGGTTTTGGGGTGTGACATCCTTCGGCCTTAGCCAGAACTAAGCCGACACCAAACTGGACTTCAAGTTAAGGAGACCGAGGAAGCTCGGGAAATCCTATTCCACCAATGTTTCATAGAAGTGGTCTAGGCATAGGGAACACAATTCTGGAAGGAACCACAAACCCGAGGGACACCTCGGTGCGATTTAAAGGTATTGAATTTGTTTGTTTAGAAGATTCTTGGTCTCGGTATCGTCCAAACACTGAGTCCAGAATTAGGAAATTTGAAGTTCTTCAGAGGGCAGTCCAAGCAAGAACAGCCCAACAGAAACAACAACAATAGAAAGATGAAGCACATTAAACGGTAGCCAAGTACTAGCCAGACACTTTTAACAATGCCAATACTATTCATGATGTCTTGCAAATTCAAGATTGGGTATCTCAGACGGAAGCTACTATGGAACAAGCTCAAAACCTTCAAGGTGGTGCTGGACAATCAACACCTCCCCCAACTACTGAAAATCATGATTCTAATGGTGATGGCACCGTAGTTGAGATCAACTCAGGTTCAATGTTTTAACTTGATGACATTGATCTCGATGACGTTCAGCAGCCCCCCCAAATCTGATGAATTTTTAATGGTTTTTTATGATGAAGAACCTAGTGGATCCTAACACCCACTTTAAAACCCAAGGCAAAGAATAACAAGAACTGGTTGTTACAACAAAAGAGTTACTTTCTCTTCAACCAAAAGTCAACCTAATCATGGCCATAGTCACGACCAGCCAACTACAAAGCATAGAGACCCCTACCCCGTAGTCTTTAGCTGAGAGAATGGAAAAATTGGAAACAAGAGAAAGATTAGCCTCAGAACCCATCTTTCTAAAAATTGAAATGGGTATTCCAGCCCTGGATAATAGTCACACTGTTGATCACAAGAAATTTATGGCAGCTACTGGAAACCTCATCAAAGAGGTAACCGCATTGAAAGATGACTTCAATACTTCTTTTAAAAAATAGGTGACCCATTACAAACAACTGGTAGAAGAAACCCACAACTCATATGAATCTACCATTCCAGTTCTTCAGTCAACAATCAATGGTTTAAGGCGTTCCCTCACTGCTAATTCAAGTATTGATGAGATTCTTCGATTGACCAAGGAGATTAACAAACTGCTGTTCAACACTGTAATTCCCAACAATCTTCAAATCTCTAAATTAATCAAGTCTCAATTCAACCATACTTTCTCCAAAATTGATGGCCTTAAACAATGGTTTGAGGAACAACAGTTACATGTCTCGTCAAAAGGGGGAAGTGAGTCCCCACTACACTATCATCGACATCTCAATAAAAGTCATTCAAATCAATCTCCTCCAAGAATCCCAAGTCATGGCCCAATCCATCAAAGGATTGTAACTCCACAACCTTCTCCAAGATAACCAACTCATGTACCTTCTCCAAAACAAACTCCATCGCAACAATCCTCGAATGAAACTCCCCTTCAATTCAAAAACATAGAACCTACCGTGTCCTCGGATCATAAAAATGACACCCAAGCTACTAGTTAATGAAAAAGGGATTGGGGAGCTACTATGTTCATTGAGCAGATATGGAAGCAACATGGTTTCAATACAACCATGGATGAAACCTTAATCAACTCTTGGATTGATCCCTCCAGAAGACTTCTTGATGATGATTACATACCTATCTTTACATATGTTAAAACTCCATCCAATGGATATTAGGATATTCCTATCTCACCCAACGCCAATTTTTCCATAGTCTTTGAGCCTTTTGATCTAAGTCTTCTTGAGGATCAAAGACTCCCTCTCAAATTTGAACGCTTGAATCAGTTTCATGCTAAGCATGGGACTACCTTTGAAAACATTTGTTCGAATGACAAACCATCCGCAGTGAAGAATTAAAAAGAGAGAAGATTCATGAAGACTGACTTTGTTCAATACACACTCACAAGAAGAGGTGATGATTACAGCAGGACGCAGGCTGACTTCCCCATCATGAATCCTGAAGAAACGTTCCTGATTGCCAGAGTCTTCCAAATCAAGTCGGAAAAGCACCCAAAGATGAAAATTGCTTATGAGAAATCTCATGAGTTTCTCAAGGCACTTGTTTTTGACTTCGGCAACATAGATGTCGATATCCACCCAACGCTTTCCAAGAAGGTTAAAATTCCACCACTTAAAACTGCACCAGGCTTCACTAAAGGCTACCAAGAAATGTCTCTCGGTGCAACCAACTTTCCTGAGTTAGGAGTTTAGTTCATGAAATCCAACAGTGGCATCAAATACTTCATTCATGTTACTGCTATGCATAAACTAGCCCGAAAGCAACTGGAAGTGACTCTGACTTAGTTTCAAAGGTCCAAAAACACAACAGATGAGGTGAAGTATCAAATAACAAGAAGAATTAACTGGATGGGCTAGTGGATCCTCGTCAAATTCTTGAAACTTGATAAGTGAAGAAGTAAGTTGTAGAGGTCACTTTGGGTGAAAATGTTGTTACATAAAGTGACCCACTATACTAATCCATAATCATTATGTCTAACACAATCAACCTTATCACCGCAATAGAGATTTCCCTAACGTAGTTGATGTTTTGTGTTGGACCGCAACCTCTCTACCGCAGTGAAGATTTTTGTTACATCAACTGACTTGTCATATCGGCATTTCATTTTCCAATGAACCTTTCATGGTTCCTTAGGGGTTAGTAGTTTATTATAGTTTATTCATGATGTAACTTTATGGAACTCTATAAATAGAGTCTCCATCTTCATGTTTCGATACACATCTCTTTATCTCTTCTCCTTATCATATATCCTATTGATCTTTCTGAAGTTTCGCTCTAAAATATTTAGATCATTTTCTTATATCTCTATCTTCGATGATCCTATTCAATTTAAACTGGTCACGCATACTAACATGTGTTTGATTGCAAACCTCGTTATGAATCAGTTTGGTTTATACTTGATATAACTTGTTGTCATTTACGTTTCCTTTCATTTTCAGCACTTTATAATTCCCCAACTAACTACCTAACAAATCTAACTTATTACTGTTGAGATTTTATGATCATTTGAGATTAACTTATTATGCAACTATACTCTTTTACTAACGTTTGTTCAAGTGTTTCTCCCAAAGTTTTCTCTCAACACCATGGTTTTCGGGGTCTTTAAGTTTCTTGGTGAGATCCTGAATTATCGGGATCAATATGTGGATTATAGGGATCTTGGTTTTCGGAGGGATCCTTAAGGAAGATCCTAGATTGGCTAAAGCATCAACTTCAACATTTTCTTCTCTAGGAACCTGGTTTGGGCTGAATGTTTCGAATTATGAGGCTAGGTTTTTGAGCATTTAGAGCTATAGAGCTAGATTTTCTCCTTTCACTGTGTAGGATCCGTTAAAAGGGTTAGTTAGTAGTAAAGAATCGACAAATAGCTGAAGATCCTTGATTTGAAGCTCCTTGGCTAATTGTAGTCCCATGATCAGTGCCTCGTATTCTGCTTCGTTGTTGGTTGCATTGAATTCATAACTGATTTCTTGGGGTACGATGTCCCCCTATGATGATTTTTGTATGATATCCAAGCCAGTTCCTCTTTGGTTCGATGCACCATCTATGAATAGCATCCAACATCCCACGTTTTTCTCTTCTAGAAGTTTTTTGTCTTCTATTTCATCTTCGGCTCTTAGATCATCCCTAAATTGAGCCACAAATTTTTTTAATGCCAGGGAGTTTATGGAGGATCTTGGTTTTCTCAAAACATCCTTACTCGGATAGTTAGCTCTTACAGTTATAGGGTGTGCATCAAATTATTGTGTTAACTTAGTATAAGTTTTTAGCAATGTAAGTATAAGCTTTTCATGATGAAAGTACATGATCTCAGGATCCAAGAGACTTTCACTTATGTAGTATATGGGATGTTGGTTCCCATAGAGATCCTTGGCTAGTACATCTGTTACTGTGTTTGCGGATATTGAGAGGTGAAGAAGGAGTGGTTCCCTATCTAGTGGTTTTACCAACAGGGGTGGTGAGCTTAAATAAATTTTAAGCTCATGGAAAGCATCTTCATGTTCCCGGGTCCACTCTAATCTTTTGTTCTTCTTCAAGATGTCGTAGAAAGGCTTGTATCTTTCTGAGGATCTTGAGATAAATTTGTTTAGGGTTGCCTCTCTTCCTATTAATCTCTGAATATCCTTTGTGGATTATAGGATCCTGAGATAAATCAAGGATGGCCTTGATTTTTTTTAGGCATGCTTCGATTCCTATTTTAGTCACCATGTATCGGAGTAACTTACCCAATCTCACCCCAAAGTGCCCGTTCTGAGAAGTTTTTCTAGTTCTTCTTGTATAACTTATTCTCTTTCAAATGTAAATTTCCTTCTCTTATGGTGTATTGGCCTGAAGGATCGGTCAATGTTAAGTTTATTGATTATTATGCTTTTCTCAATACCTGTCATGTCCTAATGTTTCCATTCAACCATTTTGCTTCTGGCCTTGAGTAACTTTATGAGATCCTATTCAACTTGTTCAGGCATTGAGGATCTTATCAGAACTTTGGCTTCAGGATACACAAGGTTCAAGGGCACTTCTTTTATGCCATGCTCTCTTTCTTCAAACATGCCTTGTGCATCATATGTGAATTGCTATGCTTGTCATAGTACTGTTGAGGGTTTCATCAAAGTCTTGTAGCGTTCCTTGGATTCTTGTTTGTCTCCTATGATCTTCATTGTCCCCCATGGGGTGGGCATCTTTACGCATTGGTGATATGTCGATGGAACGACCTTCACTCATGGATCCACGGTCAACCTAATATGAAATTATAAGAGGATAATGTGTTAATCACACACCAATGTTGTACAGAGTGTAACCCCTTTATGTAGATTGGTTGCTTTATCTCGCCAATAGTGTGCTTATTTTCTCTGATGAAGCCGATTAGGAACTTGCAACTATCTCAGGCTCCGGGATGTTCATTCCTTTTAATGTGTCTAGGAGTATGATGTTCACTGAGGATCCTCTGTCGGTGAGGATCCTTTTGATGAAATGTTTGGCGATGTACAGAGTGATCACTCATTTGTTATAGTGAGGATCCTGGACGTCTTGTCTATCCGCTTCGTCGCAGGTGACCTCCTATAGGTTAGCGATCGTTGTCTTTTTTCGTGGTCTATTTTCCTTCTCCATTTTGGATACTTTGGCCTGCCTTTTTGCTATAGAGTAGGAGCTACCACAAATGCCAGATCCTCAAGAGATCACATTGATCAAATTGGCGTCATCCTAGAGGGATCCTAGTCTTTCGAGGATCTTCTGAGGATCCTGGTTTTTTCTTTGGATTTTTCCTTTCTTCTCCCAAGGATTTCTTAGAGGTATCCTTTGCCCATGATGTAGTTGATTTCCTTTCTGAGATTTATGCAATCGTCAATGACGTGACCAAACACATCATCATAGGCACACCATTTGGACTTGTCCTTCCAAGAAGTGGATTTTTTCTCCTTTACATAGCCATCTGCATTTGTTTCCAAGATCACACTTGAAATATCCAAAGAAAATCAATACTTATTAATTTTAATGAAATCTTCTTCGTCCCCTTCATCTTAAAGGGCAATAACCCTGTGATGGTCGGGTTTGGGGTAACGCTTTGACTAATAGGAACTTTAGGCAGAGGAGTCGGCCTTCCTATTGGGGTGATCATAAGAGCTTGGTGGGTTATTGTTGGATGAGGTGTCTATGCTCATACCTATAATTTGTATATATTTGAATTGATTGTAGCACAGTCCTTTTGGGTTGCCTTCAAACCTGGAAATTAAATAGGATAACTTTAAGAGAGAGAGGAATGATTTATTAATTTATTACTTGGTTAATAAATTAATTAGAAATGAAAATAAATGTTTTATTAATGTATTATGGATATAATATATTAATTAGAAATCATATTGTTTAATTAAAATTTAATCAGAAATTAATTTCGAATTAATTTTGAGGTTAAAGGAATTAATTGAAACTGCAGGGACTAAAGGTGACAATGTTCAATTGTTGAGCATTGTGCAATTCTACAACCTCCATATAGTAGGGGGAACGAATTTTAGATGCTCTTAGGGTTTCCTTGGGCTCTAAGGGTGCCTTGGATGCCTTTGGAGGAAGTTAAGGGCATATGGTTATCTTGGATACACCTAACTTATCCAATACCTTCCTAACACCTATCTTGGATATCATCCATACACTCCTCCAAGAGGCTTAGAGCCGAAATTCTTTTTCCCTTCTCTCTCTATAGTATTCCTTGGTTGCTTGAGTTTGTCTATGAGCCATTAGAGGCACGACACTTGTGACGCATGCTACCAAAGGTCTTTCAAGCTAGGATTCAAGATTGTTTACAATAACAATCTTAAAGGTATGTATTATAACCCTTTATTATGTGAATTTTGATTATACACTAGAGATCTAGGGTTTATACATTTGTGTTCAAGTTTGCATGTTCAGTTAAAGAAAACTTAGATCTAAACCATTAGGGATGCATGTACACATAGGAATTGTTGTTTTGCTCAAAACCCATCTGTGGTATCAGAGCCTAGGATTATATTTTTGTTTAATAGATGCAATTGTGATCATTTTCAAAGGAGAAGGGAATAGAATCGAAATTCTATTCAATGAACTCGTCGACTTGTTAATAGAACTCGTCGAGTTTGGTCCTCCAACTCGTTGAGTTGGTGTGTCTTATGGTTAATATTTGGTAATTATCTTTTATTAAATCAACCAAAATCCGATTTTTTGGTAATAATAGATAATTAAATATGGCCTAAATGTTAGGAGATAAATATAAATTGGGTAATGTTGATATTATTTGATTATAATTATCCTTATTGATATGATTAATAATTTAATTAATTGTTTAATTAAAGGATAATTGATATATCCATAATTAGTTATTATTAATTAATTTGATTACTAATTAAAGTTAATTTTACGGTGGTTTTAGATTTAAATTAAAAGTTTGATTTTTGAAATTAAAATGTAAACCCTAAATTACATTCTTATGGATTTTGTTAATAATTTAATTAAATGATTAACTAATAGATAATTAAGGTTTAAATTTGATTAAATTAAAATTTTAAACCTTAGTATTTTAATGTTTAAAATACACCCTTATTTATTGTAAAATTATATATATATATATATATATATATATATATATATATATATATATATATATATATATATATATATATATATATATATATATATATATATATATATATATATATATATATATAAGAAAACTTAATCTTACCGTTAGTAGACCTCATTCACGAAGCTGGTGTATAAGGGCAGTTTAAGGAAGCGACCTATAAAATGTCCGCCATTGGGTATCCAGTCTTACCCACCGCTCTCTTGACTAGTGGATGGTTGTTAGCCGAAAGGGTGTGATAGGACACTGAATTCTCATTAATAAGTATAATGAGTCTTAAAGTAACTAAATAATTTTTCTAAAAAATCTCACTCTTAGTTACTTTAGGAAAAAATATGAATTTGATGCTAACCCATGAAATTGCACATTGCACCTTATTGGTCATTAGTGGAGCGTGTGTGGTTAACCAACACACTAATGTGGGACTAATCATGTTGGCAATGGGTCGTAAATTATCATTGATTAATGGAGCATATGTGGTTACCCGGCGCATTAATTAGATGATAAATGAAATTGAGAGTACCAAGCATCCCAGTAAAAAATTAAGAGCATAATCGAGATTAAACGTGCCATTGAATAGTTTCATGAATCTCAAAAGATCTAGGAGTTTCCTAAGATTGAAATTTGTAAACACTTTACCTACCTAAAATAGATTCAAATTTGATTATGACATCCCTCTTCAGAATTCGAATAAAAAATATGGATCCTAGCTTTAATTTAATATTTTGGGTTAGTAATTAAGGATTAATATCAACTATCTTGAATTCTCTTTTCTCCCTTTATAGATGTCGAGTCAAGATAATATTGGTTCTCCTCGTTCTTCTAATAATGGTTTTCCCTTATTTGAAAATGATCTTCCACACATTGGTCAAGGTGAAAGAGTGTTCCCTTCTTCAAGCAATGGTGGGACTAGAAATCATGCTTCTCTAACTCTTCCTCCACCTCCTCCAGTAATTTTCCCCGAGCCACGTTTTCTTCAAGCTGAAAAATACGAAGTCACTCTAGCCCTATTGCCTAGTAAACATCAAGATGGAAAGTCTATATGTGCGCATGTTCTGAAAATGAAATTTGACATTGACATATTGGGAATGTTGGGTATCGTTTTCCCAAGGGAGCTGGCAATTCATTTGGTTCTACTTTCGCTTCTTGACTGATATAGTTAGTTCATTAAAGACTTCTATGACAGGGACCACGATGTGACCCTAATCAATCTGACATATATATTGATTGATGTTGCAGCAGAAATGCTCAAGAGCACAAATCAAGCAAATATTTTTGCAGGATCTGTCTCCCAAGTTTGCATGGATGTTATAAACGGCAACATTGGTTGTCTGGAAACGATTTCTCTTCCTAATGGAAAAGGATCGGCCAAGGTCAAACTGTTTGACCATATGGTAAAGAGAAAGGCTAATCCCTAGATAGTCCCATGTGCTATTCCTAAAAAGTCTATATGTTTCCATTGCCAATTGAAGGGGAGTTGGATATGAAGCTGCCCAGAATACTTAAAAGATCTCAAAGATGGTAAAGTCATGTTGTATGACTCTACTTCATGTACATCCACTATCTAACTCTATTTTATTAAGATCCTATTCATAGATTCTTAATACATGATGTGATAGTCACATATTGATGTTTTTGCATGATCTAAGAGAAAGAAGGAAACTTAATAAGAGTAAGTCGAATCTGATTGTGAGAGATGGATTTTGGTCGCATGGTTTAATGATCAAATTTTAGAAGCTGCTGCATAGGAGTTATGATAGATTAATATATTGCTTAGGAAATATCTAGAAACATAGTTTTCATACATTTGCATTGTAAGCACAAATTTGTCCGCTTATTATCAGTAAAAGTGAATTTTTGATTTAATTACTTTGTATTTCCTTGCAATGGCATTTATGAGAATTGTTGGTTCTATTTCTATTATTAGCAATGATTAAATGTGGATTGATTCTTAATTATATCGTTTTTGGTAATGTGATGATTAACCAAGTGAAAACGGAATTCTCATCACGCAAGTTTCAGTTGGATAGAAACTTGGAGTCATACAATTCGAAGTGTGTGATGTATGAGAATCTTGATCATTCGAAGATAATGACTAATTTGTTGATCACATGTTTATGTGAGTCAAGTGAAGGACTAGAGGATCTGGTACACATTGATGTGGACTATTAAGATCCACCGCAAATAAAAATAATTCTATTTGTCATGGTTTACTAATGGATTAGTAAACATGATTGTGTTTATAAGATTAAGCATAACTCTAACACTTAGAAAGGTTTCAAAGAGTGGCAGAACGAATAAGAAGAATCTATTAGGCGGAGAGATAAAAGTGTCTCCAATCTAAAAGGAAAATACTTTAGTATCGTGTTTTGTGATCATCCTTAAGGAACAATCTCATAATTGATCCTAGAAGGACATCTTAGTGCATTTATATGACTAAGAAGAGGAATTGAATATTGGTGAAATGGTTTAATTGAGAGATGAGTCATTTCGTTCATGTTTTAGAGTTATACTCTAGTAACTATAAATCGTATCTTGAAGCTTATTTCAAACTAATTAGGTATATAACACCTCATGAAATGTGGAGTAGAAATGTTTTCTTACTCTAGCACATTCCAAATTGGTAGTTGTGATGTTTTGGTTAAAACATAGGATAAACTAAGACCAATTATATGAAGTGTTCTCTTGTCAAGAATCCTTACTAACTTTTGAATATTCGTTTTTCTCATCAAAGAATGTTCCTTTAAGAGATAAAACTTATATGTCAATACATTAGTGGGAGCCTTATTGATCTTGAAAAGTTTCAGGAATAAATCGAGAATAAACCTTTTAGTTATCACTAGCACACGGCCTAAGGTTGATAACCTATCGTGTTAAGTTGACACATTCTTGTTTCTGTGCACCATCATGTTGTGTTGATAATGCTTATGAGTTCTATGGTTCTCATTTGACTGTAAAAGGCAGAGCACATTTGTCAATGATAGTACATTGGTCATTGGAAGCTATCTGCTTAAATAACACGGAAGCATTGGTAGGCCCACGTGCTACAATAGGGCAAGAAATTAAGAACAAGCAAGGTCATTCCATGAAAGAAAAACATAAAATTAATTTTGGTTATGTCCTCTACTTTATCTTATGATTGAAGGTTGGAATTGATAGATTCACATGGATAGGAACATATACACCATAAAATCTAGGTGGCAAAATATTTAACTCTTGTTCATGAAAATTATTACGAGGAAACACTTTAGATAGTATATTTTAAGGATTTTATAAATATCATTATGGTTAGAAGTTGTGATGATTGCGTTTTCAAATTCACATATGATTAGAACATCCCTTTTCATAGTTCGAATTGTGAGAAATGGCAAAAAATAGTTTGAAATTTCAGGACTTATAGTTATAAGTTTTCAAATGGTTGTAACACACACATGCTATCTAGTGGGAGCATAACTGTTATGCTAATAATAATATAAGTGTTATGCTAGTAGTAGCGTAATTGTTATGTTAAGTGTTGCATGTTGGCAATACTATTCGTAGGAAACCATGTTCTCAAATTTGCAAAATTGCAAAGTTTGGGAAATGTTTTGCTACAATAGAATTAAGGGAGAAGACATTTATACTTCATTTAATATATAAAAGTTTATATTGAAAGATTTAATAGAACTTAGTCTTGGACACATATGTCACACCCCAAAACCAAGAACGACATAAACGTTCTAGGGCGGAGGACGTCATGTACAGTATCACAACAATGTAAAGTAGTAAACAAGCAACAACATCATCCATTGCATTAATACTAGAATTATTATACAAGTGTGTTCTGTCAAATTTTGATAAACACTAAAGCATAAATCAAAATGAGAGATGAGTCTTGCACGAGCTCCATTTTCTCTAAACCTTGCATCGGTACCTGTCTATAGATTACCTGAGGATACAAGTAATTTTGAAAGCGAGTATCAGCTTTGAAGCTGGTGAGATCATAAGTATTTTAGTGTCTTAATTTGTATGTAAGAAATTGTTTGTAAATGAACTGTAAGTATGGAAAAATGTAGATGAACTGTAAGTATAAAAATGTTTGTAAAACAACTGTAAACGTTTGAAAAACCCTAGAAATCCCTATGATTCCTACTTTTATATAAAGGTGTCTTCTACCAAGACTTAACTGTTCTCAATGTAGTCTTCTACCAAGATTTAACTGTTCTAAATGTTCGTATCTTGTAAAAGTGTGTAATTTTCCCAAGTGTAACTATCATTATCAAAATATAGTTTTTAATTTAAATGTTTAAGTGAAATGATCACTAAATATATGAAAAGGGGAAATTAATGTAGTACTGTAGTGTTGTATTATAGGAACTATTGTTGTACTAACTACCTTAAACCGGATTTATACTAAGGTATTATGTGATTAATTGCACCATACTATTGACTGGTAACAACAACATACGAATGGTCGTAAAACAGAATGACGTTTGGCACCCGCAGACCTGCAGGTCCGGCTGTAGCTAGCAGCAAGGTGTAGGATAGTCAATCCAGTATAGATCTATACGCAAACTCACGCTCTCCCTCCAAGAGAATTTTGGCTACAACTCGGGCCATGACATTTAAGGCATGCTCCGATACAGTGGATCACAATTGTTTACGTATTCATGTATATGTAATTTAATGTTACTTGTTCTAGTATCGTTGTATATGTTTTCTTTCTAGTATAGTTGTATATGTTCTTCTCTAGTATAGTTGTATATGATCTTCTCTAGTATAGTTGTATATGTTCTCATAGTAGTAAGTATTGACTCATGAATGAACTGACTCATAGTATGATATTGTGTTCTAGTAATAGTTCTAGTATCTTCCTAAACCACCCCTATGGTAGTTTACTAGTAATCTAACTGGTAAGTATGAACACGGATGTATACCCTTGCTACCCAAGGGCATTGGATGAACTGGAAGGACTCTTATGACTATATATGTACACATGATATATAACTAATATTTAAACGACCTTCAGACGAGTACCCGATATTCTATCAGCCCACATCCAAATCAAGGAAAAGGACACAAGGTGGATAGCCTTCCTAAGACTTTTAAACATTACTTATATAACCATACATATAGAGGCATGCAATTTATAATATAAAAGCATAAAATAAGTTTTGTAAAACCTTTGAACATAATTATTATCTATGAAAAGATCGACTTGATGTCGATCTATAAAACGGTTTGAAGGCATGGGTTTGATAAAACAATTTAGTATAAACAAACATTTGTTTGAAACACAATTGTAAATAAGTTTGAAATAAAACATACAGAGTAAAATGTACAGTGTAATAAGGAGTTTTAAAACATATAAAATGTTTATGAAAATCATTTGAAGGAAACTGTTTGGTAAAACGGCTAATGAGTAGTAAATCATTTAAATGCTGCTTATTAATCACATGTGATTGATATAATAAGTGGCATGATTCTACTTGTATCCCCCCATAAAACATTTAAAAATAGATAAAACATTGATTAAGGGGTATGAGCTCACCTGTTGTGGGTGATACGGATGAACTGAAGAGGTAGGACTGCTAGGTGTCAAGTGGAAACTTTAGACACACACAATGATCCTAATTACATATGAAGACATATGTATATTGTAACAACCCGATATTTCAACTCTTTGTAATGACCTAAAGAGTCAAGTATTGTAACCACCTTGGGGTAATAAAATTTACTTTGATAATAAATTGCCCAAAAGGTATCTATTTAAATTCCTATTATGTTTAATATCATTAAACCGGGATCATACTTAAAAAGAATGCCCAAACCCGGCTTCGTATGTTGAAGTTAAGATTTTTCCAAGTCCGGCTTAGCAGCAGACAGCTAAAATCTCGAATCGGAGATCGAACGACTTTTGGCCGGAATGACCTGAACGAGAATCGAAGGCCTCGACAATCGTATTTCAGCGTTAAAAAGTCTGGCAAAAACCGACGTCAGATAAAGAAGTTATGAATTTTTAAAGTTCCTTAAACATGACGATTTATAAAATAAATAATAAAAATAATTTCGGAATTTGCCAACGGAGTCTAAACGAAAGTTGTAGAGCGTAGTCTCACCTACGCGTGGATATAAAGACCATCGAAAACGGAGTTCGTATGAGGAAGATATAAATTTTTGAAGTTTATTAAATAAATTATAATTATATTTAAATCAAAATGCTAGTAATATCCGAAGAGGAGTCAGCGTCCTCATCCGAGGTACCCCGTATGCCCAGCGTACCCGAGAGCCTTGGTCTCGGTCCGTCCACGTCGCCCCTATGCGAAGCTATCCGACCCGCCGTCCCTTCCGACCCGCCGCCCCATCCGACCCGCCGTCCCATCTGAAGCCGAGGCAGTCGAGGACTCGCTCATGCATGACATACGTGTACGCGCTGCGTACGAGCGTACGCCCCGCATACCGAGGCTTCTCAGACCCCCTATAAAAGGGATGCGAGTGTCTTCGGAAAAATTGTTCATTTCTTCTCACTTCTCTTGCGTTTTGCCTCATTTTCCGTTCCCGTTCAAACCCGAAGCCCTGGTCATTTTGCTCAAGTCCCGAAGGTCGATTTTATTCCTGAGATTCCCGAGAATCCCAAGAAAAATCCGCTTCCCGAGATGAAACTCTGCCCGGTTTTCCATCTCGCTATCTTCAAACTTCTAAGTGAGTTCATACCCCTATAAACACTCTTTAAATACATTTTTAAATGCTTTCTACACTCATTAAGGGGGGGGGGGAATACAAGTAAACATACGGTTATTATTGTGCATTTCATCGAATTTCACTTTGCTCGTTTTTATCAAATGAATCACTTGTGATTTAGTACTACTATGTGAAAACTCTTGTTATACTTTGCATGCAATAGATTTATACAAAGTATTTAGTAATTCCAAAGTATTCTTCGTTGCTAAACCATTTTATACATTCTAAAAACTTATGATTTATGCTTTGTCAAACATTGTGAAAAAGGATAAACTTTGCATACAAAACTACTACTTTAATACAGACTTAGTTGAGAATCCATGAGACGTGTACATCTTCAAACGCTGCCTTTTTGATAAGAGGTATCGCTACAAGTCCTGTCTATAACCAGAGTCTCCAGTTCGGAGAACGTGTCAAATGTGTATAGATCTATACGGGAAGTTATGATCCCGCGCCCTGACTGTTAGTTGCAGTCCGTCTTTTGGGGTGACAGTTGTCATAACGCTACGACGCCTGAAGAACGTCGCTACAGGCATATCATGTTTAGTATGGTTATAAAACTCATCGGATATACAATTATTATGGTATTATGCTTTTATGAACGAGTAGCTGTTAAAACTATTCTTCATCTAACAAGTGCGATCTTCGTATAGCTTTATTACATATAAAACTATGCCACAACTTTTAAGCACGTTGGTTGCTTGCGATTTTAGGTCTTAGAGACTGTCAGTTATGTTAGGAAAATAAGGGTTTTTCCTGCATCTAAATCAAACAACTAATAGGAAAATAAGGGATTTTCTTGGTGCAACCATTTACAACTTATAACACGAACATTCATATGCACTTCATACTTTTATAAGAAAATAAGGGTTTTTCTTGGAAAGCACAACAATTCACATCTCAACTATTAAGGAAAATATGGGATTTTCTGGATCTAATACATTCATTTTCAACCCAACGAATCATAACTCTTTTCATTGGAAAATACCGTGTTTTCTGGAAAACATACATGAACTTTCGAATGGTGTATATTTTCTCAAAACACTACTTATGAACTCACCAACTTAATTGTTGACACTTTTTCTTGGAAATAACTTGTATTCTCAGGGAACCGCTAAGCAGGTTTGGAAATCAACTTTGAGGATTAACGTGCTGACGTTAATTGCTTCTTTTGAAAGATGTTTATCTATTTATCTTTTGAACATGTAACGAATACAATTATGTAAACATTTTGGAAACCTTAATATGTATGGTGGTGTGTACTTTCCTTTCTATGAAATGTTATGATACTGAATATGACGTCCTCCGCCCCCGAACGTTTCCGCCGTTCTGGTTTGGGGGTGTGACAGATTGGTATCAGAGCATCGTTTATAGTGAATTAAGTATATCAAAACCATTTTTGGTATACAACTATAAACTCAACTGGGCAAAAACACTCTGAGAAGAGTCATACTTTTGAAATTAAATTTATTTAGTTTTTGTAAAGTAAGCATGCATTCATTTCGTACTAATAACAGTTTCACGTCAGACCATTTTTGAAGTATTATAAATAAGTTGTGCAGTGCAGGTACGCCTTGGGACATGTAATCGGAACTGGGAAGGATATTGCCTGATCAACTATATTTGTCCAAGAGCCGACTAATCGGAACTTAGTGTTGTCATCAGCTATTAAACTTAAGGGTAAATTTCATGTACTCTAGCTTATAGTCAGTTCTTAACCCTATTCTCGTACATACTAAATGGCTGGATTCCATCACCCCAATGACCCCTACTTTCCCAACCAAGGCAATGGAGGATGGATCGAAGATGATCCCGAATAAGACGAAGAGCTGATAGAATTGGATGGGGGAGAGGACTCTGGTACAGATTCAGAGCCAGAGGTTATCAATCCACCGGCCCCACAACCTCCTGTCCATGTGAGGAACTTCCAAGGACCCACTCCTGTGTGGGGAAGTCACCTCCACCATTGGAGCCAACAACAAAGCTTGCGCCCTCCCTACGGCATGTGCCAAGACATTTATGATGTCAGAGGCGGAGGATCGGCAGACCGAGCACTTCCGGTCATGGTTGGCAAACTAGCCAACCAATGCTATCAATCAGGAGTTCAAGCCAGCCGGATCCGCGAGATCAACGTAGAAGTGCAGGTCCACGCTTCCGACATCCGTAAAGCTGGATGGAATTTAGGACCATGCCCAACTCCAATCTGAGGCATTTCAGGCACAGATGATTGCAGCCCTAGCCGAGTTAAGGGAGCAACAAGCCGCTTTTGATAGGCGTCTAATGGAATCGAAGCAATCAGATGCGGAGTCAAGCTCCAAGCGCAACTTACGTCGCAAATAGTGCTTGACAGGATTTCAAATTTTGTTATAAATTAGGACTTCGGATAAGAATATAATTTTCTTTAAAACTTTCTGTAATCAGAGACCTTTAGAAAGGTCAAAAAGTTTTGTCTAAACTCTGATGTAACACAACTATATGTTTAATATATATAGGACATATCTCTTTCTTGTTTTAATTATGTGTAGTACGTTCAATTCATAAGTACATCTATTCAAACGTTATTTATGAATCATGCTCAAAACCCTGTGTTGGCCAAACCAAATTCTTAATCTATTAAAGGAAGTTAACTCAATATCATTCAACTCGCAACCACCGAAACTTATAATATCTCATTTTCCTTTTGGCAGCGCAATGCCTCCTCGTAGATCAGCACTTACAAACGCAACCCCACCACCACCTCCACCACTACCATATGATCCAGCAATGGTCCAGGCTGCTATCATAGCAGCAGTAGCAGCAGCCCTCTCTCAAATAAACTCCAATGCAAATGGAGGTACAGGAAGCAACACGAATCATTCCAATCGTGGTACCGGCCTGGGCTATGTAAGGGAATGTAATTACAAGGAGTTCTCCAACTCAAAACCAAAGACTTTTAATGGCAGTGGAGGAGTCATTGCACTAATGCAATGGTTCGAAAAGACCGAAACAGTCTTCGAGATCTGCTCGTGCCAAGAAACAAGCAAGGTTAAGTTCGCTGCTTGCACCTTCATAGATCGAGCCCTCACTTGGTGAAAAGCCATGTGAATTCAGTGACGCTCACTGTCGCTAATGCCATGAGTTGGGAAGAACTGAAGGTACTACTGGAAGAATACTGCCCAAGGGGCGAAGTGCAAAAGCTTGAGCAGGAGCTCTGGAATTTGAAAATGACTGGATCTGATCTAGTTGCCTACACAGCTAGGTTCAACGATCTCGCTGCTTTGTGCCCTACCATGGTCAACCCAGAATCAAAGAAGGTCGAAAGGTATATTTGGGGGTTGTCACCCCAGATTCAAGGGCATGTCCTAGCTTCCAACCCTATCACCTACAACAGCGCTAAACGCCTGGCTCAACGCCTCATCGACCACGGAGTGAAACAGAGTACCATTGCAGCAACCGCAAATCCACCTAAGGAAGCTCAGGGCCAGAGTAAGCCTTGGAACAAGAGGAGGGGACAAACCCTCCAGGAGAACCCCAAGAAACAACAAGTGGTAGCGACCCACGCTATTACTGTACCAAACCAACTCTGCCCCCACGAGTTCATACAATGGAAAACTACCGAAATGTAACCAGTGCAACTTCCACCACCACGGTCTCTGCCGTGACCTTCAATGAACCGGGTGCAATAAGAAGGGTCATACAACCCGCTATTGCAAAGAGCCAATCCAACAATCCGCCCCCACTGCTACTACCGGAATAAGTCGCGCCTGCTTTGAGTGCGGAGGCACAGGGCACTACCGCAGGGACTGCCCGAAGGAAAACAACAGGAATACCAGCGGGAGGGGCCGAGTTTTCGCAATGGGACAAGATGAATCCATTGCGGACCCTACTGTTGTTACGGGTATGTTTCTTCTCCATAACTCGTATGCATGCATTTTGTTTGATAGTGGAGCGGAAAGGAGTTTTGTGAGTCACGACTTTAAAGGCATGCTAAAACCAATACCACAATCATTAAGTGAACCATTCATAGTAGAAATGGCCAACAGGAAAACCAAAGGCACTAAGGAGATATATTTAAACTGCATCCTAACTCTAAACGATAATCTCTTTCAAATCAACCTCATGCCAGTCTCGATTAAGAGTTTCGATGTCATCATTGGCATGGATTGGCTAAGTTTACGTCGTGCAGACATTTTATGTTATGATAAGGCCGTTCGCCTTAATCTGCCAACCGGCGAAACCTTCCTTGTCTTCGGCGAGAAACCTAGTACCACTCTTAGTATCATCTCCAGTATCCAAGCTCAGAAGTACCTACGCGGGGAGTGTCACGCGTTTTTAGCACATGTTGTAGATGTGAAACGCGAAGTCCAGGACGTCAAGGAGGTGCCCGACGTATGCGATTTTCCCGACGTGTTTCCCGAGGACCTTCCAGGAATACCACCCGCAAGGCAAGTCAAATTCAGAATCGATCTGGTTCCCGGAGCTACCCCAGTAGCCAAAGCATCCTATCGATTAGCCCCGGCAGAGATGCAGGAGCTATCCAACCAACTGAATGAACTACTTGGAAAAGGATTCATCAGGCCGAGCTTCTCGCCATGGGGAGCACCCGTGTTGTTCGTGAAAAAGAAAGATGGATCGTTCAGGATGTGCATCGACTACCGAGAACTCAAAAAAATTACCATCAAGAACCGATACCCCCTACCCCGAATCGACAACTTATTCGATCAACTCCAAGGAGCCAACTACTTCTCCAAGATCGATCTAAGGTCGGGATATCACCAGCTGCGAGTCCTAGAGAGTGATGTTCCCAAGACGGCCTTCCGAACGAGATACGGACATTATGAGTTTGTAGTGATGCCGTTCGGACTAACCAATGCCCCGGCCGTATTCATGGATCTAATGAATCGGGTATGTCGTCCATTCTTGGATAAATTTGTGATAGTATTCATAGACGATATACTCATTTATTCAAAGAATAAAGAGGAACATAGTCAACACCTAAGACAAGTCTTAGAGACGTTACGAACTGAGAGACTTTATGCAAAATTCTCAAAATGTGAGTTTTGGATTAGAAAGGTGGACTTCCTCGGTCACGTGGTCAGCAAGGAAGGAATCCACATGGACCCCTCAAAGATCAAGGCTATTGAAAACTGGTCTGCACCAACAACACCAACCGAAATTCGCCAGTTTCTAGGTCTTGTTGGTTATTATCGAAGGTTCATCCCGAATTTCTCCAGCATCGCAAGGCCTCTTACCGCTTTAACCCAGAAAGGTGTGACCTACAACTGGGGAGAAAAGCAAGATGCTGCGTTTCAGACTTTGAAACAAGCCCTCTGCAGTGCACCTATCCTTTCTCTTCCGGAAGGAACCGCGGATTTTGTGGTGTATTGCAACGCTTCGAAGCAAGGGTTGGGTTGTGTGCTAATGCAGAGGGGAAAGGTTATTGCATATGCCTCACGACAACTGAAAACGCATGAGGTCAATTACACCACTCATGACTTAGAACTTGGAGCAGTGGTCTTCACTCTTAAAATCTGGAGGCACTACCTTTACGGTACCAAGTGCACTGTCTTTACAGACCACAAGAGTCTCCAACACATCTTCGACCAGAAGGAGCTAAACATGAGACAACGACGTTGGGTTGAATTGCTCAGCGACTACGAATGTGAGACTCACTATCATATGGGAAAGGAAAACATCGTAGCCGATGCCCTTAGTCGAAAGGAGTACTCTGGCCGAAGAGTGAAGTCATTAGCCATGTCGATCCATTCGCACCTGTCAGCGCAAGTCAAGGAAGCTCAAATAGAGGCCTTGAAACCCGAAAACATGACAGGTGAGGCCCTTAGGGGAATGGACAAGAACTTAGAAATCAAGAGTGACGGAGCACGCTACCTCATGAACCGGATCTGGACACCCAAGTTTGGTGGGTTCAGAGACGTAGTTATGAGCGAGGCACACAGGACCCCATACTCCGTACACCCAGGGTCAGACAAGATGTATCTAGATCTCAAACAACTCTACTGGTGGGCAAACATGAAAGCGGAGATTGCTACTTATGTGAGCAAGTGTTTAACCTGCGCCAAAATAAAAATAGAACACCAGAAACCCTCAGATCTACTCCAACAACCTGAAATACCTGAGTGGAAATGGGAGCAGATTTCCATGGACTTCATAACCAAACTGCTCAAAACTCAGAGTGGCCAAGATACTATTTGGGTAATCGTCGACAGATTAACCAAGTCAGCCCATTTCTTACCGATCAAGGAAACTGATAGGATGGGAAAACTATCAAGAACCTACATCCGGGAGATCGTACGACTTCATGGAGTATCGATGTCCATCATCTCAGATAGAGAAAGCAGGTTCACTTCCAGATTTTGGCAATCATTGCAAAAATCCATGGGAACAAGGTTGGACATGAGTACAGCATACCACCCACAAACTGACGGACAGAGTGAGAGGACGATCCAAACCTTAGAAGACATTTTGCGAGCATGTGTAATCGACTTTGGTAAGGCATGGGATGTTCACTTACCTTTGGTTGATTTCTCTTATAACAATAGTTACCGTACTAGTATCAAGACCGCTCCATTCGAAGCCCTTTACGGCCGTAAGTGCAGGTCACCTCTGTGCTGGACGGAAGTGGGCGACACGCAATTGGCAAAAGGCCTAGTCCCTAATAGCACCTTCACTGGTCCGGAGATCATCAGGGAAACGACTGAAAAGATCGTGCAAATACGAGAACGGCTGAAGTCCTCAAGGGACAGGCAAAAGAGCTATGCCGACAAGAGACGTAAACCCTTGGAATTTCAGATTGGCGACCGTGTACTATTAGGGAAAATATGGGATTTTCTAGATCTAATACATTCATTTTCAACCCAACGAATCATAACTCTTTTCATTGGAAAATACCACGTTTTCTGGAAAACATACATGAACTTTCGAATGGTGTATATTTTCTCAAAACACTACTTATGAACTCACCAACTTAATTGTTGACACTTTTTCTTTGAAATAACTTGTATTCTCAAGGAACCGCTAAGCAGGTTTGGAAATCAACTTTTGAGGATTAACGTGCTGATGTTAATTACTTCTTTTGAAAGATGTTTATGTATTTATCTTTTGAACATGTAACGAATACAATTATGTAAACATCTCGGAAACCTTAATATGTATGGTGGTGTGTACTTTCCTTTCTATGAACTGTTATGATATTGAATATGACGTCCTCCACCCCCGAACGTTTCCGCCGTTCTGGTTTGGGGGTGTGACATATATAAACAATTAGTGATTATAACACAAATTAAACATGTATAAATATCCTAATGCGAGAAAAACACTTTTGGTCAAGTGCTAGGAGGCTAATCGGTTGCAACAAAAGAGTGCAAGACCTCTAAAGGGAGTTTATGGTCAAATGACCACATGTTTTGGAGTTCACGGCCCTGGAGAGTAAACTCCTGGCCGTAAAATCTATCTTGGGTCCCTAAATTAGGCTTAACTTTATATCAACTCAAGTGGTGAATTGCTTCAAGGCTTAAACAAGTGTTTGGGCTTCCTTTTAACTCCATTTAGGAGTTCACGGCCTTGGGACCACTCCCCCATGAGTTTACAGCCGAAACTCATCGTAAGGAGTACCTTTTGATTTTTTTGAGGTTTTCAAGTCCCTAAATTAACTAGGAACTAAACTAGGCTTTTGTACTTGGCTTTAGAAGAGTTTATGGCACCATCTGGCACCATTTTATGGAGTTCACGGCCCTAGAACCTTTTGGGCCGTGAAAACCTTACTCTTGGTGTGCTAAGTGTGTTAGCTAGTCCAAAACTCATTAGGGTACATGTCTAAATCCAAGCCTAAGCCTTAGGAAGTGTTTGTGGCATCAAAACACCCCTAACTAGAGTTTTCGGCCCATGAACCTTTTCGCCATGTGTTTGCGGCCGAGAACACCCCAACGTGTTGGTATTTTGATTGTTTTGGGTCGTAGATACATCAAGGTAATATGCTATGCTAGTCTCTTGGACAAATGAAGGCATTTAGGCCATTTTAGCAATTAAACATGGAGTTCACGGCCCAAGAACCTCCTTGGTCGTAAACTCACTTTCATCCTTGTTTCTAATTGATTTTGGTGTCCTAAACATGTAATGGAGGCTTCTAGTTTGAGTTCCAAGGCTTTGAGGGGCATTGGGACACTTTTGGCCATTAAAATGGAGTTTACTCCCCAAGTGTTCTTGGGCGGTAAACTCCCAAATCTTGGGGTTTTTGTCCGATTTTGATGTTTCTAAACACAATCTAAGCTATATAATATAACTAGATCGAAGTACTCACAACTTGGGATAAAAACCCGAAGATCCGTGAGAAAGAATTTGGCTTTTCGCTAATTGGAAATGTAACTAATGAAATATTTGGTTTAGATTTCTATATATAGTCTTGGGATTTTTGGCAGAAAATATTTTTATTCCTGGAATGAACTCTAATATCCTAGAGTATTGGAATAACAGTGTTGCACAAAACCCTAGTGCATCTACTCTCCTGATATCTCCTTAAGTGTAAATCCTGAAAAACTGCCAAACTAATACCCGAAGTCTGGAATTTCACTGAAACTGTTCTAACTTTTATTGGCTTGATATGGTTTGTTCATAATGGAAATTTTGGGTTGCCACATCATCCCCCTGTTGAAGGGAATTTCGTCCCGAAATTAGAATTTAGGCAAGGAAGTAGGTACGAATGATCGATTCGTGATGAGGAAACTTCCTAATCGATTGGTTCTAGCGCACCTAAGTGAAATCGGGTTCTCGGTTGACATTCAAACGAACCTTCACTAACTGGCGACGGCGTTGCTTCGTTTGCTTGACCTCTCGGTCGAGGTTCACTACGGTTCTAATATGAAGGCGAGGATCTTGATGAGTGGACTTACAAGAGTCCTAACGGAAAGGTATGGTTTCACGATCGAGATGCGACGAGTAGAATGTACGTTACTGAGTTCACGGAGCAGGTCTTGTTTGTGCGAGGCATAGGACAGATTCTGATTAGAATCTCGGAGGTCCTATCTATTTTGGATTTAGCTTTCCACGCGATACAAAGCGTATTAAGCCATTCCCAGAGTGAGACTTCCTAAAGAACTTGGTCTCTCACTTGGAATTCCAAAGGTTCTTTCTCTTGCTTAACTTCCCAGTCAAGGGCCACTCCTTGCTGGATCAAGGTCGTACGGTTTCCTGTGATTTGCGAGGGGTTCTGGATGAACTATGACAGTAGGTCTATAAGACACAGAATTTGGCACATGACTGTCGGCATCTCTGGTGTCGACAAATTCTCAACGTTTTTGACAAATTGTAAGAGTACTAAAAATTTCCCATGTTACTAACAGTGTGTCATTGAAATTTGACTCTTCAATTTCAAAACTCGTGCCTAGAGAACTTCGCGAAAAGTTCCTCTGAAGGAAATGTTTCCATGGGTTTCTTCTTACTACGAGGGTAGATAAGTAAGTGATTACTTGGAGAAATGACGAACTGATCCAAGTAAGAAAGACGTACCCTACTCATTTAGCTCGTGAAAACTATGGGCGTATTAGTCCTATCCGAAGGGTATCACTACAGACTCGAAGTGTCCGCATCGAGTTTGAAAGATAGTCTTTCGGATCTCATATCCATTTGTGAAAGTAACTCTTTCCTTGCGTTTGCTCAACGATTTCATCTGTGTGAGGCAGAGATAACGAGTTCTA
The DNA here is from genome assembly GCF_051521515.1 of Lactuca serriola. Classification (NCBI taxonomy): domain Eukaryota; kingdom Viridiplantae; phylum Streptophyta; class Magnoliopsida; order Asterales; family Asteraceae; genus Lactuca; species Lactuca serriola. The sequence continues at coordinate 217,295,567 of NC_136408.1, forward strand.
ATGAAAAATCTTGACGGAGTCCTCGATATTCGAGGCACATACGAAGCAATCCGTCGATCCCTGGAAGACTAAGACTGGGGTTCTCCAGGGTGAGAAGCCTAGTCTTCTAATTTTCTTTCTGTGTAGTTCGTTAAGTTGTCTGTACTGTTCTGGTATCTCCGTAGGTGTTTAGGCTATAGGGCGATCTGTTTAAAGGAGTCGTGCTGGGTTCTAAGTTTCTTTACATGACGATGTGATTACTCGTACTCTTGAGCAGTTCTCCGTCCTGAAGTTCATATTAGAATTCATACATGGTTTCACAATAACAATTTCGTGTATACGAGTCGTATGTAATTAAGATTGAAAAGGTAGTTGAATAACTCATTCTTCTTTAAGCTCACATTCCATCAAGGAAAAAGAAGTTAAAGTGGAATCATCAATTCTAGACCTGTAGAACCTTGATTATATTACCCTTATGTATACATTCCTCAGTGATAGATCAACCGCATGAATCCCTGGATTGAACTTGACGTACTGCACGAGTGGTACTTCCAGGATTTCTTCAGAAAGGAGAAGAACTATAAGGTACTCCATGCATGAGTACTTCGGTGTTCTGATATGATGGCTTCGCTGGAAAAGACGATCTAGAAGAAAGAGATGTACGTATGAAGCTGTTTTCATGAAGATCAAATTGAATCGAGTCGTATGATAATGTCGAAATCATAATGAATCTTAAAGACATTAGATTTGAGCAGAAGACGTTTAGAGACAAAAGACAACCGTGCAACCATGAACAGAGTTACAGTACTTTAAATTTACCACAAGACAGATGTTGCGAATAAGATATACTACAAAAGACAAGTATACACATCACGAGAATCCCTATACAGATAGGATCTCGCAAAAGGTAAGACTCTAGTTGCACTAGTTTTGGATAGTCTATAAGTCTGTTATGACTACACGCCTAAATTACATTAACGGGGGTTCCAGAGTAGGCTCTCCTGCAGCTGTGATCCTGAGAATCTACCCATCTGCACCTGAGTTCTTCGTATCGGGTAGTCCTTCTTGAGGTGTCCAATTTCACCGCATTGGTGACATAACTGGCTAGTACTTGCATTGGTGACAGGAGTGCGGCGTTTAGCCAGTGTTATGTGGACATGACTGCCTTCCTCACTACTCCACTTTGAAAATTGCTTCTTAAAGCGTTCTGTAGGAGTTGCCACTTCTGGCTGTGGCATGGCAAGTCTTTGGGCCCTCTTGCGCTCCTTCAGGGCTTTATGATATCGCCTCTTCCTTTCGGTTTTACGGCTTCGCAAGTCTATGTATGTTGCCATTTGTTGGTTTCCCGGTTTGGTACTACCATTGGAACTCTCGACTCCTTTTTCAGTCTTGCTTGTGTTGCCTGAGTTGATGTGCGTAAGGAAAGTTGTCACAGCAGCTGCTACTGCAGCTTGTAATGTAGCGGCGTCGATATGGAGGATAGGGGTTTCGTTGTTCGACTGATTGTTTTCGGATGACAACATGATTGTGTAACATGAAAGATAAGGGTTTTGTGAGCAATTCCGGTTGACCCTAGATGTACTTCGATAGCTCAAGAAAAGTGTAAGAGTATGTTCTCAAAAGTTTGACCTACATCCCTATGATGCAGTCCTAAAAACAGGTGGAAGTAAGTTCGTAGAATGGTCTCAAGACATTTGTCGTTCAATCCGAGGTATCGTGGGTTGGTGAATAACAAGATCCAACCACTGAAAGAGACTTGGAAATGTCTTCGATTCTAACTTGCTATAATCCAATGACTTGACTAAAGCAGGTTTCAGATAGACTCCCATGAAAGTATGATAAGAGTAGTTGAATAAAGAATGACACAGAAGTTAGCCGGCTGGTAATATGTTTGATATTCATGACGTAAAGATTCAGGAAAATGACCTTGTAAAGGTCTTACATCATATCCAGAGAAGATAATTCTTGACAGCATAAGGACCTAACCTAAAGTACTTACAGTACAAGGTAATTTCGTAGAAAATGCCGCATCGGGCAAAGACAGAAAACGATTACTTTCTAACAAGGGAAGTAAGGTAAAGAATCTACTATTGACGATGGTCATCCCTCAGGTGAACTCTCAGTTCAGCCAGTTGACGTTCTACATCAAGTAGGTGTCCTTTGTACACCCTCTGGCATACTCGGAGCTCTATGACTTCGGCTCGTGATTCAGCCAGTGCTTGCAGAAGGGTTTCATGGTTTCTCTCTGATCTCTCACGAGCATCTTCAAGACAAATGGTGTGGAGGGTATGCATTCTAGCATCGGTGACAACTTCGGTAATCTGATGTAGGGCTGTCCTGCCTTGAATCTCATTTCGGGCCACTCTGCGGACCAAGATTGGCAAGATTCTGTATGCTGAGCCCCCATTTCTCAGGTCGTAAAACCTTCGGTCGCCATTAAATGGCATGGGATGATCTTGTCCTTGGCTCCATGTTTCCAAGCATTTCACCCACTCAGGCGTCGGCCATGAAAAGTCGGACGAAGGTTAGGAATTGGAAAGGGAGCTGCTTGGGGTAGCTTCTCAACCTGTGGTTCGGAATTAGCACCGTCCGAAGGGTTTTCATCATGGTGATCATTCAAAGGGATAGGATGATCATTCTCTGGTTCTTCTCCAAACCAACCGGCTATGAATTCGTTCGGAAGATACTGGTTGCCGTGGGGATGGAGTCCAGCCATGTTATCTAAGCGAGAATTGGGGTAAGAAAATAATTATTAGACGAACTATCTAGATAATTAGTTAGAAAATCTTCATCAGTTACATTGCTATTTGTGAATTGCATACCAGTTATATGTAATCGAAACAGGATAGGCCTTCGAATACGTGACCTTAACTCCAAATTCACACAAAATCGGGGTAAAGTAAAATTTCACAAATTCTAAGTCTATAACATCCTAATTACATATATCCTTAGTGTATCCACTTAGCAACTATCAACTTAGTAATGGAGATCCCGTTTTAGTTCTCAAGTATAACGTACTTATAGTAACACCAAATACTCCTATAGTATTTTAAGATTGATGTTATGTTCTACTGTTCTCATTGTGGTAGGGTTGGTAAGATTTTAGATTTGTTGCAACCACACAACTACACTTAGGCACATGCTAGTCAACCCTCAGATAATATAGTTGATCAGGCTGTATCTTCCCAGTTTTGACCATATGTCTCTAAGCCCACTTGTCTTGCCCAACAACCGTAATTCTTTTGTACTGTCCTAGTGACACTGATTTTAGTATGAATGCAGGCACGTATACTTACTTAAATATTTTATTATTTAAAGTATAAACTCTTGGTCAGAGTATTTTTAATCCCTTATGTATTTATAGTTAGTATATCTTTTATGGGTTGATATACTTAATTCACTATAAACAATGCTCTGATACGAAACTGTCACACCCTAAAACCAAGAACGACGGAAACGTTCTGGGGCGGAGGACGTCATGTACAGTTTCACAACAATGTGAAGTAGTAAACAAGCAACAACATCATCCATTTCATTAATAATAGAATTATTATACAAGTGTGTTCTGTCAAATTTTGATAAACACTAAAGCATAAATCAAAATGAGAGATAAGTCTTGAACGAGCTCCATCTTCTCTAAACCTTGCATCGGTACCTATCTATAGATGACCTGAGGATACAAGTAATTTTGAAAGCGAGTATCAGCTTTGAAGCTGGTGAGATCATAAGTATTTTAGTGTCTTAAGTTGTATGTAAGAAATTGTTTGTAAATGAACTGTAAGTATGGAAAAATGTAGATGAACTGTAAGTATAAAAATGTTTTTAAAACAACTGTAAACGTTTGAAAAACCCTAGAAATCCCTATGATTCCTACTTTTATATAAAGGTGTCTTCTACCAAGACTTAACTGTTCTCAATGTAGTCTTCTACCAAGACTTAACTATTCTAAATGTTAGTTTCTTGTAAAAGTGTGTAATTTTCCCAAGTGTAACTATCATTATCAAAATATAGTTTTTACATTAAATGTTTAATTGAAATGATCACTAAATATATGAAAAGGGGAAATTAATGTAGTACTGTAGTGTTGTATTATAGGAACTACTGTTGTACTAACTACCTTAAACCGGATTTTTATTAAGGTATTATGTTATTAATTGCACCATACTATTGACTGGTAACAACGACATACGAATGGTCGTAAAACAGAATGACGTTTGGCACCCGCAGACCTGCAGGTTCGGCTATAGCTAGAAGCAAGGTGTAGGATAGTCAATCCAGTATAGATCTATACGCAAACTCACGCTCTCCCTCCAAGAGAATTCTGGCTACAACTTGGGCCATGACATTTAAGGCATGCTCCGATACAGTGGATCACAATTGTTAACATATTCATGTATATGTAATGTAATGTTACTTGTTCTAGTATCATTGTATATATTCTTCTCTAGTATAGTTGTATATGTTCTTCTCTAGTATAGTTGTATATGTTCTTCTCTAGTATAGTTGTATATGTTCTCATAGTAGTAAGTATTGACTCATGAATGAACTGACTCATAGTATGATATTGTGTTCTAGAAATAGTTCTAGTATCTTCCTAAACCACCCCTGTGGTAGTTTACTAGTAATCTAACTGGTAAGTATCGACATGAATGTATACCCTTGCTACCCAAGGGCATTCGATGAACTGGAAGGACCTTTTATGACTATATATGTACACATGATATATAACTAATATTTAAATGACCTTCGGACGAGTACCCAATATTCTATCAGCCCACATCCAAATCGAGGAAAAGGACACAAGGTGGATAGCCTTTCTAAGTCTTTTAAATATTACTTATATAACGATACATATAGGGGCATGCAATTTATAATATAAAAGCATAAAAAAAGTTTTGTAAAACCTTTGAACATAATTATTATCTAAGAAAAGATCGACTTGATGTCGATCTATAAAACGGTTTGAAGGCATGGGTTTGATAAAACAATTTAGTATAAAGATACATTTGTTTGAAACACAATTGTAAATAAGTTTGAAATAAAACATACAGAGTAAAATGTACAGTGTAATAAGGAGTTTTGAAACATATAAAATGTTTATGAAAATCATTTGAAGGAAACTGTTTGGTAAAACGGCTAATGAGTAGTAAATCATTTAAATGCTACTTATTAATCACATGTGATTGATATAATAAGTGGCATGATTCTACTTGTATCCCCCCCATAAAACATTTAAAAATAGATAAAACATTGACTAAGGGGTATGAACTCACCTGTTGTGGGTGATACGGATGAACTGAAGAGGTAGGACTGCTAGGTGTCAAGTGGAAACTTTAGACACACACAATGATCCTAATTACATATGAAGACATAAGTATATAAACAATTAGTGATTATAACACTAATTAAACATGTATAAATATCCTAATGCGACAAAAAAAAAATTTGGTCAAGTGCTAGGAGGCTAATGGGTTGCAACAAAGGAGTGCAAGACCTCTAATGGGAGTTTATGGTCAAATGACCACATGTTTTGCAGTTCATGGCCCTAGAGAGTAAACTCCTGGCCGTAAACTCTATCTTGGGTCACTAAATGAGGCTTAACTTTATTTCAACTCAAGTGGTGAATTGCTTCAAGGCTTAAACAAGTGTTAAGGGTTCCTTTTAACTCCATTTAGGAGTTCACGGCCTTGGGACCACTCCCCCATGAGTTTACGGCCGAAACTCATGGTAAGGAGTACCATTTGATGTTTTTGAGGTTTTCAAGTCCCTAAATTAACTAGGAACTAAACTAGGCTTTTGTACTTGGCTTTAGAAGAGTTTATGGCACCATTTGGCACCATTTTATGGAGTTCACGCCCTATAACCTTTTGGGCCGTGAACACCTTACTCTTGGTGTACTAAGTGTGTTAGCTAGTCCTAAACTCGTTAGGGTACATGTCTAAATTCAAGCCTAAGCCTTAGGAAGTGTTTGTGGCATCAAAACACCCCTAACTAGAGTTTTCGGCCCATGAACCTTTTCGCCATGTGTTTGCGGCCGTGAACACCCCAAGGTGTTGGTATTTTGATTGTTTTGGGTCCTAGATACATCAAGGTAATATGCTATGCTAGTCTATTGGCCAAATGAAAGCATTTAGGGCATTTTAGCAATTGAACATGGAGTTCACGGCCCAAGAACCTCCTTGGTTGTGAACTCACTTTCATCCTTGTTTCTAATTGATTTTGGTGTCCTAAACATGTAATGGAGGCTTCTAGTTTGAGTTCCAAGGCTTTTTGGGGCATTGGGACACTTTTGGCCCTTAAAATGGAGTTTACTCCCCAAGTGTTCTTGGGTGGTAAACTCCCAAATCTTGGGGTTTTGGTCTGATTTTGATGTTTCTAAACACAATCTAAGCTATATAATATAACTAGATCAAAGTACTCACAATTTGGGATAAAAACCCGAAGATCCGTGAGAAAGAATTTGGCTTTTCTCTAATTGGAAATGTAACTTATGAATTATTTGGTTTAGATTTCTATATATAGTCCTGGGATTTTTGGCAGAAAATATTTTTATTCCCGGAATGAACTCTAATATCCTAGAGTATTGTAATAACAGTGTTGCACAAAACCCTAGTGCATCCATTCTCCTGATATCTCCTTAAGTGTAAATCCTGAAAAACTGCCAAACTTATACCCGATGTCTAGAATTTCACTGAAACTATTCTAACTTCTATTGGCTTGATATGGTTTGTTCAGAATGGAAATTTCGGGTTGTCACAACATATGAATATCATGCTGAAATGTTTCAACATAGGAAATTCAATATATGCAAATATTATAGCAAGAGACTGAACTGATATCATGTCTTTACAAAAGACATTATGCATTTGATCCCATATGATTTGTATATAGGATCGATTACATATGCTATAATATTTGTTTATTCTGATTTTCCAAATGCCTAGGGCATTAAGAGGGAAAAGGACGAGAACAGAATGTGACTAAAGTTGTTAAACAACTGTCAAGAATAGTCTGAGGTTTACCAAAAGATTGGTTTCATGTGGACAGTTGGAAGTGTGATATTGTTCGGAAGGACCATATTGACATGTTTTGGATTAAGGTGGCTTTTTCTTCGGAATTGATGGTAATATAGAAATATGGAAAGGTTTTCATAATGGGAGTTGTTAAAATCTACATATTAGTTAAAAACCATAATATAAGGAAGCTATTCAAGGAGTGTATCCTGAATTTGAGACTTCATTACCATGAAATTGTTTTATTAACAAATTTTCAAGGAAGATTTTGTGGCATCGTTGGCTAAGTCTCGATTATATTGACGCCACGTCGTCACAAAAGGATATTGCTTGCAAGGTTAGACTCTAATACATTTAGTGGGGACAAAAATTCAGAATTCTTACACCTGTAATAAGTATTTGGAATTGTGATATAAGCATCATTGGAATAAATTCCAATCGATCTGTTTACAAAGGAAGCACTATAGACAAACATAGTATGCATGTTTAGGACATGGCATGACTAATGCTTAACTCAAGTGTTTAGTTGATTAATCGAAATATTATAGAATTAATAAAGCCTAATTAATATGGTGATTAAATAATAAGTGTTTTATTTATATTCAATAGTTTTTAGATCATAGTTAATTAGGTTAGTATTGTGTTTCACTTCACATGTTGTACGTCCCGAATAATTGGATTATTCAAACATCCACAGTCGATTATACTTTTGGAATAATTAGAGAATTAAGACTGTCATGAATAGCATCGTATAGTGTCTAAGGGTTTAGACATAGCAATATTTTGTTGCAATGTTCATGAGTACTTTGAAATGGGAATTTAAGTATTGGATTAACCCACACTCAAAGAATCTCTTCATGGATTTTATCATTAGTAAATTTAAGACGATAATATCTTATATTCCTGAAAAGGAGATATATGAGTTGTTTTTTATGAGTCGTTTGTGCATTGATAATACGTAAATGTATTAGTAACTTGATGTTATAAATCGTATTGTTGTGTGTGATTTGATGAGTGAATAGTGCAATCATCTAAGTCGAATATTATCCATTCCTTTTTCCCTAACGGGAAAGGCGATATTTGTGGGGCCCTAGATGATTTGATGATGCCATCTAAAGTGATTCTCCAAGCTTGGACTGAATTAATGTGTTCAAATATTAGTCTAATATCCGTCGTCATAAATCAGAAATCGGGAAAATAATCTTGGACGGAGAGTATGATTATAATCCATGTCTCATGTCCATACGATATCTTGTAGAATGGAGGAATATCACTAATCTAAGGACAGTAGTATGATTATAATCAATGTTTCATGTCCATACAATATCTTGTAGAATGGAGGAATATCACTTATCTAATGACATGTCACCAATTGGGTCAGAGTTCGACAGTGGCTTTTGGTAGTTACATTTTTCTGATCAATTTGGTAGTTATACTGGCAATTACAGTTATTATACTTATCCAAGTGGGATATTTTTAGATTAGGTGTCTAATCCCATAACTATAATTGGTATATACTTGAATTGATAATAACATAGTCCTTTTAGGTTGCGTTCAAATGTGACAATTAAGTAGGATAACTTTTAGAGAGAGAAGAATGATTTATTAAATTATTTCTTGGTTAATAAATTAATTAGAAATCAAAACAAATGAGTTTTTAATGAATTATGGAAATATTATATTAATTAGAAATCATATTGTTTAATTAATATTTAATCAGAAATTAATTTGGAATTAATTATGGGATTAAAGGAGTTAATTGAAATTGCAGATACTAACGGTGACAATGTTCAATAGTTGAACATTGGCAATTCTAGAACCTCCCTATAGTAGGCGGAATGAATTATAGATGTTCCTAGGGTTTCCTTGGGCTCTAAGGGTGCCTTTGTGACAACTCGAAGTTATCCATCGCCAAAACCCAATTCGTCCGTAAGACCCGTTTTCAGCAATTCGTTTCCAATTTCGTAATTAAATTAAGTCATTAATTTGAAAGTATTATTATTTCTTAATAAGTGTCCCAACACATTTAGAACTCATTTTAGCACCCCATTCTAGTTATCGGAAAAATTTTAGAATCAACCATATCGAGTTACGGCAACTTTATCGGGTGTGACCAAAAGCCACGTCTAACGTCGGTATCGGGTAGAATTCCGCCGTGTCCAAATCTTAGACACTATTTAAAGATGTTTAAGCTTCCATTTGAATCTTTTACCCTCTCTCACTACTCTCTGTCTAACCTCTCTCCTCAAACCAAAGAACTAGGTCCAAAAACATCAATTTAAGGCTCAAATCCATTAAGGTAACTTCTCTAACTCATAGTATAGCACCATAGGCCTTCAAATTCGTGTTTAAAACTTGGAAAAGGAACTTCTTCATGAGTTTACCGCCATGGATCATGCTTGGTCCGTAAACTAAAATAAAATGGGTTTTTATGCCTTTAAACCCCTCCAAACCAATTTTAGGACTTAGATACGACTATATGGCTTACCAATTCGGACTTAGAACACCCCAATCATCATTTTTGAGGAGTAAACATGAGTTTACTGCCCAAGAACATGCTTGGGCCGTAAACTCATCTCCAAAGGGAGTAAACTCCTTCTAAGGTGTTAAATTGCCATTTATACACCTTCTAAGCCTTGAACAAAAATCTAGAAGCAACCATGAACAACTTAGAAGCCTAAAACATAAAAAAATCACCCCTCCTAGGATTTCACGGACATAAGGGGAGTCATGGGCCGTAAACTCTTAAAATCATGTCAAATGATGCCTAAATTTCACCCCTAGACTTGTAAAATAACTTGGAATCACATGTGATTGTCCTACCATCACCAAATAAATTTAGGAATGGGTATGGGGGAGTTTACGGCCGTAAACTCCATGTTTACTGCCATAAACTCCAATAAATGGTCCTTAAGTGAGTTTAATCCATTCCAAGGCCCTAGATTAAAACCTAGCTACTTTTCCCCAAGTGTTATCATGCCTTTAGCATCAAAAATCCCTCAACCATGAGTTCACGGCCGTGAACTCATGTGTGTGTAGTGTATAGGGCCGTAAACTCCATAAGGAGTTTACTCTTGAAGAGTAAACTGATTTCCTAAGTCCCACACGTCCGAAAATGTCACCCAGGTCACTCGAAACACTTATTTTGAAGTGTTTTCGCGTCTTGGAGAATATTATAATATCTAATTAGTGATTTAAAATCTAATTAGATATATTTGTATATCATTTCATATTACATAGGAACCTCGCGTGTTAACAAGCCCCGAACCAATGCTTAGCATCCGAACCAACATGTTTTCTCGTCCGGTGAGTTCATACCCCTACCCTTTTTCAACGGTTTTTCAATGTTTTCAGGGAGAATATCTTGTACTTAAATTCATTATTTCATTTAAATGGTTTCATAATCTGTACACTTTTAATAATTGAAAACATATTAACAAACAGTTTAACTTGTAGAATTGTTACTCAAACCTATTTCAATTCTTATTTTATAGTGTTATACTTTCTACTTCACAAATGATTGTTCACACTTTTACTGATAGAAATCATAGAACATTGTATTGTCCTTAATAAAACACCCCTTATGATTGAGTGTGAAGGACGGGTATCATTAGAACTTAGTTAGTTATAGATACTACTCCCTAGACACGAGAGTAAAGAGTAATCTTAAAGATTGGAGACACATCCTTTGTAACACTTCCCTTGGCACGAGAGAGTGGAGGACTATCCCTGTAACCAGAATCTCCAGAAGGGAGAACGTGACTTGAGTGTATAGATCTATACGGGACTGACTATCCCGCACCTGGCTGCTAGCTACAGCCAAACCGCAAGGTTCAAGGGTGACAAAAGTCATAAAAAGATACTGACCACGGCTCGAGTCATATCTAGTCTAAAGTATGGTTAAGGACTCGCAATCAAGATTATGAACACTTTGCACGTATTTATTAGTTTTATTTATGTATTAAAACTAATGTACATTTAAAGGTAATCATAATTTCAGGAAACTCCACGCACACACTTTAAGTATGGTAGATACTTGTACATTACTTTCAGATTCGGTAACAATTCAAGTACATTTAGGAAAATATGGGATTTTCATGGGATAACATTTGTACATAATTAGAACCGTATAATAACTCAGATAACTAAACTTTACAATTCACGAGGGTAAACATATTTTTCAGAGTACATCTTTTACATTATATTTTGGATTCGATAACATTACTTTTAAGAAAATATGGGATTTTCTTGGGTGGAACTTTTTTACAAACAAAAGGGAAATCATACATTTTCAGAAAACAAAACCACTTATGAACTCACCAGCTTTATGCTAATTTTTAAACTGCTTGTATTCTCAGGTCCATATTAGACAGGTACCCAACGATCCTTTTGGCGAAGGCGAAGTATGTAGAAGATACGTCTTTACTTTTTCTCATATGTTATGTATATGTATAACGCATGTAAATCTTTATTTTCAGACAACGTAAATAAATCTATGTAATGTAAAGTTTTGTGTTTACTATGCTTACTATGTACATTGGTTGTGATATTCATGATGTCCTCCACCCCGGAACGTTTCCGCCTTTGGTTTCGGGGTGTGACAGATTGGTATCAGAGCCCTTGTTTATAGTGAACTAGTATACCAAACCTTACATGGTATAAGACTATAAACACTAGGGGGGCCTAAGTTCCTTGAACGAAAAGTATCCTTCAAAATATAAGAATTTTCAAAAGTATAGAAATATACCGAACCATCAAGATCCGTAAGCACAAGTGGAACAAAACATAAGTAAATGGGTGTTGTGTACTACGGTTAAACCTGGGCAGTTATGTAGTCGTGTCTAGGATCAATATAGCCTGCCCACTATATTCATTCGAGACACGGCCAACATGTGCTTGGGAGTGACTGTGGTATACGGCATGCCTAAAACATACCTAATACCCAAACAACGAGTCATCGCTGCAGCGAATCATGAAATACTATGGGAGTATTTCTCAATCCAAACCCGTTATAGAAATTCTCATTTCAGCGTTGTTCCTCGATCATTCCCTTAGTGATAACTAATCTGCTTTGTTAACTCTTTCCTGCTTATCGCTTAATAGAATACCATATATCTGTCTTAATGAGATATCTCCTGTCCCATAACTCTTCATTCAATTCAGACGACTTATGATCCTCTCTTTCCTGATCTTATTAGATCAAGATGCCTCCCAGAAAGAGACCCAGCTCAAAAACCAACAACCCTCCACCACCACCTTCTCCTCAAATTGATCTTGATCTTGTAACGCTTCAGGCAGCTGTTACTGCCGCAGTGACAACCGCCATGTCACAAAGAAGCCACGGTAATTCAGGAGGTGGTCCCTAGCCCCAAAACCCAGAAGATAACCAGGGAAACCAAAAGAAGGGTTCCTATAAAGATTTCATGAATGCAAAACCCATGTCTTTTGATGGCACTGGAGGTGTCATTTCCCTCACCCGATGGTTCGAGAAGATCGAATCCATCTTTGAAATTTGCACCTGCTCAGAGTCTGACAAGGTGAAGTTTGCCGCCTGCACCTTCATCGATAAAGCCCTGACTTGGTGCAATGGCCGAGTAAAATCATTAACCTTACCTGTAGCCAACACCATGGGTTGGGAAGCTATGAAGGAACTTCTGCTGGCTGAGTACTGTCCACGGGGTGAAATGCAGAAATTAGAGCACGAACTCTGGAACCTGAAGATGAAGGGTTCCGATATCGCCGCTTACACTTCCAGGTTCGATGACTTGGCACTACTCTGCCCGGGAATGGTTACCCTAGAGAGTAAGAAGATAGAGAGATTCATCTGTGGGTTGACCCAACCAACAAAAGGAAACGTCTTAGCTGTGCGGCCGGATACATACGACAGCGCCAAATGCTTAGCACGAATGTTAATCGACCATAGTGATGATCTTGAGGAAACAACTACTACTCCTGAGCTGATAGAGAGGAGTGGCGAGAAAATGAAAATTGGGGAGAAGAAGGAAAGTTAGACATTGTAGGAGTCTTTGAAGAGGCAGCAACTTGTGGCAGTTCATGCTGCTACTACCCCTGCAACTGTTTCTGTTGTTGGATCCTTAGCTCGAAAACCTTCTAGTAGGTATGCGGGAACCCTCCCTAGTTGTGACAAGTGAAAATATCATCAGCTCACTTCCAGCCCATGTATAGAGATGTTTTGCAACAGTTGTGGAATAAAGGGTCGCATGGCGAAAAACTGTAAGACACCAACTCAATCAACCAGTCAAGCTTTCGGAGCGGGCATTGGTCAAGCCTGCTATGGTTGCGGAGAAGTTGGGCATCTCAAGCGAAACTGCCCTAAGGCAGTAACATCTGGCAACACCGGAAGAGTCCTAGCGATAGGACGAGAGGAGACAGCCACCGATCCCACCGTTGCCACAGGTATAATTCCCCTCGATGAATCTTATGCCTGTGATTCTTGTCGATTCTAATGTTGAAAGAAATATGCTAACCATTCATTCAAAGATCTTTCTAAACTCTGTCCTTCGTTATTCTTTTCCATTCGATCTAATGGCAAACTTTTCATGAAATGCTTTGATACCATCTTTGGCATGTAATGACCGAGCCTCATTCATGCTGTTATTCTTGGTTTCGAGAAAGCCATCCGTCTTAACTTTCCCCCGACACGACTCTCATGATCTTCGTGCATCAAAGCTTAAAAAGTTTTTCCATGTATTCCTCGTCCGTGTGATCATCGAGAAACGAGAATTCTGCAACTCTTTCCCCGATGCCTTTTCCGAAGAATTCCTGAGAATTCTTCCCGAACGTGTAGTCAAGTCTCGCATCAACCTAATCCCTGGATTTACCTCGTAGCCAAAAACCTCAGTGAAATTTATGTTTCCAAGACAACAACCAGGACTTGATATGATCACTACGAGTTAGTAGCGGTATCATTCGGTCAAATCATTTTCCTTAGTCATGTAGATAAGCAAAGCAGTCATACCCGTGGACCTTTCCAAAAACTATGGCGATAGAGATTTAGTCGACACCGGAGATACCCATAGAAAACGCGTCAATTCTTAGGTCCCGCCGGCTAATATTGCAGACCCACCTAGAAATTTCCTTTAGAATCGTCAAACCCTTAGCTACTCTACCATATAAAGATGTACCCTCTTGTTGAAAGTCTTACTCTGGAGAGACATAGTACGCCTTGAGAAGTGAGGAAAAACATAACTCGTGGTACATTAGACCCTTCGAGATCCACATTAGGAATCGATTCCGTAGCCCTCTCCGAGCTATCTTTAGAACTCAACAGCAACCATCTGGCATATGGCCAAGGACTGCCCCAAGGGGTTTGCGGTGTGCTTCCACTGCAACCAGACCAGATACCGGAAGGCAGAGTGTCCGCAGTTGTGAGGATCATCTCAGGGAGCACCTCAGGGATCTTCCCCTGCCGCCATCAGAGCTACCGAGAGTCGGCCAGTGAAGGCCGAGGCGCCGAGGGCGCGAGGGAGAGCTTTTCAGTTGACCGCGGAGGAGGTCCGCGCAGCGCCCGATGTCGTGGCTGGTATGTATTCTTTCGTGTATTTATTTTGATGTTGAGATATTATGCTTATATTATGTTACGCTTAGGTACTTTTCTTGTGAATATTGTACCTGCCTTGGTGTTATTTGACTCGGGTGCGAGTCGGTCTTTTGTATCTTTGGCTTTTAGTCAGCATATCAGTGTTAGTCGTGAGGCGTTGAGTCGGCCTCTGAGAGTTTCCATAGCTGACGAGAGGGTGATATATGCCACGGAGATTCTTCGATGGTGCGTAGTCGAGATTTTCGGTGTTGAGTTCCCGATTGATCTGGTTCCTATTGCGATGGGTGATGTCTGTGTCATTATGGGCATGGATTGGTTGAGCAGATTCGGTGCGGTTATCGACTGCGAGCGACACCTGGTGACCATACGAGACCCTAGTGGGGGAGTTCTTGCGGTGTACGGCGAGGGTACACGTTCCGGATCAGCGTTTTGTTCGGCCGCTAGGGCGAGGCAGTGTCTACAACAGGGATGTAAGGGTTTTGTGGCATATGTGATGGATACGCAGGTGGATTCCGAGTGACCGAGGTCAGTTGAGGAGGTTCCGGTAGTGTGTGAGTTCCCGGATGTATATCCTGAGGAGTTGCCGGGTGTGCCTCCTGTGAGGCAAGTGGAGTTCAGTATCGATTTAATGTCGGGGGTCGCGCCTATCGCTAAGGTACCTTATCGCCTTGCACCTCCAGAGATGCAAGAGTTATCCTCGCAGCTTCAGGAGCTGCTGGGGAAGGGGTTTATTCGGCCGAGCAGCTCGTCGTGGGGAGCGCCTATCCTGTTTATCAAGAAGAAGGATGGTTCACACCGGATGTGCATTGGTTACCGGGAGTTGAACAAGCTGACAGTCAAGAACCGTTACCCATTGCCGAGGATCGACGATTTGTTCGATCAGTTACAGGGAGCATCTTTGTTCTCCAAGATCGATTTGAGGTCTGGATATCATCAGGTGAGGGTGCGAGATGAGGACGTCCAGAAGACAGCATTCAGGACGCGTTATGGGCATTACGAGTTTGTGGTGATGCCTTTCGGGCTCACCAATGCCCCGACAGTATTCATGGATCTCATGAACCGAGTGTGCAGGCCGATGCTAGATCGGTCGGTGATCGTATTTATCGACGACATTTTGGTATATTCGAGATCTAGAGAGCAGCATGAGGAGCATTTGAGGGAGGTTCTCGGAGTTCTGAGATCGGAGAGGCTTTATGCCAAATTCTCCAAGTGTGATTTCTGGTGGCGAGAGGTCCAGTTCCTAGGGCATCTCGTTAACCAGAAAGGGATGTTGGTCGACCCGGCCAAAGTTGAGGCAGTGATGAGTTGGGAGGTGCCGAGGTCACCCTCCGAGATCAGGAGTTTCGTAGGGTTGGCATGTTATTATCGGAGATTTATCAAGGATTTCTCTAAGTTCGCAGTGCCACTCACTAGGTTGACCCAGAAGGGTGTCGCTTTTTCATGGGGCCCCGAGCAACAGGCCTCCTTTGAGACGCTTCGTCAAAGGTTATGCAAAGCCCCGGTGTTAGCCCTCCCGGAGGGGATGGAGGACTTTGTGGTATACTGTGATGCATCGATTTTGGGGTTGGGAGAAGTGCTGATGCAAAGAGGGCATGTGATAGCGTATGCATCGAGGCAGCTGAAGCCTCATGAGACGAGATATCCCCCCCCCCCCCATGATCTAGAGTTGGGGGCAGTAGTGTTCGCCCTCAATATTTGGCGTCGCTACATGTATGGGGTTCGGTGTACGATACACACGGACCATAAGAGTTTGAAGTATTTGATGGATCAGCCCAACCTAAATATGCGACAGAGATGGTGGTTGGATGTGGTCAAGGATTATGATTGTTAGATCCTGTACCACCCAGGCAAAGCTAATGTTGTAGCCGATGCACTGAGCCGCATGGCGGAGAGCACCCCGCTGCGGGATGTATGTTTGAGATTGACCGTGATAGCACCAGTGTTGGACGCCATTCGTGGGGCACAGGCCGAGGCTGTGCAACCTGAGATGCAGAAGAAAGAGCGGGTTGTTGGTTTGGTTTCAGAGTTTGTTACCGATGGTCGGGGGCTTATGACATTTCAGGGGCGTATCTGGGTGCCGTTTGTGGGAGGAATGCGTGCCATTTTGATGGAAGAGGCTCATCGGTCGAAGTTTTTGATCCATCCTGGGGCCACTAAGATGTATTTGGACCTGAGGAAAGAGTATTGGTGGCCCGGTATGAAGAGGGATGTTGCATGGTTTTTTGAGAGGTGCTTGACCTGCCATAGGGTTAAGGCCGAGCAGCAGAGGCCGCATGGTAAGTTGCAGTTGTTGGAGGTCCCCGAATGGAAGTGGGAACAGATCACCATGGATTTTATCACCAAATTGCCTAGGACTGCCAGGGGAGTTGATGCAATTTGTGTGATTGTGGACAGGTTGACGAAGAGCGTTCACTTTCTTGCTATCAGCGAGAGTTCTTCCGCAGAGAAATTGGCAGAAGTGTACGTGAGGGAAGTGGTATCTCGGCATGGGGTGCCGATCTCGATTGTTTCAGACCGTGATGTGCGATTCACTTCCAGATTCTGGAAGAAGTTTCATGAGGGGTTGGGTACTAGGCTGCATTTTAGTACCGCATATCACCCCCAGACAGACGGACAGAGTGAGCGGACGATTCAGACGCTCGAGGACATGCTCCGGGCATGTGTGTTGGATTTCGGGGGAAGTTGGGATACGTATTTGCCCTTGGCGGAGTTTTCCTACAACAATAGCCATCATTCGAGCATTGGTATGCCACCATTTGAGCTGTTGTATGGGAGGAGGTGTCGGACCCCCATTTGTTGGGGAGAGGTTAGACAACGTGTGATGGGCAGTACGGAGATCATGCTTCAGACGACAGAGCAGATCCAGCAGGTCAGGCAGAGGTTGTTGACCGCTCAGAGATGTTGGAAGAACTATGAAAACAGACGCCGGTCCGAGCTTGAGTTTCAGGTCGGCGACCTTGTACTCCTGAAGGTCTCACCTTGGAAAGGAGTGATTCGATTCAGGAAGAGGGGCAAGTTAGGGCCCCGATATATTGGTCCATTCCGAGTGATCGTGAGGGTAGGCCGGGTAGCCTATCGTTTGGATTTGCCAGCAGAGTTGGGGCAGATTCACGACACTTTCCATGTGTCGCAATTGCGGAAGTGTATAGCCGATGAGTCGGCAGTGGTTCCATTGGAGGATATTCAGGTGGGTGCAAGCCTAAATTATGCAAACAGACCAGTGGCAATCAGGGATTGGAAAATCAAGGTTCTGAGGAACAAGGAGGTACCCTTAGTTTTGGTTCAGTAGCAGCATCGGAAGGGTCCGAGATGACTTGGGAGACGGAGCGTGAGATGCGCGAGCAGCATCCGGAGTTATTTGAAGAGCGAGACTTCGAGGACGAAGTCTAGTTCTAGTGGGGGAGAGTTGTAACAGCCCGGATTCCCAGGTATTATTCATTCTTATATTTTTGGTATTTTGTGAGCATACTCGGTGAGTTGGAGCTCAGACTCGCCGAGTAGGATCGCGGTTTGGACGCGGGTTCGCGCCTGGACTCGGCGAGTCCAAGGAGTGGACTCGGCGAGTCCATGCTGTTTAATGAAACCATAAATCCCCGAGTTTGGAGCCTATTTAAGGGAACTTATAGCCTCCCATTGCGGCTACCAGTCCCTTGAGAGAACCCTAAGAGAGCTAATTCATTTTGGGAAAGAAGAAGTCACTTTTGGGCCTTTGTATTCCTTGTTTAGCAAGAAGAAGGTGGCAACAGCAAGGAGGAGGTGAGATTCTAGCAGATCCAGAGTCCAGAGGCTTCATTTTGTGGTAATGATTCGAATCTCCTTCGGTTTTAGGGTTGATCTTTAGAGTTAGGGTTATATAATCCCTTTGAAGAGTGATTATGTGAAGCAAATGGTCCCTCTTCGAGTTTGTGCGTTGGATCTGGACTCGAAGAGGTCCAGAGACCTTAACCCTTGGGGATTTTTGAGTTATTATGGAGTTATTAGACCTAGGTGGTCATCTTTGGGACCAAATCATATTTTGATGCCTTGTGGGGGTTATACAAGCATCAAGTTCCAAACTTTACATGACATTCATGCTTGGGGAGGCTAGATCTATGGTTTGGGAAAGCATATCTGACCTCAGAAGGTCAATAGATTTTGTGCATGGCATGAACTCGCCGAGCTATTCTTGAGACTCTGCGAGTAGGGTTGGGGTTTCACGTAAAGTGTTCATCGAGTGGACTCGCCGGGTTGGGGGTTGACCGAGTGAGTCAGGGAGAGTCATTAGGGAGCTGAGTCAAGCCTGAACTCACCGAGTTGTTCTTGAGACTCGGCGAATTGAGTCATGGTGGCCCCTCGATTCATGCCAGGTGGAACTCGTCGAGTCAGGGAAGCACTCGACGTGTCAAGGGAGGATTCTAGGAAGTCAGTGAACACGTATAGACTCGCCGAATCGCTCTAGTGCACTCGCCGAGTCCGGTCATAGTTGACTCTTGACCGTTAACCAGAGTTAACCAGTGTTGACTTGATAGGGGTAGTAAACCTTAGTTGTGAAAGTGTTAATTAGAGATATATTGTGTTATAGGAGGATTATAGCTCGGAGGATCGAGCGCGAGTGATTTCTGAGATTTGCAAGTTATCGAGATACGCGAGGTGAGTCTTCTCACTATACTTTACCTTGAGTAGGTAATCAGAGTTATGTGACAGAGTATTTGTATGTTATATGTATGTTATGTGTTGTACTGCATTATTTCTATGTGATTTATGATGTTCATGTTTATATAGTTGGAACCGGAAGGTTCCCAGAGTTAGAACCAGAGGGTTCACAAGGTGGGGTCTACGGACCCATAGAGTTATAGCCTCGAGTGGCTAATATGTGTTATGCGTCGTATTTTGGGGAAATCACTAAGCTTTATGCTTACAGTGTTGGTGTTATTTGTTTCAGGTACTAGTGATGACCGTGGGAAGGCGCCGGCTTGATCAGTACACACACATGGGATTTTTATGATATGTGATATTGGGATTCTTTGTATGACATGGATTGGAGTTTTAAACATTGATGTTTTATGAAAATTAAATGAATATGTTTTTATGTTATGCGAAAAATTATTTTGAAATTTACGGTGTTACAAGTTGGTATCAGAGCCTTGGTTTGAGGGATTCGAGTACACCTTCGGGCGTATTTGAACTCAAACTGAGGATTTGAGAAGTATTTTCAAAAAGAGTGAAAGATTTTTGGAAGCACACAGAGCAGAGTTGTGTGTACGATCAGTCCGCGCCCGAACGGTTATTTCCCAAAATACCCTCATGTTATGTGATATTGATATTGATATGATGTATTCTCATGCTAGAGTAGGCTAGGTACTCCTATTAGGACTAGAGTGGCCTGATTTGTGATGCCTTAGCCTAGGGAGAGGTGAGCTGCTATGAGATGCTTGAGAGTGAGTAGGTAGCAGCGAGGAGCTTATGAGAGATCTGTTAGAGAGTGGATTATGCATGATAGAGTACTTGGAATTTGGGATCCGAAGAGGAGGACTTGGGGTGTATTCTGATACAGTGCGGACAGTAGTATTGGGCCCGTACTACTAAAAGCACCGGAGCGGTGTACAGCCCAAGTAGGAAACTTTGGAATGCCAAGGATCAAGGAGGAATGACTTGTCGAGTGTGAGTATACTCGAATGGATTCGAATTTATCGTATGTTGTATTTCAAAGGTAGATCATGGTGAGGACACGTCTGATGCCTGAGAGGAGTGGGGCCAGTGATAAGGAGATCCGCCGGATCATCCATGAGGAGGTGGCTGCGGCCATCAGGGTAGAGATACCAGAGATGTTCAGGTCTATTAAGACCACATTGATTGAGACCTTCGATGAGCATTATGCCGCTCTTTCTAAGGCTGCTGTTGCAGCGGCCACCGCAGCTATTGCTGCCGCGAGGCCGCAGGGTGGTGATACGTTGCTGTTCCAAGAGTTCAGCAACACAAACCCGCCAGAGTTTGATGGGACCCAGGATCCAGTGGCGGCTATGAGATGGATTTCTGACATAGAGGGTTGTTTCTTCACTTGCTCATCTCCTGAGCATTTGAAGGTTCGGTTCGCGCTGAACCAGCTTCGCTTGGGAGCGAAGGACTGGTGGAAGTTTGTGACAGCGCACTTTGCGCCTGCTGAGCTTGCGACAGTGACCTGGGAGAGGTTCACTGCCATGTTCCGAGATGAGTACGTTCCCCAGGTGGAGAGGGAGCGTTTGTCCCAGGAGTTTCTGACCCTCAAGCAGGGTACTAAGTCTGTTACAGTGATTACCAGGATGTTCCATGAGAGGGCGATGTTCTGCCCTGAGCACGTGTCCACTGAGCAGGCACGTATGAGCCGATATTTGAGTATCTTGAGGCGAGACATTCCGGAGTTTGTGGCGAGCTCCTCGTACCAGACATTTTCCGAGCTTCAGTCAAATGCCCGGAAGAGGGAGATTGAGCTAGAGACTCAGGCCAGGGAGGAGGCGGAGCCTCAGGGGAGGGATCGGCGACCGGCGCAGTCTCAGCTGGCAGCCAAGCGGGCCAAGCTCGCTGATCCCAAACCAGGGAGACAGAAGGGCCGCACTTGTGGGAAGTGGGGCAAGGTTCATGATGGAGTCTGTAGAGCAGGATCTTGCTACAAGTGTGGCAAGGAGGGCATATGGCCAAGGACTGCCCCAAGGGGTTATCGGTGTGCTTCCACTGCAACCAGACCAGACATTAGAAGGCAGAGTATCCGCAATTGCGAGGATCATCTTAGGGAGCACCTGAGGGATCTGCCCTTGCCGCCATCAGAGCTACCGAGAGTCGGCTAATGAAGGCCGAGGCGCCGAGGGCGTGAGGGAGAGCTTTTCAGTTGACCGCGGAGGAGGTCCGCGCGGCGCCCAATGTCGTGGATGGTATGTATTCTTTCGTGTATTTATTTTGATGTTGAGATATTATGTTATGCGTAGGTACTTTTCTTGTGAATTATGTACCTACCTTGGTGTTATTTGACTCGGGTGCGAGTCGGTCTTTTGTATCTTTGGCTTTTAGTCAGCATATCAGTGTTAGTCGTGAGGCGTTGAGTCGGCCTCTAAGAGTTTCCATAGCTGACGAGAGGGTGATATATGCCACGGAGATTCTCCGAGGGTGCGTAGTCGAGATTTTTGGTGTTGAGTTCCCGATTGATCTGGTTCCAATTGCGATGGGTGATGTCTGTGTCATTATGGGCATGGATTGGTTAAGCAGATTCGGTGCGGTTATCGACTGCGAGCGACAGCTGGTGACCATACGAGACCCTAGTGGGGGAGTTCTTGCGGTGTACGGCGAGGGTACACGTTCTAGATCAGCTTTTTAATCGGCCGCTAGGGCGAGGCAGTGTCTACAGCAGGGCTGTAAGGGTTTTGTGGCGTATGTGATGGATATGCGGGTGGATTCTGAGAGACCGAGGTCAGTTGAGGAGGTTCTGGTAGTGCGTGAGTTCCCGGATGTATTTCCTGAGGAGTTCTCGGGTGTGCCTCCTGTGAGGCAAGTGGAGTTTACTATCGATTTGGTGTCGGGGGTCACGCCTATCCCTAAAGTGCCTCATCGCCTTGCACCTTCAGAGATGCAAGAGTTATCCTTGCAGCTTCAGGAGCTGCTGGGGAAGGGGTTTATTTGGCCGAGCAGCTCGCCGTGGGGAGCGCCTATCCTATTTGTCAAGAAGAAGGATGGTTCACACTGGATGTGCATTGGTTACCGGGAGTTGAACAAGCTGACAGTCAAGAACCATTACCCATTGCCGAGGATCGATGATTTGTTCGATCAGTTACAGGGAGCATCTTGGTTCTCCAAGATTGATTTGAGGTCTAGATATCATCAGGTGAGGGTGCGAGATGAGGACGTCCAGAAGACAGCGTTCAGGACGCGTTATGGGCATTACGAGTTTGTGGTGATGCCTTTCGGGCTCACCAATGCCCTGAAAGTGTTCATGGATCTCATGAACCGAGTGTGCAGGCCTATGCTGGATCGGTCGGTGATCGTATTTATCGACAACATTTTGGTATATTCGAGATCTAGAGAGTAGCATGAGGAGCATTTGAGGGAGGTTCTCGGTGTTCTGAGATCAAAGAGGCTTTATGCCAAATTCTCCAAGTGTGATTTCTGGTTGCGAGAGGTCCAGTTCCTAGGGCATCTCGTTAACCAGAAAGGGATATTGGTCTACCCGACCAAAGTTGAGGCAGTGATGAGTTGGTAGGTGCCGAGGTCACCCTCCGAGATAAGGAGTTTCTTAGGGTTGGCCGGTTATTATCGGAGATTTATCAATGATTTCTCTAAGATCGCAGTGCTACTCACCAGGTTGACCCGGAAGGGTGTCGCTTTTTCATGCGGCCCCGAGCATCAGGCCTCCTTTGAGACACTTCGTCAAAGGTTATGTGAAGCCCCGGTGTTAGCCCTCCCGGAGGGGATGGAGGACTTTGTGGTATACATTGATTGGGAGCGGTGCTGATGCAGAGAGGGCATCTGATAGCATATGCATCGAGGCAGCTAAAGCCTCATGAGACGAGATATCCCACCCATGATCTAGATTTGGGGGCAGTGGTGTTCGCCCTCAAGATTTGGTGCCACTACCTGTATGGGGTTCGGTGTACGATATACACGGACCATAAGAGTTTGAAGTATTTGATGCATCAGCCCAACATAAATATGCGACAGAGAAGGTGGTTGGATGTGGTCAAGGAATATGATTGTGAGATCCTGTACCACCCAGGCAAGGCTAATGTTGTAGCCGATGCACTGAGCCGCAGGGCGAGAGCACCCCACTGCGTGATGTATGTTTGAGATTGACCGTGATGGCTCCACTGTTGGATGCCATTCGTGGGGCACAGGCCCAGGCTGTGCAACCTGAGATGCAGAAGAAAGAGCGGGTTGTTGGTTTGGTTTCAGAGTTCGTTACCGATGGTCGGGAGCTTATGACATTTCAGGGGCGTATCTGGGTGTCGTTTATGGGAGGAACGCATGCCATTTTGATGGAAGAGGCTCATTGGTCGAAGTTTTCGATCCATCCTGGGGTCACTAAGAGGTATTTGGACATGAGGAAAGAGTATTGGTGGCCCTGTATGAAGAGGGATGTTGCGTGGTTTGTTGAGAGGTGCTTGACCTGCCGTTAGGTTAAGGCCGAGCACCAGAGGCCGCATGGTAAGTTCCAGCCGTTGGAGGTCCCCGAATAGAAGTGGGAACAGATCACCATGGATTTTATCACCAAATTGCCAAGGACTGCCAGGGGAGTTGATGCAATTTGGGTGATTGTGGACAGGTTGACGAAGAGCGCTCACTATTTTGCTATCAGCGAGAGTTCTTCAGCAAAGAAATTGGCAGAAGTGTACGTGAGGGCAGTGGTATCTCGGCATGGGGTGCCGATCTCGACTGTTTCAGACCGTGATGTGCGATTTACTTCCAGATTCTAGAAGAAGTTTCATGAGGAGTTGGGTACTAGGCTACATTTTAGTACCACATATCACCCCCAGACACATGAACAGAGTGAGCGGACGATTCAGACGCTCGAGGACATGCTCCGGGCATGTGTGTTGGATTTCGGGGGAAGTTGGGATACATATTTGCCCTAGGCGGAGTTTTCCTACAACAACAACCATCATTCGAGCATTGGTATGCCGCCCTTTGAGTTGTTGTATGGGAGGAGGTGTCGGACCCCCATTTGTTGGGGAGAGGTTGGACAGCGTGTGATGGGCAGAGGTTGTTGACCGCTCAGAGTCGTCAGAAGAGCTGTGCAGACAGACACCGGTCCGAGCTTGAGTTTCAGGTCGGCGACCTTGTACTCCTGAAGGTCTCCCCTTGGAAAGGAGTGATTCGATTCAGGAAGAGGGGCAAGTTGGGGCCCCGATATATGTTGGATTAATGTGTAAGTCCATAACTATAATTGGTTAGACTTGACCCGACCCGGCATGGTCCATTTGGGTTGCATGGCATCATGCACTTGGATAGACTATAATGAGAGAAATAAGACACTTATGGTTATTAATATATTATAAGTTCTAGTATATTAATAATAAGAATAATAAGATTATTTAATTAGTATTGATCAAGAATTAATCTAGGATTAATTAAGTGATCAAAAGAAGACTAATTAAATATATGGAGTGATTGTGTAAATCATCCATACTTATATAGTGGGCTAATGCTCCATGGATTATCTAGTTGGGCTAAAACCCATATGATGCTCCATGGATGCTCCATGGTGTATTTGAACCCATGGATCCAAGGAAATGGAAAGTCATGACAATTAGGGTTTACCCTAATTGTAACACTATATAAAGATCGTATTCTTGACAAAAATCGGCCACTTAGTGTGAATAATAGAAGGGCTAGCCGATTTCATGAAGTGTAGATTTCTCTCAAGTTATTCCAAGTGTATTTGGTGTTGTGTGAACCATTTGAGGTGTCACACTTGGAGCACTTGGCACTCAAGCTTCATGAAGACTTTCTACATGAATAAGGTATGTATTTTATCTTGTTATATTCATTATTTTATATGCTAGATTAGGCTAATACCTTGGATGTTCTTATTTGCATGTATAATAGAGAAAACATAGATCCAAGGTATTTAGGGTTGCATGTACACTTAGGAGTGTTAGAATGCTCATAACCCAATAGTGGTATCATTGCCTAGGCTTGTTTTCTTGTTATACTTGCAAAAGAAGCTGGAAAATCGAGTTTTGATGTTGTCTGCCCAGCAGACTCGCCGAGTCCATGAATGGACTCGCCGAGTCCAATGCAAAAAGCATCCAACTCGCCGAGTAGGTTCATGCACTCGACGAGTAGGAGCCCCTGACAGCATATATTCGACTTTTTTGGCTAGAAATGGACTAGGAACATTACCCTAAGTTGTTTTTGAACTTATAAACTTGTTTTTGATGTGGTAATGTTCATGCTAATGCAATTTCAAAGATAATTGTCAATAGATTCATGTTTTGAATTAGTTTAGTGATTAGGCTAATTACATGAAAAAGTTTGATTTGAATTATCTTGTTCTTATGAGTTGCTTAGATTAATAGAAAGTTATGTGAAATTTTTGTTTTCAATCCAAATTAATCTAAGAGTTGATTCTAAAATGTGTTTTTGTAACTTGTCCTCAAGTTATATGAAAAGTCACATTTAAGTTTCATAAAACTCATAAAAGTTGGCAATGGTTACAAAAGATGAAGAGTCTTGTCCTTAAGTTATGGAGGTTCAAGAGTCACTTCATTAATAAATAAATAAATAAAGTGTAACCTTAATTAATTCCATAAGTTATAAAATAAAGAAAAGTTAATTCTTTTATTAGTTTAAAGTCTTCTATAACTTGTCCTCAAGTTATGGAACTTGAAGAGTTTTTGGATTAAAACTACTTTAAACACATAAATCATGGAATTAATTAGTTTTCAATAGTTTCAAAACTTGCCCTCAAGTTTTGGAATTTGTAAAGTTTTCTCTTATGAATACTTTAATTCCAAGTTAGCCCTTAGAATTTTAAAAGTTAAAATTCAACCCTTATACTTTATAATATTATAAGTTTATAATATATATATATGTATAAGAGTAAAGTCAGTCTTACCGCTAGTACGCCTCATTCACGGAGCCGGTCTATAAGGTGGGTATAAGGTTGTTGCCTATAAAATGGCAACTTAATGGGTGTCCACTCTCACCCACCGCTTGCTTGACTGGTGGAGGGTCGTTAGCCGAACGGGTTTGACAGGACTAGAATTCTCCCTTCATTAAAAGTATTAATGATAAATACTAAGTAACTAAACTCTTAATAATACCCAATCTTACTTACTTAGGAAAATGTGAATAAGGTTCTAATCCATGAAATTACACTTTGCACTTTGTTTAAGTCGGGTAGTGGAGCGTGTGTGGTTAACCGGCACACTAACTCGTATTTAACAAGGTAGGCAAAGGGTAACTTAATGTTTATCTTAGTATCGATGGAGCGTGTGTGGTTAACCGGCACATCGATTGAGGGGTAAACACTTAAGGGTACCAAGTAATTTGCATGGTTACTTCACACCTTGTTTTGTGATCCTCGGCATCCCAGTCACAGAACCTCAAGGGCACACTCGAGATTGAAACATGCCATTGAACAGTTCAATGAATCTCAAAGATCTAGGAGTTTCAAAACCAATTAAAACCTAATAATACATTTCGTTTATCTTGGTGGAAATTGGTGAATTGTCATTCACCTACCTTCAAATATTTTATAGCTTGGATTACGGCATCCCTCTTATAAGTTATAAAATAGTTTGTTGGGTCCTAGCCTTAATATTTCATATTGGGTGTCATATTAAGGACTTTAGATCAACTATCTTGAATATCTCCCAAAACATATCTGGTTTAGACATTTATGATCTTCCCAAATCGCTTGAAACAAGCTTTCCTAAATGAAGATGATGTCCCATGGAAATCATTCTTCTTCCACCTCCTCTAATTATTCTCCTTAACCCAGAAGTTCTTGAAAAGTTTAAGGTCACTCAAGCCCTATTGGCAAGGCAAGGTCTAGGTGTGGTCACATCTTGGAGATGTAGTCACATATTGACAACCCGGGAGAGTTGGGTGTCAAAGTCTTGAGAAAGTTGGTGGTTCAATCACTTTCTAAGTCACATAGTGAGTTCCTTTGGGACACCTATGAAACAGACTATGACAAGACCCTTAATGATCTTATCTATTTGTTAAGATCAACTTCCTTAAAACTTGATGGACATTAACAATAGTGACACAGGAAATCCAGAAAAACATTCTCTTCCCAATGGAAAGGGATCAGCCATAGTCAACTCAGTTGACCAAATGGTAAAGAGAAGAGCTAAGTATGTGATAGTCTCGTGTACCATTATCAAAGGGTCCATATGTTTATATTGCCAAAGAAAGGGGCATTGATTGCGAAGCTGCCAAATTTACCTAAGGATGTTAAAGTCAATAAGTTTGACTCTACTTCAGGTAAAGTCCACTATCTAACTCTGCTAAGTTTCTATTCTGAGATTTAAGAATCAAAGAAAAAGTGAAGAAACTTAAAGAAAGAATATGTTGAATCTGATGGCGTAGATGGATTTCTATCGCATAGTTTGAAGATCGGATTCTTGAGCTACTTCTAAGGAGTTATGAGATATTGCTTAGGAATAGATAACAACAAGTTTTCATATGGATTGTAAGGATAAGTTTTCCGCAAAGTTTTTAAAATAAAAGGAAAATTTTGATTTTATTTATTTTAAAATATCCTTACAATGGCATCTGTGGAAATTTTTGTTGCTTATAAGATTCCATTAATAGCAAGAGTGGAAATATGAAATTGATTCTTTCATTTGTGGTAATGTCTAAATTTACCAAATAAGGAAAGATTCTCATCACCCAAGTTTGAATTGGATAGAAACTAGGAAACATGCAGGTTGTGTAGCATGATGAATGAGAACTTTCAAATATTGGAAAAATTAAGACTAATTACTCGGTCACATGGATGTGTGAGTAATGTGAAGGACTAAGGGATTGAGTACACATTCTTGTGCACTGGTCAAGTCCACCACAAAAGATCG
Source organism: Lactuca serriola (assembly GCF_051521515.1). NCBI lineage: Eukaryota > Viridiplantae > Streptophyta > Magnoliopsida > Asterales > Asteraceae > Lactuca > Lactuca serriola. The sequence continues at coordinate 217,323,643 of NC_136408.1, forward strand.
ATAAGACTATTCGTCATAGTTTACTAAAGCTTAGTAAATATGATTATACTTACAAGCTTAAGTGTAACTCTGAGACATTGGAAAAAGGTTCAGGCAGAAGGATAAAAGTTTCTCAAATCTGAAAAGATGGGAGAGTACTTTAGTATCAGTTTTGTTATCATCTTAATGATTAATAAACCATATCAAAAATTAGTTCTCTATGGAAAATCTTAGTGCATTCTTATGACTAAGAAGAGGAACTTGAATTGTTGAAATGGTTAAATCAAGAAGATGAGTCATACTTCGTTCCAAAACAATTCTTAGAGTTATACTCTAAGATTGTAACCTGAGTGACATGTCTTAAAGAAGGTTTAAAACACTTGTTAAATGTAAGAGTAAAAGTTTTCTACTCTTGTACATTTGAAATTGGTAAGTTGTGATGTTTTGGATAAAACAAAGACCAACTAAGTCCAATTGTGTGAAGTGTTTGTCTTGGTTAGAATCCACACTATCTCTTGGATGCTTGACAAGGGAGTCTTATAGGTCAAGAACTAATCAAGAATAAAACCTGAAGTTCTTCACTAGCACATGACTTGAGGTTTATAACCTATCGTGTTGACATATTCTGTGCCCATTCCAGTTAAAGTTGGCTTTGCATATGAGTAATTGGTTGCACAACTACTTGGAAGCAATGGCAGGCCCTTGAGCTGCCAGGTGGCAAGAAATTAAGATTGAGTTCAGTCCATATGAGTTTGGATTTGTCATTATCCTTGTCTTGCGACTACGATTTTGATAATTCACATGGATAAGAACACATACGCCATTAAATCTAAGTGTCATAAGGTTTCTCTCTGATTCATGAAAATGATGGTGAGGAAACACTTTCACTAAGTAGATTTTAGCTAGATAGCAATTATGATATTTGCATTCTCAAAGTCGTTAGTGGAGCGTGTGTGGTTTACCGGCACACTAACCTGGACTTGTGAGAAGTGGCAAAAAGGTCTAACCATTATGATTACGGCATCCCTCTTCATAATTTCTTAGACACACAAGTGTGCTATCTAAGGGAAGGTGTATGATTTTGATAAAGTCTTATCAAAACAATCTAGTATCAGAAATCTGAACTTTGGTAAGAAATTCAATGAAGTATTGATTTCTAGAAGTCTAGCTGATTTCTGAGTACATGTCAAAGCTAGTGGGAGCATAAGTGTTATGCTAATAATCATCATGTTAGTGGGAGCATGATAATTATGATAAGTATTGCAAGCTAGCAATGTTAATTATAGAAAACAAAAGTTTCAATTGGGAAAGAGTTGTTTTGCTATAATTAAGGGAGAGGAAATTATACTTCATCTCAAATCTAAAAGCTTAGATTGAGGTTTTAATCATTTAGTCAAGGATATATATATGAATTTCATGTTGGAATGGCTCAACAAAAGGAAATTCTGTATATGGGTCCATTATTTGCGTTCTAAAATTCGATTATGATTACGGCATCCCTTTTCATAATCTGAATTATGAGAACTTTGCAAATAGAAACGAAAATGTTATAGCAAAACACTGGTTTAGACTTTATATGAGATATCATGAATCGTGTCCCATATGCTTCGGATATAGAATCGATTACATGTGCTATATTCATCCTTTCTAAAATTTTCCAAATGCCCAGGGCATTAAGAAGGGAAAAGGTTTAGAACTGGATATGACTAAAAGGATTAAACAATTGTCGAGGACAATCTAAGGTTTACCAAAGATTGGTTGCTCAAGGACAGTTGGAAGTATAGCGATAATTCTGGAAGGACCATATTGACATAATTTGTAAGGAGGCAACTCTTGTTCAGAAGGGATAGTCAAAATGGAATATGGAAATGTTTCAAAGTTAGAATTTTCAATCTGTTTAAGATTAGGAAACTTAATGCAAGAAGGATGTTTCCAAGGAGCTGATCTCCTTTGGAATACTCTGTAATGATTGTTGTCAAGTCTTTCTGACTTTGTGCATAATCATTACAAGAGGATCAATGCATATAAGTTTAGAATCTAACAGATTTCAGTAAATGACATGAATTTGGAATTCTTGTATTTGCAGTAAGGATTTGGGAGTGTGAAAAGAGAATCATTGAAGTTATGTTCAATGGATCTAGTTCACAAAGTAAAGATCATAGACAAACATAGTATACATACTTGGTGTATGGCATGACTAGTGTTTAGAAAACATAGTGTACATGCTTGGAGCATGGGACATTTATTGTTTTAAATTCAAGAATAAAGTTGATAGCAGAAACAGTATACAATGAATAATGTGTAATCATATGGTGATAAATAAAAGGTGTTTTATTTATGTTCATAGGTTTTGATACCATATTGGATTCAATTATTATTCTGTTTCACTTTGCATGTTTTGACTTCCCGAATAAACTGGGTTATTCTTCCGGAATGACTAAGTTATTCAAACCATCCACAGTCGGTCATATGTTGGAAGTAGATATGAATTAAGACTGTCATGGGTTGGCTTTTAGAGGTCTAAGGTGTTGGACAAAGGGCTACAACAGTCATGAGTGCTCATAAGTTCTGAGTATTGGATTCAACCCGCGCTCATTGGAATCACTTCATGGATTTTATCGCAAGTGATCATGAGACGATAATATCTTATATTCTTCAAACCTAGAGATATGATTTGTTACTATGAGTTAGTTGTACATTGATTGCACGAAAACGCATTTGGTAACTCGGTGCTATAAAATGTGCCTTTGTGTATGATTCAACAAGTAGTAGAACAAGCCATATGAGTCGAAGTTTATCCATTCCTTTTGCCTTCGGGATAAATGTGATATCTGTGGGCCCCTCGATGATTTGATGCTGACAAATGGAAGTGCTCGGCCGGGCCAGGACTGATTTGATTTGTTCAATTAGTCAGTCGTCATAAATCGGAAATCGGGAAACAACAAATGGACAGAGAGAATGATTATAATCCATGTCTCAGTCCATATGATATCTAGAATGGAGGAATATATGATCCCTTACCTAATACACAAGTCATTGACAAAGGTCAGAGTTCATCGACAAGGTGAGAGTTCGACAGAAGCTTTTGAGAGCTACGATTGCCAGTTGGTTCCTGAAGTCATACGCAATAATAGTTTTAGACTTATCCAAGTGTGAAACAACGGAAATTTTTAAACAAATTTTTTTTTTCATTTCAAAAGAAAGTATTTTCATCCAAAACAAAGCATAAACATTCAACGTGTCATATCATAATACAAATCATATGAATCCCAAGATCATAAATCATCTATCAGTGTGTACAGATCACGCCAGCGCCTTCCCATGGTCCTCGCTAGTACCTGAAACACATACACAACAACTGTAAGCATAATCGCTTAGTGAGTTCCCCAAAATACAACTTACGCACATACGCCTTTCCTGGCCCTGACCTTCCGGTCCATGTGTCTCAGGGGACTTCCGTCCCTGCTGGGTAAACCTTCCGGTCCTACCCACGCCAACCCTTCGGTCCACACTACAATGCCTTCCGGCCCATAACATATTCGCCTTCCGGCCCATAACATAATGCCTTCCGGCCCACATTAAACTTATCATACATAGCACATATAAAAATTAACTTATCACATATAACACATATGTCTCATATCATATCCGACCTTCTGGTCACACACTCAAACCCTTCCGGGTACAGTATAGTGAGAAGACTCACCTCGTGAATATCGATAGCTAGCAAATCCCGAAATCACTCGTGCTCGATCCTCCGAGCTACAATCTCCCTATAACATCATACATCTCTTATTAACACTTTGTATCTCTAAGGTTGACTATCCCTAAGAAGTCAACACAGGTCAACTCTGGTCAACGGTCAACGGTCAACTTTGACCAGACTCGGCGAGTGCACAAGGACAACTCGGCGAGTCTAGACGTTTTCACCAACTCTCTAGGATTCCCTTCTTACACGTCGAGTACTCCCCCTGACTCAACGAGTTCCACCTGGAAGAATCGCGGGGCCACCCCGACTCAACTCGCCGAGTCTCAAGAACAACTCGGCGAGTCCCAGCTCGACTCAGTCCACCTGTCAACCCTCTCTAACTCACCTTGACTCACTGAGTCAACGTATGACTCGACTGGACCACTCACTGAGCGAACTCAAGGCAATCTTCAAGCTACTTGCCGAGTCTGCTCATCGGACTCGGCGAGTCCATACCATGCAATCACTCGAACTCGCTTCTAAGGTCAGATCTGCTCCAACAATTCATAGATTTGGCCTTCCTAGACTGATTCATCACGTAAAGCCCCTAACTTGGTGTCCATAACACACCCCATGGCTCATAAGTAGCATTTTGATCTAAGGCATAAGGATTCCAATCCAAAACCTCCATTGATTCCCAAAAAGCTTGGGCAAAGGGACACTCTGGACCTCCAAGGGTCCAGATCTCTGGTCTAAATCGCTTAAGGGACCAAGGGAGCACAAGATCTAGCCACAAAAGGGTTCAATAAACCCTAAATCAATGTAAACATCAACATAGAAGAGGATAGCTTGAAGGTATTACCACAATAGTGATGCTCTGGACTCCAAACCCTCAGAAGATGGCTCCTCTTGCTTCCCCTTAGCTGATTTTCCCTTTCCTTGCAAAATGACACTTCCAAGATCAATAATGGCCTCCTACTTTGCTCCAAACGCTCACACTCGATTAGGGTTTCACTCAAGGGACTGGTGAGCACAAATGACGGCTATGAGGCCCTTTAAATAGGTCCCAAACCTGAGAAATTAGGGTTTCATTAAACAGCGTGCACTCGCCGAGTCCACATCCTGGACTCGCCGAGTCCAGGCGAATCCCGCGTCTAGAGTCGCGACCCTACTCGGCGAGTCTGAGCTCCAATTCGCCGAGTCCCCTCTCAAAACACCAAAATCATAAACAATAAAGATACCTGGAAATCCGGGCTGTTACAATTCTCCCCCACTAGAACTAGACTTCGCCCTCGAAGTCTCGCTCTGAAAATAGCTCCGGATGCTGCTCCCGCATCTCGCGCTCCGGCTCCCAAGTCATCTCCGATCCCTTCTGGTGTTGCCACTGAACCAACACCAAAGGTACCTCCTTGTTCCTCATAACCTTGATCTTCCGATCTCTGATGGCCACTGGTCTCTCGGCATAATTCAGGCTCGCATCCACCTGAATATCCTCTAATGGAACCACTGCCGACTCATCGGCTATACACTTCCTCAATTGCGACACATGAAAAGTGTCGTGGATCTGCCCCAACTCTGCTGGCAACTCCAAACGATAGGCTACCCGGCCTACCCTCGCAATCACACGAAATGGCCCAATATACTGGGGCCCCAACTTGCCCCTCTTCCTGAATCGAATCACTCCTTTCCAAGGAGAGACCTTCAGGAGAACGAAGTCGCCGACCTGAAACTCAAGCTTGGACCGGCGTTTGTCTGCATAACTCTTCTGTCGGCTCTGGGCGGTCAATAACCTCTGTTTGACCTGCTGAATCTGCTCTGTCGTCTGAAGCACGATCTCTGTACTGCCCATCACTCTCTGCCCAACCTCTCCCCAACAAATGGGGGTCCGACACCTCCTACCATACAACAGCTCAAAGGGTGGCATACCAATGCTCGAATGATGGCTGTTGTTGTAGGAAAACTCTGCCAAGGGTAAATACGCATCCCAACTACCCCCGAAATCTAATACACACGCTCGAAGCATGTCCTCAAGCGTCTGAATCGTCCGCTCGCTCTGGCCGTCTGTCTGGGGATGATACGCGGTACTAAAATGCAATCTAGTACCCAACTCCTCATGAAATTTCTTCCAGAATCTGGAAATGAAACGCACATCACGGTCCGAAACAATCGAGATCGGCACCCCATGCCGAGATACCACTTCCCTCACATATATCTCCGCCAACTTCTCTGCTGAAGAACTCTCACTGATGGCAAGGAAGTGAGCGCTCTTCGTCAACCTATCCACAATCACCCAAATTGCATCAACTCCTCTGGCAGTCCTCGGCAATTTGGTGATGAAATCCATGGTGGTCTGTTCCCACTTCCACTCGGGAACCTCCAATGGCTGCAACTTGCCATGCGGTCTCTGGTGCTCGGCCTTGACCCTACGGCAGGTCAAGCACCTCTCAACAAACCTGGCGACGTCCCTCTTCATACAGGGCCACCAATACTCTTTCCTCAAATCCAAATACATCTTCGTGGCCCCTGGATGGATCAAAAATTTCGACCGATGAGTCTCTTCCATCAAAGTAGTACGCGTACCGCCCACAAACGGTACCCAAATCCGACCCTGAAAAGTCATAAGCCCTCGACCATCCGTAACGAACTCCGAAACCAAACCAACGACCCGTTCCCTCTTCTGCATCTCCGGTTGCACAGCCTCGGCCTGTGCCCCACGAATGGCATCCAGTACCGGTGCTATCACGGTCAATCTCAAACATACATCTCGCAGTGGAGTGCTCTCCGCCCTGCGGCTCAACGCATCGGCTACCACATTAGCCTTGCCAGGGTGGTACAGGATCTCACAATCATAATCCTTGACCACATCCAACCACCTCCTCTGACGCATATTTAGGTTGGGCTGATCCATCAGGTACTTCAAACTCTTATGGTCCGTGTATATCGTACACCGAACCCCATACAAGTAGTGACGCCAGATCTTGAGGGCAAACACTACTGCCCCCAACTCTAGATCATGTGTGGGATATCACGTCTCATGAGATTTCAGCTGCCTCGATGCATATGCTATCACATGTCCCCTCTGCATCAACACCGTACCCAGCCCCAAAATCGATGCATCACAATATACTACGAAATCATCCATCCCTTCCGGGAGAGCTAATACCGGGGCTTCGCACAACCTTTGGCGAAGTGTCTCAAAGGAGGTCTACTGCTCGGGACCCCATGAGAAGGCAACACCCTTCCGGGTCAATCTGGTGAGCGGCACTGCGATCTTGGAGAAATCCTTGATAAATCTCCGATAATACCCTGCCAACCCAAGGAAGCTCCTGATCTCAGATGGTGACTTCGGCACCTCCCAACTCATCACTGCCTCAACCTTGGCCGGATCGACCAGAATCCCTTCCTGGTTAACGAGATGTCCTAGGAACTGAACCTCCCACAACCAGAAATCACACTTGGAGAACTTTGCATAAAGCTTCTCCGATCTCAAAACCCCAAGGACCTCCCTCAAATGCTCCTCATGCTGCTCTCTAGATCTCGAATACACCAGAATATCATCGATAAATACAATCACCGACCGATCCAACATCGGCCTGCATACCCTGTTCATGAGATCCTTGAACACAGCCGGGGCATTGGTGAGCCCAAAAGGCATCACCACAAACTCATAATGCCCATATCGCGTCCTGAACGTTGTCTTTTGGACGTCCTCATCCCGCACTCTCACCTGATGATATCCCGACCTCAAATCGATCTTGGAAAACCAAGATGCTCCTTGCAACTGATCGAATAAATCGTCGATCCTCGGCAACGGGTAACGGTTCTTGATCGTCAGCTTGTTCAACTCCCGGTAATCAATGCACATCCGGTGTGAACCATCCTTCTTTTTGACGAACAGAATAGGTGCTCCCCACGGAGAGCTGCTCGGCCGAATGAATCCCTTCCCCAGCAACTCCTGAAGATGCGAGGATAACTCTTGCATCTCTGGAGGTGCAAGACGATATGGCACCTTAGCGATAGGCGCGACCCCCGGAACCAAATCAATACTAAACTCCACTTGCCTCACAGGAGGTACACCCGGCAACTCCTCGGGAAAAACATCTGGAAACTCACGCACCACCGGAACCTCCTCAACTGAACTCGGTCTCTCAGAAGCCACCCGCGTATCCATCACATACGCCACAAAACCCTTACAGCCCTATTGTAGACACTGCCTCGCCCTAGCGGCCGAACAAAAAGCTGATCCAGAACGTGTACCCTCGCCGTACACTGAAAGAACTCCCCCACTAGGGTCTCGTATGGTCACCAGCTGACGCTCACAGTCGATGACTGCACCAAATCGGCTCAACCAGTCTATGCCCACAATGACACAGACATCACCCATCGCAATAGGAATCAGATCAATCGGAAACTCAACCCCGAAAATCTCTAACACACATCTCTGGAGAACCTCCGTGGCACAAATCACTCTCTCATCTACTATAGAAACTCTCAGAGGCCGACTCAACGGCTCACGACTAACACCGATCTGCTGACTAAAGGCCAAAGATACGAAAGACCGACTCGCACCCGAGTCAAATAACACTAAAGCAGGTACAGAGTTCACAAGGAAAGTACCTACGCATATCATAGCATAAGCATAATATCTCAACATCAAAATAAATAAATGAAATAAAGCATACCTGCCACAACATCGGGCGCAGCGCGGACCTCCTCCGCAGTCGGCTGAAAGGCTCTCCCACGAGCCCTCGGGGCCTCGGCCTTCACTGGTCGAGTCTCAGTAGCCCTGGCCGCAGGTGCAGATCCCTGAAGAAGATGAGGGCACTCGGCCTTCCGATGGCTGGTCTGGTTGCAATGAAAGCAAACCATAAACCCCTTGGGGCAATCCCTAGCGATGTGCCCCTCCTTGCCACACTTGTAGCAAGCACCAGACCGACATGTCCCCTCGTGACCCTTGCCGCACTTTCCGCAAGTGCGGCCCTTCGGACCTCCCGTCCTCGAATCGGCAGACTTAGTCCGCTTGGCTGTCGGCTGAGACTGGGCCGGCCGCTGATCCACCCGTTGAGACTCGGCCTCCTCCCTGTCCTGGGTCTCCAACTCGATCTCGCGCTTCCTGGCATTCGCCTGAAGCTCAGCAAAGGTATGATATGTGGAGTTCGACATGAACTCCCGGATATCCCTCCTCAACACACCCAAATACCGGCTCATCCGAGCCTGCTCTGTGGACACCTACTCGGGGCAGAACATCGCCCTCTCATGAAACTTCCGCGTGCTCACCGTAACCGAATCAGTACCCTGCTTGAGGGTCAAGAACTCATGAACCAACCGTTTCCTCTCCACCGGCGGAACGTACTCGTCTCTGAACATAGAGGTAAACCTCTCCCACGTCACAGCTGAAATCTCTGCCAAAGTGAAGTTCGCCGTCATGAACTTCCACCAATCCTTCGCTCCCAGACGGAGCTGGTTCAAGGTGAACCGTACCCTCAGATGCTCCGGACATGAACAAGTATAGAAGCATCCCTCGATATCAGCAATCCACCTCATCGCAGCGATCGGATCCTACGTCCCGTCAAACTCAGGTGGCTTCGTGTTGCTGAACTCCCGAAACAGCAACGAGTCACCTCCCTGTGGCCTGCCAGCGGCCACAGCTGCGGTAGCTGCAGCCTCAGTCAACGCGGCGTACCGCTCATCAAAGGTCTCCATCAAAGTGGTCTTAATAGACCCAAACATCTCCGGAATCTCGGCCCGGATCGCCGCAGCCACCTCCTCATGAATCATTTGACGAATCTCCTCGTCACTCACACTGCTCGTACTCGGTCTGTGGCGTCGTCGAACCATGATGCCTCTGAAATACAACATAGAACTTATCAGAGACTCTATCGAGCATAATCGTACTCGATAACGCAACCCTACTCAGTCTCCGATACCTAGGGATTCCTACTTGGGTTGCCCACTCACCCGGTGTCTTCGGTAGTACGGGCCCAATACTACCGACCACACCGCATCAGCATTCATCCCAAGTTCTCCTCCCCAAACCCCGGATCATGAGTACTCTACTCTTGTTATGCACTAACTACCCGCTCGCTATCACAGCATCTCATAGGAACAGACTTCCCTAGACTAAGGCATCACAATTTAGGCCACTCTAGTCCTATCATGAATACCTAGTCTTCCAGCATGTGTAACAATTCATATCATATCATATCTCTTAACACAACATTGTAAGAGTATTTTGGGGATCATTACCGTTCGGGCGCTGGCTGATCGTACACACTGCTTCATTCTTGTTTACCACAAATACTTTATAAAGATTTTATGCCTTTATTTTAAAAGTTTTCCTCAAGTCCTCGGTTTGAGTTCAGTTACGCCCGAAGGTGTACCCGAATCCCTCAAACCAAGGCTCTGATACCAATTTGAAACAACGGAAATTTTTAAACAAATTCTTTTTTTTTTCAATTCAAAAGAAATTATTTTCATCCAAAACAAGGCATAAACATTCAACGTGTCATATCATAATACAAATCATATGAATCCCAAGATCATAAATCATCTATCAGTGTGTACAGATCACGCCGGCGCCTTCCCACGGTCCTCGCTAGTACCTGAAACACATACACAACAACTGTAAGCATAATCGATTAGTAAATTCCCCAAAATACAACTTACGCACATATGCCTTTCCAGGCGCTGACCTTCTAGTCCATGTGTCTCAGGGGACTTTCGTCCCTGCTGGGTAAACCTTCCGGTCCTACCCACGCCAACCCTTCGGTCCACACTACAATGCCTTCCGACCCATAACATATTCGCCTTCCGGCCCATAACATAATGCCTTCCGGCCCACATTAAACTTATCATACATAGCACATATAACAATTAACTTATCACATATAACACATATGTCTCATATCATATCCGACCTTCCGGTCACACAATCAAACCCTTCCGGGTACAGTATAGTGAGAAGACTCACCTCGTGAATATCGATAGCTAGCAAATCCCGAAATCACTCGTTCTCGATCCTCCGAGCTATAATCTCCCTATAACATCGTACATCTCTTATTAACACTTTGTATCTCTAAGGTTGACTATCCCTAAGAAGTCAACACAGGTCAACTCTGGTCAACGGTCAACGGTCAACTTTAACCGGACTCGGCGAGTGCACAAGGACAACTCGGCGAGTCTAGACGTTTTCACCAACTCTCTAGGATTCCCTTCTTACACGTCGAGTACTCCCCCTGAATCGACGAGTTCCACCTGGAAGAATCACGGGGCCACCCCGACTCAACTTGCCGAGTCTCAAGAACAACTCGGCGAGTCCCAGCTCGACTCAGTCCACCTGTCAACCCTCTCTAACTCACCCTGACTCACTGAGTCAACCTATGACTCGACTGGACCACTCACTGAGCGAACTCAAGGCAATCTTCAAGCTACTCGCCGAGTCTGCTCATCGGACTCGGCGAGTCCATACCATGCAATCACTCGAACTCGCTTCTAAGGTCAGATCTGCTCCAACAATTCATAGATCTGGCCTTCCTAGACTGATTCATCACGTAAAGCCCCTAACTTGGTGTCCATAACACACCCCATGGCTCATAAGTAGCATTTTGATCTAAGGCATAAGGATTCCAATCCAAAACCTCCATTGATTCCCAAAAAGCTTGGGCAAAGGGACACTCTGGACCTCCAAGGGTCCAGCTCTATGGTCTAAATCGCTTAAGGGACCAAGGGAGCACAAGATCTAGCCACAAAAGGGTTCAATAAACCCTAAATCAATGTAAACATCAACATAGAAGACGATAGCTCGAAGGTATTACCACAATAGTGACGCTATAGACTCCAAACCCTCAGAAGATGGCTCCTCTTGCTTCCCCTTAGCTGATTTTCCCTTTCCTTGCAAATTGACACCTCCAAGATCAATAATGGCCTCCTACTTTGCTCCAAACGCTCACACTCGATTAGGGTTTCACTCAAGGGACTGGTGAGCACAAATGACGGCCATAAGGCCCTTTAAATAGATCCCAAACCCGAGATATTAGGGTTTCATTAAACAGCGCGGACTCGCCGAGTCCACATCCTGGACTCGCCGAGTCCAGGCGAATCCCGCGTCTAGAGTCGCGACCCTACTCGGCGAGTCTGAGCTCCAACTCGCCGAGTCCCCTCTCAAAACACCAAAATCATAAACAATAAAGATACCTGGAAATCCGGGCTGTTACAAAGTGGGAGACTGTTGGATTAATGTCTAAGTCCATAACTATAATTGGTTAGACTTGACCCGACCCAGCACGGTCCATTTGGGTTGCATGGCGTCATGCACTTGGATAGACTATAATGAGAGAAATAAGACACTTATGGTTATTAATATATTATAAGGTCTAGTATATTAATAATAACAATAATAAGATTATTTAATTAGTATTGATCAAGAATTAATCTAGGATTAATTAAGTGATCAAAAGAAGACTAATTAAATATATGGAGTGATTGTGTAAATCATCCATACTTATATAGTGGGCTAATGCTCCATGGATTATCTAGTTGGGCTAAAACCCATATGATGCTCCATGGTGTATTTGAACCCATGGATCTAAGGAAATGGAAAGTCATGACAATTAGGGTTTACCCTACTTGTAACACTATATAAAGATCTTATTCTTAACAAAAATCGGCCACTTAGTGTGAATAATAGAAGGGCTAGCCGATTTCATGAGGTGTAGATTTCTCTCAAGTTATTCCAAGTGTATTTGGTGTTGTGTGAACCATTTGAGGTGTCACACTTGGGGCACTTGGCACTCAAGCTTCATGAAGACTTTCTACATGAAAGAGGTATGTATTCTATCTTGTTATATTCATTGTTTTATATGCTAGATTAGGATAATACCTTGGATGTTCTTATTTGCATGTATAATAGAGAAAACATAGATCCAAGGTATTTAGGGTTGCATGTACACTGAGGAGTGTTAGAATGCTCATAACCCAACAATATATTGGTCCATTCCGATTGATCGCGAGGGTAGGCCGGGTAGCCTATCGTTTGGATTTGCCAGCAGAGTTGGGGCAGATTCACGACACTTTCCATGTGTCGCAATTGCGGAAGTGTATAGCCGATGAGTCGGCATTGGTTCCATTGGAGGATATTTAGGTGGATGCGATCCTGAATTATGCAGAGAGACCAGTGGCAATCAGGGATCGGAAAATCAAGGTTCTGAGGAACAAGGAGGTACCCTTACTTTTGGTTCAATGGCAGCATCGGAAGGGGTCCAAGATGACTTGGGAGCCGGAGCGTAAGATGCGCGAGCAGCATCCGGAGTTATTTGCAGAGCGAGACTTCGAGGACGAAGTCTAGTTCTAGTGGGGGAGAGTTGTAACAGCCCGGATTCCCAGGTATTATTCATTCTTATATTTTTGGTATTTTGTGAGGATACTCGGCGAGTTGGAGCTCAGACTCGCCGAGTAGGATCGCAGTTTGGACGCGGGTTCGCGCCTGGACTCGGCGAGTCTATGGAGTGGACTCGGCGAGTCCATGCTGTTTAATGAAACCCTAAATCCCCGGGTTTGGAGCCTATTTAAGGGCACTTATAGCCTCCCATTGCGGCTACCAGTCCCTTGAGAGAACCCTAAGAGAGCTAATTCGTTTTGGGAGAGAAGACGTCACTTTTGGGCCTTTGTATTCCTTGTTTAGCAAGAAGAAGGTGGCAAGAGCAAGGAGGAGGTGAGATTCTAGCAGATCCAGAGTCCAGAGGCTTCATTTTGTGGTAATGATTCGAATCTCCTTCAGGTTTAGGGTTGATCTTTAGAGTTAGGGTTTTATAATCACTTTGAAGAGTGATTATGTGAAGCAAATGGTCCCTCTTTGATTTTGTGCCTTGGATCTGAACTCAAAGAGGTCTAGAGACCTTAACCCTTGGGCATTTTTGGGTTATTATGGAGTTATTAGACCTAGGTGGTCATCTTTGGGACCAACTCATCTTTTGATGCCTTGTGGGGGTTATACAAACATCAAGTTCCAAACTTTACGTGACATTCATGCTTGGGGAGGCTAGATCTATGATTTAGGAAAGCAGATCTGACCTCAAAAGGTCAATAGAGTTTGTGCATGGCAAGAACTCGCCGAGTTGTTCTTGAGACTTGGAGAGTAGGGTTGGGGTTTCACGTAAAGTGTTCATCGAGTGGACTCGTCGGGTTGGGGGTTGACCGAGTGAGTCAGGGAGAGTCATTAGGGGGCTGAGTCAAGCCTGAACTCGCCGAGTTGTTCTTAAGACTCGGCGAGTTGAGTCATGGTGGCCCCGTGATTCATGTCAGGTGGAACTCATCGAGTCAAGGAAGCACTCGACGTGTCAAGGGAGGATTCTAGGGAGTCAGTGAACACGTATAGACTCGTCGAGTCGCTCTAGTGCACTCGCCGAGTCCGGTCAAAGTTGACTGTTGACCGTTGACCAGATTTGACCAGTGTTGACTTGATAGGGGTAGTCAACCTTAGTTGTGAAAGTGTTAATTAGAGATATATTGTGTTATAAGAGGATTATATCTCAAAGGATCGAGCGCGAGTGATTTCCGGGATTTACGAGTTATCGAGATACGCGAGGTGAGTCTTCTCACTATACTTTACCTTGACTAGGTAATCAGAGTTATGTGACAGAGTATTTGTATGTTATATGTATGTTATGTGTTGTACTGCATTATTTCTATGTGATTTATGATGTGCATGTTTATAGAGTTGGAACCGGAAGGTTCCCAGAGTTAGAACCAGAGGGTTCACAAAGTGGGGTCTACGGACCCATAGAGTTATAGCCTCGAGTGGCTAATAGGTGATATGCGTGGTATTTTGGGGAACTCACTAAGCTTTATGCTTACAGTGTTCGTGTTATTTGTTTCAGCTACTAGTGATGACCGTGGGAAGGCGCCGGCTTGATCAGTACACACACATGGGATTTTTATGAGATGTGATCTTGGGATTCTTTGTATGACATGGATTGGAGTGTTAAACATTGATGTTTTATGAAAATTAAATGAATATGTTTTTATATTATGCTAAAAATTATTTTGAAATTTACGGTGTTACAAGTTGGTATCAGAGCATTGGTTTGAGGGATTCGAGTACACCTTTGGGCGTATTTGAACTCAAACAAAGGATTTGAGAAGTATTTTCAAAAAGAGTGAAAGATTTTTGGAAGCACGTAGAGCAGAGTTGTGTGTACGATCAGTCCGCGCCCGAACGGTGATTTCCCAAAATATCCTCATGTTATGTGATATTGATATTGATATGATATATTCTCATGCTAGAGTAGGCTACGTACTCCTATTAGGACTAGAGTGGCCTGATTTGTGATGCCTTAGCCTAGGGAGAGGTGAGCTGCTATGAGATGCTTGAGAGTGAGTAGGTAGCAGCAAGGGGCTTATGAGAGATCTGTTAGAGAGTGGATTATGCATGATAGAGTACTTTAAATTTGGGATCCGAAGAGGAGGACTTGGGGTGTATTCTGATACGTGGTGGAGAGTAGTATTGGGCCCGTACTACTTAAAGCACCGGAGCGGTGTACAACCCAAGTTGGAATCTTTGGAATGCCAAGGATCAAGGAGGAATGAGTTGTCGAGTGTGAGTATACTCGAATGGATTCTAATTTATCGTATGTTGTATTTCAGAGGTAGATCATGGTGAGTACACGTCTGATGCCTGAGAGCAGTGGGGCCAGTGATGATGAGATCCGCCGGATCATCCATGAGGAGGTGGCTGCGGCCATCAGGGCAGAGATACCAGAGATGTTCGGGTCTATTAAGACCACGTTGATTAAGACCTTCGACGAGCGTTATGCTGCTCTTTCTGAGGCTGCTGTTGCAGCGGCCACCGCAGCTATTGCTGCCGCGAGGCCGCAGGGTGGTGATGCGTTGCTATTCCGAGAGTTCAGCAACACAAAACCGCCAGAGTTTGATGGGACCCAGGATCCAGTGGCGGCTATGAGATGGATTTCTAACATAGAGGGGTGTTTCTTCACTTACTCATCTCCTAAGCATTTGAAGGTACGGTTCGCGCTGAACCAGCTTCGCTTGGGAGCGAAGGACTGGTGGAAGTTTGAGATGGCGCACTTTACGCCTGCTGAGCTTGCGGCAGTGACCTGGGAGAGGTTCACTGCCATGTTCCGAGATGAGTACGTTCCCCAGGTGGAGAGGGAGCGTTTGGCCTAGGAGTTTCTAACCCTCAAGCAGGGTACTGAGTCTGTTACGGTGATTACCAGGATGTTCCATGATAGGGCGATGTTCTACCCTGAGCACGTGTCCACTGAGCAGGCGTGTATGAGCCGATATTTGAGTATCTTGAGGCGAGACATTCGGGAGTTCGCGGCGAACTCCTCATACCGGACATTTTCCGAGCTTTAGGCAAATGCCCGGAAGAGGGAGATTGAGCTAGAGACTCAGGCCAGGGAGGAGGCGGAGTCTTAGGGGAGGGATCGGCGACCGGCGCAGTCTACGCCTGCAGCCAAGCGGGCCAAGCTCGCTGATCCCAAACCAGGGAGCCAGAAGGGCCGCACTTGTGGGAAGTGCGGCAAGGGTCATGATGGAGTCTGTAGAGCGGGATCTTCCTACAAGTGTGGCAAGGAGGGGCATATGGCCAAGGACTGCCCCAATAGGTTTGCGGTGTGCTTCAACTGCATCCAGACCAGACACCAGAAGGCAGAGTGCCCGCAATTACGAGGATCATCTCAGGGAGCACCTCAGGGATCTACGCCTGCCACCATCAGAGCTACCGAGGGAGAGCTTTTCAGTTGACCGCGGAGGAGGTCCACACAGCGCCCGATGTCGTGGCTGGTATGTATTCTTTCGTGTATTTATTTTGATGTTGAGATATTATGCTTATATTATGTTATGCGTAGGTACTTTTCTTGTGAATTCTGTACCTGCCTTGGTGTTATTTGACTCGGGTGCGAGTCGGTCTTTTGTATCTTTGGCTTTTAGTCAGCATATCAGTGTTACTCGTGAGGCGTTGAGTCGGCCTCTGAGAGTTTCCATAGCTGACGAGAGGGTGATATATGCCACGGAGATTCTCCGAGGTTGCGTAGTCGAGATTTTCGGTGTTGAGTTCCCGATTGATCTGGTTCCTATTGCGATGGGTGATATCTATGTCATTATGGGCAAAGATTGGTTGAGCAGATTCGGTGCGGTTATTGACTGCGACCGATAGCTGGTGACCATACGAGACCTTAGTGGGGGAGTTCTTGCGGTGTACGGTGAGGGTACACGTTCTGGATCAGCGTTTTGTTCGGCTGCTAGGGCGAGGCAGTGTCTACAGCAGGGCTGTATGAGTTTTGTGGCGTATGTAATGGATACGCGGTTGGATTACGAGAGACTGAGGTTAGTTGAGGAGGTTCCTGTTGTGCGTGATTTCCCGGATATATTTCTTGAGGAGGTGCCGGGTGTGCCTCCTGTGAGGCAAGTGGAGGTTAGTATTGATTTGGTGTCGGGGGTCGCGCCTATCGCTAAGGTTTCTTATCGTCTTGCACCTCCAGAGATGCAAGAGTTATCCTCACAGCTTCAGGAGCTGCTGGGGAAGGGGTTTATTCAGCCGAGCAGCTCGCCATGGGGAGCGCCTATCCTGTTTGTCAAGAAGAACGATGGTTCACACCGGATGTGCATTGATTACCGGGAGTTGAACAAGCTGACGGTCAAGAACCGTTACCCGTTGCCGAGGATCGACGATTTGTTCGATCAGTTACAGGCATCATCTTGGTTCTCCAAGATCGATTTGAGGTCTGGATATCATCAGGTGAGGGTGCGAGATGAGGACGTCCAGAAGACAGCGTTCAGGACGCGTTATGGGCATTACGAGTTTGTGGTGATGCCTTTCGGGCTCACCAATGCCCCGGCAGTGTTCATGGATCTCATGAACCGAGTGTGCAGGCCGATGCTGGATCAGTTGGTGATCGTATTTATCGATGACATTTTGGTATATTCGAGATCTAGAGAGCAGCATGGGGAGCAGTTGAGGGAGTTTCTCGGAGTTCTGAGACCGGAGAGGCTTTATGCCAAATTCTCCAAGTGTGATTTCTGGTTGCGAGA
This sequence comes from Lactuca serriola, assembly GCF_051521515.1. Lineage (NCBI taxonomy): Eukaryota > Viridiplantae > Streptophyta > Magnoliopsida > Asterales > Asteraceae > Lactuca > Lactuca serriola. The sequence continues at coordinate 217,341,359 of NC_136408.1, forward strand.
GGTCCAGTTCCTAGGGCATCTCGTTAACCAGAAAGGGATATTGGTCGACCCGGCCAAAGTTGAGGTAGTGATGAGTTGGGAGGTGCCGAGGTCACCCTCCGAGATCAGGAGTTTCTTAGGGTTGGAAGGTTATTATCGGAGATTTATCAAGGATTTCTCTAAGATCGCAGCGCCACTCACCAAGTTGACCCGGAAGGGTGTCCCTTTTTCATGGGGCCCCGAGCAGCAGGCTTCCTTTGAGACGCTTCGTCAAAGGTTATGCGAAACCCCGGTGTTAGCCCTCCCGGAGGGGATGGAGGACTTTGTGGTATACTGTGATGCATCGATTTTGGGGTTGGGAGCGGTGCTGATGCAGAGAGGGCATGTGATAGCATATGCATCAAGGCAGCTGAAGCCTCATGAGACGAGATATCCCACCCATGATCTAGAGTTGGGGGCAGTGGTGTTCGCCCTCAAGATTTGGCGTCACTACCTGTATGGTGTTCGGTGTATGATAGACACGGACCATAAGAGTTTGAAGTATTTGGTGGATCAGCCCAACCTAAATATGCGACAGAGAAGGTGGTTGGATGTGGTCAAGGATTATGATTGTAAGATCCTGTACCACCCAAGCAAGGCTAATGTTGTAGACAATGCACTGAGCCGCTGGGCGGAGAGCACCCCGCTGCAGGATGTATCTTTGAGATTGACCATAATAGCTCCAGTGTTGGACGCCGTTCGTGGGGCACAGGCCGAGGCTGTGCAACCTGAGATGCAAAAGAAAGAGCGGGTTGTTGGTTTGGTTTCAGAGTTCGTTACCGTTGGTCGGGGGCTTATGACATTTCAGGGGCGCATCTGGGTGCCGTTTGTAGGAGGAACGCGTGCCAATTTGATGGAAGAGGCTCATCGGTTGAAGTTTTCGATCCATCCTGGGGCCACTAAGATGTATTTAAACCTGAGGAAAGAGTATTGGTGGCCCCGTATGAAGAGGGATGTTGCGTGGTTTGTTGAGAGGTGCTTGACCTGCCGTAGGGTTAAGGCCAAGCACCAGAGGCCGCATGGTAAGTTGCGGCTGTTGGAGGTCCCCGAATGGAAGTGGGAACAGATCACCATGGATTTTATCACCAAATTGCCAAGGACTGCCAGGGGAGTTGATGCAATTTGGGTGATTGTGGACAGGTTGACGAAGAGCGCACACTTTCTTGCTATCAACGAAAGTTCTTCAGCAGAGAAATTGGCAGAAGTGTACGTGAGGGAAGTGGTATCTCGGCATGGGGTGCCGATCTCGATTGGTTCAGACCGTGATGTGCGATTCACTTCCAGATTCTGGAAGAAGTTTCATGAGGATTTGGGTACTAGGCTTCATTTTAGTACCGCATATCGCCCCCAGACAGACGGACAGAGTGAGCGGACGATTCAGACGCTCGAGGACATGCTCCGGGCATGTGTGTTGGATTTCGGGGGAAGTTGGGATACGTATTTGCCCTTGGCGGAGTTCTCCTACAACAACAGCCATCATTCAAGCATTGGTATGCCGCCCTTTGAGCTGCTGTATGGGAGGAGGTGTCGGACCCCCATTTTTTGGGCAGAGGTTGGACAATGTGTGATGGGCAGTACGGAGATCGTGCTTTAGAAGACAGAGCAGATCCAGCAGGTCAGGCAGAGGTTGTTGATCACTCAGAGTCGTCAGAAGAGCTATGCAGAAAGACGCCGGTCCGAGCTTTAGTTTCAGGTCGGCGACCTTGTACTCCTGAAGGCCTCCCCTTGGAAAGGAGTGATTCGATTCAGGAAGAGGGACAAGTTGGGGCCCCAATATATTGGTCCATTCCGAGTGATCGCGAGGGTAGGCCGGGTAGCCTATCGTTTGGATTTCCCAGCAGAGTTGGGGCAGATTCACGACACTTTCCATGTGTCGCAATTGTGGAAGTGTATAGCCGATGAGTCGGCAGTGGTTCCATTGGAGGATATTCAGGTGCAGGCGAGCCTGAATTATGTAGAGAGACCAGTAGCAATCAGGGATCAGAAAATCAAGGTTCTGAGGAACAAGGAGGTACCCTTAGTTTTGGTTCAGTGGCAGCATCGGAAGGGGTCCGAGATGACTTGGGAACCGGAGCGTGAGATGCGTGAGCAGCATCCGGAGTTATTTGCAGAGCGAGACTTCGAGGACGAAGTCTAGTTCTAGTGAGGGAGAGTTGTAATAGCCCGGATTCCCAGGTATTATTCATTTTTATATTTTTGTATTTTGTGAGGATACTCGGCGAGTTAAAGCTCAGACTCGTCGAGTAGGATTGCGGTTTGGACGCGGGTTCGCGCCTGGACTCGACGAGTCCAAGGAGTGGACTCGGCGAGTCAATGCTGTTTAATGAAACCCTAAATCCCCGGGTATGGAGCCTATTTAAGGGCACTTATAGCCTCCCCATTGCGGCTACCAGTCCCTTGAGAGAGCCATAAGAGAGCTAATTCATTTTGGGAGAGAAGAAGTCGCTTTCAGGCCTTTGTATTCCTTTTTTAGCAAGAAGAAGGTGGCAAGAGCAAGGAGAAGGTGAGATTCTAGCAGATCCAGAGTCCAGAGGCTTCATTTTGAGGTAATGATTCGAATCTCCTTCAGTTTTAGGGTTGATGTTTAGAGTTAGGGTTTTATAATCCCTTTGAAGAGTGATTATGTGAAGCAAATGGTCCCTCTTCGAGTTTGTGCCTTGGATCTGGACTCAAAGAGGTCCAGAGACCTTAACCCTTGGGGCTTTTTGGGTTATTATGGAGTTATTAGACCTAGGTGGTCATCTTTGGGACCAAATCATCTTTTGATGCCTTGTGCGGGTTATACAAGCATCAAGTTCCAAACTTTACGTGACATTCATGCTTAGGGAGGCTAGATCTATGGTTTGGGAAAGTAGATCTGACCTCAGAAGGTCAATAGAGTTTGTGCATGGCATGAACTCGCCGAGTTGTTCTTGAGACTCGGCGAGTAGGTTTGGGGTTTCACGTAAAGTGTTCATCGAGTGGACTTGTTGGGTTGGGGGTTGACCCAGTGAGTCAGGGAGAGTCATTAGGGGGCTGAGTCAAGCCTGAACTCGCCGAGTTGCTCTTGAGTCGTGGTGGCCCCGCGATTCATGCCAGGTGGAACTCGTCGAGTCAGGGAAGCACTCGACGTGTCAAGGGAGGATTCTAGGGAGTTAGTGAACACGTATAGACTCGCTGAGTCGCTCTAGTGCACTCGCCGAGTCCGGTCAAAGTTGACCGTTGACCGTTGACCAGAGTTGACCAGTGTTGACTTGATAGGGGTAGTCAACCTTAGTTGTGAAAGTGTTAATTAGAGATATATTGTGTTATAGGGGGATTATAGCTCGGAGGATCGAGCGCGAGTGATTTCCGGGGTTTACGAGTTATCGAGATACGCAAGGTGAGTCTTCTGACTATACTTTACCTTGAGTAGGTAATCAGAGTTATGTGACAGAGTATTTGTATGTTATATGTATGTTATGTGTTGTACGGCATTATTTCTATGTGATTTATGCTGTGCATGTTTATAGAGTCGGAACCGGAAGGTTCCCTGAGTTAGAACCAGAGGGTTCACAGAGTGGGGTCTACGGACCCACAGCGTTATAGTATCGAGTGGCTAACATGTGTTATGCATGGTATTTTGGGGAACTCAGTAAGCTTTATGCTTACAGTGTTGGTGTTATTTGTTTCAGGTACTAGTGATGACCGTGGGAAGGCGCCGGCTTGATCAGTACACACACATGGGATTCTTATGATATGTGATCTTGGGATTCTTTGTATGACATGGATTGGAGTTTTAAACATTGATGTTTTATGAAAATTAAATGAATATGTTTTTATATTATGCGAAAAATTATTTTGAAATTTACGGTGTTACAAGTTGGTATCAGAGCCTTGGTTTGAGGGATTCGAGTACACCTTCGGGCGTATTTGAACTCAAACTGAGGATTTGAGAAGTATTTTCAAAATGAGTGAAAGACTTTTGGAAGCACGCAGAGCAGACTTGTGTGTACGATCAGTCCGCGCCCGAATGGTGATTTCCCAAAATACCCTCAGTTTATTTGATATTGATATTGATATGATGTATTCTCATGCTAGAGTAGGCTAGGTAGTCCTATTAGGACTAAAGTGGCCTGATTTGTGATGCATTAGCCTAGGGAGCGTGAGCTGCTATGAGATGCTTGAGAGTGAGTAGGTCGCAGCGAGGGCCTTATGAGAGATCTGTTAGAGAGTGGATTATGCATGATAGAGTACTTGGAATTTGGGATCCGAAGAGGAGGACTTGGGGTGTATTCTGATACGGTGCAGACAGTAGTATTGGGTCCGTACTACTGAAAGCACCAGAGCGGTGTACAGCCCAAGTAGGAATCTTTGGAATGCCAGGGAGCAAGGAGGAATGAGTTGTCGAGTGTGAGTATACTCGAATGGATTCTAATTTATCTTATGTTGTATTTCAGAGGTAGATCATGGTGAGGACACGTCTGATGCCTGAGAGCGGTGGGGCCAGTGATGAGGAGATCCGCCGGATCATCCATGAGGAGGTGCCTGCAGCCATCAGGGCAGAGATACCAGAGATGTTCGGGTCTATTAAGACCACATTGATTGAGACCTTCGACGAGTGTTATGCCGCTCTTTCTGAGGCTGCTATTGCAGTGGCCACCGCAGCTATTGCTGCCGCGAGGCCGCAGGGTGGTGATGCGTTGCTGTTCCGAGAGTTCAGCAACACAAAACCACCAGAGTTTGATGGGTCCCAGGATCCGGTGGCGGCTATGAGATGGATTTCTGACATAGAGGGGTGTTTCTTCACTTGCTCATCTCCTGATCATTTGAAGGTTCGGTTCGCGCTGAACCAGCTTCGCTTGGGAGCGAAGGACTGGTGGAAGTTTGTGACGGCGCACTTTGCGCCCGCTGAGCTTGCGGCAGTGACCTGGGAGAGGTTCACTGCCATGTTCCGAGATGAGTACGTTCCCCAGGTGGAGAGGGAGCGTTTGGCCCAGGAGTTTCTGACCCTCAAGCAGGGTACTGAGTCTGTTACGGTGATTACCAGGATGTTCCATGAGAGGGCGATGTTCTGCCCTAAGCATGTGTCCACTGAGCAGGGACATATGTGCCGATATTTGAGTATCTTGAGGCGAGACATTCGGGAGTTCACGGCTAACTCCTCGTACCGGACATTTGCCGAGCTTCAGGCAAATGCCCGGAAGAGGGAGATTGAGCTAGAGACTCAAGCCAGGGAGGAGCCGGAGTCTCAGGGGAGGGATCGGCGACCGGCGCAGTCTCAGCCGGCAGCCAAGCGGGCCGAGCTCGCTAATCCCAAACCAGGGAGCCAGAAGGGCCGCACTTGTGGAAAGTGCGGCAAGGGTCATGTTGGAGTCTGTAGAGCGGTATCTTGCTACAAGTGTCGCAAGGAGGGGCATATGGCCAAGGACTGCCCCAAGGGGTTTGCGGTGTGCTTCCACTGCAACCAGACTAGACACCGGAAGGCAGAGTGTCTGCAATTGCGAGGATCATCTCAGGGAGCACCTCAGGGATCTGCCCCTGCCGCCATCAAAGCTACCGAGAGTGTAGATGTAAAATTGTAAAAGTCGAATATAGTGTTTTGTATAGCTTCGCATTTTATGTTATTTTACTAAGTCATCTTTATGCGAAGTGTATTGTCTAGACTTAGTATATTTTTTGTACATTCATGTTCGCTATAAATAGGGACTGAGGTTAGTAGCAGAAGAGAGACTTGTCGTAACAAACATATCTTTTCTGCTTATTCTATAATCAGTCTTTATCAATATGAGATCTGATTAATATTTACTCTTTGTGTTCTAAATCTTCAATTACTGAAATCAAACTTTGTTTTCTCAAATCACGATAACATTTCTCTTCAATTGGTATCAGATCAGGATTCAAACTGCTTCGATCTGATTTTCGTGTTAGAATCATTTGCTTTTTGAGTTGCAACTTTACTCAAAATTTTCCGCGCATTTTGGTTTTGAAAATCACATTTGATCTTCAGATTTGAATTAATTATGTCTTTGAATTGTTAAGTCGAGTAATAGATTAGTGATTTGTGATCAATTCAATTGATCAAATTCTCAATTTCATCAAGTTTTTCAAACTTTCTGAAAATTTCTGTGTTCATCAATGGCGAACTTCAACATGAATACAATGACTTCCTTCTCTCACTTGCTTGGTTCTTCAACCAAAATTCCGATGTTAATTCCAGAATACTATGATCAGTGGGCTGATAGAATGGAAGATTACTTAAATGGAATTGATGAAGAACTTTGGAATTGTATCGATGGAACAGTGCAAGCTCCTGTTAATGTTCAACCAATTGGTCCATCTACTACATCTACTGAAGTTGCTGATCAAGAAAAACCGTTGAAGAATAATGAAAAGAGGTGCATGAGGGAACTAAGAGGTGCTCTACCTCTTGTGGTTTACAATTACATCCGTAGTTGTAAAACAGCCAAGGAGATCTGGAACACTCTAAAAGAAAAGTATCAAGGTAGCGAAAAGACGAAGATCAACTCTGTGAAGCAATGTCTAGTTGAACTGAAGGAATTCAGACAAAAGGATGTAGAAACTCTTGAAAATTACTATGATCGTCTGAATGAGCTTATGTTTCGCTGCAATAGGTATGGAATCACTAGGTCTCTCATGGAGTTCAATTTAACTTTCATTATGGGTCTTCGCAAGGAATGGCGAAGTGTGAGCATGATGATTAAGAAATAACAGAGTTTTGATACAACTAAATTGAATGATCTCTAAAATCAATTGAAAACACATGAATGTGAAGTTTTAGAAATGTATGAAGAATCAAAACAAAGTATTGGAGGTCCTTTGGCTCTTGTTTCAAAGGTATCAGAAACTGATGTTAATCAAAAAGATGGTTCAGATGATGAAGGATTTTTGATGAACTCTGATGATGAAGCTGTGGCATTCTATTCAAACAACAGAGTTAAGAAGTTTTTCAAAAAGCCTTTTAATCCAAAAGGAAAGGCTAGTGATGTGAAGAATGCAGTCACAAGAACTGGAGGGGAGGAGAGGAAGAAATTGGAGAAAGCTGATGAGAAACAAAAAGATGCAAAAGAAGTGAAGAAGCTGAAAGGTGATTCAGGAATTTACTGTCACTACTGCAATGGTGCGAATCATTTTGCAGTTGATTGCATATTGCGAAAGAAAGAAGAGAACAAGGAAAAAGCTAAAGATGAAGCATACTACTCTGAAAAGATTGAAGAGATACGTGCTAAGACCAGAGGAGTGTCTTTGGTTGCGAAAGGTGAAACTGACAATGAAGAAAGTGATACGTATCAGATCTAGTCTTCAGGATCTGATGACGAGGAAATGAGGCATCCCACACATGGAGCAATGTTCGCAAGTTTTGAAGATTGCGAAGAGGAAATTTCAGGAAGGTGCTTTGTATCCAAATCCACGGACAAATCACCCATGACAACCAAGGTACGTGCAATAATTGAATCTTTTAATATTCCTTTATCTGCTTATGATGCTGAAATTTTTTCATTTGATGAAATTGTGGCTTATTTTGATTTTGTTATTGTGTCTGCTAGTACTGAAGCTCAAAAATTAAGTATGCAACTAGGTGAGACACGGAGAGAATTAGAAATAAAGAGGAGCAGAGTAGAAAAACTTAAAATGCAGATCAAAAATATAGATTGTGATAGGAATAATCTTACAAATGATGTTAGGTTGTTGCTAGCACAAAGGAACATATATTGTAATTCTGCCAAACGGCTATATGCAAAATTAACTGCTTTACATCATTCTTCTGACATTAGCAAAGAACAACATAAAAAACTGTTACCTTTTCTTGAATATGAACGTGAAAAAGTTGATGTTGTTTCTTATGATTGTGAAAGAACAATTGCTCAGTTTGACAAAATACCTGATGATAGATATACATATGGTATTGTCAAAATTGATGAATTTCTGAATGCTGATGAGTTAGTTAACATTGTCAATGAAAGTTTGACAAATAGTGAACAAGTGAAAATCTTAAAGAAAACAGAAATTTCAACTCTTGCCTCTCAATTCAATTATGCTGATATTGATGAAAATTCAGATAATCTGAGTGAAATCAGTGAGATAGAAGAGGAAGAAGAGGTAGATTGTTCTCAATTGTCAATAGTTAATATCACATCTAAGATTAAAGGTAAAGAAATTATTGTTGATTCGATAGTAGAGGATGAAATTGATAAACCTTTAACTTCACAACATTGTAAGTTTGATAATGTGGAAGTTGAAAGCTGGAAATCTGATGATAATGAAGAAAACAGAGAAGAAAAGAAAGATTCAAATGAAACCCCTCAAAGAGTTGTGGTTGATCAAGTGTTTGAAAATACAAAAGAATTTGACAAAATTTTAAATGACAAAGGCGCACATTATTTGGAAACCAACACAGTGGTATATCAAAATTTTGTATGTACTGATAAAACCATTTTTCCAAATCAAGTTTTTGTCACTACTGGAAATGCTGAGAAAGTTCATCCTGAATTCAACAAAATGATTGAAAAAGATAATCTAAAGTTAACCACAGATGGTTTTTTCGCAAATCAAAACACAGAAGAAAACAATTTAACTCAAAATTCTTATGTGTTTCAAAAACAAAAATCATTACAAAAATGGGTGGTTAAAGGTGAAAAACCAAACAAAATTTTTGAAAAAGTTGAAAAATCAAAGGCTGAAGTGAAATTAAATTCTCATGAATTCAAATTGATGGTTGGAAATTATTCAATAGAAAATAATGTTTCAAAAAGAAAAGCAAGAAAAGCAGTTTTTTGGCAAGTTGTGTCAAATGACAAACCAAGAGATGAAAAAGATCAAATTTCAAAAACAAAATCATCTAAATTTCAGAGCAATAATAAACAAACAAATTTTGTTGATAAAAGTCCATATGTTCGCAAATATGACAACAACCGAAAATTTGGGAATTCACAAAAATTTGCAAATAATCAAAAGTTTCAAAATGTTGGCAAATTCACGAAAACTTCATCAAGTTTGACAGATTCAACTCAAGCAAAAATAAAATTTTCACCAAAACAACCAAATTTTCCAAATCCTTCAGTTTCAAAACAAACCAAAGTTTCATATACAAAAGGAAAATCTGATGTAAGTACAATCAATCGATGGTTTGAAGGGAAAGGAAGAAAATATCAAAGTGGGAAGTTTTCAGAGCAACAAATCAAGAATGCATTTGACAAGTTCGCAAATAACTCTTCCACTGCTAGTTCATCATCTTATCATTCGCAAGTTCCAGTTCAAAAATGGAAACCAGTTACCAAAAATGTGAATGTTGTGAAGGATAAGATTACAATCAATGGAAATCCAAAACTATTGAATGACTATATATCAATATCTAGATCTGATGATGTTGATATAATGGATTCTGTCACAAACAAAGTGAAAACATGGTTTGTAAATTCCAAGAATTTGTTTCATTCTACTAATGATGGACCCAACAAGTCATGGGTTCCTAAATTCTTTCAATAAATGCAGGTGATGTGTGACGAGCAATATGATTCAAAATGTTATATTGATAGTGGTTGCTCTCGTCATATGAATGGAAGAAAGGAAAACTTGCGAGACTATAAAAGTTTGGAAAATGCAGCAGTAGTCAAATTTGGGAATAATCACAAGTGTCAAGTGAAAGGCTATGGGAAAGTCACAAATGGAAAATTCACTGTGAACAAAGTTGCTTATGTTGAAGGACTTCAACACAATTTGATAAGCGTGTCACAACTTGTTGTTGGTACTAGAAATCAAGTTGTATTTAATGAAGATGGTAGTATAATTTCAAATGCGAAGTCAAATGAAATACTTCTCAAATCCAAAAGATATGGTGATATGTTTACACTGGACATCAACCTAATTGTGGGAAAACCTGCTGTGTGTTTACTATGAAAAGCATCTAATGATCTCAGCTGGCTTTGGCATAGAAGATTGTCACACTTGAACTTTCGAAATATTAATAAACTTGTCACTGAAGATTTAGTTCGAGGGTTACCAGTACTAAAATTTGACAATGTTTCTTTGTGTGCAGCTTGCGAACAAGGAAAACAACATAGAAAAGGTCATCCGATTGTGATAGATTCAAAAATCGTAGAACCATTGGAACTTCTTCACATTGACTTATGTGGATCGTCAACTGTTGCTACAATCAATAAAAAAGCGGTATATTTTAGTTGTTGTAGATGATTTCTCTCGATTCACATGGGTGTTTTTTCTTAGGTTGAAATCTGAAGTTGCTCAGACGATGATTGATTTTATCAAAAAGATTGAACTTAGTCTGAAGAAGAATGTACAAAAAATTAAAAGTGATAATGGTTCTGAGTTTAAAAATCAAACTCTTGAAATTTTTCTCACAAGCAAAGGCATTTCGCATAATTTCTCATCACCATATACTCCACAACAAAATGGTGTTGTTGAAAGAAGAAATCGATCTTTATGCGAAGCAGCCAGAACCATGTTAACATATGCGAATCTACCTCAATATCTTTGAGCAGAAGCAGTGTCCACTGCATGTTTTACTCAGAATCGATCATTCATTCATCGAAGATTCAATGTTACTCCATATGAAATAATCAATAATCGAAAACCTAATGTAAAGTTCTTTCATGTTTTTGGTTGCAGGTGCTTTATCATGAATCTCAAAGATAATTTGTCCAAGTTCCAAGCTAAAGCTGATGAAGGCATATTCTTAGGATATTCACAGAATTCAGTTGCATACAGAGTGCTTAATAAAAGAATAAGAAAAGTTGAAGAAACTTTCAATTTAACGTTTGATGATTACTATCTTAAACAAATAGATAGTAAATTTGAAAATAAATCAATACTTGTGGATTCAAATACTCAAATTGATAATTCTGAAATCAATGATTTTGATTATGACTTAATTTTCAGAATTCCTGACAGGGCAACTGAAGCAGAAAATAATGCTCCTGATAATCAAACATCAGAATCCTCAAAACATACTGATGATTCGACAATAACTACAACGTCAATAACTTGTGAAAGTACGCATGATATTTGTATGGAGGAGGAGCGTACGAGTATTCATGAAGATAGTCAGCCAACTTTCGAGGGGGAGAATGAAATTATGAATCATCAAGTTGAGGGGGAGCATTCGCAGAATCAACAGGAACATCATTTTGAGGGGGAGCATCAAGAGGAAGATCATGTTGAGGGGGAGCATGATGAAACAGAAACAATTAATCTTGATGAAAATGATGATTTTCATGAACTAAATGATAATTTTTCTGTTGTAGGATCTGAAAATGAAGATATGTATGAAGATGCACCACTAGAATTTGACCCTAATTTTCCACCACTTGAGAAATGGACAACAAATCATCCAAAAAAACAGGTAATTGGTAATCCACAAGATGGTGTGTTGACAAGAGCTCAAATTCGTGCGAAAAATGAGGTACTGAATGTGAACCAAGAACTATGTATGTTTAATGTCTTTATTTCGAAAATAGAGCCAAAGACAGTAAAGGATGCTATGGAACACTCAGATTGGGTTGTTGCTATGCAATCTGAACTTGCTGAATTTGAACGAAACAAGGTTTGGAGATTAGTTTCTAAACCTTCTAATGTTTCAATTGTCGGATTAAAATGGATTTTTAAAAACAAAACCGACAAAGATGGCAAGATTATTCGAAATAAAGCTAGACTAGTGGTTAAAGGTTATTCGCAACAAGAAGGGATAGACTATGAAGAAACATTTGCACCTGTTGCAAGACTTGAAGCACTTCGCATATTTTTAGCCTATGCAGCTCACAAAGACTTTGATGTTTATCGAATGGATGTTAAATGTGCATTCTTAAATGGAGAACTAGAAGAAACAGTATGTGTTGAACAACCACCAGGATTTATAAGCAATGAACATCCTAATCATGTTTACATCCTAGATAAGGCTGTATATGGATTAAAACAAGCACCAAGAGCCTGGTACGCAACACTTACAAATTTCTTGAAACAATCTAAATTTAAACAAGGATCTGTTGACCCCACATTATTTCGCAAGAAAGTTGGGTGTCATCTAATGCTTGTTCAAATTTATGTTGATGATATTATCTTTGGCTCAACTGATCCAGCATTGTCAATTGAATTTGAAAATCTAATGAAAAGTCAGTTTGAAATGAGCATGATGGGAAAATTTAATAATTTTCTAAGCTTAAACATAAGACAGAACAGGGATGGAATCTTAATCAATCAAGAAAAATATACGAAGAACTTGCTTGAAAAGTTTGGAATGTCTAATAGCACGAAACTCAGAGTACCAATGGCAGTAGGAACAAGACTAACTCCTTCGTTAGATGCTCCTACTGTTGATTTAACACTTTATCGAAGCATGATAGGGTCTTTATTGTACTTAACTGCAAGTAGACCTGATATTATGTTTTCGGTTTGCAATTGTGCTAGATATCAAGCTAATCCCAGAGAACCTCATTTGACTGCAGTGAAAAATATTTTTCGCTATCTTAAGGGAACATGTTCTTTAAGACTTTGGTATCCTACAAAAACGGGGTTTTTCATTCAAGCTTTTTCAGATTCTGATCTAGGAGGATGTATGTCAACTATTGGATGGGAAGCTGGTGAATTGGCAATAAAAGAAACAAACTTGTGTGGCTATATCAACTGCTGAGGCAGAATACATTGCTACTTCTGCTTGCACTTCGCAAATTATTTGGATTCAGAGTCAACTTCGTGACTATGCAATAAACATGAAAAAGATTCCTTTGTATTGTGATTCGGAAAGTGCAATTCGCATTTGTCATAATCCAGTACAACATTCAAAGACAAAACACATTGCTCTTCGATATCATTTTATCAAAGATCATGTGGAAGATGGGAATATTGAAATTCATTTTGTTAAAACAATTGAACAACTTGCTGATATTTTTACAAAAACTCTTGATGAAAAATCATTTGTTACAATTTTAGCAGGTTTAGGGATGATTAATGCGAATTCAATTTCAAAAACTCATGCCTAAAAGTCTTGTTCAGCAGTTATGAGTCAAATTTGTTCAGAGGTTACTGTTCATTCAGAGACTTCGCATGGCTTCGCATCCACATCTTTTCGCACCTGAGATCATAACAACTAAGGTAAGGTTTATGACTAATTTTGTAATTTTTTTTTAACTTTTGAAAAATCAAAAATCCAAAAAGATTTTATTTTGTTATGTTTTTAATTTTGAAAAATTAAAAATCCAAAAAGATTTTATTTTTTGTTATGTTTTTTAATTTTGAAAAATTCAAAAATCACAAAAATATTTTTCTTTTCTTTTTTTTTTTAAACTTTGTGTGCTGAGAATTTAATACTGGGCTAAAATCCGAAGATGTCATACTTATGTGTTTCCACAGGAAGGTATCAAATTTCTTTTAAAAACTAGTTAGGATGTCCCTAGAAGCATGCTGATGTATGTAGACCAAAAGCCTCAACAAGACTCTATGTGTGAAAAGAAAGTCTTAATGAAATTATCACATGAAAATTTCTTCCCAAAAAGGATTAGATTCGCATAAGTCAAAAGAGCTACCTTACTCTTCTCAAATGAGTTAAGAGTTTTCTGTTTTGTCCATTATAACCGAGGTATACTCCGATTCTTATCCAATCTTTTTATACCAAACAATTCTTACACTCCAAATTTTTGAAGAGATTTGTCCTTGAGGTCTTTGATCAAACCAATCAAAACCTAGACAAATCACAAGTCTGTGTTTATGATCTAACATCATGAGTCCGTGATGGAAGTGAAACCCAAAAATCATAAACCTTAAGGAATTGATGGGGAACTTTGTTCCAGATTTTTACGAAACCTTTGTTTCAGTATCAAAAATTTCGAAACTTCAAATCATATTCAATTCGCATGTGTGGTTTTGATCAAATTTTCATAACCAACAATGTTTGTTACCCAACAAGATCCAGAACAAATTTTCTTTTGAATATGATTTCTGTGTAAGTTTTATTCGCAAATCCTAGTCATGATAAATATTTTCACAAGCCAACTTGTCACTGACTACACTGGTCAAACAAGTAATTTCATTTACAATTTCTCACCTTATGTTAAGGCTGATATGTAATGAAATTTAAAACCAATCTAACATGTTTTTTAAAAGAAGCCCTTCGATACTTCTCTACAAGTATTCGATTGTAATTCACGGGAAACTACACAAGCTGTTGATTATCTCTCTTGATGATTAACGAAGCAACCTTTGCCTGGGGTTTCACTGCATTCATGTCAAATTAAATTTTTTACATCACAAAATTCCAAATTTTTTGTTTCTCATCTTATTCTGTTGACACAATGCACACACGAAATCCTTGAGGTTCTGAGTAAAACCAACTCAGACTGATGATTTCACAAATCTGGCATATGACTTCACTTTATATCCCAAAAGTGAAAGAGCCTTGACTCCATGCGAAGGTTTTTAAAGGTTCAGATTCTATAACGGGAAACTTGACATGCTGTGTACTCAAGATGGTTGGTATTCTATCCGGTTTTCAAGGAGATGTGACAGTTACTTTTTGAAGCATGGTTATCTTTTGCAGTCATGATCCGATTTTCAAGGTGCCACATCGGATAACATTAAATGCATCCCGCTTTAATTTCAAATCAATTTTAGTAAACTATAAAAGGGGGATCAAGAACACTATATACGGTTATGCAAACAGAACTCTCACAAACCTCCAAAGTTTCAACCTTGATCAAACTTCATCTTTTTCAAACCCTAAAAATGGCAGCCACTCAATCTAACACTGATGAAGTTCTTTCTCAATCCCTGATGAAAATCCAAAGCACAAACTATCAAGTTGATCCAAATGTATCTTCTTATCCAGAAGGCTTGAAGATGCTTATCGTTGCCCTGAAACGATCACCTCTGTCCACTACCATGTTTAGTTCCTTCTCTGTTCCGATGACATGGTTATCCTTGGCAGCTTCAACGACATCATAAAATCATACAGCGGATGTGATAACATTCAACTTAATCAACAACAAACGGGTCAAACTGTCCAAGAAGATGTTTGTTGAATTCTTGCAGATTCCAAACAACCCTCCATTTGTCAAACCTGTTAACTCTCAAATCATTCACATGTTCAACGAGATGGGCCATCAACCAGAGCTTGAGAAGATCAGTGACTTTCTCAGATGCCTTACAGGAAGATCAGTTGGATTGGATAGAGGACGAATGGAAGTATATGCCATGGTTATGGGCATATACTATGATATAAACGTTGATTATGCAACCCAATTATGGAAGGAATTTGTTAAGAGTCTAGAAAACACAAATTCGGAAAAGGAGATTTCGTGTGCAAGATATTGGAGCTTGATTCTGGAGAAGGTCTATGAAAAAGAAGCAATTCCAGTAATGGAGGATGTTGAAGTTGCTGAATTTTCTTTGTATCAGTTTCCAAAGGCAGTAGAAGATGATGAGGCAATTTTTACTCATGTGGCTCGCATTCCAGATGCGATGCTTCGCAAGGTATCTCAAACTCACAAAGTCTTGGTGAGATATTTGTGAACAGTTGATCAATCAGAGCAGACTGGAGTATTATTGGATGTTGCTGCTCCATCAAAGAAGAAGAATCTCATAAAGAAGGATGCGAAAGGTTCATCTACAAAACAAGTTCAAGATGAAGATATTCAGATTGAAGAAACTTCATCTAAGTCAAAGAAAGAAATAATACCTTCTAAGTCTGGGGTATTGAAGAAAATTCGCAAGGCTGAGGTGAGCATTAAAGGCGTTACTATTCGTAATATTCCAAATCCGATTTCTCCAGGAAAGAAGAGGCAAAGAGCTGAAGATGTTGCCAAGAACATGCAACGTACTCTTATCAAGAGAAAAAAGATGGTGATTCGCAATGAATCATCTAATGAAGAAATAGTACTAGAAACTCCACCAGTGACATCTACGGTAAATGTTTCATTACCTATCATCCATACTTCGCAAATCTCTACCACCTTACCACTCACCAAACCACTCGAAATAGTCACTACCAAATCAGTTTCTGAGGACGTACCTATTTCTGATACGGTTGTCAACGTATCTGATACAGGGACACCTATCCTGAGTGTTGCAACCACAATCCCAATCTCCTTACCTATTTCTTTACCAATTTTTTCAATTCCATTTACAACTTTATCCACCACATCATCAATTTTTGATCATGCTCTTCAAAACCCATTTACAACACCTTTTCCATCTCAATCACCCGAAAATCCTCAACCTTCGCAACCTTTATCTGATAATGAAGCTGAAGGAGGTGCCTTTGAAGGGATAATTGAAGACATTCATTTTGATTCAGAGGAGGAGGATATTCCTGATCATATGCTTATGACAGAAAAACAATTTAAAATCCTAAATCAGAAATTAAATGCTATTATTCAGTCGCAAGCTGATTCCGGCAGGATGTCTTCTATATCAGCAATGGAGGTTGATGTAATGATCAAAGGTGCTGAGAAGCGTATTATGGAGAAGGTTGATCAATCTGACAAGAATAATGAGCTTCGCATTCAAGCACAAGGGAGCAATTTTTCTTTAGTGGTTAAGGATTTGAAAGCTGTTGCAAAAGAACATCATGTTCTTTTTGTACAGGATGTGAAGAAAGTTCGGGAGGATGTCAACTATAACCTTCAAGAGTTGAAATCTGAACTTACGAAGCAGCTTCAGGATATTCATACTCAAAATGCTGAAGTTCAAAAGCAGATTGCGGAGGTTTCTTCAAAAATACAAAAGTTTGTTGATGTTCCTATTCTTGAAGCCCATCACGAAGAAACAAAGGAGAAGTTTGATTAGCTGACCAAGTTGGTGACTGAGCTTAAAATGGTGGTTTCGCAATATTCACCTACACAAATTCTCACTCCTGAGTTCTTGTCTCTAAAGATTAATACTTTAGAACAAGCAATTCAGAAAGCTCTTGCTCCGCTCGCCAATTTTACTTCTTTACTACCAAAGGGTGCCCCACCTGCTTTCACAGGGGTGCAAGGGGGAGAGAAAAGTTTAAGTAAAGAAGAGGATGCGAAGACAGCTGGAAAAGTTATATCTACTCAGCTTATAACTACTCTTCCCATACTTACGAAGCCAATTTCCTCAACCACAATAACCACAAAAACAATTGCCAAAGGAATCGTTATTGAAGAAAAAGAAGGAGGTTCAAGTTCAAAACCTCAAATAGATATGGTGGGAAAAGGAAAAGGGATTTTGTATGAAAAGTCAAAGGAGGAAAAGAAAGCTGAGGCTGAAGCAAAGTTGGAAAGGATGAGGCAAGTACAAAGCATCATGAGGCAGAGGGCAAGTGATCCTCCCACGATGAACAAAGGAGATCCTGCGAAGCTTTACTCTTACGAAACTATAGAGTCAAAAGTTGTGGGGAGGGAAATGTACGAATTCGAGAAGAAGCCAAAGAGAAGTTATGATATTGTGAATTCAGACAATTGTCAGCTGGATTTTCCAATAAATGAAATGCTATTCATCACTGCTCAGTACAAGATTAGTGAGAAGTTTGATAATCCTGATGATTATACTCACATGAAAATCAGATTTCATGCTGTTTTGGGGAAGAATCCAGATGAAGTTTGGTCTTTAATAATGATCAAAAAGGTGCTGACAATCAAGAAAGACATATTGTTTGAAGACATGATTCAAAATTTTCGTTATTTTGTTATCCGTGTAGACAACAAGCAGTATGACTTCACTGTAGCAGATTTTCCTCTGATGAACTGCAATGATTTAATTCAAGTGGCTCTGATTTTGAAGCATATGGAAGAAAACAAGCTCAAAGGCTTTGAGACTGAAGTGTTCAAGATAGGCTTCGCACATGTGAAGACATACATCGACAATTACTTCAATTGTTTGGCTCTGACAGATGAAGAACTGGCTAATGTGCTGGGAAGAGAAGTGAACGTTCCTTGGGAAGAAACTTATCTCAATCAGCATTATCGAAATATGTTGTTGGGGAAATATGCCTGAAACCTTTCGGCATGGTGTTTTCCGTAAGAGATACAAAAGGGAAACCTAAGAAGTTCTTGTTTAAAGTCTCAGAGGTGGAAAGATATAATTCTTCGCAATATACACACTTTATTGTTCGTATGAACAATTGCAAGAAGAAAAATGAAGGAGAAAAGAAAGATCTCAAGAAGGTGATCTCCTAGTATGGAGAAGTGCGAAAGACAATCCACTCAGCTGTTCAAAAGCTTATGGGATGAATAGCTTCGACTGTTTAAAAAGGGGGAGCATGTAGATGTAAAATTGTAAAAGTCGAATATAGTGTTTTGTATAGTTTCGCATTTTATGTTATTTTACTAAGTCATCTTTATGCGAAGTGTATTGTCTAGACTTAGTATATTTTTTGTACACTCATGTTCCCTATAAATAGGGACTGAGGTTAGAAGTAGAAGAGAGAGTTGTCGTAACAAACATATCTTTTCTGCTTATTCTGTAATCAGTCTTTATCAATATGAGATCTGATTAATATTTACTCTTTGTGTTCTAAATCTTCAATTACTGAAATCAAACTTTGTTTTCTCAAATCACGATAACAATTCTCTTCAGAGAGTCGGCTAGTGAAGGCCGAGGCGCCGAGGGCGCGAGGGAGAGCTTTTCAGTTGACCGCGAAGGAGGTCCGCGCAGCGCCCGATGTCGTGGCTGGTATGTATTCTTTCGTGTATTTATTTTGATGTTGAGATACTATGATTATATTATGTTATGCATAGGTACTTTTCTTGTGAATTCTGTACCTGCCTTGGTGTTATTTGACTCGGGTGCGAGTCGGTCTTTTGTATCTTTGGCTTTTAGTCAGCATATCAGTGTTAGTCGTGAGACGTTGAGTCGGCCTCTGAGAGTTTCCATAGCTGACGAGAAGGTGATATATGCCACGGAGATTCTCCGAGGGTGCGTAGTCGAGATTTTCGGTGTTGAGTTCCCGATTGATCTGGTTCCTATTGCGATGGGTGATGTCTGTGTCATTATGGGCATGGATTGGTTGAGCAGATTCAGTGCGGTTATCGACTGTGAGCGACAGATCGTGACCATACGAGACCCTAGTGGGGGAGTTCTTGCGGTGTACGGCGAGGGTACACGTTCTGGATCAGCGTTTTGTTCGGCCGCTAGGGCGAGGCAGTGTCTACAGCAGGGTTGTAAGGCTTTTGTGGCGTATGTGATGGATACGCGGGTGGATTCCGAGAGACCGAGGTCAGTTGAGGAGGTTCCGATAGTGCGTGAGTTCCCGGATGTATTTCTTGAAGAGTTTCCGAGTGTGCCTCCTGTGAGGCAAGTGGAGTTCAGTATTGATTTGGTGCCGAGGGCCGCGCCTATCGCTAAGGTGCCTTATCGCCTTGCACCTCCAGAGATGCAAGAGTTATCCTCGCAGCTTCAGGAGCTGCTGGGGAAGGGGTTTATTCGGCCGAGCAGCTCGCCGTGGGGAGCGCCTATCCTGTTTGTCAAGAAGAAGGATGGTTCACACCGGATGTGCATTGATTACCGGGAGTTGAACAAGCTGACGGTCAAGAACCGTTACCCGTTGCCGAGGATCGACGATTTGTTCGATCAGTTACAGGGAGCATCTTGGTTCTCCAAGATCGATTTGAGGTCTGGATATCATCAGGTGAGGGTGCGAGATGAGGACGTCCAGAAGACAGTGTTCAGGACGCGTTATGGGCATTACGAGTTTGTGGTGATGCCTTTCGGGCTCACCAATGCCCCGGCAGTGTTCATGGATCTCGTGAACCGAGTGTACAGGCCAATGCTGGATCGGTCGGTGATCGTATTTATCGACGACATTTTGGTATATTCGAGATCTAGAGAGCAGCATGAGGAGCATTTCAGGGAGGTTCTCGGAGTTCTGAGATCGGAGAGGCTTTATGACAAATTCTCCAAGTGTGATTTCTGGTTGCGAGAGGTCCAGTTCCTAGGGCATCTCGTTAACCAGAAAGGGATATTGGTCGACCCGGCCAAAGTTGAGGCAGTGATGAGTTGGGAGGTGCCGAGGTCACCCTCCGAGATCAGGAGTTTCTTAGGGTTGGCAGGTTATTATCAGAGATTTATCAAGGATTTCTCTAAGATCGCAGTGCCACTCACCAGGTTGACCCGGAAGGGTGTCGCTTTTTCATGGGGCCCCGAGCAGCAGGCCTCCTTTGAGACGCTTCGTCAAAGGTTATGCGAAGCCCCGGTGTTAGCCCTCTCGGAGGGGATAGATGACTTTGTGGTATATTGTGATGCGTCGATTTTGGGGTTAGGAGCGGTGCTGATGCAGAGAGGGCATGTGATAGCATATGCATCGAGGCAGCTGAAGCCTCATGAGACGAGATATCACACCCATGATCTAGAGTTGGGGGAAGTGGTGTTCGCCCTCAACATTTGGCGTCACTACCTGTATGAGGTTCGGTGTACGATATACACGGACCATAAGAGTTTGAAGTATTTGATGGATCAGCCCAACCTAAATATGCGACAGAGAAGGTGGTTGGATGTGGTCAAGGATTATGATTGTGAGATCATGTACCATCCAGGCAAGCCTAATGTTGTAGCCGATGCACTGAGCCGTAGGGCGGAGAGCACCCCGCTGCGGGATGTATGTTTGAGATTGACCGTGATAGGTCCAGTGTTGGACGCCATTCGTGGGGCACAGGCCGAGGCTGTGCAACCTGAGATGCAGAAGAAAGAGCGGGTTGTTGGTTTGGTTTCAGATTTCGTTACCGATGGTCGGGGACTTATGACATTTTACGGGCGTATCTGGGTGCCGTTTGTGGGAGGACTGAATGCCATTTTGATGGAAGAGGCTCATCGGTCGAAGTTTTCGATCCATCCTGGGGTCACTAAGATGTATTTGGACATGAGGAAAGAGTATTGGTGGCCCTGTATGAAGAAGGATGTTGCGTGGTTTGTTGAGAGGTGCTTGACCTGCCGTTAGGTTAAGGCCGAGCACCAGAGGCCGCATGGTAAGTTCCAGCCGTTGGAGGTCCCCGAATGGAAGTGGGAACAGATCACCATGGATTTTATCACCAAATTGCCAAGGACTGCCAGAGGAGTTGATGCAATTTGGGTGATTGTGGACAGGTTGACAAAGAGCGCTCACTTTCTTGCTATCAACGAGAGTTCTTCAGCAGAGAAATTGGCAGAAGTGTACGTGAGGGAAGTGGTATCTCGGCATGGGGTGCCGATCTCGATTGTTTCAGACCGTGATGTGTGATTCATTTCCAGATTCTAGAAGAAGTTTCATGAGGAGTTGGGTACTAGGCGATTTTTTAGTACCGCATATCACCCCCAGACAGACGGACAGAGTGAGCGGACCATTCAGATGCTCGAGGACATGCTCCAGGCATGTGTGTTGGATTTCAGGGGAATTTGGGATACGTATTTTCCCTTGGCGGAGTTTTCCTACACCAACAGCCATCATTCAAGCATTGGTGTGCCGCCCTTTGAGCTGTTGTATGGGAGGAGGTGTCGGACCCCCATTTGTTGGGGAGAGGTTGGACAGCGTGTGATGGGCAGTACGGAGTCGTCAGAAGAGCTATGCAGACAGACGTCGGTCCGAGCTTGATCCAGCTGGTCAGGCAAAGGTTGTTGACCGCTCAGAGTCGTCAGAAGAGCTATGCAGACAGACATCGGTCCGAGCTTGAGTTTCAGGTCAGCGACCTTGTACTCCTGAAGGTCTCCCCTTGGAAAGGAGTGATCCGATTCAGGAAGAGGGGCAAGTTGGGGCCCCGATATATTGGTCCATTCCGAGTGATTGCGAGGGTAGGCCGGGTAGCCTATCGTTTGGATTTGCCAGCAGAGTTGGGGCAGATTCACGACACTTTCCATGTGTCGCAATTGCGGAAGTGTATAGCCGATGAGTCGGCAGTGGTTCCATTGGAAAATATTCAGGTGGATGCGAGCCCGAATTATGCAGAGAGACCAGTAGCAATCAGGGATCGGAAAATCAATGTTCTGAGGAACAAGGAGGTACCCTTAGTTTTGGTTCAGTGGCAGCATTGGAAGGGGTCCAAGATGACTTGCAAGCCGGAGCGTGAGATGCGCGAGCAGCATCCGGAGTTATATGCAAAGCAAGACTTCGAGGACGAAGTCTAGTTCTAGCGGGGGAGAGTTGTAACAGCCCAGATTCCCAGGTATTATTCATTCTTATAATTTTGGTATTTTGTGAGGATACTCGGGGAGTTGGAGCTCAGACTCGCCGAGTAGGATCGCGGTTTGGACGCGGGTTCGCGCATGGACTCGGCGAGTCCATGCTGTTTAATGAAACCCTAAATCCCCGAGTTTGGAGCCTATTTAAGGGCACTTATAGCCTCCCATTGCGGCTACCAGTCCCTTGAGAGAACCCTAAGAGAGCTAATTCGTTTTGGGAGAGAAGAAGTCACTTTTGGGCCTTTGTATTCCTTGTTTAGCAAGAAGAAGGTGGCAAGAGCAAGGAGGAGGTGAGATTCTAGCAGATCCAGAGTCCAGAGGCTTCATTTTGAGGTAATGATTCGAATCTCCTTCAGTTTTAAGGTTGATGTTGGGTTGCAGATTTGTTTAATATTGCGTCATTGGGCTCGGTTAATTGTTCAATTATTTTGTACTCCGGTTTGGGCCTGTCCAACCGTGAGCCTGTTAGGTTTACTATATAATAATATGCTTGCATGCATATTAGGTTAACGATCTAGAATACAAGATAGAGAATTACGATAGCTTTGATTTTCTTCATCGTTCCTGTAAACCTTTTAACCCTCTACAGTTGATGTTCTTGATCGAGCTCTTCTGAGGATTGTTTTATAATCATTCGACACGTTTGATTCATTCTTGAGTTGTTTATTGTTTTGGTGTTCTTGCTGTTTAATCTTTATTTTACCTGTTTGAGATCTAATCGATCTTCAAGATTAAGTTTTAATCTCATCAATTGGTATCAGAGCAGGAGGCTGTGTAATCGATACACTTCTTTTCTGTGAAAAAGGTTTCAATTAGGGTTTTCCGCAATTACTGATATTTATTGAGCCGTCATCTCATTATTGACGTATCTTGATATTTATTGTTTTGCCCTAATCTGATTTATTACAAGTCTGATCATTAAACAGGTTATTCGATCATTATGGACGAGTCGCAATCGAATCCCATCAATATTTCGAACAGCATTGGATCTACCACGAAAATTCCCATTCTGTACACCCATCATTATGAAGTCTGGGCGCATCACTTTGAAGATTATGTTATAGGATCTGAGGATAATGGATACCTCATCTGGGAAGCAATCATTAATGGACCGTTTTCTCATTCTGCAACTTCAAGGATTATTAAAACTCAAAAGGAGTATAATGATCTTCTGAAAGATGTTAAAGATATTGCGCAAGATGAAAACGATAAATTTCAGTGCAATATCAAGGCGTTAAGATTGATCAGATTCACCCTTCAGTCCGACACTTTCAGGCTGGTAAGTTCATGCACGACGGCAAAAGAAATATGGGACAGGTTACGTGAACTGTACTCTACAGACGAAGATCTAGAACACTCCATTCAAACATTACTCTTGTCTGATTTTGGTGAATTTAGGCAAGAAACCGAAGAAACCGTGACCCAAACGTTCGATCGCTTCAATCATCTTCTTAGAAAGATGATCAAACATGACATCGAAAGAAAGCTTATTGAGCAGAAGGTTACGTTCTTAAATGGTCTAAGATCAGAGTGGAGGGCAGTCGTGTCCACAGTTAAAGCCCATGAGCAATTTAAATCATATTCCTTGGCGAAACTGGTGGGTATTCTCAAATCTCAGGAGAAGATTGTGTTGCAGGAAAAGAATGTGGTTTCAAGCCTAGGTTCGTTAGCCCTCCTGTCCAAAAGTAAAGCTGTGATGGAAGACGAAGACCTCAACTTGGAAGATTATGACCTCACGTCTGAGGATTATTCTATGATGGTGTCTAACCCCAAGAGGTTCATCAAGAAGAGATTTCCCTCCAACAAAAACCGAAACTGGCAGGGGAGTTATAGTTCTGAAAAGGTTAAAGATGAACCGAAGGTTGAAGGGTCTAAGAAGGAACCGAAGGCAGAAGGTGATTCTGGAGTAAGCTGCTACTATTGTGGGGGAAAGAACCACTATGCAAAGGATTGTGTCATCAAAAAGATGGCTGAAAAGGATAAGGAAAAGGATGAAGAAGCTTTGTTGCAGAAAAAGCTTGATGAGATAAGGAAGAAGAAATCTACCGCTAACCCTTCTATGAATGCTCTAATTGTGCAGGGTTCGGTTGTTGATGACGAGTTTGGTGGCTTGGAGGTTTGGTCAACCGATTCTGAAGACGATGAAGTGAGGAAGCCATCTCATGGAAAGGCTTGTGTGGCAAAAGAGGAAAACAATGGAGGAAGATGCTTGATGGTGTCTGACGTATCTTAGATGAGGGGATACAACACTGATGGTGGAAGCAATGAACCGAAGGAGCAGCAGGATATGTGCTTTACAGCCAAACCGCTCAGCGTGCAGTTCAACGAGCTCGATGAACTCATCAAGAAGGTACAATCGGTGTTTGTTTCATTTAAAGTCCCACAATGCTCATATGAAAAAGAACTAAAAAGCGTTAATTCAAGAATTTCTCATCTAGATAGTAGTTTAACTCAAACTCGAGTCACCAATTCTAACCTAACTGATCAATTAAGCAGGGTGTCTTCGAAGAGTGAGGAACGGCGCATGTGGATCGAATTGAAGGAGTCAGAATTAGTCAAAATAAAAGATGAAAACATTTATTTGCAAAGAGACAATTTAAAGCTTTTGAAACAGCGAAATGTTTTCTGTTTGATTGCTAAACGTCTTTACACTAATATTACTCAGCTTCACTTGGATTGTGAAATAGGACAAAAGATTCATCGCATGATTTTGCCCTTCCTTGAGTTTAAGGAGGATGAAATTGATGTTGAAGCTTACAATTGTGAGAGTGTGATATCATCTGATGACGTCAATCCGACCTATATGTATGGACTGGACAAAATAGAATCTTTCATTAAATCCAAGGACCATAAGGACATGCTTAAAAACCTTTTGGATGAAAATGATAAACTGAAACTGAGAACCGAAACCATACAAAAATTTGATTCTTTAAACGCCAACTTGAGCTCAGAAAATAAAATTGATGTTGAAAATGCATCTGAGCTTAATGAGGACGATAATATGAGTGAAGTTTCTGTAGAGGACACAGTTGACTGCTCAGAATTTGTAAAAAGCGAACCTCAAAACCACAAGAATCTAATTTCAGAAAATTTAGTAGAGTTCGCTCGTTTGTCCCAACAAAAGTCCCCGATTCTTGCAGAGAAGGTCGTAGTATATCAAAAGGTTAGAACTACTCCAAATCAGGTATACAAGGTCACAGGCGTAACCGAACATCAGACTGCTGAACTCACAGCTATTGTAAACGAAGACAATGCTGATGGCTACGATGAGTTCTTCTGGTCAGCTCCAATCGATAATGCTGATGAAACAGTAGGTTTGTCTGAAAGGACCTCATGGAAAAGCAAAGGGAGATATGTACCAGAACCCTTGAATAAACCTGATAACTTCGATGTGCCAAGCACAAGCGGTACGAAAGACATTCCTCAAGAAAAAGGAATTCCAGCAAAAGAAGTCACAACTTTAAGTGAAACTTCCTCAGTTCAGAGTGAACCAGCCATAGAAAAACCGAAACCGAAAGCTAATATCCATGATCAACCGAAGCAGATGAGAAATCAGAAACGTCAAAGGAATCAGAGATACAGGAAGAATCTCTCTGAAAGAAAACAGTTCTGGCAATCCCAGAATGCTTATTTCTCTCATCAAGACAAGAACCTGAAGTATGAGAAAAATCCTGTTGAAATGCACGAGAGCCACAACAACCGAAAGCAAAGGTTCGGTTCAGAGAAGGAAACCAACCAAAAGCAAAGGTTCGGTTCTGAAATCAAAAGAGATCAAAACTCTAAGGTCAGTCCCACAAATGATCAAAAGCAAAAGGGTCACCTAGAGTCTCCAGCCAAGAAGTCATTTCAATCTAAGCCCTCTCAATCTCACTCATCTAATTCTGCTAATTCTTCTAACTCTTCTTCACCTCATTCTAAATCCCATTCTGCTATTTCTCAAAAATCTCAATCATCAGCAGAACAAAAGGGAAAACAGAAGGTTTCAGCGTCTGAACCAGAGTCAAAACCAAAAGAACTAAATCCTAATAAAATTAAAGTTTTTACCATCAAAAAGAAAGATGAAACAACTCTAATTAAACGAACATATTTTGTTGACATCTCTCTTACTATTCCTGTTCCTGTGAAAGGCTCACGAGGACCCAAGAAACTTTGGGTTCCTAAATCTGCTTAATTTTGCAAGTTATTAGTGACGAGAAGTTTGACGAAGAATGGTACATTGATAGTGGCTGCTCGCGTCACATGACAGGGAGGAAAGAAAAACTAAGGGAATACAGGTCTCTTTCAAATGGTGGAAACGTCAAGTTCGGGAACAACTCCTTCGGCACCATAAAAGGATATGGAATGATTACTAACGGTGATTTCACGATAAGGAAGGTTGCATACATGGAAGGGCTACAACACAACCTCATCAGTGTATCTCAGCTTGTTGGAGGTACCGGTCTCAAAGTCTCGTTCGATGATGAGGGTTCTTAAATAATTGAGAAGAAGACGAAAAGAGTTATTCTCAAATCTGAACGCAAAGGTGAAATGTTTCCTCTAAACCTCAAACCCATCAAAGGAAACCCAGCTATCTGCTTGTTATCAAAAGCGCAATCTGACAAAAGCTGGCTGTGGCACCGAAGGCTCTCTCATCTTAACTTTAAAGACATCAACAAACTGGTCACTGGAGGTCATGTTCGAGGTCTCCCACTGCTCAAGTATGATAGAGATCATTTGTGTGCTGCATGCGAAATGGGGAAGCAGAGTCGTCAAAGTCATCCATCTATAATAAACACTAAAGTTGTTGAACCACTTGAATTACTTCATATTGATTTGTGTGATCCTTCATCTATTGAAAGCATCGGTGGTAGCAAGTATATTCTTGTTATTGTTGATGACTTTTCGCGTTTTACATGGGTGTTCTTTCTGAAGCTTAAATCTGAAGCGACTCCTAAGCTAAAGGTGTTCATCAAGCAGATTGAAGTACAGCTGAAAAAGGTCGTTCGCAACATCAGGAGCGACAATGGTCTGGAATTCAAAAATAGAGAATTCGAAGAATTCCTTGCGGAAAAGGGAATTAGTCACAACTTCTCAGCTCCCTACACTCCTCAACAAAACGGGATTGTCGAAAGACGAAACCGATCTTTGTGTGTAGCTGCACGAACCATGCTAAGTTTCGCTTCCTTACCTCTTTATTTTTGGGCTGATGCTATTTCTGCTGCTTGTTTTACACAGAACAGGTCATATCTCAACAAGCGATTCTCGCTCACTCCTTATGAGATTCTCAACAACAGGAAGCCCAATGTGAAGTTTTTCCATGTGTTCGGTTCTAGGTGTTTCATTTTCAATTCCAAAGAACACCGAAACAAGTTCGATGTCAAAGCCGACGAAGGGATATTTATGGGATATTCTCTCACTTCTAAGGCGTACAGGGTATTAAACAAGCGTTCGAGGAAAATCGAAGAAACTTACTACGTGACTTTTGATGATAGCTATGTCAAAAAGCTAAAGGCCAATGAAGACACAGCTGGGGAAATCTTTCCTCAAACTGGCCAAGTCA
The DNA here is from genome assembly GCF_051521515.1 of Lactuca serriola. Lineage (NCBI taxonomy): Eukaryota > Viridiplantae > Streptophyta > Magnoliopsida > Asterales > Asteraceae > Lactuca > Lactuca serriola. The sequence continues at coordinate 217,369,011 of NC_136408.1, forward strand.
CAGTCTCGATCGCTAATCTATTTGAGAAGTTCATCGAGCTCTTTGATGAACCAGAGAAAGCCACTCTATCAGAAGCAGGCGCAGCATACAACAAGGTAGATCACATGAAGCAAGTTGTTGAAGACGCTGCAAGAAGAATGAATGAAGGAGAATCAAGTTCTGATGAACCTCCATCACTTAATACTTCAGTCTAGGGGGAGGATCAACCATCATCAACTCAGCCGACCTCACAAGTTGAGGGGGAGCCAAGCACTTTGCCAACCGAAAGCACTTCACCAACCGAAAGTGCCACACCATCCGAAGGTGCATCAACGCCTGAAAGCTCCACACCTCAAGAAACCTCTGAAGCTCAAAACATTCCTGAAAGCTCATCTATCAAGGGGGAGCATGCTGACATGTCTTACGACTATGAAAGCCAGTCCGAACCAGAAGAAATGATAAACTCTGAATTAGATCCAACCTTTGATCCAAACTACCCTCCTCTCACCAAATGGACTAGGGATCATCCTATTTCTCAAGTTGTTGGTGATGTATCTGAAAAAGTTCTGACTCGATCACAACTCAAGGCAAAACAGACTTCCTTGTTTTCTAAAGTCGAATTCTGCATGTTTAACTCATTCGTATCAAAAGTTGAACCAAAGACAGTTAACACTGCTCTTGATCACTCCGATTGGGTTCAAGCAATGCAAGACGAACTGAACGAATTTGAAAGGAAAAAAGTCTGGCGCCTCATTCCAACTCCTCCAGGAGCCTCGGTTGTTGGTCTCAAATGGGTCTTTAGGAACAAAATGGACAAGGAAGGAAACGTCATAAGGAACAAAGCTCGTCTAGTAGTCAAAGGATATTGTCAAGAGGAAGGGATTGATTATGAAGAGACTTTCGCTCCTGTAGCTAGGCTTGAATCCGTCAGAATATTCCTTGCCTATGCTGCCCACAAAAACTTTGAAGTTTTCCAAATGGACGTAAAGTGTGCATTTCTTAATGGAGAACTCGAAGAAACAGTGTATGTGGAGCAACCTCCTGGGTTCGTGAACGAAAAATATCCAAATCATTGCTACATTCTGGATAAAGCTGTATACGGATTGAAACAAGCTCCGAGAGCATGGTATGAAACGCTAACTAAATTCCTAAAGATGTCTAAATTCAAACAAGGTTCGGTTGACCCAACCTTCTTTCGCAAAAAGGAAGGTAACCACCTTACGATCGTTCAAATTTATATCGATGATATCATCTTTGCCTCAACCAATCCCAGCCTAACAGCTGAATTCAGAAAGCTGATGGAGACTAAATTTGAAATGAGCTCAATGGGTCCTATTAACTTTTTCCTTGGCTTAAATATTAGACAGGGACCCGAAGGCATCTTTATCAATCAGGAAGCTTACACAAAGACTCTCCTAGCAAAGTTTGGTATGATGGGAGACTCCAAAGTCAAAGTCCCAATGGCATTCGGCACCAAGCTCACCCCATCCCTGGACAAACCGGCTGTTGATATTACGCTTTATCGACAGATGATAGGCTCACTAATGTATCTCACTGCTAGCAGGCCTGACAAAATGTTTTCTGTTTGTTACTGTGCTCGATTTCAGGCAAATCCACGCGAACCTCACATGATTGCAGTGAAGAACATTCTACGCTATCTCAAGCGAACCACCTCTCTAGGTCTATGGTATCCTTCCAACTCAGGCTTCTTCGTTCAAGCCTATTCAGATGCGGACCTTGGAGGTTGTGGACTCGACAGAAAAAGCACAACTGGTGGCTGCCAATTCCTTGACAGGAAGTTGGTTAGTTGGCAGTCAAAGAAACAAACGTGTGTGTCTTTGTCCACTGCAGAAGCTGAATACATTGCAGCTGCATCCTGCACCTCTCAAGTGATTTGGATCCAGAGTCAACTCAGAGACTATGGACTCAATATGAAAAAGATCTCACTATATTGCGACTCTGAAAGTGCAATTAGGATCTGTCATAACCCAGTGCAACACTCCAAAACCAAACACATAGCACTGAGGTATCACTTCATCAAAGATCATGTGGAAGATGGAAATGTTGAAGTTCACCTTGTTAGAACCACTGATCAACTGGCTGATGTCCTTACCAAAGCTCTTCTCGAAGCCTCATTCAACAAAATTCTACAAGGGCTAGGTATGATGGAATCAGAATCAGTACCACAAACTACCTCTCGACCTCAATCGTAAGAAGCGAAATTGACCGAACGTTCGGGTTCGGTTGCATCATCTGCACTCGCTCATCATTTCAAAGGTAGTTTTCTTGGTTGTAAATTTCTTGTACAAAGTTGTTTATCTATTCGTCCAAAGTATTACCTACTTGAATGTCAAAATTCCTTGGTTTCTAAAAATTTTTCAAAACCGAAACCTACCGAAGGTTCGGGTTCGGTTTTCCAAAAATTTTCAAAACCGAAACCAACCGAACGCTCGGGTTTGGCTTTCCAAAATTTTTCAAAACCAAAACCAACCGAACGCTCGGGTTCGGTTTTTCAAAATTTTTCAAAACCGAAACCAACCAAACGCTCGGGTTCGGTTTTTCAAAAATTTTCAAAACCAAAACCAACCGAACGCTCGGGTTCGGTTTTTCAAAATTTTTCAAAACCGAAACCAACCGAACGCTCGGGTTCGGTTTTTCAAAATTTTTCAAAACTGAAACCATCCGAACGCTCGGGTTCGGTTTTTCAAAATTTTTCAAAACCGAAACCAACCGAACGCTCGGGTTCGGTTTTTCAAAATTTTTCTCAACCGAAACCAACCGAACGTTCGGGTTCGGTAACCAAATTTTCCAAAGTTTTTTTTAATCTTTCTAAATCTTATTTTTTCTTCTTGCTTGTTTTTTATTTTAATTTAATTTATTTTTTTTATATATCAAAAACTCCAAAAATATTTTTTTTATTTTATTTGTGTGTTCGTTCGTCTATGGGGATACAAATTGCTGGATTAGTTAAGTGTCCCTAGAAGCATGCTGTTGTATGTGTCCCAAGCCTCATAAGATTTTGAATAATAGCCTTAATGACCTGGTATAAACAAACCTTGTCTTCCCAATTAGGCTACCACATTTATTCTAATCGTGAGCTACCTCACTCTCTTCTCATATGAGATAAGAGTTTTCTGCTTGGTCCTTATTTTTTGCAGCTGAGGTACTTTACTTTCTTACACCATCTCCATTACATTTCTCCATTACATTCGTTTCATCAACGTAACCCTTGAGACTCTCAGAAATTACCACTAAGATTTATGGTTACACAACAACTGTGTTTATCATCTTAGGTTCGTGCCACTACGAGCTGAGTGAAACCCAAAATTCAACACCAAATCTGAATTGACGGTGAACAATTAATTTGCTCAAGTTTTCACCAAGGAATTGACGGATGTACCTTGATGAAATCTCAAAATTTATTTTGTGTGATTCCTATGAAATTGTTAAACCCCATAACATTTCTTCCCTTTGAATCTAGTTTCATTTTTTTTGTGTGTTGAGATTTCATATTTTCCAAGCCACTTTAAAATTAATTCCTACCTACTTGTTCAACAGACTACACTGGTCTCACAAGTACTTTGATCACTTTCTTTCTTATTTCAAGATTAGAATTGTTGCATCAAAGCGAAAGCCACCCTTAAGTAGCTTAATTAAAAGAAGCTTTTCAACATTTCTTAATAAGTGTTTGATCGTCATTCAACGGGAAACCATATCAACACTTTAAGGTCTCCCTTGACCTTGAAGGAAGAGATTCGTGCCCGGGATCATTTGTTTCGTGTCATTATTGACATCACATTTATTCCTAAAAAGAGTTGCTTTATTTCTTTTCTTTTTACACTCTTAGCACGAAAATATTTGATTTTCCAAAATTCTGGTAATAATAATTACAGGCTGTTTTACTGAATTGGAGGTTATTTACAAGTTGTGGTCAAAAATAATTCACGTGGGAGATTTATTCAAAAGATGCCATTCAAAAGATAAGATGAAGGGTTGCTGACTCAGGCGGGAGATAAACGGATTGAATTTCAAATGGCAGTAAAAAGGGACCCATGCAAATTTGAAACGCCCATTCTTTAACTGACACTGTGGATGCGTGTGTGAATTTGAAGCGATTCCAATCTGGCACATAAAGGCGCGTGTGGATTTGAAACGGTTTCTTCAGAAACGGCGCTTCTTGGGCGGCGTGTTACAAGGAATCTGACATTCTCTCTCATGGTGATTATCGCATACCTTAACTGTCACACATCTGTCATTCTGGAAAAACCTTTCGTATTTCGATAGAAGATTTGAACAGATTTTTCTCTCTCCTTACACCCACTATAAAAGGCAGTCTCCTCTCCCATTTTCCTCTTTACTGCATCCGAATTCCCAAGAGAGCAAAAATTCCCTTAAACCCTTACTGTTCATCTTCTTCTTTCCAACTTCAACAATGGCAGAATCATCGTCAGTTCACGCTACTTCCCACATCCTTCCCATTCGCCCTCAACAGTGTTTGGTGATCGATTTAACCCCTCAGGCGTACGATTCCTACATGTTCCCGATTATTGAGTGCCTGAAGTACTCGCCGATCGCTCCTGCACTTTCTAAGGTTGAATATGTGCCTATGGACCTCCTCTCGCAGGTGTATGCGACTGCACATTATGATAAAGCAGTCGATAGGGTTTTCTTCGAGGTTTCTGATCACAAGACCTCGATTTCAAAGCAACGATTTGGCGCATTGCTAGGGTTTGCTGCTGACCCTTCCAGGGTTAATCCGGAGACGATTCCGATTGGCCATATCTACAGTATGTTTTACAACATGGGGTACACGGAGGTGCTCACCTCCGTCGCAAAATTTAAAAATTCTTGCTTGCCGCCACAGTGGAACGGTATGTTCACTGTTCTTTTTAAAGGTTTATCTGAACGGAGCTCAGGATCCGATGGCTCTAGTCGACTCTTCCTGTCGATCATGTACAGTGTCTACAACGGGATCAACGTCGATTATGGGCTGGTTCTCTGGCAACAACTTATCCAAATCCTCTCTTCTTCTTCACGACATTCTGAGGTGTCGTATGCAAGGTTTTGGGCTCTTATCACAAAATGGGCGATGGATAAATTTGATGTCTCCACTGCTGCCGGTGCATCGATGTCTTCGATTGGTACTTTTCATACCACGAAGATTATCGTCTCAGATGCATCAAAGTTCTCATTCATTGGCTCTATTCCGGAGACCATGTATGGCGATGTTCCATCTGACAGCCGGATCATCTGGACTATTAAGGAGTTCAAACAGTCAGGACCAAGGGAACTCACACAGGAAATGCTCAAGTCCATCCATGATGCAGACAAGCCTGTTCATAGAGGCAAAAAGGCAGATAAAGGGAAGCAAGTGGCGAAAGGGGCTAAAGGCCCTTCTCCCAAAAAGAGGAAGGCTACTAAACCTGCTCAGTCCCCGCAGCAGAAGAGGCGAAAGACAAAACCAAAGCGAAAGCTCATTATCGCTTCCTCTTCCGACGAGTCGGAGGGTGAGAGTTCGGATTCGGACGGCTCTCAAAGAGGCAACACCCCTCCAAGAGGTAACACCCCACCCAGATCACCTACTCCTGACATGGAAATCCATAACTCATCAATCCCCTCTCCTACTCAAACAATTCCCACTTCCATTCCCACCATAATCCCCACTACCAACATTCCTAAAACCTCTTTCCCTATACCACCACCCTTTTTCACCGATGCAACAACTGCTACTGCAAAGGTTACAACCAACGTATCTGATACGGGGGTTCATACCGATGCAACCGAACCACCACCAGTAACCGTACCCATACACACAATCGAAACCCAACAACCACCCGAACCTACTCCCACTCAAACACAAACCGAACCTACCCCTCCTCAAACTCAACCTGAACCCACTCACACCACTACACCACCAGCTTCACCACCACCTCCATCTCCCGGTCATTCCTCTGACGGAGATAACCCTTTCCTTGGCGGGGAGAACATGCAATTTGATTCGGTCTATTTCAGTCTGTTTCAGGTCCAAAGCGACGATGATGAGGAAGCTCCAGTAACGAAGAAACATCTTAAGGAGCTGCATGAGAAGGTTGACCTGCTTATTGCTTCATCCTCCAATTCTCAATCCTCTCTCTCTGAAGCTGCTCTTCAGAAGATCGTTGATGCCTTTTCCCAGGCTCAGCAAGCTTCAGTCGCTTCAGCCACTGCCGCCATTGACGCCTCGACGAAAGCATGTGAGGCTGCGACTGAAAAAGTCGATAAACTATTCTCTGACGCCTCTTCCCTGTTAAAGTCCTTACAGGAGAGCGCCGATGCCACAAAGACAACGTTGGAACCAATCGTTCAACAATTGGCCACGCTCGTCTCCACGGAGTTGAAGTCATTCGCTACCCTTCGCCATTCAATTAGTGACGACAACTCGGCCCTTCGTGCCTCCATTGACGAGCGCCTCTCTAAACTCCAAGAGGATCTCGCTGCAGAAAACTCGTTGATGGACGCCCTTGCAAGCAAAACCACCGCCCTCAAGGTCAAGAGCGCTCAGCTATCCACCTCTCAGCAACAACTTGATGCTCTTCGATCCGAACGGGAGGTCATCAAGACATGTGTTTCGGATGTACACTCTGCCATATCCAACATCCTGGAAGCACACGATCCGATTCTCAACCACTCTGTGAGGCGAACCCTTGCAGAAAAACTTGCTCCTACCCTGGATCCGCTCAGTAAAATAGAAGGGCTACCTAGTTTAGTGTCCTCTCCGAAACAAGGGGGAGAAGTGAAGTCCGGATCGAAACCACCTCCTTCCTCAAAAGCTGCTCACACAACCGAACCTCCTCCTACTGGTCAAACTTCGGGTTCGGGTGTGAAGAATAAAGGAAATAAGATAGTTGAGGAAGAAGATGAAGATGATAAAGAAACCATTGCTGACTTGCTGAAACGCAAAAATAGTCGCAATGTTGATAGTGACAACATTCGTGTGGCGTGAGAAGCTGAAGAAGCTGAACGCAAGAAGAAAGAAGCCCACGATCTCCTCGAGAGCAGGAAGACTCTTTTCCCTGCTTAGACTCGAGAGAGAATGATTAAGGAGGCTATCGATACTCCGAGCATCCTTTGGCTCGAACCGGTGATCTCCTTCGACTGCTACAACTCTGTCGACTCGCAGTTCGACATGCCCTTAACCCGAAAGGTGTTTATCTTCCACGCCTTCTCCAACATTTTTGAAGTCCCTCATCCTAATCCTGAGGTTGATCGGGAGTTAATCGATTTCTATTTGAAGGCTGCTCAACCACATTACCAAACATGGAGCGCTCAGAAGATCGTTAATGTTCGGGTTTTGAAGCCTTATTCTGAGGGGAGATTCATCAACGTTCGGTTCAGAGTGATTCGAGGGTCTGCAAGAACCGAACATCTTATATCCTTAACAGATCTACCGAACCTCAACCCCCATGACTGGATTGTTCTGCATAACATCCTCTTGACGAATGAAGCTGAATATGGTCCGATTATAGATCTCAAAAGGATGTTAGTATGCTATATCATGGAGGTCGCCTTGATGGATTAGGAGGTAGCCACTTTCTTCAAGAAGAAACCGAAGATATCTCCTGTTGGCTCAGCCAGTGATCTGAACCAGATGAAGATGGGCAAGATTGACCCGAGGCGTAATTCGGTCATGTTCACTAGAGTAGAAGGACAGAAATCTCTCTTTGCCTTAGCGGATAAACATCTTTATACCACTACTTGTCTTGAGCATGTGCTGGGGATCATCCATCGGTGTAAAGAGAATGTAGCAGATGATATCAAATACTTCAACGATATGATTCAATGGTATATCCGATTCAAACAGACGATCCTTGCTCTTATCTCTTGTCTGTTTCAAACTGTAAAGAAGAAGGTTCCTGCTACTGCTGGCCAAAGTAAGAAGTGAAGATCTCGCTCCAATTGACGCAAAGGGGGAGATTGTTGGGTTGCAGATTTGTTTAATATTGCGTCATTGGGCTCGGTTAATTGTTCAATTATTTTGTACTCCGGTTTGGGCCTATCCAACCGTGAGCCTGTTAGGTTTACTATATAATAATATGCTTGCATGCATATTAGGTTAACGATCTAGAATACAAGATAGAGAATTACGATAGCTTTGATTTTCTTCATCGTTCCTATAAACCTTTTAACCCTCTACAGTTGATGTTCTTGATCGAGCTCTTCTGAGGGTTGTTTTATAAACATTCGACACGTTTGATTCATTCTTGAGTTGTTTATTGTTTTCGTGTTCTTGCTGTTTAATCTTTATTTTACCTGTTTGAGATCTAATCGATCTTCAAGATTAAGTTTTAATCTCATCAGTTGATCTTTAGAGTTAGGGTTTTATAATCCCTTTGAAGAGTGATTATGTGAAGCAAATGGTCCCTCTTCGAGTTTGTGCCTTGGATCTAGACTCAAAGAGGTCCAGAGACCTTAACCCTTGGGGCTTTTTGGGTTATTATGGAGTTATTAGACCTAGGTGGTCATCTTTGGGACCAAATCATCTTTTGATGCCTTGTGCGGGTTATACAAGCATCAAGTTCCAAACTTTATGTGACATTCATGCTTAGAGAGGCTAGATCTATGGTTTGGGAAAGCAGATCTGACCTCAGAAGGTCAATAGAGTTTGTGCATGGCATGAACTCGCCGAGTTGTTCTTGAGACTCAGCGAGTAGGGTTGGGGTTTCACATAAAGTGTTCATCGAGTGGACTCGTCGGGTTGGGGGTTGACCCAGTGAGTCAGGGAGAGTCATTAGGGGGTTGCGTCAAGCCTGAACTCGCCGAGTTGTTCTTGAGACTCGGCGAGTTGAGTCGTGGTGGCCCCGCGATTCATGCCAGGTGGAACTCGTCGAGTCAGGGAAGCACTCGACGTGTCCAGGGAGGATTCTAGGGAGTCAGTGAACACGTATAGACTCGCCGAGTCGCTCTAGTGCACTCGCTGAGTCCGGTCAAAGTTGACCGTTGACCGTTGACCAGAGTTGACAAGTGTTGACTTGATAGGGGTAGTCAACCTTAGTTGTGAAAGTGTTAATTAGAGATATATTGTGTTATAGGAGGATTATAGCTCGGAGGATCGAGCGCGAGTGATTTCGGGGATTTACGAGTTATCGAGATACGCGAGGTGAGTCTTCTCACTATACTTTACCTTGAGTAAGTAATCAGGGTTATGTGACAGAGTATTTGTATGTTATATGTATGTTATGTGTGGTACTACATTATTTCTATGTGATTTATGTTGTGCATGTTTATAGAGTTGGAACCGGAAGGTTCCCAGAGTTAGAACGAGAGGGTTCACAGAGTGGGGTCTACAGACCCACAGAGTTATAGCCTCGAGTGGCTAAGATTTGTTATGCGTGGTATTTTGGGGAACTCACTAAGCTTTATTCTTACAGTGTTGGTGTTATTTGTTTCAGGTACTAGTGATGAACGTGGGAAGGCGCCGGCTTGATCAGTACACACACATGGGATTTTTATGATATGTGATCTTAGGATTCTTTGTATGACATGGATTGGAGTTTTAAACATTGATATTTTATGAAAATTAAATGAATATGTTTTTATATTATGCAAAAAAATATTTTGAAATTTACGGTATTACAAGTTGGTATCAGTGCCTTGGTTTGAGGGATTCGAGTACACCTTCGGGCGTATTTGAACTCAAACTGAGGATTTGAGAAGTATTTTCAAAAAGAGTGAAAGATTTTTGGAAGCACGCAGAGCAGAGTTGTGTGTTCGATCAGTCCACGCCCGAACGGTGATTTCCCAAAATACCCTCATGTTATGTGATATTGATATTGATATGATGTATTCTCATGCTAGAGTAGGCTAGGTACTCCTATTAGGACTAGAGTGGCCTGATTTGTGATGCCTTAGCCTAGGGAGAGGTGAGCTGCTATGAGATGCTTGAGAGTGAGTAGGTAGCTGCAAGGGGCTTATGAGAGATCTGTTAGAGAGTGGATTATGCATGATAGAGTACTTGGAATTTGGGATCCGAAGAGGAGGACTTGGGGTGTATTCTGATACGATGCGGACAGTAGTATTGGGCCCGTACTACTGAAAGCACCGGAGCAGTGTACAGCCCAAGTAGGAATCTTTGGAATGCCAAGGATCAAGGAGGAATGAGTTGTCGAGTGTGAGTATACTCGAATGGATTCTAATTTATCATATGTTGTATTTCAGATGTAGATCATGGTGAGGACACGTCTGATGCCTGAGAGTAGTGGGGCCAGTGATGAGGAGATCCGTCGGATCATCCATGAGGAGGTGGCTGCGGCCATCAGGGCAGAGATACCAGAGATGTTCGGGTCTATTAAGACCACGTTGATTGAGACCTTCGACGAGCGTTATGCCGCTCTTTCTGAGGCTTCTGTTGCAGCGGCCACCGTAGCTATTACTGCCGCGAGGCCGCTGGGTGGTGATGCGTTGCTGTTCCGAGAGTTCAGCAACACAAAACCAATAAAGTTTGATGGGACCCAAGATCCGGTGGTGGCTATGAGATGGACTTCTGACATAGAGGGGTGTTTCCTCACTTGCTCATCTCTTGAGCATTTGAAGGTTCGGTTCGCGCTGAACTAGCTTCGCTTGGGAGCGAAGGACTGGTGGAAGTTTGTGACGGCGCACTTTACGCCTGTTGAGCTTGTGGCAGTGACCTGGGAGAGGTTCACTGCCATGTTCCGAGATGAGTACGTTCCCCAGGTGGAGAGGGAGCTTTTGGCCCAGGAGTTTCTGACCCTCGAGCAGATTACTGAGTCTGTTACGGTGATTACCAGGATGTTCCATGAGAGGGCGATGTTCTGCCCTGAGCACGTGTCCACTAAGCAGGCACGTATGAGCCGATATTTGAGTATCTTGAGGCGAGACATTCGGGAGTTCGCGGCAAACTCCTCGTACCGGACATTTTGCCGAGCTTCAGGCAAATGCCCGGAAGAGGGAGATTGAGCTAGAGACTCAGGCCAGGGAGGAGGCGGAGTCTCAGGGGAGGGATCGGCGACCGGCGCAGTCTCAGCCGGCAGCCAAGCGGGCCAAGCTCGCTGATCCCAAACCAGGGAGCCAGAAGGGCCGCACTTGTGGGAAGTGCGGAAAGGGTCATCATGGAGTCTGTAGAGCGGGATCTTGCTACAAGTGTGGCAAGGAGGGGCATATGGCCAAGGACTGCCCCAAGGGGTTTGTGGTGTGCTTCCACTGCAAGTAGACCGGACATTGGAAGGCAGAGTGTCCGCAATTGCGAGGATCATCTCAGGGAGCACCTCAGGGATCTGCCCCTGCCGCCATCAGAGCTACCGAGAGTCGGCTAGTGCAGGCCGAGGCGCCGAGGGCGCGAGGGAGAGCTTTTTAGTTGACCACGGAGGAGGTCCGCGCAGCACCCGATGTCGTGGCTGGTATGTATTCTTTCGTGTATTTATTTTGATGTTGAGATATTATGCTTGTATTATGTTGTGCTTAGGTACTTTTCTTGTGAATTCTATACCTGCCTTGGTGTTATTTGACTCGGGTGCGAGTCGGTCTTTTGTATCTGTGGCTTTTAGTCAACATATCAGTGTTAGTCGTGAGGCGTTGAGTCAGCCTCTGAGAGTTTCCATAGCTGAAGAGAGGGTGATATATGCCACGGATATTATTTGAGGGTGCGTTGTCGAGATTTTCGGTGTTAAGTTCCCGATTGATCTGGTTCCTATTGCGATGGGTGATGACTGTGTCATTATGGGCATGGATTGGTTGAGCAGATTCGGTGCAGTTATCGACTGCAAGCGAAAGCTGGTGACCATACGAGACCTTAGTGGGGGAGTTCTTGCGGTGTACGGCGAGGGTACACGTTCTGGATCAACGTTTTGTTCGGCCGCTAGGGCGAGGCAGTGTCTACAGCAGGGCTGTAAGGGTTTTGTGGCGTATGTGATAGATACGCGGGTGGATTCCGAGAGACCGAGGTCAGTTGAGGAGGTTCCGGTAGTGCGTGAGTTCCCGGATGTATTTCCTAAGGAGTTGTCGGGTGTGCCTCCTGTGAGGCAAGTGGAGTTCAGTATCGATTTGGTGCCGGGGGCGGCGCCTATCGCTAAGGTGCCTTATCGCCTTGCACCTCCAGAGATGCAAGAGTTATCCTCGCAGCTTCAGGAGCTGCTGGGGAAGGGGTTTATTCGGCCGAGCAGCTCGTCGTGGGGAGCGCCTATCCTGTTTGTCAAGAAGAAGGATGGTTCACACCGGATGTGCATTGATTAACGGGAGTTGAACAAGCTGACGGTCAAGAACTGTTACCCGTTACCGAGGATCGACGATTTGTTCGATCAGTTACAGGGAGCATCTTGGTTCTCCAAGATCGATTTGAGGTCTGGATATCATCAGGTGAGGGTGCGAGATGAGGACGTCCAGAAAACAGCGTTTAGGATGCATTATGGGCATTATGAGTTTGTGGTGATGCCTTTCGGGTTCACCAATGCCCCGACAGTGTTCATGGATCTCATGAACCGAGTGTGCAGGCCGATGCTGGATCGGTCGGTGATCGTATTTATCGACGACATTTTGGTATATTCGAGATCTAGAGAGCAGCATGAGGAGCATTTGAGGGAGGTTCTCGGAGTTCTGAGATCGGAGAGGCTTTATGCCAAATTTTCCAAGTTTGATTTCTGGTTGCAAGAGGTCCAGTTCCTAGGGCATCTCGTTAACCAGAAAGGGATATTGGTCGACCCGTCCAAAGTTGAGTCAGTGATGAGTTGGGAGGTGCTGAGGTCACCCTCCGAGATCAGTAGTTTCTTAGGGTTGGCAGGTTATTATCGGAGATTTATCAAGGATTTCTCTAAGATCGCAGTGCCACTCACCAGGTTGACCCGAAAGGGTGTTGCTTTTTCATGGGTCCCCGAGCAGCAGGCCTCCTTTGAGACGCTTCGTCAAAGGTTATGCGAAGCCCCGGTGTTAGCCCTCCCGGAGGGGATGGAGGACTTTGTGGTATATTGTGATGCATCCATTTTGGGGTTGGGAGCGGTGCTGATGCCGAGAGGGCATGTGATAGCATATGCATCGAGGCAGCTGAAGCCTCATGAGACGAGATATCCCACCCATGATCTAGAGTTGGGGGCAGTGGTGTTCGCCCTCAAGATTTGGTGTCACTACCTGTATGGGTCTAACGACCGAAAAATACAACCAATTTTAAATTTTTCAAAAACTGCTCGATTCCATTAAATCTTTACAAAAAGGTTTTCAATACAAAACATATAACGTATTCCCAGAATCACATTATTACAAAATCATGAGGAGCGGTACGATCACGCCTTCGCCTTGCCACGGTCTCCTGAAGAACCTGAAAAACATAAAACCATAACTGTAAGCCCGAAAGCTTAGTGAGATATCCCCATAATACCAACCACATACACCATACATGCATACCATGCCACAACATATCTGATCACAGAACAGCCATGCACTTCGGGTCTATTGTGTGACTGGTCCACCGCACCGGCCTACAGTCCACCTGGTCCACCCTCTGAGTCTAGCCATAAACCTCGAGTCTATAGTGTGATTGGTCCGTCCGCACCGGGCCTTCAATCCACCTGGTCCACTCTCCAAGTCTACAGTATGACTGGTCCGCCCACACCGGGCCTTCGGTCTGCCTGGTCCACTCTCCGAGCCTCGGCACGTCCGGTCCACCCTCTTGGGGCCTACAGCCTATCCGGACCGCTCGTTGGGCCTTCGGAACAACCGGTCCGCCCTGGGTATCTTGGCCTACAACACAAAGCAGGACCCGCCTAAACCCAACTCCAGTCCAAACAACCATGTGCACATATACATACAATCATATAGCAATTCACAGTCAACAAGCAGATCAAACAGATCACATAACATATCATCATCCTAACCAGGATACCGACCTAACAGGTCACTAGCATAGCATCTCCCTATCTCTCAGGATACCGATCTCAATCAGGTCTCTAACGTATACCATCCTAGCTCTCAGTATGCAAACATATCACAGCAACAACATAACAACAACTACCTGGATCTCAATTCGATAAGGGCCGGCCTTGGTGCCTTAGAACCTGTTGATATAGTAAGGATAACTCACCTCAAAACTGCCGGCTGAAAGGATAAGATCCCGCTGCTCCAAGCCCCGACACGAACTCCTCCACTAAACACCAACACACTCAACTCAATAAATACCCTTAATTACCAAAATACCCCTGAAAGGCAACTGGTCAACCTTTGTACAAGGTCAAAATCAACCCCTGACTGACTCTACTCGCCGAGTCAACCCGATGACTCGCCGAGTCCCCATACTCAGAACTTCCCTCAATCCGCGACCTAACTCGCCGAGTCACCCCGAGACTCGTCGAGTCCAACAACTCTGAGTCCACTCGCCCACAACTCACCGAGTCATCCCTTCACTCGCCGATTCTCGACTCAACCAGAAAATATTGGGACTCTTCGACAAGACTCGCCGATTCCAAGAACAGACTCGTCGAGTCTAAGGCTATCTTCAACCTACTCGCCGAGTTGTTCATACAACTCGCCGAGTTCCAGGCCATCTTCATCCAACTCGCCGAGTTGTTCTTCCAACTCGTCGAGTTCCAGCTCATCTTCAAGCAACTCGTCGAGTCCACCCATGTGACTCGCCGAGTACCACCGGTCTGAATCCATACAGAAGCATTCCAGGCCACGCAATTGATCCAAAACATAGATCTAGCCTCCTACAACCCATCCATCACGTAAAGTGGCAAACTTTACGTGAATCCAAAGAGATCTATGCATTTTGCACATTAGGGCTAAGGTTTGGGACAGGATAGCTTCACCCAACACTCAACACAGGGACTTTATGCACATTAGGACCATCACTACTCCAGATCTGAGGTAGCAACCTCAGATCTAACTTCCAAATTACAAAACATACCAATATAAACTCCCCACAAACCCCAAAATGATGAATCCAAAAGAGTAACAGCCCAAGGACGAGATATTACCTCAAAAGAACGCCCCAACTATAATGGAACTCGAATCCAATCAAAGCCCCTTGCTCCAAGCCTCTTCCTCTTCAAGATTTCCTCAACAATTGCTTCTCCAAGCTCTCAAATGCAACTTGATCCACTCACATACGAAGTTTAGGGTTTCTGGACTTGAGGATGAGTAAAGAGGTTGGGTGAATTGATGTTATGTTCTTTATATAGGGCTCAACCCCGAGAATTAGGGTTTTCTCCACTTAGCGCCTACTCGCCGAGTCCATCTTACTGACTTGCCGAGTCGGCTACTTAACACGTCACCAAGTCGCGACTCTACTCGCCGAGTCCACCCATGGACTCGCCGAGTCGCTCTTTCCCAATTTACTCTTTTAGCCCTTCAACTCTACTCTTGGTATTTCGGAATGTTACAATGGGGTTCGGTGTATAATATACACGGACCATAAGAGTTTGAAGTATTTTATGGATCAGCCCAACCTAAATATGCGACAGAGAAGGTGGTTGGATGTGGTCAAGGATTATGATTGTGAGATCCTGTACCACCCAGGCAACGCTAATGTTGTAGCCGATGCACTGAGCCGCAGGGCAGAGAGCACCCCGCTGGGGGATGTATGTTTGAGATTGACCGTGATAGCTCCAGTGTTGGACGCCATTCATGGGGCACAGGCCGAGGCTGTTCAACCTGAGATGCAGAAGAAAGAGCGGGTTGTTGGTTTGGTTTCAAATTTCGTTACCGATGGTCGGGGGCTTATGACATTTCAGGGGAGTATCTAGGTGCCGTTTGTGGGAGGAACGTGTGCCATTTTGATGGAAGAGGCTCATCGGTCGAATTTTTCGATCCATCCTGGGGCTACTAAGATGTATTTGGACCTGAGGAAAGAGTATTGGTGGCCCTGTATGAAGAGGGATGTTGTGTTATTTGTTGAGAGGTGCTTGACCTGCCGTAGGGATAAGGCCGAGCACCAGAGGCCGCATGGTAAGTTGCAGCCGTTGGAGGTCCCCGAATGGAAGTGGGAACACATCACCATGGATTTTATCACCAAATTGCCAAGGACTGCCAGGGGAGTTGATGCAATTTGGGTGATTGTGGACAAGATGACGAAGAGCACTCACTTTCTTCCTATCAACGAGATTTCTTCAACAGAGAAATTGGCAGAAGTGTACGTGAGGGAAGCAGTATCTCGGAAAGGGGTGCCGATCTCGATTGTTTCATACCGTGATGTGCGATTCACTTCTAGATTCTGGAAGAAGTTTCATGAGGAGTTGGGTACTAGGCTGCATTTTAGTACCGCATATCACCCCCAAATACTCGAGGACATGCTCCGGGCATGTGTGTTGTATTTCAGGGGAAGTTGGGATACGTATTTGCCCTTGGCGGAGTTTTCCTACAACAACAGCCATCATTCGAGCATTGGTGTGCCGCCCTTTGAGCTATTGTATGGGAGGAGGTGTCGGACCCCCATTTGTTGGGGAGAGTTTGGACAGCGTGTGATGGGCAGTACGGAGATCATGCTTCAAACGACAGAGCAGATCCAACAGGTCAGGCACAGGTTGTTGACCGCTCAGAGTCGTCAGAAGAGCTATGCAGACAGACGCCGGTCCGAGCTTGAGTTTCAGGTCGGCGACCTTGTACTTCTGAAGGTCTCCCCTTGGAAAGGAGTGATTCGATTCAGGAAGAGGGGCAAGTTGGGGCCCCGATATATTGGTCCATTCTGAGTGATCGCGAGGGTAGGCCGGGTATCCTATCGTTTGGATTTGCCAGTAGAGTTGGCGCAGATTCACGACACTTTCCATGTGTCGCAATTGCGGAAGTGTATAGCCGATGAGTCGGCAGTGGTTCCATTGGAGCATATTCAGGTGGATGTGAGCCTGAATTATGCAGAGAGACCAGTGGCAATCAGGGATCGAAAAATCAAGGTTCTGAGGAACAAGGAGGTACCCTTAGTTTTGGTTCAGTGGCAGCATTGGAAGGGGTCCGAGATGACTTGGGAGCCGGAGTGTGAGATGCGCGGGCAACATCAGGAGTTATTTGCAGAGCGAGACTTCGAGGACGAAGTCTAGTTCTAGTGGGGGAGAGTTGTAACAGCCCGGATTCCCAGGTATTATTCATTCTTATATTTTTGGTATTTTGTGAGGATACTCGGCGACTTGGAGCTCAGACTCGCCGAGTAGGATCGCGGTTTGGACGCGGGTTCGCACCTGGACTCGGCGAGTCCATGCTGTTTAATGAAACCCTAAATCCCCGGGTTTGGAGCCTATTTAAGGGCACTTATAGCCTCCCATTGCGGCTACCAGTCCCTTGAGAGAACCCTAAGAGAGCTAATTCGTTTTGGGAGAGAAGAAGTCACTTTTGGGCCTTTGTATTCCTTGTTTAGCAAGAAGAAGGTGGCAAGAGCAAGGAAGAGGTGAGATTCTACAGATCCAGAGTCCAGAGGCTTCATTTTGAGGTAATGATTCGAATATCCTTCAGTTTTAGGGTTGATCTTTAGAGTTAGGGTTTTATAATCCCTTTGAAGAGTGATTATGTGAAGCAAATGGTCCCTCTTCGAGTTTGTGCCTTGGATCTGGACTCAAAGAGGTCCAAAGACCTTAACCCTTGGGGCTTTGTGGGTTATTATGGAGTTATTAGACCTAGGTGGTCATCTTTGGGACCAAATCATCTTTTGATGCCTTGTGGGGGTTATACAAGCATCAAGTTCCAAACTTTACGTGACATTCATGCTTGGGGAGGCTAGATCTATGGTTTGGGAAAGTAGATCTGACCTCAGAAGGTCAATAGAGTTTGTGCATGGCATGAACTCGCCGAGTTGTTCTTGAGACTCGGCGAGTAGGGTTGGGGTCTCACGTAAAGTGTTCATCGAGTGGACTCGTCGGGTTGGGGGTTGACCCAGTGAGTCAGGGAGAGTCATTAGGGGGTTGAGTCAATCCTGAACTCGCCAAGTTGTTCTTGAGACTCGGCGAGTTGAGTCATGGTGGCCCCGCGATTCATGCCAGGTGGCACTCATCGAGTCAGGGAAGCACTCGACGTGTCAAGGGAGGATTCTAGGGAGTCAGTGAACATGTATAGACTCACCAAGTCGCTCTAGTGCACTCGCCAAGTCCGGTCAAAGTTGACCGTTGACCAGAGTTGACCAGTGTTGACTTGATAGGGGTAGTCAAACTTAGTTGTGAAAGTGTTAATTAGAGATATATTGTGTTATAGGAGGTTTATAGCTCGGAGGATCGAGCGCGCATGATTTCCGGGATTTGCAAGTTATCGAGATACGCGAGGTGAGTCTTCTCACTATACTTTACCTTGAGTAGGTAATCAGAGTTATGTGACAGAGTGTTTGTATGTTATATGTATGTTATGTGTTGTACTGCATTATTTCTATGTGATTTATGCTATGCATGTTTATAGAGTTGGAACCGGAAGGTTCCCAGAGTTAGAACCAGAGGGTTCACAGAGTGGGGTCTACAGACTCACAGAGTCATAGCCTCGAGTGGCTAATATGTGTTATGCTTGGTATTTTGGGGAACTCACTAAGCTTTATGCTTATAGTGTTGGTGTTATTTGTTTAAGGTACTATTGATGACCGTGGGAAGGCACCGGCTTGATCAGTACACACACATGGGATTTTTATGATATGTGATCTTGGGATTCTTTGTATGACATGGATTGGATTTTTAAACATTGATGTTTTATGAAAATTAAATGAATATGTTTTTATATTATGCGAAAAATTATTTTGAAATTTACGGTGTTACAGTGTTGACCTCAACTCGTGGAGTACCCTCAGCTACTCGCTGAGTTCCTTGCATAACTTGCCAACTCGCCGAGTCACCATGCCACTTGCCGAGCGTAAGGAAATCTTCATCGGACTCGTCAAGTTGTTCATCCAACTCGTCGAGTTAATGACCATCTTCATGTGACTCGATGAGTCTACCATGCGACTCGTCGAGTCGCTTCAGTCCTTTATCGATACATATGCTTTTTAAGCCATGCTAAGGCTCCATACTATAGACCCAACTTCCCAAGGCATGCTTATCACGTAAAGTTGCAAATTTTACGTGCATGCAAGGCTCTAATGACTCAAAATGCCTAAACCAAACTTGAAATGGGGTTTTACACCTAAGGAGGGGTTCATACTTTCCCAAGTTGATAGCTTTATGGATTTAGAGACCAAGGAGAGTTCAGATCTGAAGTTACAACTTCAGATCTGAGCTCATACCCACAATAGCTTTACAATATGCTAGAAAAGCCCAAAAATTTAACCAATGAGATCTAGAATGAAATGAGGCCGGGATCATGAATTGATACCTCAAATGAAGCTAGCTGAGATAGAATTCAGACCCACAAACGTTCTTGCCTCCAACTTGTTGATCTTCAAGTTTCTTGCATCAAGGTCTTCTTTTCAAATCTTGGAATTTACACTAATATGGAGCACACACACGAATTAGGGTTTCTGAACTCTCAATATGCTGCAAAGGAACTAAGGGAGGCTAATGATCCCTTAAATAGGGTGCCAAACCTTGAAAATTAGGGTTTCACCCTCCAGCTCCAACTCGTCGACTCACTCTTCCGACTCGGCGAGTTGGTGACTTAACACGTGGCCGAAACCCGCTGCTACTTGACGAGTCAAACAACCAACTCGGCGAGTAGATCTTGGATTCATGAGAATTTATAACCATAATTTGGTATTTGAGAATCGGGGCGTTACATTGGACCTTAGAACGAATTCAGAAGGATACGATTGATGATTCGAGTGTCCACTGGTTGGAGCCTTCGGTATCTTTTGAACTGAACAATACCACTGACTCTCAACTTGACTTCCCACTTACTCCGGGAGCCTTCTTAATCTGAGGAATTGCTCGTATTGAGAAAGCACCACTTTCAGAATATGATGTAAACAATATGCTTTTCTCCTTTTATCTCAAGCATGGACAACCTTATTTCAAGATATAGAGCGTAACGAAGATGGTTGTTGTGAAAGTTAATGCTCGATTTCTAGCTGAGCACTTCACTAATGTCAAATTCAGGGGATTTTGAGGAGCAAATCATACTGGATTTGATTTCACACTTCTTGATATACCCTATATGAATTTGAATGACTGGATTTCCTTGTATTTAATTTTATCGAAAGATGAAGTGAAGTATGAGCCAATCATTTCTCATCTGAGAAGAATGCTAATTTGCCACATTCATGAAGTTGCAAAACTGGATGTGGAAATCGCTTCAGTGTTAAAGAAAAGGCCAATTGTAAAACCTGAAGAAGATACGACTGACTTTCAAAAAGAGGAGGATGGGTAAGATAAAGAAAGCAGATTGGAGTGTGGTGTATCAAAGAAAGGATTGTGATAAAGTTCAGAAAAGTTTGCTCTTTTTATTACACAAACATTAATACTCCAATACTACATTGAACAACATCATGAGTTTGACTGTTGCATGAAAAGAAAACAATGATGCGGATATGAAATGTTTCAACGACATGAACAAATGGTATCTTGTGATTAGAAATGCACTTCTGAATTTGATGACCAAGTTGTTCAAGGTTCATAAGGTATAACAATTAAGAACCTCATTCGCAATTTGACACAAAGGGAAAGATTGTTGAGTTATTAATGTGTTTTGTCAAATGTTTTGTACTTATATAGTCTTATTTATAATGGATTAGGCCTGTTCATCCGGGTTTATGAGTTGCTAAGGTTAGACTATTTAATGTGCATGCATGTATCATTCTAGAGTTATCGATTGTATTTTCCCTACTTAGATTTTATTGAAAACTTGATCTTGAACATTCTAAAGCTATTAATCTAAACTTTCATAACAATTTGATCTTCATTGTTCGTGTTATTTTGTTCACATTGTTTATAGAATCTATCGATCAAAGTATTTATTCCTTCGCTATTTGATCTTCTGATACCACTTGTTGAGCATCAACACTATAGGTTGATTTAAAACCAATTGGTGTTAGAGATGGCACAACCTTACCCATATAGCGCATTCATCCCTCCAAGACCAAGCATTCAATTGTGAGACTCCAGGCGATTGTGCAAGGATGATGCCATTTCTGACCCCCAACAATCCCCCCTCGGAAATTGCTCCCTAAGAGAATCGAACCATCGTCACTAGCTCTGATACCAATTGTTGATACAATAAATACATTTATCGATATATTCTATACACAATGTGGACAAAATAACACGGACAATGAAGATGAAATAGTGTCGAATGCTTAGATTAATAGCTTAGAAGAGTTCAACGTAGAATTTTCTGTAAAAGCTAAGTAGGGCATATACTGTCAATAACCCTAGAACGATACATGCATGCATATTAAATAGTGTAACCCTAGCAACTAATAAACCTTGGACGGACAAGCCCAATATATATTGATAAAGTGGTAGGCGGACATGGAAATTGGGTTTTTTCATATTTTCACCGACTATCCCGCTTTAGAATTAAAATAATATACTTCTCGACATTCAAATTTGGAGTGTAATATATCCACGGAAAGACCTTCATACAAAGAATACGATGAAAAAAATCAACTAAAACAGAGTTTCTATGTAAGAGTTTTGAATTTTTAAAATTTAGCTACTTTCATATTTTCCACTGACTAGCCTACTTGAACCTAAAATGTGTAACTTCTGGTTATCCAAATTTGGAGTGTGACATATCAATTGAAATCCCTTCTTACAAACACTACAATGAAAAAAAAATCAGTGGAATTCGTATGAAAAGTTATGAAATTATGAAATTTGCAAAAAATAAAAATAAAAAATTTGCAGATGACATTATCTGCAAAAATTGTGCCTATAAATATAATTGACATGTCTCTTTCACTATTTTGTGGAAGAAAAAATAAAAATGACTATTATGGTCACTTTCTCTCTTTATAAAAATTACCAAATAAATAAAAATAATTGCTACCAAAAATCTCAAATAATTGCAGGCTTCTTGTTATTTTCCGTACACAATTGCTATTTTTTTTTCTTTTATGTTTTAAAAACATAAAATCATGACTTTTTGGTTAATGAATCTAGATTTTTGAAAAATTTCTAAAAATTTCTCAATATAAATATATAATTAGGCCCATTTTTAGAGTATAAAGAAAAAGAAATAGCATTACGATTAGATAGATTTCTAAAACTAAATACAACTTGGCAATATAATATTGTAGTAGAAGAATATAAGTAAGATTCTATTATACATAAAATATATAAAACTGGTTGCTGCTGATTACATTGAATTTTTGCTATATAAAAATGAGGAAAAGAATTCAATGTGTACGCGGCAACTACAAACTTCAAAAGACTTGTATTATAATGCTATTTATGTGGGCAATAGTTGATTATTCGGTTTGATGGCAAATTTCTTACTTGATTATTCTATGATTATAATTTTAAACATTATTATATTTAATAGTTTTTGTAGTTGAAATGATTATAATTTTAAACATTATTATATTTAATAGTTTTTGTAGTTGAAATATTAAGATTATTATAAAGTTAATAAGTCTAGATACATCGCATGCTCCTCCGTAGGATTGGGGATATTTCTAAGACGATACAAAATTCGCCGTTTGTTTTGTTTCGTCTTTCTGTTTAAAAAAATAGAGGCACGCCGCATGCATGCTGTTTGACAACCACGCCGCACGATGATTCACTTTTGGTTTCAAAGTAATCTTTTTAGTATCAAAAGATCCTATATTCTTCGTTTTTCATGGTATTAAAAGCTTAATTTTATTTTATTTTAAAACTAGTTGTGAAACTCGTATATTATACGGATTAATTAAAACATAATGTTAAATAGAAGTGATTAAATGAGAAGTTTATTTAATTTTAAAATACGAAAGAAGTGAAAATTATGAAAAAAAAACATACAAAAAATAAATTAATTAAAATTATGTATTTAATTGTTAGACCCGTGTACTAAACGAGTTATTATAATAAAATGTTAAATACAAATGTTTAAAGTGTAAATTTATTTGAAATTGAAATTGAAATTTCAAATTTCAAATTTGAAATTAATAGTTATTATAGTATGTGTAATTTATGAAAACTAAATTAATGATATAGTGGAAATGAATAATGAAGTAATTGACAAGTGGAAAATAAATATATTTCAAAATTATGACAAAATGACATGTGGCAAATTAAATAAGAAAATGACAAGTGGCAATAACATTTTCATTTATTAGGGTAGATGATCTTAATTTTTTTTTCTAAATGACCATTTTATTTTATTTTAAAAATACGATGCAGGTAATTTTCTTGGTTGTGGAAAATTTTCTAGTTTTTTAGAAAAATTTTCCAAGAAAATCGGAATCATTGAAAACGCGTTTCGTTCGTTCAGTTTTTCAAAATTTTCCAAAATTTTTTTTTCTTAATTTTCAAAATTCTATATATATTAGAAAATTGATTTTTACAGTTTTTCAAAATTTTCCAAATTTCTAAGATTAAAAAATAAAAACTTTCCTCGTTTCAACAAAACGCATTTTTTCTAAAATTTTCATTGAAAATAGAAAATAAAAAATATAATTCTATTTTCTGAAAACATTTTCTTGAAAAATAAAAATAATTTTCCACAACCAAACAAATCTTAAATTTCCAACATTTTTTTTCCATGTTCATTTTTCAAAATATTGATTCTTCTTGGATTACGTTTACTCCAAAAAAAGTCAACTTTCTTTTTTTGGAAAGAAATGTCAAATGTGGCGGCTTTATACAAAAAAGGAAAGAATTACCCTAATTCGAAAAAAAAAGTAAGAGATTTACAAAAAAAAAACAATAAAATAAAATAAAAATAATTAAAACTAAAAGCTGAATATCACCGATAAACCTCGTAAAATCATCAAATAAAAAAACGTTTTCAAAGGTAAAAAAAAATAATAAACAAAAAAAAAGGTTTTATCCGAAAAAATTATATAAAATAAAGAATATTTATTAACCCTCAGATAAAAAACAATTTTTGAATTTGTTACTTTTTTCCATTTTAATAATGTTAAATAGGAATCGTTCATCAAATTAATAATTTTTGTTTCCACCATTCCTTTGTAGACATTTCTTACATCAAGTTCGATAAATGTATCAGCGCTGGAATTCCGGATTCCAGCATGTTTGGTTTTTAAAAACAGATAAAATCAAATTACTTCAAATAAAGTCTTCTATAAATCTGTTGGAGATCACGGAATTCGATTTTATTCTTTGATTTTGTTGGTAAAACAAAAAAAACACCCCGTATATGTATATTATTGTAAAATAAATAAGAGATCTTGTAATGGGCCATATTTTAGTATTATCGAACTAAAAAACGTTAGGTTGGACATTTTTTCGAAAAACCTTTTTTGTTTAACAAAAAACCAAAGATAACGGAAATCTTTTAATACGAGAATTATAGCCCCTAAACTTTTTTTGCTGATTTAAAAGGATGTTAAACAAAAATACGAAGGTCTTTTTTTTGCCGATTTAGAAGGACCTTCTCCGTAAGAATTTGAACGAACACCACCTT
Source organism: Lactuca serriola (assembly GCF_051521515.1). NCBI lineage: Eukaryota > Viridiplantae > Streptophyta > Magnoliopsida > Asterales > Asteraceae > Lactuca > Lactuca serriola. The sequence continues at coordinate 217,393,428 of NC_136408.1, forward strand.
GTTTGTTACGCCGAGTACATGTGTGGGAAGTTTCATTTATTTATTTTTTGTTATCTTTTTTCTTGCTATGATTTCACTCATTAAAACGACATTTCTAGTACATGTGTGGGAAGCTTCCTTTATTTTTTGTATGTCATCTTTTTTCTTGCTATCCTTTCTCTCATCAGAACGACTTTTCGAGGACATGTATGGGAAACTTGTCTTATTTTTTGTGTGGAACCTCATCCTTTTTCTTGCTATCATTTCCCTCATCAAAACTCAACTTGTGTGTTGAAAACCTCTTTAACTATTTTGTTTTTAGATAAAAATAATTGATTCTTAAGTTTATAATTATTTTTTAAGTAAGTAATAAACATAAAAATTAATTAAAAATAAAAACTACTCCATTAATTAAAATAAAAATTACATAAAAACCAAATATTTTTAAGTTTATAATTATTTTTAAAAGCTTATTCAAATTGGAGTTCCCTAATTTTTTGCATAAAATATAGTTGACTGGAGACCAATTCAAATCTTCATCTTCTTTTCCTCCATGGAATCCACCACCACAATATTTTTTGGTTTTGGCATTGCACTTTTTATTTTTGTGAAACCGATCGATAATGGTGCAAGTGTTCTTAGAAATATAACATGTCTCCGAATGGAACTAATTGCTTGAAAGAAACTATTCGCCGCCGCCGCTTTGCGCGGGCAAACGGCTATATATATATATATATATATATATATATATATATATATATATAGGTTATAACTCATATATTGCACAATTTTATAAAGTAAATAATCTTAAAACTTAATAGCATAATTATAGTTAGTAATAGATTTGTAAATAATTATTCGTCAACGATGAAAGCCGCTTAAGACTCGAAGAAAGAGGGCTCTTTTATGAAACTTAGATATTTCATCCGGAACTATCTAATTGTCAACTTAAATCATTTGGGGTGAATTACTCTTAGTAAACTTTCAATATCAACATTTTGAATCATTTTCACCGCAACAAAAAAATAAAGTTTCCATCTATTTTGACAATTTCCATCGCAGTGCATGCGAAAACAATCAAAATCAACATTTTTATGCTCACATAATCACAATTTCCTTTAATAATACTAAGCCAATATGTCGTTTGATGCTTTTTATACATGAAGAATGAGAGAAGCACAAGACAAAATACAAACACAACCACAAACGTTAATCAATGAATGATAATCATAGAAAATTGAAATAAATTATACAAGGGTTCACAATTCCATTTTTTTGAAAGAATATTAGTTCTTATAAAATAAATGAGTTGTTTTACTTGCAAGGAAAATATATCCTTTTTTTAGCATCTAATAGTTTCAAGAAAAGTGAAAGCATTATTGGAAAAATAAATTCAACACCATGGTTAGATGGATGAGTTTATATATTTCAGAGAGATTATAACAAAAATAGTTGTGTCATTAAATATTATTATGATATATGTTGTCATAAATTAAAATAAAAATCAAATTTAAATCCCTATACATATGTGTATATTATTTAAAGACATGTGAAGTACCAAAGAAAACTATATATGAAAATGTAAGTTTCCACTACCTTGATAACAAAATAAAGATCCTGAATCCTATCTCAATTCGTTCCACCACTTCTGCATATCGTTTAATATTCATTTGTATGAACTCTGCATATATACCAAATAATTACAGCATAGGCATGTTTATAAACATAATTAAAAAAAAAAATCTTAAGATTTAAGATGTTAAGTGAAGAACTATAATTTATAATAAAAATTCATCACCACACACATTCACACACATGTTTTTACTCTATATTTTCTATAAATATACATAAAATTCAAACAAAAACTGTATGGATCTAAAACCTTCATACTAATTTCAAATTTATGATGGAATAAAGCAACACAAACATTTTTTATACGAAAAAGAACTTCTCATGGTCATTTTATCAAACACATAGAGTGCAACATCAAATTCAACTTCTCCATCACAAAATCATGTACAAGAAATTTCGGAATATCATTATATTATCACAATCAAATACCCACATACACACAGTAATGATAATAAAAAAAAAATCGAAAAAAGTAAATATACTATGAGAAGAACATATTGAAGAAACGATCTAAATGAACAATGAATTAAAGAAGAAGAAGAAGAAGAAGAAGAAGAAACACCAAAATGGTAACATGTAACGACCCAAATTTCAAGGCCAAAAATTTCATTTTTGAATTAACTCATTTAATGAACATTTTACCAAAACATTGTCAATAAAACATTCCATTACAAAATCATAATGTTGTATTTCAAACCATAACATCATAAGTATTGAAAATCAGAGCACAATCCCAAAAACTTCTTGCGGAAACATGTGTATGTGAGTGTATGATGCGCTGCTACACCGTCGGCTCCTTCCCCTTCGACGAAGAGGTACCTGAAACCAAAACCAAACTGTAAGCACAAAGTTTAGTGAGTTTCCCATCATACCACATACCATACAATATCATCGGTATCTTTCAACCGGTAACCTTGATCGGTATCTTTCAACCGGTAAGCTTCATCGGTATCTTTCAACCGGTAGTCAACATCGGTATCTTTCAACCGGTAACTAGCGACTAGTTCACCCCTACCACTAGCATACAATCAACAGAAATAAGCATACAGTCAGGCATATCCGGGTACTGCCCTACCCTTGGGTCCTAAGGACCACTATCAGGGAAACTAATCCCTACCATACACAAAACATACCATCCAGATAAACCTCATAACCAACACATAACCAAACCAATATAATTATCACAAAGACCATTATCTTCTAAATACCCCTTTTTGGTGGGCCGACATTGTGGCCTTAGACCCACCCATACTGGAAGGTAACTCACCTCAATGTCATGTAGTGTCTGAACTATCCTCGGCGCACAAGTCGACTCACTACGACTCCCCAATCCCTACACGACAACCTTCAAGTCAACACACATCGTATACAACCCTAAACAGGGTAAGTCCATGTTCAATCAAAGTCAACATTCAGTTGACCTGACTCGCCGAGTTGGCCTACCAACTCATCGAGTCCATGCTTCCCACACAAAACCCCGACCCACTCGTCGAGTCTAGCAAAAACTCGATGGGTTCTCCTTCAATCATAACATCGGGACCATCTTCATCCGACTCGCCGATTTCCTTCTTGAGGTTTTCGAGTTCGTCTCCAACTTAAGAAGTTGTTCAGTCTATGACTCGCCGAGTTGTATGAACAACTCGTCGAGTCCTTCTTCAAAGATTAGGAGATTGCTACGGACTCGCCGTGTCTGCTCATACCACTCGTCGAGTCCCATGGATTCCAGGTCCCTTTTCGCGTGTAAACCCACAAGGAACTTCCTTACTAACACTTACCCATTCACAGGAAGGGGGTTTGGTGCACAATGGTCACTGACTCGTCGAGTGCCAAGAACAACTCGCCGAGTCCAAACTTGACCAATTCCATACAGCCGATTTAAATGAGGTCTAACACTCCAAAACCATAGATCTGGCCTCCTAATGTCCATTTTATACGTAAAGTTCCAAACTTGATGCACATGCATGGGGTTTTTAGCTCAAAAATCCATATAAAGTGTCCTACAATGTGCATGGGGCTCTCATGGCCCTAAAGTTGGCACCTTAATGCCATGAGACTCCTCTTAAGGCCCAAATCTGAAGTCAAAACCCACTCAACACTTCCAAATCCAAAAAATGACTTAGAAATCCATAGAGATCCCAAGTTAAAGATGAATAAACACATGGATGAGTCAAGATAGGGGCATTATACCTTAAAGCTGCGGAAAATGAAGTAAGATCTCCAGATCTACAAGCCCCAACTCAATTTCCAAGCTACTTTCTTCCTTCCAAGCTTTACAATCCACACAAGAACACCAAAAATGGCCTTAACTCACACACAAATAGCTAGGGTTCAATATGAAGCTTTCCAGATCATGTTAGGGACAAGGGAGGCTGAGTTAAGTTGTTTATATAGGGTGCAAACCCTTAGATTTAGGGTTTCACTTATCTAGCACCTACTCGCCGAGTTAGTCTCCCGACTTGTCGAGTCGGTCACTTAAAATGTCCGCAGCCAGGTCCCTACTCGACGAGTTGATCCTCCAACTCGTCGAGTCCCAGAGAAAAATACATATACTAAAGAAAACATACCAGGTGTTACATAACAATTAGAGGCAGCAATCGTATTTAATAGGAAAATTTGAATAAGGAATCAAATTTATTCCACAAATATTGAGATATTTTACACATAAACTGAAAGATTTATTGGCCACTTAATTGGTAATTTAGGGCCTAAAAGATGGAAAATCCTATCAATATTTTTAAACAAAAAATCAAATTTCAAAGAATTAGCCAATTTAACGGGTTGTTACTATAAGATAAATGCCTTTGAAATTATACCTCCAAATATGCAGGGACAATTAACATAACAGGGATTACCATTTGGGCGGGAAGAAAAATTGCAAAGGCAGGAGGAAGTGACACATGGCAATTGTTTGGTTTATAAAGATGACACGTGGCATATATACACACACACACACACACACACACATATATATATATATATATATATATATATATATATATATATATATATATATATATATATATTAAACATCTCAAAAACATAATCAAAATATTTCAATTTTAATTTAAGTAAAAACAATATTCCAAAGATTCTCTATACGCCCCGAATAAAATAAGTGTATCAAACATCATAAAAATCAGAGTGAAATCTCAAATGCGGAATCAATATTATGTGTGCGATATGGTCAACCCGAGCTCTTCCTTTTAGAACTGGAAGTACCTGAAACATCAACTGAAACCCGTAAGCACAAAGCTTAATGAGTTCTTCAAGATACCGCATACCATACACACATAGAATATAACAGGCCCTACCCAAAGAGTATAACGAGCCCCACACTAACTCACATAACGAGCCCTGCCCAATGAGTACAACGGGCCTCGCCCTAACTCGAACAATGTGCCCAACCCAATGAGGTGGGCCCCACCTTAACTCGGGTAACGTGTCCCCCTCACATACAAATCATAACACATAACAACTAATAGCATACAGGATAATTATCGAGCCTCTCCCAGAAAGCATACAAGCACGTACACATACTAGTGTCACACTGAAAATGAATATTCTAACAAGTCAGATCATTGGTCGGCATTGGTGCCTTCGACCCACTATACATGGTGAGGAAACTCACCTTGAATGTTGAGTCTGTCTGAAGATCCCTAGCTGCTGTCCTGACGACTCCCCGAGTTATCGGTACAAAATAACACCCAATTAACGGTTAGGCTCCAATGTATATCCAATAATCCATACTTGACCTACTTTGATCCAAGACTAGGTCCCAAATCCACAATTTAAAAGGACCAAAACCAAATAATCATTCATGGCCCATTTGTGGCCTAATTTTCCAAATTGGTCCCAAACCTCTTATATGGGCCTTGCCCAAAAGCCCAATAATTTTCATTAGTCCTAAAGCTTGATTCTAGATAGCCCATTAAGGCCCAAAGCAATAAGGTCCAAAGAAGTGACCCAACCGAGGCCCAATAAATGTGAAGCCCAACAGACTGAGTACGCAAGGCGTACTCATTTGTACGCTAAGCGTACATGCAACCTGGGTTGTATGCCGTACATATGGACTTGTACGCCCAACATACAAAGCCATTAAGCCATAAATTAGTCTTAAGCTCTTAATGCTTAAGACTAAAAGCACAAAACACATATCTAGGTCCTAAACGACGTCTACAACATTGAGGAAACCTATTACGTCACCTATGATGACAGTTATGTAAAGAAGCTTCAATCAAGCATTGATCCATCGGAGGAAATCTTTCCAAAATCAGGTCAAGTTTCGATCCCTATTTCCAATTTATTTGACGAATATGTGTTGCTTTTTGATGAACCAAAATGAGAAATTCACTCTGAGACGAAGGCTGCTGACAACAAGATCGACAACTTGAAGAAAATTATTGAAGAAGTAGCAAAAGAAATGTTAAGCAAACACACGGAACCAACCGAATAGCCCAGTCCAAGAGAACCTACAAAAAGAGGGGGAGCAATCTAACCCTGAGGATAAAACTGTTTCATCATTCGAGGGGGAGAATCCATCTTCTAACCATGAAAGTCCAACCAAGGGGGAGCATTTAGAACCAGATGCTGAAATAGTCTCGCCATTTAAGGGGGAGAATAATCATGCAAATGACGAAGACTCTCAATCAGAACTTAAGGAAGAAAAAAATGTTGAATTGGATCCTTCCTATGATCCAAACTATCCTCCACTCACTAAATGGACAAGGGATCATCGAAAAACTCAAGTTATTGGTGAATCTGTTGGATTAGTGTCTAAGTGTTGGGTTTTGAGCATTCTAACACTCCTAAGTGTACATGCAACCCTAAATACCTTGGATCTATGTTTTCTCTATTATACATGCAAATAAGAACATCCAAGGTATTATCCTAATCTAGCATACAAATCAATGAGTGTAACAAGATAGAATACATACCTTTTGTTGTAGCTTGATGTCTTCAAGCTTTAAGAGCTTAGCCCCAATAGTGTGGAAGCCTCAAGTGAAATCACAATCACCAAAACACTTAGAATAGCTTGAGAGAATTCTACAACTCATGAAATCGGCTAGCCCTTTCTTTTCACACACTAGTGGCCGATTTGGTCAAGAATAAGATGCTTATATAGTTAGGGTTACACCATGTAAACCCTAATTGACATGGCCTTTCATTTCCATGATCCATGGGTACAAATACACCATGGAGCATCCATGGACCATCCTATGGGTTTTAGCCCAACTTGATTATCCATGGAGCATTAGCCCACTATACAAGTATGGATGATTTACACAATCAACCCATATATTTAATTAGTCTTCTTTTGATCACTTAATTAATCCTAGATTAATTCTTGATCAATACTAATTAAATAATCTTATTATTCTTATTATTAATATACTAGAACTTATAATATATTAATAACCATAAGTGTCTTATTTCTCTCATTATAGTCTATCCAAGTGCATGATGGTATGCAACCCAAATGGACAATGCCGGGTCGAGTCAAGTCTTATTAATTATAGTTATGGACTTAGACATTAATCCAACAGTCTCCCACTTGGATAAGTCTAAAACTATTATTGCGTATGACTTCAGGAACCAACTGGCAATCGTAGCTCTCAAAAGCTTCTGTCGAACTCTGACCTTGTAGATGAACTCTGACCTTTGTCAATGACTTGTCCATTAGATAAGGGATCATATATTCCTCCATTCTAGATATCATATGGACTGAGACATGGATTATAATCATTCTCTCTGTCCATTTGTTGTTTCCCGATTTTCGATTTATGATGACTGACTAATTGAACAAATCAAATCAGTCCTGGCCCAGCCGAGCACTTCCATTTGTCATCATCAAATCATCGAGGGGCCCACAAATATCGCTTTTATCCCGAAGATAAAAGGAACGGATAAACTTCGACTCATATGGCTTGTTCTACTACTTGTTGAATCATACACAAAGGCACGTTTTATAGCACCGAGTTACAAAATGCGTTTTCGTGCAATCAATGTACTATCAACTCATAGTAACAACTCATATCTCTAGGTTTGAAGAATATAAGATATTATCGTCTCATGATCACTCGTGATAAAATCCATGAAGTGATTCCAATGAGCGTGGGTTGAATCCAATACTCAGAACTTATGAGAACTCATGAATGTTGTAGCCCTTTGTCCAACACCTTAGACCTCTACAAGCCAACTCATGACAGTCTTAATTCATATCTACTTCCAACATATGACCGACTGTGGATGATTTGAATAACTTAGTCATTCCGGAAGAATAACCCAGTTTATTCGGGAAGTCAAAACATGCAAAATGAAACACAATAATAATTGAATCCAATATGGTATCAACCCTTTGAACATAAATAAAACACCTTTTATTTATCACCATATGATTACACATTATTCATTGTATACTGTTTCAGCTATCAACTTTATTCTTGAATTTAAAACAATAGTTGTCCCATGCTCCAAGCATGTACACTATGTTTTCTTAAACACTAGTCATGCCATACACCAAGTATGCATACTATGTTTGTCTATGATCTTTACTTTGTGAACTAGATCAATTGAACATAACTTCAATGATTCGCTTTTCACACTCCCAAATCCTTACTGCAAATGCAAGAATTCCAAATTCATGCCATTTACTGAAATCTGTTAGATTCTAAACTTATATGCATTGATCTTCTTGTAATGATTATGTACAAAATCAGAAAGACTTCACAACAATCATTACAGAGCATTCCAAAGGAGATCAGCACCTTGGAAACATCCTTCTTGCATTAAGTTTCCTTAATCCTATACAGATTGGAAATTCTAACTTTGAAACATTTCCAGATTCCATTTTGACTATCACTTCTGAACAAGAGTTGCCTCCTTATAGATTATGTCAATATGGTCCTTCCAGAATTATCACTATACTTCCAACTGTCCTTAAGCAACCAATCTTTGGTAAACCTTAGATTGTCCTCGACAATTGTTTAATCCGTTTAGTCATATCCAGTTCTAAACCTTTTCCCTTCTTGATGCCCCAGGCATTTGGAAAATTTTAGAAAGGATGAATATAGCACATGTGATCGATCCTATATCTGAAGCATATGGGACACGATTCATGATGTCTCACATAAAGACTAAACCAGTCTTTTGCTATAACATTTCCATTTCTATTTGCCAAGTTCTCATAATTCAGATATATCCTTGACTAAATGATTAAAACCTCATGATCTAAGCTTATAGATTTGAGATGAAGTATAATTTCCTCTCCCTTAATTATAGCAAAACAACTTTTCCAACCCCTGCAACCTCACGAATTGAAACTTTTTGTTTTCTATAATTAACATTTCTAACTTGCAATACTTATCATAATTATCATGCTCCCACTAACATGATGATTATTAGCATAACACTTATGCTCCCACTAGCTTTGACATGTACTCAGAAATAAGCTGGACTTCTAGAAATCAATACTTCATTGACTTTCTTACCAAAGTTCAGATTTTTGATACTAGATTGTTTTGATAAAACTTTATCAAAAATCATACACCTTCCCTTAGATAGCACACTTGTGTGTCTAAACAGTTATGAAGAGGTATGCCGTAATCATAATGGTTAGACCTTTTTGCCACTTCTCACAAGTCCAGGTTAGTGTGCCGGTAAACCACACACGCTCCACTAACGACTTTGAGAATGCAAATATCACAATTGCTATCTAGATAAAATTTACTTATTGAAAGTATTTCCTCACCATCATTTTCATGAATCGGAGAGAAACCTTATGACACTTTGATTTATTTGGTGTATGAGTTCCTACCCATATGTATTTGTCAAAACCATAATCACAAGACACAGATAATGACAAATCCAAAACCATATGGATTGAACTCAATCTTAATTTCTTGCCACCTGGCAGCTCAAGGGCCTGCCATTGCTTCCAAGTTGTTGTGCAACCAATTGAGAACTCTAAGAACACATATGCAAAGCCAACTTTAACTGGAATAGGCACAGAATATGTCAACATGATAGGTTATAAACCTCAAGTCGTGTGCTAGAGAAGAACTTCAGGTTTTATTCTTGATTAGTTCTTGAGACTTTCAAGACCTTTAAGACTCCCACTGTCCTCTTGACCTATAAGACCCCCTTGTCAAACATCCAAGAGATAGTGTGGATTCTAACCAAGACAAACACTTCACACAATTGGCCTTAGTTGGTCTTTGTTTTATCCAAAACATCACAACTTACCAATTTCAAATGTACAAGAGTTTTAAACCTTCTTTAAGACATGTCACTCAAGTTACAATCTTAGAGTATAAATCTAAGAATTGTTTTTGGAACGAAGTATGAATCATCTTCTTGATTTAACCGCTTCAACAATTCAAGTTCCTCTTCTTAGCTATAAGAAGGCTCTTAGAGAATGAATTGTCTCTAAATCATTAAGATGATCACAAAACTGATACGAAAGTAATCTCTCCCATCTTTTTTAGATTTGAGCAACTTTTATCCTTCTGCCTAATTTGATTCTTTTTATTCGCTCTGTCATACATTGGAACCTTTTCCAATGTCTCAGAGTTACACTTAAGCTTGTAAGTATAATCACATTTACTGAGCTTTAGTAAATTTTGACGAATAATCTTATTGATCTATTGTGGTGGACTTAATCAGTGCACAAGGATGTGTAGTCGATCCCTTAGTCCTTTACTTGACTCACACATCCATGTGAACAAGTAATTAGTCTTAATTTTCCAATACTTGAAAGTTCTCATTCATCATGCTATACAACTTGCATGATTCCAAGTTCCGGTCCAATTGAAACTTGGGTGATGAGAATCTTTCCTTATTTGGTAAATCTAGACATTACCACAAATGAAAGAATCAATTTCATATTTCCACTCTTGCTCTTAATGGAATCATATAAGCAACAATTTTCCCTCAAATGCCATTGTAAGGATATTTTAAAATAAATAAAATCAAAAATTTTTCTTTTATTTTAAAACTTTGCGGAAAAACTTATCCTTACAATCCATATGAAAACTTGTTGTTATCTATTCTTAAGCAATATCTCATAACTCCTAAGAAGTAGCTCAAGAATCCGATCTTCAAACTATGCGATAGAAATCCATCTACGCCATCAGATTCAGCATATTCTTTCTTTAAGTTTCTTCACCTTTCTTTGATTCTTAAAACATCACCATGTAACCCAGTCACATCATGTATCAGGAATCTCAGAATCGAAACTTAGCAGAGTTAGATAGTGGACTTTACCTGAAGTAGAGTCAAACTTATTGACTTTAACTTCCTTAGGTAAATTTGGCAGCTACGCAACCAATGCCCCCTTCCTTTGGCAATATAAACATATGGACCCTTTGATAATGGTACACGAGACTATCATAGACTTAGCTTTTCTCTTTACCATTTGGTCAACCGAGTTGACTATGGCCGATCCCTTTCCACCGGGAAGAGAGAGCTTTACTAGATATCCAATGTCATCATTGTCAATGTCCATAAAGTTTTAGGAAGTTGATCTTAACAAATAGATAAGATCATTAAGGGTCTTGTCATAGTCTGTTTCATAGGTGTTCCAAAAGAACTCACTATGTGACTTAGAAAGTGATTGAACCACCAACTTTCTCAAGACTTTAACACCCAACTCTCCCGGCTTGTCAATATGTGACTACATCTCCAAGATGTGATCACACCTAGACCTTTCCTTGCCAATAGGGCTTGAGTGACCTTAAACTTTTCAAGAACTTGTGGGTTGGGGAGAATAATTGAAGGAGGTGAAAGAAGTATGATTTCCAAGGGACATCATCTTCATTTAGGAAAGCTTGTTTCAAGAGATTTGGGAAGATCATAGGTGTCTAAACCAGACATCTTTTGGGAGATATTCAAGATAGTTGATTTTAAGTCCTTAATATGACACCCAATATGAAATATTAAGGCTAGGACCCAACAAACTATTTTATAACTTAGAAGAGGTATGCCGTAATCCAAGCTATAAAATATTTGAAGGTAGGTGAATGACGATTCACCAATTTCCACCAAGATAAACGAAATGTATTATTAGGTTTTAATTGGTTTTGAAACTCCTAGATTATTGAGATTCATTGAACTGTTCAAAGGCATGTTTCAATCTCGAGTGTGCCCTTCAGGTTTTGTGACTGGGATGCCGAGGATCACAAAACAAGGTGTGAAGTAACCATGCAAATTACTTGGTACCCTTAAGTGTTTACCCCTTAATCGATGTGCCGGTTAACCACACACGCTGCATCGATACTATGATCAACATTAAGTTACCCTTTGCCTACCTTGTTAAATACGCGTTAGTGTGCCGGTTAACCACACACGCTCCACTAACCGACTTAAACAAAGTGCAAAGTGTAATTTCATGGATTAGCACCTTATTCACTTTTTTTCCTAAGTAACTAAGATTGGGTATTATTAAGAGTTTAGTTACTTAGTATTATCATTAATACTATTAATGAAGGGAGAATTCTAGTCCTGTCAAACCCGTTCGGCTAACGACCCTCCACCAGTCAAGCAAGCGGTGGGTGAGAGTGGACACCCATTAAGTTGACATTTCATATAACTTGAGGACAAGTTACAAAAACACATTTTAGAATCAACTCTTAGATTAATTTGGATTGAAAAACACATAATCAATTAACTTTTCTATTAATCTAAGCAACTCATAAGAACAAGATAATTCAAATCAAACTTTTTCATGTAATTAGCCTAATCACTAAACTAATTCAACAACATGAATCTATTGACAATTATCTTTGAAAATGGATTAGCATGAACATTACCACATCAAAAACAAGTTTATAAGTTCAAAACAACTTAGGGTAATGTTCCTAGTCCATTTCTAGCCAAAAAACTCGAAAATATGCTGTCTGGGGGTCCAACTCGTCGAGTGCATGAACCAACTCGGCGAGTTGGATCGATTTGATCACTTTTTAGGCATGGAATCGCCGAGTCTCCTGATGGACTCGCCGAGTCTGATGATCAGACAGCAACAAATTCGTTTTTTTCCGCTTCTATTGCAGGTATAACAAGAAAACCAAACCAGTCTCTGATACCACTGTTGGGTTTTGAGCATTCTAACACTCCTAAGTGTACATGCAACCCTAAATACCTTGGATCTATGTTTTCTCTATTATACATGCAAATAAGAACATCCAAGGTATTATCCTAATCTAGCATACAAATTTAATGAGTGTAACAAGATAGAATACATACCTTTTGTTGTAGCTTGATGTCTTCAAGCTTTAAGAGCTTAGCCCTAATAGTGTGGAAGCCTCAAGTGGAATCACAATCACCAAAACACTTAGAATAGCTTGAGAGAATTCTACAACTCATGAAATCGGCTAGCCCTTTCTTTTCACACACTAGTGGCCGATTTGGTCAAGAATAAGATGCTTATATAGTTAGGGTTACACCATGTAAACCCTAATTGACATGGCCTTTCATTTCCATGATCCATGGGTACAAATACACCATGGAGCATCCATGGACCATCCTATAGGTTTTAGCCCAACTTGATTATCCATGGAGCATTAGCCCACTATACAAGTATGGATGATTTACACAATCAACCCATATATTTAATTAGTCTTCTTTTGATCACTTAATTAATCCTAGATTAATTCTTGATCAATACTAATTAAATAATCTTATTATTCTTATTATTAATATACTAGAACTTATAATATATTAATAACCATAAGTGTCTTATTTCTCTCATTATAGTCTATCCAAGTGCATGATGGTATGCAACCTAAATGGACCATGCCGGGTCGGGTCAAGTCTTACCAATTATAGTTATGGACTTAGACATTAGTCCAACACTAAGTCCATAACTATTTTGGTATGTACTTGACCCGATGGTGCATGGTCCTTTTGGGTTGCCTTCACCAAAGCAACTTGATTGGAGAAATAAATAGAGAGAGAGGTTATTATGATTTATTAATATGTTATAAGAATAATATATTAAAGGAGAAATCGTATTTGTTTAAATAGTATTGGTTAATAATTAATTAAGAATTAATTTTGTGATCAAATGTAATTAATTAAACTAGAGGGGCTGAATTGTAATTATGTGATAGTTACAAAATAGGGCAATGGTTATCCTTCTTAAAGGATGGACAAATTCAAGGATAAGGATATCCTTAAAATCGTCCAAGGTCCAAGAGATAGGGATTTTCAAGGCTTATCTTATGGTTGCTTGATGGGCAAGTAACTAGATAAGGATAAGGACTGAAACCCTAATCCCAACCCTATATAAAGACCCCTAAGGCCTTAGGATTTCGTGCACTTGATCCCTAGAGCATCTAAGGACGAATTTCTACCTCTCTCCTCTCTCTTTATACCTTCTCCACTTGCTTATGGTGTTTGTAAGCCATTAGAGGCACTACACTTGTGGTGCTTGCTTTCAAGACTTTGGGTTTGAAGATTGAAGTTGTTATTACAATATAACAACAAGAGGTATGTAATCTAACCTTCTTGGTTAATTTCGAAAATAGCAATCATGATTAGGGTTTAATTATGTGTTCATAATGTTGTGTATCTAATAGTGACATAGATCCAATGCTAGGGTTGCATGTACACATAAGAGTGTTTGTATAAAACCCAACAGTGGTATCAGAGTCTTTGGTTAACTTGTTTTCAATTAGTTTATTCAATTGTATGAACTTGACATATTAGGGTTTATGACCATTAAACCCTAGGTGGCTAGGATTTTCGAGATTAGGGTTTGCAAACCCTAATTTGCAAGAGTTTGAATAAGATTTTCAAATCCTTTCCTTAAACCCTTAAATTTTGAAATCTAGGGTTTGTATTAATCCCTTGGTTTTCAAAATTTGGCCTCCTCCCCAAGATAAGATCCTAAATTTTAGGGATTTGGAATATCCCATATCTTGTAATTATCCTCTAATTGTTATATATGGTAATTAAAGATTTTGCATTATCCTATCCTTAATTTTGAGATCTAGGGAGATTTTTAAGGGATTAGGATATCTTAAATGTATAAATTGTAATTATCCTGATAATTTAAATAATCCCTTATGATTTAATAATTTAATTAATAGTCTAATTCAAGATAACTATTAAAATCAAGAGTTTTAATATTTAAAATTTTAATTTATATGTCATAAATTCGAAAATTTTAAGAGACATTAAAACTCAATTGTTTTTTGAAAGGTTTCAAAACTTGCCCTCAAGTTTTGGAATTTAAAAGTTGATTAAAAAGGTTTAATTAGGAATGTTAAATTCTAAAACCCTAGTATTGTTTTGAAAAGTTCAAATCACACCCTTATGGTTTTATTAATTAATTAAGGTGTATAATTAAAGGAAGTTTAATAAATCCATAAAAAGTTTGGTTTACAATTTAATTGAATTAAAAGTATAATTGTTATATTTTACCACCTAGTATTTGAAAGTGTAAAACACACCCTATACTATATATAACATTAAAAGTCTAACATTATATATATGTATAAGTAAAAGTCAGTCTTACTGTTAGTACGCCTCATTTACGAAGCTGGTCTATAAGAGGTGTTTAAGGAAATTGCCTATAAAATGGTGATTGAATGGGTATCCACTCTTACCCACCGCACTCTTGACTAGTGGAGGGTCGTTAGCCGAACGGGTAGGATAGGACAAAAAAACCTTCCATTATAAGTATAATGAAGTACAAAAGTAACTAAATGTTTTACAAATTCCCAATCTTAGTTACTTAGGCAAAAGTGAATTGATGCAATTCCATGAAATTACACTTTGTACCCTTGCGAAGACGTTAGTGGAGCGTGTGTGGTTTACCGGCACACTAAATGGTTCTAAGCAAAGGTAGCAAAGGGTGACTCAATGTTTGTCATAGTTCGGTGGAGTGTGTGTGGTTTACCGGCACATCGAATAGATGACTGTAACATGTGGGGGCACCATGTAAGTTTGCATGGTTATTCACACCCGCTTTGTGATCCTTGACATCCTAGTCACAAACAAGAGGGGCATATCGAGATTTAAACATGCCATTGAAAGTTCAATGTATCTCAAAGGATCTAGGAGTTTTCATAGATTTAAAACTTAAATTTCTTTTTTCGTTTTTCATGGTGGAAATTAGTGAATTGTCATTCACTTACCTTCAAATATTATGCAACTAGGGTTACGGCATCCCTCTCCCGAGTTGTAGAATATTGTGTTGCGTCCTAGCCTTAGTATCTCATTTGGGTGATTTACTAAGGACTTAATCTATCAACTAACTTGAATTCGTTTTCTCCCATTTTGTACATGTCAGAGTATGACAACTATGGTTTTCCTGAATCCCGTGGAACAAGCATTCCACATGAAGATGATATTCCACGATTCGATCGAGGAACAAAAAATCATGCTTCGCTTCCCCCTCCTCCTCAAATCGTTCTCCCTAACCCACAAGATCGAAATATTGAAAGGTTCAATATCACTCAAGCCCTTTTGGCAAGTAAACATAAAGAAGGAAAGTTAGTGTGTGCACACGTCCTTGGGATGAAGTTACACATTGATAGGTTAAGAATGATGGGATCCGTTGTCGGTGAGGAGATGGCTGTTGATTGGGTTCTTCAGTCACTTCCTAACTCGTATAGTGAGTTCATAAGAGAGTACTATATGATGAACCACGATGTGACCCTTATAGATTTCAACTATATGCTTATTGCTGCTGAATCAGCAATGGTTTGGCGCAATAGAAAAGCAAATTTGATTGGTGAATCTGCCTTCATGGATATAGACAATGGCAACGAAAGACATGCTATGATCAAAAAGTCCGATCATAAGAGAAAGGCAATGTCTGAAGTAGTTGCATGTCCTATTCCAAGAGAGTCAATTTGCTTTTATTGCCAAGAGAAGGGGCATTAGAGACGAAGTTGCCATATTTACCTAAGAGATCTAAGAGATGGGAGAGTCAGAACGTATGGCTCTACTTTAGGTAAAATCCACTATCTAACTCCGTTAAGTTCCTATTCATTGATTCTTAATACATGCGGTGATAAGATTGCATTTGAATGTTTTGCAGGATCGGTGAAAAGAAAGGAAGCTTGATGAGAGAGCATGATGAATCTAATGGACTTGAAGATCAGACTTTGAGCTTAGATAGTTATGAAAGAGTTGTTAGAAATTTTCTTCATGAGATACATAGTTTTCAATGGATTTTGCATTGTAAGGACAAATGTTTTCCGCTGCTTTTATAAATAAAATAAATTTTGACTTATTTATTTATTTGTTTATTTCCTTGCAATGAAATCGTTATGAAAATTGATGTTTGCATATTTCTACAACGAATGGATATGATTCTTATTTATGTTATTTATGGAAATATTGAGAATTTACCAAACAGGGAGAGTTTCTCATCGCCCAAGTTTCAATTGGACATAAATTTGGAATCACGCAACTTGGTTGCATGATGAATGAGAAATTTCATATTTGGAAATTAGACTAATTCGTTGACAAAGTGTCAAGTGAAGGACTAGGAGATCGAGTACACAAAGTTGTGTGTTGATCAAGTTCACCATAAGAGTAAAAAAGATATTCGTCATGATTTACTAAGGTTTAGTAAATATGATTATACTTATAAGATTAAGTATAATTTGGAATTGATTAGAAAAGGTTTAAATCAATAGCAAAACGAATAAGAAGAATCAAGTAGGCAAAAAGATAAAAGTTTCTCCATTCTAAGAAGAAGGGAGAGTACCTTTGATGCTTTATGATAGGTCTTAATGATTAAGAACCATATTTCAATTGATCCTCTAAGTACAATTGTATGTTTAAGAAGAGAAATCAAGAATTGAAGAAATGGTTAAATCAAAAAAATCAATCATACTTCGTTCCAAAACAAGTCTTAAAGTTAAGATTGTGACATTGAGTGAAAAAGTATTAAGAAGGTTTATAACATTCATTAAATTTGGTAAGTTGTGATGTCTTGGATAAGACAAAGACCAACTAGGACCAATTAATGAAGTGTTTCGATAAAAGCTACACTAACTCTTGAATATTTGTTTGTCAAGAAATGGTTATTGACAAGAGAATCTTATATGTAAAGGAGTCAATGGGAGTCTTAATGGTCTTGAAAGGTTTCAAGAAGAAATCAAATAAACCTTATCGATCATCACTAGCACACGAGTTGAGGTTTACAACCTATCGTGATGACATTATTTTGGTTCTGTGCCAATCCAATCGAGTTAATTATGCATGAGAGTTCTATGAGTTCTCTTTTTGAACGCATAAAAGGCAAAGCACCTTAATCAATGAAAGGTACATTGATAGGAAAGGGTGAGCTGCTTAACTACTTGGAAGACATGGTGGGCAACTGTGCTACCATAAGGCAAGAAATCAAGATTAAGAAAGATCGGTCGATATGAGTTTGAATTTGTCGTAAACTTTGGTTTTAACAAATTCACATGGATAGGAACACATATGCCGTTTAAATCTAAGTGTCATAAGATTTCCTCCTTCATGAAAATGATTGTGAGGAAATGCTTTCACTAAGAAAGATTTTAAGAAGATAGTGATTGTAAAATTGCATTCTCGAATTCGATTATGGTTACGGTATCCCTTTCCATAATTTGAATTGTGTGGTTTGGCAATTAGTCTTAAGTGTTTAGATACACATATGAACTATCGAAGGCAAAGGTGTATAAGTTCAAGAAACCTTGATAAAAGATTATCAAAGCATTAAGTATTAGAAACATGGATTTAAGAAATTCAATAGGTATTGTTTTTCTGAAAGTTAAGATGTTTATGAATACATGTCGAAGCTAGTGGGAGCATAAGTGTTATGTTTTATAATAATAATCATGATAGTGGGAGCATAAATGTTATGATTGTATGATTATTAAGGCACGTATTGCAAGTTGGTAATATTAATTATAGAAAACAAGAGTTATACCTGATGGGTTTTGAGCATTCTAACACTTCCTAAGTGTACATGCAACCCTAATAACCTTGGATCTATGTTTGTCTAATTATCATGCAAAGTTGTATTTCCAAGGTTACATTCCTATCTAGCATACATGGGGAACAATTTTAACTTGAATAAAGATAGAATAACTTACCTTGTTGTTGCTTATGTTCCTTGAAACCTTGTGAGCCTAGCACCCCAAGTGTGATGCCTCAAATGCTTCACACAACACCAAATGCTCTTGGAAACACTCTTGAGATAATACACACTTCATAAAATCGGCCAAGCCCTCTCGTTTCTTATGTGTAGCCAATTTTGATGGAGAATGGGACTCTTATATAGTGTTGACACATCTAGGGTTACACCATGTAAACCCTAATGTGTCATGACTCTTCATTTACATGACCCATGGGTTTGTAACTCCCATGGAGCATCCATGGAGCATCCTATGGGTAGAACCCAACTTGATAATCCATGGAGCCTCTTAGCCCACTATACAAGATATGAATGATTTACATAATCAACCCATATATTTAATTAGTTATCCTTTGATCACTTAATTAATTCCAAATTAATTCTTTGATCAAACTAATCAAATAATATTATTAATATATTAGAACTTATAATATATTAATAATCTCCCAGTGTTATTTCTCTCAATTAGTCTATCCAATTGCATCGTGCCATGTAACCCAAATGGACCATGCCGGATGGGGTCAAGCACACACCTGAAATAGTTATGGACTTAGACACCTTATCCAACAGTCTCCCACTTGGATAAGTCTAATAACTATAACTCTAGTACTTCAGGAACCGACCGGCAATCGTAGCTCTTTCAAGGTCTCTCGGAACTGAGAAGATGATGGTACGCCATTTAAGATAAGGGATCATATAATCCTCCGTTCTAGATATCAGCCGGACAAATACATGGAACAATGTCTTACTTATTTTCCAGCAGTTTGTTTCTCGATTTCCGATTTGTTTGACAGAGAACTTAATTGAACACATCAACTTAGTTCTGACCGGGCCCGGTACATAGGTCAAAACAAAATCATCGAAGGGCCCAGATATCAGCTTCTAATCCAAGAAGGAACAGATAAACTTCGACTCATATGTTTGTTCTACCACTCATTGAATTACACACAAAAGTACGTTTTATAACATCGAGTTACCAATGTGTTTTCGTATAATCAATGCATAACCAACTTGTAGGTAACAAATCATATCTCTAGGTTTGAAGACTTATATGATATTACCATCTCACGATCACTCGAGATAGAATTCCATGAAGTGATTCTAGTGAGCGTGGGTTGAGCCCAATACTCAGAACTTATGAGCACTCATGATTGTTGTAGCCTTGTCCAACAACTTAGACCTCTACAACCCATCATGATAGTCTTGATTCATACCTACTTCCGACATATGACCGACTGTGGAGGTGTGAATAATATGTTATACCAAACAAAATTATTCTGGAAGTCAAAACATGCAAAAGAAATACAGTAAACGATCGACAAGAGATAGCAACACTTTACTCATAAATAAAACACCTTTTATTCATCATCTAATGTCAATCACACTTTACAAATTTCTGGGTTATCTAACTACTAAATCTAATATCATCCTTCAGCCCTACGCTCTGAGCATGCTGGAGATGCTTAACCCGAGTCAGTCCCTTCGTGAGGGGATCTGCTGGGTTCTCATCCGATGATACCCTCTTTGCCACGAGGAGTCCTTCTTCTATTCAATGTCTGATAAAATGGTATTTTCTGTCGATGTGTCTGGATCTCCCGTGATCCCTTGGTTCCTTGGCTAAGGCAACAACACTTTCACTATCACAGAAAATCTCCATTGGCTCTTTGATAGCTGGTACAACTCCAAGGTCTCCAATGAAGTTCTTCAGCCATATCACCTCCTTTGCCGCCTCGCTAGCTGCAATATACTCTGATTCACAAGTTGAATCAGCCACTGTCTCTTGCTTGGAACTCTTCCAAGAAATTGCTCCTCCGTTTAGGGTAAAGACCCAGCCCGACTGAGAGCGGAAATTATCCCTATCAGTCTGGAAGCTAGCATCACTGTACCCTACAACTCTCAAGTCATCACTCCCACCGAGGGTAAGGACCCAGTCCTTAGTCCTCCGTAGGTACTTGAGGATATTCTTTACCGCAGTCCAGTGTGCCTTGCCAGGGTTTGCCTGATACCTGCTAACCATGCTCAGGGCAAAGGTTACATCAGGTCGAGTACACGTCATAGCTGTGACAACCCTATATTTTTCCAAAAGCATTGTAACGCTCGAAAGCTAAGTACAACGAAATTAACCTCGAAAATAAAGTGTTCAAGTATCTAAGTTGGGATGCATCGAATATTAGATATCATGCCAAGGTTTCCAAAAACATAAAGAACGCTCAAAACCGGGTTATATTGAAGAAATTATAACCACTCGTATATTTACGACGCGACGTTAAAACATTATTTGACGTAAAAAGTAGAATCTCAATAAAATGCATTTTAAGCCTTAAGTATCTAAACAAAAGTCGTAGATCTCGTTGAAAGGTGAACGTGCATAAAAAGATCGCCTAAATTGGACCTCGTATGAAGAAGTTACGAATTTTCAAAGTTTCGTAACGATAGTAGAGGGCTAAAAACTTGGATTGAAGATCGAGTGTTATTTAGCTAACGCAACCTAAACGAAAGTTGAAGATCTCCTCAGTAGTAATAAAACAATAAAAAGACAAACGAAAACCGACGTCGAATAAAGAACCTATGAATTTTTAACGAACTTTAGGAGGCCCGGCCTATTAAAAATATATCATTAAAAATAAAATCAAAACTAGCCGACGAAGTCTAAATGAAAGTTGTAGAGCATAATCTCACCTACGCGTGGATATAAAGAACGCGAAAAACGGAGCTCGTACGCGAAAGTTACGGAATTTAGAAGTCGGAAGCAGGGATTACGCCCCGCGTACTCTGGGAGTACGCCCCGCGTACTAGACCCAGAGTCGAGTCCCATCGGCCCGCCCAAGCTATGTTTAGCTAGACCCGAGTCGTAATCCATGACGCCATTCTACGCCCCGCGTAACCAAGAACGCCCCGCGTACCGAGTACGCCCAGTGTACTCCGGAAGTACGCGCCGCATACGAGGGTTTCCAGCCCTATAAATAGAAGGCATGAGCTCGAGTCTTTGCACACCTTTCTCAATTCTTCAGTCACTCTCACACCCTTCCAAGCACCAGAGACCATTCCCTCACCTCGGTTTCCGCACTCGAGCCCCGACGAAAGATTTACGCTGCAGAGATCCCCGAAGAGCCCGACGACGCAACCATCCGCGGACGAAGTTCTGCTCAACCCTAGCCTCTCTCTTCGAAACGAGTGAGTTCATACCCCTACTTTTCAATTCTTTTCACGTTTTAGGGGGGGAAATACAAGTACATTACAAATCAAAGTATCATTTTTATAATATCGTTCTTATAGAGTGTTGATACAAAAATAACTTTATGTTTTAAAGGGATATTATATCACCAAGTTGTTATTACCAAATGGGAACATACTTTTGACAAACTATAATGAGCATAGTATTCAAGTGATTCATACATTTTACATATACATCTCGACAAATGAAATGCTTTCAAAAGAAGTACAGTCTTTTATCATCGTAAATCTATTTATACCTAGTAATGTGAGACAGCTTCACGTACGTTCGAGTATGCATTATTAAGTCCTGTATTATATACCATAATCCCTTGTAGGGGGAGCGTGATACTTGTGTATAGATCTATACGGGATTGACAATCCCACACCTAAGCTGTTAGCTACAGCTAGGCCGGCAGGCCTGGGGTGACAAATGTCATAACAGTTCCAACGCCTGAAGAACGTTGTTACAGGCCAACAATGTCATTAGCATGGTTATAAAACTCACATAAAAGTATAAAAACAAGTTAGATTTATGAGATTCATATATGCATTTCAGTTTTCCATTTTATCGTTAATACAAATTTTACCACTATTATTCAAGTATGGAAAACACAAACGCACTCCAACACGGGAAACTTTTCAAATCATTTATAGAAAATATTGGATTTTCTGAAAACCTCGTTCATCGGTTTACTATCAAAAAGGACATACTTTTTCAATACAAAACGCTTATGAACTCACCAACTTAATTGTTGACACTTTTTCGAAACCACTTGTATTTCTCAGGGAATCAGTAATACAGGTAACCACCAGCTTTTGGAGAAAGGAACACTAAGGATGTTTTATTACGGAACATTTATCATCTCATTGTAATATTCTTTTGCTATTATGTATAACGCAACAACATACGTTTTCATTATATATGTGATGGTTGTGTTACTTTCTTTACAATATTCAATGGTTGTGATACTACGTGAAGTCATCCACCCCCGAATGTTTCCGCCATTCTGGTTTGGGGGTGTGACAATAGCATACATGATCGATCCTACAACCGAAGCATAAGGTATTCGACTCATTTCTGCTATCTCAGCCTTAGTGCTAGGGCTTTGTGTCTTACTCAATCTGGCGTTACTCTGGATGGGTAACTCTCCTTTCTTGGAGTCTTGCATGCAGAATCTCTTCAGCACCTTATCCAAATAGGTACTCTGACTAAGTCCAGTTAGTGTTTTACTCCGATCTCTCAAGATCCTTATCCCTAGAACATAGGTAGCTTCTCCTAGGTCCTTCATAGAGAAACACTTCCCAAGCCAGGATTTAACTTCCTGCAGAGTTGGGATGTCATTTCCTATGAGTAGTATGTCATCCACATACAACACCAAAAAGCTAACTATACTCCCACTAGCCTTGACATACACGCAAGACTCATCTTCACTCCTAGAAAAGCCAAATTCCTTGACCCTTTCATCAAAGCAAAGATTCCATCTGCGAGGTGCTTGCTTCAATCCATAAATAGATTTCTCAAGCTTACACACTCTATTAGGGTACCTGTTGCTGACAAAACCCTCTGGCTGACTCTTGTAAACATCTTCAGCCAACTTTCCATTAAGGAAAGCGGTTTTGACATCCATTTGCCATATTTCATAGTCATGAAATGCAACTATGGCCAACAGAACCCGAATAGACTTAATCTTGGCTACTGGAGAAAAGGTCTCATCATAGTCCACTCCAGGAATTTGAGAGAAACCCTTTGCAACCAGTCTAGCCTTATATGTGTGTACATTACCATCCATGTCGGTCTTCTTATTGAAGACCCATTTGCACCCTACTGTCTTACGACCTGGTACATTCTCAACCAAGTTCCAAACTTGATTGTCATACATGGACTGTATTTCGCTGTCCATCGCCTCTTTCCACTTGGCTGACTCAGGGCCTGCCATGGCTTCCGCGTAACTGTTAGGTTCATCCAGACCTATCAGTGTCTCATCACTGATAAGTGTATCTCCTTCTGCAGTAATATGGAATCCATAGTAATGCTTAGGAGCATTCCTAACCCTTATGGAACGCCTCAGAGGTACAGACTTGTCAATTGGCTCAAAGGAGTTTCCTCCTCAAGTTGAGTGTTAGGGTTTGAAGTTCCTTCACCGCTTGACTCTTGAATTTCTTCAAGATCAACTTGCCTCCTACTGTTTCCTTGGCTTATGAACTCTCTTTCTCTAAAGAAAGCCCTCCTAGCTACAAAGACCACATTTTCACTAGGTCTGTAAAAGAGGTAACCAAGGGATTGTTGTGGGTAGCCGATAAAATACACCTCTCGCTTCGGGGTTCGAGCTTATCATGAGTCTCGCGTCTCATGAAAGCCTCGCAACCCCAAATGTTGATGTGGTCTAGTTTGGGTACTTTACCAGTCCACATCTCGTGAGGAGTTTCGGCAACTTTCTTTGTAGGGACTAGATTAAGGATATGGGCGGCAGTCTCTAAGGCATACCCCCAGAATGAGATTGGTAGCGAAGTTCGACTCATCATGGAACGAACCATATCCAACAAGGTTTGATTATGCCTCTCAGCCACACCATTCAACTGTGGTGTCCTGGGAGGTGTCAATTGTGAGACTATCCCACATTCCCTTAGATAGTCAAGGAACTCTGAACTAAGATACTCACCACCACGATCGGATCGAAGCATCTTAATGTTCCTGCCCAATTGATTCTCGACTTCCTGTTTAAATTCCTTAAACCTCTCGAAAGTCTCTGACTTATGCTTGATCAAGTAGACATATCCATATCTACTGTAATCATCAATAAATGTCAAATAATAACGATTAGCATCCATTGTGGCATGTTTGAATGGTCCACACACATCCGTGTGTACAAGGTCCAACAAACCTTCACCTCTCTCACAAGAACCTGTGAAGGGTGACTTTGTCATTTTTACAAGTAAGCATGATTCGCAACTATCATCTGACTTTAGGTCAAATGACTCCAAGACTCCATCCTTTTGGAGTTGGCCTATGCGTTTCTTGCTTATATGTCCAAGACGACAATGCCATAATGATGCTTTATCCAAGTTATTATTATTAATAGAATCAATACACAAAACATTATTTCCTAAGTTATCTATAACAGATACAGCTTCATACACACCATCACAAGGTAATGCTTTAAAATAAAGAACATTATTAAAGAAAGCATCAATAGAACCAACTTCATTATTAAATGAAAAGGTAAACTGTTGTTTGTACAAAGCAGGAAAGGAAATAATATTTCTAGCCATTCCAGGCGAATAACAACATTTATTCAAATCTAAATTAAACCCACTACTTAGTGATAAAGTATAAACTCCAATCTTGGTAACAGGTAAAGCTTTCCTATTCCCCATGACTAAGTTTATTCTTCCATGCTCCACATTCTCACTTCTTCTTAGTCCCTGCAAGTCACAACAAATATGAATACCACAACCGGTATCAAGGACCCAAGATTTAGAATGGGGTGAGTTATTAGAAATGATAGTGTAAATACCTGCATGGTTGGGTTTAACTTTCCCATCCTTCACATCTTGCTGGTATATTGGGCAGTTCCGCTTCCAATGTGATTTTTCATGGAAATAGAAGCACTCAGCCTCTTTTGGGTCAGAAGAAGGAGTGATGAAACCTTTCTTGGTTCCACTTGAAGAAGAGCCATCAAGGTTCCGAGCCTTGGTACCCTTAGAAGAGCTCTTTCTCTTCTTCCCTCGACTTTTCCCGATTGCCAAAACCAGAGTAGAGTTTGGAGTAGAAGTGTTAACAACCGACTTCCCCTTAAGACCTATTTCTACGGTCATGAGAAGTCCCTGAAGTTTGCTGAGTGTGACCTCTTCCTTATTCATGTGCTATGTCATGTGGAATTGATCATAGCACGATGGTAAGGAGTGAAAAATGATATCTATTGCAAGCTCCTCAGGGAAGTTCACATTAAGCTTCAGCAACCGATCCACATACCTTTGCATTTTCTGCATGTGGCTCGTGACGGATTCCCCGTCCTTCATCATGGCTATTATCATGGAGCATATGATTTCATACCTCTCTTGTCGTGCACTTTTATGGTATCTTTCCATCAAATCTTGGTGCATTTAATAAGGGTAGAAATCCTCATAAGACTTTTGGAGTTCCGCTGTCATCGTGGCCATCATGATGCATGCCACTTTCGTGGCATCCCTTTCATGTGCCTGAAAGTCAGCGATCTCCTGGGGAGTTGCAGTGGTCTCATCAATCTCCTTAAGCTCCTTGTCAAGGACATATTCTTTGTCCTCGTAGCGGGTAATCATCCTGATGTTTCTGATCCACTCATTGAAGTTGGACCCATCAAAAGTGACTTTCCCACACAAGTTCATAAGGGTAAAGGAGCTATTAGGGTTAGTGCTAGAAGCAGCATTGTTTGAAGACATTTGAAAGAAGAGGACAAGATTAGTTTAGATATTAAGAGAGTCCTTAATAAAACACCCAAATGTAATATTAAGGCTAGGATCCAATCACAATATATTATAACTTGGAAGAGGTATGCCGTAATCCAAGCTATAACATATTTGAAAGGTAGGTGAATGACGATTCACCAATTTCCACCACAAAAAACGAAATATTAAGCATTAGGTTTTTGATTGGTTCTTAGAAATTCCTAGATTCTTTGAGATTCAATGAACTTTTCAAAGGCATGTTTCAATCTCGAGTGTGCCCTCCAAGTTTTGTGACTGGGATACCAAGGATGCAAATCACTTGGTACCCTTAAAGTTTATCACTCAATCGATGTGCCGGTAAACCACACACGCTCCATCGATACTATAATAAACCTTAAGTCACCCTTTACCTACCTTGTTAAGTCCAAGTTAGTGTGCCGGTTAACCACACACGCTCCACCAACGACTTAAACAAAGTGTAAAGTGTAATTTCATGGATTAGCACCTTATTCACATTTTTCCTAAAGTAACTAAGATTGGGAATTTAATAAAACATTTAGTTACTTTATAATATTCATCATACTTTTAATGAGAATTTATAAGTCCTTGTCTTACCCGTTCGGCTAACGACCCTCCACCGGTCAAGCAAGCGGTGGGTGAGAGTGGACACCCATTAGGTTGCCATTTTATAGGCAACAACCTTATACCCACCTTCTAGACCGGCTTCGTGAATGAGGCGTACTAGCGGTAAGACGACTTTGTTCTTATACATATATATATATATATATATATATATATATATATATATATATATATATATAATTATTAAATCATAATAATATAAGTATAAGGGTTGAATTTTAACTTTTAAAATTCTAAGGGTTGGAACTAAAGTTTTAACTTGACTTTACTTGCTCCAAAACTTGAGGGCAAGTTTTGTAAACTTTCAAAACTTTTCATTTCTTGTAACTTATGAGTTTAATAGAGTAATAAAATGAAGACTCTTCATTTTTCTAACTCTTGTGTTCTTTTAATGGTTTTTAACTCAAGTGACTTTTGGTTTTCCATAACTTGAGGACAAGTTATGGATACCATTAAAACACATTATGATCAAGAATTAAACTACCACATAGGTTACAAATAATTCCTATGACCATCTAAACATCATAAGATCAAGAACATGAACATAAGCACTCTCATGAATCAAAACTACACTTAAGACTTGTAATTTTGATAACTAGTTGTTGTAAATGAATTAGCAAGACACTACACCATCTAAAACAAGTTTTCAAGTACCAAAATAGTTTAGGGTAATGTTTCTAATCCATTTCTAGCAACTAAAGTCGAAAATCTGCACTCTGTCGACCCTACTCGCCGAGTGCATTATCCTACTCATCGAGTAGGTTGAAGATACAAGTGAACTCGACGAGTCCCCCCATGGACTCGACGAGTCCAACAGTCAGACAACAAGTTTTTCGACTTTATTCAACTTATAAGTACAAATAACAAACAAACAAGCCTAGGCATTGATACCACTGATGGGTTTTGAGCATTCTAACACTTCCTAAGTGTACATGCAACCCTAATAACCTTGGATCTATGTTTGTCTAATTATCATGCGAAGTTGTATTTGCAAGGTTATATTCCTATCTAGCATACATGGGGAACAATTTTAACTTGAATGAAAGATAGAATAACTTACCTTGTTGTTGCTTATGTTCCTTGAAACCTTGTGAGCCTAGCACCCCAAGTGTGATGCCTCAAATGCATAACACAACACCAAATGCTCTTGGAAACACTCTTGAGATAATACACACTTTTTAAAATTGGCCAAGCCCTCTCGTTTCTTATGTGTAGCCAATTTTGATGGAAAATGGGACTCTTATATAGTTTTGACACATCTAGGGTTACACCATGTAAACCCTAATGTGTCATGACTCTTCATTTCCATGACCCATGGGTTTGTAACTCCCATGGAGCATCCATGGAGCATCCTATGGGTAGAACCCAACTTGATAATCCATGGAGCCTCTTAGCCCACTATACAAGATATGAACGATTTACATAATCAACCCATCTATTTAATTAGTTATCCTTTGATCACTTAATTAATTCCAAATTAATTCTTTGATCAAACTAATCAAATAATATTATTAATATATTAGAACTTAATATATTAATAATCTCAAAGTGTTATTTCTCTCAATTAGTCTATCCAATTGCATGGTGCCATGCAACCCAAATGGACCATGCCGGGTCGGGTCAAGTACACACCCAAAATAGTTATGGACTTAGACACCTTATCCAACAATACCTTGCAAAGTTGTAAGGGTTGTAAAGTTGTTTTGCTATAATTAAGGGAGAGAATATTATGCTTCATTTCAAATCTAAAGGATTAGGTTGAGAAATGTTAATAAATTTAGTCAAGAGTACATAGTGTGTTCTTAAAATTTCGATTATGATTACGACGTTCCTCTTCACAATTCAAATTTTGAGAACATAGCAAATAAAACATTATGCATCGTGTCCCATACGCTTCGGGTATAGGATCGATTGCAAATGCTTTAATGTTTGACCATTCTAAAATTTTCCAAATGTCGAGCGCATTTAGAGGGAAAAGGGACTAGAATTGGTTTTGACTAAAATAATTAAACAACTATCAAAGGACAATCCAAAGTTCGACGAGGATTGGTTGCTTGTGAGTAGTTGGAAGTATAGTATTAGAAAATATGGAAATGTTTCCATATTGGATGGACCATATCGACTCTATTATGAATAGAAAAGATTCTATTAAGAATGAGTTGTCATATGGAACATATGGAAGTGTGTCCATATTGGGAATTGAATATTGAGAAATCTATGACTAGATTAGAAACTTCTATGCAAAAAGATGTTCAAAGAATGTACTTTGAGTGAGAGACATCACGTCTATGAATTGTCTTGTAACAATCTCCGATAGAGGACTTTGTAATATCATTGGCAATAGTCTTTGTGACTTTGGAGCAGTGACATTACGAAAGGATAGTTGCATAGAATTTTAGAATCTAGCATATTTTATAAGTAGCAAGAATTTGATATTATTTAACTTATGAAAAAAGGATTTGGAGTTGTGAAATGAGAATGATTGGAAATGTGTTCAATTTGATCTATTTCACAAAGTGAGAACCATAGGTAAACATTGTGTGCATGCTAGGAGCATGGGACAAGTGTAATAATTCAAGTAAGAAGTTGATTACCCAAAATGACAAATAATGAGTAATCGATATGGTGATAAATAAAAGGTGTTTTATTTATACTCAAAGGTTTGAGGCCATATGGGATTAGTATTATTCTTGTGTTTCACATTTGCATGTTTTGACTTCCAGAATAATTGACTTTATTAAGAATAATCGAATTATTCGACCGGGCCACAGTCTTTCATATGTTGGAGGTAGGTATGAATGAAGACTGTCATGAATTGGTGTGTGGAGTGTCTAAAAGAGTATTATACATAAGCAAATGTTTGCTGCAACGTTCGTGAGTGCTTATGAATATGAATTTGAGCATTGGATTAAACCCACGCTCACTTGGATCATTCCATGAACTGTATCACGAATGATTGGTGAGACGATAACATCTTATATTCTTGAAACCGAGATGTGTGAGTTGTATCTTGCAAATTGGTTACACATTGATAATATGTAAACGCACTAGTAACTTGGTGTTATAAAACATATTGTTGTGTGTGATTCGGTGAGTAAGTGCATGCAAGCATTGTATCAAAGTTTATCCGTTCCTTTTATCCAAGTTAGGATAAAAGCGATATCTTTGGGCCCCTAGATGATTTAGTGATGACAAACGTAAATGCTCGGTCGGGCTAGGGCTAATTTGATTTGTTCAATTAGTCAGTCATCATAAATCGGAAATCGAGATATAGTACAAAGAGAATGATTTGAAATCATATCTCATACGATATCTAGAATGGAGAAATATATGATCCCTTATCTAAAGGACATGGTTACTGATAAGATCAGAGTGTGACAACGTCTTTGAGAGCTATGATTGCAGATCAGGATCTGAAGTCATACGCAAAATAGTTATTAGACTTATCCAAGTGGGAGACTGTTGGATTAGTGTCTAAGTCCATAACTATTTTGGTATGTACTTGACCCGATGGTGCATGGTCCTTTTGGGTTGCCTTCACCAAAGCAACTTGATTGGAGAAATAAATAGAGAGAGAGGTTATTATGATTTATTAATATGTTATAAGAAGAATATATTAAAGGAGAAATCGTATTTGTTTAATTAATATTGGTCAATAATTAATTAAGAATTAATTTTGTGATCAAATGTAATTAATTAAACTAGAGGGGCTGAATTGTAATTATGTGATAGTTACAAAATAGGGAAATGGTTATCCTTGTTAAAGGATGGACAAATTCAAGGATAAGGATATCCTTAAAATCGTCCAAGGTCCAAGAGATAGGGATTTTCAAGGCTTATCTTATGGTTGCTTGATGGGCAAGTAACTAGATAAGGATAAGGACTGAAACCCTAATCCCAACCCTATATAAAGACCCCTAAGGCCTTAGGATTTCGTGCACTTGATCCCTAGAGCATCTAAGGACGAATTTCTACCTCTCTCCTTTCTCTTTATACCTTCTCCACTTGCTTATGGTGTTTGTAAGTCATTAGAGGCACTACACTTGTGGTGCTTGCTTTCAAGACTTTGGGGTTGAAGATTTAAGTTGTTATTACAATATAACAACAAGAGGTATGTAATCTAACCTTCTTGGTTAATTTTGAAGATAGCAATCATGATTAGGGTTTAATTATGTGTTCATAATGTTGTGTATCTAATAGTGGAAACATAGATCCAGTGCTAGGGTTGCATGTACACATAGGAGTGTTTGTATAAAACCCAAAAGAATCATCCGTGGGTGTTCTGACTCGGTCTAAAATAAAATGAAACAAACTGATCTGTTCTCTCAAAAAGAGTTTTGCATGTTTAATTCATTTGTCTCAAAAATAGAACTGAAAACGGTTAATATTGCACTTGACCATTCTAACTAGGTTCAACCGATGCAAGATGAACTTAATGAATTTGAGCAAAATTGAGTTTGGAGACTGATTCCCACACCAAAAGTTGCGTCTGTTGTTGGGTTAAAATGGGTTTTCAGAAACAAGATGGATAAAGAAGGAAAGGTTATTCGCAACAAGGCTCGGTTAGTTGTAAACGGGATATTTTCAGGAAGAAGGAATTGACTATGAAGAGACTTTCTCTCTAGTAGCGAGGTTGGAATCCATATGAATCTTTCTGGCATATGCTGCACACAAAAACATTGAAGTGTTTCAAATGGATGTCAAGTGTACCTTCTTACATGGAGAACTAGAGGAGACAGTATATGTTGAGCAACCACCTGGTTTCGTGAACGTAAGGTATCTTGATCATTGTTATATTCTTGATAAAGTAGTCTATGGTCTGAAGCTAGCTCCTACAACAAGGTATGAAACTCTTACTCGCTTTCTAAAAATTTCCAAGTTTAAACAAGGTTCGGTTGACCTAACCTTCTTTCGCAAGAAAGAGGGTGACCGCTTAATGAATATTCAAATTTTTGTCGATGATATCATCTTCGGTTCCACGAATCCTAGCTTAACTGCTGAATTTAGGAAGTTGATGGAGACTAAGTTTGAAATAAGCTCAATGGATCCAATTAACTTTTTCTTTGGCTTAAATATTAGACAGGGACCCAAAGGCATATTTATCAATCGGGAAGCTTACACAAAGACCTTGCTAACCAAGTTTGGCATGATGGGTGATTCCAAAGTGAAAGTTCCTATGGCATTTGGAACGAACCTAACACCATATTGGTGGCTGTGAAAAACACTTTCAGATACTTGAAGTGAACCTCTTATCTTGGTCTTTGATATCCTGCAAAAATCAGGTTTCTTCAAACAAGAATTCTTAGATGCTGATCGTGGAGGATGTGGATTGAATCGAAAGAGCACCACTGACAGATGTCAATTCATTTATGTGAAGCTCGTTAACTGGCAGTCCAAGAAACAAACATGAGTTTCTCTCTCCACAACCGAAGCCAAATATATTGCTACAACATCTTGCATGTCTCAGGTCATATGGATCAAAAGCCAATTAAGAGATTATGGCCTGAATATGAAGAAGATTCCTCTCTAATGCGATTCTGAAAGCGCCATCAGAATTTGTCACAATCCAGTGCAGCATTCCAAGACAAAACATATACCATTGAGATAATACTTCATCAAGGACCATGTAGAAGATGGAAATGTTTAAATTCACTTTGTTCAGTCCTCAGATCAATTGGCAAACATCTTTACTAAGGCCTTACCTAAAGCATCTGTTGGGTCGTCTTTTGTTATATATTGCGTCGATTGGGATCACTAGTTAGTCCAGTTTTATAACTCCGGTTTGGGCCTGTCCAACTGTGAGCTTGATAGGGTTTATTATAAATATAGGTGCTTGCATGCATCTTAGAAAAACGACTGAAACGATAGTAACAAAAGAATAGATCGATCAGAGTAGTTTCTTTATCATTCTGTAACCCTAAGTCCTCTACAGCGGAAGTTCATAGTCGAGCTCTGATGAGGATTGTTTGAATCAATCATTCGACATATTGTGATTCAACTTTGTCTTGTTTATTGTTTATGTTCTTCGTACTCCCTGTTACAAAGATCTAATCGATCTTCAAGTTTATTTATTAACTTATCAATTGGTATCAGAGCAGGAGGCTGTGTAATTCATACACATCTTTTCTGTGAAAAAGGTTGCGATTAGGGTTATTCCGCGTTAATCAATATTTATTGAGCCGTCATCCCATAATTGACGTAACTCAGCATTTATTTGTTTTGCCCTAATTTAATACATTACAAGTCTGATCTTTTAAACAGGTTATTCGATCAAGCATGGACGAGTCACAATCCAATCCCATTAACATTTCAAACAACATTGGATCAATGACAAAGATTCCCATTCTTTATACTCAGGATTATGAAGTATAGGCACATCATTTTGAAGATTATGTCATCGGATCTGAGGACAATGGATATCTCATCTGGGAAGCAATCGTATCTGGACCATTCGCTCATTCAACAACTTCAAGAATTATTAAAACTCAGAAGGAGTATAATGATATTTTGAAAGACGTTAAAGATATTGCTCAAGACGAAAAAGATAAATTTCAGTGCAATATTAAAGCATTGAGATTAATCAGATTCGCTCTTCAATCTGACACCTTCAGGCTGGTGAGTTCATGCACAACTGCCAAAGAAATATGGGACAGGCTACGAGAATTGTATTCTACAGACGAGGATCTTGAGCATTCCATTCAAACCTTGCTACTATCCGAGTTTGGTGAATTCAAGCAGAGTCCTGAAGAAACTGTAACTCAGACATTCGATCGCTTCAATCATCTTCTTAGTAAGATGATTAAACATGATATTGAAAGGAAGTTGATTGAACAAAAGGTTACCTTTTTAAACGGTCTCAGATCTGAGTGGAGAGCGGTTGTGTCCACAGTTAAAGCGCATGAGCAATTCAAATCTTACTCTTTCTGAAATCTCAAGAAAAGATCGTGTTACAGGAGAAAAATGTGGTTTCAAGCTTGGGTTCATTCGCCCTTCTGTCCAAAAGCAAAGCTGTGATGGAAGATGAAGACCTCAACCTAGAGGATTATGACCTTACCTCTGAAGACTATGCAATGATGGTGTCAAACCCAAAAAGGTTCATCAAGAAAAGGTTCCCCACCAATATGAACCGAAATTGGCAGGGAAGTTATAGTTCTGAAAAGGTCAGGGAAGAACCGAAGGCAGAAGAACCAAAGAAGGAACCGAAAGCTGAAGGAGATTCGGGAGTGAGCTGCTATTATTGTGGAGGAAAGAACCACTATGCCAAAGATTGTGTTCTTAAGAAAATGGCAGAAAAGGATGAGGAGAAAGATGATGAAGCAGTGTTGTTGAAAAAGCTAGAAGAGATCAAAAGAAAGAAATCTACTGCTAACCCTTCTATGAATGCTTTAATTGTGCAAGGTTCGGTAGCGAATGATGAGTTCGGTGGCGTGGAGGTCTGGTCAACCAACTCTGAGGATGACGAAGTAAGGAATCCTTCTCATGGAAAGGCTTATGTGGCGAAAGATGAGGGTAGCGGTGGAAAATGCTTGATGGTGTCTGATGTATCTCAGATGAGGGGATACAACACATATGGTTGGAATGAAGACACAAAGGAGCGAGAGGACTTGTGCTTCACAGCAAAATTGCTCAGTGTGCAGTTCAACGAACTTGATGAATTAATCAAGAAGGTACAATCCATTTTTATTGCATTCAAAGTTCCACAAAGGTCATATGAAAAAGAATTAAAAAATGTTAATTCTAGAATCTCTCATCTAGACAGCAGTTTAACTCAAACACGAGTCACCAATTCTAACCTAACTGACCAAATAAGCAGGGTGTCTTCAAAGAGTGAGGAACGGAGGATGTGGATCGAACTGAAGGAGTCAGAGTTAATTAAAACCAAGGATGAAAACATTTATTTGCAAAGAGACAATTTAAAACTTTTAAAACAGAGAAATGTCTTTTGTTTGATTGCTAAGCGTCTTTATACTAATATTACTCAACTTCATTTGGACTGTGAAATAGGACAGAAAATTCATCGCATGATTTTGCCCTTCCTTGAGTTTAAGGAGGATGAAATTGATGCTGAGGCGTATAATTGTGAAAGTGTTATTTCATCTGAGGATGTTAATCCGACATATATGTATGGTCTAGACAAAATCGAATCTTTCATAAAGTCCAAGGACCATAAGGACATGCTAAAAAACCTTTTGGATGAAAATGATAAACTGAAACTAAGGACCGAAACCATACAAAATTTTGACTCATTGAGTACCAACTTGAGCTCTGAAAATAAAATTGATGTTGAAAATGCATCTGAGCTCAATGATGACGATGATATGAGTGAAATTTCTGTAGAGGGCGTAGTTGACTGTTCTGAATTTGTCAAGAGCGAACCCAAAAACCACAAGAATCTTATTTCAGAAAATTCTGTGGAGTTTGCTCGTTTGTCCCAACAAAAGTCCCCGATCCTTGAAGAAAAGGTTGTTGTATACCAAAAGGTTAGAACCACTCCAAATCAGGTGTATATGGTCACAGGTGTAACCGAACATCAGACAGCTGAACTCACAGCCATTGTAAACGAAGATAATGCGGATGGCTGCAATGAGTTCTTCTGGTCAGCTTCTATCGACAATGCGGACGAAACGGTTGGTCTGTCAGAAAGGACATCATGGAAAACCAAAGGCAGATATGTGCCAGAACCTTTGAACAAGCCTGATAGCTTCGACGTGCCAAGTACTAGTGGTACAAAAGATGTTCCTGAAGAAAAATGAATTCTGCAAAAGAAGTCACTCCTTTGAGCGAAACATCATTAGTTCAGAGTGAACCAACTGACGGAAAACAAAAACCAAAAGCGAATATCCATCATGAGCCGAAGCAGGTGAGAAATCAAAAACAGCAAAGGAATCAGAGATACAAGAAGAATCTCTCTGAAAGAAAACAGTTTTGGCAATCTCAAAATGCCTATTTCTCATATCGTGACAGAAATTTAAAGTCAGAGAAACGTACTATTAGATCACAAGAAAACAATATCAACCGAAAGCAGAGGTTCGGTTCAGAGTACAATATCAACCGAAAGCAGAGGTTCGGTTTAGAGAACAATAACAACTGAAAGAAGAGGTTCGGTTCAGAGAACACTATCTACCGAAAGCAAAGATTCGGTTTAGAGAGCAAAAGCGACCAAAATTCTTGGTTTGGTCCCACTGATGATCAAAAACAAAAGGGTCACCTAGAATCTCCAGTGAAGAAATCATCTCAGTCTAAATTCTCTCATTCTAACTCTTCTAAATCCTCTCAACCACATTCTAAATTCTATTCTGTTCAATCTCAAAAACCTAAATCATCAACAGATCAGAAAGGAAAATTGAAGGTTTCGTCAGTTAAACCAGAGTCCAAACCAAAAGCAACAAATCCCAATAAAATTAAGGTTTTCACCATCAAAAAGAAAGATGAAACAACACTAATAAAAAGAACATATCTTGTTGACATCTCTCTTACTATTCCTGTTCCTGTGAAAGGCTCACGTGGACCCAAGAAACTTTGGGTTCCTAAATCTGCTTAATTTTTGCAGGTTATCAGTGACGAGCAGTTTGACGAAGAATGGTACATTGACAGTGGCTGCTCGCGTCACATGACAGGAAGGAAGGAAGAGCTAAGGGAATTTAGGTCTCTTTCAAACGGTGGAAATGTCAAGTTCGGAAACAACTCCTTCGGCACCATAAAAGGCTATGGAATGATTACAAACGGTGATTTCACGATTAGGAAGGTTGCATACGTAAAAGGACGACAACATAACCTCATCAGTGTATCTCAGCTTGTTGGAGGTACCGGTCTCAAGGTTTCATTCGACGATGAGGGTTCAGAAATAATTGAGAAGAAGACGAAAATAGTTATTCTCAAGTCGGAGCGCAAAGGTGAGATGTTTCCCCTAAACCTCAAACCCATCAAAGGGAATCCAGCCATCTGCCTGTTATCCAAAGCACAATCTGACGAAAGCTGGCTGTGGCACCGAAGGCTCTCACATCTCAACTTTAAGGATATCAACAAACTTGTCACTGGAGGTCATGTTCGAGGTCTTCCATTGCTCATGTACGATAGAGAACATTTGTGTGCTGCATGTGAAATGGGGAAGCAGACTCGTCAAAGTCATCCATCAATAATAAACACTAAAATTGTTGAACCACTAGAGTTACTTCATATTGATTTGTATGGTCCATCATCTATCGAAAGCATCGGCGGTAGCAAGTACATTCTTGTTATTGTTGATGACTTTTCGCGTTTTACATGGGTGTTCTTTCTGAAGCTTAAATCTGAAGTGACTCACAAGCTAAAGATGTTCATCAAGAAGGTTGAAGTACAGCTGAAGAAAGTCGTTCGCAACATCAGGAGCGACAATGGGCTGGAGTTCAAAAATAAAGAATTCGAAGAATTCTTGGCAGAAAAAGGAATTAGTCACAACTTCTCAGCTCCCTATACACCTCAACAAAACGGAATTGTCGAAAGACGAAACCGATCTTTGTGTGAAGCGGCCCGGACCATGCTATGTTTTGCTTCTTTACCTTTATATTTTTGGGCTGATGCTATCTCTGCAGCTTGTTTTACACAGAATAGGTCATATCTCAATAAGCGATTCACTCTCACTCCTTATGAGATTATCAACAACAGGAAGCCAAATGTCAAGTTTTTCCATGTGTTCGGTTCACGGTGATTCATCTTCAATTCTAAAGAACACCGCAACAAGTTTGATGTCAAAGCCGATGAAGGGATTTTTCTGGGCTATTCTCTCACTTCTAAAGTGTACAGGGTTTTAAACAAACGCTCGAGGAAAATAGAAGAAACTTATTATGTGACTTTTGATGATAGCTATGTCAAAAAGCTAAAGGCCAACGAAGACACAGCTGGAGAAATCTTTCCTCAAACAGGTCAAGTCACAGCCTCGATTGCAAACCTCTTTGAGAAGTTCGTCGAGTTATTTGATGAACCAGAGAAGGCCATTCTCTAGGAAGCCAGCGCAGCAGACAACAGGGTAGATCATCTGAAGCAACTTGTCGAAGATGCTACAAAGCGAATGAATGAAGGAGTATCCAGTTCCAACGAATCTCCACAGCACAATGCTTCAGTCGAGGGGGAGGATCCATCTTCGTCATCACAGCCGAGCTCACATGTTGAGGGGGAGAACAGTTCTCAAGCTACTCCCGAATGCACTTGACCAACCGAAAGTGCCACACCAACCGAAAGTGCCTCACCACCTGAAGGTGCATCAACACCCAAAAGCTCAGCACCACCAGAAACCTCTGTAGCTTAAAATACTCAAGAAATACCTGAAAGCTTATCTGTCGAGGGGGAGAATGCCGATATGCTTTATGACGATGAAAGTCAATCCGAACTAGAAGAGATGGTAAACGCTGAATTGGATCCATCCTATGATCCAAATTACCCTCCTCTCGTCAAATGGACCAGAGATCATCCTGTCTCTCAGGTTGTTGGTAATGTTTCTGAAAAAGTTCTGACCCGATCTCAACTCAAGGCAAAACAAACTTCATTATTTTCAAAAGTAGAATTCTGTATGTTTAACTCCTTTGTATCAAAAGTTGAACCAAAGACAGTTAACACTGCTCTTGATCATTCCGATTGGGTTCAAGCTATGCAAGACGAACTGAATGAGTTCGAAAGGAACAAAGTTTGGCGCCTCATTCCAACTCCTCAAAATGCCTCAGTTGTTGGTCTCAAATGGGTATTCAGAAACAAAATGGACAAGGAAGGGAACGTGATACGAAACAAAGCACGTCTGGTAGTGAAAGTATACTGTCAGGAGGAAGGAATTGACTATGAAGAAACTTTCGCTCCCGTAGCTAGGCTGTAATCCGTTAGAATATTTCTTGCCTGTGCTGCACACAAAAACTTTGAAGTCTACCAAATGGATGTCAAGTGTGCATTTCTCAATGGAGAACTTGAAGAAACAGTGTACGTGGAGCAATCTCCTGGATTCGTAAATGAAAGGTACCCTAATCATTGTTATATTTTGGACAAAGCCGTATATGAATTGAAACAAGCTCCGAGAGCCTGGTATGAAACGCTAACAAAGTTTTTAAAGATGTCCAAATTGAAACAAGGTTCGGTTGACCCAACCTTCTTTCGTAAGAAGGAAGGTAACCACCTTATGATTGTTCAAATTTACGTCCATGATATCATCTTTGGCTTAACGAATCCTAGCTTAACGGCTGAATTCAGAAAGATGATGGAGACTAAATTTGAAATGAGCTCAATGGGTCCTATTAACTTTTTCCTTGGTTTAAATATTAGACAGGGACCCGAAGGCATCTTTATTAATCAGGAAGCTTAAACAAAGACTCTCCTGGCAAAATTTGGCATGATGGGAGATTCAAAGGTTAAAGTTCCAATGGCGTTCGGCACCAAGCTCACTCCATCCTTGGATAAGCCAGTAGTTGATATTACGCTATATCGCCGGATGATTGGTTCTCTGATGTATCTTACTGCTAGCAGGCCTGATATAATGTTCTCTGTATGCTACTGTGCTAGATTTCAGGCGAATCCATGTGAACCTCATATGCTTGCAGTGAAGAACATTCTTCGTTATCTCAAGCGAACTACCTCTTTAGGTCTATGGTATCCTTCCAACTCGGGCTTCTTCGTTCAAGCCTACTCAGATGCAGACCTTGTAGGTTGTGGACTAGACAGGAAAAGCACCATCGGAGGTTGCCAATTCCTCGATGGGAAGTTGGTTAGCTGGCAATCAAAGAAACAAACTTGTGTGTCTTTGTGTACAGATGAAGCAGAATACATTGCAGTTGCCTCCTGCACTTCTCAAGTGATTTGAATCCAAAGTCAACTCCGGGACTATGGACTCAATATGAAAAAGATCCCACTATATCGTGACTCTGAAAGTGCAATTAGGATCTGTCATAACCCAATACAATACTCCAAGACCAAGCACATAACACTGAGGTATCACTTCATTAAAGATCATGTGGAAGATGGGAACGTTGAAATTCATTTTGTTAGAACCACTGATCAACTGGCTGACGTCTTCACCAAAGCCCTTCCTGAAGCGTCGTTCAACAAAATTCTACAAGGGCTAAGCATGATGGAATCAGAGTGAGTACCACAAATCACCTCTTAAACTCAAAAGTAAGAAGCGAAATAGACCGAACGTTCGGGTTCGGGTCTTGTACTCATGTACCGAAATGAACCGAATGCTCGGGTTCGGTTGGATAATCTGATCTTCACTCATCAATCAAAGGTGGTTTTTCTTGGTTGTAAATTTCATGTATAATTGTTCCAAATTCATTTATCTTATTGTCAAAAGTATTCCCTTTTTGAAAATCTATTTTCTTTAGTAACCGAAATAGACCGAACGTTCGGGTTCGGTTCATCAATTTTTCTCACCCGAAATAGACCGAACACTCGGGTTCGGTTCCAAAGTTTTTCACAACCGAAATAGACCGAACGCTCGAGTTCGGTTTCTCAAATTCTCACAACTGAAATAGACCGAAAGCTCGGGTTCGGTTCCAAAGTTTTTTTTTTTTTTTTTTTTTTAACTTTTTATTTTCTTTCTCAGTCTTATTTTTATTTATTTATTTATTTATTTTATTTATTTATTTATTTTTTCTTTCACTATTATTTATCAAAAATTCCAAAAATATTTTTCTTAATATATCATTTCAAAAACTCCAAAAATATTTTGTTCTTTATTTCTTTTTGGCTTTAATTTTTTTTTGTGTGTTTGTTTATGGGGAAATTGTTGAATTAGTTAAGTGTCCCTAGAAGCATGCTGATGTATGTGTCCAAAGCCTCATTTGATTCTGAATAATAGCCTTAATGACTTGGTATACACAAACCTTGTCTTCCCAATTAGGCTATCACATTTATTCTAATCGTGAGCTACCTAACTCGTTTGTCACAAGAGATAAGAGTTTTCTGCTTAGTCCTATCTTTCACAGCAGA
Organism: Lactuca serriola; assembly: GCF_051521515.1. Lineage (NCBI taxonomy): Eukaryota > Viridiplantae > Streptophyta > Magnoliopsida > Asterales > Asteraceae > Lactuca > Lactuca serriola. The sequence continues at coordinate 217,434,385 of NC_136408.1, forward strand.
GGTACTTTGCTTTCTTACACCATCTACATTACATTTCTCCATCCCACTCAGTTCACAAACGTAACCCTTGAGACTCTCAGAAATTACCACTGAGGTTTATGGTTACCCAATAACTGCGTTCATGATCTTAGTTTCGTGCCACTACGAGCTGTGTGAAACCCAAAACTCAATACCCAATCTGAATTGACGGTGAACAATTAATTTGCTCTAGTTTTCACTAATGAATTGACGGACGTATCTTCATGAAATCTCAAACTTTTCTTTTTGTGTGATTCCTATGAAATTGTTAAAAACCATAACATTTCTTCCCTTGGGATCCAGTTTTTAATTTTTGTTGAGATTTTATATTTCCTAGCCAATTTAAAATTATTACCAACCTACTTGTTCAATAGACTACACCGGTCTCACAAGTACTTTGTTCACTTTCTATCTTATTTCAAGATTAGGACTGTTGAATCAAAGTGAAAGCCACCCTAAGAAGCCTAATTAAAAGAAGCCTTTCAACTCTTCTTAATAAGTGTTTGATCGTTATTCCAACGTGAAACCAAACAAACACTTTAAGGTCTCTCTTGACTTTGAAGAAAGAGATTCGTGCCCGGGATCACTTGTTTCGTGTCTTTATTGACGTCACAATTTTTCCTAAAAAGTATTGCTTTATTTCTTTTCATTTACACCCTTAGCACGAAAATCTTTGATTTTCCAAAATTCAGGTTCTATTTACAGGCATTTTCATTGGATTGGTGGTTGATTATAAGTTGTGGTTAATTTTAATCCACGTGGGAGCATTGTTCAAAAGGTACCGTTACAATTTAAAAGGATAAGATGATAACATGCTGACTCAGGCGGGAGTCTAATCGATTTGATTTCAAACGGCGCTAAAAGGGAACGCGTGCGAATTGGAAACGTCTTATCTCCAACCGGCGTCGCAGAAGCGCGTGTGAATTTGAAACGGTTTATATTCAAACGACGATTGATGGGAGGCGTGTTGTTAGGGGTCTGACACTCTCTCTCATGCGTGATCATCGGCAACCCCAACTGTCACGCATCAGTCAACTCCGAAAAACCCTTCCATTCTCAATCGAAGATTTGGGAAGATCTTTCTCTCTCCTTAAACCCCAGTATAAAAGGCAACACAATCCTTCATTTACCTCTTTACCGCCATCAAAATTCCCAGCGAGCCAAAATTCCTTGATTCTTCCTTTATCATCTTCTTCTTCACTCTCTTCAAACAATGGCAGATTCATCTTCTGTTCATGCAACATCCCATATACTTCCCATTCGACCTCAACAAAGCCTCATCATTGATTTAACTCCTCAGTCTTACGATGCATTCATGTTCCCCATAATCGAGTGCTTGCGGTTTTCTCCGATCGCTCCTGCACTTTCAAGGGCTGAATCAGTTCCTATGGAGTTCTTGTCGCAAATCTTTGCGACTGCTGACTATGACAAAGCGGTTGACAGAATCTTCTTTGACGTTTTTCAACACAAAGTATCAATTTCCAAGCAACGATTTTGCTCCCTGTTAGGGTTTGAAGCTGACTCTACGAGGGTTAATCCTGAGACGATTCCAATGGGGCACCTGTTCAATATGTTTTACAACATGGGTTATACGGAGGTGCTTGCTTCAGTCGCGAAATTCAAGAAGTCGTGCCTGCCTTCACAGTGGAACAGGATGTTCACTGTTTTATTCAAAGGCCTTTCTGAAGGGAGTGTTGGCTCTGATGGTGCCAGTCGACTATTTCTTTCAATCATGTATGGTATCTACAATGGCATCATTGTAGATTATGGGTCCGTTCTATGGCAACAACTCATCCAGAGTCTCTCCTCTTCTTCAAGGCATTCAGAGGTATCTTATGCTAGGTTCTGGACCTTGATCACGAAATGGGTGATGGACAAGTACCACGTCCCCATTGTCGCCGGTGCTCTGATGTATTCGATTGGTACATTTCATACCACGAAGATCATTGTCTTAGATGCTTCCAAGTTTCCATTCAACGGTTCCATTCCGGAGTCTATGTATGGTGACGTTCTAGCTGACAGTCGGATTATCAGAACTTACAAAGAATTTAAGCGTTTTGGTCCGCGGGATCTCACTCCAGAAATGTTGAAGTCTATTCATGACGCTGACAAGCCTGCTGCAAGAGGCAAGAAGGCTGATAAAGGGAAACAGGTGGCGAAAGGAGCTAAAGGCCCGTCTCCTAAGAAGAGGAAACCCACAAAGGCTGCTCAGTCTCCGCAGCAAAAGAGGCGAAAAACCCAACCCAGGAGAAAGCTGATTATCGCTTCCTCCTCAAGCGAGTCTGAGGGTGAGAGTTCGGATTCTGACGACTCTCCACGAGGCAACACTCCACCTAGATCTCCTACCCCTGAAATTCAAATCCCTCCTTCTCCAATTCCCTCTCCTCCTAAAACTATTCCTACTTCCATTCCCACCATAAACCCCTTTACACACATTCCAAACACTTCAATCCCAATGCCACCACCAATATTCACCGATGCAACAACAACATCCACTACAGATGTTAGAGCCAACGTATCTGATATGGGGGTTCATACTGATACAACTGAACCTACACCAGCACCCGAAACCACAAACACAACCGAAACCCCAAAAGCACCCGAACCTACCCCCACACCTACACCCGAAACAACCTAACCCGAACCTACCCATAAAACTATACCACCAGCTTCTCCACCACCACCATCTCCCGGTCACGCCTCCGAGGGAGACGACACGTTCCTTGGCGGGGAAAATATGTCGTTTGACTCGGTCTACTATAGTCCGTTTCAAGTACAAAGCGATGATGATGATGACGCTCCGGTAACAAAGAAACATCTCAAGGAGCTCCATGACAAGGTCGACTTGCTCATTGCCTCTTCTTCCACGTCTCAATCATCACTTTCTGAAGCTGCAGTTCAGAAGATTGTTGATGCTTTCTCAAAGGCTCAGCAAGATTCTCTCGCTTCTGCAACCTCCGCCATTGATGCCTCCACAAAAGCCTGTCAGGCTGCGACCGAAAAAGTCGATAAACTATTTTCTGATGCCTCTGCCCTGTTAAAGTCTTTACAGGAGAGTGAAAATGCCGCTAAGACTACGTTGGAACCGATTGTTCAACAGTTGGCCACATCTGTCTACACTGAGTTGAAGTCCTTCGCTTAATTTCGTCAAACGCTCTCAGACGACAACTCAGCAATTCGTGCTACTATTGACGAGCGTCTCTCAAAGCTCCAAGAAGATTTGGCTGCTGAGAACTCGTTGATGGATGTTTTAGCCAGGAAGACCACCGCTCTGAAGGTCAAGAGTGTTCAACTCTCCAACTCTCAACAGGAGGTTGATTCTCTTCGGTCCGAAAGGGAGGTGATTAAATCGTGTGTTTCGGATGTCCACTCTGCCATATCCAACATCCTTGAAGCACATGATCCCATCCTAAACTACATTGTGAGGCGAGACCTTGTAGAGAAGCTCGGTCCTGCCCTTGCCCTGCTCAGCAAAATTGAAGGGCTTCTTGATTTCGTGTCCATTCCGAAACAAGGGGGAGAAAGGAGTCCATGTCTCAACCACCTCCATCCTCAAAGGCAACTCACACTACCGAACCTCCTCCAGTAGGCCAAGCCTCCGGTTCTAGTGTGAAAGATAAAGGCAAGAAGATTGCTGAGGAAGATGAAGATGAAGACAAAGAGACTATCGATGATCTTTTAAAGCGAAAACGTCGAGTTGATGATGCCGATATCAGTGCTCGTGTGGCTAAAGAAGCTGAAGAAGCAGAAAGAAAACAGAAGGAAGCCCACGACCTTCTTGAGAGTAGGTTAACTCTTTTTCCTGTCTGGACTCTCGAGAGGATGATAAAGGGAGCCATCGACACTCCGAGCATCTTGTGGCTGGAACCTGTTATTTCACTTGACTGTTCCAACACTGTCTATTCTCAATTCGACATGCCACTGACCCGAAAGGCGTTCATCTTTCACGCCTTCGCCAATGTTTCAGAGTTCCCTCATCCTCAACCACATGTTGATCGGGACTTGATTAATTTCTATCTGAAGGCTGCTCATCCTCCATATCAGACTTGGAGTGCACTGAGGGGAACTTAATCAACGTTCGGGTCTTGAAGCCGTACACTGAAGGGAACTTAATCAACGTTCGGTTCAAGGTGCTTCGGGGGTCTGCCAAAACCGAACATGCCATTTCTTTAGCAGATCTTCCAAACCTTAATCCCCATGATTGGATAATCTTGCACAACATCCTTCTGACCAACGAAGCTGAATACGGTCCGATTATTGACCATTTCAAAAGGATGCTCGTGTGCTACATCATGGAAGTTGCATTGATGGATCAGGAGATAGCAAGCGTCTTCAAGAAGAAACCAACAATATCTCCTGTTGGCTCGGCCAGTGATCTGAACATAATGCAGATGGGCAAAATTGACCCGAGGCGGAATTTAGTCATGTTCACCAGGAACGAAGGACATAAATGTCTTTTCTCCTTGGCTGATAAACATCTGTATACCACTGCTTGCCTAGAGCATGTGTTGGGGATCATCCACAGATGCAAGTAAAACACAACGGATGATATCAAGTACTTCGACGACATGATACATTGGTACATTTGGTTCAGACAGACGATCCTTGCGCTAATCTCTCGTTTGTTTGATACCACGAAGAAAGTTCCTGCTACTGGCCCAAGCAAGAAGAAGAAGTAGTCTCGCTCCAATTTGACGCAAAGGGGGAGATTGTTGGGTCGTGTTTTGTTATGTATTGCGTCGATTAGGCTCACTAGTTAGTCCAGTTTTGTAACTCCGGTTTGGGCCTGTCCAACCGTGAGCTTGATAGGGTTTATTATAAATATAGGTGCTTGCATGCATCTTAGAAAAATGACTGAAACGATAGTAACAAAAGAATAGATCGATCAGAGTAGTTTCTTTATCGTTCTGTAACCCTAAGTCCTCTACAGCGGAAGTTCTTAGTCGAGCTCTGCTGAGGATTGTTTGAATCAATCATTCGACATATTGTGATTCAACTTTGTCTTGTTTATTGTTTATGTTCTTCGTACTCCCTGTTACAAAGATCTAATCGATCTTCAAGTTTATTTATTAACTTATCATTGCCAAATCTCACAATTCGAATTATGGAAAGGGATACCGTTATCATAATCGAATTCGAGAATACAATTTTCACAATCACTATCTTCTTAAAATCTCTCTTAGTGAAAGCATTTCCTCACAGTCAATTTTCATGAAGGAGGGAATCTTATGACAGTTAGATTTTAATTGTGTATGTGTTCCTATCCATGCGAATTTGTCAAAACCAAAGTTTGCAACAAATCCAAACTCATATGGACCGAACTTTCTCAATCTTGATTTCTTGCCTTATGGTAACACGAGTGCCCACCATGTCTTCCAAGTAGTTAAGCAGCTCACCCTTACTTTTCATTGATCAAGGTGCTTGCCTTTTATGCGTTCAATTGAGAACTCATAGAACTCACATGCATAATTAACTCAATTGGAACGGCACAGAAACAAGATAGTGTCAACATGATAGGTTGTAAATCTCAAGTCGTGTGCTAGTGATGATCGATAAGGTTTATTCTTGATTTGTTCTTGAACCTTTCAAGACCATTGAGACTCCCACTGACTCCTTGACATATAAGATTCTCTTGTCAATAAACATTTCTTATCAAGACAAAACACTTCACAAAATTGGTCCTAGTTGGTCTTTGTCTTATCCAAGACATCACAACTTTCCAATTTTAAATGTGCAAGAATAAGAAAACCTTTTCAAATTCCACATTTTATGAATGTTATAAACCTTCTTGAGGACTTGTCATTCAATTCACAATCTTAACCCTAAGACTTGATGTTGAAACGAAGTAGGATTGACTTCTTGATTTAACCATTTCTTCAATTCTTGATTCCTCTTCTCAGACATACAATTTCACTAAGACTCACTTAGAGGATCAATTGAGATATGGTTCTTAATCATTAAGACATATCATAAAACATAATAAAAGGTACTCTCCCTTCTTCTTAGAATAGAGAAACTTTTATCTTTCTGCCTACTTGATTCTTCTTTATTCGTTCTACTATTTATTGAAACTCTTTCAATCAACTGAGAATTACATTTAATCTCATAAGTATAATCATATTTACTTAACCTTAGTAAATCATGATGAATATCTTTGTTACTCTTGTGGAGGACTTGATCAACACACAACCTTGTGGACTTGATCTCCTATTCCTTCATTTGACACTATGTCAATGAATTAGTCTAATTTCCAAATATGAAATTTCTTATTCATCATGCAACCAAGTTGTATGATTCCAAGTTTCTGTCCAATTGAAACTTGGGCGATGAGAAACTTTCTTAATTTGGTATATTCTTGACCTTTCCACAAATAACATAATTAAGAATCAAATCCATTGTTGCTAATAATAGAAACTTACAAACATCAATTTTTCATACATGCCATTGCAAGGATAAATAAATAATATAAAATCAAAATTTATTTTATTGCGGAAAAATTTGTCCTTACAATGCAATTCAACTGAAAAACTATGTTGTTACATATTCCTAAGCAATCTATTCTAACTCCAAGTAGTAGCTTAAGAATCTAATCTTCAAGCAATGCGATCGAAATCCATTTCTTCACGATTAGATTCAGCTCTCTTCTTCCTTTAAGCTTCCTTTCTTTTCTTCGATCCTACAAAACATCAAAATGTAGTCTTATCACATCATGTATCAAGAATCTAGAATAGGAACTTAAAAGAGTTAGTTAATGGATTTTACCTAAAGTAGAGCCATACGTTTTGACTCTCCCATCTCTTAGATCTCTTAGGTAAATAGGGCAGCTTCGTCTCCAATGCCCCTTCTCTTGGCAATAGAAGCAAATGGACTCTTTTGGAATGACACAAGGAACTATCTCAGAGTCTACCTTTTCTGGATCTCCAATGCCACCATTTTCAATATCCATTGAAGTTTGGGAGTTTGATTTACCAGACAAATTTGCTTGACCAACTCGCCAAATCATTGTTGATTCAGCAGCTACAAGCAAACAAGTCAAATCAATGAGGGTCACATCATGATCCATTATATAGTACTTTCTAAAGAACTCACTATATGATTCAGGAAGTGACTGAAGAACCTACTCAACAACCAACTTACTTGAAATCTCGACACCCAACATCCTTACCCTATCAATGTGTGACTTTATCTCTAAGACGTGTACACACACAGGCTTTCCATGTTTACTTGCCAAAAGGGATTGAGTAAGCTTGAACTTTTCAAGCCTTTGAACTTGTGGGTTAGGGAGAGTAATTGGAGGAGGTGGTGGAAGTGAAGCATGATCTCTTGTTCCTCGATCGAATCGTGGAATATCATCTTCATGTGGAAAGCTTGTTCCACGGGATTTGGGAAGACCATAGTTGTCGTACTTTGACATCTATAAAACGGGAGAAAATTCAAGTTAAGTTGATTAGAATCCTCGATGTGACACCCAAATGAAACATCGAGGCTAGGATCCAACATAATGCTCTACAACCTAGAAGAGGGATGTCATAATCCAGTTGTAGAATATTTGAAGGAAGGCAAATAACGATTTACCAAGTTCCACCATGAAAAACGAAAAAGAAATTTAAGTTTTAAATCTATTGAAAATTCCTAGATCTTTTGAGATTCATTGAACATTTCAATGACATGTTTAAATCTCGACATGCCCCTCGATTTGTGACTGTGATGCCGAGGATCACAAAACAGGGTGTGAATAACCATGCAAACTCACATGGTGCCCCCAAATGTTACAGTCACGCTCCACCGAACTATGACAAACAATGAGTCACCCTTTGCTACCTTTGCTTAGAACCTTTTAGTGTGACGGTTAACCACACACGGTCCACTAATGTCTTTGCAAGGGCATAAAGTGTAATTTCATGGAATTGCATCAATTCACTTTTGCCTAAAGTAACTAAGATTGGGAATTTTGTAAAAACATTTAGTTATTCTTGTACTTCATTATACTTATAATGGAAGGTTTATGTCCTATCCTACCCATTCGGCTAACGACCTTCCACTAATCAAGAGTGCAGTGGGTAAGAGTGGATACCCATTCTATCGTCATTTTGTAGGCAATTTCCTTAAACACCCCTTATAGATTAGGTTCGTTAATGAGGCCTACTAACGGTAAGACTGACTGTTTACTTATACATATATAATACTAGACTTTTAATGTTATATATAGTATAGGGTGTATTTTACACTTTTAAAATACTAGGTTGTCTAATTTAATAAATTTTACTTTTAATTTAACTAAATGTAAACCAAAACTTTATGGGTTTATTAAATCTCCTTTAATTATACACTTTAATTAATTAATAAAACCATAAGCGTGTGATTTGAACTTTTCAAAACAATACTAGGGTTTTAGAATTTAACATTTCTAAATTAAACTTTTAACTAACTTTTAACTTCCAAAACTTGAGGGCATGTTTTGAAGCATTTCAAAACATTAGGGTTTAACTTATTTAAATTTCAAAAACAAAACTTTTAAGTAAAAATTTAAACTATAAAACCTAAAGGGATTAATTTGAAACTTTTCCAAACTTTGTCAAGTATATTCTAGATCACAAAATTCAAATAAGGCAATTAACAATTAATTGGTGGTTATCTAATTTGACATAGTCCAAATTCTCGCAAGATAATTCACCAAATAATCCAAATAATTAAATCTAATCATATAAGGAAATAATTATTTAACTAATATGAAGTTATCTTTAATTTTGGAAAAGATAATCACCCAATATGATAAAAATCGGATTTATATCAATAAAAAACGTTTTAGTAACTATCCCACATCCAAAAGAGCACAAAATCGCGATTTTCCCTCTTTCTAACCAGCTAACTCGCCGAGTCACGCATGGACTCGACGAGTTCACTATGGACTCGGCGAGTTCACTATGGACTCAGCGAGTTCATCTATGGACTCAGCGAGTTCAGCCCCCAAAAACCCTAAATTTCAATCTTTAAGCAAGGATAATTCACAATAGCATCAAATACATCAAATAGACAACCATGGTTCTGATACCACTGATGGGTTATGAGCAAAACATCATTCCCATGGTGTACATGCAAACCCTAATATCTTTTGGATCTAGTTTGTCTAATGAACATGCAATTGATTATCCAAAGCTATAAACCCTAGATCTAGCATACAATTAATCATATTAACATAAGAATGGGGTTTAGATCTTACCTTTATTGTTATGTAGCAATAACAATCTCAAATCCTCCTTGTAATGGCTTTAGAAAGAAAAGAGTCACAAGTGTCACTTCTCTAATGGCTCATAAACAACAAGAGCAAGAGGATGAATAATGATAAGAGAGGAGGCACCCAAAAACGTGTAGAAACCCTAAGGAATTGGTTGGCCACGTTTTTGGTGCCCTAGGGGTCCTTAAATAGTGAGGCTATTAGGGTTATCTAACAAGGAAACCCTAATTTGACTGCTTAGGCCCTAAGCCACCCACGGACTCCCTCCGTAGAAGTCTGGGACGATTTCTAATGGGTTTCGCCATAGAATGTGTCCACTCCATCCTCTATGGAGTCCATTAGCTCAATATTCAACTATCACACAATTGACAGTTCTAGTCCCGATTATTTAATTAATCTCTTTTAGCCTCAAAATTAATTCTTATTAATTATTGATTAATATTAATTAAACAATATGATTTCTCCTTTAATATATTATTCTCATAATATATTAATAAATCCTAATTACTCCTCTCTCTCCATAATTCATCCTATCAAGTTGCTTTGATGAAGGCAACCCAAAAGGACCATGCACCATCGGGTCAAGTACATACCAAAATAGTTATCGACTTAGACACTAATCCAACATTTACTATCTCTAAGATCTCTCAGGAAGTCAGACAACTTCGTTTCCACTACCCCTTCAACCGCCAATAGAGACATATGGACTATTTAGGAGTGACACGTGAAACTATCTCATAATTGGCCTTTCTCTTACGGTTAAACTTTTTGACATTGGCTGATTTCTCTTCCAAAGGAGTAGAAACCATTTCTAGACTATTATTGTTGCCATCACGAACATCCATGAAACATTGGGAAACATATCCTCCAAACAGATTTTCTTGACCAGTGTCCCAAAGCATTGGTACTTCAACAGCAAATAGCAAATTTGCTAGATTGATTAAGGTCACATCGTGATCATTCATGTAGTGGTCCATAAGGAACTGACCATATGACTCAGCAAGCGATCGAAGAAGCAAGTCAATAACTAGTTTCCTTGGTAAAACGAAACCCAACATTCCTATTCTGTCAATGTCCGACTTCATCTTCAGGACATGTGCACACATAAAATTTCCATATTGTGGTTTGCATGCCAATAGGGCTCGTGTGATCGTGAACTTTTCAAGTCGACGAAAACGTGGGTGAGGGAGAATCATGGAGGAGGCAGAGGAAGAAAAGTATGATTTCCAGTTCCACCAATGCACGAAGAAGGGAATGTTATTTCACCTCGATCGACATGTGAAAGATCATCTTCAAAAGGAAAGCTTTTTCCAAATGGATGAGGAAGACCATAGTTTTCTGAACTCAACATACATAAAGGGAGAAAATTCAAGTTAGTTGATTTAAATCCATAATATAACACCCAAATGAAATGTTAAGTCTAGGACCCAACACAATTGCACAAATATTCGCAGGTAGGTAAATGATAATTTACCAATTCCACAAAAGAAAAAAACAAAATTTTAACTGAATTAGGTTTTAGATGAAATTCCTAGATCTTTTGAGAATCATTAAACTTTTCAATGGCATGTTTAATCTCGATTATGCTCTCACTTTGTGATTAGGATGCTGAGGATCACAAACGATATGTGAATAACCATGCAAATTAGCCTTGTACTCTCGATATCATTAATCACCTAATCAATGTGCCATTTAACCACACACGCTTCATTGATCAATGACAATTTACAAGAAACTCATTGCCAACAATGTTAGTCCCATATTAGTTTGCCAATTAATGACACACGCTCCAGTAACGACCGATAAGGTGCAATGTGCAATTTCATGGGTTAGCATCATATTCAAAGTTTTCCTAAAGTAACTAAGATTGGGAATGTTATAAAAGTGTTTAGTTACTTTTTTAATTCATTATACTTCTAATGATAACTGAGTTTCATATCAAACCCGTTCAGCTAACGACCCTCCACTAGTCAAGAGCATGGTGGGTGAGAATAGATTCCCAATGGCGGTCATTTTATAGGTTGCTTCTTTATACACCCCTTATAGGCCAGCTTCATGAATGAGACCTATTAACAGTAAGACTGACTTTTCTTATACATATATAATATATTAGAATTTTAATTTTATATAGTATAATAGTGTATTTTTAAACTTTTAAAATACTAATTGGTTTAATCCTTTATCAAATTAAACTTTTAATTTAGTTAAATTTAAAACATATATGGATTTATTAATTGTCCTTTAATTAATCATTTGGTTAAATAATTAATAAAATCCATAAAGATATCTACTAGGTTTTCGCATTTAAATTTCCAAAAATAAACTTTTAATTTCAAATTTAAATTATAAAACCAAAAGGGTGTATTTTAAATCTTTTCAAAATACTAGGTTAAATTTTAAATCACAATAATCTTATCATTATCCAAATCCAACCAAATCCTTAAATTTTGATGTGGATATCATATTACCTTTCAGAAAATTCAGTTTTAGGCAATAAAAACGAATTATGGTAATTATCCTAATCAAAACAAGATATAAAAATCGAAAAATCAGGGAACTGACGAGTCAACTCGTCGATTTAGACAATGAACTCGTCGAGTTCATACATGAACTCATCGAGTTTGAAGATCAGACGGCAAAAAAAGAACAATCTTTTCTTCTTTGGACAGTTCACTATTACATCAATTCAATTTAAAAACATCGTAGGCTCTAATACCACTGTTGGGTTATGAGCATATCTACAGTCCAATGTACTCATGCAACCCTAATTGCTTTGGATCTATGTTTATCACTAATTGAACTCGTCTAGCATACAATTTCGAGACTCAAAAAGAAATTAGGGTTAAAAGATTACCTTACTTGTTATGTAGTAATAACAAGAACAATCTTGACGATCCTTGACTCTTGAAAGCTTAGTGCCCCAAATGTTGCACCTCTAACGCTTTACAAACAACCAATGCAACAATATGAGAGGAGATACAACAATTTCAGCTAGGTTTATGTATCATATTCATAGGGCCGAAATACTAATGACCTGGAGGGTTTATATATGGCTAAGTGTTGCTAGGGTTTCTGGAGGAAACCCTAATTTCCTGCTTAAGGCTTAAGCAGCCCATGAACCTCTTACCAATAGGCCTTGGACGAAATCCATAGGGCATCCCTATATGATTTTTTCCACTCCTAACTGAGGAGTCTAGTAGCCTAGTTTCACAACTATCAATGGTTTTCAAAACAACCCCCTCCATTATTAATCAATTCCTTTAATGCCAAAATTTAATATCAAATTAAGTTCTAATTAATTACTAATTAATAATATGGTTTCGAAATTATATGTTAATCTTTTAATATATTAATAAAATCATTTGAGTACCAATTTCTTATTTCAAATAATAAATTCTACTCTCTCTCTGCTAGTCATTGTGTTAAGTTGCATGAGTGAAGGCAACCTAAAAGGACTATGCTACTATCAAGTCAAGCACATACCAATTATAGTTATGGGCTTAGAAACCTAATTCAACAGTCTCCCACTTGGATAAGTCTAATAACTATGATTTCAAGTATCACATCAAAATTTGACCAGCAATCGTAGCTTTCAAAATCCGTAGTTGAACTCTGATCTAATCAATGACACGTCCTTTAGATAAGTGATCAAATATCCCTCCATTCTACAACATATCGTATGGATATGAGACATGGATTATAATCAATCTATCTATCCAAGAGTTGTTTTCATATTTTTGGTTCATAACGATTCACTCAGGCTATAATTGAACACATCAACTTAGTCCATGCTTGGTCAAACGCTATATATGTCATCACTAAATTATCGAGGGGCCCACATATATCGCTTTTATCCCTTTATGGTAAAAGGGAAGATAAACTTCGACTCATATGCTTGGACTATTCACTAATTAACTGATACACAATAATACGTTTTATAACATCAAGGTACAGATGTGTTTATGTATTATAAATGCACAACTGATTTGTAACCAACAACTCATATGTCTCCGTTTCAAGAATATAAGATATAATCATATCAAAATTAATCGTGGTAAATTCCATGATGTAATTCTTGAGAGTGGGTTTATACAATACCCAAATTCTTATTTCGGGAGTAGTCATGAACACTACAGCAACCATTTGTTATGTCTAACCACTTAGACAATCTACAATTGGATTCATGACAGTATTAATTCTCTACTTACTTCCAAACGTATGATCGACTATGGATATTTGAATAACCTAGTTATTCGGGAAATAAAACATACGAAGTGAACCATAAGAATAATCTAATTAAGCATGGTCTCAAAAATTTTGAATATAAATAAAACACTTATTATTTAATCACCATATTAATTAGACTTTACTCATTGTATAATGTTTCGAGTAATCAACTTAATACATGACTAAAAACAATAGTCATGCTATGCTCCAAGCACGCACAATATGTTTATCTATGGTCCTTTCTTTGTGAAACTGATCAATTGAACACATTTCTAATGATGCTCATTTCAAAATTCCAAATCTTTATCATAATTGTAAGAATACCAAATTCTTGCCACTACTAGAATCCGTTAGAGTCTAAACTTACATGCAATTATCCAGTTGTAATGTCAAGGCACCAAATTCACAGATACTTTGCCAATCATATTACAAATCATTCCATTGGAGATTGCTTACAAAAATAATTCCATGGAAATGAAGTCTCACATTCAAAGACCATTCCTAGAACATCCTTCTTGCATTAAAGTTTCCAACTCACACATATATTTCAATATCCAACTCCTATAATGGAAAATTTTCCATATTCTCATATGACTAACAATTCTGAATAGGAGTTACCAGTACAAAAAACAAGTCAATATGGTTCTCCCAAAAAATTATACTGTATTTCCAACTGTCCACAGGAAACCAATCTTTAGTAAACCTTAGATTGTCCATGATAGTTGTTTAATAATGAAACATCCTAAAAATACTTTTCGAAAATTTCGTTTCAAAATCTTATAAGAAAACCATAATTCATCCATCGTCATATAGAATAATCATTAATCGTGTGTCTCAAAAAATCATATCAAATATTGTACAAAAATTAGGTAAGAAAAATATCAGAGTCTGAACATACCAGGTGAAAACTGTGGTGTGTGCCATGCGATCATGTCGAGCCCTTCACCTTGCTAGTGGAAGTACCTGAAACCAAAATTAGAAACTATAAGCACGAAGCTTAGTCAGCTCCCGAAACTACCACTTACCATACACATAACATGCAACTAGGAGATACGAGGCCCACCCACACTCAAGGAGATATGGGCCGCGCTCACACTTAACTACTTGGAGATACAGTCCCTACCCACACTCCCCTGCTACGAGATACGGGCCCCGCCCACACTCGGCTACTGTGAGATTCGGGCCCCACCCACATTCAGCTACTATGAGATAAGAGCACCGCCTACACTCATATACTATGAGATACAGGCCCTGCCCACACTCAGCTACTAACATGCATAAAAGTATCACACAGACAACAAGTACATCTACATCAACCAATAAATCATATATATCTACATTCAAAAAAGGCAAAGAGATATGGGCCTCGCCTACACTCGACTAACTAGTAGATATGGGCCTCACCCACACTTAGCTACTGGTCATACACATAACATATACGGGCCCGTGTTGGTGTTGTAGACCTGTCCTACTAATGGGAACTCACCTCTCAATCTTGATGTTCAACTCGTGCATGAGGAATCTCTGATGGCTGCTACCACGACTCCCCGGATAACACTTACAATAATACATAGTAAAAAAAATCTGATAATCTTGCTTAGGGTAAAACGACCATTTTACCCCCTGTTCAAAGTCAACATTCCGGTTGACTAAACTCATCGAGTCAGCCTATCGACTAGCCGAGTCCTAAGTCTTAATAACCCTGATTCCATGATCAAACTCGCCGAGTTAACCCCCTGACCGGCCGAGCTCCTGGGATACTATTCGTGGAGTTCTAGTATGCTCAGAATCGGGACAATACGTCTCAACTCGTCGAGTTCCTCTATGGACTCGACGAGTCCCTCTGTCTGTTTGGGCCCTCTTAACAGATTAATCCGCTACACTATAGTCTCGAGGTCCATACTACGTCTACATGATGGGAATATCCTTTTAAGGGTAAAGTTTCAACCTTTACCAAATTATAACCCACCTTAATGGGTTTATCCCCAAACCCTAATTCCCTAAGATGCAAAGGAGATGTAACCTCTGGATCCACTCTCTTCCTCTTGAGCTCCTCAAGCTTCACCGTCTCCTTACAAGCTTAAATCATAACAAAACACTAAAAAATCGCGCACACACACAAAGCTCACAATGGCGTGTTAGGGTTTTCTAGAAAATGGGAGGTGATAAGGGAGGCCACAGTGGGCATTATGTTCCTTTAAATAGGGTGCCAAACCCTTAAAATTAGGGTTTCTTTCTCGCAGAAATACTCATCGAGTCGGGGCTACCCAACTTGTGGTGTAGACTTCAAAACCTACGCCCCTTTATGTCCCTACTCGACGAGTCTGGGGCTACCAAATCGTCGAGTCACATTGTACAAATGAATAAATTAGGGTTTAAATGTGTACAAGG
Source organism: Lactuca serriola (assembly GCF_051521515.1). Classification (NCBI taxonomy): domain Eukaryota; kingdom Viridiplantae; phylum Streptophyta; class Magnoliopsida; order Asterales; family Asteraceae; genus Lactuca; species Lactuca serriola. The sequence goes on from NC_136408.1 coordinate 217,450,256, forward strand.
GAACTGAGTGTTATATTTCTCCCCTACTTGTCCTAGACTTCATCCTCGAAGTCTACTGCATCGGGAAAGAACTCCAGGTAGTGTTCCCTTATCTCTTCCTCGGGCTCCCAAGTCTACTCGGAGCCTTCGCGGTGCTGCCACTACACCTTCACCAGCTCAACCCTCTTGTTCCTCAGCTCCTTCATCTTCTTATCAATAATAGCTACTGATATCTCGATGTAATACATGATGTCATCAACCTGAATGTCCTCTAAAGGAACAACTATTGTGTCATCCAATAAGCACTTCCATAACTAGGAAACATGGAAAGTGTTGTGGATCTGGTTGAGCTCTGCTGGGAGATCTAATATATTTGCCACCCTGGCCACCCGGGCTATAACTCTGAAGCGACCGACATACCTGGAGCCCAGCTTGCCCCGCTTCCAGAAGCGGATGACACCCTTCCAGGGTGACACCTTTAAGAGGACAATGTCTCCCTTTTGAAACTCCAAGTCTATATGCCGCTTTTCGGCATAGCTCTTTTTCCGAATCTGATCAGTCTGGAGCCTGCTTTGGACCTACTGGATCCGCTCTATAGTCTTGAGTACTACCTCAGTCATCCCCATGACCCCCTGACCGGCCTTACCCCAACAGATTGGGGTCCTTCACTTCCTCCCATAGAGTATCTCGATGGAAGGCCAGTCTATGCAGGCGTGGTAGCTATTGTTATACGAAAATTTCACTAACGGGAGATACGTATCCCAACTACCACCGAAATCCAAAGCACATGCTTGAAGCATGTCCTCGAGAGTCTGTTTGTGCTTGTGGGGGTGGAAAGCGGTGCGGAATTGGAGATGAGTACCCATCTCGTCACGAAACCGCTTCTAGAATCTAGAAGTAAAATGGACATCTAGATCTGGAAACATCAACAAAAGCACTCCATGTCGTGCCACTATCTCACGCACATAAATCTCGTTCAGCTTCTCGACCGATATGCTCTCCTGGATTTGGATAAAATAGACGCTGTTGGTCGACTGATCAATGAGGACCCACATCAAATCAACTCCATGTACGGTCCTGGGGAGCTTAGTGATGAAATCCATAATAATGTCCTCCCACTTCCATATCCGAATGTCTAACGGTTGTATCTTGCCATGAGGCCTCATGTGCTTTGCCTTGACCTTTGTGCAGGTCAGACATCTCTCTACGTACCAGGCTACATCCCGTTTCATGCAGGGCCACCAGTAATTGGGTTGAAGATATCTATACATCTTCGTCACCCCGGGATGGATGGATAACCTGGACTTGTGGGACTCATCCATCAATATATGTAGTACTTCATCCCAGTACGGTACCCAGACCCTCCTATGCAGGGTCAACAATCCATGGCTTTTGTAATCGAAAGAGGACACCTAGCCTATGATCCTCTCGCACTTACAACACTCCTCTTTCAAGCCCTCTACCTGCGCCTCTCTGATATGCTCCAGCAATGGAGCAATCATTGTCATCCTTAAATAGATATCTCGAATTGGGGCTGCTACCGCCTTGTGGCTTAGGGCGTCGGCCACTATGTTGGGCTTTCCCAGGTGGTAGAGGATCTCATAGTTGTAGTCTTTCACAACATCTAACCACCGATGCCGACTCATGTTCATATTTGTCTGATCCATGAGGCACCTCAAACTCTTGTGGTCCGTGTAAATGGTACAACGGACCCCATAGAGGTAATGTCACCAAATCTTGAGGGCAAAAACCACAGCCCCCAGCTCTAAATCATGCGTTGGATAGTTCACCTCATGAGGCTTCAACTGCCTCCTGATATGATTTTATCCACTCATAATTAAGAGGTCTGGTAGCACAGTTTCACAACTATCAATGATTTACAAAATAACCCCTCCATTATTAATCAGTTCCTTTAATCCTAAAATTTAATATCCATTAATTTATGATTAGTTACCTATTAATAATATTATTTCCAAATAATATATTAATCTTGTAATATATTATAAAAAATCTTTTGAGTACCAATTTATTATTTCAAATAATAAATTCTACTATCTCTCCTCTAGTGATCCTGTCAAGTTGCATTAGTGAAGGGAACCCAAAAGGAACATGCTACTATTAAATCAAGTACATACCAATTATAGTTTTGGGCTTAGACACCTAATCCAAGACTAATTCGTCGTGAAACTTACTCCAAAACCTGGAGGTGGATCGAACATCGTACTCATAAACCATAGATACTGGAACTTCGTGCCTAACTACCACCTCTCGAACATAGATATCTACTAATCTGTCAGCGTGTAAGGCCCTAGAAACATGATCTTTACCAGTGATCAAACAATCTAATAATTAAAAAAGATGATAATGGAGTAGAAGAAGATTAATCCAAGCCTTGCACACGTTTATATCACTAAAACATCGGGTACAACTTGGACACACAATAATGACCACAAACACCTGTGGAGCATCAACAACAACTAACAGACACAAACACTCACTATATATAAGGGAAATGGTCTGGCTGTAACATGTTTACAGCCTGAAACTACCTCTCACCGTAAAATCACAAACAACACATCAATTATATGCTAACGACTCAATAAGACCTATATGTTGATTATCCTAGCCCAAACCATTAACTAGACCCTTCAATCTCCCCCTTGGTTTAGGGCTAGCTGTGACTCAGTCTCTTTCAATTATAAGCACATCAGACCCCCCCCTCCCCCATTACCCCATGCCACATCTCTTTTCCAATAATCTCGACAACCATCGACATGTACTCTTTTGCAGCAGACTCGAAAATCACTTCAGCTACCTTGATCTGATGTAGAGCCAGATGATGAATATCCCACTTTCCAAATTGAAGTAGGTCTCGTTTGTCGAATAGCTGAAAGCAACCATCTTAAAATTTTATGATAGTAGTCGTAGTTGTTTCTTCATAGACCCAATAAAGCATGTTAGCAAGAGATCCATCATTAAAGGTCTGCAACACTAGAATCTGTCTAACTTGATTGGTTGGCGGCCACATGACAATTTGGAAAGGCTGATTTGTCTTGTGATCCAGTACTGAAGGATATCTCTTAATAATGGACTCAGCAATCTTGATATTAGGAAATACCTTTTGTACTTGGTTCTCTAAATAAAGCTTGAAATGAGGTTCCTTTTCATAAGGATTTGCGAATGGAGCACTTGATAATTCTGAAAGATCAACCCTAGTCAAGAAATTAAAATCATGGTGGTCTTTGTAATATTCCACATTTGAGCTTTTTCGTCTCACAATCCACATGTTTAATATGTTGTGAAATACCTATGATATAATTCTGGATCTGTCACCGTACTCATGTCCAAATCTTTTCCTTTCAAGATCAGTGATGGTGACTTTGGGTTGATTTCCAAGAGCGTTCGGATCTGAGCTCTTCTCGAACAATAATTGCTTTTTCTTTGTGGATGCTGCAATTTTTGTGCGTTTAAGAGCAAAAACATTTGGTGCTTGAACTGGTTCAGTCTCAAATCGATGACTGGCCGATAGAGAATTCTTGAACACATGATTTGAACTTGTCGCCAAGTTTCTCTGCCAGCTTCTTCTTTAGATCAAAATAACACGCAGTCAAAGTTCCCATGTGTGTTTGTAGATCATAAATTTGTTTTTATTTCAGAGTGTTATTCGTTTCAAGATTTGCAACACGAATTTTAAGGTGGGCTTTTTCAGTTTCAAGACCAACCACACTGACATCAAGCTCTATATTCTTCTAGTTAAGCACAATGATCTCCTTTTGAAGTCCAAGAATATTGGGATCATCTTCTCCTGAGTGGCCTTCCTCAATAAAAATTCCTTTAGCTCGGGAGGAAGGCTTTGAGCTTTGTTCTTAGGCCAGATGTAGAGCAATTCTCTCAGAGACAACTTCATGATAAGGCATGGGAGGAGATGATTCTGGGGGAGCTGAGCAACCACCAACATAAAAAATAGAACTAGCTCCTTCATTGGATGGACTAGATGAAGCATCAACAAAAGTAGTTATTGGAGGAGTAAGAAGGCTTTGAGATAGTTCAGGAACAATAATTCCATGTCTTGGATCGCGTCTTCTCCTCTTTAAAGGAGTCTAGGAGGTCTGAGTTGTTATCGGTTCGCTCACAATTGTCTCTGTAGTAGGACGAACATCATCAAGGGGAGGAATCCTTGAATCTGTCTCCATTGGAGTTGTAGTTTAAGCCATTATGTTGGAGGTAGGAGGCATTGTTTCAAAATCATCTTTTGTTTCCCGTATGTCCGTTGTTGGATGAGAAACATCATGGATATTGTCATAAAACGTATCGAGGTCTTCATTTGACAAAAAGTTTTAATTGCCTCCAAAATTCAAGGAAATATCATCCTTTTCAAAACTAGTAAGATCCAAATCAGTAACAGAATCACCATCATCTCCTTCATTCTCTGTTGCATCCTCAGTCGTTCCCTCGTTGTAATCACTCTCAACATGTACAGAGTATAGGTCATGCTCTTCAGCTACCATCACACCAGGTCTAACAACATCATCTTCATGATAAGAAAATGGAATAACGTCATCTTCAGAAATGATTTCATCTTCAAAGGTCATGCAGTCAGATGATACACGAGACTCAGAAGCCTCACAAGAATCGGCAAACAAGTCGAACATCACCAAGGGATACTTTACTTGAAAAGTGATTTTTCCCTTTCTGTTTTGCTTCATTAGACCGACGGTGTTCAACCCAAGAGACTTCATATCCAGGGTTTCTCCATATTTGGCCATCGCGGGAAATTGTTCCTTAATGAACACTTGAATAAACCTAGGGTACAAAAAGAACTTGTCCCTAATCTTTCCTGCAGTGTTTGCAATCAGCCCATCGAGAATAAACTTGGAGAAGTTGTAGTTCAGTCCCGCAGTCAGAGAGATGACGGCAACAGTGTTTCTCAAACAAATTTCATTTGCTCCTGAATTTCTTCCAGATATACAATTCACAAAGACGTGTGCCAAGAACCTCCAGAACGGAGGCAGCAGCTTCTTCAAAGTCGGAGGGAAGACACCTTCATATCCTATTTTGATTAGATATTCATCAACTTGAGAAATTTCAATCTCAGAGGGAAAGGTTGATTGATCGTCAATTTTGAGAACATCGTTGGTGAACTGTTCCGTGATGATGATTTTGCAATCTTTGACTATAGCTTATATAGAAATAGATCCATCACTTCCTTTCTACACTTCTGCTGACCCTCATAATTCTTTTATCAAGCCTTGAAATATATTTGGATTAATAGTCAGTGCAGAAGACAGACAACATTCTCGCAGTCCATGCATCATTGATTTGAATTCTCCATGCATCAGCCAAGAGAATAGCCAGATTGTGACTGTCAGCAAACTTTAGTTTTGCCATTTCAATCTTCACTAAACCAAGCTATATTAGAAAAAAATTTATTTAATCATTTAAAATTGATGTTTTTCTCATTTTACGATTTAATTAGGCTTTTACATGAACCAAAGATTGAAAAGTCTAAATCAGGTTGACCACAAATAGGTTTACGATCAAAGAGGAGTTTACGGTCGTAAACTCATGGCCGTAAACCCCCTTCCATAAACGGTTGGCCGCAAATGCCGATAATGATTTTTCACCAATTAAACCCTCAATACACGTCGATTTGGTGCGAAAATTACATATTCCTAATCGAAAATGGCATACCTTCAAAGTTAACGGATCAATTTCATAAAATTTCACAAATTTTTTTTAGAGAGAAAGAGAGAGAATGAGTTTGCGGCCGAGAACTCAGAAATGAAGGGTGGAGTGTTTTTCGGCCACTGTTCTTTCTTATATACTTGGTCCTATTGCAATGGGCCGCAATCCTCAATGCTTAAAATTAAGTCCAATACCCCAAAACTTTATAAAAATTAAAACATTTTGAGGACAAAAATAAAATAAATAAATAAATAAATAAATAAATAAAAATAAATTGAAATAAAATTGAAATTTAACAGGAATTTAAACTAATTTCATCTCTTAATAACACTAATAATAATTTTGTGATATTGGGATCAAAGTTGTTAGACAATCTTAATCCACTTATCGATACTTCTGTCTTCATGTCCATGTCTGGTCGATCGTCGTTATTGTGGTCCACTTAAACACGAAAGGTTTTGACAAAATTTAGGACATACTATAAGTGTGAAGACATTAGATCTTATGAACTTAGATAATATTCCTAAAAGACCATTCAGCTAACGACGACCAATAGTATTGTTTGTCCACCAAAATTGAGCAGCGAGATTTAGAGACAACCTATAAAGTGTTAAATTTTAATTGTATTAGAACGTGTTTCCCGCTTCCCGATATACTCCAATAATCAGGGATTTCTAGAATACTCCTTACTTCAAATGAGTAGACAATTATTAAGGAGGAAGACAAATTTAGAATTTATATGTTGTACACTCAGGTCGGATCTATTCCAATCACACAGAGAGTGAAACATGCGACTAACTAGAATTTAGAAGGACTGAGAAGTAGAAGTGCATATACTGTGTACCAAGTCGGATTGTCAGTCATGCAAAGGAGACAACATATGGCTAACAAATAGGAAGAACAACATAAAAGAAGATGCAGAGAGATAGAGTTGCATATGTTGCATTGCATGTCGGATCTCTTCCAATCAGCAGGCGAAGCAACATATGACTAACAGATAGAAAGAAAAAAAATAATTTTCTACAGACCTAATTTATCAAAATTCCCCAGTTTCCCCGTCAATATCGAAATTAAGGACAAAGTATGTACATCGAGGAAAAGTTAATGCACAATTCTAGATACAGATCATTTTGTGTATCCGCAGATTCTCATGTATATCTCTTTGCTTGACCTACCCAAGCATCGTATTGTCAAGCTAAATGGAACTATCTATGTCATTGATTTGTCAAGTCTCTGGTTTCCTTAAGTTCATCTGATCCTAGTCAAGTCCATTTTCCATTCCTACCAGCGCATCAAACACATAGCTTAGACAATTCAACATTGGTACCTTACGCAAATTCAGATTGCCTGTTATCACATGATTATATCACTTCCCAGCACATTACCTAAAAACCGAAACTACCACCAACATATTTTTTGATTTTTCTGATTTTCTAATGTTTTTGGATTTTGAGATTTTGAGATTTTTGTTTGGTTTTTGTGTTTATTTCTCCCCTTAAATTTGTGCATAGTGAGAATGAAAATAACATGCGTAAATTTAAACTAACCTAAAAATTTAGTCCTCAAAAACTATCATTTTTAAAAATCTCACAAGCACATCAAATCAAGTTTTGTTAAACGACTTTATGAATAGATCTGCCACATTATTAACAGTGGGAACCTGTTCCATCCGAATGAACGAACACTCATAACAATCTATGATGAAATGAATTTTGATATCAATGTGCTTGGTTTTCGAGCGCTGGACTGGAGTTTTAGCAATCTGAATTGCATCCTCCTTATCACACAAAATTGGGGTTTCTATATAATTGAAACCTTAATACAACAACTGATTTTGGATCAATATAACTTGAGAGCAACAAGCAGAAGCAGCAACATATTTCGCTTCTGCTGTTGAGGTGGAGACGGTGAGCTGTTTCTTGCACTGCCAAGACACCGGCCGATCACCAAGGAACTGACACCCTCTTGAAGTAGATTTCTTGTCAAGCTCACAGCCTCCATAATGACTGTCAGCAAATGCATATAAATAAAATTCAGAATTTTTTGGATACCAAAGACCCAAATTTGGGTTGCCTTTGAGGTACCAAAAGATTCTTTGGATAGCAATAAGATGTGAAAGTTTAGGATTAGTCTGATAACGTGCGCATTGACAAACTACAAACATAATGTCGGGCCTGCTTGCAGTTAGATACATCAGTGAATCGATCATCGATCTGTAGTGAGTTTGATCTACGGATTCACCATATGTACTTGGAAATAATAGGGGTCTCTCGGCCATGGGCGTCAGGGCAGGTTGAGCGTCTCAAAACTTGGACTTCTCAAGCATATCCTCCACATACTTGGCTTGATGGAGTAGGATTCCGGTTGATCTTTGCTGGACCTGAAGCCCCCGAAACATGGTCATTTCCCTAACGAACTCATCTTGAACCTATTTTTCATCACTCCTTCAAATTCTTTACACAATTGTGGACTCGTAGACCCGAAGATAATGTTGTCAACATAGATGTGAACTAGAATATGATCATTACAAGCATGCTTGATGAACAAAGTGTTGGATTAATGTCAAAGTCCGTAACTATAATTGGTAAGACTTGACCCGACCCGGCATGGTCCATTTGGGTTGCATGGAATCATGCACTTGGATAGACTATAATGAGAGAAATAAGACAATTATGGTTATTAATATATTATAAGTTCTAGTATATTAATAATAAGAATAATAAGATTATTTAATTAGTATTGATCAAGAATTAATCTAGGATTAATTAAGTGATCAAAAGAAGATAATTAAATATATGGGTTGATTATGTAAATCATCCATACTTGTATAGTGGGCTAATGCTCCATGGATAATCAAGTTGGGCTAAAACCCATAGGATGGTCCATGGAAAGTCATGACAATTAGGGTTTACCCTAATTGTAACACTATATAAAGATCTTATTCTTGACAAAATCGGCTACTAGAGTGTGAAAAAGAAGGGCTAGCGGATTTCATGAAGTGTAGAATTCTCTCAAGTTATTCCAAGTGTATTTGGTGTTGTGTGAACCATTTGAGGTGTCACACTTGGGGCACTAGGCACTCAAGCTTCATGAAGACTTTCTACATGAAAAAGGTATGTATTCTATCTTGTTATATCCATTGTTTTGTATGCTAGATTAGGATAATACCTTGGAAGTTCATATTTGCATGTATAATAGAGAAAACATACATCCAAGGTATTTAGGGTTGCATGTACACTTAGGAGTGTTAGAATGCTCAAAACCCAACAGTGGTATCAGAGCCAGGTTTGTTTTCTTGTTATACTTGCAAAAGAAGCTGGAAAATCGAGTTTTGATGTTGTCTGCCCAGCAGACTCGCCGAGTCCATGAATGGACTCGCCGAGTCGAAGGCAAAAAGCATCCAACTCGCCGAGTTGGTTTGTGCACTCGACGAGTTGGACCCCCAGACAGCATAAATTCGACTTTTTTGGCTGGAATTGGACTAGGAACATTACCCCAAGATGTTTTTGAACTTATAAACTTGTTTTTGATGTGGTAATGTTCATGCTAATCCAATTTCAAAGATAATTGTCAATAGATTCATGTTTGGTATTATTTTAAGGTTTAGACCAATTACATGAAAAAGTTTGATTTGAATTATCTTGTTCTTATGAGTTGCTTAGATTAATAGAAAAGTTGAGTAAAATAGTTGTTTTCAATCCAAATTAATCTAAGAGTTGATACTAAAATGTGTTTTTGTAACTTGTCCTCAAGTTATATGAAAAGTCACATTTAAGTTTCATAAAACTCATAATAGTTGGCAAAGGTTACAAAAATTAAGAGTCTAGTTCTAATTAAATGGGTTTATGACTTCATAATTTGTCCTCAAGTTATGGAGGACCAAGAGTCTCTTCATTAAATAATAAAAAAAAGTGTAACCTTAATTAATTCCATAATTTATAAAATAAAGGAAAATGTTAATTCTTTTATTAGTTTAAAGTCTTCCATAACATGTCCTCAAGTTATGGAACTTGAAGAGTTTTTGGATTAAAACTACTTTAAACACATAAGTTATGGAATTAATTAGTTTTGAATAGTTTCAAAACTTGCCCTCAAGTTTTGGAATTTGTAAAGTTTTCTCTTATGAATACTTTAATTCCAAGTTAGCCCTTAGAATTTTAAAAGTTAAAACTCAACCCTTATACTTTATAATATTATAAGTAAATAATATATATATATATATATATATATATATATATATATATATATATATATATATATATATATATATGTATAAGAGTAAAGTCAGTCTTACCGCTAGTACGCCTCATTCACGAAGCCGGTCTATAAGGTGGGTATAAGGTTGTTGCCTATAAAATGGCAACTTAATGGGTGTCCACTCTCAACCACCACTTGCTTGACTGGTGGAGGGTCGTTAGCCGAACGGGTTTGACAAGACTATAATTCTCCCTTCATTAAAAGTATTAATGATAAATACTAAGTAACTAAACTCTTAATAATACCCAATCTTAGTTACTTAGGAAAATGTGAATAAGGTGCTAATCCATGAAATTACACTTTGCACTTTGTTTAAGTTAGTTAGTGGAGCGTGTGTGGTTAACCGGCACACTAACTCGTATTTAACCAGGGAGGCAAAGGGTAACTTAATGTTTATCATAGTATCGATGGAGCGTGTGTGGTTAACCGGCACATCGATTGAGGGGTAAACACTTAAGGGTACTAAGTAATTTCCATGGTTACTTCACACTTTGTTTTGTGATCCTCGGCATCCCAGTCACAAAACTTGAAGGGCATACTCGAGATTGAAACATGCCATTGAACAGTTCAATGAATCTCAAAAGATCTAGGAGTTTCAAAATCAATTAAAACCTAATAATACATTTCGTTTATCTTGGTGGAAATTGGTGAATCGTCATTCACCTACCTTCAAATATTTTATAGCTTGGATTACGGCATACCTCTTCTAATTTATAAAATAGTTTGTTGGGTCCTAGCCTTAATATTTCATATTGGGTGTCATATTAAGGACTTAAGATCAACTATCTATAATATCTCCCAAAAGATGTCTGGTTTAGACATTTATGATCTTCCCAAATCTCTTGAAACAAGCTTTCCTAATGAAGATGATGTCGCATGGATATCATACTTCTTTCACCTCTTCAAATTATTCTCCCCAACCCACAAGTTCTTGAAAAGTTTAAGGTCACTCAAGCCCAATTGGCAAGGCAAGGTCTAGGTGTGGTCACATCTTGGAGATGTAGTCACAAATTGACAAGCCGGGAGAGTTGGGTGTCAAAGTCTTGAGAAAGTTGGTGGTTCAATCACTTTCTAAGTCATATAGTGAGTTGCTTTGGGACACCTATGAAACAGACTATGACAAGACCCTTAATGATCTTATCTATTTGTTAAGATCAACTTCCTTACAACTTGATGGACATTGACAACAGTGACACATGAAATCCAGAAAAGCATTCTCTTCCCAATGGGAACAGCCGCTATCGACATACCAAGGTCTGATGACATTCCTCTGCAACTGTCCCTACAAAATAAGCGAGATCATTTAGCTTTGGGGACCCAGCTCATTACTTTCCTGGGTTGACCCTTTACGATCACATATTTATCTTTTGAACCTTTTGATTTAGAATCGTCATTTAAAACACATTCAGAGGATGTTGATGATTGGTTGGAAGTCAATTTGGGCACCCATTAGTATTTAGGTTTCTTAAAGGTCACAGGTGATTTTGAAAGATTTTTCTTTTGCAATTTGCGTTGATCTTTTGGATTTTCCACCAGAAGAGGTTGACGATCAAGATGCGCTCTTTGACGAAACTGTCCTCAACTTAGCCTTGTTCGATTTTTGCAAACTATTTGTGACTTTATTAAAAAACATGTTTGTTCTTTTAAAAGACTAACCTTTTCTTGTTATCGTTAGCCTTCCAATCATCATCTCGAGGGCGATATCTCGAGGACTTTCCAGTTAAAGACCATCCCTGAGACTCGTTCTTTCCTCTTTTAGACATTAAATGCACAAATACCATATTGGGATAGTTCTTAGCAATGTGACCGACAGTACCTCAATTAAAACGAATTTGCTTATTATTATTGTAACTGGTACTACCTTTGTCTGATTTATTTTCTTTACTGACACTCTTACTTTTCCCACAAGAACATGTGCAAGAATTAGATTGTGTGACTAATGAGGGTGAATCATGCTCTTTGACTAGTCAAGTGGATATGCTAGAAACATATACATCAAGATTATCAAACAATTCATCAAACATATCAAAGAAATTTGTGCAATCATTTTGTGATGTAGAAACATCACAAGATACATCATTAACATCATAACCAAATGTATTTTTAGATGAAAATGAAATAGCAGATTCAGTAACAATTTTATTTTCAACATATCCTTTAGCATCTCGCTTGTATTGACTTAAAGATTGATCTGCATGAGAAGTAGAAACACTAGTATTTTCAGCATTAATACTACCTCCAGACACAAATCCATATTTAAGAAGTGGTTCTCTGTTCATTTCTTCTTCAGTCAATGGCTTAAATTGATAATTATTATTATAAGGAGGAGGCACTTTATCATATCCTAAACCCTTTTGCTGATTTTCTTTGAATTGCAGATTGTGTGCTATCATGGAAGAAACTACTTCACTTGACACATCAAATTTTCTAAAAGTAAAATCTGGATTTTCAAATTTGCTTTTCAATGCGTCAACCTCAGCAGTTACCTCAACAATGTTTTTCACACACAAATCTGTAATTGGCACACTTATTACTATATTCCTCCTGAAGTTTTCTAAAGTCATTTGTGTTGTCTTCTAATTGTGCCTTTAGGGGTTTCTGTCCTTTCCTATGTTGATAACCTTCATATTTTAGGTCCTCATTCTGTCTACGTAGTAAATCTATGTGCTCAAGTAAGTTTTTGACATTATCAACGTATGTTTGAGAACAGGAAGACTGACTTACTTCTTGCTTCTCAGGCTCTGTCACACCCCAAAACCAAGAACGGCGGAAACGTCCTGGGGCGGAGGACGTCATGTATAATATCAACAACAATGTAAAGTAGTAAACAAGTAACAACATCATCCATTGCATTAATAAAATAATTATTATACAATTGTGTTCTGTCAAATTTTGATAAACACTAAAGCATAAATCAAAATGAAAGATAAGTCTTGAATAAGCTCCATCTTCCTTTCTCCTTGCATTGGTACCTGTCTATGATGACCTGAGGATACAAGTAATTTTGAAAGCGAGTATCAGCTTTGAAGCTGGTGAGATCATAAGTATTAATGTGTCTTAATTTGTAAAACTTATAACTTTTAAGACTTGACATTGTTTTGAAAGAAAGCTCATATAAGTATGAAAATGTTTGTAGTTCAACCGTAAATGTTTGAAAAACCCTAGAAACCCTATGATTCCTATTAGTAACAAAAGGAGTCTTCTACCAAGACTTAACTGTTCTCATTGTAATCTTCTACCAAGACCTAACTGTGTTAATATTATTATCATTATAAGAAATTGTATCCTTTGGTACTAGGATACCTAAATATAATTTACCTCATTGGTTATGTGAATGAGTCACAAAATATAGGTAATAATATAACTAACCTGAAATACCCTTTGGTACTAGGGTAACTATCGTTGTTAACTTTAAGCCATCCGTAGACGTACTCTTACCTCTGTTGCTAACAGCTGGGTATAGGAATAGTTAATCCCTTAATCGTGTACCTGTAATGGTACCAACCGTTTGACATCCGTGGATGTGCTTTTACCTCTGTAGCTAACAGAGATTCTAGGAATGGTCAATCCCCCAATCGTAACCTCTGGTACTAGGATAATAAATCCATTCTATCTCGTCGAATATGTGATTGTATCACAAGGTAAAGGTAAGAATGAAGATTTGATAACAGAGTCGATACATGTAAAATGTAATAGGACTCCTCCTGATATATCTATGCAAAAGTACTCCTATAAGTATGATCATGTAAATAATATAGTAGAGTACTGTAAGGTTCTACATGTGCTAGCTGTAATGTGTGTTCTCTCTATCTAGCAAGTATAGAAATGTAATCGCTTTAGTATAGTCGTATATGTTCTCGTCCTAGTATAGTCGTATATGTAATGTTCAGTAATGTTCTAGAAAGTATTGACTCATGAATGAACTGACTCGTTGTATGATATCACGTTCTAGTAATGGTTCTAGTATCTTCCTGAACTACCCATATGGTAGCTTACTAGTAATCTAAGTGGTACGTTTGGACGTGGATGTATACCCTTGCTACCCAAGGGCATAGGAAGAACTGGAAAGACCGTTTATGACTTTATATGTACACATGATATATAACTAATATTTAAACGACCTTCGGACGAGTATCCGATATCCCACTAGACCACATCTCAAGCGCGAAAAGGAAATAGGGTGGATAGCCTTCCTAAGTCTTTTAAACATTTCTTATATAACTATACATATAGAGGCATGCAATTTATAATATCAAAGCATAAATAAGTTTAGTAAAACATTTGAAATATAAATATTAGTCTAAGGAAAGATCGACTTGATGTCAATCTATAAAACAATTTGAAGGCATAAGTTTGATAAAACAATATAAGTACAAGGAACATTTGTTTGATAAAACAATATAAGTACAAGGAACATTTGTTTGAAATATGGTAAACAGAGTAAGAGGTACAGTGTAATAAGTAGTTTAAAACATATAAAATGTTTATAAAAATCATTTGAAGGAAACTGTTTGGTAAAACGGCTAATGAGTAGCCAAATCTTTTGAATGCTGTATATTAATCACATGTGATTGATGTAATAAGTAATATAATCCTACTTACTAATCACATGTGATTGACATAAAAAGTAGCATGATTCTACTTGTATCCCCCCCATTAAACATTTAAAATAGTTTAGAACATTAGTTAAGGGGTATGAACTCACCTGCAGTAAGTGACTGGAATTGAACGGGCTGTTATCGTACGGAAGGATCAGACAAGTGCTTGGTGTCAAGTGGAGACTTAGACACACACAATGATCCTAATTACATATGAAGTCATATGTATATAAATAATTAGAGATTTAATCACTAACCATACAAGTATAAACATTTAAGCGCGAGGACAACACTTTTGGTCAAGTGCTAGGAGGCTAATGGGTTGCGACAAAGGAGTGTAATGCCCCTAATGGGAGTTTAAGGTCAAAAGACCATATTCATTAGAGTTTACGGCCTAGGGGAGTAAGCTCCTGGCCGTAAACTCTCAACCAACTCATGAAATGGAGTTTAGAAGTACTACAACCTTAGAGGGGAATTGTTTCAAGGCTATACAAGTGTTTGGGCACCACATTGTCTCCTTTGGGGAGTTTACGGCCCAAAGACCCTTTTCCCTTGGAGTTTACAGTTGTAAACTCCCTTGGGAGGGTTCTTATTGTTCTTTCAAGTCTCAAACAATTCTAGGAACAAGTCTAGGCTTCAACACTTGGCTTAAGGAAGGTTTAAGGCACTAAATGGAACCATTTGATGGAGTTTACGGCCATAGAACTCTTTGGGCCGTAAACTCCCTCACACATGAGGTTCTAAGAATTTTAACTAGTCCAAAACTCATCTAGCGACTTGCCCTAAAAGTCTCTTGGCCTAAGGAAGTGTCTAGGGTGTCCTTTGACCCCTTAATAGGAGTTTACGGCCCAAGAAATACTCTTGGCCGTAAACTCTTCAACACTTGAGCTTTTCATGAGTTTTCTAGGTCCTAAACACTTTAAGGTATTTGCCTAAAATGAAGACTAAGCCTTAGGAAGATTTTGAAGGGATTTTGACCCTAAATCTTGGAGTTTAAGGCTTCTATGTTTTTGTTCTAAGGCTAAAGGCACATTAGGCACTCATTTGTGCCCTTTACTTGGAGTTTACGGCCCAAGAGATGGTTCCTTGGCCGTAAACTCCTCAAACTAAGTGGTTTTGATTTGTTTCTAGCCTCTAATGTTCATACTTAAGGTCCTTAGCTAGATGCCTAACACGGAAATGGGACTAGGTGGCCTTTAGGCTTGATTTTG
The DNA here is from genome assembly GCF_051521515.1 of Lactuca serriola. Classification (NCBI taxonomy): domain Eukaryota; kingdom Viridiplantae; phylum Streptophyta; class Magnoliopsida; order Asterales; family Asteraceae; genus Lactuca; species Lactuca serriola. The sequence continues at coordinate 217,465,986 of NC_136408.1, forward strand.
GAGTTTACTCCCCAAGAACGTTCTTGGGCGGTAACCTCTCGGATCTTGTACTTGGGACATGTAATTAATGTTATTAAGCTTATAACAAGTATTAAAACACATCTATGAAAGTAGACTCACAAACTGGGATGAAAACCCGAAGATCCGTGAGAGAGAAATTGACTTTTCTCTATTTGGAATTTAACTAATGAACCAATTTGGTTCAGAATTCTATTTATAGTTCTGAGATTTTTGGCAGAAAATATTTCTATTCTCAGAATGGATTCTAATGACCTAGAGTAATGGAATTACAGTGTTGCACAAAATCCTAGTGCATCCACTATCCTAATAACTCCTTAGGTGTAAAACCCTAAAACTGCCAAACTTATTCCATAAGTCTGAATTTTCACTGTAACTGCTCTACTTCTATAGGATTGAAATGGTTTGATTTAGAATGGAAATTTTGGGTTGTCACAGGCTCTGGAGTCGAAGATACCATAAAAGCAAACTACAAGTCAATCATTTCTTCTTCATGATCAACATCAGCTTGTTCTTCTCGAGTTTCATTGATTTGAGCAAAGTGAGCACTTTCAGGTCTTGAAAGATTCAGTGCCTGAATCTAGTCCTCCCAATCAAAAGGATAAGCAACCATTTCCAGATTAGCAGTCTCACTATTGACAGCATCACTTCCATGGTTGTTCCCACTGGAATCATTGAACGATCATTACATACCCTTTTTTCTTGTTTAGGACACTCACGAGCAAAGTGACCTAGCTAGTGATAGTTGTAACATCGAAGCTTGCCCTTGTTAAAGCCAACATTCTTATCAGCATTCGTTCCCCAATTTTTCTTTCCCTTCTTCTTTGAAAATTGTTTTGCCCTGAACACTGTCATTGGTATCTGCCAAGTAATAATCATTTCTTCCACATCTTCTGGATGAATTTGATCCAAATCAGCAAATGAAAGTTGTGGTGGAAGCTCACCAGCTACAAATGTATTGTAGCAATTCACAAGTCCAGTGGCAAGATCTTGGTTTTCATCGCATTCTTTAGTACTGGGGAGCCATAACTGGAGCTTTGAAGGAGGAAGCAGCTTGTGGAACAATAAAAGGCTGACTTTCTGGTTGAGGCACAAATGATGAAGTAGTAAATGGTGCAGCTGATGGAACAACAAAAGTCTGATCTGAGGTTGTTAAACAGCAAAAGCATGACTTGGAGGAGAGATAAACGATGAAAAAGTAGTATTTGAAGAAATCCAAAGATTTGCAGTTGAGAAGGAATTTACATGATTGATTTTGCATTGCTTGTCATCAAGTTCAAAGGATTTGATGATTGCCATTGTTTCAGCAAGACTAAGACGATTGAGATCTTTCGTCTTATTGATAACAGCCATATTCATATCTCATGCTTTCGGAAGTGAATTGAACAACTTTTTGTTAATTTCAGACTTGTTCACATAAATCCCCACTGAACTCATTTGTGAGTGTGGTAAAACACTGCAACTAGGCTTCTAGAGATTCACCAAGAATATAATTAAACATGTTGAATTTCTGCCTTAACATGTCTTAGCGACTCTGTTTCATGTCTTCATTACCCTCATATACTTCAATTAAGTCTTCCTACAATGCCTTTGCTGAGTCAGACTCTCGGAATCCTTGGGCAATATCAGGAGATAAAGCCATAGTTAACGTAGCCAACGCCATTTCCTGTTCTTCAACCTTTTCAAAATCTTCATCAATGTAATTAGCATACACTTTTTCAATGATTTTTCCCTCTTAGAATGCTTCGCCAAACCTTGAAATGTTTCATTTTGATGTACTTCTCGATCTTGTATTGCCATTCCGGGAACCCTTCAACTGATAGCAAGCATAGAATGCGAGTGGCTGTTCCAATAACTGAATCTAGTTCATGATGAATTGTTGTGCTTTGAGAATCCATTTTGTTTGTTTGTTTTTTTTAATTAAAAATGATTTGAAAAATAAACTAAAAGGTCATAGATACAGTTTGCGGTCAAATGATTACAGCTGTAAACTGGAGTTTACGTTCAGGTCAGGTTTGCGGTTGGTAGTTTTCGGTTGTGTTTGCGGTTGAGGTTCACATCTAGGATTTCAGTTGGGTTGTCACACCCCCGAACCAGACGGCGGAAACGTCCGGGGGCTGTCGTGAGTCAATTGAATACCATAACATTGAATATATATGAAACATAACAACATTCGTCACCATGCATTAATATAGTACAACCACTAGAGTTTACATGAAGTACATTATTTAAACATTACATTCCCAAAAATAAATTGTTCGATTCGTACATAGATAAACTGCAAGCCATCACTGAATACGATTTCCTTTGATTCACTAGTTCCCTGAGAATACAAGTATTTTGAAAAACGTCAACATTTGAAATGTTGGTGAGTTCATAAGCGGTATTTGAAAAAAAAACAATGTTTCGTGTCGTTTGAAAACCACTAGAAAATCCGATATTTTCTGAAAAGAAAAGCTTTTGAAAACGTTTGTGAAGATCCATAGGTATGCTTGTTTGTTTCTATACTTGTAAAAATTGTTCATTGAAGTTGTATGCATTTCAAATCTATGGGTATTGAAAACCCTAGGAAAACCCGATGTTTTCCTAATTCCTTGAATTCCGTGAAGTCACATTGAAACCATTGCATAACGTGTAGTGTCAGTCCCAGGCGACGTTGGATTATTTTTGAGCATGATTATTTGCTACAAACACGCATTACACAAACGACCAGTTTATAGCTATACCAACGATCCCGTAGGCGTCGTCCGTACTAATCACGTTATCCAATCGCCCTGACTAGGTGTAGTCCCACATTCGAAGAGAAAGAGGACACGAAGACCTCGATGACTCCATTGACCGGTTGGGGATAAAAATGTACGAGGGGTCCCAGACCCGCCTCGCATGAGATGTAGACTTTACTAGCAATACCAAAGGACCCTTGGGGACCAGTAGTATACAAGCCATTGAAAGTCCTTTTACGTCGTGTTAGATCGGTAAAACCCAACACTTCGTAAAATAGAGGTCTTCGGGCCTTAAGATCAGGTCATTGGGCCAACTAGGCTCAATAAACAAGATTTTACACTTTTGGGGCCCAAAGATGGTGCGTAGACGTCTGTGCACACTCGCGTGTATATTGAATTCCCAAACGTTATTTGTATGAATCGCAGCGTCGTCGTGTTAGTAGTTTCGGATTTTAATTGGTTCGAGACCGAACCAATTCGTTTCACAACGATTCTTGGTATTGTAGTGTATTGTATTTCGTCGATAGTCGCGGAGCCATCATTTGATCAAATTGTATGTATTGAATTAGCCTTGAAAGTTTTCTGTTTCCAGCCCCTCATTGTTTGTAAAATTTACTTTTTCAACCCTTTATTTAAATACTTTCCGGTTTGGTCCTTAAATCAATTTTCTTGACATTTTAACACCAAAAATTATTGAAATTAATATTTTTCAGCATATTTTTCATAGAAAACAGTTTTAGTCCCTGAAATTGCAGTTTTTTTTTCGGTAATAGCCCTTCTTTTTCGCAACTTTGACATTTTTGGCCCAAATTGTAAAATTTTTGCAACTTTGGTCCTTTTTAAATTTAGAAAGCATTTTAAACCTTTGAAAAGGACTTGGAACATTTATAGTCCACTGTTTTACAGAAAAACACAGTTTTGGCCCTCCAAAACAGAAAATCTCGCATAATGGGCCTCATTGGGCCGAAAATGTCATTTTTAGCCCATTAAGCTTGAAATTTATGTTTTTAATCCTCCAAATGAGTATATTTCCAGAAATTGTTTTATTGAAACTGTTTTGACACACCTCATCCATCAGAATTCGTGATATGTCAATTTGGGCCCTTAACTTTGTATTTTTCACATTTTAGGTCCAAAAATTGTGTTTTTAGCCCAAAGAAAATGTTACTAAGCCATTTAGCTATTTTTCTAGGTACACTTTGTATGTAGAAATGTATTTGATGCTAGAATCATTTAACATAAAGTATATCTCGGTTTTGAGGGGTTTTATGGCTAGATCCAACATTATAACACACAACAACACACATATAAGCATGGAAATCATACAAGGCATACAAAACACATATAGATCTACACTTTCACTTGTATTCCCCCCCCCCCCAAAACTCATAAAAACAGAAATAGGGGGTATGAGGGTCACCTTGGGTGTGGTTTCGGTTTTGAAGAGAAAATGAAAGAAAAATGGAGTGATTTTCGGCCTTAGCACCTTTCCTTGGTAGATCTCGAGTTTGGTGACTTCTAAGGTGTATGATCACAAGTTGGAATAGATTTAGAAGAGGTTTTTGATGGAATGAAATAGCTAGATCATGTATATAAGTAAATACTTGCCTAAAATGGTGATTAGCTTGAAAGATCCTCTTGAAAGCTTCTTAGAATCTCGAAATTATGGAGAGAAAAGGAGAGAGTTTTCTTGAATGTTCTTAGAGAGAGTTTGTGAAATGTGTGTGTGTTTGAGATGTGGCCGAGAGTGAGAGAGAGAGGAGAGGATAGAAGTGATTTTGAAGTGATGTTGCATGGAAGAATGGGATAGAATGCATGGATATCCAATGAATAAAAATGAGGTGGCATCCAAAGTCAACTTCTCCTCTTATCCTCTTGGATTTGGGCCTTGGGCCAAGAATGGTGGGGGAAAAGAAATTGTTTGGGCCTTAAATGATTAAGCCCAATTTTCATGGTTACATTGAGTGATTTTTGGTCCTAATAAATATAAAGGTGATTTTTATGGCTTGTTAGGGCCAATTTACGTTAATTATGGTTCATAGTTATTAATTTATTTCATTCTAGGCCCAACATGGCTTTAAATGTTGAAATAAATTAGTGTGGGTCTAGTTAGAGCCCAATTAGGGTTCTAAGCCCATGATAGTCTAATTGGAAGCTTATTGGTCCATTTGGATCCAATAAGGAAGTCCTAGTCCAAAATGGACTTAAACAAGGACTTCTAGGGTCTCCAATTTGTTTGATGACTATTTGTAGTACTTTGTATGATGTATTTGATTGAAGTTTTTGATGTCATAATCATAGGTGTCAACCATGTTCTTAAGTTTTTGATTCACATTAGCTTGAGTGTATAGATTACATGACACAAAATTTTCAGTTGTGACATCATCCCCCCGTTAGAGGGAATTTCGTCCCGAAATTCTGTTTGAAAGCTAGATTTGAGAATGCTAGAATAGGTGAGGGTACTTTTGCTTCATTTGATCTTCGCGTTCCCAAGTGAATTCTGGCCCACGCTTTGCATTCCACCGTACCTTCACGATCGGGATGCGACTCTTCTTAGTACGCTTCACCTCCCTGTCCATGATTTCGATTGGTTCTTCGACGAATAGGAGATTCTCATTGATTTCGATTTCGTCAAGAGGAATGACAAGGGTTTCATCTGATAGGCACTTTTTCAGGTTAGATACATGAAACACGGGGTGTACACCGTTTAGCTCCGTGGGTAGTTGCAGTCTGTAGGCTACCGGACCTATTCGGGCGACGATTTCGAAAGGTCCAATGTATCGCGGGTTCAGCTTTCCCCGTTTTCCGAAACGTATAACCCCTTTCCAGGGTGAGACTTTCAATAGTACTCGATCACCGACCTGGAATTCTAAGGGCTTTCGCCGTTTATCGGCGTAGCTCTTTTGTCGGTCACGCGATGCTTGTAATCGAGCTCTGATCTGGACGATCTTTTCTGTGGTTTCGCGAATGATCTCCGGTCCTGTTAGTGCCCTGTCCGACGTATGCGTTCTTGCTAGCTGGGTATCACCTACTTCAGCCCAACATAACGGTGATCTACATTTACGCCCGTACAGTGCTTCGAAAGGAGCCACCTTGATGCTCGAATGGTAACTATTGTTATATGAGAACTCGATCAACGGTAGGTGGTTATCCCAAGACTTTCCAAAGTCTATCACACATGCACGAAGCATGTCTTCAAGCGTTTGAATGGTTCGCTCACTTTGACCGTCCGTTTGTGGGTGATATGCGGTGCTCATGTCGAGATGAGTTCCCATTGCCTTGTGGAGTGATTGCCAAAAGCACGATGTGAACCTACTGTCCCTATCCGAGATAATAGATTTTGGCACTCCATGGAGTCTTACGATTTCCCGTAGGTACAAACGCGTCAATCTCTCCATCTTGTAGGATTCTTTGATTGGCAGGAAATGGGCAGATTTCGTCAGTCGGTCGATTATTACCCATATGGTGTCCAGTCCGTCCGACGTCTTGGGCAGCTTAGTCACGAAATCCATAGAAATCCCCTCCCATTTCCACTTAGGGATTGCCGGTTGCTGTAACAATCCGGAAGGTTTCTGGTACTCCACCTTTACTGTGGCACACGTAAGGCACTTACCAACATAGGTCGCGATTTCCGCCTTCATGTTAGGCCACCAATAGTGTTGTTTAATGTCCAAATACATTTTGTCCGAACCGGGATGAATGGAGTATCATGTCTTGTGGGCTTCCTTCATAACGGCCTCCCTAAATCCTCCGATTTTTGGGACCCAAATATGGTTCATGAAGTAGTATACCCCATTCTCTCTTATTTCTAGGTTCTTTTCCATCCCGCGCAATGCCTCGCTAGTTCTATTTTCCGCTTTCATAGCCTCTGACTGGACTGATGCAATTTGAGTGGCCAGATGAGATTGAATGGTTATCGAGTGTGTTTTCGTATGGCGATTAGAGTACTCCTTCTGACTTAATGCAGTAGCTACCATGTTGGCCTTGCCTGGATGGTACTTGATCTCGCATTCATAGTCGTTTAGCAATTCCACCCATCTTCGTTGTCTCATGTTCAGCTCCTTCTGATTCAAGATGTGCTGGAGGCTCTTGTGGTCCGTGAAGATGGTGCACTTTGTACCGTACAGGTAGTGCCTCCAAATTTTCAGAGCGAAGACCACGGCTCCCAGTTCTAGGTCATGGGTCGTGTAATTTACTTCGTGCGTCTTTAGCTGGCGGGACGCATATGCTATCACTCTTCCACGTTGCATGAGAACGCAACCTAAGCCCTGATTCGACGCGTCACAGTAGACCACAAAATCTTCCGTTCCTTCAGGTAGAGATAGTACAGGAGCACTACAGAGAGCTTGCTTCAAGGTTCGAAAGGCAATCTCTTGTCGGTCTGTCCACTTGAATGGCACGCCCTTTTGCGTAAGCAAGGTAAGCGGCTTGGCAATCTTAGAGAAGTTTTGGATGAATCTCCTATAGTAGCCTGCTAGGCCTAAAAACTGACGAATTTCTGTGGGCGTAGTCGGAGTTGCCCATCCTTCCACAACTTTGACCTTAGAGGGATCCACATGAATTCCGTCTTGGCTAACTACATGGCCTAGGAAATTCACACTCCGGAGCCAGAACTCGCACTTGGAGAGTTTGGCGTACAGCTTTTCCGTTCGCAGAGTTTCTAGGACTTGTCGGAGATGTTGGCCATGCTCCTCTTTGCTTCGAGAATAAATGAGGATGTCATCGATAAACACAATGACGAAGTTGTCTAGGAACGGTCGACAGATTCGATTCATTAGGTCCATGAATGCGGCAGGTGCATTTGTTAGACCGAAGGGCATTACGACGAATTCATAATGTCCGTAGCGGGTTCGGAAAGTAGTTTTAGGAATATCCTCTTCTCGGACTTTGAGTTGGTGGTATCCGGACCGTAGATCTATTTTAGAAAAATAGCTAGCTCCTTGGAGCTGGTCGAATAGATCATCGATTCGTGGGAGTGGGTAGCGGTTTTTAATAGTGAGTTTATTTAACTCTCTGTAATCGATGCACATTCTGAAAGATCCGTCCTTCTTTTTGACAAAGAGCACCGGAGCTCCCCATGGCGAGTAGCTAGGTCGGATAAATCCCTTGTCCAGAAGCTCACTGAGTTGGCTGGACAATTCTTGCATTTCAGCAGGGGCCAACCGATATGGTGATTTAGCGAGAGGAGTTGCTCCTGGAACGAGGTCGATTCGGAACTCAACCTGTCTCTCTGGGGGTACTCCTGGAAGATCTTCAGGAAACACGTCCGGAAATTCACACGCTACCGGAATATCTTGGATGTTAGTTTCTTCTTTGGTCTTGTCCACTATGTGAGCCAAGAACGCCAAATTGTTCTTTCGCAGATGTTTTTGTGCATTGATGCACGAGATGAGACGAAGATTCGTGCTAGGTTTGTCTCCGTAAATTACTAGGGTTTCGTGATTTGGGAGACGAAGGCGAACGGCCTTCTCGTGGCACATAATCTCAGCATGGTGGGGGCTTAAACAATCCATGCCGATAATCACATCGAAACTCCTAATTGATATTGGCATTAGGTCTATTCGAAAAACGTGTTGGTTGAGGGTTAGGGTACATCCGATGTAGATCTCCCCAGTGGATTCGGTTTTCCCATTGGCCATTTCCACCGTATAGGTTTCATTTAGCTTCTGGGGTTGTTGTTTTAATAAATGTTTAAACTTCTCGCTTACGAAACTTCGCTCCGCTCCGGTATCAATTAAGATGCATGCATAAGTGTGGTTTAGGAGGAACGTACCGGTCACAACTGCGGGGTCCTGAACTGCATCACTCTGACCCATAGTCAGCATTCTTCCTGCTGCTCTATTTCCTGAGTGGTTGTTGTTAGGTCAATCTCGAAGGAAGTGCCCAGTCCTTCCACACCTGAAGCAGGTGTGACTAGGCCCTGCATTGTTGCCGCCGGCATTGGTGTTGTTGTTATTGCGGTGGTTGTTGTTGTTGTGGTTGTTTCCCTGATTTGTAGACTTTACTAGCAATACCAAAGGACCCTTGGGGACCAGTAGTATACAAGCCATTGAAAGTCCTTTTACGTCGTGTTAGATCGGTAAAACCCAACACTTCGTAAAATAGAGGTCTTCGGGCCTTAAGATCAGGTCATTGCGCTAGCTAGGCTCAATGAACAAGATTTTAGACTTTTGGGGCCCAAAGATGGTGCGTAGACGTCTGTGCACACTCGCGTGTATATTGAATTCCCAAACGTTATTTGTATGAATCGCAGCGTCGTCGTGTTAGTAGTTTCGGATTTTCATTGGTTCGAGACCGAACCAATTCGTTTCACAACGATTTTTGGTATTGTAGTGTATTGTATTTCGTCGATAGTCGCGGAGCCATCATTTGATCAAATTGTATGTATTGAATTAGCCTTGAAAGTTTTCTGTTTCCAGCCCCTCATTGTTTGTAAAATTTACTTTTTCAACCCTTTATTTAAATACTTTCCGGTTTGGTCCTTAAATCAATTTTCTTGACATTTTAACACCAAAAATTATTGAAATTAATATTTTTTAGCATATTTTTCATAGAAAACAATTTTAGTCCCTGAAATTGCAGTTTTTTTTTTGGTAATAGCTCTTCTTTTTTGCAACTTTGATATTTTTGGCCCAAATTGTAAATTTTTTGCAACTTTGGTCCTTTTTAAATTTAGAAAGCATTTTAAACCTTTGAAAAGGACTTGGAACACTTATAGTCCACTGTTTTACAGAAAAACACAGTTTTGGCCCTCCAAAACAGAAAATCTCGCATAATGGGCCTCATTGGGCCGAAAATGTCATTTTTAGCCCATTAAGCTTGAAATTTATGTTTTTAATCCTCCAAATGAGTATATTTCCAAAAATTGTTTTATTGAAACTGTTTTGACACACCTCATCCATCAGAATTCGTGATATGTCAATTTGGGCCCTTAACTTTGTATTTTTCACATTTTAGGTCCAAAAATTGTGTTTTTAGCCCAAAGAAAATGTTACTAAGCCATTTAGCTATTTTTCTAGGAACACTTTGTATGTAGAAATGTATTTGATGCTAGAATCATTTAACATAAAGTATATCTCGGTTTTGAGGGGTTTTATGGCTAGATCCAACATTATAACACACAACAACACACATATAAGCATGGAAATCATACAAGGCATACAAAACACATATAGATCTACACTTTCACTTGTATTCCCCCCCCCCCCCACAAAACTCATAAAAACAGAAAATAGGGGGTATGAAGGTCACCTTGGGTGTGGTTTCGGTTTTGAAGAGAAAATGAAAGAAAAATGGAGTGATTTTCGGCCTTAGCACCTTTCCTTGGTAGATCTCGAGTTTGGTGACTTCTAAGGTGTATGATCACAAGTTGGAATAGATTTAGAAGAGGTTTTTGATGGAATGAAATAGCTAGATCATGTATATAAGTAAATACTTGCCTAAAATGGTGATTAGCTTGAAAGATCCTCTTGAAAGCTTCTTAGAATCTCGAAATTATGGAGAGAAAAGGAGAGAGTTTTCTTGAATGTTCTTAGAGAGAGTTTGTGAAATGTGTGTGTGTTTGAGATGTGGCCGAGAGTGAGGGAGAGAGGAGAGGATAGAAGTGATTTTGAAGTGATGTTGCATGGAAGAATGGGATATAATGCATGGATATCCAATGAATAAAAATGAGGTGGCATCCAAAGTCAACTTCTCCTCTTATCCTCTTGGATTTGGGCCTTCGGCCAAGAATGGTGGGGGAAAAGAAATTGTTTGGGCCTTAAATGATTAAGCCCAATTTTCATGGTTACATTGAGTGATTTTTGGTCCTAATAAATATAAAGGTGATTTTTATGGCTTGTTAAGGCCAATTTACGTTAATTATGGTTCATAGTTATTAATTTATTTCATTCTAGGCCCAACATGGCCTTAAATGTTAAAATAAATTAGTGTGGGTCTAGTTAGAGCCCAATTAGGGTTCTAAGCCCATGATAGTCTAATTGGAAGCTTATTGGTCCATTTGGATCCAATAAGGAAGTCCTAGTCCAAAATGGACTTAAACAAGGACTTCTAGGGTCTCCAATTTGTTTGATGACTATTTGTAGTACTTTGTATGATGTATTTGATTGAAGTTTTTGATGTCATAATCATAGGTGTCAACCATGTTCTTAAGTTTTTGATTCACATTAGCTTGAGTGTATAGATTACATGACACAAAATTTTCAGTTGTGACATCATCCCCCCGTTAGAGGGAATTTCGTCCCGAAATTCTGTTTGAAAGCTAGATTTGAGAATGCTAGAATAGGTGAGGGTACTTTTGCTTCATTTGATCTTCGCGTTCCCAAGTGAATTCTGGCCCACGCTTTGCGTTCCACCGTACCTTCACGATCGGGATGCGACTCTGCTTAGTACGCTTCACCTCCCTGTCCATGATTTCGATTGGTTCTTCGACGAACAGGAGATTCTCATTGATTTCGATTTCGTCAAGAGGAATGACAAGGGTTTCATCTGATAGGCACTTTTTCAGGTTAGATACATGAAACACGGGGTGTACACCGTTTAGCTCCGTGGGTAGTTGCAGTCTGTAGGCTACCGGACCTATTCGGGCGACGATTTCGAAAGGTCCAATGTATCGCGGGTTCAGCTTTCCCTGTTTTCCGAAACGTATAACCCCTTTCCAGGGTGAGACTTTCAACAGTACTCGATCACCGACCTGGAATTCTAAGGGCTTTCGCCGTTTATCGGCGTAGCTCTTTTGTCGGTCACGCGATGCTTGTAATCGAGCTCTGATCTGGACGATCTTTTCTGTGGTTTCGCGAATGATCTCCGGTCCTGTTAGTGCCCTGTCCGACGTATGCGTTCTTGCTAGCTGGGTATCACCTACTTCAGCCCAACATAACGGTGATCTACATTTACGCCCGTACAGTGCTTCGAAAGGAGCCACCTTGATGCTCGAATGGTAACTATTGTTATATGAGAACTCGATCAACGGTAGGTGGTTATCCCAAGACTTTCCAAAGTCTATCACACATGCACGAAGCATGTCTTCAAGCGTTTGAATGGTTCGCTCACTTTGACCGTCCGTTTGTGGGTGATATGCGGTGCTCATGTCGAGATGAGTTCCCATTGCCTTGTGGAGTGATTGCCAAAAGCGCGATGTGAACCTACTGTCCCTATCCGAGATAATAGATTTTGGCACTCCATGGAGTCTTACGATTTCCCGTAGGTACAAACGCGTCAATCTCTCCATCTTGTAGGATTCTTTGATTGGCAGGAAATGGGCAGATTTCGTCAGTCGGTCGATTATTACCCATATGGTGTCCAGTCCGTCCGACGTCTTGGGCAGCTTAGTCACGAAATCCATAGAAATCCCCTCCCATTTCCACTTAGGGATTGCCGGTTGCTGTAACAATCCGGAAGGTTTCTGGTACTCCACCTTTACTGTGGCACACGTAAGGCACTTACCAACATAGGTCGCGATTTCCGCCTTCATGTTAGGCCACCAATAGTGTTGTTTAATGTCCAAATACATTTTGTCCGAACCGGGATGAATGGAGTATCGTGTCTTGTGGGCTTCCTTCATAACGGCCTCCCTAAATCCTCCGATTTTTGGGACCCAAATATGGTTCATGAAGTAGTATACCCCATTCTCTCTTGTTTCTAGGTTCTTTTCCATCCCGCGCAATGCCTCGCTAGTTCTATTTTCCGCTTTCATAGCCTCTGACTGGACTGATGCAATTTGAGTGGCCAGATGAGATTGAATGGTTATCGAGTGTGTTTTCGTATGGCGATTAGAGTACTCCTTCTGACTTAATGCAGTAGCTACCACGTTGGCCTTGCCTGGATGGTACTTGATCTCGCATTCATAGTCGTTTAGCAATTCCACCCATCTTCGTTGTCTCATGTTCAGCTCCTTCTGATTCAAGATGTGCTGGAGGCTCTTGTGGTCCGTGAAGATGGTGCACTTTGTACCGTACAGGTAGTGCCTCCAAATTTTCAGAGCGAAGACCACGGCTCCCAGTTCTAGGTCATGGGTCGTGTAATTTACTTCGTGCGTCTTTAGCTGGCGGGACGCATATGCTATCACTCTTCCACGTTGCATGAGAATACAACCTAAGCCCTGATTCGACGCGTCACAGTAGACCACAAAATCTTCCGTTCCTTCAGGTAGAGATAGTACAGGAGCACTACAGAGAGCTTGCTTCAAGGTTCGAAAGGCAATCTCTTGTCGGTCTGTCCACTTGAATGGCACGCCCTTTTGCGTAAGCAAGGTAAGCGGCTTGGCAATCTTAGAGAAGTTTTGGATGAATCTCCTATAGTAGCCTGCTAGGCCTAAAAACTGACGAATTTCTGTGGGCGTAGTCGGAGTTGCCCATCCTTCCACAACTTTGACCTTAGAGGGATCCACATGAATTCCGTCTTGGCTAACTACATGGCCTAGGAAATTCACACTCCGGAGCCAGAACTCGCACTTGGAGAGTTTGGCGTACAGCTTTTCCGTTCGCAGAGTTTCTAGGACTTGTCGGAGATGTTGGCCATGCTCCTCTTTGCTTCGAGAATAAATGAGGATGTCATCGATAAACACAATGACGAAGTTGTCTAGGAACGGTCGACAGATTCGATTCATTAGGTCCATGAATGCGGCAGGTGCATTTGTTAGACCGAAGGGCATTACGACGAATTCATAATGTCCGTAGCGGGTTCGGAAAGCAGTTTTAGGAATATCCTCTTCTCGGACTTTGAGTTGGTGGTATCCGGACCGTAGATCTATTTTAGAAAAATAGCTAGCTCCTTGGAGCTGGTCGAATAGATCATCGATTCGTGGGAGTGGGTAGCGGTTTTTAATAGTGAGTTTATTTAACTCTTTGTAATCGATGCACATTCTGAAAGATCCGTCCTTCTTTTTGACAAAGAGCACCGGAGCTCCCCATGGCGAGTAGCTAGGTCGGATAAATCCCTTGTCCAGAAGCTCACTGAGTTGGCTGGACAATTCCTGCATTTCAGCAGGGGCCAACCGATATGGTGATTTAGCGAGAGGAGTTGCTCCTGGAACGAGGTCGATTCGGAACTCAACCTGTCTCTCTGGGGGTACTCCTGGAAGATCTTCAGGAAACACGTCCGGAAATTCACACGCTACCGGAATATCTTGGATGTTAGTTTCTTCTTTGGTCTTGTCCACTATGTGAGCCAAGAACGCCAAATTGTTCTTTCGCAGATGTTTTTGTGCATTGATGCACGAGATGAGACGAAGATTCGTGCTAGGTTTGTCTCCGTAAATTACTAGGGTTTCGTGATTTGGGAGACGAAGGCGAACGGCCTTCTCGTGGCACATAATCTCAGCATGGTGGGGGCTTAAACAATCCATGCCGATAATCACATCGAAACTCCTAATTGATATTGGCATTAGGTCTATTCGAAAAACGTGTTGGTTGAGGGTTAGGGTACATCCGATGTAGATCTCCCCAGTGGATTCGGTTTTCCCATTGGCCATTTCCACCGTATAGGTTTCATTTAGCTTCTGGGGTTGTTGTTTTAATAAATGTTTAAACTTCTCGCTTACGAAACTTCGCTCCGCTCCGGTATCAATTAAGATGCATGCATAAGTGTGGTTTAGGAGGAACGTACCGGTCACAACTGCGGGGTCCTGAACTGCATCACTCTGACCCATAGTCAGCATTCTTCCTGCTCCTCTATTTCCTGAGTGGTTGTTGTTAGGTCAATCTCGAAGGAAGTGCCCAGTCCTTCCACACCTGAAGCAGGTGTGACTAGGCCCTCCATTGTTGCCGCCGACATTGGTGTTGTTGTTATTGCGGTGGTTGTTGTTGTTGTGGTTGTTTCCCTGATTTGTAGACTTTACTAGCAATACCAAAGGACCCTTGGGGACCAGTAGTATACAAGCCATTGAAAGTCCTTTTACGTCGTGTTAGATCGGTAAAACCCAACACTTCGTAAAATAGAGGTCTTCGGGCCTTAAGATCAGGTCATTGCGCTAGCTAGGCTCAATGAACAAGATTTTAGACTTTTGGGGCCCAAAGATGGTGCGTAGACGTCTGTGCACACTCGCGTGTATATTGAATTCCCAAACGTTATTTGTATGAATCGCAGCGTCGTCGTGTTAGTAGTTTCGGATTTTCATTGGTTCGAGACCGAACCAATTCGTTTCACAACGATTTTTGGTATTGTAGTGTATTGTATTTCGTCGATAGTCGCGGAGCCATCATTTGATCAAATTGTATGTATTGAATTAGCCTTGAAAGTTTTCTGTTTCCAGCCCCTCATTGTTTGTAAAATTTACTTTTTCAACCCTTTATTTAAATACTTTCCGGTTTAGTCCTTAAATCAATTTTCTTGACATTTTAACACCAAAAATTATTGAAATTAATATTTTTTAGCATATTTTTCATAGAAAACAATTTTAGTCCCTGAAATTGCAGTTTTTTTTTTGGTAATAGCTCTTCTTTTTTGCAACTTTGATATTTTTGGCCCAAATTGTAAATTTTTTGCAACTTTGGTCCTTTTTAAATTTAGAAAGCATTTTAAACCTTTGAAAAGGACTTGGAACACTTATAGTCCACTGTTTTACAGAAAAACACAGTTTTGGCCCTCCAAAACAGAAAATCTCGCATAATGGGCCTCATTGGGCCGAAAATGTCATTTTTAGCCCATTAAGCTTGAAATTTATGTTTTTAATCCTCCAAATGAGTATATTTCCAAAAATTGTTTTATTGAAACTGTTTTGACACACCTCATCCATCAGAATTCGTGATATGTCAATTTGGGCCCTTAACTTTGTATTTTTCACATTTTAGGTCCAAAAATTGTGTTTTTAGCCCAAAGAAAATGTTACTAAGCCATTTAGCTATTTTTCTAGGAACACTTTGTATGTAGAAATGTATTTGATGCTAGAATCATTTAACATAAAGTATATCTCGGTTTTGAGGGGTTTTATGGCTAGATCCAACATTATAACACACAACAACACACATATAAGCATGGAAATCATACAAGGCATACAAAACACATATAGATCTACACTTTCACTTGTATTCCCCCCCCCCCACAAAACTCATAAAAACAGAAAATAGGGGGTATGAAGGTCACCTTGGGTGTGGTTTCGGTTTTGAAGAGAAAATGAAAGAAAAATGGAGTGATTTTCGGCCTTAGCACCTTTCCTTGGTAGATCTCGAGTTTGGTGACTTCTAAGGTGTATGATCACAAGTTGGAATAGATTTAGAAGAGGTTTTTGATGGAATGAAATAGCTAGATCATGTATATAAGTAAATACTTGCCTAAAATGGTGATTAGCTTGAAAGATCCTCTTGAAAGCTTCTTAGAATCTCGAAATTATGGAGAGAAAAGGAGAGAGTTTTCTTGAATGTTCTTAGAGAGAGTTTGTGAAATGTGTGTGTGTTTGAGATGTGGCCGAGAGTGAGGGAGAGAGGAGAGGATAGAAGTGATTTTGAAGTGATGTTGCATGGAAGAATGGGATATAATGCATGGATATCCAATGAATAAAAATGAGGTGGCATCCAAAGTCAACTTCTCCTCTTATCCTCTTGGATTTGGGCCTTCGGCCAAGAATGGTGGGGGAAAAGAAATTGTTTGGGCCTTAAATGATTAAGCCCAATTTTCATGGTTACATTGAGTGATTTTTGGTCCTAATAAATATAAAGGTGATTTTTATGGCTTGTTAAGGCCAATTTACGTTAATTATGGTTCATAGTTATTAATTTATTTCATTCTAGGCCCAACATGGCCTTAAATGTTGAAATAAAGTAGTGTGGGTCTAGTTAGAGCCCAATTAGGGTTCTAAGCCCATGATAGTCTAATTGGAAGCTTATTGGTCCATTTGGATCCAATAAGGAAGTCCTAGTCCAAAATGGACTTAAACAAGGACTTCTAGGGTCTCCAATTTGTTTGATGACTATTTGTAGTACTTTGTATGATGTATTTGATTGAAGTTTTTGATGTCATAATCATAGGTGTTAACCATGTTCTTAAGTTTTTGATTCACATTAGCTTGAGTGTATAGATTACATGACACAAAATTTTCAGTTGTGACATCATCCCCCCGTTAGAGGGAATTTCGTCCCGAAATTCTGTTTGAAAGCTAGATTTGAGAATGCTAGAATAGGTGAGGGTACTTTTGCTTCATTTGATCTTCGCGTTCCCAAGTGAATTCTGGCCCACGCTTTGCGTTCCACCGTACCTTCACGATCGGGATGCGACTCTGCTTAGTACGCTTCACCTCCCTGTCCATGATTTCGATTGGTTCTTCGACGAACAGGAGATTCTCATTGATTTCGATTTCGTCAAGAGGAATGACAAGGGTTTCATCTGATAGGCACTTTTTCAGGTTAGATACATGAAACACGGGGTGTACACCGTTTAGCTCCGTGGGTAGTTGCAGTCTGTAGGCTACCGGACCTATTCGGGCGACGATTTCGAAAGGTCCAATGTATCGCGGGTTCAGCTTTCCCTGTTTTCCGAAACGTATAACCCCTTTCCAGGGTGAGACTTTCAACAGTACTCGATCACCGACCTGGAATTCTAAGGGCTTTCGCCGTTTATCTGCGTAGCTCTTTTGTCGGTCACGCGATGCTTGTAATCGAGCTCTGATCTGGACGATCTTTTCTGTGGTTTCGCGAATGATCTCCGGTCCTGTTAGTGCCCTGTCCGACGTATGCGTTCTTGCTAGCTGGGTATCACCTACTTCAGCCCAACATAACGGTGATCTACATTTACGCCCGTACAGTGCTTCGAAAGGAGCCACCTTGATGCTCGAATGGTAACTATTGTTATATGAGAACTCGATCAACGGTAGGTGGTTATCCCAAGACTTTCCAAAGTCTATCACACATGCACGAAGCATGTCTTCAAGCGTTTGAATGGTTCGCTCACTTTGACCGTCCGTTTGTGGGTGATATGCGGTGCTCATGTCGAGATGAGTTCCCATTGCCTTGTGGAGTGATTGCCAAAAGCGCGATGTGAACCTACTGTCCCTATCCGAGATAATAGATTTTGGCACTCCATGGAGTCTTACGATTTCCCGTAGGTACAAACGCGTCAATCTCTCCATCTTGTAGGATTCTTTGATTGGCAGGAAATGGGCAGATTTCGTCAGTCGGTCGATTATTACCCATATGGTGTCCAGTCCGTCCGACGTCTTGGGCAGCTTAGTCACGAAATCCATAGAAATCCCCTCCCATTTCCACTTAGGGATTGCCGGTTGCTGTAACAATCCGGAAGGTTTCTGGTACTCCACCTTTACTGTGGCACACGTAAGGCACTTACCAACATAGGTCGCGATTTCCGCCTTCATGCTAGGCCACCAATAGTGTTGTTTAATGTCCAAATACATTTTGTCCGAACCGGGATGAATGGAGTATCGTGTCTTGTGGGCTTCCTTCATAACGGCCTCCCTAAATCCTCCGATTTTTGGGACCCAAATATGGTTCATGAAGTAGTATACCCCATTCTCTCTTGTTTCTAGGTTCTTTTCCATCCCGCGCAATGCCTCGCTAGTTCTATTTTCCGCTTTCATAGCCTCTGACTGGACTGATGCAATTTGAGTGGCCAGATGAGATTGAATGGTTATCGAGTGTGTTTTCGTATGGCGATTAGAGTACTCCTTCTGACTTAATGCAGTAGCTACCACGTTGGCCTTGCCTGGATGGTACTTGATCTCGCATTCATAGTCGTTTAGCAATTCCACCCATCTTCGTTGTCTCATGTTCAGCTCCTTCTGATTCAAGATGTGCTG
This sequence comes from Lactuca serriola, assembly GCF_051521515.1. Taxonomy (NCBI): domain Eukaryota; kingdom Viridiplantae; phylum Streptophyta; class Magnoliopsida; order Asterales; family Asteraceae; genus Lactuca; species Lactuca serriola. The sequence continues at coordinate 217,484,469 of NC_136408.1, forward strand.
GAGGCTCTTGTGGTCCGTGAAGATGGTGCACTTTGTACCGTACAGGTAGTGCCTCCAAATTTTCAGAGCGAAGACCACGGCTCCCAGTTCTAGGTCATGGGTCGTGTAATTTACTTCGTGCGTCTTTAGCTGGCGGGACGCATATGCTATCACTCTTCCACGTTGCATGAGAATACAACCTAAGCCCTGATTCGACGCGTCACAGTAGACCACAAAATCTTCCGTTCCTTCAGGTAGAGATAGTACAGGAGCACTACAGAGAGCTTGCTTCAAGGTTCGAAAGGCAATCTCTTGTCGGTCTGTCCACTTGAATGGCACGCCCTTTTGCGTAAGCAAGGTAAGCGGCTTGGCAATCTTAGAGAAGTTTTGGATGAATCTCCTATAGTAGCCTGCTAGGCCTAAAAACTGACGAATTTCTGTGGGCGTAGTCGGAGTTGCCCATCCTTCCACAACTTTGACCTTAGAGGGATCCACATGAATTCCGTCTTGGCTAACTACATGGCCTAGGAAATTCACACTCCGGAGCCAGAACTCGCACTTGGAGAGTTTGGCGTACAGCTTTTCCGTTCGCAGAGTTTCTAGGACTTGTCGGAGATGTTGGCCATGCTCCTCTTTGCTTCGAGAATAAATGAGGATGTCATCGATAAACACAATGACGAAGTTGTCTAGGAACGGTCGACAGATTCGATTCATTAGGTCCATGAATGCGGCAGGTGCATTTGTTAGACCGAAGGGCATTACGACGAATTCATAATGTCCGTAGCGGGTTCGGAAAGCAGTTTTAGGAATATCCTCTTCTCGGACTTTGAGTTGGTGGTATCCGGACCGTAGATCTATTTTAGAAAAATAGCTAGCTCCTTGGAGCTGGTCGAATAGATCATCGATTCGTGGGAGTGGGTAGCGGTTTTTAATAGTGAGTTTATTTAACTCTCTGTAATCGATGCACATTCTGAAAGATCCGTCCTTCTTTTTGACAAAGAGCACCGGAGCTCCCCATGGCGAGTAGCTAGGTCGGATAAATCCCTTGTCCAGAAGCTCACTGAGTTGGCTGGACAATTCCTGCATTTCAGCAGGGGCCAACCGATATGGTGATTTAGCGAGAGGAGTTGCTCCTGGAACGAGGTCGATTCGGAACTCAACCTGTCTCTCTGGGGGTACTCCTGGAAGATCTTCAGGAAACACGTCCGGAAATTCACACGCTACCGGAATATCTTGGATGTTAGTTTCTTCTTTGGTCTTGTCCACTATGTGAGCCAAGAACGCCAAATTGTTCTTTCGCAGATGTTTTTGTGCATTGATGCACGAGATGAGACGAAGATTCGTGCTAGGTTTGTCTCCGTAAATTACTAGGGTTTCGTGATTTGGGAGACGAAGGCGAACGGCCTTCTCGTGGCACATAATCTCAGCATGGTGGGGGCTTAAACAATCCATGCCGATAATCACATCGAAACTCCTAATTGATATTGGCATTAGGTCTATTCGAAAAACGTGTTGGTTGAGGGTTAGGGTACATCCGATGTAGATCTCCCCAGTGGATTCGGTTTTCCCATTGGCCATTTCCACCGTATAGGTTTCATTTAGCTTCTGGGGTTGTTGTTTTAATAAATGTTTAAACTTCTCGCTTACGAAACTTCGCTCCGCTCCGGTATCAATTAAGATGCATGCATAAGTGTGGTTTAGGAGGAACGTACCGGTCACAACTGCGGGGTCCTGAACTGCATCACTCTGACCCATAGTCAGCATTCTTCCTGCTCCTCTATTTCCTGAGTGGTTGTTGTTAGGTCAATCTCGAAGGAAGTGCCCAGTCCTTCCACACCTGAAGCAGGTGTGACTAGGCCCTGCATTGTTGCCGCCGGCATTGGTGTTGTTGTTATTGCGGTGGTTGTTGTTGTTGTGGTTGTTTCCCTGATTTGTAGACTTTACTAGCAATACCAAAGGACCCTTGGGGACCAGTAGTATACAAGCCATTGAAAGTCCTTTTACGTCGTGTTAGATCGGTAAAACCCAACACTTCGTAAAATAGAGGTCTTCGGGCCTTAAGATCAGGTCATTGCGCTAGCTAGGCTCAATGAACAAGATTTTAGACTTTTGGGGCCCAAAGATGGTGCGTAGACGTCTGTGCACACTCGCGTGTATATTGAATTCCCAAACGTTATTTGTATGAATCGCAGCGTCGTCGTGTTAGTAGTTTCGGATTTTCATTGGTTCGAGACCGAACCAATTCGTTTCACAACGATTTTTGGTATTGTAGTGTATTGTATTTCGTCGATAGTCGCGGAGCCATCATTTGATCAAATTGTATGTATTGAATTAGCCTTGAAAGTTTTCTGTTTCCAGCCCCTCATTGTTTGTAAAATTTACTTTTTCAACCCTTTATTTAAATACTTTCCGGTTTGGTCCTTAAATCAATTTTCTTGACATTTTAACACCAAAAATTATTGAAATTAATATTTTTTAGCATATTTTTCATAGAAAACAATTTTAGTCCCTGAAATTGCAGTTTTTTTTTTGGTAATAGCTCTTCTTTTTTGCAACTTTGATATTTTTGGCCCAAATTGTAAATTTTTTGCAACTTTGGTCCTTTTTAAATTTAGAAAGCATTTTAAACCTTTGAAAAGGACTTGGAACACTTATAGTCCACTGTTTTACAGAAAAACACAGTTTTGGCCCTCCAAAACAGAAAATCTCGCATAATGGGCCTCATTGGGCCGAAAATGTCATTTTTAGCCCATTAAGCTTGAAATTTATGTTTTTAATCCTCCAAATGAGTATATTTCCAAAAATTGTTTTATTGAAACTGTTTTGACACACCTCATCCATCAGAATTCGTGATATGTCAATTTGGGCCCTTAACTTTGTATTTTTCACATTTTAGGTCCAAAAATTGTGTTTTTAGCCCAAAGAAAATGTTACTAAGCCATTTAGCTATTTTTCTAGGAACACTTTGTATGTAGAAATGTATTTGATGCTAGAATCATTTAACATAAAGTATATCTCGGTTTTGAGGGGTTTTATGGCTAGATCCAACATTATAACACACAACAACACACATATAAGCATGGAAATCATACAAGGCATACAAAACACATATAGATCTACACTTTCACTTGTATTCCCCCCCCCCCACAAAACTCATAAAAACAGAAAATAGGGGGTATGAAGGTCACCTTGGGTGTGGTTTCGGTTTTGAAGAGAAAATGAAAGAAAAATGGAGTGATTTTCGGCCTTAGCACCTTTCCTTGGTAGATCTCGAGTTTGGTGACTTCTAAGGTGTATGATCACAAGTTGGAATAGATTTAGAAGAGGTTTTTGATGGAATGAAATAGCTAGATCATGTATATAAGTAAATACTTGCCTAAAATGGTGATTAGCTTGAAAGATCCTCTTGAAAGCTTCTTAGAATCTCGAAATTATGGAGAGAAAAGGAGAGAGTTTTCTTGAATGTTCTTAGAGAGAGTTTGTGAAATGTGTGTGTGTTTGAGATGTGGCCGAGAGTGAGGGAGAGAGGAGAGGATAGAAGTGATTTTGAAGTGATGTTGCATGGAAGAATGGGATATAATGCATGGATATCCAATGAATAAAAATGAGGTGGCATCCAAAGTCAACTTCTCCTCTTATCCTCTTGGATTTGGGCCTTCGGCCAAGAATGGTGGGGGAAAAGAAATTGTTTGGGCCTTAAATGATTAAGCCCAATTTTCATGGTTACATTGAGTGATTTTTGGTCCTAATAAATATAAAGGTGATTTTTATGGTTTGTTAAGGCCAATTTACGTTAATTATGGTTCATAGTTATTAATTTATTTCATTCTAGGCCCAACATGGCCTTAAATGTTGAAATAAATTAGTGTGGGTCTAGTTAGAGCCCAATTAGGGTTCTAAGCCCATGATAGTCTAATTGGAAGCTTATTGGTCCATTTGGATCCAATAAGGAAGTCCTAGTCCAAAATGGACTTAAACAAGGACTTCTAGGGTCTCCAATTTGTTTGATGACTATTTGTAGTACTTTGTATGATGTATTTGATTGAAGTTTTTGATGTCATAATCATAGGTGTTAACCATGTTCTTAAGTTTTTGATTCACATTAGCTTGAGTGTATAGATTACATGACACAAAATTTTCAGTTGTGACATCATCCCCCCGTTAGAGGGAATTTCGTCCCGAAATTCTGTTTGAAAGCTAGATTTGAGAATGCTAGAATAGGTGAGGGTACTTTTGCTTCATTTGATCTTCGCGTTCCCAAGTGAATTCTGGCCCACGCTTTGCGTTCCACCGTACCTTCACGATCGGGATGCGACTCTGCTTAGTACGCTTCACCTCCCTGTCCATGATTTCGATTGGTTCTTCGACGAACAGGAGATTCTCATTGATTTCGATTTCGTCAAGAGGAATGACAAGGGTTTCATCTGATAGGCACTTTTTCAGGTTAGATACATGAAACACGGGGTGTACACCGTTTAGCTCCGTGGGTAGTTGCAGTCTGTAGGCTACCGGACCTATTCGGGCGACGATTTCGAAAGGTCCAATGTATCGCGGGTTCAGCTTTCCCTGTTTTCCGAAACGTATAACCCCTTTCCAGGGTGAGACTTTCAACAGTACTCGATCACCGACCTGGAATTCTAAGGGCTTTCGCCGTTTATCGGCGTAGCTCTTTTGTCGGTCACGCGATGCTTGTAATCGAGCTCCGATCTGGACGATCTTTTCTGTGGTTTCGCGAATGATCTCCGGTCCTGTTAGTGCCCTCTCCGACGTATGCGTTCTTGCTAGCTGGGTATCACCTACTTCAGCCCAACATAACGGTGATCTACATTTACGCCCGTACAGTGCTTCGAAAGGATCCACCTTGATGCTCGAATGGTAACTATTGTTATATGAGAACTCGATCAACGGTAGGTGGTTATCCCAAGACTTTCCAAAGTCTATCACACATGCACGAAGCATGTCTTCAAGCGTTTGAATGGTTCGCTCACTTTGACCGTCCGTTTGTGGGTGATATGCGGTGCTCATGTCGAGATGAGTTCCCATTGCCTTGTGGAGTGATTGCCAAAAGCGCGATGTGAACCTACTGTCCCTATCCGAGATAATAGATTTTGGCACTCCATGGAGTCTTACGATTTCCCGTAGGTACAAACGCGTCAATCTCTCCATCTTGTAGGATTCTTTGATTGGCAGGAAATGGGCAGATTTCGTCAGTCGGTCGATTATTACCCATATGGTGTCCAGTCTGTCCGACGTCTTGGGCAGCTTAGTCACGAAATCCATAGAAATCCCCTCCCATTTCCACTTAGGGATTGCCGGTTGCTGTAACAATCCGGAAGGTTTCTGGTACTCCACCTTTACTGTGGCACACGTAAGGCACTTACCAACATAGGTCGCGATTTCCGCCTTCATGTTAGGCCACCAATAGTGTTGTTTAATGTCCAAATACATTTTGTCCGAACCGGGATGAATGGAGTATCGTGTCTTGTGGGCTTCCTTCATAACGGCCTCCCTAAATCCTCCGATTTTTGGGACCCAAATATGGTTCATGAAGTAGTATACCCCATTCTCTGTTGTTTCTAGGTTCTTTTCCATCCCGCGCAATGCCTCGCTAGTTCTATTTTCCGCTTTCATAGCCTCTGACTGGACTGATGCAATTTGAGTGGCCAGATGAGATTGAATGGTTATCGAGTGTGTTTTCGTATGGCGATTAGAGTACTCCTTCTGACTTAATGCAGTAGCTACCACGTTGGCCTTGCCTGGATGGTACTTGATCTCGCATTCATAGTCGTTTAGCAATTCCACCCATCTTCGTTGTCTCATGTTCAGCTCCTTCTGATTCAAGATGTGCTGGAGGCTCTTGTGGTCCGTGAAGATGGTGCACTTTGTACCGTACAGGTAGTGCCTCCAAATTTTCAGAGCGAAGACCACGGCTCCCAGTTCTAGGTCATGGGTCGTGTAATTTACTTCGTGCGTCTTTAGCTGGCGGGACGCATATGCTATCACTCTTCCACGTTGCATGAGAACGCAACCTAAGCCCTGATTCGACGCGTCACAGTAGACCACAAAATCTTCCGTTCCTTCAAGTAGAAATAGTACAGGAGCACTACAGAGAGCTTGCTTCAAGGTTCGAAACGCAATCTCTTGTCGGTCTGTCCACTTGAATGGCACACCCTTTTGCGTAAGCAAGGTAAGCGGCTTGGCAATCTTAGAGAAGTTTTGGATGAATCTCCTATAGTAGCCTGCTAGGCCTAAAAATTGACGAATTTCTGTGGGCGTAGTCGGAGTTGCCCATCCTTCCACAGCTTTGACCTTAGAGGGATCCACATGAATTCCGTCTTGGCTAACTACGTGGCCTAGGAAATTCACACTCCGGAGCCAGAACTCGCACTTGGAGAGTTTGGCGTACAACTTTTCCGTTCGCAGAGTTTCTAGGACTTGTCGGAGATGTTGGCCATGCTCCTCTTTGCTTCGAGAATAAATGAGGATGTCATCGATAAACACAATGACGAAGTTGTCTAGGAACGGTCGACAGATTCGATTCATTAGGTCCATGAATGCGGCAGGTGCATTTGTTAGACCGAAGGGCATTACGACGAATTCATAATGTCCGTAGCGGGTTCGGAAAGCGGTTTTAGGAATATCCTCTTCTCGGACTTTGAGTTGGTGGTATCCGGACCGTAGATCTATTTTAGAAAAATAGCTAGCTCCTTGGAGCTGGTCGAATAGATCATCGATTCGTGGGAGTGGGTAGCGGTTTTTAACAGTGAGTTTATTTAACTCTTTGTAATCGATGCACATTCTGAAAGATCCGTCCTTCTTTTTGACAAAGAGCACCGGAGCTCCCCATGGCGAGTAGCTAGGTCGGATAAATCCCTTGTCCAGAAGCTCACTGAGTTGGCTGGACAATTCCTGCATTTCAGCAGGGGCCAACCGATATGGTGATTTAGCGAGAGGAGTTGCTCCTGGAACGAGGTCGATTCGGAACTCAACCTGTCTCTCTGGGGGTACTCCTGGAAGATCTTCAGGAAACACATCCGGAAATTCACAGGCTACCGGAATATATTGGATGTTAGTTTCTTCTTTGGTCTTGTCCACTATGTGAGCCAAGAACGCCAAATTGTTCTTTCGCAGATGTTTTTGTGCATTGATGCACGAGATGAGACGAAGATTCGTGCTAGGTTTGTCTCCGTAAATTACTAGGGTTTCGTGATTTGGGAGACGAAGGCGAACGGCCTTATCGTGGCACATTATCTCAGCATGGTGGGGGCTTAACCAATCCATGCCGATAATCACATCGAAACTCCTAATTGATATTGGCATTAGGTCTATTCGAAAAACGTGTTGGTTGAGGGTTAGGGTACATCCGATGTAGATCTCCCCAGTGGATTCGGTTTTCCCATTGGCCATTTCCAACGTATAGGTTTCATTTAGCTTCTGGGGTTGTTGTTTTAATAAATGTTTAAACTTCTCGCTTACGAAACTTCGCTTCGCTCCGGTATCAATTAAGATGCATGCATAAGTGTGGTTTAGGAGGAACGTATCGGTCACAACCGCGGGGTCCTGAACTGCATCACTCTGACCCATAGTCAGCATTCTTCCTGCTCCTCTATTTCCTGAGTGGTTGTTGTTAGCTCAATCTCGACGGAAGTGCCCAGTCCTTCCACACCTGAAGCAGGTGTGACTAGGCCCTGCATTGTTGCCGCCGGCATTGGTGTTGTTGTTATTGCGGTGGTTGTTGTTGTTGTGGTTGTTTCCCTGATTTGTAGACTTTACTAGCAATACCAAAGGACCCTTGGGGAGCAGTAGTATACAAGCCATTGAAAGTCCTTTTACGTCGTGTTAGATCGGTAAAAGCCAACACTTCGTAAAATAGAGGTCTTCGGGCCTTAAGATCAGGTCATTACGCTAGCTAGGCTCAATGAACAAGATTTTACACTTTTGGGGCCCAAAGATGGTGCGTAGACGTCTGTGCACACTCGCGTGTATATTGAATTCCCAAACGTTATTTGTATGAATCGCAGCGTCGTCGTGTTAGTAGTTTCGGATTTTCATTGGTTCGAGACCGAACCAATTCGTTTCACAACGATTTTTGGTATTGTAGTGTATTGTATTTCGTCGATAGCCGCGGAGCCATCATTTGATCAAATTGTATGTATTGAATTAGCCTTGAAAGTTTTCTGTTTCCAGCCCCTCATTGTTTGTAAAATTTACTTTTTCAACCCTTTATTTAAATACTTTCCGGTTTGGTCCTTAAATCAATTTTCTTGACATTTTAACACCAAAAATTATTGAAATTAATATTTTTCAGCATATTTTTCATAGAAAACAGTTTTAGTCCCTGAAATTGCAGTTTTTTTTTGGTAATAGCCCTTCTTTTTCAAAACTTTGACATTTTTGGCCCAAATTGTAAAATTTTTGCAACTTTGGTCCTTTTTAAATTTAGAAAGCATTTTAAACCTTTGAAAAGGACTTGGAGCACTTATAGTCCACTGTTTTACAGAAAAACACAGTTTTGGCCCTCCAAAACAGAAAATCTCGCATAATGGGCCTCATTGGGCCGAAAATGTCATTTTTAGCCCATTAAGCTTGAAATTTATGTTTTTAATCCTCCAAATGAGTATATTTCCAGAAATTGTTTTATTGAAACTGTTTTGACACACCTCATCCATCAGAATTCGTGATATGTCAATTTGGGCCCTTAACTTTGTATTTTTCACATTTTAGGTCCAAAAATTGTGTTTTTAGCCCAAAGAAAATGTTACTAAGCCATTTAGCTATTTTTCTAGGAACACTTTGTATGTAGAAATGTATTTGATGCTCGAATCATATAACATAAAGTATATCTCGGTTTTGAGGGGTTTTATGGCTAGATCCAACATTATAACACACAACAACACACATATAAGCATGGAAATCATACAAGGCATACAAAACACATATAGATCTACACTTTCACTTGTATCCCCCCCCCCCCCACAAAACTCATAAAAACAGAAAATAGGGGGTGTGAAGCTCATGGTTTCGGTTTTGAAGAGAAAATGAAAGAAAAATGGAGTGATTTTCGGCCTTAGCACCTTTCCTTGGTAGATCTCGAGTTTGGTGACTTCTAAGGTGTATGATCACAAGTTGGAATAGATTTAGAAGAGGTTTTTGATGGAATGAAATAGCTAGATCATGTATATAAGTAAATACTTACCTAAGATGGTGATTAGCTTGAAACATCCTCTTGAAAGCTTCTTAGAATCTCGAAATTATGGAGAGAAAAGGAGAGAGTTTTCTTGAATGTTCTTTGAGAGAGTTTGTGAAATGTGTGTGTGTTTGAGATGTGGCCGAGAGTGAGGGAGAGGAGAGGATAGAAGTGATTTTGAAGGGATGTTGCATGGAAGAATGGGATATAATGCATGGATATCCAATGAATAAAAATGAGGTGGCATCCAAAGTCAACTTCTCCTCTTATCCTCTTGGATTTGGGCCTTGGGCCAAGAATGGTGGGGGAAAAGAAATTGTTTGGGCCTTAAATGCTTAAGCCCAATTTTCATGGTTACATTGAGTGATTTTCGGTCCTAATAAATATAAAGGTGATTTTTATGGCTTGTTAGGGCCAATTTAGGTTAATTATGGTTCATAGTTAATAATTTATTTCATTCTAGGCCCAACATGGCCCAAAATGTTGAAATAAATTAGTGTGGGTCTAATTAGAGCCCAATTAGGGTTCTAAGCCCATGATAGTCTAATTGGAAGCTTATTGGTCCATCTGGATCCAATAAGGAAGTCCTAGTCCAAAATGGACTTAAACAAGGACTTCTAGGGTCTCCAATTTGTTTGATGACTATTTGTAGTACTTTGTATGATGTATTTGATTGAAGTTTTTGATGTCATAATCATAGGTGTCAACCATGTTCTTAAGTTTTTGATTCACATTAGCTTGAGTGTATAGATTACATGACACAAAATTTTAAGTTGTGACATGGGTTTACTACTGAGATTTAAGTCACAGAAGGCTTTGAGTTTACGGTTACTGAAGATGCTCAATTTACGGCCGTGTACGTAGTTTACGACCATGAATAGAGTGTTTGGTTGTTGAAGAATGCTAGTTTGCGGCCGTAAATAGGGGTTTACGGTAGTGAATTCTTAACCGTAAATGCACAGTTCTTGATTAAAACTTTAGTTTAAAGCAGATATGATCCTCTTTTGTCATGGAAACACCAATTCAAGCCTCAAGCAGTGATAAAACTAGATTCCTTTGACTGAAAATGTGATTCTGAGATGATTTGACACCATATTTGCTTTGATACCAATTGTAAGGCCCTGGAAACAGGATCTTAACCAGTGATCAAGCAATATAACAATCAAACAAGATGAGAATGGTGTAGAAGAAGATTAAACCAAGCCTTTCACGCGTTTATATCACTAAAACGTTGGGTAGAACTTAGACACACAGTAATGACTACAAACACTAGTGGTGTCACAACTAGAAAATTTGGTGCCTTGTAATCACAACACTTATAACAACTATGAATCAATAACATGAAAGCATGAATGATGCTTATTTTATAACAACAAAACTTCATCAAATACTTCATTCTAGCCCTTCAAATGGTCAACAAAGAATTGGAAACCTTTGAAATTCCAATTTGAGTTCACTTTGAAGTAGGACTTCCTTATTGGACCCAATGGGCCAATGAGCTTCAAATTTAAGTATCTCGAACTTAGAACTCTCAAATGGGCCCTAATTGGACCCATATACATGAAAGATAACATTTTTGGGCCTTATGAACCCAAAATAAACTAGATTAACTTTAATGGGCCTTATTGGACCAAAACAAATATATATATTAGCCCTAATACGTCATAAAAATCATTCTTTGATTTTTATTAGCCCAAAAATCATCTAACTTAACCATAAAATTGACTTAAGCATTAAAGGCCCAAATTTTCTGTGACAACCCGAAATTTCCATTTTGAACAACCCATATCAAGACAATAGAGCTTAGAACAGTTTCAGGGAAATTCTAGACTTCGAGTATAAGTTTGGTAGTTTTTTAGGATTTACACTTAAGGAGATATCTGGAGAGTGGTTGCACTAGGGTTTTGTGCAACACTGTTATTCCAACACTCTATTATATTAGAGATCATTTCAGGAATAAAAATATTTTCTGCCAAAAATATCTCAGGACTATAAATAGAATTCTGAACCAAATTCATTCATTATTCGCATTTCCAACTAGAGAAAAGTCATTTTCTCTCTCACGGATCTTCGGGTATTTATACCAAAACGTGAGTAACTCTTTCTAGTAGTGTTAGAAAGCTTTAAATGTGTTCATAACATAGATTACATAGCTAAATCATTAGATTTAGGAGTTTACTCCCAAGGTGTTCTTGGGCGGTAAACTCCCGAAACGAAGCCTAGACCGACCCTTGTGTTCTGCTACTGCCTTAGAATCATTTATAAGTGTGTTAGGGACATGAAATCAAGCAAAAACCACCCAAATTTGGGAGTTCACGGCCCAAGAGTTTCTTAGGCCGTAAACTCCAAATTCAAGCCCCAAATGGTGCTTTTAGGGCACCTAAAGCATTGGAAATTTACTAGAAATTATTCCCACTTAAATCAAGGACCAATACACTTCAAAACCACCCTCCAAAGGGAGTTTACGGCCAAGACATGGTTCTTGGGCCGTAAACATGAAAGAAGGTCACCAAAGTGTGCCTAATGTCTTCATATGCTTGGAATAAAAGCCTAGAACCTATACCACATGTGCAAGAGACTTGAAAACAACAAAAACACCATTCCAAGGGAGTTTACGGCCGTAAACTCCAAAGGAAATGGCCTTGGGGCCGTAAAATCCTCTAAGGAGTGTTTCTAGGCCTTAAACCCTTCCAAGAATTTAACCAGCAAGTTGGAATAATTCTAGGAATCATTTGGAACTTCAAAACACACCATACCCCCATGGTTGGTAGTTTACGGCCGTAAACTCAAGAGTTTACAACTGTAAACTCCATGTGTGTTAGTATATGAGGAGCAAACTCATATATGGGGTCCTTTGGAACCCTAAACACAAGTGCCTTGTCCCACAATAGCTTAGATGCAATCCTTAGGGCTTAAAACACTTATATAAAGTGTTTATTATATCTAGGATGTCTTAACATTTTCAAATGGTGATTTGAGACTAATTTAGTGCATATATGTGTGATTATATGTTCATTAGGATCGTAGTGTGTGTACAAGTGATCGCTTGACACCTAGCAATCCTATACCGTTCAGTTCATCCCAATCACCAACTACAGGCGAGTTCATACCCCTTAATCAATGTTTCAAATGATTTTAAACGTTTTCACGGGGGGGGGGGGGGGGATACAAGTACAAAACACTGTGTTATTAAATCAATCTTATGTATTTTATAACTGTGTTTTTTTCACTCAGTAGATTTCACATACTTCAAAAGGTGACACATGAAGTGGTTTCCTGTCTTAAAATACCTTGATAACAAAAGTATTAGTTTTGAAATGTTTACTAAAATGACATCAAGTCATTCTTAATTATTGTTTCAAAACACCTAGATATCTTGCAAAACCATTATTTTACCTTCTTGAATCAAACTATACTTATGCGCATATGTTCATTTATATGTTAGAGATTATAGTTTTCATCCTTTGTTCAGTTTCCCACACCCTGGTGTATCGAGGGTGCATAAATCTACTTGAACAATCACTTACTTTCCAGTTAATTATCATAGGGATATTTAGAAGAAACAAAACATTATTTCTACTACAAGGAATCGCACAAGAGTCAGTTCATTCATGAGTCTATACCAGTACATTACCTGATACATGAGTACCTTTACATTTAATTACAAGATACAAGAGTACGTTTACATATACTTACATGATCCATGATGTAACAACCCGAAATTTCGTTTCGTTGCTTGTACCTTTTTTTTCACGACTCGTTCCGATGATCCAAACGCCGTTTCTGATTTCGTTTCTGATTCCGACGTTTTATTAAGTCGTTAATGTGGGTTTTATTTTATGACTTAATAAGTGTCTTAATACCCTTAGAACTCATTCTAACGTCACATATTAATGATCGGAACATTTCTAGAATCAACCATATCGGGTAACGGCAACTTAATCGGGTGCGACCAAAAGCCCCGTTTAACGTTGGTATCGGGTAGAATTCCACCGTGTCTCAAACTTAGAACCTATTTAAACATGTTCAAGCTATCATTTGAAGCTTTTTCTCTCTCTCTCTCACTACTCTCTCTCTAACCTCTCTCCTAAATCCAAGTTTAAAGGTCCAAATCTAGAGTTTAAGGTCTCAAATCTTTAAGGTACCTTCCTATACTCAATTTGCATCATATTGAACCTTGAAATTGGAGTTTAAACCATGGATTAGGACCATTACCATGAGTTGACTGCCCTAGAACAGCCCTAGGCCATAAACTCATATAAAGGTGGTTTTTGGAGCAACAAAACCCTTCCAAACCTCAATTGGACCTTGCATAATGTTAGATGACTTTATGGAATGAGCTTAGAATGCCTTGGACCATGATTTAAAGCCTTGTAAATGAGTTTACGGCCCTGGAAGGTGCCTAGGCCGTAAACACATATTTAAAGGGGTTTTTAAGCTATTTAACCCTTCCAAGACACAAAAAAGACTTAGATATGACCTTTAGAAAATTGGAAATGAACCTAGAACACCTTAAACATAAATTTTGAAGGATTTGTGTGAGTTTACGGCCAAGGCTTGTGCTTGGGCCGTAAACTCCTTAAACAAGGGTGTAAACTCATTTTCAAGGTGTTAGAAAGCCATCCAACACCACCAAAAGCCTTGGAATAAATCATAGGACCAACCAAAAATAGTTTAAGGGCTTTAAACACATAAAAACCTCTCATATGAGAGTTTACGGCCATAGAACATGCCCCATGGCCATAAACTCCAAAAAGTGAGTCCATTTGTGCCCCACATTCACCTCAAGGCTTGTAAGAATTTTTAGAATCACATGTGATTAAGTTTCAAACATTAAAACACTTATTAAAGGGGGTTCTGAGAGTTTATGGCCATAGGCTCCATGCCAAGGCCGTAAACTACCTTAAGGGTGTTATATGATTTTAACATTAATTCCAAGCCTTAGGTAAAATTATTCCAAGCATTTCCAAGTGTCAATAGCCATTTGTGACCCTTTAAGCACCATAAACCACCCCACCATGAGTTTACGGCCGTAAACTCATGGGGAATGGGTGTTTAGGCCGTAAACTTCATTAGGGAGTTTACTCTTGGGGAGTGAACTCAAATCCCAAGTCCCTCGCTTCAATTCCCGTTCGTAGATGTCACCCGTGTCACTCCAAACACCCGTTTTGAGGTGTTTTCGTTCGTTGGAGTGTAATATCGTATCTAATTAGATTTTATAAATCTAATAAGATATATTTGTATGAAATTTCATATTACATAGGAACCTCGCGTGTTATCAGGCCTCGATTCGACGTTTAGCACCCGAAATCGACACATTTCCGCGTCCGGTGAGTTCATACCCCTACCCTTTTTCCGTGTTTTCACTGTTTTCACTATTTTTCAGGGGGGAATACAAGAAAAAGTACAAATATATTTTGTACTTCAATTGATTTTCAATTTAATGGTTTATTTACTAAATGTATTGAGTGTGATAAATGATGTTTTGAACTGCAGGTTAAATACAGATTTCTTTTAAATATTGTAAATTATATGTTCTTTTGTAAAAGAAATCATACTAATCATAACTATGTACGAATACGAATAACGAATATAACTAATAGGATAGAATGAATGCGAATACAAATATAACTAAGTACGAATACCAATAACAAATATAACTAATAGGATAGAACGAATGTGAATATGAATATAACTAAGTACGAATACGAATAACAAATATAACTAATAGGATAGAACGAATGCGAATACGAATATAACTAAGTACGAATACGAATAACGAATATAATTAATATGACAAAACGAATACGAATAACGAATATAATTAACAAGATAGAACGAATACAAATAGGCTTAGGACTACGAATGCGAAATAACGCCTTTGGATGACAGCAAGACTTCGAATATATAGCTAGTGTACGCCTTGAACGTCACCAGAGTTGCAAATACGAAAGTACGCCTCTGGACCTCTATTGAGTTTCGATTACATCCGCCTCAGAATGTCGACAGAGATACAAAAATACAACTAATGTACTCTTTTGGAATCCACCAGAATAATCGAAAATACTGTAATGTACTTTTCTGGTGAATCCGAATATACGAAAATACAATTAAGTTTGTAGGTTATAGTCATACGAATGTAGTTTAGAATACTTAACTAATACTACACATATATGGTAAGTACTAATACTTTGAAATCAAACCTAAGAACCAAACAACTCAACACATAGGAAATATATGGGATTTTCCTGGGATAACACAACAACTAGTAACGAACTTAGAATTAAATAGCCAATTCAACACATAGGAAAATATGGGATTTTCCTGGATAGCATAACAAAACATAAGCGAATAAAGTAACAAACGAATAACAAAAGATAACTAAAACATTTTATAAGAAAATATGGGATTTTCTTGAACAATAACTATTTCAGAAAGTAAAGGAAACTTGTTCTTTTCAAAACTAAACCGCTTATGAACTCACCGACTTTATGCTAATTTTTCAAACTGCTTGTATTCTTAGGTCAGCGTTAGACAGGTACACCGCAACCTTTTGGAGAAGATGGAGCGTCCCAAAGACTCGTCTTTACTTTGTTCGTATTACATATGTAAAACACTTGTACAACTTTTCTTTTTAAACAGATGTAAACAATATTATGTAATGTAATGTTTTATGATTACTGCTTTACTATGTGCATTGGATTTGATGCTCAACGTGGAGTCAACCCCGGAAATGTTTCCGCCTTTGGTTTTCGGGGTGTGACAGATTGGTATCAGAGCCCTTGTTTATAGTGAACTGGTATACCAAAGCTTACATGGTATAAGACTATAAACATTAAGGGGCCTAAGTGCTCTGAACTAAAAGTATACTCTACAAATATAAGTATTTTCTAAAGTATACCAGTATACCGACCGTCGAAAATCCGTAACTACAAGTAGAACAAAATATAAGTAAATGGGTGTTGTACGCTGCGGTTAAACATGGGCAGTTATGTAGTCGTGTCTAGGATCAATATAGCCTGGCCAACTATATTCATTCGAGACACGGCCAACATGTGCTTGGGAGTGACTGTGGTATGCGGCATGCCTAAAACTTACCCTAATGCCACAAACATCGAACCAGTGTCGTAACAAATCACGAAATACTATGGGAGTATTTCTCGAGTCAATCCTTGGTAGAAATCCTCATTCATGCATTGTTCTTTGACCATTCCCTTAGCGATAATTTTCCCGCTTTGATAGCTCTTTCCTGCTTTATCACTTGTTAGCATATATCTGTCATATCTCTTGATTCAATTCAGAGGACTTATCATCCTATCTTCCTTGATCTTATTAGATAAAGATGCCTCCAAGAAAGAGACCCAGCTCTAAGACCAACAACCCTCTGCCACCACCTCCTCTTCAAATCGATCTGGATACTCTTCAGGCAACCATTTCTGCCACAATATCAGCTCTCCTACCTCAATTTAACCCCAATGGTTCAGGAAGTGGTTCCCAAAACCAAGAAGGTAACCAGGGACACCGGAAGGAGTGTTCCTATAAAGATTTTGTGAACGCAAATCCCACATTCTTCGATGGCACAGGGGGTGTCATTGCTCTAACTCGGTGGTTAGAGAAAATCGAATCTGTTTTCGAGATCTGTGCCTGTTCGGATTCCGACAAAGTAATGTTTGCCGCCTGTACCCTCCTCGATAAAGCTCTGACTTGGTGGAACGGCCGAGTCAAATCTCTGACTCTACCTGTAGCTAATGCTATGGGATGAGAAGTTATGAAGGAACTACTACGCGCGAAGTATTGCCCTCGGGGTTAAATCCAGAAGCTGGAACACGAGCTATGGAACCTAAAGATCAAAGGTTCTGATATCGCCTCTTACACTTCAAGGTTTGATGACCTGGCACTCCTTTGTCTGGGAATGGTTACCCCGGAAAGCAAAAAGGTAGAAAGGTTCATTTGGGGATTAACCCACCCAACAAAAGGGAACATTATAGCAGCAAAGCCAGATGCCTATGACAGCGCCAAATGCCTAGCGCAAACCGTAATCGACCACAGCGAAAACCAAGAAGAAGCAGATGCCACTCCCGAGCCAACAGAAAAGAGTGGCGAGAAAAGAAAGATTTGGAAAAAGAAGAAGAAGAGTCAGTCTTCTCCAGAACTCTCGAAGAAACAGCAAATAGTGGCAGTCCATGCTGCCACTATCCCTGTTGTTGTTTCTATTGTTAATTCCACATCTCAAGCACCTGTCACCAGATATGCCGGTATCCTCCAATGGTGTAACCGTTGCAGCTACCACCATCGCATCCATGGCCCTTGTCGTGCAAAGTTTTGTAGAAGCTGTGGCCAGGAAGGTCACCTCGCACGAACCTGCAAAACCCCAACCCTGTCAACTAGTCAGGCTTCCGGAGCAGGTATCGGTCAAACCTGCAAAAATTGTGGAGAGGTCAGACACTATAAGCGAAACTGTCCGAAGACAGTAACATCTGGCAACACCAGGAGAGTCCTAACCATGGGGCAAGAAAGGACAGCCACCGATCCCACCATTGCTACAGGTATACTTCTCTTTGATAAATCTTGTGCCCGTGATCCTTCTCGATTCTAATGTTGTAAGAATTTGCGAATCATTCATTAAAATATTCTTCTAAACTAAATCCTTCATTTATAATTGAAACGTGTGCCGTCGAAATGACCAACTAGTGAGAGAGAGAGAACGTTAACGCCATACCCCTAGATCGTATCCTTAATGTGGATGAATATCCTTTTCATTCAATCTAATGGTAAATCTTTCATGGAAAGTTTGATGCAATCTTGGCATGGAATGACTGAGTCTCATTCATGCTGTCGTTCTTGTCTTCGAAAGAGTTGTCCATCCGAATCTATCCCTAACCCGACTCTCCTGATCTTCGACATCAAACCTGAATCCAACCTCCACATCTTCGTGCATTAAGCTTAGAAAGTTTTCCATGCATTCCTCGACTATGTGACATTCGGAAAGCGACAATTCTGCAGCTCCTTCCCCGGTGCCTTTCCTGAAAACTTCCGAACGTCCAGCCAAGTCTAGTATCGACCTAATGCTTTGGAAAAGCTAAATACTTTCCTAGTGATTCAGTAGACTCTTCGCAACCCTTGAGGAATCAATTCTGTAACCTTCAAACTTCGATTACTCTCGGAACCAAGTAGCATCCATCTGATACTTCATGCATCGGTCTTTGAGAAATATCTACCCAACGAAATCAAGACGCGTCCCGATAGTGAGGGTTCACTAAAACGTCAAGCGAAGACCCAAAGTAGTAGATTCATCCTCGTATCTCTATTCAATTCGTGATCTGTGTTCGAATCTTTGAATTTTGGGACGAAATTCCCTCTAACAGGGGGATAATGTAACAACCCGAAATTTCGTTTCATTGCTTGTACCCTTTTTTTTTCGCGACTCGTTCCGATCATCCAATCGCTGTTTCCGATCTCGTTTCCGATTCCGATGTTTTATTAATTCGTTAATGTGGGTTTTATTTTATGACTTAATAAGTGTCTTAATACCCTGAGAACTCATTCTAACATCACATATTAAAGATCAGAACAGTTCTAGAATCAACCATATCGGGTAACGGCAACTTAATCGGGTGCGACCAAAAGCCCCGTTTAACGTTGGTATCGGGTAGGATTCCACCGTGTCTCAAACTTACAACCTATTTAAACATGTTCAAGCTATCATTTGAAGCTTTTTCTCTCTCTCACTACTCTCTCTCTAACCTCTCTCCTAAATCCAAGTTTAAAGGTCCAAATCTAGAGTTTAAGGTCTCAAATCCTTAAGGTAGCTTCCTATACTCATTTTGCATCATATTGAACCTTGAAATTTGAGTTTAAACCATGGATTAGGACCATTACCATGAGTTTACGGCCCTAGAATAGCCCTAGGCCGTAAACTCATATAAAGGGGGTTTTTGGAGCAACAAAACCCTTCCAAACCTCAATTGGACCTTGAATAATGTTAGATGACTTTATGGAATGAGCTTAGAATGCCCTGGACCATGATTTAAATCCCTGTATATGAGTTTATGGCCCTGGAAGATGCCTAGGCCGTAAACACATATTTAAAGGGGTTTTTAAGCTTTTTAACCCTTCCAAGACACAAACAAGACTTAGATATGACCTTTAGAAAATTGGAAATGAACCTAGAACACCTTAAACATATATTTTGAAGGGTTTGTGTGAGTTTACGGCCAAGGCTTGTGCCTGGGCCGTAAACTACTTAAACAAGGGTGTAAACTCATTTTCAAGGTGTTAGAAAGCCATCCAACACCACCAAAAGCCTTGGAATAAATCATAGGACCAACCAAAAATAGTTTAAGGGCTTTAAACACATCAAAACCTCTCATATGAGAGTTTACGGCCACAGAACATGCCCCATGGCCGTAAACTCCAAAAAGTGTGTCCATTTGTGCCCCAAATTCTCTTCAAGGCTTGTAGGAATTTTTAGAATCACATGTGATTAAGTTTGAAACATTAAAACACTTATTCAAGGGGGTTTTGAGAGTTTACGGCCATATGCTCCATGCCAAGGCCGTAAACTTCCTTAAGGGTGTTATATGATTTTAAAATTAATTCCAAGCCTTAGGTAAAATTATTCCAAGCATTTCCAAGTGTCAATAGCCATTTGTGACCCTTTAAGCACCATAAACCACCCCACCATGAGTTTACGGCCGTAAACTCATGGGTAATGGGTTTTTAGGCCGTAAACTTCATTAGGGAGTTTACTCTTGGGGAGTGAACTCAAATCCCAAGTCCCTCGCTTCAATTCCCGTTCGTAGATGTCACCCGGGTCACTCCAAACACCCGTTTTGAGGTGTTTTCGTTCGTTGGAGTGTAATATCGTATCTAATTAGATTTTATAAATCTAATAAGATATATTTGTATGCCATTTCATATTACATAGGAACCTCACGTGTTATCAGGCCTCGATTCGACGTTTAGCACCCGAAATCGACACATTTCCGCGTCCGGTGAGTTCATACCCCTACCCTTTTTCCGTGTTTTTCACTGTTTTCACTGTTTTTCAGGGGGGGAATACAAGAAAAAGTACAAATATATTTTGTACTTAAATTGATTTTCAATTTAATGGTTTATTTGCTAAATGTCTTGATTGTGATAACTGATGTTTTGAACTGCAGGTTAAATACAGATTTCTTTTAAATATTGTAAATTATATTTTCTTTTGTAAAAGAAATCATACTAATCATAACTAAGTACAAATACAAATAACGAATATAACTAATAGTATAGAACGAATGCGAATACAACTATAACTAAGTACGAATACGAATAACGAATATAACTAATAGGATAGAACGAATGTGAATACGAATATAACTAAGTACGAATACGAATAACAAATATAACTAATAGGATAGAATGAATGAGAATACAAATATAACTAAGTACGAATACAAATAACGAATATAAATAATATGATAGAAAGAATACGAATAACGAATATAATTAATAGGATAGAACGAATACAAATAGGCTTAGGACTACGAATGCGAAATAACGCCTTCGGATGACAGCAAGACTTCAAATATACAGCTAGTGTAAGCCATGAACGTCACCAGAGTTCCAAATACGAAAGTACGCCTCTAGACCTCTACTGAGTTTTGATTACATCCGCCTCAGAATTTCGACAGAGATACGAAAATAAACTAATGTACTCTTTTGGAATCCACCAGAGTAATCGAAAATATTGTAATGTACTTTTCTGGTGAATCTGAATATACGAAAATACAATTAAGTTTGTAGGTTATAGTCATATGAATGTAGTTTAGAATACTTAACTAATACTACATATATATGGTAACTACTAATACTTTGAAATCAAACCTAAGAACCAAACACCTCAACACATAGGAAAAATATGGGATTTTCCTGGGATAACACAACAACTAGTAACGAACTTAGAATTAAATAGCCAATTCAACACATAAGAAAATATGGGATTTTCCTGGATAGCATAACAAAAAATAAGTGAATTAAGTAACAAACGAATAACAAAAGATAACTAAACCATTTTATAAGAAAATATGGGATTTTCTTGAACAATAACTATTTCAGAAAGTAAAGGAAAGTCGTTATTTTCAAAACTAAACAGCTTATGAACTCACTAGCTTTATGCTGATTTTTCAAACTGCTTGTATTCTCAGGTCAGCGTTAGACAGGTACACTGCAACCTTTTGGAGAAGACGGAGCGTCCCGAAGACTCGTCTTTAGTTTGTTCATATTACATATGTAAAACACTTGTACAACTTTTCTTTTAAACAGATGTATACAATATTATGTAATGTAATGTTTTGTGATCACTGCTTTCCTATGTGCATTCGATTTGATACTCAACGTGGAGTCAACCCCGGAAATGTTTCCGCCTTTGTTTTCGGGGTGTGACACATGAACACGCTTAGATGAACTCATTACATGAGTACCTTTACGTAGATATACTTAACTGTGTATATTAACATGAATACTTGTATCTCGAATTGCAAGGACGATTTATTATTACCTTCTGTGTAAATCTTCCTGCATATCCCTAGTACCTCGGGATATCTAGACAGGACCCTATCCCTAGTACCTCGAGATACCTAGATGGGTCCCTATCCCTAGTACCTCGGGATATATGGACGGGACTAACCATTCCGGAACCCATCTGTTAGCAACAGTGGGTGATGAACATCTACGGATGCCTATAGTTATTACTTATACTAGGAGTACCTTTATAGGGACTAACCCTTCCTCCGCCCTGCTGCTGCTTTTAGAGGATAATTGGGCAATCTTCGGATGTTCATAAGGTTATATAGGTTTTGTTAGCCCTGGTACCTCGGGATAATAGTTACATATGTTGTGTTAGTCCTAGTACCCAGTGACAACACTTACAGTAGTACATTTTCCTGTTTACTTTATTTTGTGATACCTTCACATAAACGATGAGTTAGACTAAGTACTTTAGTACTAAACAATTGAAGGAAAAACTATCATTTTACTTACAAAACATTCGGGTCTTGGTAGAAGACCACATTATCAGAGCAAAATATTCGGGTCTAGGTAGAAGACTACATTGTCGTAACAAAACATTCGGGTCTTGATAGAAGACTACATTCCATACTTATGCAAAGCAAGGGATTTTCTAGGTTTTTTCATACTTACATCAACATTTTCATTAAAGGTTTACATGGCCTTCATAATAGATTTTCATAAGCCAGACAATGACACCTTAATTACTTATGAATTCACCAGCTTTAAAGCTGATACTCGCTTTCAAAATAACTTGTATTCTCAGGTCATCAGTTAGACAAGTGCGATGGCCAGGTTTTCGAGAAGATGGAGCACAGACAAGACTCGCCTTATTTTGATTAGTCATTTTATTGTTGTACATTATGAAATAAAACACATGTATTAAAACTCTACTTATAATGCAATGGATGATGTTGTTGCTTGTTTATTATATTACACTGTTGTGATACTGTACATGATGTCCTCCACCCCTGAACGTTTCCGTCGTTCGTGGTTTTGGGGTGTGACAGATTGGTATCAGAGCATTGTTTATAGTGATTTAAGTAGATTAACCCATAAAAGATATACTAACTATAAACACATTGGGGTTAAAACACTCTGTCTAAGTGTTTATACATTTAAATAATAAAATATTTAACAAAGTATACGTGTCTGCATTCATACGGAAATCAGTGTCACAACGACAAGAACAAAAGTATTACGATTGTTGAATATCATAGGTAAGCTCGGGGATATATGGTCACTCTTGGGAGTGGCATAGCCTGATAAACTATGCTGCTCCAAAGAGTAATGAGCACATGCCCAAAAATGGTTGTGATAGGGCAACAAATCTAAAACCTTACCAATATTACCACAATGAGAACATTATAACAGAACCTAAGTCTAAAATACCATAGGGGTGTTTTGTGTTACTATAATTACTATATGCTTGATAACTAAAATGAAATCTTCATTCCTAAGTTGATAATTGCTAAGTGGATACGCTAAGGTTATATGTAACCAGGATATTACAGGCTTAGAATCGGTGAAATTTTTGCCTTACCCTTATTCCTTGTGAATTTGGAGTTGAGATCACTTATTCGAAGGCCTATCCTGTGTTGATTACATATAACTGGTATGCACTTTACAAATAGCGATGGAACTAATGAATATTTCCTAAATAATTATCTAGATAGTTCGTCTAATAATTATTTTCTTACCCCAAATTATCGCGTAGATAACATGGTCGGATTCCATCCCCACGACGACCTGTTCCTTCCAAACGCGGTTATTGCTGGATGGTTTGGAGAAGAACCAATTAATGATCATCCAATCCCTCTGAATGATCACCATGCTGAAGACCTTTCAGACGATGCCATCTCCGAACCCAAGGTTGAGAACCTACCCCAGGCAGCTCCCTTTCCGATTCCTAACCCTCATCCGGCTTTTTCATGGCCCGACGCCTGAGTGGGTGGAATGTTTGGAAACATGGAGCCAAGGACAAGATCAGCCCATTCCATTTAATGGTGACCGAAGCTGCTATAACCTGAGCAATGGGGGCTCAACAGACAGAATCATGCCAATTCTGATCCGAAGAGTTGCCCGAAACGAAATTCAGGGTAGGACAGCTCTACAACGTATCGCAAAAGATGATACAAATGGAGGAATGCATATGCTTCGTACCAGTCGCCTTGAACATGCTCGTGAGAGGTCTGAGAGAGACCATGAAGCCCTGCTGCAAGCACTAGCTAAATCACGAGCCGATGTCATGGAACTTCAGGTACGCTAGAGAGTTTACGAAGGACACCTATTTGATGTGGAACGCCAACTGGCTGAACTGAGAGTTCACCAGAGGGATGACCGTCGCCAGTAGTAGATGCTTTACTTTATATTCCTTGTTAGAAAGGAATCGTGTTCCTGTCTATGCCCGATGTGGCATTTACTATGAATATATCTTGTACTGTAAGTACTCTAGTTAGGTCTTTATGCTGTCAAGAACTATCTTCTCTGAATATGATGTAAGACCTTTTTACAAGGTCATTTTCCCGAACTTGTACGTCATGAATATCAAAGATATTGACAGTCGGCTAACTTCTGTGTCATTCTTTATTCGATTACTCTTATCATACTTTCATTAGAGTCTATTTGAAACATGCTCTAGGCAAGTCATTGGACTATAGCCATTTAACTCCGGAGACATGTCCAAGTCTCTGGTAATGGTTGGATCATGTTATTCGCTAACCAACAATACCTCGGCTCGAACAGCAAACATCTTGAGACCGTTTTAAGAACTTACTTCTGATCTTTACTAGGACTGCATCATAGGGATGTAGGTCGAACTTCCCTAAACATACTTCCATTCCGTACTAGGACTGCATCATAGGGATGTAGTTCAAACCTTAGAGAACATACTTCTATTCTTTACATGAGCGATCGAACTACATTTAGATTCAACCATTTTCGCTCACAAATTCATTTTCTTTCAATAACAGAATCATGTCTCCCAAGAAGAATGATCAGCCCATCAACCAAACACCAACACTTCAGATTGATGCAGCTACCTTTCAAGCTACAGTCTCGGCTGCCGTGTCAGCTTTTCTGACCCACATGAACGCTAACGACGCAAGTGTTAGCAGATTTGTGAACGACAATTCCAACCCAAGTAACAATCCAGTACCTCAGCAAGCAACAAACTACCACGATACCCCAAGTCCTAAGACCAAGAGTATCAAACGAAAGTCTTGGACTAACTCTAAGGACAAGTCGCTTTGAAGGGCGAACAGGAAACAACCACCAATAACAACCTTCACAGCCACGACATCAGCACCTCAAACTACCATCCCTTCTGGTATCCCAGTTAACCATAACCCAGTCAGGCCATATGCAGGAAAACTCCCAAAATGCATCAAATGCAATTATCACCACCATGGACCTTGTTGGGAGATGCAATGCTTAAACTGCAACAAAAAGGGACACACCATCCGTTATAGCAATATCCCGATCCCACACATCACTTCAACCAAAAATGTCGAAACTTCTCGAATATTCCATCTATGTGGTGTAACAGAGCACTTCAAAAAGGACTGTCCATCGGAGAAGGACAACGGCAAATCCGGAGGAGTTTGACCTCAGAATGCAAAGAGGCAGTTAAGGACCCTAATATAGTATGGGTTCCCTCCATGTCGTCAGTATTCTATATGTTCAAGAACATGTTTAAAACTAGTGCAACTAGAGTCTTATCTTTTGCGGGATCCTGTCGGTATAGGGATGCTCGTGCTGCGTATACCTGTCTTTTGTAGTATATCTGACTCGCAGCAATAGTCTTGTAGAAAATCTAAAGTACTGTAACTCTAATCATGGTTGCACGGTTGTTTTTGTCTGTAAACATTTTATGCTCAAATCTAATGTCTTTAAGTTTCTCTATGATTCCGACATTATCATACGACTCGATTCAATTCGATCCTTGCAATACCACCTTCATAAGTACATCTCTTTCTCAGTAAACGTATTTTAGCGAACCCGTCATATCAGAACACCGAAGTACTCATACCAGGAGTACCTTATGGTTCATTTCCTTTCCGAAGGAATCCCCACATTATTGCTCGTGCAGTACGTCAAGCTCAATTCCAGGATTCATACGGTTGATCTATCACTGAAGACTATATGCATGAGAGTGTTATATAAGTAATTTTTACAGGTTTAGAATTGATGATTTCACATTAATTTCTTTTCCCTCGATGGGATGTGAGATTAAGGAAGAATCAGTTATTCGACTACCTTTTCAGTCTTAATTATATACGACTCATATACACGAAATTGTGATCATTGAATCATGTATGAATTCTAATATGAACTTCAGGACGGAGACTATCCAGGAGTACGAGAAATTGCATTGGCATAGGAACCAACTTAGGACCCAGTATGACTCTTATAACCAGATCGCCTTCAGTCTAAACACCTACGGAAGATACAAGGACAGTCCGGACAACACAACGAACTACTCAACAATAGAATTAGAAGACCAGGCTTCTCACCCTTGAGAGCTCCGGTCTTATTCTTACCAGAAGTCGATGGATTGCATCATATGTACCTCGACGACTGGAGACTTTATTTAGATTTCCTTTAGAAATCGTTATCTCTGCCTCACTTAGAAGAGTTGATTGAGCAAACACAGGGAAAGTGTTACTTTCAGAAATGGACCTGAGATCTGAATATCACCAGTTTGAGTGTAGGGAAGGGTGTCCTACAGACTACCCTCCGAACTCGATACGGACACTTCGAGTCCGTAGCGATATCCCTCGGATAGGACCAATACGCCCATAGTATTCATGAGCTGAATAAGCAGAGTACGCCTTTCTTACTGGGATCAGTTCGTCATTTCTCCATCAAATGACTACTTATCTACCCTCGTAGTAAGAAAGAACCCATAGAAACATTACCCTCGGAGATACTTTCCGCAAAGTTCTCTGAACAAGAGTTTTTGAATTTAGAGTCAAATTTCCTGAGACACACTTTTAGTGTTGTGGAAATTCTTGAGTACTCTGTCAAATTATCCAAAACCGTTGGGAATTTGTCGGCACCGTAGTCACCGACGGGAAATTCGCCAAATTCTAGGTCTTACAGACCTACTATCATAGTCCATTCGGAACTCCCCACAAATTTCAGAAACCCTTTCGACTTTGACCCAGCAAGGGGTGGCCCTTGACTGGGAAATAAGCGGGAGAAAGAACCTTTGGAATTCCAAGTGAGAGACCAAATTCCTTAGGAAACCTCAACCTGGGAACTACTTAGTACGCTTCGTAAAGTGTGAAAAGCTAAAATCCAATATAGTTAGGACCTCCGAGATTCTTACCAGAATCGGTCCTGCATTTCACAAACTAGACCTGCTCCGCGAACTCAGTAACGTACTTTTTTCCCCTTTGCGTCTCGAACTTGAAATAGTATCCTTCCATTAGGACTTTCGTAATCCCTCTCAACGAGATCGAGATCTACGAGATCCTTTCCTTCGTATTAGAACCGTAGTTACCCTCGACCGAGTGGCCAAGCGGACGAAGCAACGCCGTCGCCTATTCGTGAAGGTTCGTTGGAATACCAACTGAGAACCCGATTTCACTTGGAAGCGCGGGAGCAAATCGATTAGGAAGTTTTCACCTAACGACTCGATCATTTATACCTACTTCCTTATCTAAATTCTAATTTCGGGACGAAATTCCCTTTAACAAGGGGATGATGTGACAACCCGAAATTTGCATTTTGAACAACCCATATCAAGACAATAGAGCTTAGAACAGTTTCAGGGAAATTCTAGACTTTAGGTATGAGTTTGGCAGTTTTTCAGGATTTACACCTAAGGAGATATCAGGAGAGTGGTTGCACTAGGGTTTTGTGCAACACTGTTATTCCAACACTCTATTATATTAGAGATCATTTCAGGAATAAAAATATTTTCTGTTAAAAATATCTCAGGACTATAAATAGAATTCTGAACCAAATTCATTCATTATTCGCATTTCCAACTAGAGAAAAGCCATTTTCTCTCTCACGGATCTTCGGGTATTTATACCAAAATGTGAGTAACTCTTTCTAGTAGTGTTATAAAGCTGTAAATGTGTTCATAACATAGATTACATAGCTAAATCATTAGATTTAGGAGTTTACTCCTCAAGGTGTTCTTGGGCGGTAAACTCCCGAAACGAAGCCTAGACCGACCCTTGTGTTATGCTACTGCGTTAGAATCATGTATAAGTGTGTTAGGGACATGAAATCAAGAAAAAACCACCCAAGTTTGGGAGTTCATGACCCAAGAGTATCTTAGGCCGTAAACTCCAAATTCAAGCCCCAAATGGTGCTTTTAGGGCAACTAAAGCATTGGACATTTAGTAGAAATTATTCCCACTTAAATCAAGGACCAAAACACTTCAAAAGCACCCTCCAAAGTGAGTGTACGGCCAAGACATGTTTCTTGGGCCGTAAACATGAAAGAACGGCACCAAAGTGTGCCTAATGTCTTCATATGCTTGGAATAAAAGCCTAGAACCTATACCACATGTGCAAGAGACTTGAAAACAACAAAAACACCATTCCAAGGGAGTTTACGGCCGTAAACTTTAAAGGAAATGGCCTTGGGGCCGTAAACTCCTCTAAGGAGTGTTTCTAGGCCTTAAACCCTTCCAAGAATTTAACCACCAAGTTGGAATAATTCTAGGAATCATTTGGAACTTCAAAACACACCATACTCCCATGGTTGGGAGTTTACGGCCGTAAACTCAAGAGTTTACAACCGTAAACTCCATGTGTGTTAGTATATGAGGAGCAAACTCATATATGGGGTCCTTTGGAACGCTAAACACAAGTGCCTTGTCCCACAATAGCTTAGATACAATCCTTAGGGCTTAAAACACTTATATAAAGTGTTTATTATATCTAGGATGTCTTAACATTTTCAAATGGTGATTTGAGACTAATTTAGTGCATATATGTATGATTATATGTTCATTAGGATCGTAGTGTGTGTACAAGTCCTCGCTTGACACCTAGCAATCCTATACTGTTCAGTTCATCCCAATCACCAACTACAGGTGAGTTCATACCCCTTAATCAATGTTTTAAATGATTTTAAACTTTTTCACGAGGGGGGGGGGGGGGGGAGGATACAAGTACAAAACAATATGTTATTAAATCAATCTTATGTATTTTATAACTGTGTTTTCACTCAGTAGATTTCACATATTTCAAAAGGTGACACAGGAAGTGGTTTTCTATCTTAAAATACCTTGATAAAAAAAGTATTAGTTTTGAAATGTTTATTAAAATGACATCAAGTCATTCTTAATTATTGTTTCAAAACTCCTAGATGTCTTGCAAAACCATTATTTTACCTTCTTGAATCAAACTATACTTATGCGCCTATGTTCATTTATATGTTAGAGATTATAGTTTTCATCCTTTGTTCAGTTTCCCACACCATGGTGTATAAAGGGTGCATAAATCTACTTGAACAATCACTTACTTTCCAGTTAATTATCATAGGGATAGTTAGAAGAAACAAAACATTATTACTACTACAAGTAATCACACAAGAGTTAGTTCATTCATGAGTCTATACCAGTACATTACCTGATACATGAGTACCTTTACATTTGATTACATGATACAAGAGTATGTTTACATATACTTACATGATACATGAACACGCTTACATGAACGCATTACATGAGTACCTTTACGTAGATACACTTAACTGTGTATATTAACATGAATACTTGTATCTCGAATTGCGAGGATGATTTATTAGTAGCTTCTGTGTAAATCTTCCTGCATATCCCTAGTACCTCGGGATATCTAGACAAGACCCTATCCCTAGTACCTCAGGATACCTAGATGGGTCCCTATCCCTAGTACCTCGGGATATATGGATGGGAATAACCATTCCGGAACCCATCTGTTAGCAACAGTGGGTGATGAACATCTACGGATGCCTACGATTATTACTTATACTAGGAGTACCTTTATAGGGACTAACCCTTCCTCCGCCCTGCTGCTGCTACAGAGGACAATTGGACAATCTTCGGATGTTCATTAGGTTATATAGGTTGTGTTAGCCCCAGTACCTCAGGATAACAGTTACATATGTTATGTTAGTCCTACTACCCAGTGACAACACTTACAGTAGTACATTTTCCTGTTTACTTTATTTTGTGATACCTTCACATAAACGATGAGTTAGACTAAGTACTTTAGTACTAAACAATTGAAGGAAAAACTATCATTTTACTTACAAAACATTCGGGTCTTGGTAGAAGACTACATTATCATAACAAAACATTCGGGTCTTGGTAGAAGACTACATTGTCATAATAAAACATTCGGGTCTTGGTAGAAGACTACATTTCATACTTATAGAAAGCAAGGGATTTTCTAGGGTTTTTCATACTTACATCAACATTTTCATTAAAGGTTTACATGGCCTTCATAATAGATTTACAGAAGCCAGACAATGACACCTTGATTACTTATGAATTCACCAGCTTTAAAGCTGATACTCGCTTTCAAAATAACTTGTATTTTTAGGTCATCAGTTAGACAGGTGTGATGGCCAGGTTTTTGAGAAAATGGAGCACATACAAGACTCGCCTTATTTTGATTAGTCATTTTGTTGTTGTACATTATGAAATAACACACATGTATTAAAACTCTATTTATAATGCATTGGATGATGTTGTTGCTTGTTTATTATATTACACTGTTGTGATACTGTACATGACGTCCTCCACCCCTGAACGTTTCCGCCGTTCGTGGTTTTGGGGTGTGACAGATTGGTATCAGAACATTGTTTATAGTGAATTAAGTATATCAACCCATAAACGATATACTAAATATAAACACATTGGGATTAAAACACTCTCTCTAAGAGTTTATACATTTAAATAATAAAATATTTAACAAAGTATACGTGCCTGCATTCATACTAAAATCAGTGTCACAATGACAAGAACAAAAGTATTACGATTGTTGAATATCACAGGTAAGCACGAGGATGTATGGTCAGTCTTGGGAGTGGCATAGCCTGATTAACTATGTTGTTCCAAAGAGTACTTAGCACATGCCCAAGAATGGTTGTGATAGGGCAACAAATCTAAAAACTTACCAACATTACCACAATTAGAACATTATAACAGAACCGAAGTCGAAAATACCATAGGGGTGTTTCGTTTTACTATAATTACTATATGCTTGAGAACTAAAATGAAATCTTCATTCCAAAGTTGATAATTGCTAAGTGGATACGCTAAGGTTATATGTAACCAGGATGCTATAGGCTTAGAATCGGTGAAATTTTTGCCTTACCCTTATTCCTTGTGAATTTGGAGTTGAGATCACTTATTCGAAGGCCTATCATGTGTTGATTACATATAAATGGTATGCACTTTACAAATAGCGATGGAACTAATGAAGATTTCCTAAATAATTATCTAGATAGTTCGTTTAATAATTATTTTCTTACCCCAAATTCTCGCGTAGATAACATGGCTGGATTCCATCCCCACGACGACCTGTTCCTTCCAAACGCGGTTATTGCTGGATGGTTTGGAGAAGAACCAATTAATGATCATCCAATCCCTCTGAATGATCACCATGCTGAAGACCTTTCAGATGATGCCATCTCCGAAGCCGAGGTTGAGAACCTACCCCAGGCAACTCCCTTTCCGATTCCTAACCCTCGTCCGGCTTTTCATGGCCCGACGCCAGAGTGGGTGGAATGTTTGGAAACATGGAGCCAAGGAGAAGATCAGCCCATGCCATTTAATGGTGACCGAAGCTTCTATAACCTGAGCAATAGGGGCTCAGCATACAAAATCATGCCAATTCTGATCCGAAGGGTTGCTTGAAATGAAATTCAGGACAGGACAGCTCTACAACGTATCGCAGAAGTTGATACAAATGGAGGAATGCATATGCTTTGCACCAGTCGCCTTGAACATGCTCGTGAGAGGTCTGAGATAGACCATGAAACCGTGCTGCAAGCACTGGCTGAATTACAAGCCGAAGTCATGGAACTTTAGGTACGCCTGAGAGTTTACGAAAGACACCTACCTGATGTGGAATGCCAACTGGCTGAACTCAGAGCTCACCAGAGGGATGACCGTCGCCAGTAGTAGTAGCTCACGTGATGATTGAAGATGAGCCTGAAGGAGAACAAGGGGAAGCACACGACGTTGGGCCTGACGAGTACACAGACACTAACTACGAGTTCGATGATGACATGGAGGAAGGACAAGACTCAGGCGAGGACTCCGCCACATCACCTGTCAACGAGTCGCAGCAGGACCACCCCGCCCCACCAGTGAATCCCGCAAGGGAAAATCGCTCCCCCGAAGTTGATATTGCCGCCCTGTGGCAACAGCTATTCGCCATGGAAGCACGTGCAGTGCGAGGTGAGCGCTTGAGGGATAAGGTCATTGGAGAAATGACTGAGATGGCTAACTTGTTGGCTCAACACTTCGGCATATGATCTCGCTACTATCATACGGTGCTCCCTAGAGTGTTAGGAATAGACTTGTCTTTCTAGTACTAGGATCTATGCTATGTACCCCCGACTCTATGTTTAAGTGATTACACTACTCATAGAGCCGTTATGCTGCCGAATTTGCATCACTTATGTATTGCTCTTTCGAGCAAAATTTTCATGTATCAGAAAAATGCGGATAATATTAATGAAAGTTTTTATGTGTTCCACTGTGATGTTGTAGTCTGCTATGTGTTATATATCCATGATTGTATGCTAAATTGTGAAATTACTTAAGTTCGCGCCACATGCCTAGTTTATAGGATCACAATCCCACAAAAGCACAGACACTTAACATCTTTCCGTTCCATGACAGAAAGATGCCTCGACGACCAACTCGCGGTAACCTTGGACCAACCCCTCCAGAGGTTGACTCAGCTGCATTCCAAGCAGCTGTCTCTGCTGCGGTTACCGCAACTATGGCACAAATTCACCAAGGGAACAATGGAGGAGTCAACGGACAAGGGGCCAAAAGTTCAAACAACGGGATAAATCAAGGACCGACCAAAACATGCTCCTACAAGGATTTCACGAATGCCAAGCGGCGAACCTTTAATGGCACGGGTGGTGTCATAGCCCTGAAAAGGTGGATTGAGAAGGTGGAAAAAGTGTTCGAAATATGTGAATGCCCCGAGGAATTGAAACTGAAGTTTTCTGTTTCCAGCCCCTCATTGTTTGTAAAATTTACTTTTTCAACCCTTTATTTAAATACTTTCCGGTTTGGTCCTTAAATCAATTTTCTTGACATTTTAACACCAAAAATTATTGAAATTAATATTTTTCAGCATATTTTTCATAGAAAACAGTTTTAGTCCCTGAAATTGCAGTTTTTTTTTTGGTAATAGCCCTTCTTTTTTGCAACTTTGACATTTTTGGCCCAAATTGTAAAATTTTTGCAACTTTGGTCCTTTTTAAATTTAGAAAGCATTTTAAACCTTTGAAAAGGACTTGGAACACTTATAGTCCACTGTTTTACAGAAAAACACAGTTTTGGCCCTCCAAAACAGAAAATCTCGCATAATGGGCCTCATTGGGCCGAAAATGTCATTTTTAGCCCATTAAGCTTGAAATTTATGTTTTTAATCCTCCAAATGAGTATATTTCCAGAAATTGTTTTATTGAAACTGTTTTGACACACCTCATCCATCAGAATTCGTGATATGTCAATTTGGGCCCTTAACTTTGTATTTTTCACATTTTAGGTCCAAAAATTGTGTTTTTAGCCCAAAGAAAATGTTACTAAGCCATTTAGCTATTTTTCTAGGAACACTTTGTATGTAGAAATGTATTTGATGCTAGAATCATTTAACATAAAGTATATCTCGGTTTTGAGGGGTTTTATGGCTAGATCCAACATTATAACACACAACAACACACATATAAGCATGGAAATCATACAAGGCATACAAAACACATATAGATCTACACTTTCACTTGTATTCCCCCCCCCCCCCCCCCACAAAACTCATAAAAACAGAAAATAGGGGGTATGAAGCTCACCTTGGGTGTGGTTTCGGTTTTGAAGAGAAAATGAAAGAAAAATGGAGTGATTTTCGGCCTTAGCACCTTTCCTTGGTAGATCTCGAGTTTGGTGACTTCTAAGGTGTATGATCACAAGTTGGAATAGATTTAGAAGAGGTTTTTGATGGAATGAAATAGCTAGATCATGTATATAAGTAAATACTTACCTAAGATGGTGATTAGCTTGAAACATCCTCTTGAAAGCTTCTTAGAATCTCGAAATTATGGAGAGAAAAGGAGAGAGTTTTCTTGAATGTTCTTTGATAGAGTTTGTGAAATGTGTGTGTGTTTGAGATGTGGCCGAGAGTGAGAGAGAGGAGAGGATAGAAGTGATTTTGAAGTGATGTTGCATGGAAGAATGGGATATAATGCATGGATATCCAATGAATAAAAATGAGGTGGCATCCAAAGTCAACTTCTCCTCTTATCCTCTTGGATTTGGGCCTTGGGCCAAGAATGGTGGGGGAAAAGAAATTGTTTGGGCCTTAAATGCTTAAGCCCAATTTTCATGGTTACATTGAGTGATTTTTGGTCCTAATAAATATAAAGGTGATTTTTATGGCTTGTTAGGGCCAATTTAGGTTAATTATGGTTCATAGTTATTAATTTATTTCATTCTAGGCCCAACATGGCCCAAAATGTTGAAATAAATTAGTGTGGGTCTAATTAGAGCCCAATTAGGGTTCTAAGCCCATGATAGTCTAATTGGAAGCTTATTGGTCCATTTGGATCCAATAAGGAAGTCCTAGTCCAAAATGGACTTAAACAAGGACTTCTAGGGTCTCCAATTTGTTTGATGACTATTTGTAGTACTTTGTATGATGTATTTGATTGAAGTTTTTGATGTCATAATCATAGGTGTCAACCATTTTCTTAAGTTTTTGATTCACATTAGCTTGAGTGTATAGATTACATGACACAAAATTTTCAGTTGTGACATCATCCCCCCGTTAGAGGGAATTTCATCCCGAAATTCTGTTTGAAAGCTAGATTTGAGAATGCTAGAATAGGTGAGGGTACTTTTGCTTCATTTGATCTTCGCGTTCCCAAGTGAATTCTGGCCCACGCTTTTCGTTCCACCGTACCTTCATGATCGGGATGCGACTCTGCTTAGTACACTTCACCTCCCTGTCCATGATTTCGATTGGTTCTTCGACGAATAGGAGATTCTCATTGATTTCGATTTCGTCAAGAGGAATGACAAGGGTTTCATTTGATAGGAACTTTTTCAGGTTAGATACATGAAACACGGGGTGTACACCGTTTAGCTCCGTGGGTAGTTGTAGTCTGTAGGCTACCGGACCTATTCGGGCGACGATTTCGAAAGGTCCAATGTATCGCGGGTTCAGCTTTCCCTGTTTTCCGAAACGTATAACCTCTTTCCAGGGTGAGACTTTCAACAGTACTCGATCACCGACCTGGAATTCTAAGGGCTTTCGCTGTTTATCGGCGTAGCTCTTTTGTCGGTCACGCGATGCTTGTAATCGAGCTCTGATCTGGACGATCTTTTCTGTGGTTTTGCGAATGATCTCCGGTCCTGTTAGTGCCCTGTCCGACGTATGCGTTCTTGCTAGCTGGGTATCACCTACTTCAGCCCAACATAACGGTGATCTACATTTACGCCCGTACAGTGCTTCGAAAGGAGCCACCTTGATGCTCGAATGGTAACTATTGTTATATGAGAACTCGATCAACGGTAGGTGGTTATCCCAAGACATTCCAAAGTCTATCACACATGCACGAAGCATGTCTTCAAGCGTTTGAATGGTTCGCTCACTTTGACCGTCCGTTTGTGGGTGATATGCGGTGCTCATGTCGAGATGAGTTCCCATTGCCTTGTGGAGTGATTGCCAAAAGCGCGATGTGAACCTACTGTCCCTATCCGAGATAATAGATTTTGGCACTCCATGGAGTCTTACGATTTCCCGTAGGTACAAACGCGTCAATCTCTCCATCTTTACTGTGGCACACGTAAGGCACTTACCAACATAGGTCGCGATTTCCGCCTTCATGTTAGGCCACCAATAGTGTTGTTTAATGTCCAAATACATTTTGTCCGAACCGGGATGAATGGAGTATCGTGTCTTGTGGGCTTCCTTCATAACGGCCTCCCTAAATCCTCCGATTTTTGGGACCCAAATACGGTTCATGAAGTAGTATACCCCATTCTCTCTTGTTTCTAGGTTCTTTTCCATCCCGCGCAATGCCTCGCTAGTTCTATTTTCCGCTTTCATAGCCTCTGACTGGACTGATGCAATTTGAGTGGCCAGATGAGATTGAATGGTTATCGAGTGTGTTTTCGTATGGCGATTAGAGTACTCCTTCCGACTTAATGCAGCAGCTACCACGTTGGCCTTGCCTGGATGGTACTTGATCTCGCATTCATAGTCGTTTAGCAATTCCACCCATCTTCGTTGTCTCATGTTCAGCTCCTTCTGATTCAAGATGTGCTGGAGGCTCTTGTGGTCCGTGAAGATTGTGCACTTTGTACCGTACAGGTAGTGCCTCCAAATATTCAGAGCGAAGACCACGGCTCCTAGTTCTAGGTCATAGGTCGTGTAATTTACTTCGTGCGTCTTTAGCTAGTGGGACGCATATGCTATCACTCTTCCACGTTGCATGAGAACGCAACCTAAGCCCTGATTCGACGCGTCACAATAGACCACAAAATCTTCCGTTCCTTCAGGTAGAAATAGTACAGGAGCACTACAAAGAGCTTGCTTCAAGGTTCGAAACGCAATCTCTTGTCGGTCTGTCCACTTGAATGGCACGCCCTTTTGCGTAAGCAAGGTAAGCGGCTTGGCAATCTTAGAGAAGTTTTGGATGAATCTACTATAGTAGCCTGCTAGGCCTAGAAACTGACGAATTTCTGTGGGCGTAGTCGGAGTTGCCCATCCTTCCACAGCTTTGACCTTAGAGGGATCCACATGAATTCCGTCTTGGCTAACTACGTGGCCTAGGAAATTCACACTCCGGAGCCAGAACTCGCACTTGGAGAGTTTGGCGTACAGCTTTTCCGTTCGCAGAGTTTCTAGGACTTGTCGGAGATGTTGGCCATGCTCCTCTTTGCTTCGAGAATAAATGAGGATGTCATCGATAAACACAATGACGAAGTTGTCTAGGAACGGTCGACAGATTCGATTCATTAGGTCCATGAATGCGGCAGGTGCATTTGTTAGACCGAAGGGCATTACGACGAATTCATAATGTCCGTAGCGGGTTCGGAAAGCGGTTTTAGGAATATCGTCTTCTCGGACTTGGAGTTGGTGGTATCCGGACCGTAGATCTATTTTAGAAAAATAGCTAGCTCCTTGGAGCTGGTCGAATAGATCATCGATTCGTGGGAGTGGGTAGCGGTTTCTAACAGTGAGTTTATTTAACTCTTTGTAATCGATGCGCATTCTGAAAGATCCGTCCTTCTTTTTGACAAAGAGCACCGGAGCTCCCCATGGCGAGTAGCTAGGTCGGATAAATCCCTTGTCCAGAAGCTCACTGAGTTGGCTGGACAATTCCTGCATTTCAGCAGGGGCCAACCGATATGGTGATTTAGCGAGAGGAGTTGCTCCTGGAACGTGGTCGATTCGGAACTCAACCTGTCTCTCTGGGGGTACTCCTGGAAGATCTTCAGGAAACACGTCCGGAAATTCACACGCTACCGGAATATCTTGGATGTTAGTTTCTTCTTTGGTCTTGTCCACTATGTGAGCCAAGAATGCCAAATTGTTCTTTCGCAGATGTTTTTGTGCATTGATGCACGAGATGAGACGAAGATTCTTGCTAGGTTTGTCTCCGTAAATTACTAGGGTTTCGTGATTTGGGAGACGAAGGCGAACGGCCTTCTCGTGGCACATAATCTCAGCATGGTGGGGGCTTAACCAATCCATGTCGAGAATCACATCGAAACTCCTAATTGATATTGGCATTAGGTCTATTCGAAAAACGTGTTGGTTGAGGGTTAGGGTACATCCGATGTAGATCTCCCCAGTGGATTCGGTTTTCCCATTGGCCATTTCCACCGTATAGGTTTCATTTAGCTTCTGGGGTTGTTGTTTTAATAAATGTTTAAACTTCTCGCTTACGAAACTTCGCTCCGCTCCGGTATCAATTAAGATGCATGCATAAGTGTGGTTTAGGAGGAACGTATCGGTCACAACTGCGGGGTCCTGAACTGCATCACTCTGACCCATAGTCAGCATTCTTCCTACTCCTCTATTTCCTGAGTGGTTGTTGTTAGGTCAATCTCGACGGAAGTGCCCAGTCCTTCCACACCTGAAGCAGGTGTGACTAGGCCCTGCATTGTTGCCGCCGGCATTGGTGTTGTTGTTATTGCGGTGGTTGTTGTTGTTGTGGTTGTTTCCCTGATTTGTAGACTTTACTAGCAATACCAAAGGACCCTTGGGGACCAGTAGTATACAAGCCATTGAAAGTCCTTTTACGTCGTGTTAGATCGGTAAAACCCAACACTTCGTAAAATAGAGGTCTTCGGGCCTTAAGATCAGGTCATTGCGCTAGCTAGGCTCAATGAACAAGATTTTACACTTTAGGGGCCCAAAGATGGTGCGTAGACGTCTGTGCACACTCGCGTGTATATTGAATTCCCAAACGTTATTTGTATGAATCGCAGCGTCGTCGTGTTAGTAGTTTCGGATTTTCATTGGTTCGAGACCGAACCAATTCGTTTCACAACGATTTTTGGTATTGTAGTGTATTGTATTTCGTCGATAGTCGCGGAGCCATCATTTGATCAAATTGTATGTATTGAATTAGCCTTGAAAGTTTTCTGTTTCCAGCCCCTCATTGTTTGTAAAATTTACTTTTTCAACCCTTTATTTAAATACTTTCCGGTTTGGTCCTTAAATCAATTTTCTTGACATTTTAACACCAAAAATTATTGAAATTAATATTTTTCAGCATATTTTTCATAGAAAACAGTTTTAGTCCCTGAAATTGCAGTTTTTTTTTGGTAATAGCCCTTCTTTTTCGCAACTTTGACATTTTTCGCCCAAATTGTAAAATTTTTGCAACTTTGGTCCTTTTTAAATTTAGAAAGCATTTTAAACCTTTGAAAAGGACTTGGAACACTTATAGTCCACTGTTTTACAGAAAAACACAGTTTTGGCCCTCCAAAACAGAAAATCTCGCATAATGGGCCTCATTGGGCCGAAAATGTCATTTTTAGCCCATTAAGCTTGAAATTTATGTTTTTAATCCTCCAAATAAGTATATTTCCAGAAATTGTTTTATTGAAATTGTTTTGACACACCTCATCCATCAGAATTCGTGATATGTCAATTTGGGCCCTTAACATTGTATTTTTCACATTTTAGGTCCAAAAATTGTGTTTTTAGCCCAAAGAAAATGTTACTAGGCCATTTAGCTATTTTTCTAGGAACACTTTGTATGTAGAAATGTATTTGATGCTAGAATCATTTAACATAAAGTATATCTCGGTTTTGAGGGGTTTTATGGCTAGATCCAACATTATAACACACAACAACACACATATAAGCATGGAAATCATACAAGGCATACAAAACACATATAGATCTACACTTTCACTTGTATTCCCCCCCCCCCCACAAAACTCATAAAAACAGAAAATAGGGGGTGTGAAGCTCACCTTGGGTGTGGTTTCGGTTTTGAAGAGAAAATGAAAGAAAAATGGAGTGATTTTCGGCCTTAGCACCTTTCCTTGGTAGATCTCGAGTTTGGTGACTTCTAAGGTGTATGATCACAAGTTGGAATAGATTTAGAAGAGGTTTTTGATGGAATGAAATAGCTAGATCATGTATATAAGTAAATACTTACCTAAGATGGTGATTAGCTTGAAAGA
Source organism: Lactuca serriola (assembly GCF_051521515.1). Lineage (NCBI taxonomy): Eukaryota > Viridiplantae > Streptophyta > Magnoliopsida > Asterales > Asteraceae > Lactuca > Lactuca serriola. The sequence goes on from NC_136408.1 coordinate 217,524,084, forward strand.
TCCTCTTGAAAGCTTCTTAGAATCTCGAAATTATGGAGAGAAAAGGAGAGAGTTTTCTTGAATGTTCTTTGAGAGAGTTTGTGAAATGTGTGTGTGTTTGAGATGTGGCCGAGAGTGAGAGAGAGGAGAGGATAGAAGTGATTTTGAAGTGATGTTGCATGGAAGAATGGGATATAATGCATGGATATCCAATGAATAAAAATGAGGTGGCATCCAAAGTCAGCTTCTCCTCTTATCCTCTTGGATTTGGGCCTTGGGCCAAGAATGGTGGGGGAAAAGAAATTGTTTGGGCCTTAAATGCTTAAGCCCAATTTTCATGGTTACATTGAGTGATTTTTGGTCCTAATAAATATAAAGGTGATTTTTATGGCTTGTTAGGGCCAATTTAGGTTAATTATGGTTCATAGTTATTAATTTATTTCATTCTAGGCCCAACATGGCCCAAAATGTTGAAATAAATTAGTGTGGGTCTAATTAGAGCCCAATTAGGGTTCTAAGCCCATGATAGTCTAATTGGAAGCTTATTGGTCCATTTGGATCCAATAAGGAAGTCCTAGTCCAAAATGGACTTAAACAAGGACTTCTAGGGTCTCCAATTTGTTTGATGACTATTTGTAGTACTTTGTATGATGTATTTGATTGAAGTTTTTGATGTCATAATCATAGGTGTCAACCATGTTCTTAAGTTTTTGATTCACATTAGCTTGAGTGTATAGATTACATGACACAAAATTTTAAGTTGTGACATGGGTTTACTACTGAGATTTACGTCACAGAAGGCTTCGAGTTTACGGTTACTGAAGATGCTCAATTTACGGCCGTGTACGTAGTTTACGACCATGAATAGAGTGTTTGGTTGTTGAAGAATGCTAGTTTGCGGCCGTAAATAGGGGTTTACGGTAGTGAATTCTTAACCGTAAATGCACAGTTCTAGATTAAAACTTGAGTTTAAAGCAGATATGATCCTCTTTTGTCACGGAAACACCAATTCAAGCCTCAAGCAGTGATAAAACTAGATTCCTTTGACTGAAAATGTGATTCTGAGATGATTTGACACCAGATTTGCTTTGATACCAATTGTAAGGCCCTGGAAACAGGATCTTAACCAGTGATCAAGCAATATAACAATCAAACAAGATGAGAATGGTGTAGAAGAAGATTAAACCAAGCCTTTCATGCGTTTATATCACTAAAACGTCGGGTAGAACTTAGACACACAGTAATGACTACAAACACTAGTGGTGTCACAACTAGAAAATTTGGTGCCTTGTAATCACAACACTTATAACAACTATGAATCAATAACATGAAAGCATGAATGATGCTGATTTTATAACAACAAAACTTCATCAAATACTTCATTCTAGCCCTTCAAATGGTCAACAAAGAATTGGAAACCTTTGAAATTCCAATTTGAGTTCACTTTGAAGTATGACTTCCTTATTGGACCCAATGGGCCAATGAGCTTCAAATTTAAGTATCTCGAACTTAGAACTCTCAAATGGGCCCTAATTGGACCCATATACATGAAAGATAACATTTTTGGGCCTTATGAACCCAAAATAAACTAGATTAACTTTAATGGGCCTTATTGGACCAAAACAAATATATATATTAGCCCTAATACGTCATAAAAATCATTCTTTGATTTTTATTAGCCCAAAAATCATCTAACTTAACCATAAAATTGACTTAAGCATTAAAGGCCCAAATTTTCTGTGACAACCCGAAATTTCCATTTTGAACAACCCATATCAAGACAATAGAGCTTAGAACAGTTTCAGGGAAATTCTAGACTTCGGGTATAAGTTTGGCAGTTTTTTAGGATTTACACTTAAGGAGATATCTGGAGAGTGGTTGCACTAGAGTTTTGTGCAACACTGTTATTCCAACACTCTATTATATTAGAGATCATTTCAGGAATAAAAATATTTTCTGCCAAAAATATCTCAGGACTATAAATAGAATTCTGAACCAAATTCATTCATTATTCGCATTTCCAACTAGAGAAAAGTCATTTTCTCTCTCACGGATCTTCGGGTATTTATACCAAAACATGAGTAACTCTTTCTAGTAGTGTTAGAAAGCTTTAAATGTGTTCATAACATAGATTACATAGCTAAATCATTAGATTTAGGAGTTTACTCCCAAGGTGTTCTTGGGCGGTAAACTCCCGAAACGAAGCCTAGACCGACCCTTGTGTTCTGCTACTGCCTTAGAATCATTTATAAGTGTTTTAGGGACATGAAATCCAGCAAAAACCACCCAAATTTGGGAGTTCACGGCCCAAGAGTTTCTTAGGCCGTAAACTCCAAATTCAAGCCCCAAATGGTGCTTTTAGGGCACATAAAGCATTGGAAATTTACTAGAAATTATTCCCACTTAAATCAAGGACCAATACACTTCGTACCAGTCGCCTTGAACATGCTCGTGAGAGGTCTGAGAGAGACGATGAAACCCTGCTGCAAGCACTAGCTAAATCACGAGCCGATGTCATGGAACTTCAGGTACGCCAGAGAGTTTACGCAGGACACCTATTTGATGTGGAACGCCAACTGGCTGAACTGAGAGTTCACCAGAGGGATGACCGTCGCCAGTAGTAGATGCTTTACTTTATATTCCTTGTTAGAAAGGAATCGTGTTCCTGTCTATGCCTGATGTGGCATTTACTATGAATATATCTTGTACTGTAAGTACTCTAGTTAGGTCTTTATGCTGTCAAGAACTATCTTCTCTGAATATGATGTAAGACCTTTTTACAAGGTCATTTTCCCGAACTTGTACGTCATGAATATCAAAGATATTGATAGTCGGCTAACTTCTGTGTCATTCTTTATTCGATTACTCTTATCATACTTTCATTAGAGTCTATTTGAAACATGCTCTAGGCAAGTCATTGGACTATAGCCATTTAACTCCGGAGACATGTCCAAGTCTCTGGTAATGGTTGGATCATGTTATTCGCTAACCAACAATACCTCGGCTCGAACAGCAAACATCTTGAGACCGTTTTAAGAACTTACTTCTGATCTTTACTAGGACTGCATCATAGGGATGTAGGTCGAACTTCCCTGAACATACTTCCATTCCGTACTAGGACTGCATCATAGGGATGTAGGTCGAACCTTAGAGAACATACTTCTATTCTTTACATGAGCGATCGAACTACATTTAGATTCAACCATTTTCGCTCACAAATTCATTTTCTTTCAATAACAGAATCATGGCTCCCAAGAAGAATGATCAGCCCATCAACCAAACACCAACACTTCAGATTGATGCAGCTACCTTTCAAGCTGCAGTCTCGGCTGCCGTGTCAGCTTTTCTGACCCACATGAACGCTGACGACGCAAGTGTTAGCAGATTTGTGAACGACAATTCCAACCCAAGTAACAATCCAGTACCTCAGCAAGCAACAAACTACCACGATACCCCAAGTCCTAAGACCAAGAGTATCAAACGAAAGTCTTGGACTAACTCTAAGGACAAGTCGCTTTGAAGGGCGAACAGGAAACAACCACCAGTAACAACCTTCACAGCCACGACATCAGCACCTCAAACTACCATCCCTTCTGGTATCCCAGTTAACCATAACCCAGTCAGGCCGTATGCAGGAAAACTCCCAAAATGCATCAAATGCAATTATCACCACCATGGACATTGTTGGGAGATGCAATGCTTAAACTGCAACAAAAAGGGACACACCATCCGTTATTGCAATATCCCGATCCCACACATCACTTCAACCAAAAATGTCGAAACTTCTCGAATATTCCATCTATGTGGTGTAACAGGGCACTTCAAAAAGGACTGTCCATCGGAGAAGGACAACGGCAAATCCGGAGGAGTTTGACCTCAGAATGCAAAGAGGCAGTTAAGGACCCTAATATAGTATGGGTTCCCTCCATGTCGTCAGTATTCTATATGTTCAAGAACATGTTTAAAACTAGTGCAACTAGAGTCTTATCTTTTGCGGGATCCTGTTGGTATAGGGATGCTCGTGCTGCGTATACCTGTCTTTTGTAGTATATCTGACTCGCAGCAATAGTCTTGTAGAAAATCTAAAGTACTGTAACTCTAATCATGGTTGCACGGTTGTTTTTGTCTGTAAACATTTTATGCTCAAATCTAATGTCTTTAAGTTTCTCTATGATTCCGACATTATCATACGACTCGATTCAATTCGATCCTTGCAATACCACCTTCATAAGTACATCTCTTTCTCAGTAAACGTATTTTAGCGAACCCGTCATATCAGAACACCGAAGTACTCATACCAGGAGTACCTTATGGTTCTTTTCCTTTCCGAAGGAATCCCCACATTATTGCTCGTGCAGTACGTCAAGCTCAATTCCAGGATTCATACGGTTGATCTATCACTGAAGACTATATGCATGAGAGTGTTATATAATTAATTTTTACAGGTTTAGAATTGATGATTTCACATTAATTTCTTTTCCCTCGATGGGATGTGAGATTAAGGAAGAATCAGTTATTCGACTACCTTTTCAGTCTTAATTATATACGACTCATATACACGAAATTGTGATCATTGAATCATGTATGAATTCTAATATGAACTTCAGGACGGAGACTATCCAGGAGTACGAGAAATTGCATTGGCATAGGAACCAACTTAGGACCCAGTATGACTCTTATAACCAGATCGCCTTCAGTCTAAACACCTACGGAAGATACAAGGACAGTCCGGACAACACAACGAACTACTCAACAATAGAATTAGAAGACCAGGCTTCTCACCCTTGAGAGCTCCGGTCTTATTCTTACCAGAAGTCGATGGATTGCATCATATGTACCTCGACGACTGGAGACTTTATTTAGATTTCCTTTAGAAATCGTTATCTCTGCCTCACTTAGAAGAGTTGATTGAGCAAACACAGGGAAAGTGTTACTTTCAGAAATGGACCTGAGATCTGAATATCACCAGTTTGAGTGTAGGGAAGGGTGTCCTACAGACTACCCTCCGAACTCGATACGGACACTTCGAGTCCGTAGCGATACCCCTCGGATAGGACCAATACGCCCATAGTATTCATGAGCTGAATAAGCAGAGTACGCCTTTCTTACTGGGATCAGTTCGTCATTTCTCCATCAAATGACTACTTATCTACCCTCGTAGTAAGAAAGAACCCATAGAAACATTACCCTCGGAGATACTTTCCGCAAAGTTCTCTGAACAAGAGTTTTTGAATTTAGAGTCAAATTTCCTGAGACACACTTTTAGTGTTGTGGAAATTCTTGAGTACTCTGTCAAATTATCCAAAACCGTTGGGAATTTGTCGGCACCGTAGTCACCGACGGGAAATTCGCCAAATTCTAGGTCTTACAGACCTACTATCATAGTCCATTCGGAACTCCCCACAAATTTCAGAAACCCTTTCGACTTTGACCCAGCAAGGGGTGGCCCTTGACTAGGAAGTAAGCGGGAGAAAGAACCTTTGGAATTCCAAGTGAGAGACCAAATTACTTAGGAAACCTCAACCTGGGAACTACTTAGTACGCTTCGTAAAGTGTGAAAAGCTAAAATCCAATATAGTTAGGACCTCCGAGATTCTTACTAGAATCGGTCCTGCATTTCACAAACTAGACCTGCTCCGCGAACTCAGTAACGTACTTTTTCCCCTTTGCGTCTCGAACTTGAAATAGTATCCTTCCATTAGGACTTTCGTAATCCCTCTCAACGAGATCGAGATCTATGAGATCCTTTCCTTCGTATTAGAACCGTAGTGACCCTCGACCGAGTGGCCAAGCGGACGAAGCAACGCCGTCGCCTATTCGTGAAGGTTCGTTGGAATACCAACTGAGAACCCGATTTCACTTGGAAGCGCGGGAGCAAATCGATTAGGAAGTTTTCACCTAACGACTCGATCATTTATACCTACTTCCTTATCTAAATTCTAATTTCGGGACGAAATTCCCTTTAACAAGGGGATGATGTGACAACCCGAAATTTGCATTTTGAACAACCCATATCAAGACAATAGAGCTTAGAACAGTTTCAGGGAAATTCTAGACTTTAGGTATGAGTTTGGCAGTTTTTCAGGATTTACACCTAAGGAGATATCAGGAGAGTGGTTGCACTAGGGTTTTGTGCAACACTGTTATTCCAACACTCTATTATATTAGAGATCATTTCAGGAATAAAAATATTTTCTGTTAAAAATATCTCAGGACTATAAATAGAATTCTGAACCAAATTCATTCATTATTCGCATTTCCAACTAGAGAAAAGCCATTTTCTCTCTCACGGATCTTCGGGTATTTATACCAAAATGTGATTAACTCTTTCTAGTAGTGTTATAAAGCTGTAAATGTGTTCATAACATAGTTTACATAGCTAAATCATTAGATTTAGGAGTTTACTCCTCAAGGTGTTCTTGGGCGGTAAACTCCCGAAACGAAGCCTAGACCGACCCTTGTGTTATGCTACTGCGTTAGAATCATGTATAAGTGTGTTAGGGACATGAAATCAAGAAAAAACCACCCAAGTTTGGGAGTTCATGACCCAAGAGTATCTTAGGCCGTAAACTCCAAATTGAAGCCCCAAATGGTGCTTTTAGGGCAACTAAAGCATTGGACATTTAGTAGAAATTATTCCCACTTAAATCAAGGACCAAAACACTTCAAAAGCACCCTCCAAAGTGAGTGTACGGCCAAGACATGTTTCTTGGGCCGTAAACATGAAAGAAGGGCACCAAAGTGTGCCTAATGTCTTCATATGCTTGGAATAAAAGCCTAGAACCTATACCACATGTGCAAGAGACTTGAAAACAACAAAAACACCATTCCAAGGGAGTTTACGGCCGTAAACTTTAAAGGAAATGGCCTTGGGGCCGTAAACTCCTCTAAGGAGTGTTTCTAGGCCTTAAACCCTTCCAAGAATTTAACCACCAAGTTGGAATAATTCTAGGAATCATTTGGAACTTCAAAACACACCATACTCCCATGGTTGGGAGTTTACGGCCGTAAACTCAAGAGTTTACAACCGTAAACTCCATGTGTGTTAGTATATGAGGAGCAAGCTCATATATGGGGTCCTTTGGAACGCTAAACACAAGTGCCTTGTCCCACAATAGCTTAGATACAATCCTTAGGGCTTAAAACACTTATATAAAGTGTTTATTATATCTAGGATGTCTTAACATTTTCAAATGGTGATTTGAGACTAATTTAGTGCATATATGTGTGATTATATGTTCATTAGGATCGTAGTGTGTGTACAAGTCCTCGCTTGACACCTAGCAATCCTATACTGTTCAGTTCATCCCAATCACCAACTACAGGTGAGTTCATACCCCTTAATCAATGTTTTAAATGATTTTAAACTTTTTCACGAGGGGGGGGGGGGGAGGATACAAGTACAAAACAATATGTTATTAAATCAATCTTATGTATTTTATAACTGTGTTTTCACTCAGTAGATTTCACATATTTCAAAAGGTGACACAGGAAGTGGTTTTCTATCTTAAAATACCTTGATAAAAAAAAGTATTAGTTTTGAAATGTTTATTAAAATGACATCAAGTCATTCTTAATTATTGTTTCAAAACTCCTAGATGTCTTGCAAAACCATTATTTTACCTTCTTGAATCAAACTATACTTATGCGCCTATGTTCATTTATATGTTAGAGATTATAGTTTTCATCCTTTGTTCAGTTTCCCACACCATGGTGTATAAAGGGTGCATAAATCTACTTGAACAATCACTTACTTTCCAGTTAATTATCATAGGGATAGTTAGAAGAAACAAAACATTATTACTACTACAAGGAATCACACAAGAGTTAGTTCATTCATGAGTCTATACCAGTACATTACCTGATACATGAGTACCTTTACATTTGATTACATGATACAAGAGTATGTTTACATATACTTACATGATACATGAACACGCTTACATGAACGCATTACATGAGTACCTTTACGTAGATACACTTAACTGTGTATATTAACATGAATACTTGTATCTCGAATTGCGAGGATGATTTATTAGTAGCTTCTGTGTAAATCTTCCTGCATATCCCTAGTACCTCGGGATATCTAGACAAGACCCTATCCCTAGTACCTCAGGATACATAGATGGGTCCCTATCCCTAGTACCTCGGGATATATGGATGGGAATAACCATTCCGGAACCCATCTGTTAGCAACAGTGGGTGATGAACATCTACGGATGCCTACGATTATTACTTATACTAGGAGTACCTTTACAGGGACTAACCCTTCCTCCGCCCTGCTGCTGCTACAGAGGACAATTGGACAATCTTCAGATGTTCATTAGGTTATATAGGTTGTGTTAGCCCCAGTACCTCAGGATAATAGTTACATATGTTATGTTAGTCCTACTACCCAGTGACAACACTTACAGTAGTACATTTTCCTGTTTACTTTATTTTGTGATACCTTCACATAAACGATGAGTTAGACTAAGTACTTTAGTACTAAACAATTGAAGGAAAAACTATCATTTTACTTACAAAACATTCGGGTCTTGGTAGAAGACTACATTATCATAACAAAACATTTGGGTCTTGGTAGAAGACTACATTGTCATAATAAAACATTCGGGTCTTGGTAGAAGACTACATTTCATACTTATAGAAAGCAAGGGATTTTCTAGGGTTTTTCATACTTACATCAACATTTTCATTAAAGGTTTACATGGCCTTCATAATAGATTTACAAAAGCCAGACAATGACACCTTGATTACTTATGAATTCACCAGCTTTAAAGCTGATACTCGCTTTCAAAATAACTTGTATTCTTAGGTCATCAGTTAGACAGGTGTGATGGCCAGGTTTTTGAGAAAATGGAGCACAGACAAGACTCGCCTTATTTTGATTAGTCATTTTGTTGTTGTACATTATGAAATAACACACATGTATTAAAACTCTATTTATAATGCATTGGATGATGTTGTTGCTTGTTTATTATATTACACTGTTGTGATACTATACATGACGTCCTCCACCCCTGAACGTTTCCGTCGTTCGTGGTTTTGGGGTGTGACAGATTGGTATCAGAACATTGTTTATAGTGAATTAAGTATATCAACCCATAAACGATATACTAAATATAAACACATTGGGATTAAACACTCTCTCTAAGAGTTTATACATTTAAATAATAAAATATTTAACAAAGTATACGTGCCTGCATTCATACTAAAATCAGTGTCACAATGACAAGAACAAAAGTATTACGATTGTTGAATATCACAGGTAAGCACGAGGATGTATGGTCAGTCTTGGGAGTGGCATAGCCTGATTAACTATGCTGTTCCAAAGAGTACTTAGCACATGCCCAAGAATGGTTGTGATAGGGCAACAAATCTAAAAACTTACCAACATTACCACAATTAGAACATTATAACAGAACCGAAGTCGAAAATACCATAGGGGTGTTTTGTTTTACTATAATTACTATATGCTTGAGAACTAAAATGAAATCTTCATTCCAAAGTTGATAATTGCTAAGTGGATACGCTAAGGTTATATGTAACCAGGATGCTATAGGCTTAGAATCGGTGAAATTTTTGCCTTACCCTTATTCCTTGTGAATTTGGAGTTGAGATCACTTATTCGAAGGCCTATCCTGTGTTGATTACATATAAATGGTATGCACTTTACAAATAGCGATGGAACTAATGAAGATTTCCTAAATAATTATCTAGATAGTTCGTTTAATAATTATTTTCTTACCCCAAATTCTCGCGTAGATAACATGGCTGGATTCCATCCCCACGACGACCTGTTCCTTCCAAACGCGGTTATTGCTGGATGGTTTGGAGAAGAACCAATTAATGATCATCCAATCCCTCTGAATGATCACCATGCTGAAGACCTTTCAGACGATGCCATCTCCGAACCCGAGGTTGAGAACCTACCCCAGGCAACTCCCTTTCCGATTCCTAACCCTCGTCCGGCTTTTCATGGCCCGACGCCAGAGTGGGTGGAATGTTTGGAAACATGGAGCCAAGGAGAAGATCAGCCCATGCCATTTAATGGTGACCGAAGCTTCTATAACCTGAGCAATAGGGGCTCAGCATACAAAATCATGCCAATTCTGATCCGAAGGGTTGCTTGAAATGAAAATCAGGACAGGACAGCTCTACAACGTATCACAGAAGTTGATACAAATGGAGGAATGCATATGCTTTGCACCAGTCGCCTTGAACATGCTCGTGAGAGGTCTGAGATAGACCATGAAACCGTGCTGCAAGCACTGGCTGAATTACAAGCCGAAGTCATGGAACTTTAGGTACGCCTGAGAGTTTACGAAAGACACCTACCTGATGTGGAATGCCAACTGGCTGAACTCAGAGCTCACCAGAGGGATGACCGTCGCCAGTAGTAGTAGCTCACGTGATGATTGAAGATGAGCCTGAAGGAGAACAAGGGGAAGCACACGACGTTGGGCCTGACGAGTACACAGACACTAACTACGAGTTCGATAATGACATGGAGGAAGGACAAGACTCAGGCGAGGACTCCACCACATCACCTGTCAACGAGTCGCAGCAGGACCACCCCGCCCCACCAGTGAATCCCGCAAGGGAAAATCGCTCCCCCGAAGTTGATATTGCCGCCCTGTGGCAACAGCTATTCGCCATGGAAGCACGTGCAGTGCGAGGTGAGCGCTAGAGGGATAAGGTCATTGGAGAAATGACTGAGATGGCTAACTTGTTGGCTCAACACTTCGGCATATGATCTCGCTACTATCATACGGTGCTCCCTAGAGTGTTAGGAATAGACTTGTCTTTCTAGTACTAGGATCTATGCTATGTACCCCCGACTCTATGTTTAAGTGATTACACTACTCATAGAGCCGTTATGCTGCCGAATTTGCATCACTTATGTATTGCTCTTTCGAGCAAAATTTTCATGTATCAGAAAAATGCGGATAATATTAATGAAAGTTTTTATGTGTTCCACTGTGATGTTGTAGTCTGCTATGTGTTATATATCCATGATTGTATGCTAAATTGTGAAATTACTTAAGTTCGCGCCACATGCCTAGTTTATAGGATCACAATCCCACAAAAGCACAGACACTTAACATCTTTCCGTTCCATGACAGAAAGATGCCTCGACGACCAACTCGCGGTAACCTTGGACCAACCCCTCCAGAGGTTGACTCAGCTGCATTCCATGCAGCTGTCTCTGCTGCGGTTACCGCAGCTATGGCACAAATTCACCAAGGGAACAATGGAGGAGTCAATGGACAAGGGGCCAGAAGTTCAAACAACCGGATAAATCAAGGACCGACCAAAACATGCTCCTACAAGGATTTCACGAATGCCAAGCGGCGAACCTTTAATGGCACGGGTGGTGTCATAACCCTGAAAAGGTGGATTGAGAAGGTGGAAAAAGTGTTCGAAATATGTGAATGCCCCGAGGAATTGAAACTGAAGTTTTCTGTTTCCAGCCCCTCATTGTTTGTAAAATTTACTTTTTCAACCCTTTATTTAAATACTTTCCGGTTTGGTCCTTAAATCAATTTTCTTGACATTTTAACACCAAAAATTATTGAAATTAATATTTTTCAGCATATTTTTCATAGAAAACAGTTTTAGTCCCTGAAATTGCAGTTTTTTTTTTTGGTAATAGCCCTTCTTTTTTGCAACTTTGACATTTTTGGCCCAAATTGTAAATTTTTTGCAACTTTGGTCCTTTTCAAATTTAGAAAGCATTTTAAACCTTTGAAAAGGACTTGGAACACTTATAGTCCACTTTTTTACAGAAAAACACAGTTTTGGCCCTCCAAAACAGAAAATCTCGCATAATGGGCCTCATTGGGCCGAAAATGTCATTTTTAGCCCATTAAGCTTGAAATTTATGTTTTTAATCCTCCAAATGAGTATATTTCCAGAAATTGTTTTATTGAAACTGTTTTGACACACCTCATCCATCAGAATTCGTGATATGTCAATTTGGGCCCTTAACTTTGTATTTTTCACATTTTAGGTCCAAAAATTGTGTTTTTAGCCCAAAGAAAATGTTACTAAGCCATTTAGCTATTTTTCTAGGAACACTTTGTATGTAGAAATGTATTTGATGCTAGAATCATTTCACATAAAGTATATCTCGGTTTTGAGGGGTTTTATGGCTAGATCCAACATTATAACACACAACAACACACATATAAGCATGGAAATCATACAAGGCATACAAAACACATATAGATCTACACTTTCACATGTATTCCCCCCCCCCCCCACAAAACTCATAAAAACAGAAAATAGGGGGTATGAAGCTCACCTTGGGTGTGGTTTCGGTTTTGAAGAGAAAATGAAAGAAAAATGGAGTGATTTTCGGCCTTAGCACCTTTCCTTGGTAGATCTCGAGTTTGGTGACTTCTAAGGTGTATGATCACAAGTTGGAATAGATTTAGAAGAGGTTTTTGATGGAATGAAATAGCTAGATCATGTATATAAGTAAATACTTACCTAAGATGGTGATTAGCTTGAAACATCCTCTTGAAAGCTTCTTAGAATCTCGAAATTATGGAGAGAAAAGGAGAGAGTTTTCTTGAATGTTCTTTGAGAGAGTTTGTGAAATGTGTGTGTGTTTGAGATGTGGCCGAGAGTGAGAGAGAGGAGAGGATAGAAGTGATTTTGAAGTGATGTTGCATGGAAGAATGGGATATAATGCATGGATATCCAATGAATAAAAATGAGGTGGCATCCAAAGTCAACTTCTCCTCTTATCCTCTTGGATTTGGGCCTTGGGCCAAGAATGGTGGGGGAAAAGAAATTGTTTGGGCCTTAAATGCTTAAGCCCAATTTTCATGGTTACATTGAGTGATTTTTGGTCCTAATAAATATAAAGGTGATTTTTATGGCTTGTTAGGGCCAATTTAGGTTAATTATGGTTCATAGTTATTAATTTATTTCATTCTAGGCCCAACATGGCCCAAAATGTTGAAATAAATTAGTGTGGGTCTAATTAGAGCCCAATTAGGGTTCTAATCCCATGATAGTCTAATTGGAAGCTTATTGGTCCATTTGGATCCAATAAGGAAGTCCTAGTCCAAAATGGACTTAAACAAGGACTTCTAGGGTCTCCAATTTGTTTGATGACTATTTGTAGTACTTTGTATGATGTATTTGATTGAAGTTTTTGATGTCATAATCATAGGTGTCAACCACGTTCTTAAGTTTTTGATTCACATTAGCTTGAGTGTATAGATTACATGACACAAAATTTTCAGTTGTGACATCATCCCCCCGTTAGAGGGAATTTCGTCCCGAAATTCTGTTTGAAAGCTAGATTTGAGAATGCTAGAATAGGTGAGGGTACTTTTGCTTCATTTGATCTTCGCGTTCCCAAGTGAATTCTGGCCCACGCTTTGCGTTCCACCGTACCTTCACGATCGGGATGCGACTCTGCTTAGTACACTTCACCTCCCTGTCCATGATTTCGATTGGTTCTTCGACGAACAGGAGATTCTCATTGATTTCGATTTCGTCAAGAGGAATGACAAGGGTTTCATCTGATAGGCACTTTTTCAGGTTAGATACATGAAACACGAGGTGTACACCGTTTAGCTCCGTGGGTAGTTGCAGTCTGTAGGCTACCGGACCTATTCGGGCGACGATTTCGAAAGGTCCAATGTATCGTGGGTTCAGCTTTCCCTGTTTTCCGAAACGTATAACCTCTTTCCAGGGTGAGACTTTCAACAGTACTCGATCACCGACCTGGAATTCTAAGGGCTTTCGCCGTTTATCGGCGTAGCTCTTTTGTCGGTCACGCGATGCTTGTAATCGAGCTCTGATCTGGACGATCTTTTCTGTGGTTTCGCGAATGATCTCCGGTCCTGTTAGTGCCCTGTCCGACGTATGCGTTCTTGCTAGCTGGGTATCACCTACTTCAGCCCAACATAACGGTGATCTACATTTACGCCCGTACAGTGCTTCGAAAGGAGGCACCTTGATGCTCGAATGGTAACTATTGTTATATGAGAACTCGATCAACGGTAGGTGGTTATCCCAAGACATTCCAAAGTCTATCACACATGCACGAAGCATGTCTTCAAGCATTTGAATGGTTCGCTCACTTTGACCGTCAGTTTGTGGGTGATATGCGGTGCTCATGTCGAGATGAGTTCCCATTGCCTTGTGGAGTGATTGTCAAAAGCGCGATGTGAACCTACTGTCCCTATCCGAGATAATAGATTTTGGCACTCCATGGAGTCTTACGATTTCCCGTAGGTACAAACGCGTCAATCTCTCCATCTTGTAGGATTCTTTGATTGGCAGGAAATGGGCAGATTTTGTCAGTCGGTCGATTATTACCCATATGGTGTCCAGTCCGTCCGACGTCTTGGGCAGCTTAGTCACGAAATCCATAGAAATCCCCTCCCATTTCCACTTAGGGATTGCCGGTTGCTGTAACAATCCGGAAGGTTTCTGGTACTCCACCTTTACTGTGGCACACGTAAGGCACTTACCAACATAGGTCGTGATTTCCGCCTTCATGTTAGGCCACCAATAGTGTTGTTTAATGTCCAAATACATTTTGTCCGAACAGGGATGAATGGAGTATCGTGTCTTGTGGGCTTCCTTCATAACGGCCTCCATAAATCCTCCGATTTTTGGGACCCAAATACGGTTCATGAAGTAGTATACCCCATTCTCTCTTGTTTCTAGGTTCTTTTCCATCCCGCGCAATGCCTCACTAGTTCTATTTTCCGCTTTCATAGCCTCTGACTGGACTGATGCAATTTGAGTGGCCAGATGAGATTGAATGGTTATCGAGTGTGTTTTCGTATGGCGATTAGAGTACTCCTTCCGACTTAATGCAGCAGCTACCACGTTGGCCTTGCCTGGATGGTACTTGATCTCGCATTCATAGTCGTTTAGCAATTCCACCCATCTTCGTTGTCTCATGTTCAGCTCCTTCTGATTCAAGATGTGCTGGAGGCTCTTGTGGTCCGTGAAGATGGTGCACTTTGTACCGTACAGGTAGTGCCTCCAAATTTTCAGAGCGAAGACCACGGCTCCCAGTTCTAGGTCATGGGTCGTGTAATTTACTTCGTGCGTCTTTAGCTGGCGGGACGCATATGCTATCACTCTTCCACGTTGCATGAGAACGCAACCTAAGCCCTGATTCGACGCGTCACAATAGACCACAAAATCTTCCGTTCCTTCAGGTAGAAATAGTACAGGAGCACTACAAAGAGCTTGCTTCAAGGTTCGAAACGCAATCTCTTGTCGGTCTGTCCACTTGAATGGCACGCCCTTTTGCGTAAGCAAGGTAAGCGGCTTGGCAATCTTAGAGAAGTTTTGGATGAATCTCCTATAGTAGCCTGCTAGGCCTAAAAACTGACGAATTTCTGTGGGCGTAGTCGGAGTTGCCCATCCTTCCACAGATTTGACCTTAGAGGGATCCACATGAATTCCGTCTTGGCTAACTACGTGGCCTAGGAAATTCACACTCCGGAGCCAGAACTCGCACTTGGAGAGTTTGGCGTACAGCTTTTCCGTTCCCAGAGTTTCTAGGACTTGTCGAAGATGTTGGCCATGCTCCTCTTTGCTTCGAGAATAAATGAGGATGTCATCGATAAACACAATGACGAAGTTGTCTAGGAACGGTCGACAGATTCGATTCATTAGGTCCATGAATGCGGCAGGTGCATTTGTTAGACCGAAGGGCATTACGACGAATTCATAATGTCCGTAGCGGGTTCGGAAAGCGGTTTTAGGAATATCCTCTTCTCGGACTTTGAGTTGGTGGTATCCGGACCGTAGATCTATTTTAGAAAAATAGCTAGCTCCTTGGAGCTGGTCGAATAGATCATCGATTCGTGGGAGTGGGTAGCGGTTTTTAACAGTGAGTTTATTTAACTCTTTGTAATCGATGCACATTCTGAAAGATCCGTCCTTCTTTTTGACAAAGAGCACCGGAGCTCCCCATGGCGAGTAGCTAGGTCGGATAAATCCCTTGTCCAGAAGCTCACTGAGTTGGCTGGACAATTCCTGCATTTCAGCAGGGGCCAACCGATATGGTGATTTAGCGAGAGGAGTTGCTCCTGGAACGTGGTCGATTCGGAACTCAACCTGTCTCTCTGGGGGTACTCCTGGAAGATCTTCAGGAAACACGTCCGGAAATTCACACGCTACCGGAATATCTTGGATGTTAGTTTCTTCTTTGGTCTTGTCCACTATGTGAGCCAAGAACGCCAAATTGTTCTTTCGCAGATGTTTTTGTGCATTGATGCACGAGATGAGACGAAGATTCGTGCTAGGTTTGTCTCAGTAAATTACTAGGGTTTCGTGATTTGGGAGACGAAGGCGAACGGCCTTCTCGTGGCACATAATCTCAGCATGGTGGGGGCTTAACCAATCCATGCCGAGAATCACATCGAAACTCCTAATTGATATTGGCATTAGGTCTATTCGAAAAACGTGTTGGTTGAGGGTTAGGGTACATCCGATGTAGATCTCCCTAGTGGATTCGGTTTTCCCATTGGCCATTTCCACCGTATAGGTTTCATTTAGCTTCTGGGGTTGTTGTTTTAATAAATGTTTAAACTTCTCGCTTACGAAACTTCGCTCCGCTCCGGTATCAATTAAGATGCATGCATAAGTGTGGTTTAGGAGGAACGTATCGGTCACAACTGCGGGGTCCTGAACTGCATCACTCTGACCCATAGTCAGCATTCTTCCTACTCCTCTATTTCCTGAGTGGTTGTTGTTAGGTCAATCTCGACGGAAGTGCCCAGTCCTTCCACACCTGAAGCAGGTGTGACTAGGCCCTGCATTGTTGCCGCCGGCATTGGTGTTGTTGTTATTGCAGTGGTTGTTGTTGTTGTGGTTGTTTCCCTGATTTGTAGACTTTACTAGCAATACCAAAGGACCCTTGGGGACCAGTAGTATACAAGCCATTGAAAGTCCTTTTACGTCGTGTTAGATCGGTAAAACCCAACACTTCGTAAAATAGAGGTCTTCGGGCCTTAAGATCAGGTCATTGCGCTAGCTAGGCTCAATGAACAAGATTTTACACTTTTGGGGCCCAAAGATGGTGCGTAGACGTCTGTGCACACTCGCGTGTATATTGAATTCCCAAACGTTATTTGTATGAATCGCAGCGTCGTCGTGTTAGTAGTTTCGGATTTTCATTGGTTCGAGACCGAACCAATTCGTTTCACAACGATTTTTGGTATTGTAGTGTATTGTATTTCGTCGATAGTCGCGGAGCCATCATTTGATCAAATTGTATGTATTGAATTAGCCTTGAAAGTTTTCTGTTTCCAGCCCCTCATTGTTTGTAAAATTTACTTTTTCAACCCTTTATTTAAATACCTTCCGGTTTGGTCCTTAAATCAATTTTCTTGACATTTTAACACCAAAAATTATTGAAATTAATATTTTTCAGCATATTTTTCATAGAAAACAGTTTTAGTCCCTGAAATTGCAGTTTTTTTTTGGTAATAGCCCTTCTTTTTCGCAACTTTGACATTTTTGGCCCAAATTGTAAAATTTTTGCAACTTTGTTCCTTTTTAAATTTAGAAAGCATTTTAAACCTTTGAAAAGGACTTGGAACACTTATAGTCCACTGTTTTACAGAAAAACACAGTTTTGGCCCTCCAAAACAGAAAATCTCACATAATGGGCCTCATTGGGCCGAAAATGTCATTTTTAGCCCATTAAGCTTGAAATTTATGTTTTTAATCCTCCAAATGAGTATATTTCGAGAAATTGTTTTATTGAAACTGTTTTGACACACCTCATCCATCAGAATTCGTGATATGTCAATTTGGGCCCTTAACTTTGTATTTTTCACATTTTAGGTCCAAAAATTGTGTTTTTAGCCCAAAGAAAATGTTACTAAGCCATTTAGCTATTTTTCTAGGAACACTTTGTATGTAGAAATGTATTTGATGCTAGAATCATTTAACATAAAGTATATCTCGGTTTTGAGGGGTTGTATGGCTAGATCCAACATTATAACACACAACAACACACATATAAGCATGGAAATTATACAAGGCATACAAAACACATATAGATCTACACTTTCACTTGTATTCCCCCCCCCCCCCACAAAACTCATAAAAACAGAAAATAGGGGGTGTGAAGCTCATGGTTTCGGTTTTGAAGAGAAAATGAAAGAAAAATGGAGTGATTTTCGGCCTTAGCACCTTTCCTTGGTAGATCTCGAGTTTGGTGACTTCTAAGGTGTATGATCACAAGTTGGAATAGATTTAGAAGAGGTTTTTGATGGAATGAAATAGCTAGATCATGTATATAAGTAAATACTTACCTAAGATGGTGATTAGCTTGAAAGATCCTCTTGAAAGCTTCTTAGAATCTCGAAATTATGGAGAGAAAAGGAGAGAGTTTTCTTGAATGTTCTTTGAGAGAGTTTGTGAAATGTGTGTGTGTTTGAGATGTGGCCGAGAGTGAGAGAGAGAGGAGAGGATAGAAGTGATTTTGAAGTGATGTTGCATGGAAGAATGGGATATAATGCATGGATATCCAATGAATAAAAATGAGGTGGCATCCAAAGTCAGCTTCTCCTCTTATCCTCTTGGATTTGGGCCTTGGGCCAAGAATGGTGGGGGAAAAGAAATTGTTTGGGCCTTAAATGCTTAAGCCCAATTTTCATGGTTACATTGAGTGATTTTTGGTCCTAATAAATATAAAGGTGATTTTTATGGCTTGTTAGGGCCAATTTAGGTTAATTATGGTTCATAGTTATTAATTTATTTCATTCTAGGCCCAACATGGCCCAAAATGTTGAAATAAATTAGTGTGGGTCTAATTAGAGCCCAATTAGGGTTCTAAGCCCATGATAGTCTAATTGGAAGCTTATTGGTCCATTTGGATCCAATAAGGAAGTCCTAGTCCAAAATGGACTTAAACAAGGACTTCTAGGGTCTCCAATTTGTTTGATGACTATTTGTAGTACTTTGTATGATGTATTTGATTGAAGTTTTTGATGTCATAATCATAGGTGTCAACCATGTTCTTAAGTTTTTGATTCACATTAGCTTGAGTGTATAGATTACATGACACAAAATTTTAAGTTGTGACATGGGTTTACTACTGAGATTTAAGTCACAGAAGGCTTCGAGTTTACGGTTACTGAAGATGCTCAATTTACGGCCGTGTACGTAGTTTACGACCATGAATAGAGTGTTTGGTTGTTGAAGAATGCTAGTTTGCGGCCGTAAATAGGGGTTTACGGTAGTGAATTCTTAACCGTAAATGCACAGTTCTTGATTAAAACTTGAGTTTAAAGCAGATATGATCCTCTTTTGTCACGGAAACACCAATTCAAGCCTCAAGCAGTGATAAAACTAGATTCCTTTGACTGAAAATGTGATTCTAAGATGATTTGACACCAGATTTGCTTTGATACCAATTGTAAGGCCCTGGAAACAGGATCTTAACCAGTGATCAAGCAATATAACAATCAAACAAGATGAGAATGGTGTAGAAGAAGATTAAACCAAGCCTTTCACGCGTTTATATCACTAAAACGTCGGGTAGAACTTAGACACACAGTAATGACTACAAACACTAGTGGTGTCACAACTAGAAAATTTGGTGCCTTGTAATCACAACACTTATAACAACTATGAATCAATAACATGAAAGCATGAATGATGCTTATTTTATAACAACAAAACTTTATCAAATACTTCATTCTAGCCCTTCAAATGGTCAACAAAGAATTGGAAACCTTTGAAATTCCAATTTGAGTTCACTTTGAAGTAGGACTTCCTTATTGGACCCAATGGGCCAATGAGCTTCAAATTTAAGTATCTCAAACTTAGAACTCTCAAATGGGCCCTAATTGGACCCATATACATGAAAGATAACATTTTTGGGCCTTATGAACCCAAAATAAACTAGATTAACTTTAATGGGCCTTATTGGACCAAAACAAATATATATATTAGCCCTAATACGTCATAAAAATCATTCTTTGATTTTTATTAGCCCAAAAATCATCTAACTTAACCATAAAATTGACTTAAGCATTAAAGGCCCAAATTTTCTGTGACAACCCGAAATTTCCATTTTGAACAACCCATATCAAGACAATAGAGCTTAGAACAGTTTCAGGGAAATTCTAGACTTCGGGTATAAGTTTGGCAGTTTTTTAGGATTTACACTTAAGGAGATATCTGGAGAGTGGTTGCACTAGGGTTTTGTGCAACACTGTTATTCCAACACTCTATTATATTAGAGATCATTTCAGGAATAAAAATATTTTCTGCCAAAAATATCTCAGGACTATAAATAGAATTCTGAACCAAATTCATTCATTATTCGCATTTCCAACTAGAGAAAAGTCATTTTCTCTCTGACGGATCTTCGGGTATTTATACCAAAACGTGAGTAACTCTTTCTAGTAGTGTTAGAAAGCTTTAAATGTGTTCATAACATAGATTACATAGCTAAATCATTAGATTTAGGAGTTTACTCCTCAAGGTGTTCTTGGGCGGTAAACTCCCGAAACGAAGCCTAGACCGACCCTTGTGTTCTGCTACTGCCTTAGAATCATTTATAAGTGTGTTAGGGACATGAAATCAAGCAAAAACCACCCAAATTTGGGAGTTCACGGCCCAAGAGTTTCTTAGGCCGTAAACTCCAAATTCAAGCCCCAAATGGTGCTTTTAGGGCACCTAAAGCATTGGAAATTTACTAGAAATTATTCCCACTTAAATCAAGGACCAATACACTTCAAAACCACCCTCCAAAGGGAGTTTACGGCCAATACATGGTTCTTGGGTCGTAAACATGAAAGAAGGTCACCAAAGTGTGCCTAATGTCTTCATATGCTTGGAATAAAAGCCTAGAACCTATACCACATGTGCAAGAGACTTGAAAACAACAAAAACACCATTCCAAGGGAGTTTACGGCCGTAAACTCCAAAGGAAATGGCCTTGGGTCCGTAAAATCCTCTAAGGAGTGTTTCTAGGCCTTAAACCCTTCCAAGAATTTAACCACCAAGTTGGAATAATTCTAGGAATCATTTGGAACTTCAAAACATACCATACCCCCATGGTTGGTAGTTTACGGCCGTAAACTCAAGAGTTTACAACTGTAAACTCCATGTGTGTTAGTATATGAGGAGCAAACTCATATATGGGGTCCTTTGGAACCCTAAACACAAGTGCCTTGTCCCACAATAGCTTAGATGCAATCCTTAGGGCTTAAAACACTTATATAAAGTGTTTATTATATCTAGGATGTCTTAACATTTTCAAATGGTGATTTGAGACTAATTTAGTGCATATATGTGTGATTATATGTTCATTAGGATCGTAGTGTGTGTACAAGTGATCGCTTGACACCTAGCAATCCTATACCGTTCAGTTCATCCCAATCACCAACTACAGGCGAGTTCATACCCCTTAATCAATGTTTCAAATGATTTTAAACGTTTTCACGGGGGGGGGGGGGGGGGGGGGGGATACAAGTACAAAACACTGTGTTATTAAATCAATCTTATGTATTTTATAACTGTGTTTTCACTCAGTAGATTTCACATACTTCAAAAGGTGACACATGAAGTGGTTTTCTGTCTTAAAATACCTTGATAACAAAAGTATTAGTTTTGAAATGTTTACTAAAATGACATCAAGTCATTCTTAATTATTGTTTCAAAACACCTAGATATGTTGCAAAACCATTATTTTACCTTCTTGAATCAAACTATACTTATGCGCATATGTTCATTTATATGTTAGAGATTATAGTTTTCATCCTTTGTTCAGTTTCCCACACCCTGGTGTATCGAGGGTGCATAAATCTACTTGAACAATCACTTACTTTCCAGTTAATTATCATAGGGATATTTAGAAGAAACAAAACATTATTTCTACTACAAGGAATCGCACAAGACTCAGTTCATTCATGAGTCTATACCAGTACATTACCTGATACATGAGTACCTTTACATTTAATTACATGATACAAGAGTACGTTTACATATACTTACATGATCCATGATGTAACAACCCGAAATTCCGTTTCATTGCTTGTACCTTTTTTTTTTCACGACTCGTTCCGATGATCCAAACGCCGTTTCTGATTTCGTTTCTGATTCCGACGTTTTATTAAGTCGTTAATGTGGGTTTTATTTTATGACTTAATAAGTGTCTTAATACCCTTAGAACTCATTCTAATGTCACATATTAATGATCGGAACATTTCTAGAATCAACCATATCGGGTAACGGCAACTTAATCGGGTGCGACCAAAAGCCCCGTTTAACGTTGGTATCGGGTAGGATTCCACCGTGTCTCAAACATAGAACCTATTTAAACATGTTCAAGCTATCATTTGAAGCTTTTTCTCTCTCTCTCTCTCTCTCACTACTCTCTCTCTAACCTCTCTCCTAAATCCAAGTTTAAAGGTCCAAATCTAGAGTTTAAGGTCTCAAATCTTTAAGGTACCTTCCTATACTCAATTTGCATCATATTGAACCTTGAAATTGGAGTTTAAACCATGGATTAGGACCATTACCATGAGCTGACTGCCCTAGAACAGCCCTAGGCCATAAACTCATATAAAGGTGGTTTTTGGAGCAACAAAACCCTTCCAAACCTCAATTGGACCTTGAATAATGTTAGATGACTTTATGGAATGAGCTTAGAATGCCTTGGACCATGATTTAAAGCCTTGTAAATGAGTTTACGGCCCTGGAAGGTGCCTAGGCCGTAAACACATATTTAAAGGGGTTTTTAAGCTATTTAACCCTTCCAAGACACAAAAAAGACTTAGATATGACCTTTAGAAAATTGGAAATGAACCTAGAACACCTTAAACATAAATTTTGAAGGATTTGTGTGAGTTTACGGCCAAGGCTTGTGCTTGGGCCGTAAACTCCTTAAACAAGGGTGTAAACTCATTTTCAAGGTGTTAGAAAGCCATCCAACACCACCAAAAGCCTTGGAATAAATCATAGGACCAACCAAAAATAGTTTAAGGGCTTTAAACACATAAAAACCTCTCATATGAGAGTTTACGGCCATAGAACATGCCCCATGGCCATAAACTCCAAAAAGTGTGTCCATTTGTGCCCCACATTCACCTCAAGGCTTGTAAGAATTTTTAGAATCACATGTGATTAAGTTTCAAACATTAAAACACTTATTAAAGGGGGTTTTGAGAGTTTACGGCCATAGGCTCCATGCCAAGGCCGTAAACTACCTTAAGGGTGTTATATGATTTTAACATTAATTCCAAGCCTTAGGTAAAATTATTCCAAGCATTTCCAAGTGTCAATAGCCATTTGTGACCCTTTAAGCACCATAAACCACCCCACCATGAGTTTACGGCCGTAAACTCATGGGGAATGGGTGTTTAGGCCGTAAACTTCATTAGGGAGTTTACTCTTGGGGAGTGAACTCAAATGCCAAGTCCCTCGCTTCAATTCCCGTTCGTAGATGTCACCCGGGTCACTCCAAACACCCGTTTTGAGGTGTTTTCGTTCGTTGGAGTGTAATATCGTATCTAATTAGATTTTATAAATCTAATAAGATATATTTGTATGAAATTTCATATTACATAGGAACCTCGCGTGTTATCAGGCCTCGATTCGACGTTTAGCACCCGAAATCGACACATTTCCGCGTCCGGTGAGTTCATACCCCTACCCTTTTTCCGTGTTTTCACTGTTTTTCAGGGGGGGAATACAAGAAAAAGTACAAATATATTTTGTACTTCAATTGATTTTCAATTTATTGGTTTATTTATTAAATGTATTGAGTGTGATAACTGATGTTTTGAACTGCAGGTTAAATACAGATTTCTTTTAAATATTGTAAATTATATGTTCTTTTGTAAAAGAAATCATACTAATCATAACTATGTACGAATACGAATAACGAATATAACTAATAGGATAGAACGAATGCGAATACAAATATAACTAAGTACGAATACGAATAACAAATATAACTAATAGGATAGAACGAATGTGAATACGAATATAACTAAGTACGAATACGAATAACAAATATAACTAATAGGATAGAACGAATGCGAATACGAATATAACTAAGTACGAATACGAATAACGAATATAATTAATATGACAAAACGAATACGAATAACGAATATAATTAACAAGATAGAACGAATACAAATAGGCTTAGGACTACGAATGCGAAATAACGTCTTTGGATGACAGCAAGACTTCGAATATATAGCTAGTGTATGCCTTGAACGTCACCAGAGTTGCAAATACGAAAGTACGCCTCTGGACCTCTATTGAGTTTCGATTACATCCGCCTCAGAATGTCGACAGAGATACGAAAATACAACTAATGTACTCTTTTGGAATCCACCAGAATAATCGAAAATACTGTAATGTACTTTTCTGGTGAATCCGAATATACGAAAATACAATTAAGTTTGTAGGTTATAGTCATACGAATGTAGTTTAGAATACTTAACTAATACTACACATATATGGTAAGTACTAATACTTTGAAATCAAACCTAAGAACCAAACAACTCAACACATAGGAAATATATGGGATTTTCCTGGGATAACACAACAACTAGTAACGAACTTAGAATTAAATAGCCAATTCAACACATAGGAAAATATGGGATTTTCCTGGATAGCATAACAAAACATAAGCGAATAAAGTAACAAACGAATAACAAAAGATAACTAAACCATTTTATAAGAAAATATGGGATTTTCTTGAACAATAACTATTTCAGAAAGTAAAGGAAACTTGTTCTTTTCAAAACTAAACCGCTTATGAACTCACCGGCTTTATGCTGATTTTTCAAACTGCTTGTATTCTTAGGTCAGCATTAGACAGGTACACCGCAACCTTTTGGAGAAGATGGAGCGTCCCAAAGACTCGTCTTTACTTTGTTCGTATTACATATGTAAAACACTTGTACAACTTTTCTTTTTAAACAGATGTAAACAATATTATGTAATGTAATGTTTTATGATTACTGCTTTACTATGTGCATTGGATTTGATGCTCAACGTGGAGTCAACCCCGGAAATGTTTCCGCCTTTGGTTTTCGGGGTGTGACAGATTGGTATCAGAGCCCTTGTTTATAGTGAACTGGTATACCAAAGCTTACATGGTATAAGACTATAAACATTAAGGGGCTTAAGTGCTCTGAACTAAAAGTATACTCTACAAATATAAGTATTTTCTAAAGTATACCAGTATACCGACCGTCGAAAATCCGTAACTACAAGTAGAACAAAATATAAGTAAATGGGTGTTGTACGCTGCGGTTAAACCTGGGCAGTTATGTAGTCGTGTCTAGAATCAATATAGCCTGGCCAACTATATTCATTCGAGACACGGCCAACATGTGCTTGGGAGTGACTGTGGTATGCGGCATGCCTAAAACTTACCCTAATGCCACAAACATCGAACCAGTGTCGTAACAAATCACGGAATACTATGGGAGTATTTCTCGAGTCAATCCTTGGTAGAAATCCTCATTCATGCATTGTTCTTTGACCATTCCCTTAGCGATAATTTTCCCGCTTTGATAGCTCTTTCCTGCTTTATCACTTGTTAGCATATATCTGTCATATCTCTTGATTCAATTCAGAGGACTTATCATCCTCTCTTCCTTGATCTTATTAGATAAAGATGCCTCCAAGAAAGAGACCCAGCTCTAAGACCAACAACCCTCTGCCACCACCTCCTCTTCAAATCGATCTGGAAACTCTTCAGGCAACCATTTCTACCACAATATCAGCTCTCTACCTCAATTTAACCCTAATGGTTCAGGAAGTGGTTCCCAAAACCAAGAAGGTAATCAGGGACACCGGAAGGAGTGTTCCTATAAAGATTTTGTGAACGCAAATCCTACATTCTTCGATGGCACAGGGGGTGTCATTGCTCTAACTCGGTGGTTAGAGAAAATCAAATCTGTTTTCGAGATCTGTGCCTGTTCGGATTCCGACAAAGTAATGTTTGCCGCCTGTACCCTCCTCGATAAAGCTCTGACTTGGTGGAACGGCCGAGTCAAATCTCTGACTCTACCTGTAGCTAATGCTATGGGATGAGAAGTTATGAAGGAACTACTACGCGCGAAGTATTGCCCTCGGGTTTAAATCCAGAAGCTGGAACACGAGCTATGGAACCTAAAGATCAAAGGTTCTGATATCGCCTCTTACACTTCAAGGTTTGATGACCTGGCACTCCTTTGTCCGGGAATGGTTACCCCGGAAAGCAAAAAGGTAGAAAGGTTCATTTGGGGATTAACCCACCCAACAAAAGGGAACATTATAGCAGCAAAGCCAGATGCCTATGACAGCGCCAAATGCCTAGCGCAAACCCTAATCGACCACAGCGAAAACCAAGAAGAAGCAGATGCCACTCCCGAGCCAACAGAAAAGAGTGGCGAGAAAAGAAAGATTTGGAAAAAGAAGAAGAAGAGTCAGTCTTCTCCAGAACTCTCGAAGAAACAGCAAATAGTGGCAGTCCATGCTGCCACTATCCTTGTTGCTGTTTCTGTTGTTAATTCCACATCTCAAGCACCTGTCACCAGATATGCCGGTATCCTCCAATGGTGTAACCGTTGCAGCTACCACCATCGCATCCATGGCCCTTGTCGTGCAAAGTTTTGTAGAAGCTGTGGCCAGGAAGGTCACCTCGCACGAACCTGCAAAACCCCAACCCCGTCAACTAGTCAGGCTTCCGGAGCAGGTATCGGTCAAACCTGCAACAATTGTGGAGAGGTCAGACACTATAAGCGAAACTGTCCGAAGACAGTAACATCTGGCAACACCGGGAGAGTTCTAACCATGGGGCAAGAAAGGACAGCCGCAGATCCCACCGTTGCTACAGGTATACTTCTCTTTGATAAATCTTGTGCCCGTGATCCTTCTCGATTCTAATGTTGTAAGAATTTGCGAATCATTCATTCAAATATTCTTCTAAACTAAATCCTTCATTTATAATTGAAACGTGTGTCGTCGAAATGACCAACTAGTGAGAGAGAGAGAACGTTAACGCCATACCCCTAGATCGTATCCTTAATGTGGATGAATATCCTTTTCATTCAATCTAATGGTAAATCTTTCATGGAAAGTTTGATGCAATCTTGGCATGGAATGACTGAGTCTCATTCATGCTGTCGTTCTTGTCTTCGAAAGAGTTGTCCATCCGAATCTATCCCTAACCCGACTCTCCTGATCTTCGACATCAAACCTGAATCCAACCTCCACATCTTCGTGCATTAAGCTTAGAAAGTTTTCCATGCATTCCTCGACTATGTGACATTCGGAAAGCGACAATTCTGCAGCTCCTTCCCCGATGCCTTTCCTGAAAACTTCCGAACGTCCAGCCAAGTCTAGTATCGACCTAATGCTTTGGAAAAGCTAAATACTTTCCTAGTGATTCAGTAGACTCTTCGCAACCCTTGAGGAATCAATTCTGTAACCTTCAAACTTCGATTACTCTCAGAACCAAGTAGCATCCATCTGATACTTCATGCATCGGTCTTTGAGAAATATCTACCCAACGAAATCAAGACGCGTCCCGATAGTGAGGGTTCACTAAAACGTCAAGCGAAGACCCAAAGCAGTAGATTCATCCTCGTATCTCTATTCAATTCGTGATCTGTGTTCGAATCTTTGAATTTCGGGACGAAATTCCCTCTAACAGGGGGATAATATAACAACCCGAAATTTCGTTTCATTGCTTGTACCCTTTTTTTTTCGCGACTCGTTCCGATCATCCAATCGCTGTTTCCGATTTCGTTTCCGATTCCGATGTTTTATTAATTCGTTAATGTGCGTTTTATTTTATGACTTAATAAGTGTCTTAATACCCTGAGAACTCATTCTAACGTCACATATTAAAGATCGGAACAGTTCTAGAATCAACCATATCGGGTAACGACAACTTAATCGGGTGCGACCAAAAGCCCCGTTTAACGTTGGTATCGGGTACGATTCCACCGTGTCTCAAACTTACAACCTATTTAAACATGTTCAAGCTATCATTTGAAGCTTTTTCTCTCTCTCACTACTCTCTCTCTAACCTCTCTCCTAAATCCAAGTTTAAAGGTCCAAATCTAGAGTTTAAGGTCTCAAATCCTTAAGGTACCTTCCTATACTCATTTTGCATCATATTGAACCTTGAAATTGGAGTTTAAACCATGGATTAGGACCATTACCATGAGTTTACGGCCCTAGAATAGCCCTAGGCCGTAAACTCATATAAAGGGGGTTTTTGGAGCAACAAAACCCTTCCAAACCTCAATTGGACCTTGAATAATGTTAGATGACTTTATGGAATGAGCTTGAATGCCCTGGACCATGATTTAAATCCCTGTATATGAGTTTATGGCCCTGGAAGATGCCTAGGCCGTAAACACATATTTAAAGGGGTTTTTAAGCTTTTTAACCCTTCCAAGACACAAACAAGACTTAGATATGACCTTTAGAAAATTGGAAATGAACCTAGAACACCTTAAACATATATTTTGAAGGGTTTGTGTGAGTTTACGGCCAAGGCTTGTGCCTGGGCCGTAAACTACTTAAACAAGGGTGTAAACTCATTTTCAAGGTGTTAGAAAGCCATCCAACACCACCAAAAGCCTTGGAATAAATCATAGGACCAACCAAAAATAGTTTAAGGGCTTTAAACACATCAAAACCTCTCATATGAGAGTTTACGGCCACAGAACATGCCCCGTGGCCGTAAACTCCAAAAAGTGTGTCCATTTGTGCCCCAAATTCTCTTCAAGGCTTGTAGGAATTTTTAGAATCACATGTGATTAAGTTTGAAACATTAAAACACTTATTCATGGGGGGTTTTGAGAGTTTACGGCCATATGCTCCATGCCAAGGCCGTAAACTTCCTTAAGGGTGTTATATGATTTTAAAATTAATTCCAAGCCTTAGGTAAAATTATTCCAAGCATTTCCAAGTGTCAATAGCCTTTTGTGACCCTTTAAGCACCATAAACCACCCCACCATGAGTTTACGGCCGTAAACTCATGGGGAATGGGTGTTTAGGCCGTAAACTTCATTAGGGAGTTTACTCTTGGGGAGTGAACTCAAATCCCAAGTCCCTCGCTTCAATTCCCGTTCGTAGATGTCACCCGGGTCACTCCAAACACCCGTTTTGAGGTGTTTTCGTTCGTTGGAGTGTAATATCGTATCTAATTAGATTTTATAAATCTAATAAGATATATTTGTATGAAATTTCATATTACATAGGAACCTCGCGTGTTATCAGGCCTCGATTCGACGTTTAGCACCCGAAATCGACACATTTCCGCGTCCGGTGAGTTCATACCCCTACCCTTTTTCCGTGTTTTTCACTGTTTTCACTGTTTTTCAGGGGGGGGGAATACAAGAAAAAGTACAAATATATTTTGTACTTAAATTGATTTTCAATTTAATGGTTTATTTGCTAAATGTCTTGATTGTGATAACTGATGTTTTGAACTGCAGGTTAAATACAGATTTCTTTTAAATATTGTAAATTATATTTTCTTTTGTAAAAGAAATCATACTAATCATAACTAAGTACGAGTACGAATAACGAATATAACTAATAGGATAGAACGAATGCGAATACAACTATAACTAAGTACGAATACGAATAACGAATATAACTAATAGGATAGAACGAATGTGAATACGAATATAACTAAGTACGAATACAAATAACAAATATAACTAATAGGATAGAATGAATGAGAATACAAATATAACTAAGTACGAATACAAATAACGAATATAAATAATATGATAGAACGAATACGAATAACGAATATAATTAATAGGATAGAACGAATACAAATAGGCTTAGGACTACGAATGCGAAATAACGCCTTCGGATGACAGCAAGACTTCAAATATACAGCTAGTGTAAGCCATGAACGTCACCAGAGTTCCAAATACGAAAGTACGCCTCTAGACCTCTACTGAGTTTTGATTACATCCGCCTCAGAATTTCGACAGAGATACGAAAATAAACTAATGTACTCTTTTGGAATCCACCAGAGTAATCGAAAATACTGTAATGTACTTTTCTGGTGAATCTGAATATACGAAAATACAATTAAGTTTGTAGGTTATAGTCATACGAATGTAGTTTAGAATACTTAACTAATACTACATATATATGGTAAGTACTAATGCTTTGAAATCAAACCTAAGAACCAAACACCTCAACACATAGGAAAAATATGGGATTTTCCTGGGATAACACAACAACTAGTAACGAACTTAGAATTAAATAGCCAATTCAACACATAAGAAAATATGGGATTTTCCTGGATAGCATAACAAAAAATAAGTGAATTAAGTAACAAACGAATAAGATAACTAAACCATTTTATAAGAAAATATGGGATTTTCTTGAACAATAACTACTTCAGAAAGTAAGGGAAAGTCGTTATTTTCAAAACTAAACAGCTTATGAACTCACCAGCTTTATGCTGATTTTTCAAACTGCTTGTATTCTCAGGTCAGCGTTAGACAGGTACACTGCAACCTTTTGGAGAAGACGGAGCGTCCCGAAGACTCGTCTTTAGTTTGTTCATATTACATATGTAAAACACTTGTACAACTTTTCTTTTAAACAGATGTATACAATATTATGTAATGTAATGTTTTGTGATCACTGCTTTCCTATGTGCATTCGATTTGATACTCAACGTGGAGTCAACCCCGAAAATGTTTCCGCCTTTGTTTTCGGGGTGTGACACATGAACACGCTTAGATGAACTCATTACATGAGTACCTTTACGTAGATATACTTAACTGTGTATATTAACATGAATACTTGTATCTCGAATTGCAAGGACGATTTATTATTACCTTCTGTGTAAATCTTCCTGCATATCCCTAGTACCTCGGGATATCTAGACAGGACCCTATCCCTAGTACCTCGAGATACCTAGATGGGTCCCTATCCCTAGTACCTCGGGATATATGGACGGGACTAACCATTCCGGAACCCATTTGTTAGCAACAGTGGGTGATGAACATCTACGGATGCCTATAGTTATTACTTATACTAGGAGTACCTTTATAGGGACTAACCCTTCCTCCGCCCTGCTGCTGCTTTTAGAGGATAATTGGGCAATCTTCGGATGTTCATAAGGTTATATAGGTTTTGTTAGCCCTAGTACCTCGGGATAACAGTTACATATGTTGTGTTAGTCCTAGTACCCAGTGACAACACTTACAGTAGTACATTTTCCTGTTTACTTTATTTTGTGATACCTTCACATAAACGATGAGTTAGACTAAGTACTTTAGTACTAAACAATTGAAGGAAAAACTATCATTTTACTTACAAGACATTCGGGTCTTGGTAGAAGACCACATTATCATAACAAAACATTCGGGTCTAGGTAGAAGACTACATTATCGTAACAAAACATTCGGGTCTTGATAGAAGACTACATTCCATACTTATGCAAAGCAAGGGATTTTCTAGGTTTTTTCATACTTACATCAACATTTTCATTAAAGGTTTACATGGCCTTCATAATAGATTTTCATAAGCCAGACAATGACACCTTAATTACTTATGAATTCACCAGCTTTAAAGCTGATACTCGCTTTCAAAATAACTTGTATTCTCAGGTCATCAGTTAGACAAGTGCGATGGCCAGGTTTTTGAGAAGATGGAGCACAGACAAGACTCGCCTTATTTTGATTAGTCATTTTATTGTTGTACATTATGAAATAAAACACATGTATTAAAACTCTACTTATAATGCAATGGATGATGTTGTTGCTTGTTTATTATATTACACTGTTGTGATACTGTACATGATGTCCTCCACCCCTGAACGTTTCCGTCGTTCGTGGTTTTGGGGTGTGACAGATTGGTATCAGAGCATTGTTTATAGTGATTTAAGTATATTAACCCATAAAAGATATACTAACTATAAACACATTGGGGTTAAAACACTCTGTCTAAGTGTTTATACATTTAAATAATAAAATATTTAACAAAGTATACGTGTCTTCATTCATACGGAAATCAGTGTCACAATGACAAGAACAAAAGTATTACGATTGTTGAATATCATAGGTAAGCTCGGGGATATATGGTCACTATTGGGAGTGGCATAGCCTGATAAACTATGCTGCTCCAAAGAGTAATGAGCACATGCCCAAAAATGGTTGTGATAGGGCAACAAATCTAAAACCTTACCAATATTACCACAATGAGAACATTATAACAGAACCTAAGTCTAAAATACCATAGGGGTGTTTTGTGTTACTATAATTACTATATGCTTGATAACTAAAATGAAATCTTCATTCCTAAGTTGGTAATTGCTAAGTGGATACGCTAAGGTTATATGTAACCAGGATGTTACAGGCTTAGAATCGGTGAAATTTTTGCCTTACCCTTATTCCTTGTGAATTTGGAGTTGAGATCACTTATTCGAAGGCCTATCCTGTGTTGATTACATATAACTGGTATGCACTTTACAAACAGCGATGGAACTAATGAATATTTCCTAAATAATTATCTAGATAGTTCGTCTAATAATTATTTTCTTACCCCAAATTATCGCGTAGATAACATGGTTGGATTCCATCCCCACGACGACCTGTTCCTTCCAAACGCGGTTATTGCTGGATGGTTTGGAGAAGAACCAATTAATGATCATCCAATCCCTCTGAATGATCACCATGCTGAAGACCTTTCAGACGATGCCATCTCCGAACCCAAGGTTGAGAACCTACCCCAGGCAGCTCCCTTTCCGATTCCTAACCCTCATCCGGCTTTTTCATGGCCCGACGCCTGAGTGGGTGGAATGTTTGGAAACATGGAGCCAAGGACAAGATCAGCCCATTCCATTTAATGGTGACCGAAGCTGCTATAACCTGAGCAATGGGGGCTCAACAGACAGAATCATGCCAATTTTGATCCGAAGAGTTGCCCGAAACGACATTCAGGGTAGGACAGCTCTACAACGTATCGCAGAAGATGATACAAATGGAGGAATGCATATGCTTCGTACCAGTCGCCTTGAACATGCTCGTGAGAGGTCTGAGAGAGACCATGAAACCCTGCTGCAAGCACTAGCTAAATCACGAGCCGATGTCATGGAACTTCAGGTACGCCAGAGAGTTTACGAAGGACACCTATTTGATGTGGAACGCCAACTGGCTGAACTGATAGTTCACCAGAGGGATGACCGTCGCCAGTAGTAGATGCTTTACTTTATATTCCTTGTTAGAAAGGAATCGTGTTCCTGTCTATGCCCGATGTGGCATTTACTATGAATATATCTTGTACTGTAAGTACTCTAGTTAGGTCTTTATGCTGTCAAGAACTATCTTCTCTGAATATGATGTAAGACCTTTTTACAAGGTCATTTTCCCGAACTTGTACGTCATGAATATCAAAGATATTGACAGTCGGCTAACTTCTGTGTCATTCTTTATTCGATTACTCTTATCATACTTTCATTAGAGTCTATTTCAAACATGCTCTAGGCAAGTCATTGGACTATAGCCATTTAACTCCGGAGACATGTCCAAGTCTCTGGTAATGGTTGGATCATGTTATTCGCTAACCAACAATACCTCGGCTCGAACAGCAAACATCTTGAGACCGTTTTAAGAACTTACTTCTGATCTTTACTAGGACTGCATCATAGGGATGTAGGTCGAACTTCCCTGAACATACTTCCATTCCGTACTAGGACTGCATCATAGGGATGTAGGTCGAACCTTAGAGAACATACTTCTATTCTTTACATGAGCGATCGAACTACATTTAGATTCAACCATTTTCGCTCACAAATTCATTTTCTTTCAATAACAGAATCATGGCTCCCAAGAAGAATGATCAGCCCATCAACCAAACACCAACACTTCAGATTGATGCAGCTACCTTTCAAGCTGCAGTCTCGGCTGCCGTGTCAGCTTTTCTGACCCACATGAACGCTAACGACGCAAGTGTTAGCAGATTTGTGAACGACAATTCCAACCCAAGTAACAATCCAGTACCTCAGCAAGCAACAAACTACCACGATACCCCAAGTCCTAAGACCAAGAGTATCAAACGAAAGTCTTGGACTAACTCTAAGGACAAGTCGCTTTGAAGGGCGAACAGGAAACAACCACCAGTAACAACCTTCACAGCCACGACATCAGCACCTCAAACTACCATCCCTTCTGGTATCCCAGTTAACCATAACCCAGTCAGGCCGTATGCAGGAAAACTCCCAAAATGCATCAAATGCAATTATCAACACCATGGACCTTGTTGGGAGATGCAATGCTTAAACTGCAACAAAAAGGGACACACCATCCGTTATTGCAATATCCCGATCCCATACATCACTTCAACCAAAAATGTCGAAACTTCTCGAATATTCCATCTATGTGGTGTAACAGGGCACTTCAAACAGGACTGTCCATCGGAGAAGGACAACGGCAAATCCGGAGGAGTTTGACCTCAGAATGCAAAGAGGCAGTTAAGGACCCTAATATAGTATGGGTTCCCTCCATGTCGTCAGTATTCTATATGTTCAAGAACATGTTTAAAACTAGTGCAACTAGAGTCTTATCTTTTGCGGGATCCTGTCGGTATAGGGATGCTCGTGCTGCGTATACCTGTCTTTTGTAGTATATCTGACTCGCAGCAATAGTCTTGTAGAAAATCTAAAGTACTGTAACTCTAATCATGGTTGCACGGTTGTTTTTGTCTGTAAACATTTTATGCTCAAATCTAATGTCTTTAAGTTTCTCTATGATTCCGACATTATCATACGACTCGATTCAATTCGATCCTTGCAATACCACCTTCATAAGTACATCTCTTTCTCAGTAAACGTATTTTAGCGAACCCGTCATATCAGAACACCGAAGTACTCATACCAGGAGTACCTTATGGTTCTTTTCCTTTCCGAAGGAATCCCCACATTATTGCTCGTGCAGTACGTCAAGCTCAATTCCAGGATTCATACGGTTGATCTATCACTGAAGACTATATGCATGAGAGTGTTATATAATTAATTTTTACAGGTTTAGAATTGATGATTTCACATTAATTTCTTTTCCCTCGATGGGATGTGAGATTAAGGAAGAATCAGTTATTCGACTACCTTTTCAGTCTTAATTATATACGACTCATATACACGAAATTGTGATCATTGAATCATGTATGAATTCTAATATGAACTTCAGGACGGAGACTGTCCAGGAGTACGAGAAATTGCATTGGCATAGGAACCAACTTAGGACCCAGTATGACTCTTATAACCAGATCGCCTTCAGTCTAAACACCTACGGAAGATACAAGGACAGTCCGGACAACACAACGAACTACTCAACAATAGAATTAGAAGACCAGGCTTCTCACCCTTGAGAGCTCCGGTCTTATTCTTACCAGAAGTCGATGGATTGCATCATATGTACCTCGACGACTGGAGACTTCATTTAGATTTCCTTTAGAAATCGTTATCTCTGCCTCACTTAGAAGATTTGATTGAGCAAACACAGGGAAAGTGTTACTTTCAGAAATGGACCTGAGATCTGAATATCACCAGTTTGAGTGTAGGGAAGGGTGTCCTACAGACTACCCTCCGAACTCGATACGGACACTTCGAGTCCGTAGCGATACCCCTCGGATAGGACCAATACGCCCGTAGTATTCATGAGCTGAATAAGCAGAGTACACCTTTCTTACTGGGATCAGTTCGTCATTTCTCCATCAAATGACTACTTATCTACCATCGTAGTAAGAAAGAACCCATAGAAACATTACCCTCGGAGATACTTTCCGCAAAGTTCTCTGAACAAGAGTTTTTGAATTTAGAGTCAAATTTCCTGAGACACACTTTTAGTGTTGTGGAAATTCTTGAGTACTCTGTCAAATTATCCAAAACCGTTGGGAATTTGTCGGCACCGTAGTCAGCGACGGGAAATTCGCCAAATTCTAGGTCTTACAGACCTACTATCATAGTCCATTCGGAACTCCCCACAAATTTCAGAAACCCTTTCGACTTTGACCCAGCAAGGGGTGGCCCTTGACTAGGAAGTAAGCGGGAGAAAGAACCTTTGGAATTCCAAGTGAGAGACCAAATTCCTTAGGAAACCTCAACCTGGTAACTACTTAGTACGCTTCGTAAAGTGTGAAAAGCTAAAATCCAATATAGTTAGGACCTCCGAGATTCTTACCAGAATCGGTCCTGCATTTCACAAACTAGACCTGCTCCGCGAACTCAGTAACGTACTTTTTTCCCCTTTGCGTCTCGAACTTGAAATAGTATCCTTCCATTAGGACTTTCGTAATCCCTCTCAACGAGATCGAGATCTACGAGATCCTTGCCTTCGTATTAGAACCGTAGTGACCCTCGACCGAGTGGCCAAGCGGACGAAGCAACGTCGTCGCCTATTCGTGAAGGTTCGTTGGAATACCAACTGAGAACCCGATTTCACTTGGAAGTGCGGGAGCAAATCGATTAGGAAGTTTTCACCTAACGACTCGATCATTTATACCTACTTCCTTATCTAAATTCTAATTTCGGGACGAAATTCCCTTTAACAAGGGGATGATGTGACAACCCGAAATTTGCATTTTGAACAACCCATATCAAGACAATAGAGCTTAGAACAGTTTCAGGGAAATTCTAGACTTTAGGTATGAGTTTGGCAGTTTTTCAGGATTTACACCTAAGGAGATATCAGGAGAGTGGTTGCACTAGGGTTTTGTGCAACACTGTTATTCCAACACTCTATTATATTAGAGATCATTTCAGGAATAAAAATATTTTCTGTTAAAAATATCTCAGGACTATAAATAGAATTCTGAACCAAATTCATTCATTATTCGCATTTCCAACTAGAGAAAAGCCATTTTCTCTCTCACGGATCTTCGGGTATTTATACCAAAATGTGAGTAACTCTTTCTAGTAGTGTTATAAAGCTGTAAATGTGTTCATAACATAGATTACATAGCTAAATCATTAGATTTAGGAGTTTACTCCTCAAGGTGTTCTTGGGCGGTAAACTCCCGAAACGAAGCCTAGACCGACCCTTGTGTTATGCTACTGCCTTAGAATCATGTATAAGGGTGTTAGGGACATGAAATCAAGAAAAAACCACCCAATTTTGGGAGTTCATGACCCAAGAGTATCTTAGGCCGTAAACTCCAAATTCAAGCCCCAAATGGTGCTTTTAGGGCAACTAAAGCATTGGACATTTACTAGAAATTATTCCCACTTAAATCAAGGACCAAAACACTTCAAAAGCACCCTCCAAAGTGAGTGTACGGCCAAGACATGTTTCTTGGGCCGTAAACATGAAAGAAGGGCACCAAAGTGTGCCTAATGTCTTTATATGCTTGGAATAAAAGCCTAGAACCTATACCACATGTGCAAGAGACTTGAAAACAACAAAAACACCATTCCAAGGGAGTTTACGGCCGTAAACTTTAAAGGAAATGGCCTTGGGGCCGTAAACTCCTCTAAGGAGTGTTTCTAGGCCTTAAACCCTTCCAAGAATTTAACCACCAAGTTGGAATAATTCTAGGAATCATTTGGAACTTCAAAACACACCATACCCCCATGGTTGGGAGTTTACGGCCGTAAACTCAAGAGTTTACAACCGTAAACTCCATGTGTGTTAGTATATGAGGAGCAAACTCATATATGGGGTCCTTTGGAACGCTAAACACAAGTGCCTTGTC
The DNA here is from genome assembly GCF_051521515.1 of Lactuca serriola. Lineage (NCBI taxonomy): Eukaryota > Viridiplantae > Streptophyta > Magnoliopsida > Asterales > Asteraceae > Lactuca > Lactuca serriola. The sequence continues at coordinate 217,561,762 of NC_136408.1, forward strand.
CCACAATAGCTTAGATACAATCCTTAGGGCTTAAAACACTTATATAAAGTGTTTATTATATCTAGGATGTCTTAACATTTTCAAATGGTGATTTGAGACTAATTTAGTGCATATATGTGTGATTATATGTTCATTAGGATCGTAGTGTGTGTACAAGTCCTCGCTTGACACCTAGCAATCCTATACTGTTCAGTTCATCCCAATCACCAACTACAGGTGAGTTCATACCCCTTAATCAATGTTTTAAATGATTTTAAACTTTTTGACGAGGGGGGGGGGGAGGATACAAGTACAAAACAATATGTTATTAAATCAATCTTATGTATTTTATAACTGTGTTTTCACTCAGTAGATTTCACATATTTCAAAAGGTGACACAGGAAGTGGTTTTCTATCTTAAAATACCTTGATAAAAAAAAGTATTAGTTTTGAAATGTTTATTAAAATGACATCAAGTCATTCTTAATTATTGTTTCAAAACTCCTAGATGTCTTGCAAAACCATTATTTTACCTTCTTGAATCAAACTATACTTATGCGCCTATGTTCATTTATATGTTAGAGATTATAGTTTTCATCCTTTGTTCAGTTTCCCACACCCTGGTGTATAAAGGGTGCATAAATCTACTTGAACAATCACTTACTTTCCAGTTAATTATCATAGGGATAGTTAGAAGAAACAAAACATTATTACTACTACAAGGAATCACACAAGAGTTAGTTCATTCATGAGTCTATACCAGTACATTACCTGATACATGAGTACCTTTACATTTGATTACATGATACAAGAGTATGTTTACATATACTTACATGATACATGAACACGCTTACATGAACGCATTACATGAGTACCTTTACGTAGATACACTTAACTGTGTATATTAACATGAATACTTGTATCTCGAATTGCGAGGATGATTTATTAGTAGCTTCTGTGTAAATCTTCCTGCATATCCCTAGTACCTCGGGATATCTAGACAAGACCCTATCCCTAGTACCTCAGGATACCTAGATGGGTCCCTATCCCTAGTACCTCGGGATATATGGATGGGAATAACCATTCCGGAACCCATCTGTTAGCAACAGTGGGTGATGAACATCTACGGATGCCTACGATTATTACTTATATTAGGAGTACCTTTACAAGGACTAACCCTTCCTCCGCCATGCTGCTGCTACAGAGGACAATTGGACAATCTTCGGATGTTCATTAGGTTATATAGGTTGTGTTAGCCCTAGTACCTCAGGATAACAGTTACATATGTTATGTTAGTCCTACTACCCAGTGACAACACTTACAGTAGTACATTTTCCTGTTTACTTTATTTTGTGATACCTTCACATAAACGATGAGTTAGACTAAGTACTTTAGTACTAAACAATTGAAGGAAAAACTATCATTTTACTTACAAAACATTCGGGTCTTGGTAGAAGACTACATTATCATAACAAAACATTCAGGTCTTGGTAGAAGACTACATTGTCATAATAAAACATTCGGGTCTTGGTAGAAGACTACATTTCATACTTATAGAAAGCAAGGGATTTTCTAGGGTTTTTCATACTTACATCAATATTTTCATTAAAGGTTTACATGGCCTTCATAATAGATTTACAAAAGCCAGACAATGACACCTTGATTACTTATGAATTCACCAGCTTTAAAGCTGATACTCGCTTTCAAAATAACTTGTATTCTTAGGTCATCAGTTAGACAGGTGTGATGGCCAGGTTTTTGAGAAAATGGAGCACAGACAAGACTCGCCTTATTTTGATTAGTCATTTTGTTGTTGTACATTATGAAATAACACACATGTATTAAAACTCTATTTATAATGCATTGGATGATGTTGTTGCTTGTTTATTATGTTACACTGTTGTGATACTGTACATGACGTCCTCCACCCCTGAACGTTTCCGCCGTTCGTGGTTTTGGGGTGTGACAGATTGGTATCAGAACATTGTTTATAGTGAATTAAGTATATCAACCCATAAACGATATACTAAATATAAACACATTGGGATTAAAACACTCTCTCTAAGAGTTTATACATTTAAATAATAAAATATTTAACAAAGTATACGTGCCTGCATTCATACTAAAATCAGTGTCACAATGACAAGAACAAAAGTATTACGATTGTTGAATATCACAGGTAAGCACGAGGATGTATGGTCAGTCTTGGGAGTGGCATAGCCTGATTAACTATGTTGTTCCAAAGAGTACTTAGCACATGCCCAAGAATGGTTGTGATAGGGCAACAAATCTAAAAACTTACCAACATTACCACAATTAGAACATTATAACAGAACCGAAGTCGAAAATACCATAGGGGTGTTTTGTTTTACTATAATTACTATATGCTTGAGAACTAAAATGAAATCTTCATTCCAAAGTTGATAATTGCTAAGTGGATACGCTAAGGTTATATGTAACCAGGATGTTATAGGCTTAGAATCGGTGAAATTTTTGCCTTACCCTTATTCCTTGTGAATTTGGAGTTGAGATCACTTATTCGAAGGCCTATCCTGTGTTGATTACATATAAATGGTATGCACTTTACAAATAGCGATGGAACTAATGAAGATTTCCTAAATAATTATCTAGATAGTTCGTTTAATAATTATTTTCTTACCCCAAATTCTCGCGTAGATAACATGGCTGGATTCCATCCCTACGACGACCTGTTCCTTCCAAACGCGGTTATTGCTGGATGGTTTGGAGAAGAACCAATTAATGATCATCCAATCCCTCTGAATGATCACCATGCTGAAGACCTTTCAGACGATGCCATCTCCGAACCCGAGGTTGAGAACCTACCCCAGGCAACTCCCTTTCCGATTCCTAACCCTCGTCCGGCTTTTCATGGCCCGACGCCAGAGTGGGTGGAATGTTTGGAAACATGGAGCCAAGGAGAAGATCAACCCATGCCATTTAATGGTGACCGAAGCTTCTATAACCTGAGCAATAGGGGCTCAGCATACAAAATCATGCCAATTCTGATCCGAAGGGTTGCTTGAAATGAAATTCAGGACAGGACAGCTCTACAACGTATCGCAGAAGTTGATACAAATGGAGGAATGCATATGCTTTGCACCAGTCGCCTTGAACATGCTCGTGAGAGGTCTGAGATAGACCATGAAACCGTGCTGCAAGCACTAGCTGAATTACAAGCCGAAGTCATGGAACTTTGGGTACGCCTGAGAGTTTACGAAAGACACCTACCTGATGTGGAATGCCAACTGGCTGAACTCAGAGCTCACCAGAGGGATGACCGTCGCCAGTAGTAGTAGCTCACGTGATGATTGAAGATGAGCCTGAAGGAGAACAAGGGGAAGCACACGACGTTGGGCCTGACGAGTACACAGACACTAACTACGAGTTCGATGATGACATGGAGGAAGGACAATACTCAGGCGAGGACTCCGCCACATCACCTGTCAACGAGTCGCAGCAGGACCACCCCGCCCCACCAGTGAATCCCGCAAGGGAAAATCGCTCCCCGGAAGTTGATATTGCCGCCCTGTGGCAACAGCTATTCGCCATGGAAGCACGTGCAGTGCGAGGTGAACGCTAGAGGGATCAGGTCATTGGAGAAATGACTGAGATGGCTAACTTGTTGGCTCAACACTTCGGCATATGATCTCGCTACTATCATACGGTGCTCCCTAGAGTGTTAGGAATAGACTTGTCTTTCTAGTACTAGGATCTATGCTATGTACCCCCGACTCTATGTTTAAGTGATTACATTACTCATAGAGCCGTTATGTTGCCGAATTTGCATCACTTATGTATTGCTCTTTCGAGCAAAATTTTCATGTATCAGAAAAATGCGGATAATATTAATGAAAGTTTTTATGTGTTCCACTGTGATGTTGTAGTCTGCTATGTGTTATATATCCATGATTGTATGCTAAATTGTGAAATTACTTAAGTTCGCGCCACATGACTAGTTTATAGGATCACAATCCCACAAAAGCACAGACACTTAACATCTTTCCGTTCCATGACAGAAAGATGCCTCAACGACCAACTCGTGGTAACCTTGGACCAACCCCTCCAGAGGTTGACTCAGCTGCATTCCAAGCAGCTGTCTCTGCTGCGGTTACCGCAGCTATGGCACAAATTCACCAAGGGAACAATGGAGGAGTCAACGGACAAGGGGCCAGAAGTTCAAACAACGGGATAAATCAAGGACCGACCAAAACATGCTCCTACAAGGATTTCACGAATGCCAAGCGGCGAACCTTTAATGGCACGGGTGGTGTCATAGCCCTGAAAAGGTGGATTGAGAAGGTGGAAAAAGTGTTCGAAATATGTGAATGCCCCGAGGAATTGAAACTGAAGTTTGCTGCATGCACCTTTGTTGACCAGGCTCTCACCTGGTGGAATGGGCATATAGAGGCCATGACTCTCCCTGTAGCCAACACGATGCCATGGATGGAGCTGAAGGAAATGTTGATGGCTGAGTACTTCCCTCGCGAAGAAATTCAGAAGATGGAGAAAGAGCTGTGGGATCTCACCGTCCGAAACTATGATATAGATGTGTACATATCAAAGTTTAGCGAGTTGTCATTATTGTGCCGTGGCATGATTTCGTCTGAAGGAAAGAAAATCGAACGATTCATCTGGGGACTGACGTCCCCAATTCAAGGAAATGCGATCGCTGCAAAACCAGAAACATTTGACAGCGCCAAGAGATTGGCCAAGAAGTTGTACGACCACAACAACAAAAAGGGACAGAAGCCATCGGAAATCGAGGGGAAGAAAGACAATGACAACAAGAAAGGAAGAACAATAAGAGGAAAGGGCGACAAGGCTCGGAATTAGCAAAAAAGCAAAAAACGATGGCCGTCAATGCTGCAACCACTCAAGTACCCTTCACACCACATGCTCCAGCCTCAACTAATCCAAGTTCTCCTAGGCAGTATTCTGGGAATCTCCCAAAGTGCAACAAGTGCAACTACCACCACACCGGCGAATGCAGGGAAATGCATTGCACCAGCTGCAATCAGAAGGGTCACATTGCAAAGTATTGCAGGACCTATCCTCCCCATAATCAACCATAAGGAAACAACAACAGCAACAAAAACTACAACAACAACAACAACACCAACAATAGCAGCCATAACGCGGGGTCAAGCCCCACATGCTACGGATGTGGAAAGACAAGGCATATCCATTGGAATTTCCCCAATGCCAACAACTCTAGGAACGCAGGAACAAGAAGGGTGCTAGCTACGGGTCAGGGAGAAGCAGTTCAGGATCCCACTGTTGTTACCGGTACGTTTCCCCTAAACCACACCAATGCATGCATCCTATTTGATATCGGGCAGAACGGAGTTTTGTGAGCATTAAATTCAAACACCTGTTAAATCAACAATCCCAAAAGCTTAATGAAACCTTTATGGTGGAAACGGATAATGGGAAGACATAATCTACTGGGGAAATCTATATCGGATGTACCCTAACCTTAAATTACCACGTCTTTCAAATAAACTTAATGTCTGTTTCCATTAGGAGTTTTGATGTTATTATATGCATGGATTGGTTAAGCCCCCACCATGCTGAAATTATGTGTCACGAGAAGGCCGTTCGCCTTCATCTCCCAAATCATGAAACCCTAGTTGTTTACGGGGACAAACCAAGCACGAACCTTCGTCTTATCTCGTGCATTAAGGCGCAGAAGCACTTACGAAAGAAGGAATTGATGTTCCTGGCTCACATAGTAGACAAATCCAAGAAAGAGGTCAAAATTCAAGACATTCCAGTAGCTCGTGAATTCCCAGACGTGTTTCCTGACGATCTTCCGCGGATACCCCCAGAAAGACAAGTCAAATTTCGAGTTGACCTTGTACCAAGAGCTACCCCCATCGCCAAATCGCCCTATAGATTAGCCCCTGCGGAGATGCAAGACTTGTCCAGCCAACTCAGTGAGCTTTTGGATGAAGGATTCATCTGACCCAGTTTCTCACCTTCCGGAGCTCCAGTTCTCTTTGTCAAGAAGAAAAAAGGTACATTCAGGATGTGTATCGACTACAGAGAACTTAACAAGGTCATAGTCAAAAACCGATATCCACTTCCACGAATCGACGACCTATTTGACCAGCTCCAAGGAGCTAGTTACTTCTCAAAGATAGATCTATGATCCAGATACCACCAGCTCAAGGTCCGGGAGGAGGATATTCCAAAAACCGCCTTCCGAACTCGATACAGACATTATGAATTTGTCGTAATGCCCTTCGGTCTAACGAACGCTCCTACCAAATTCATGGATCTAATGAATCGAATCTGCCGAGCTTTTCTTGATAATTTCGTAATCGTTTTCATCGATGATATCCTAGTATATTCCCAAAGCGAAGGAGAACACGGCCAACATCTTCGACAAATCCTGGAAACCCTGCGAACCGAAAAGTTGTATGCAAAACTCTCCAAGTGCGAGTTTTGGCTCCGAAGCATGAACTTTTTGGGTCATGTTGTTAGTCAGGAAGGAATACATGTGGATCCTTCTAAGGTCAAAGTCGTCGAAGGATGGGCAATCCTAACAACACCAACATAAATTCGCCAATTTCTAGGTCTCGCAGGCTATTATTGAAGATTCATCCAGAACATCTCTAAGACCGCCAAGCCACTTACCTCGCTTACACAAAAAGGTGTACCCTTCATATGGAAGAACAAGCAGGAGGCCGTGTTTCGATCTCAAAAGCAAGCACTCTGCAGTGTGTGGTGCTATCACTACCCGAAGGAACAGAAGACTTTTTAGTCTACTACGATGCATCAAATCTGGGTTTAGGCTGTGTACTCATGCAGCGTTGAAAAGTGATAGCTTATGGGTCCCGGCAGCTAAAGACACACGAAGTGAATTATACGACCCATGATCTGGAACTGGAAGCAATGGTCTTCGCTCTGAAGATTTGGAGACACTACCTGTACGGTACCAAGTGCACTATCTTCACTAACCACAAGAGTCTTCAGCACATCTTGAATCAAAAGGAGCTAAACATGAGGCAACAAAGATGGGTCAAACTGCTAAATGACTACGAGTGCGAAATCAAGTATCATCCAGGGAAGGCTAATGTAGTAGCCAATGCCTTGAGTCGGAAGCAATACTCAAGTCGTCGTGTGAAAACTATCTCGATAGCCATCCAATCCCACCTGACCTCACAAATCAAAACGGCCCAGTCAGATGCCATGAAGGCGGAAAACAAAACAAGTGAAGCGCTGCGTGGAATTGAGAATAACTTGGAGGTGAAGGAAGATGGAGCATACTACCCATGCAGCATGGATTGGTGATAGCTTACGTGTCCTGGCAGCTAAAGACACACAAAGTGAATTATACGACCCACGATCTAGAACTGGGAGCAGTGGTCTTCGCTCTGAAGATTTGGAGACACTACCTGTACGGTACCAAGTGCACTATCTTCACTGACCACAAGAGTCTTCAACACATCTTGAATCAAAAGGAGCTAAACATGAGGCAATGAAGATGAGTCAAACTGCTAAACGACTACGAGTGCGAAATCAAGTATAATCCAGGGAAGGCTAACGTAGTAGTCGATGCCTTGAGTTAGAAGGAATACTCAAGTTGTCGTGTGAAAACTCTCTCGATAACCATCCAATCCCACCTAACCTCGCAAATCAGAACGGCCCAGTCAGATGCCATGAAGGCGGAAAACATAACAAGTGAAGCGTTGCGTGGAATGGAGAAGAACTTGGAGGTGAAGGAAGATGGAGCATACTACTTCATGAACTGCATATGGGTCCCTAAAGTTAGGGGATTCAAAGAGGTAGTCATGAACGAGGCTTAAAATAGGCGATACTCCATCCATCCGGGTTCCGACAAGATGTACTTGGATGTTAAGCAACATTATTGGTGGCCAAATATGAAGGCAGAGATTGCCACTTATGTGAGCAAGTGCCTCACTTGTGCTAAAAGAAAAGGTTGAATATCAAAAGCCCTCTGGATTACTACAGTAGACAGTAATTCCCGAGTGGAAATAAGAAAGGATTACCATGGATTTCGAGACCAAACTACCCAAGTCGCCGGATGGTTTGGACACGATCTGGGTAATAGTTGATAGACTAACAAAATCCACCCATTTCCTGCCTAAAAAAGAATCATACAAGATGGAGCACCTGAAAAGAATCTACATCAAAGAAATTGTGACACTCCACGGAGTATCGGTATCCATTATCTCAGGTAGAGATAGTAGATTTACTTCACGCTTTTGGCAATCGCTTCAGAAAGCTATGGGAACACAACTCGATATGAGCACTGCCTACCACCCACAAACGGATGGTCAAAGCGAGCGAACCATTCAAACACTGGAAGATATTCTTCGAGCATGTTTAATAGACTTTGGAAGATCACGGGATATCCACTTGCCTTTGATCGAGTTCTCTTATAACAACAGTTATCACTCAGGTATCGAAGTTTCTCCTTTCGAAGCCTTATACGGGCGTAAATGTAGATCACCGTTGTGTTGGGCTGAGGTAGGCGACACCTAGCTAGCAAGGGAGCCGACATCAGACAAGGCCTTAACGAGACCAGAAATCATACGCGAGATGACCGAGAAGATAATTCAGATCAGAGCACGACTACAATCGTCATGAGACAGACAAAAGAGCTACGCCGATAAACTATGAAAGCCATTGGAATTCGAAGTCAGAGATAAGGTGTTACTAAAAGTGTTTCCTTGGAAAGGAGTGATTCGTTTTGGGAAACGGGGAAAATTGAACCCTCGATACATTGGACCCTTCGAGATTCTTGCCCGAATCGGTCCAGTGGCTTATAGGTTGCAACTACCCGCTGACCTCAACAGTGTACACCCTCGTCATTCCATTAGAGGAAATCGAAATCAATGAGAACCTTCTGTTCATCGAAGAGCCGGTTGAAATCATGGACCGAGAGGTAAAGCGTAGTAGGCAGAGCCGCATTCCAATTGTGAAAGTTTGATGGAACGCGAGACGCGGACCAGAATTCACATGGGAACGCGAAGATCAAATGAAGCAGAAATACCCTCATATATTCTCGCATTCTCAAATCTAGCTTTCAAAAGAATTTCGGGACAAAATTCCCTCTAACGGGGGGATAATGTCACAACTAGAAATTTTGGTGCCTTGTAATCACAACACTTATAACAACTATGAATCAATAACACGAAAGCATGAATGATGCTTATTTTATAACAACAAAACTTCATCAAATACTTCATTCTAGCCCTACAAATGGTCAACAAAGAATTGGAAACCATTGAAATTCCAATTTGAGTTCACTTTGAAGTAGGACTTCCTTATTGGACCTAATGGACCAATGAGCTTCCAATTTAACTATCTTGAACTTAGAACTCTCAAATGGGCCCTAATTGGATCGATATACATGAAACTTAACATTTTTGGGCCTTATGAACCCAAAATAAACTAGATTAACTATAATGGGCCTTATTGGATGAAAACAAATTTATATTAGACCTAATAGGTTATAAAAATCATTCTTTGATTTTTATTGGGACAAAAATCATCTAACTTAACCATAAAATGGACTTATGCAATCAAGGCCCGAATTTTCTTTTCTTCCCTCTCCCACCTCACCATTATTTCTTAGTTCTCCATGCAAATAACTCATGTATCCAAGCAACCATCCCTTCACCCATCTCTCTTCTCTCTTCTCTTTCTTCCTCTCGGCTGAACCCAATCACACACACACACACTTCACTCAAAATTCTCTCAAGGAAACTCTTTCCACTCCTCTCCAAATTTTCGAGATCTAAGAGGCTTTAAAAGAGATTATTCCACAAAACTCATCATCTAAGGTAAGTTCATGCTTGGATTTGTGACCTAGACTCTTTGTTTTATCAAGAACCTCTTCCTAATCCATACAAAATCATGATCACTCTCTTAGAAATCATCTAAGTTCGAGATCTTCCAAGGAAGGTTGCTACAGCCGAGAAATAGCATCAAACTTCTTCTAGACTTCTTCAAAACCAAAACTACAACTCAAGGTCAGCTTTATACCCCTCTATTTTCGGTTTTCATATGTTTTATGGGGGAGAATACAAGAAAATGTGTAGATCTATGTGTATGTATATGCTATGTGTGATTTTATGCATATATTGGTGTGATGTTTTGTGTTTTTGTGATAAATATGTAACAAAAAGAGGTGATAATTTGAGATCTATGACATGAGAATGGAAACAAACAAAGACTAAGTTCTTTTACACTAAGCTAGTTAATAAAAATAGCTTATAAGGTTATGAGGAACATACTTTCACATAAAATCCATTTTAGGAATTGAAATGTTAAAAATACAAAACTTGGCGTGAAAACTGCCAAGTCACGGTTTCTTGATGTTCAAAAGAGTCAAAACTGTTTTTACAATTATTTTACTGAATGTTAGAATTTTCCATGGACATAAAACGCATAAATTTGAGTTATTGGGCTAAATATGGGCTTTTCGGCCCAACAAGCCCAAAATTGCGAAAATTGTAGTTTTTAAGGGGCTGAATTGTAACATTCTGTAAAACAAGGGACATGCAGTGAGATAAAACTATTTCTATGGTAAAAAAATGCTTTTAAACTCCAAAAAGGATAAAAAATGTAAACTTTTTGTATTTTGGGCCAAAACTGTAAAAATTGTGAAATTTGGGGTTCTAACCGCGAAACACCATTCTGGAAGGGCTAAAACTGTTTACTAAATTTAATTATGGTTAAAAATGTTTTTTCAAGAAGTTTATGATACAAAAGTTTCAAGAAAATGCTTTTAAGGACTAAAAATGAAATTCTTTTATACAAAGGACTAAAAGTTTTATTTTTATAAAAGAAAGGTAGTGAAAAGGGTCAAAGTCATACTTCTAAACAAATTAACTCATTAAGACAAAATACAAGATATCCCGCTAGCGATAAAACAAAAAACAAATACACCTTCAATACCAAATATCGTTATAAACGAATTGATTAGGTCTCGAATCAATACAAAACAACAAACATTAAATCAAAACACTTCAATAGATATGTGATGACTACAATGAATAAATCTACAAACTTTGGGCTTATGAGTTTCAAATTATGCTTGTTGGGCCTTGCAAGCCCACCAACATGACCTTTGGGCCAAAAGGAATAACGCTTATATGTTATTGGGCCTTCAATGACCCAATATTTTATAAAAAGACTTTCAATAGCTTTGTGTGCTAGTGGGCCAAAGCGTCCTGCTAGAAAAGTTAGTAAGGTCACAGTAATCAAATGCGAGTTGGACCATCATGTCTTTCGCATCCACGACAGCCTAAAGAACTTACCATAGTAGTGGGACATAATACTCCCCTTCTCTTCATTTGTTAAGGCTCACGAGAAATCAAAGTAGACAAAATTAGGACAATATACAATATGGATTAATTTAATATTCATTCGTTAAGAAAATGCAAAAATCAGTAATCATGAACACATTTCAGCATCGGGAAAGATCGGGTTTCCCGGGGAATTCAGTACTACTCGTTCGAAATTTTATAACTATAATAAAAAATACCCTTCATATATATATGTTTTTAAAATCATTCATGCATCAACTTATGGATCTCACACTTTAATAAACCAAAGTCTTTTCAGAAAATATTGGATTTTCTGGGTTTTACAAAATATACAAATCATTTTTTCACAACATTGCTTATGAACTCACCAACATTTCATATATTGACGTTTTTTTCCAAAATAACTTGTATTCTCAGGTAACAGGTAAACGAAAGAGTATTATGAAGTAATGTTAGATGTTATGTTGTTAAAAACACTCGAACTATTTATGTTAGGAATGTGTAATGTAAACCAATGTACAATATATTGATGCATGGTGACGTTTATGTTATGATTCATGTATATATTCATTGTGACGATATTCAATTTAAGTTACATGAGCCCTCGGACGTTTCCGCCATCTGGTTCGGGGTTGTGACAAGTGGAACATCAGCAAAAACTAACAGACACAGACCCTCACTATATATAAGGGAAATGGTCTGGCCATAAACAGGTTTGTGACCGTAAACCTATTTACGACCGTAAACTACCTCTGTCCGTAAACTCACCAACAACACATCAATTACATGCTAATGACTTAATAAGACCTATACATTGATTAGCCTAGCCCAAACCATTAACTAGACCCTTCACAACGGATATGTTCTCAGCAATCAGAATAAAGTGAGCCCTCTTGGTTAGTCTTTGCACAATAACCCAAATAGAATCAGCAGCATGCGCCGTCCTGAGCAATTTCGTGATAAAATCTATGGTGATATCCTGCCATTTCCACATGGTGATGGGTGACAGATGGACCTTGTAGTGAGGCCTCTAATTCTCTGCTTTGACCTTCTTGTAGGTCAAAAACCGCTCAACAAACCAAGCAACTTCCCACTTCATGCAGCTCCAACACTAGCATAATCATAGGTCTCGGTACATCTTCATGTCCGCAGGATGGATAGAAAACTTGGACTTATGTGCCTCCTCCAAAATCTTCTACCTCACCCCGCCAAATTTCGGAACCTACACCCTACCATACCGAGTCAATAATCCCGACTATCATGTAATGTGATTTTGTTAAACTAGTAATGTAGTAAACTCACTATGTATTTCATGATAATTCTAATATAAATATGAACTTTCATACATACTTTATAACTTAAATCAAAGTATACGTCCATACGATTACAAAAATATAGAGAACTTCTAATTCTGACTTCACGTGAAGAAGTTATGATAAACCGAACACTATAAAATCATTATAAAAAGAGAAATTTAAAAAGAGGAATAAACCTACGCGTGCCCCTTAAACACCTCTAGAAGGGATTTGGAAGGGTTTTGGGGCTTCGAAACCCCTTTAAGGGAGTTTACGGTTTTGGGAGGTGTTCCCAAAGCGTAAGCACAAGTTTTTGAGTGTTTTGAATGATTTAAATATAGATTTTCATGCTTAACAAGTTAAACAACAAGTTAGGATAGATCACTTACGATTTTGGAGCTTGAAAGGGGCGTTTTTGGATCAAAACTTTGAGTTTTAGAGAGAGAGTAGAGAGAGAAAGTTATGAGGAGGTGGGAAAAAGCTTAAATGAAACCCACTCATCCGTTATATAAGGCTTGATGTTGTGGCCAAGTGGGAATCCACCCAATACCAACGTTAAACGGGGTTTAAAATTTTACCCGATTAAATTGTCGTATCCCGACTTAGTTGTAACTAAAACTTTTCTAAATGAATATCGAGGGTGTTTTAATCACGTTTCTAATGTGTTGCGACGCTTATGAAGTCAAAATAAAAGTCCCAATTTAATTAACTTAAACCAAAAGTTAACGGAAAATTTTAATAAAAATAAATTTTATTAACGAAAATGGAATACAGTAGGTAATTCTAAGCCTATTTTAAATTTCGTAGGTAATAAAAGTCCGAATTTAATTAACTTGGATCGTAAACACTCCTTCATAGACCATAAACACCTTTTAAGGTGTTAAATTGCCTCTTAAACACCTCCAAAAGCTTCCATGGGTGCCTAGAACCTTATATTCCATCATGTGATGCACCAAACCATGCACAAATGAGCAACACTTGAGTTTACGGTTTGGGAAGGTCTCCCAAAACCGTAAACACCTCCATAGGGTGTTTAAGTGCCCTTAACACCTTGTATGGCTTAGATTTGGGTCTAGAACTTTGTATGCTTAACCTACAACCACCAAAACACATGAATCATGGACAAACATGAGTTTACGGTTGTAAACTCATGTGTTCACAACCATAAACTCCCGAAGGGTCCTTCAAGAACCGTAAACCCCTTTTCCAAGGTCAATTCAAGTCCCTATCACTTCCTAAGCCTTTGATTAAACCTTAGAACCCTCCCTTGTGCATTGTAAGACCTTTAAACATCCAAGAGCACACCATCCATGAGTTTACGACCGTTAACTCATGGGGATATGGTCTTTGGGCCGTAAACACCCCTAAGGGTTTACACTCGAAGAGTAAACCCCTTATCTAGGCCGTATACACCCTTATATGCAACCCGTACCACTTCTAACACTTGAGGTGAAGTGTTTTCGTGTACCGAAATGTATTTTATTACTTAATTAGTAGTTCAAAGTCTAATTAGATACAATTATGTATCTCCTTATGTTACATAGGAACCTCGCACGTGTTCAAGCCTTAAACTGACACTTAGCATCCTAATCGGTACATTTCTCGTCTGGTGAGTTCATACCCCTACACCATTTTCCGTGTTTTTCATGTTTTCAGGGGGGAGGGGGGGGAATACAAGCAAAAGTACAAGGAAATCTTATACTCGAACCTATTATTTCATATGAAATGTTACATGTTTAGTATGCTTTTAACACTAAAAACCATATTATCAACCGTCTAACTTGCAGAGTTAGTTTTCAAACTAATTGTGAAACTTATTATAAAATGTTATATTTTATATTTCACAAAGGATCTCATGCCATTCATAGAACTGGAATTTTCCGTATTATTACTTGTAAATTCGTTATTCTCAAGATTTGAGACACGTACTCAGTAACACTCCACGAAGATACACGAGTGGAGGGATAACCCTGTATCCATAATCTCTTGGAGGGAGAACGTGACCTGATTGTATAGATCTATATGGGGCTGACTACCATGCACCTTGCTGTTAGCTATAGTGGGACCAGCAGGTCCACGGGTGACAAAAGTCATAAAATGATAATGGACTTCTTATTTCCATATCTAGTCTATCATATTGTTATGGAACTCACAACTTAGATAATGGAGATTTACTCTTAAGTAATAATGAACTTAGTGAACTAACCTCAAAGTAATAACTGTTTGATTACTAGAGGGTATTAGTGATACCCTTAGGTATTAGTTCACAGTTTACTGATTAGTTTTATGTACGTGTTAAAACTAATGTACTTTCCAAGGATAACCGAAATTTCAGGGAAACTTTACTTAACATTGCAAGTATGGTAGATACTTGTACGCTTTATTTCAGATCGATAACCAACCACCAACTTTTATGGAAAATAAGGGTTTTTCCTGGGATAACTTAACTTGATTTGTCATAAACAGGTTGTTTAACTAATGGATAACCAAAGTTCTTTTATAAGAAAATATGGTTGGGAATCAACTTTTCGCAAACTTAAAGGAACATTTTCTTTCACAGAAACAAACCGCTTATGAACTCACCAGCTTTATGTTGATATTTCTGAAACTGCTTGTATTCTCAGGTTCACATTAAACAGGTAACTCGTTTTCTTTTGGAGAAGATGGAGCGTATAGAAGTCTCGTCTTTACTTTCGTTATACTGATGTGTGTGTGTGTGTGTGTATATATATATATATATATATATATATATATAACATTTAATACTTTGCTTTCAAACAAATGTAAATATTTCTATGTAATGTAAAGGTTAAGTTTACTATGCTTACTATGTACATTGGTTGTGATACTTTACATAACGTCCTCTGCCCAAGAACGTTTCTGCCATCGGTTTCGGGGTGCGACATCAAATCGCCATATTTCGGATCTAGAAGGTGTGACGAGGCTGCGAGGGGATAAGATCCAAACTCACGACATGAACATTGATATTTCACGATGTGAGGAGTCATTTTGCCACCTTCAGAAGCTAGAAGACAGATGACAAGTCTACGAAGACATAAGATCCAAACTCACAACGTGAACAATGAGTTTTTCACGCCGTGAGGGCCAAAAATATTACTATAAATAGCAAGATCGACCCCAGCCATTCTTACACCTTTACTTCTTTCCTTTCTCTCATTTACTGAAGCTCTCTTGGATCTCGAGCCCCGACGACCTCGTACCGCCGACCGTTTTTGCTTAAATTACATAAAACCACACTATTAAGGTGAGTTTCACGTCCCCACTTTCTAATCTTTCGGGGGAAAACGCATGCTAATTATTACATATATGTTATTATTATGTCTAGATGATAGTATATCAGTATCAACATAGATACTTATAATAACCGGGATATAGTTATTTCATATCTAAAAGTATACAACTATTGTAAAGTTTTTAGCATGTTATTATTATAGTAGTACACTAATGTAGATCTGGAGTTATACTTAGGATTCTATATATATATATATATATATATATATATATATATATATATATATATATATATATATATATATATATATATGTTGTGTGCCATATATTTCCAGAGTTATACTCGGAAGTTCTACATGTTAATTGATAAGTATGTTGTTATTATTGGTTTTATGTCAAGATAAAACATGGTTTTAATTCTAATTATAGATGTTGTATTACCGCAAGGTGTGATCCTTGTACTACCGCAAGGTATGATCCATGTACTACCGCAAGGTGTAATCCTTGTACAACCGCATGTTGTATTACCGCAAGGTGTGATCCTTGTACTACCGCAAGGTATGATCCATGTACAACCGCAAGGTGTAATCCTTGTACTACCGCAATGTGTGATCCTTGTAATAATAATAAGAGGTATAAAACTAAGTCATACAGTCGCAGCTACAGACTCATGGTAGAACAAATTTAGAAGCATTATACTTTGTCGATATACAAGTATGAATGTTAAAATTAAGTTTCCCAAAGACTTATACTCTATGTATAAGAATCCAGTAGGTATATTACTTGTATACTAAGTAGACCACTACACCTATCCTACTTACTCGTATAGAATTGAAATAGATTTATACGTAGCGGTTTTACTCATATAGAATTGAAATAAGATTCATACATAGCAACTTTGTTTGTACGGAATTAAAAACATTTATATTTATAATGTATGACACTTATAGGTATATACTTATTTGGTAAATAAACCATTATACCTATGATATATATATACTAAATATTGAAATTAAAATAATACTTTCAAAACTATACTTTTAAACATGGAAAATGTATTATTTTTATATGGAGTCAAAAACCTGTGGACTCACTAACTTTATGTTGACATATTGTAAATTTCATGTGTTTTTAGGAAGTTGATAACTATGATACGATAAATGACGTTACATTGCCCAGTGTTTCCGCCGACAGCTGGGGTGTGGCAGATTGGTATCAGAGCTACTAACTATAGTGAATTAGTATTTTCTTAGGAAAGCACGACAATAGTTTAGGGCTTACTCTGTTAGGTTTAGGTATATCCCTTAGCCTAGAATATAAAGTATTAGTAATTATACTACGGAAGGACAACTTACGGGAGCGGTGACAAGCGTAGACATGTCGATTTGGGTTGCTGGATTTCAGAACGGATGTATGCTAAAATGATCCTGCCCACCGACTGTCCTGACTGGCATGTGCCTTATCAGCTAGACCTGAAGTAACAAAAAATAATTAATAGAGCATTAATACAACAAATAATAAATATAGAGTCATATATGAAGACTCAGACCCGAGATGAGAATACACCTAAATACCCGAAATGCTTTTGATCTCAAGGATTTATATCAGATATTGCAACTAAAGTTCATATTTGGATAGATCTTATCACAACTAGGTGTTGGTGTACAACTATATTTTATTATGATCAGATCATATGAACTATTTAAATTAGGAGTAATATTTGATAGACTAAACACTTGGTGATCCAAAATGTAAAGGAACTAAACAAAATGCCTAGTAGAAGTAGCTCTCGTCTAAACCTGAACCAACGACCAGAACCACAACAACAACAACCGCAAGCACCACCATGAGAAACAAACCCTCCAATAAGTTCAACAGAACTTGAAGAAATCGTAGCCTAGAGAATCACTATAGCTCTTGCTAATGTCACAAGAGGAGGAGTTAGAAATGAAGGTAATGTAGGGACTGCCAGAATGTGTACCTACAAAGATTTTATGAATTACAAACCTAAGAGATTCCATGGAATGATAGGGTTGTTATCTTGACCTGGTGGATTGAAAAGACAAAATCAGTATTTCAAATAAACTTCTGTCCTGACGAATGTAAGGTACGATTTGCTATGTGTATCTTCGCTGATGCAACACTTACATGGTGGAACAGCCATGTGAATACAACGGGTATTAATGCTGCCAATTCCATGCAATGGGAAGAGCTGAAGAGGATGCTAGTAGAGTAGTATTGTACTAGGGAGGAAATACCTAAGTTGGAAGAAGAATTGTGGACCCTAACCATGAACGGTTCAGAGGTAAATGCTTATATCGCTAGATTTAATGATCTTGCGGTGATGTGTCTGACACTTGTAACCCTAGAATACAAGAAGATTGATCGATATATCTGGGGTCTAGCATCGCAAATCAAAGGAATGGTGATCGCATCAAAGCCTACAACATATGACAGGGCAAAGCGTATAGCTCATCAGCTAACCATCACATAAATCCAAGTGGGATTTATAGCTGACTCTCCCGAATATGGAACGAACAAGCGCAAATTTATTGGGAAGAATCTCATACAATCATCTAATAAGAGTCAAGATGTGGCAACTAATTATCTAGCCACAACAACAATACCCTTACAACCAAGGAAGTATGTTGGAAAACTCCCATTGTGCACTCAGTGTAATCATCACCACCTAGGTAATTATTCATGGTACAGTCAATGCAACCATCAGCACGTAAGTGACTATTATATTTACATGAAGTGCAAAAAGAAGGGACACACTACCAATTACTGCAGGAGCACACCACCTACAACAGAAAATCAAGGAACAAACACTGAAACATGCTATGATAGAGGACGAGCATGTGTTGAGTGTGGTGAAATTAGACATGTCAAGAAGGAATGGCCAAAGTTAAGGGCAAGGAAGTTAGGCTGTGGTAGGGTAATCGTAATAGGAAGCAGGGAAGCAATGTAGAACCCATCGGTGGTATTGTTGGATTAATGTCTAAATCCATAACTATAATTGGTAAGAGTTGCCCCGACCCGGCATGGTCCATTTGGGTTGCATGGCATCATGCACTTGGATAGACTATAATGAGAGAAATAAGACACTTATGGTTATTAATATATTATAAGTTCTAGTATATTAATAATAAGAATAATAAGATTATTGAATTAGTATTGATCTAGAATTAATCTAGGATTAATTAAGTGATCAAAAGAAGACTAATTAAATATATGGGTTGATAGTGTAAATCATCCATACTTGTATAGTGGGCTAATGCTCCATGGAAAATCAAGTTGGGCTAAAACCCATAGGATGGTCCATGGATGCTCCATGGTGTATTTGAACCCATGGATCCAAGGAAATGGAAAGTCACGACAATTAGGGTTTACCCTAATTGTAACAACTATATAAAGATCTTATTCTTGACAAAAGCGGCGACTAGTATCATTCTAGAAAGGGCTAGCCGATTTTCATGAAGTGTAGAAGTCTCTGAAGTTATTCCAAGTGTATTTGGTGTTGTGTGAACCATTTGAGGTGTCACCCTTGGGGCACTTGGCACTCAAGCATCATGAAGACTTTCTACATGAAAGAGGTATGTATTCTATCTTGTTACACTTATTGTTTTTGTATGCTAGATTAGGATAATACCTTGGATGTTCATATTTGCATGTATAATAGAGAAAACATAGATCCAAGGTATTTAGGGTTGCATGTACACTTAGGAGTGTTAGAATGCTCATAACCCAACAGGTATCTGGTACAAAATAAAATTCGGGACAACATTTTCTTCAACGAGGTAGAATGTAACACTAGTCAAAAGTAGGTCAATAAAAATCACATCTGATTTTACCAATCATGTAATATGATTTTGTTAAACTAGTAATGTAGTAAACTCACTATGTATTTCATGATAATTCTAATATAAATATGAACATTCATATATACTTTATAACTTAAATCAAAGTATACGTCCATACAATTGCAAAAATATAGAGAACGTCTAAATCTGACTTCGCGTGAAGAAGTTATGATAAACCGAGCACTATAAAATTTTTATAAAAAGTGGAACTTAAAATAGGCTTAGAATTAGCCATTGTAATCTATTAGAGAGATGTAGTCCTCGAATTACCTACGCGTGGATATAAAGAACTTCAAAAACGGAGTTCGTATGCAAAAGTTATGGCCTTCCGAAGATTTCGTTGTCAGAAACTCTAATTTGACTGAACTCACGACGTGAGGAGTCAAACCGCCATATTCCGGATCTAGAAGGTGTGACAAGGCTGCGAGGGGATAAGATCCAAACTCACGACATCAACATTGATATTTCACGACGTGAGGAGTCATTTTGCCACCTTCAAAAGCTAGAAGACGAATGGCAAGTCTACGAAATGACAAGATCCAAACTAACGACGTGAACAATGAGTTTTTCACATTCTGAGGGCCAAAATATCTTACTATAAATAGCAAGATCAACCCCAACCATTCTTATACCTTTACTTCTTTCCTTTCTCTCATTCGCTGAAGCCCTCTTGCATCTCGAGGCCCGACAACCTCGTACCGCCGACCGTTTCCGCTTAAATTACATAAACCCACACTATTAAGGTGAGTTTCACGGCCCACATTCTAAAATTTTGGGGGAAAACACATGCTAATTATTATATATATGTTATTATTATGTCTATATGATAGTATATCAGTATCAACGTAGATAGTTATAATAACCGGGATATAGTTATTTCGTATATGAAAGTATACAACTATCGTAAAGTTTTTAGCATGTTATTGTTATAGCAGTATACTAATGTAGATCTTGAGTTATACTTAGGATTCTATATATATGTTGTGTGCAATATAGGTCTAGAGTTATACTTAGAAATTCTATATGTTGATTGATAAGTATGTTGTTATTATTGGCTTTATGTCAAGATAAATGTCACACCCCGAAAACCGAAGGCGGAAACATTTCCGGGGTTGACTCCACGTTTAGTATCAAATCCAATGCACATAGTAAGTAAAGTAAAACAACCATTACATTACATATAGAAAAGTTTACATTTGTTTCAAAAGTAAAGTTATACATGTGATACATAGTATATATGAACAAAATGAGACGAGTCTTCTACGCACTTCGTCTTCGCCAAAAGAGATCGTCGGGTTCCTGTCTAATGCGAACCTGAGAATACAAGCGGTTTGAAAATCAGCATAAAGCTGGTGAGTTCATAAGCGGTTAGTTTTCTGAAAATGTACGAGTTCCTTTAGTTTCCTGAAAAAGTGGTTATCCATGAAAATCCCATATTTTCTTAAAAGTTGTTTACCAAATCCAAATTGTAATGTAAAAGATGTATACTAAAAACATGATTGTTCTTGTGGATTGAAAATTTTATTTATCTAACTTGTTACACTTTTTTGGTTATGTGTTACTGTTACCCAGGATAATCCTATATTTTCCTACATGTGTGTGTGTGAGAACTAATACCGATTTTGATTATGTTCAATGTTATCCCCAGGAAAATCCCATATTTTCCTGAATGTGTGTGTGTGTGCAAAGTCTCATGAAAGTATGACTATCCTTAAATGTACATTATTTTATTACGTACATAAAACTAATAATTAAGTGTGAAGTGTTCATAATCTGGATTGCGAGTCCTTAACCATACTTCAGACTAGATATGACTCGGGCCAGGGCCAGTATCCTTTTTATGACATTCTTCAGCCTTGAACCTTTCGGTTCAGCTGTAGCTAGTTGCCAGGTGCGGGATTGTCAGTCCCGTATAGATCTATACACTCAAGTCACGTTCTCCCTCCTGGAGATTCTAGTTACAAGGTTAGTCCTCCACTCTCTCGTGCCAAGGAAGTGTTATAGAGGACGTGTCTCCAATCTTTAAGATTACTCATTACTTCTCGTGCCTAAGGGAAGTAGTATCTATGATTAACTAAGTTCTAATGGTGCCTGTCCTTTACACTTGAGCCTAGGTGTTTTATTAAGGACATTACAAAGGTTTCATGTTTTCAAATGGTGTCTATCCTTTACACTCGAGCCTAGGGTTTTTATTACAGACATTACAATGTTTTATGATCTGTGACATCCCCAAAATCCCGGCCAGAAAAGACCGATTTTCATTTATACTTTTAAATAATTTCAGAGTAAATCTTTTTGATTTGAAAGAGTTGCGAAATTTGTTCCCAAAACAAAACATGATAAAATAATATTCATCAAAGCATTTCATCAAGAGATGCATTTCATTATATAATCAAAACTCGGGATGTCATGTTCCGATACAGACCATAAAGCATAAACGATAACATTACAAGTCATTCAACAAATATATACATATACAGACTTCTAAACAAAACAACAACATGATCCATCCATCTTACGCCCTTGTGCCACTTCCTGTAATACAAATAAAACTAAGTGGGTCAGGCTTGGGAGCCTGGTGAGCACATAGGGTTTTCAACCCACAATAAATAGGTTATATTTAATTTCACCAACCAATCACTATCCTGATTACCCATTCCCGTTATCCACACTTTACGTCCCTAAAACAACAACTATCTCAAGGGACCTAATCTAGGATTTTCATCGGGATGGACATCACTGTGAAGGGGTTTCCTCAACAATAGATATCCTAAAGGCAACTGTGAGGGGGATAGAGTACACCAGTGAACACATCGTTCACAACACCTACAGGTTATGAACCTGCTAGCGTTCCACTGGACTGTCTAGAAGGAATCTGTGGTCGTTATCCATACTCCGCTGAATAACTAGATCAACAACAACAACAACATCGAGGCCTCTCATTTGTTTATTACACACCAACTATCTACCCGTGTTCTACCCAACACATTAGTAGATAAGAATATATATTTTCATACATAGTTAAAAACCTGTATATCATTTCCATTCTATATATATTCCACATAACAGATGAGGCATACCACATAACATGTATTTCATTGAAAGCAATTTAGATCTATGAGATGGAATAAAGTGAATATCCATTCACGCATACAATCACAAAATATACACATAACAAGTATATCGCATAAAATACTTCATAGTTACTTGTTAGAAGAAAGTAACTGCACCCTCACACATATAAACCACAATTTACTTAATACAATCAAACCGCACTTGTATTATTATCGTGTTTATGAAAGGTAGTATACACTCACTTGATCAGAAGATGATCGGACAGCACTACGACTTGAAGAAGTAGTAATCCACAGCAGATCTGGAAGATCTCCACAAAAATCGAACTTCTCGCGGGCAGAGCTTCGGCTCGGGAACCGCACTTCTTGGGATCTTCGGGATCTCGGGACTTGCCTCGGGGCTAGAGTATGATACCGGGGCTTCGAGGTATTTCTGCCACGCAAAACGTTGCAAAACGGGAGAGAGAAGAGAAGAAATTGGCAAAAGACTCGGCTGCCTTCGCATCCTATTTATAGGAGGTTGGAGCCTCGGACAGCACTACGACTTGAAGAAGTAGTAATCCACAGCAGATCTGGAAGATCTCCACAAAAATCGAACTTCTCGCGGGCAGAGCTTCGGCTCGAGAACCGCACTTCTCGAGATCTTCGGGATCTCGAGACTTGCCTCGGGGCTAGAGTATGATACCGGGGCTTCGGGGTATTTCTGGCACGCAAAACGTTGCAAAACGGGAGAGAGAAGAGAAGAAATTGGCAAAAGACTCGGCTGCCTTCGCATCCTATTTATAGGAGGTTGGAGCCTCGGAGTACGCGGGGTGTACTGGTCCGAGAAACGTCACTGCTTACGTATCCGAAGCCACATGCTGCGATGTCAACACCTTCGGAGTACGCGGGGCGTACACGAGTACGCGGCACGTACCTCGAATCAGATCGGTGACTACTCTTCGGTTAAAACTTCCGAATTATTGATTTAATTTAATTACAAAATAATTAGTAAACTTTGGAAATTCATATCTTCTTCATACGAACTCCGTTTTCGACGTTCTTTATATCCACGGAAAGGTGAGACTACGCTCTACAACTTTCGTTTTATTTTTAATAGGCCCCGACAGAAAAACTTCGTTATAAATTCATAACTTCTTCGTTTGACGTCCGTTCTCGCCTAACTTTTTATCGCTTCGATACCAACAATGAGATCTTCGATTCTCATTTAGATTGCTTTGGCTAAAACCGCTTCATCTCAAATCGAGTATTTCAGGCTGCACACCGCTAAGTCGAAACTTCGATAAATCATAACTTCCTCATACGAAGTCAGATTTGGGCGTTCTATATATATTCGGAAACCTCGTTTCAACTACTACAACATTAACCAAAGATATTAAGTTTATTTTACACTTAAATTTCGACGCTTATTTTTATTCTTAATTAATCACACCACATAATTAAGCAATTAATCACAAAACACATAATACTCAAATAATACATTCTTATTATTTCAAAATGGGTTACAAAGGTTAACCTAGGCTATTACATTGCTAAAAACGACAAGCCCGGAAACACAGGCGTTACAATTCTCTCCACCTTACAATGATTCCGTCCCCGGAATCACACATCAACAAACAAGTGCGGATAGCGACCCATCATGTCACTCTCTGTCTCCCAGGTGAGATTCGGCCCATTCGTGTGTTTCCATCGGACAAGCACTAACCCAACCATCTTGCATCGCAATTTCATATTCTTTCGGTCAACAATTGCCTCTAGTTCCTCAATCAATCTTTTGTTCTCATCAATTCTCAATTCAGAAATTGGAATGATGTCGTGAACTTCCTCAAATAACACACATGAAAAGTGTTATGAATTCCATTCAGTTCTTCTGGTAATTCAAGCTTGTAAGCTTGGTTCCCAATCCTCTGAAGAAATTTAAACGGTCCAATAAACCTTGGACTCAACTTTCCCCTTTTACCAAATCTTATAAGTCCCTTCCACGGCGAGACTTTAAGCAAAACCGAATCCCGAACCTCAAAAGTCATCGGTCTTCGCTTCTTGTCAGCATAGCTCTTTTGATGATCCTGAGCTGCTAACATTCTTTCCCTAATTATTTCAACTATTCAGTAGTTTGATGGACGATCTCCGGTCCCGTAAACTGCTTTTCCCCAGCCTCAAGCCAACAAGACGGCGTACGACACTTCTGTCCATACAAAGCTTGGTAAGGTGCCATCTTAATGCTCGAGTGGAAACTATTATTATATGAAAATTCTACCAACGGTAAATGTTCATCCCAGTTACCTAGGAATTCCAGAGTACATGCTCTCAGCATATCTTCAAGTGTTTGTATCGTTCGTTCGCTCTGACCATCAGTATGCGGATGGTAAGCTGTACTTAAACACAACTTGGTACCCAATTCCTCTTGTAGACTTTTCCAAAATCGTGAGGTGAAACGGCTATCACGATCCAACAGAATCGTTAACGGAACATCGTGAAGCCTCACAATTTCCTTCACATAAGAATTCGCAAGCTTTTCCATAGACCATTTCTCCTTGGCTACTATGAAATGCGCACTCTTAGTGAATCGATCAACGACCACCCAAATCATGTCGTGACCAATCTTTGTTCTGGGCAGTTTAGTGACAAAATCCATAGCAATGTCTTCCCACTTACCCATAGGCACAGGCAAAGGTTCTAAACTCCCGTACGGTTTCTCATGTTGTGTCTTGACTCTCGCACAAGTTACACACTCGGCCACATACTTTGCAACATCAAGCTTCATCGTCGGCCACCAGTAGTAGGGTTTCAGGTCCCTATACATTTTAGTGCTACCCGGATGAATCGAGTACATGGTCTTGTGAGCTTCTTCCATCAGAAGATCTCTGACTCCTCCTGTTTTAGGTATCCAAATCCGATCTTGGAACACCTTCAGTCCATGACTGTTTACACCGAACACCAACGTTTTGCCCAAACGTTCCTCCTTTCTGTCATTCTTCTCAGAAGCCTCGCTCTGAGCTTTCTTTATACTTTCCAAAATAGTCGAGACAACTTCAATTCTCAACGCTCTTGGCCTTTTCCTTTCAAGATTTACTTTCCGACTGAGAGCATCAGCAACAACATTAGCTTTACCGGGGTGGTAAAGTATCTCGCAGTCGTAGCCCTTAAGTAATTCTAGCCAGCATCGTTGCCTCATATTCAATTCTTTCTGATTAAAGAGATATTGGAGACTCTTATGATCAGTGAAAAGTTTGCACTTCGTGCCATAGAGGTAATGCCTCCATATTTTCAGACCGAAAACTACCGCTGCCAACTCCAAATCATGAGTCGGGTAGTCCTTTTCATGCTCTTTCAGCTATCGAGACGCATATGCTATCACCTTTTCTCTTTGGGTCAAATCACAACCCAATCCAACACCAGACGCATCGCTATAGACAGCGAAGTCTTCAACTCCATCGGGTAGAGAAAGTATCGGTGCCTCGCATAGCTTCTCCTTTAGCTTCTCGAATGCTTCCTTATGCTTCTCACTCCAAGCATAAGTAGCTCCTTTGTGGGTCAAAGTTGTCAACGGAGTAGCAATCGAAGAAAAGCCTTGGATAAACCTTCAGTAATATCCGGCTAATCCTAAAAAGCTTCGAATCTTCGTGGGACTTTTCGGTTGTTCCCACTTCGTTACAGCTTCAATCTTTGCTGGATCAACCATTATCCCTTCTTGGTTGCCCACGTGACCCAAGAATTGGACTTCACGAATCCAAAAATCACATTTGGAGAACTTTGCATAAAGCTTCTCCGTCTTCAAAACTTCTAAGACTTCCCGCAAGTGTCTGCCATGCTCCTTCTGGCTTTTCGAGTAAATCAGAATGTCGTCTATGAACACTATCACGGATTTATCAAGGAAAGGATTACAAACCCTATTCATCAAATCCATGAACGCTGCCGGAGCATTGGTTAGTCCAAACGACATAACGAAGAACTCGTAGTGTCCATATCTAGTTCTGAATGCAGTCTTCTCGATATCTTGCTCTCTTACTTTTAGCTGATGATATGCTGACCTTAGATCGATCTTCGAGAAATAGCTCGAACCTTGGAATTGATCAAACAGGTCATCAATCCTTGGTAACGGATATCTGTTCATTATTGTTGCCTTGTTTAGCTCTCTGTAATCGATGCACATTCTCATACTTCCATCTTTCTTCTTCACAAATAACACCGGAGCTCCCCAGGGCGATGAACTAGGTCTAATGAAACCTTTGTCCAATAACTCCTGAAGTTGCATCATTAGCTCCTTCATCTCCGTTGGTGCTAATCGATAAGGTGCTTTTGCAATTGGCGTCCTTCCTAGAAACAAGTCAATACGAAATTCCACTTGTCGATCAGGCGGTAATCCAGGAAGATCTTCGGGAAATTCTTCCGGATAATCACACACCACTGGAATATTCTGCATCACCTTCTTTTCCTTCTTAGCATCAATCATGAATGCTAAATATGATGTACATCCCTTGGTCAAACATTTTCTGGCTTTCATCAATGAAATGATTCCAGAATTCACTCTACGTTGTCTCCATACACCATAAACGAATCTTTCCCAGGCGGGTTTACTTTGACTATTTTCTTCTTGCATAAAATTTCGGCGTCATTGGCGCTAAGCCAATCCATTCCCCAAACGATGTCGAAACCATTAAGTTCGATAGGCAATAATTCCTCGTGGAACTTATTCCCATTCAGATCAATTAAGATGTTTTTCATGCGATAGCTAACATGTACAAACTTGCCACTAGCAACTTCGATTAATAAGGCATTATCTAGTCTAACAACAGGCAAAGCTAGCTTTCTACCAAATTCATGCGATATAAAGGAGTAGTTGGCTCCATAATCAAATAAAATTTGGGCAGGCAATTCGTTAACAAGAAAGGTACCTGAAGCGACATCAGCTTCATCTTTAGCAGCTTCCAGTGTCATCTGGAATGCTCTCGCCTTTGGCTTTGGCGGAATGTTGGGTCTAGCTGCCTCCTTCTTCTTCGGGCAGTCCCTCGACATATGACCCTCCTCACCACAACCATATCTAACTTTCTTTGTCAGAGTACACTCATTGGCATAGTGCCCTGGCTTTCCACACTTGTAGCATTTGTTCGCCACCTCACATTTTTCATGATGCTTCTTCTTACATTTGTCGCACCATTTCGCTTCACCTCCACTTCCCCTCGAACCAGACTTCGAGAACTTGTTTTTCTTGTTGGACCCTGAACTTCCATCGAACTTCCTCTTTTCACCAACATCTATTCTTTCCAGACCCTTTTCCTTCTGCTGGGCCTCCACATTCTTAGCTGCACGAACATCCATTTTCAGAGTGGTTGCCATTTTGACTGTCGGACCAAAGTCGGCAGGCAGTCCATTAGCAAACCTCTCAATCTTGGAGAGTTCCGTTGGCACTAGGTACGGGAACAACTTCATCTTCTCAGTAAATGCAGTAGCATAGTCATCTATGCTTATCTTCCCATTCTTCAAGTTTTGGAACTCATTGTTCAGATCAATCAGATGTATCTCTGAACAATACTGCACCCTTAGTTGTTCCAAGAACTCCTCCCATGACATTTTTAGGGCTTCTCCTCGTGGCATAGTATCTACCAACAACTTCCACCAACTCAAGACTCCAGTCTTCAGTTGTCTAACCGCAAAGACGGTTTTCTGTTTGTTGGTACAGTCACAACTTTCAAATACCATCTCCATCTCGGAGATCCAATCCATTATCTCAACAGGCTTTGGGCTCCCAGAAAGACTTGGCGGTTTGGCGCCCAAGAAGTTCTTGTACATTCGCCCATCCTTGTTGTTTCTTCTTTCTGGATCGTTCCTTCGTTCCCCTTGAGTCCCAACTTGACTCATCATGCGACTATTGTTCCCTTCCTCCAATTGCTCGGGAATCAATTTAAGTTCCTCAATAGGTATGATAGGTTCATCCCTATTATTATGCAACATTTGTCGCATCTCCTCCCTTTGTTCGACTAGCATAGCCCGAATCACGGCTTGCACCGTAGCCATTGTTATTGGTTATGGTGCTGCTGATACAACAGGTATCTGCTCAATCACTGGCGGTTGATTCCTGTTTTCATCCGTGTTTCCAACGCCACTCCTTGTTCTCACCATTTTGATAAACACACCGAATAAGGTGAAATTAGATCCTCATTCACGATAGGTATTCAAATCATCCTTATTACTCCGAAACGTTTACATGCTAGTTCTAATATTGTAGACGCACACGTAGAATCCTACACACATAAGGTTTCTAGATCCGGTCAGCAACAAACCGTAGATCCAACAAATAATATCATATATGGCAACATATAACATTTAGCACATAAAGCATTTTAGGAAACTTTCCTAAAATAAACTAGTGTTCGTGTCTAAAATCCGACAGACACACATCTCAAAATTTCCACTTTGGATTCTAAGTTTAAGTCTAGAAATCCTACAAACTCCTAGCTCGCTTAAACTAATGCTCTGATACCAACTGTGACATCCCCAAAATCCCGGCCAAAAAAGACCGATTTTCATTTATGCTTTTAAATAATTTCAGAGTAAATCCTTTTGATTTGAAAGAGTTGCGGAATTTGTTCCCAAAACAAAACATGATAAAATAATATTCATCAAAGCATTTCATCAAGAGATGCATTTCATTATATAATCAAAACTCGGGATGTCATGTTCCGATACAGACCATAAAGCATAAACGATAACATTACAAGTCATTCAACAAATATATACATATACAGACTTCTAAACAAAACAACAACATGATCCATCCATCTTACGCCCTTGTGCCACTTCCTGTAATACAAATAAAACTGAGTGGGTCAGGCTTGGGAGCCTGGTGAGCATATAGGGTTTTCAACCCACAATAAATAAGTTATATTTAATTTCACCAACCAATCACTATCCCGATTCCCCATTCTCGTTATCCTCACTTTACGTCCCTAAAACAAGAACTATCTCAAGGGACCTAATCTAGGATTTTCATCGGGACGGACATCACTGCGAAGGGGTTTCCTCAACAATAGATATCTAAAAGGCAACCATGAGGGGGATAGAGTACACCGGTGAACACATCGTTCACAACACCTACAGGTTATGAACCTGCTAGCATTCCATTGGACTGTCTAGAAGGAGTCCGTGGTTGTTATCCATACTCCGCTGAATAACTAGATCAACAAAAACAACAACATCGAGGCCTCTCGTCTGTTTATTACACACCAACTATCTACCCATGTTCTACCCAACACATTAGTAGATAAGAATATATATTTTCATACATATTTAAAAACCTGTGTATCATTTTCATTCTATATATATTCCACATAACAGATGAGACATACCACATAACACGTATTTCATAGAAAGCAATTTAGATCTATGAGATGGAATAAAGTGAATATCCATTCACGCATACAATCACAAAATATACACATAACAAGTATATCGCATAAAATACTTCATAGTTACTTGTTAGAAGAAATTAACTGCACCCTCACACATATAAATGACAATTTACTTAATACGCTCAAACCGCACTTGTATTATTATCGTGTTTATGAAAGGTAGTATACACTCACTTGATCAGAAGATGATCGGACAGCACTACGACTTGCAGAAGTAGTAATCCACAGCAGATCTGGAAGATCTCCACAAAAATCGAACTTCTCGCGGGCAGAGCTTCGGCTCGGGAACCGCACTTCTTGGGATCTTCGGGATCTCGGGACTTGCCTCGGGGCTAGAGTATGATACCGGGGCTTCGAGGTATTTCTGCCACGCAAAACGTTGCAAAACGGGAGAGAGAAGAGAAGAAATTGGCAAAAGACTCGGCTGCCTTCACATCCTATTTATAGGAGGTTGGAGCCTCGGACAGCACTACGACTTGAAGAAGTAGTAATCCACAGCAGATCTGGAAGATCTCCACAAAAATCGAACTTCTCGCGGGCAGAGCTTCGGCTCGGGAACCGCACTTCTCGAGATCTTCGGGATCTCGGGACTTGCCTCGGGGCTAGAGTATGATACCGGGGCTTCGGAGTATTTCTGGCACGCAAAACGATGCAAAACGGGAGAGAGAAGAGAAGAAATTGGCAAAAGACTCGGCTGCCTTCGCATCCTATTTATAGGAGGCTGGAGCCTTGGAGTACGCGGGGCGTACTGGTCCGAGAAACGTCACTGCTTACGTATCCGAAGCCACTTGCTGCGATGTCGACACCTTCGGAGTACGCGGGGCGTACACGAGTATGCGACGCGTACCTCGGATCAGATCGGTGACTACTCTTCGGATAAAACTTCCGAATTAATGATTTAATTTAATTACAAAATAATTAATAAACTTCGGAAATTCATATCTTGTTCATATGAACTCCGTTTTCGACGTTCTTTATATCCATGGAAAGTTGAGACTACGCTCTACAACTTTCGTTTAGACTCTGTCGGCTAATTTTGAATTTATTTTTATTATTTATTTTTAATAGGCCGCGACAAAAAAACTTCGTTATAAATTCATAACTTCTTCGTTTGACGTCCGTTCTCGCCTAACTTTTTATCGCTTCGATACCAACAATGAGATCTTCGATTCTCATTTAGATTGCTTCAGCTAAAAACCGCTCGATCTCAAATCGAGTATTTCAAGCTGCACACCGCTAAGTCGAAACTTCGATAAATCATAACTTCCTCATACGAAGTCAGATTTTGGTGTTCTATATATATTCGGAAACCTCGTTTCAACTACTACAACATTAACCAAAGATATTAAGTTTATTTTACACTTAAATTTTGATGCTTATTTTTATTCTTAATTAATCAGACCACATAATTAAGCAATTAAGCACAAAACACATAATACTCAAATAATACATTCTTATTATTTCAAAATGGGTTACAAAGGTTAACCTAGGCTATTACATTGCTAAAAATGGAAAGCTCGGTAACACAGGCGTTACATGATCTCTATCAATATAAGAGTGAACAATCAATTGTGAAACATAACAGTATATAATAAGAATTGAAATCGTTTGAACAAACAACTCTGCAAGTTAAAAAGTTTGTTAGTAGGTTTTCAATTCTTAAAAGTGTGTGGATATGAAAATCATTTAAATGAAATAATGAATTTAAGTACAAGATATTCTTGAACTTTTGCTTGTATCCCCCCGTGAAAGCATTTAAAAACCATTGAAAAAGGGTAGGGGTATGAACTCACCAGACACGGAATGTGACGACTAGGATGCTAAACGTCGAATCGAGGCTTGAATAGGAGCGAGGTTCCTATGTAATATGAAATGGTATACAAGTATATCTAGTTAGATTTACAAACTCTAATTAGATATGATATTACACTCCAATGAGCGAAAACACTTCAAAACGAGTGTTTGGAGTGACCCGGGTAAAATCTACGGACGTGTATTGATGCGTGGGACTTGTAAATTGATTTTACTCTTCAAGAGTAAACTCCTTATGGAGTTTCCGGCCTCTTATACCATACCCAAATGACTTCACGGCCGTGAACTCATGTTTGGGTGCTTTATGGTGCTAAAATGGTCAATATCACTTGAGGGATGATTGGGAAGAATTTATCTAAGGTTGTGGAAGGAATTAAATCACCAATAACACTACAAAAGGGAGTTTACAGCCCTAAAAAAGGAGTTTACGGCCGTAAACTCCTATCCCCCTTAGATTGATGATTTAATGGTTTTAGCTTAATCATATGTGATTCCTATAATTTTTACAAGCCTTGGTATGAATTTAGGGCACCAAATGACTCAACTTTAGGAGTTTACGGCCCTAGAACATATTCTTGGGGTGTCATGGCCGTAAACACCTAATTGGAGGGTGTTAGACATGTTTAAGGTCACAAACTATTTTTAGATGATTCTAGGATTTATTTGAAGGCTATTGGTGAAGTTATATGGCTTTTTAACACTAGAAAATGATTTTACTCCCCATGTATGAGGATTTTATGGCCCAAGCATATACCTTCGCCGTAAAATCTTATTTTCTCCTCAAAATTCATGTTTAAGGTGTTCTAAGTCCAGATTTGTAAGCCATAAGGTCGTATATAAGTCCCAATGTTGGTTTAGAGGGGTTAAATTGCTCAAAAACCCCTTTATCAAGTGTTTACGGCCCAGGCATGCTCCTTGTCCATAAACACATGTTCTAGGTTCAAAATCACACTTTAAACACAGATTTGAAGGCCTAAGTGGTTGAATAAAAAGTTAGGGAAGTTACCTCTATGATTTGGAGCCTTAATTATATGTTTTTGGACCTTAATCTTAGATGAGGAGAGAGGTTAGAGAGAGAGTAGAGAGATGAAGCAAATCCTTCAAATGAAAGCTTGAACATGTTTAAATAGGTCCCAAAACTTGGACACGGTGAAATTCTACCCGATACCGGCATTAAACGGGGCTTTTGGTCGCACCCGATCAAGTTTCCGTAACTCGATATGGTCAATTCTAGAAATGTTCCGATCACTAATATAAGGTGTTAGAATGAGTTCTAAAGGTATTAGGACATCCATTAAGTCATAATATAAAATACACGTTAATGACTTAATTAAATGATGAAATCGGAAACGAAATTGGAAGCGGCGATCGGATTATCGAAATGAGTTACGAAAAGGTTACAAGCAATGGTACGAAATTTCGGGTTGTTACAATAAAAACCAGATATATTATATTTTGTTGTTATTGGTTTTATGTCAAGATAAAACCTGGTTTTAATTCTAATTATAGTTGTTGTACTAGCGCAAGGTGTGATCCATGTACTACCGCAAGGTATGATCCTTTTACTACCGCAAGGTGTAATCCTTGTACTACAGCAATGTGTGATCCTTGTAATAATAATAAGAGGTATAAAACTAAGTCTTACAGTCGCAACTACAGACTCATGGTAGAACAACTTTAGAAGCATTATACTTTGTCGATATACAAGTATGAATGTTAAGTATAAGTTTCCCAAAGACTTATACTCTAAGTATAAGAATCTAGTAGGTATATTACTTGTATATTAAGTAGACCACTACACCTATCCTACTTACTCGTATAGAATTGAAATAGATTTATACGTAGCGGTTTTACTCGTATAGAATTGAAATAAGATTTATACATAGCAACTTAGTTTGTATGGAATTACAAACATTTATATTTATAATATATGTGACTTATAGGTATATACTTATTTGGTAAGTAAACCATTATAGTTAGGATATATGTATACTAAACATTGGAAACTCAAAATAATACTTTCAAAACTATACTTTTAAACTTGGAAAATGTATTATTTTTATATGGAGTCAAAACCTGTTGACTCACCAACTTTATGTTGACGTATTGTAAATTGCATGTGTTTTCAGGAAGTTGATAACTATGATACGAGAAATGAGATTACATTGCCCGGTGTTTCCGCCGACGGTCGGGGTGTGACTATACTAGGCATAGAATGCTATGTTCACAAAATTATATGGTTCAAGCAGTTATGAAGATGTTCATGCAACTCGACAACTTGATTATTAATAGAAACTAATTTGTTATCAACACATAAGGGTCTATAACAAGATTAACAAGACAATTCACCAAATCAAATTAATCGAAACCAGAAAATTGAAACAGATTCTTAAGTTCATCTAGCCTTAGTAGAAGTAATGAGTTTTTAGCACATATGTACAGCAATTAACATTATAAAAACGAAATCTAATGATAGAAACATAGTTTATGCAAAAGATTAAAAAAAAGAGAATGTATATTGCCTATGATCTCCTCTAAATTGATGTTTAGGTTGAATTTCTAAAAACTAGAGCTCCAAGAATACTTCTAATCGCCAATTAGTCGCCAAAAATCTCTAGAAAAGCTTAGGGTTTCGGGCAATAACATCCTTTAAATATATTTATGAAAATAGGGGAAACTCGTCAAGTTCCTTTGAGTGACTCGAAAAGTCCGCCATTTAAAATCCATGTATGACAAGGCTTTAATTGTTCGTGAATATTCCAATCAAGTCGTCGTGTTGATGGCTAACTCGCTGAGTTCTTCATATTTTAAGCTCTATTTCTTCAAAATTTAATTCATGAATTTCCGATTGCCAATCCCGCTTCCTTTTTCACTCGAGCACGTCTTTTAGGCTGAAAATATAATTTTAACATAATTATGTACCTTTTGTTCAATAATTTAGACAACATAGCCAAAAAACTGTTAAGAAATTATACGAAATATATAACTAAATATGCACATAACAAAATACTCAACACTTCACTTTTGCTTGCCCCCAAGCAAAAGTGAATTTTAACACACTAGCATCATATAAAACAATCCCATAAACACTAGCCCACTTCTTTTGAGCGACACTCATTTTATGCATCCCTCTGAATGAATCCGTTGAAAAATTTCTTAACCTCAAGTCATTTTTTGTTAAACCCACAAGCATATATAGAAAAAAATAACCTAGAAGAGAAAACTACAATAGAAATTTTTGATACTTTGAATCTTTAACAATTTGTAGCTTTTCTTCTTGATATTTCTTCTTTGTCTACAAAGCTTTGTAGATTCTTCCTTTCAAACATTTCATCACTTTTCTTTTTCTTTCTATTTTTTGTTTCTTTTCTTTCTTTCTTTCTTTTTTTTTCTCACTTTTTTTTCGCTCAAACTAAAAACATAGAGAAAAAAACATATGCTTACGCAAGGGGATTTAACTTCATCCTTTATTGGTTGAAGGCATTAGTTCCATGTGCAATGACTACTTAAGCTTTCTCGGATATGTTTCTGGTACATGATGCTAAACATATTGGTTAAGCTTCATCCTTTATTGGTTGAAGGCATTAGTTTCATGTGCAATGACTACTTAAGCTTCATCCTTTATTGGTTGAAGGCATTAGTTTCAAACTAACAAATGTTATGTTCTTTTCCCATGATTTAACTAGAATAAAGGGGGCCAGAAATGCATTATAATGTGTATTGGCTCAACTAAACATTTGGGTCCTCATACAGTCATCAAACACAACACTAGCATGGAATCTTAATTGCTTTTACAAAAATATTCTAAATTAAGCCATAGTAGCTTTATGCAAAAATTTTATAAATTAACTAAAACTATAAATTAGCTAATATAACCAACCCCCTACCACACACTTAATTTATGCAATGTCCCCATTGCATATTATGCATAATAAAGAAAACATAAAATTAAAGAGGGAATTGGAACAAACTCCCCTGGGATAGTAGTTGCAAGGTTGTTCTTCTTCATTTAAAGCTCCATCTTCAATTGTCTTTTAGGCATGGGAATAGGTTAACCATATCTTGGGTATCAAATCTCGTGTTGTATAGCTCAAATACGGGAAAAACTCATGGAAATGCTTGGAAAGTAATCTTTAAAAGTACTTCCAATTTCCCGCATCAAATGTAATCAAATCATCAACTTGAAGGTAAAAGAAAGAGCAACTCATCGAGTTGATGTGGTTACTCGCCTAGTTGAAGCGTAATGCTGGCAGAAATCGTGTTTTTTCACTTGGACTCGTATATGCACCTGACGAGTTGATGCGCTGTATGGAAAAATCTCCTTTTGGCTTTAGGTCTGTTTTTTGGTTTTTTAATATAACATTAAAATAACACTCTCAACTTGTCGGGCTCGAAACCGGACTCAATTCTCATATTCATCCCGTTTTAGACTCGATTTTCTCTCGTTCTATTCCTCGCTTTATATTCTTTCATTCATTCCCTCATCTCTAAAACTGAAAATATCAAAAGCAAACAATACGTAATAAAAGGAAAACAAATTAAAGGTCCTACTTAATCCCTAATTAACTAAAAGTTTTAAACATCAACCAAGAAAAATAGAAACAAATCATACCAAATAAAGATTGTTTAAACAACCACACAAATAAAAATAATAAAAGGATAATTTGTCGTCATCCTCTTCTTCGTCTCCTACATATCCACTTCCTCCCGCTCCACTTCTTCTTGAATTCAACCTCGCTTCTCAACTTCTAATGTAAGTGTAATTAGGACAATCCATTTATGGTATGTTCATGTGGTTCATCGTATGGGCAAGCATCATATAATTGTAGTTCATGCCCCGCCCAAGATCATATTGATATTGTCTTGATTCCACACTATACCAATCCATGGGCAACTCATCATCCACCAGGATTACCGGTGGATCTTCAT
Organism: Lactuca serriola; assembly: GCF_051521515.1. Taxonomy (NCBI): domain Eukaryota; kingdom Viridiplantae; phylum Streptophyta; class Magnoliopsida; order Asterales; family Asteraceae; genus Lactuca; species Lactuca serriola. The sequence goes on from NC_136408.1 coordinate 217,598,699, forward strand.
GAACATGATCTTGCCTTGGCCTAAATCTCCTTCCTGTTTGCTCGGACGCCACAAATTTATTTCATCCGGGATGGTAAAGTTACCACCTCTATAATCTTCCACTATTTTTGCCCACCTAAAAAGAATATGATGAAATGGAGGTGTGGGTAGTATAGTTTGCATATTTCCAGCTCCCCTCTTGCCAAATGACCTCGCCAATTTAGTCACATACATACCCCAATTAATCTTGGAAGTTTTCCTTCATCGCACCCTCACCCAAGTACCTAGCCAACCAATATGGAATACTGCAAAAGGTGTTGGGCATTATAATGGACCATAAGTAAAATACATCAAGGCTTGACACCTTGTCATCATCTTTCCTCAAATTTACTATACTAGCAATGAGGCGATGAATCAAGCGATGAGTCAGTGACCGAATACCCCCTTCTTGAGCAACGGAGGGAATATACACATTGTTGGAAATCATGGTCCACCTATTTGCCAAATTCAACCCATCCAGAAAAACTTTGTAGCAATTATCGAAGAAAGTTCCAAATGCTTCAGTCATGACCAAAGATTGGTCTTATAGGCCCATTCTCCACCCCAATTCCACAATGCTACACACCCTATATTCACTACCAAGACAAAAAAAGTCAAGGCATTCAGGTCATAATAGTCATCCCCTCCGCAGAATGTAACGGTTGAAAAAAACTCCAAGCACAGCTCCATATACATCGGTTCTTGTATCTGGAACAACCTATTGGATAATATGTCTAAGTCCATAACTATAATTGAGATGTACTTGACCCGACCCAGAATGGTCCATTTGGGTTACACTTCACCTAAACAATTTATGGATAATCTTTTGAGAATAGTATGTTTATGATTTATTAATATATTATAAGTTCTAATATAGTAATATGAAATCATAATATTTAATTAGTATTGATCTAGAATTAATTTAATTGATTTGGTGATCAAAAGGTGACTAATTAAACATGGGCTCTTGTATTTATATAGTGTGGGCTGTTGCTTGTTTAGAATGGGCTAGCCTTGCATGGAAAGTCCATGGATAGTTCATGGAGCTTTAACCCATGGATCTCATGGAAATGAAAGTTCAAGGGTATTAGGGTCTACATGAGTGTAACCCTAATCCACCACACAATATAAAAGAGTCCTTGACACAAGAGTTGGCACTAGTTTTGTGTGAGAAATGGTGGGTGGCCGATTTCAAGAAGGGTGTTTCTAGTCTCTCAAGTTTCCAAAGTTTGTGGTGATTTGTGACTTCCATTTGAAGTATACACATTATTGTTGCTAGGCTCTCAAACTTCAAGCAATCAACCACTAATAAAACGTATGTAAATCTACTAGTGTTTTATGATTCAAGTACCCCATAACATGCTAGTTAGGAAGTAAACCTTGGAAAATTATTATTTGCATGTAACTTAGTGAAAACATAGATCCATGGTTTCTAGGGTTGCATGTACACCATAGGAGTGTTAAAATACTCAAAACCCATCAGTGGTATCAGAGACAGGTTTGTTTTCTTGATGCTTGATGCAAACTTGTTAAAAATCTAAAAAATCTGCTATCTGCTGAGTGAACTCGTCGAGTCCATGGGGGGACTCGATGAGTCCATGTGTTAATTCATCCTACTCAACGAGTAGGTTCTTGCACTCGACGAGTAGGAGGCCCTGAATGCATATTTTCGAGTTTTGCTACTGGAAATGGACTAGAAACATTACCCTAAACTGTTTTGGTCTTATAAAACTTGTTTTAGATGGTGTAATTGTTATGCTAATCCGTATACAATGAGTATTATCAAAATTTCAAGTTTTGTATGGTTTATTTATGATTTTTGAAATTGTTGATATGAATGTTCATACACTTATGAGTTTAGAAGATCATAGGAATCATTTGCAAATAATTTTTTAGGTAAATTCTTGATCTTGATGTGTTTTAATGGAATCCATAATTTGTCCTCAAGTTATGGACTACCAAAAGTCACTATTTTTAAAGTCCATTAATGAACACATAGCTAACATAAAATGAAAAGTCTCTCATTTTAATAAACCATTAACTCATAAGCTATGAAAGATGAAAAGTTTTGAAAGTTACATAACTTGCCCTCAAGTTTTCGAACATGTAAAGACTCACACATTTTAGAAAACTTTAGTTCCAACCTCAAGAATTTTAAAAGTTAAAATTCAACCCTTATATATATATATATATATATATATATATATATATATATATATATATATATATATACATACATATATATATATATAAATATGTATATATATATATAAGAACAAGTCGGTTTACTGTTAGTAGGGCTCATTCACGAAGACGGTCTATAAGGGATATATAAGGTTGTTCCCTAAAAAATAGAAGCTTAATGGGTGTCCACTCTTGTAACAACAGCAAAATTCAGGTCAAAATTTAAACTTTTATCAAACCGTAATTGATTATACTAAGTGGTAAATATTATAACAAGGTTTTCATACATATAAAGAACACAAAAATCCGAGTTATAACGAGGAAGTTATAACCATTCTAAAATTCGCGACAAAACCGGCATCACCGATTAAACGAGAAACGCGAAGTTTCAATACAATAGGTTTTAGCCTTATGTATCTAAATAAAATTTATAGATAACATCAAACCGTGAGCGTACATAAAAAGAACGTCCAAATCTGACTCCGTATGAGGAAGTTATGATTTTTCCAAGGTTCGGGTAAAGCAGTAGACAGCTAAAAACTCGAAATAGAGCTCGAGATACTTTTGACCAAAACAACCTAAATGAGAATCGAAGGTCTCAACATTAGTAGCGCAACGGCGAAAAGTCTGACGAAAACGGACATCGGATGAAGAAGTTATGGAATTTTAACGGACTTTTCGTGTCCCGGCCCGTTAAAAATAAATAATTAAAAATAAATTCAAAATTTGCCGATGAAGTCTGAACGAGAGTTGTAGATCATATTTTTAGCTACGCGTGCATATAAAGAACGTCGAAAACGGAGCTCGTATGCGAAAGTTATGGATTTTACAAGTTCGGGGTCCAAAATCCGAGGCTGTCAGGCCCCACGACGTGGCACAAGCTTGCCGCGACTCGGCAAGTGACTGAGGGCATCCAATCAATGGAAGAGGATAGGTTTGACTCCCCACGACGTGTCCATCACTTGCCATGACGTGGCACACCCCAAAATTGCCCCTATAAGTAGATTTCAAGGGCTCCGAGTTCCATTGTTCAGTTCCTTTCTTTCTCGTGCCGAAACTCTGCGTTTAAGCCCCCGAGACCCTCCCAAAGCCCCGGTTTTCACCTTCAAGTCCCGAAGGAAGGTTTTGTGTTCCCGAGATTCCCGAGAGTCCCGATATTTTCCCGCGTTTCCAGCTCTTCCTGTCGAAGTTCTGCTCGATTCTTCTCTCGACTACTTCAAATCAACCACTTCAATCAAGTGAGTTCATACCCCTACAACCACACTTTAAATGCTTTTTAAATGCTTTTGAAACACTTTTAAGGGGGGGAATACAAGTAAACACACAACAAAAATCATGTGAAACATCGATCTTTTTATATACTTTTCATACTGTTGTTTTAAACTATCTTGTGAAGTTATTATCATGCAAAACACCTCACAACACAACTTTACCCTCTTGGGATACAATATGTTTTACAAATAGAAATAGGTTTTATTTATACGTTTGCATACTACATCATATCAAGAGTAACCATTTCAAATATAACATGATGCTTTTACAAGAAAACTCAACTCATCATCACGTTTTTGTAACACGGTAGAAAACGAAATCATTTCATACGAACGATTTTCATCATATTACTCGTGAACTTATTGTTAGCAATCATGTGATGGCATACGGCTTTGTTTGTACCAAACGAAAGTCCTCACCTATAACCAGAGTCTCCTGGAGGGAGAGCGTGACAAGTGTGTATAGATCTATACGGGGCTGACAACTCCGCACCCTGACTGTTAGCTACAGTCCGTCATTTGGGGTGACAAACGTCAACATTAGGTACTGCGTCTAGTATGGTTATGAAGAACTCACAACACGCGGAAACAATGACTCATGCACGTAGTCATACATAACTCAATCATGCTTGGAGGGTAATAACTATATTCTAGGGTATTATCGGCATGATCAAAACTCAGGATAAAACATTTCCACAACTAGTTTTACTTAACAATAAGACTGCACTTCACTTTTAGGAAAATAAGGGATTTTCCTGGTTCAAATACATTCATTTTGTACAATAACGATTTACAACATCATTCTTTTGAGCATGTCATAGTTTCTTATAGCTTACGGTCTTGGTCATTTGAGACTGCATTTCACTTTTAGGAAAATAAGGGATTTTCCTGGTTCAAATACATATAGTACATACAACAATCTTTCAAACTCATTTCGTACATCTAATAGAAAATAAGGGATTTTCTGGAAAACATACAAGCACTTTCGAATGGCATACATTTTCTCAAAACACCACTTATGAACTCACCAACTTAAATGTTGACACTTTTTCTTTGAAATAACTTGTATTCTCAGGAGACCGCTAGACCAGGTAGCAACTACTTTTGAAAACTAACGCGCTGGCGTTAGTAACATATTTTGGATCACCATATTGTATTTGATTTCTTTTGCAAACATGTAACATATACAATCATGTAAACTTTTCAAATATATTTATATTATGGTGGTGTGTACTTTCTTTACTATTCAATTGTTATGATATTTGACATGACGTCCTCCGCCCCCGAACGTTTCCGCCGTTCTGGTTTGGGGGTGTGACAGATTGGTATCAGAGCATTGTTTATAGTGAATTAAGTATATCAAAACCAGTTTGGTATACGACTATAAACACAACTGGGCAAAAACACTCTGAGTAAGAGTCATACTTTTAAAATTAAATTTATTTAGTTTTGTAAAGTAGGCATGCATTCATTTCATATTAATAACATGGTCAGTATCATAACTAAAACAATATAGAAGTATTATAAATAAGTTGTGCAGTGCAGGTATGCCTTGGGACATGTAATCGGAACTGGGAAGAATATAGCCTAATCAACTATATTTGTCCAAGAGCCGACTAACTTATGCCAAGGAGTGTCTGCAATGGACAACAAATTTAAAACTTACCAAACTTGTAAACTTTAGAATCAAACATAACATTCAGAATACTATAGGAGTATTTTATGAATACGATAGTTTAACGTTGATGTCAACCTTATGTGCCTTAGTTCTAGACAATCCTTATATCCCTATTCTCGTATAAACACAATGGCTGGATTTCCACCTAGTAGGAGACCCCTACTACCCATACCAGTTCCATGTTTTATAAAAGACCCTTTCACTTTAACCATCGACTAACGAAACTCGATCGATTTATCACGACAAACCCGACACTAACCCCAATTCATTTCTAGTTTCAAAACCCCGAGGTACTCATGCGAGGAGTACTATATCTTTACAACCTTCCCATAGTATCCCCCAACAGATCATTTAGAAATACCACACATACAACAAGTCAAATCCAAGCTCAGAAACTAGGAGTGAATTCAACCATGAACTTCAGAACATAGCTGCCCTAATGCATCGAGTGAATATGCTAACATTAGAAGAACATGAGTAAATAAACCCAAAACCACACGATCCCGATCGATCGAAGTGATAGGCGGAGTAATGAAGGTCCGCTGAAACACGCACGTTAGGATCTAGATTCATAAAGGAACAAGAGGAAAAAATTGAAAAGAAGCACTCACGCCTGCCCGCAAGAATTGGAGTCCCAGTCAAAATGCGAATTTCGGGACGAAATTCTCTCTAACGGGGGGATAATGTAACAACAACAAAATTCAGGTCAAAATTTAAACTTTTATCAAACCGTAATTGATTATAGTAAGTGGTAAATATTGTAACAAGGTTTTCATACATATAAAGAACACAAAAATCCGAGTTATAACGAGGAACTTATAACCATTCTAAAATTCCCGACAAAACCGGCAACACCGATTAAACGAAAAACGTGAAGTTTCAATACAATAGTTTTTAGCCTTAACTATCTAAATAAAATTTATAGATAACATCAAACCGTGAGCGTACATAAAAAGAACGTCCAAATCTGACTTCGTATGAGGAAGTTATGATTTTTCCAAGGTTCGGGTATAGCAGTAGACAGCTAAAAACTCGAAATAGAGCTCGAGATACTTTTGACCAAAACAACCTAAATGAGAATCGAAGGTCTCAACATTAGTAGCGCAACAGCGAAAAGTCTGACGAAAACGGACATCGGATGAAGAAGTTATGGAATTTTAACGGACTTTTCGTGTCCCGGCCCGTTAAAAATAAATAATTAAAAATAAATTCAAAATTTGCCGATGAAGTCTGACCGAGAGTTGTAGATCATATTTTTAGCTACGCATGCATATAAAGAACGTCGAAAACGGAGCTCGTATGCGAAAGTTATGGATTTTACAAGTTCGGGGTCCAAAATCCGAGGCTGTCTGGCCCCACGACGTGGCACAAGCTTGCCGCGACCCGACAAGTGATTGAGGGCATCCAATCAATGGAAGAGGATAGGTTTGACTCCCCACGACGTGGCCATCACTTGCCACGATGTGGCACACCCCAAAAATGCCCCTATAAGTAGATTTCAAGGGCTCCGAGTTCCATTGTTCAGTTCCTTTCTTTCTCGTGCCAAAACTCTGCGTTTAAGCCCCCGAGACCCTCCCAAAGCCCCGGTTTTCACCTTCAAGTCCCGAAGGAAGGTTTTGTGTTCCCGAGATTCCCGAGAGTCCCGATATTTTCCCGCGTTTCCAACTCTTCCTGTCGAAGTTCTGCTCGATTCTTCTCTCGACTACTTCAAATCAACCACTTCAATCAAGTGAGTTCATACCCCTACAACCACACTTTAAATGCTTTTTAAACACTTTTAAGGGGGGAATACAAGTAAACACACAACAAAAATCATGCGAAACATCGATCTTTTTATATACTTTTCATACTATTGTTTTAAACTATCTTATGAAGTTATTATCATGCAAAACACCTCACAACACAACTTTACCCTCTTGGGATACAATATGTTTTACAAATAGAAATAGGTTTTATTTATACGTTTGCATACTACATCATATCAAGAGTAACCATTTCAAATATAACATGATGCTTTTACAAGAAAACTCAACTCATCATCACGTTTTTGTAACACGGTAGAAAACGAAATCATTTCATACGAACGATTTTCATCATATTACTCGTGAACTTGTTGTTAGCAATCATGTGATGGCATATGGCTTTGTTTGTACCAAACGAAAGTCCTCACCTATAACCAGAGTCTCCTGGAGGGAGAGCGTGACAAGTGTGTATAGATCTATACGGGGCTGACAACTCCGCACCCTGACTGTTAGCTACAGTCCGTCATTTGGGGTGACAAACGTCAACATTAGGTACTGTGTCTAGTATGGTTATGAGGAACTCACAACACGCGGAAACAATGACTCATGCACGTAGTCATACATAACTCAATCATGCTTGGGGGTAATAACTATATTCTAGGGTATTATCGGCATGATCAAAACTCAGGATAAAACATTTCCACAACTAGTTTTACTTAACAATAAGACTGCACTTCACTTTTAGGAAAATAAGGGATTTTCCTGGTTCAAATACATTCATTTTGTACAATAACGATTTACAACATCATTCTTTTGAGCATGTCATAGTTTCTTATAGCTTACGGTCTTGGTCATTTGAGACTGCATTTCACTTTTAGGAAAATAAGGGATTTTCCTGGTTCAAATACATATAGTACATATAACAATCTTTCAAACTCATTTCGTACATCTAATAGAAAATAAGGGATTTTCTGGAAAACATACAAGCACTTTCGAATGGCATACATTTTCTCAAAACACCACTTATGAACTCACCAACTTAAATGTTGACACTTTTTCTTTGAAATAACTTGTATTCTCAGGAGACCGCTAGACCAGGTAGCAACTACTTTTGAAGACTAACGCGCTGGCGTTAGTAACATATTTTGGATCACCATATTGTATTTGATTTCTTTTGCAAACATGTAACATATACAATCATGTAAACTTTTCAAATATATTTATATTATGGTGGTGTGTACTTTCTTTACTATTCAATTGTTATGATATTTGACATGACGTCCTCCGCCCCCGAACGTTTCCGCCGTTCTGGTTTGGGGGTGTGACAACTCTCACCCACCGCTTCCTTGACTGGTAGAGGGTCGTTAGCCTAACGGGTAGAATAATGACTTTAATTCTCATTAAAAGTATGATGATTGTAAAGTAACTAAACGTTTTTATGAATTCCCAATATTAGTTACTTTAGGAAAATATGAATAAGGTGCTAACCCATGAAATTACACTTTGCACCATGCTTATGTGGATAGTGGAGCATGTGTGGTTAACCGACACACTAACCTGGACTTAACAAGGTAGGAAAACGGTGGCTTAAGCTTTATCATAGATCCGTGGAGCACGTGTGGTTAACCGTCACATCGATTAAGTGATAAACATGAAGAGTACCAAGTAATTTGCATGGTTATTTCACATCTTGTTTTGTGATCCTTGGCATCCCAGTCACAAAACTTGAAGGGCACACTCGAGATTGAAACATGCCATTGAAAAGTTCAATGAATCTCAAAGAATCTAGGAGTTTCAAAACCAATTAAAACATATTAATTTATTTCGTTTTTGATGGTGGAAGTTGGTGAATCGTCATTCACCTACCTTCAAATACTTTATACCTTGGATTACGACATCCCACTTCTAAGTTATAAAATATTGTGTTGGGTCCTAGCCTTAATATTACATTTGGGTGTCTTATTAAGGACTATCTCTATATCTAATCTGAACTTGTCTTTCTCTTTTAGATGTCTTCCAACAATGATGCTTCTAGCTCAAACCCTACTAGCTCCTTTTCTCTCATGATCCTTTGTGCGAGTCATCTTTGAAGGTTCCAACTTTATGGATTGGATTCGGAACATCTGGATGGTCGCTCGTTAGGACGACAAGGAATATGTCCTCGGCAAAGAGCTTAAGGATCTTGATGAGTCGTCTGCTACTCCTAAGGAGATTGTTGAATTTCAGACTCATAAGAGAGATGTCGCTAAAGTGGCATGTATAATAATGGTCACGATGACAACCGGGCTCCAAAATTCCTATGAGGACTATTACCCTTTTGAGATGTACCATGACTTGATGGACCACTACCATCAAAGTGCTCGCTAAGAGAGGTATGACATCATCTCCTCCCTGATAACAACCCAAATGAAGGATGTTGAACCCAATACAGGCCACTTACAGAAAATGCAAAGGTATGTGGACCGTTTGCTGAAGCTAAATGTGAACTTCCCCAAGGAGTTGGCAACTGACATCATTTTGAACTCCTTAGCTTCTTTATTTTTTGATCAATTATGAATGACATTCCACATGAACAAGGAGGAAGTTACACTCAGCAAACTTCAAGGACTCTTGAAGACCACTGAAAGTGGTCTTAAGGGTAAATCGGTTGTTACAACTCCTACTCCTACCGCGGCCCCTATCTTGGGAGTCAGGCAATGCAAAGGGAAGAAGAGGAAGAGACCTTCGAAGGGTACCAATGGAAAGTCCCTTGATGGCTCCTCTTCAAGTGGAACCAAGAAAGGTTCTGTCACTCCTTCTGCCAACCTTAAAGAGGTTGAGTGCTTCAATTGCCATGAAAAGTCACACTGGAAGCGAAACTGCCCAAAGTACCTGCAATATGTTAAGGATGGGAAAGTGAAACCCAACCATGCAGGCATTTACAATATATTGTCTAATAACTCACCCTATTCTAACTGTTGGGTACTTGATATAGGTTGTGGTATTCACATATGTAAAAGGTGTTTTATTTATATTCATAAGTTCTGAGACCATATTGGATTCGATTATTATTGTTTTTCCTTTTGCATGTTTTGACTTCCAGAATAACTAGGTCATTGTTCTGATTGACTAAAGTTATTCAAACCATCCACAGTCGGTCATATGTTAGAAGTAGATATGAATCAAGACTGTCATGGGTTGGGCATGTAGAGGTCAATGATGTTGGACAAGGTGGTGCTACAACACTCATGAGTGCTCATAATTCTGAGTATTGGATTCAACCCGCGCTCATTGGAATCACTTCATGGATTTTATCACGAGTGATCATCAGACGATAATATCTTATATTCTTTAAACCTAGAGATATGAGTTGTTACTATGAGTTGGTCATACATTGATTGCACGAAAATGCATTGGTAACTAGATGTTATAAAACATGCCTTTGTGTATGATTCAACAAGTAGTAGAACAAGCCATATGAGTCGATGTTTATCCATTCGTTTTACCTTCAGGATAAAGCGATATATGTGGGCCCCTCGATGATTTGATGATGTCAAACGGAAGTGCTCGGCCGGGCCAAGACTGATTTGATTTGTCCAATTAGTCAGTCGTCATAAATCGGAAATTGGGAAACAACAAATGGACAGAGGGAATGATTATAATCCATGTCTTAGTCCATATGATATCTAGAATGGAGGAATATATGATCCTTTATCTAATGGACAAGTCATTGACAAAGATCAGAGTTTATCGACAAGGTCAGAGTTCGACATAAGCTTTTGAGAGCTACGATTGCCAGTCGGTTCCTAAAGTCGTACACAATAATAATTCTAGACTTATCCAAGTGGGAGACTGTTGGATTAATGTCTAAGTCCATAACTATAATTGGTAAGACTTGACCCGACCTAATATGGTCCATTTGGGTTGCATGGCATCATGTACTTGGATGGACTAAATGAGAGAAATAAGACACTTATGGTTATTAATATATTATAAGTTTTAGTATATTAATAATAAGGATAATAATATTTAATTAGTATTGATCAAGAATTAATTTAGAATTAATTATGTGATCAAAAGAAGACTAATTAAATATATGGGTTGATTGTGCAAATCATCCATAACTTATATAGTGGGCCAAAGCTCCATGGATAATCAAGTTGGGTTAAACACATAGGATGCTACATGGATGCTCCATGGAGGTTACATAACCAATGGGTCATGGAAATGAAAGGTCATGACAATTAGAGTTTACATTGTGTAACCCTAATTGTAACACACTATATATGCATCATACTATTCACCAAAATCGATTACTATGGGTAATAGAAAGGGCTAGCCGATTTTCATGAAGTGTGAAGTTCTCTCAAGTCATTCCATTTGTATTTGTTGTTGTGTGACCTATTTGAGGTGTCACACTTGAGGCACTATGCACTCAGGCTTCATGAAGACTTTCTACATCAAAGAGGTATGTATTATATCTTGTTATATTCATTGGTTTATATGCTAGACTTGGTTAATACCTAGAAAGTTCATATCTGCATGTATAATAGAGAAAACATAGATCCAAATTATTTAGGGTTGCATGAACACTTAGGAGTGTTAGAATGCTCAAAACTTAACAGTGGTATCAGAGCCTAGGCATGTTTTCTTGTTATACTTGCAAAACTGCTTTAAAAATCGAATTTTTTGTTGTCTGGTCATCAAACTCGGCGAGTCCATTCCTAAAAAGTGATCAAAACGATCCAACTCGCCGAGTCGGTTCATGCACTCTACGAGTTGGACCCCCAGACAGCATAAACTTGTTTTTCGACTTATAAACTTGTTTTTGATGTGGCAATGTTCATGCTAATCCAATTTCAAAGATAATTGTCAATAGATTCATGTTTTGAATTAGTTTAGTGTTTAGGCTAATTACATGAAAAAGTTTGATTTGAATTATCTTGTTCATATGAGTTGCTTAGATTAATAGAAAGGTTAATTGATTATGTGTTTTCAATCCGTTTTAATCTAAGAATTGATTCTAAAATGTGTTTTTGTAACTTGTCCTCAAGTTATATGAAATGTCACATTTAAGTTTCATAAAACTCATAAAAGTTGGCAAAGGTTACAAAAATGAAGAGTCTTGTCTCATTGAATGGTTTTATGACTCCATAACTTGTCCTCAAGTTATGGAAGTTCAAGAGTCACTTCATTAAGTAATAAAGTGTGTAACCTTAATTAGTTTCATAAGTTATAAAATAAAGAAAAGTTACCTTCTTTAATAATATAAAGTCTTCCATAACTTGTCCTCAAGTGATGGAAGTTGAAGAGTTTTTGGATTAAAACTACTTTAAACGCATAAGTTATGGAATTAATTAGTTTTGAATAGTTTCAAAACTAGCCCTCAAGTTTCGGAATTTGAAAAAGTTTTCACTTATGAATACTTTTATTGCAACTTAGCCCTTAGAATTCTAAAAGTTAAAATTCAACCCTTACATTTTATAATATTATAAGTTAATAATATATATATATATATATATATATATATATATATATATATATGTATCTATATATATATATATATATATATATATATATATATATATATATATAAGAGTAAAGTCAGTCTTACCGTTAGTAGGCCTCATTCACGAAGCCGATCTATAAGGGGGGTATAAGGTTACTGCCTATAAAATGACAGTTTAATGGGTGTCCACTCTCACCCACCGCTTCCTTGACCGGTGGAGGGTTGTTAGCCGAACGGTTTTGAAAGGACTATAATTCTCCCTTCATTAAAAGTATTAATGATAAATACTGTGTAACTAAACTCATAATAATACCCAATCTTAGTTACTTAGGAAAATGTGAATAACGTGCTAATCCATGAAATTACACTTTACACATTGTTTAAGTCGGTTAGTGGAGCATGTGTGGTTAACCGGCACACTAACTCATATTTAACAATGTAGGCAAAGGGTAACTTAATGTTTATCATAGTATCAATGGAGTGTGTGTGGTTAACCGGCACATCGATTGAGGGGTAAACACTTAAGGGTACCATGTAATTTGCATTGTTAGTTCACACCTTGTTTTGTGATCCTCGGCATCCCAGTCAGAAAACCTGAAGGTCACACTTGAGATTGAAACATGCTATTGAACAGTTCAATGAATCTGAAAAGATCTAGCAGTTTCAAATCCAATTTAAACCTAATAATACATTTCGTTTATCTTGGTGGAAATTGGTGAATTGTCATTCACCTACCTTCAAATATTTTATAGCTTGGATTACGGCATCCCTCTTCCAAGTTATATAAGTATTGTGTTGGGTCCTAGCCTTGATATTTCATATTGGGTGTTATATTAAGCACTTTAAATCAACTATCTTGAATATCTCTGAAAAGATGTCTGGTTTAGACATTTATGAATTTCCCAAATCTCTTGAATCAAACTTTCATAAATGAAGATGATTTCCCATGGAAATCATACTTCTTTCACCTCCTCCAAGTATTCTCCCTAACCCACAAGTTCAAGGTCACTCAAGCCCTATTGGCAAGGCAAGGTCTAGGTGTGATCACATCTTGGAGATGTAGTCACATATTGACAAGCTGGGAGAGTTGGGTGTCAAAGTCTTGAGAAAGTTGGTGGATCAATCACTTTCTAAGTCACATAGTGAGTTCCTTTGGGACACCTATGAAACAGACTACGACAAGACCCTTAATGATCTTATCTATTTGCTAAGATCAACTTCCTAAAACTTTATGGATATTGACAATAATGACATTGGATATCCAGTAAAGCTCTCTATTCCCAATGGAAAGGGATCTGCCATAGTCAACTCGGTTGACCAAATGGTAAAGAGAGAGGCTAAGTCTGAGATAGTCTCATTATCAAGGGTCCATTGCCAAAGGAAGGGACATTAGCTGCGAAGCTGCCTAATTTTACCTAAGGATGTTTGACTCTACTTCAGGTAAAATCCACTATCTAACTCCGCTATGTTTCTATTCTGAGATTCTTGATACATGATCTGACTGGGTCACATGTTGATGTTTTAAGAATCAAAGAAATGTGAAGAACTTAAAGAAAGAATACGCTGAATCTGATTGCGTAGATGGATTTCTATCACGTAGTTTGAAGATCGGATTCTTGAGCTACTTCTTAGGAGTTATGAGATAATACTTAGGAATAGACAATAACAAGTTTTCATATGGATTGTAAGGATAAGTTTTTCTGCAAAGTTTTAAAATAAAAAAAAAATTGATTTTATTTATTTTAAAATATCCTTACAATGGCATGTGAGGAAAAATTGTTGCTTATATAATTCCATTAATAGCAAGAGTGGAAATATGAAATTGATTCTCTCATTTATGGTAATATCTAAATTTACCAAATAAGGAAAGATTCTCATCACCCAAGTTTCAATTGGACCGGAACTTGGAATCATGCAAGTTGTATAACATGAAGAATGAGAACTTTCAAGTATTGGAAAATTAAGACTAATTAATTATTCACATGGATGTGTGAGTCATGTAAAGGAATAAGGGATTGAGTACACATTCTTGTGCACTGGCTAAGTCCACCACAAAAGATCGATAAGACTATTCGTCATAATTTACTATAGCTCTGTAAATATGGTTACACTTACAAGCTTAAGTGTAATTCTGAGACATTGGAAAAGGTTCCAATGTATGACAGAGCGAATAAGAAGAATCAAATTAGGCAGAAGGATAAAAGTTTCTTAAATCTGAAAAGATGGGAGAGTACTTTAGTATCATGTTATATGATCATCTTAATGATTTAGAGACCTTATCACAATTCATTCTCTAAGTGCATTCTAATAGCTAAGAAGAGGAGCTATGAATTGTTGAAGTGGTCACATCAAGAAGATGATTCATACATCATTCCAAAACAATTCTTAGAGTTATACTTAAAGAATGTAACTTGAGTGAAATGTCTTAAAGAAGGTTTAAAACACATGTCAAATGTAAGAGTAAAAGTTTTCTACTCTTGTACATTTGAAATTGGTAAGTTGTGATGTTTTGGATAAAACAATGACCAATTAAGGCCAATTGTGTGAAGTGTTTGTCTAGATTAGAATCCACACTATCTCTTGAATATCTGACAAGAGAGTCTTATATGTCAACAGGACAGTGGGAGTCTTAAAGGTCATGAAAGTCTCAAGAACTAATCAAGAATAAAACCTGAAGTTCTTCACTAGAACACGACTTGAGGTTTATAACCAATCATGTTGACATATTCTGTGCCCATTCCAGTTAAAGTTGGCTTTGCATATGAGTTCTTAGAGTTCTCAATTGGTTGCACAACAACTTGAGCTGCCAGGTGGCAAGAAATTAAGATTGAGTATAATCCATATGAGTTTGGATTTGTCATTATCCTTGTTTTGTGACTATGTTTTTGACAATTCACATGGATAAGAATACATACACCATTAAATCTAAGGGTCATAAGGTTTTTCTCCGATTCATGAAAATGATGATGAGAAAACACTTCCACCAAGTAGATTTAAAGTAGATAGCAATTGTGATATTTGCATTCTCAAAGTCGTTAGTGGAGGTGTGGTTAAACGGCACACTAACATGGACTTGTGAGAAGTGGCAAAGGTCTAAACAATTGAGACTATAATTATGGCATCCCTTTTCATAGTTATGAAATTGTTTAGACACACCTATGAGCTATATAAGATAAGGTGTATGATATTGATAAAGTTTTATCAAAGCAATCTAGTATCAGAAATCTGAATCTTGGTAAGAAAGTCAATAAAGTATTGTTTTTTTTCTTGAAGTTCAGCTGATTTCTGAGTATATTTCAAAGCTAGTAGGAGCATAAGTGTGATGCTAATAATCATCATGTTAGTGGGAGCATGATAATTATGATAATGGTTTCAAGTTAGCAATGTTAATTATAGAAAACAAAAGGTTTCACTTGGGAAAAAGTTGTTTTGCTATAATTAAGGGAGAGGAAATTATACTTCATCTCAAATCTAAGATGTTAGATTGAGGTTTTAATCGTATATAATCAAGTGTATATATATATATATATATATATATATATATATATATATATATATATATATATATATGAATTTCATGTTGGAATGGCTCAACATAAGGAAATTCTGTATATGGGTCCATTATTTGCGTTCTGAAATTCGATTATGATTACGGCATCCCTTTTCATAATCTTAATTAGGAGAACTTGGCAAATTGAAATGGAAATATTATAGCAAAAGACTGGTTTAGTCTTTATGTGAGACATCATGAATCATGTCCCATATGCTTCGGATATAGGATCGATTGCATGTGCTATATTCATCCTTTCTAAAATTTTCCAAATGCCTGGGGCATTAAGAAGGGAAACGGTTTAGAATTGGATATGACTGAAAGGAATAAACAATTGTCGAAGACAATCTATGGTTTACCAAATATTGGTTGCTCAAGGACAATAGGAAGTATAGTGATAATTCTAGAAGGACCATATCGGCATAATCTGTAAGGAGGCAACTCTTATTCAGAAGTGATAGTCAAAATGGAATATGAAAATGTTTCAAAAGTTAGAAATTATTCAATCTATGTAAGATTAGGAAACTTAATGCAAGAAGGATGCTTCCATGGAGCTGATCTCCTTTGGAATGCTCTATAATGGTTGTTGTCAAGTCTTTCTGAGTTTGTGCATAATCATTACAAGAGATCAATGCATATATGTTTAGAATCTAACAGATTTCAGTAAATGGCATGAATTTGGAATTCTTGCATTTGTAGTAAAGATTTGGGACTGTGAAATGAGAATCATTGGAGTTATGTTCAATTGATCTATTTCACAAAGTAAAGATCATAGACAAACCATACTTGGTGTATGGCATGACTAGTGTTTAGAAAACATAGTGTACATGCTTGGAGCATGGGACAATTATTGTTTTAAATCCAAGAATACAGTTGATAGCTGAAATAGTATACAATGAATAATGTGCCATCATATGGTGATATATAAAAGGTGTTTTATTTATATTCATAAGTTCTGAGACCATATTGGATTCGATTATTATTGTGTTTCATTTACATGTTTTGACTTCCAGAATAACTAGGTCATTGTTCTGATTGACTAAGTTATTCAAACGATCAACAATCGGTCATATGTTGGAAGTAGATATGAATCAAGACTGCAATGGGTTGGGCTTGTGGAGGTCTATGATGTCGGACAAGGTGGTGCTACAACACTCATGAGTGCTCATAAGTTCTGAGTATTGGATTCAACCCGCGCTCATTGGAATCACTTAATGGATTTTATCACGAGTGATCATGAGACGATAATATCTTATATTCTTTAAACCTAGAGATATGAGTTGTTACTATGAGTTGGTCATACATTGATGACACGAAAACGCATTAGTAACTCAATGTTATAAAACGTGCCTTTGTGTTTGATTCAACAAGTAGTAGAACAATCCATATGAGTCGAAGTTTATCCATTCCTTTTACCTTCAGGATAAAGCAACATATGTGGGCCCCTCGATGATTTGATGATGACAAATGGAAGTGCTCGGCCGGGCCAAGACTGATTTGATTTGTTCAATTAGTCAGTCGTCATAAATCGGAAATCGGGAAACAACAAATGGACAGAGAGAATGATTATAATCCATGACTCAGTCCACATGATATCTATAATGGAGGAATATATGATCCCTTATCTAATGGACAAGTCATTGATAAAGGTCAGAGTTTATCGACAAGGTCAGAGTTCGACAAAAGCTTTTGAGAGCTACGATTTCCAGTCGGTTCCTGAAGTCATACGCAATAATAGTTTTTGACTTATCCAAGTGGGAGACTGTTGGATTAATTTCTCAGTCCATAAGTATAATTGGTAAGACTTGACCCGACCCGACATGGTCCATTTGGGTTGTATGGCATCATGCACTTGGATAGACTAAATGAGAGAAATAAGACACTTATGGTTATTAATATATTATATGTTTTAGTATATTAATAAAAAGGATAATAATATTTAATTAGTATTGATCAAGAATTAATTTAGAATTAATTATGTGATCAAAAGAAGACTAATTAAATATATGGGTTGATTGTGCAAATCATCCATAACTTATATAGTGGGCCAAAGCTCCTTGGATAATCAAGTTGGGTTAAACCCATAGGATGCTCCATGGAGGTTGCATAACCAATGGGTCATGGAAATGAAAGGTCATGACAATTAGGGTTTACATGGTGTAACCCTAATTGTAACACACTATATAAGCATCATATTATTCACCAAAATCGGTTAATATGGGTAATAGAAAGGACTAGCCGGTTTTCATGAAGTGTGAAGTTCTCTAAAGTCATTCCATTTGTATTTGGTGTTGTGTGAACCATTTGAGGTGTCACACTTGAGGCACTAGGCACTCAAGCTTCATGAAGACTTTCTACATCAAAGAGGTATGTATTCTGTCTTGTTATATTCAATGTTTTGTATGCTAGACTAGGATAACACCTTGGAAGTTCATATTTGCATGTATAATAGAGAAAACATAGATCCAAGGTATTTAGGGTTGCATGTATGCTTAGGAGTGTTAGAATGCTCAAAACCCAACACTAATGTCGGATGATGGTTGTGAATCTTGTTTGCTTGGGAAAATGACAAAGTCACCCTTCACTGGTACTTAAGCTAGGGATGAGGGTTTGTTGGATCTCATACATACTGATGTGTGTGGAACCTTTAGAATCGCCACAAGGGATGCTAACCGCTTCTATGTGACTTTTACTGATGATTATAGTAGATATGGATATGGCTACTTAATCATGCATAAGTCTGAAAGCTTTGTAAAATTCAAAGAGTGAAAACGGGAAGTGGAGAATCAATTGGGCAGGAACATTAAGATTTTTCGATCCGATCGAGATGGTAAGTATCTTAGTACAGAGTTCCTTGACTATCTTAATGAATGTGGGATTGTCTCACAATTGACACCTCCCAGGACACCATAATTTAATGGTGTGGCTGAGAGGTGTAATAGAACCTTGTTGGATATGGTTCGTTCCACGATGAGTTAAGCTTTGCTACCAATCTCATTCTAGGGGTATGCATTAGAGACTGCCGCCCATATCCTTAATCTAGTCCCTACCAAGAAGGTTGCCAAAACACCTCACGAAATGTGGATCGGGAAAGTTCCTAATTTGGACCATATCAATATTTGGGGGTGCGAGGATTTCGAGAAGCACGAGACACACGATAAGCTTGAACCTCGAAATGAGATGTGTATTTTCATCGGCTACCCACATAAATCCTTTGATTACCTCTTCAACAAACCTAGTGATAATATGCTATTTGTGGCAAGGAGAGGGGTCTTTCACGAGAGAGAATTCTTAAGCCAAGAAAATAGTGGGAGGCAAATTGAACTTGAAGAAATTCAATAGTCAATTGGTAAACGAACCTCAAATCCTAGCAATCAACCTGTAAAGGAAACTCATGTTGATCCAACTGACGAGTTTGTACCTCTGAGGCGTTCCACGAGAGTTAGGAATGCATCTGAGCATTACTATGGTTTCCATATTGCTGCAAAAGGTGATACATTTATTAGTGATAGGACACTTGTAAATTTTGATGAACCTAATTGTGACAATCTGAAATTTCTATCATGTACAACCATTCAATTCAGTCAAAGTCAGAATTGTTTCTGCTAACTTTTTAGCACTGTTTAAATTCTGTTTGTGCATTCTAAGCCTAGTACCCTCCATAAGGAATGTTAAGAAGTATATTCTAGAGTTCATTACGCTACATAAAAGCCGGAAAACACCAATGAATGGACTTTACGAGTGCAAACTAGAGTTTACAGCCGTGAACTCATGGATGGCCGTGAATTCCCACTATATATATCATACTTATCTATTTTTCCAGCACTTTTACTATTTCCAAGCCAAGTAATCGGGATTTGCTCTCAAGGATCTTCAATTTTCTTCCAAAAATGTAAATGTTTTATCCTTTGATTTGGTACTACATCTTCTTAACTAGCATCACCCATTGATTCCATCCATAAATTCATTTTTTGGGTTAGATCTTCAAGAAACACCAAGAACACTCACAAGTGTTTTGATCCAAAATCAACTTTTTAAGCTTCTATATCGTAAGTATTACTTTCGTATACTTATTATCTAGTTGAAGCACCTGATTAGGGCATTGAAATCGTCCATTTTCTCAAGAATAAGAGGTGTTTACGGCCAAGAGCATCTCCCTTGGCCGTAAACCCTACTTAGAGGTGCAATTGACCCTTAAACTCTTCCTAGGGCTTGCACTTGAGTCTAGAACCCTTGTTGACTGTTTTTAAGACCATAAAACACCAATTGGCACAAATCATCATGAGTTTAAGGCCGTAAACTTAGGTGGCCATGAACACATTGGTCGTAAACTCATGAGTCTTTGAACTCTTTGGCCATAAACTCTAGGTCTGTGAACACTTAGTTGCAAACACCATATGTGGACATAAACTCTAGGTCCTCGTTTGGTTGTGGACTTAGAGTATTTGGTTGTTCGTCTAAGTGTCATTTGAACCATAATTATATATTTTGTATACGTATATAGATATAAAAGCATTTATTTCAGATCAATACAAACGCAGTCATTCAAACAACATTACTAGTAAACTATAACAGGTATAGTTTAAGAGATTACTAGTCACTATTACTAGTACAATGAAACATACAAGAGTCAGTTCATTTATGAGTCATTAAAAACTCACTATTATGAGAATCAGAAAGAACTTACTATGATGAGAAACTGAGAGAACATACACTATACTATACAAGAGAATATACTATACAAAAACTAGAATACAATAACTAGAATGTGAAATACTACTTCATGATACAACAATACATTGTTGTATCACATTGTAACTAGAGTCTCCTGGAGGGAACGCGGGCATCATGTGTATAGATCTATACGGGACAGACACTCACACACCCCGACTGCTAGCTACAGTCCCAACCGATAAGGCCAAGGAGTGACAAATGTCACCTCACTATTTTATGACATCGTAAGGTCGTTAGGTATTCAGTCGTCAATCAGCATGGTTACAAACTAATTCACATTTAAATCTTTAATTATCCAAATAGGAATTAAAGACAATAAGACTCCCCAAGGAGTATACTACATTAAATACGACTTTGAGTCTTCATTTTATCACTTCATAGTCAATAGTGTCACTGATAAGATAAAACATTCTATTTTCCTAATAAATGATAGTGATGAATGGGAGAAAACCTACTTTTACGCAATAACAAAGTACCACTAAATTTTCCCATACTATTACAAGTACATATGCAAACATTACATTTTCATACTTAAACAAACATGTAAAACAGTCGAGCCTCGGGTAGAAGGCTACTTTATTTATAAGCAGGAAATATAGGATTTTCTGGGAAAACTTTACAAACTTGTCAAGGTTTTAATACAAACACCTCGAGGTTTTTAGCTACTAATTGACACCAAATACTTATGAACTCGCCAACATTTTATGTTGATACTCTGTTTCAAAATAACATGTATTCTCATGGAACGAATATGACAGGTACACCCATGCAGCTTTTGAAGGACGAAGTGGATCCAAGACTCGTCTTTATTTTGATTGTACATTTATGGTGTCATTTAAAACTTACAAAAGAAACACATGTATTTAATTATTGTATTAATGAAATGGATGTTGTTGCTTGTTGTTAGTATTATGCATTGTTTTGATACTGTACATAACGTCCTCCACCGCCAAATGTTTCCGCCAATTCAGTTTGGGGGTGTGACAGATTGGTATCAGGGCATTGTTTATAGTGAATCGAGTATATATCAACCCATAAAAGATATACAAACTATAAACACAACGAGATCTAAAATACTTTGACCAAGAGTTCATACTTTTAAATAATAAAATATTTAACTGAGTATACATACGTGCATTCATACTAAGATTAGTATCATAATAGAATAAAACAAAAGTATTACGATTGTTGGACATCACAAGTATGCTTGGGAATGTATGTTCAGTTCTCGAAATGGCATAGCCTGATCAAATCTGTCTGTCTGAGAAGTGTTTAGCATATGCCCAAGAATGGTTGTGATGTTGCAACAAGTCTAAAAACTTATCAACTCTACTACAATGAGAATCCTAGAACAGAGCATAAATCCCAAAACACTATAGGAGTATATTGTCTTAACATAATTTGAGAACTAAAAAGGTCTTTACCAGCAGGTCAATAATTGCGGAGTGAATACACTAAGGTTATATGTGACTAAAGTGTCATAGACTTTGAATCTACAATCCTTGTTGTATTTCTTGTACCTTGTTTGGTTGTGGACTTGGAGTTAGGGTCACTTATTCGAAGGTCTATTCTATTTCTGGTCACATATGACTCGTACGCACTGCGCAAGTATTGAAGTAACTGGTAAAGATCATCCTAAAATTATCTTAATTAGTGCGTCAATAAACTTTTCTTTTCCCCTATTCTCGTGTAGATAACATGGTTGGCTTCCGTCTCCCCGACGATCCGTACTTCCCCAACCAAGGCAATGGTGGGTGGCTTGATGATGAGCCAGAGGAGAACCATCAAATCCCTTTGGATGATCACCTTGCAGAGCGTTTTTCGGACGACTCTGACTCCGAGCCTAAAGTCAATAACCTACCCCCGATGGCTCCTGTTCCAAATCCTAACCCTCGTCCGGCTTTTCGAGGCCCGACGCCTCCATGCGTGGAAAGCTTGGAAACATGGAGTCAAGATCAGGATCAACCCATGCCATTCAATGGAGACAAAAGCTTTTACGACCTAAGCGAAGGAGGCTCAGCAGACAGGGTCTTGCCAATCCTGGTCCACAGAGTTGCCCAAAACGAAATACAGGGAAGGACAACTCTCAATCAAATCACGGAAGTTGATGCCAACGCGAGAATGCATACCATCCACACCATTCATCTTGAAGATGCTCGTGAGAGGTCTAGGAGAGACTGTGAGGCCTTGCAGGAAGAGCTTGTTGCGACTCAAGCTGAATTCATAGAACTCCTGGTTCGACAGAGGGTGTATGAACGTTACCGCCTTGACATGGAGCGTCAATTGCCAAGCATGAGGGTTCACTTGAGGGGTACCCATCGCCGGTAGAAGATTCCCTACCTGTGTCCCCTTTTGGTTTAAGAAATAACCTTCGTATTTATGATCTATGTAGCACTTTCATGTAAAATATGCCTGTCTTTCCAGTACTGTAACTAAAACTCCAATGCTGTAAAAAATTTCCCTTGTTTGTATGATGTAAGACCTACTCCAAGGTCGAATTTTCTGAACTCTATGTAACTCCATACCAACTATAACCACAAAAGTAGTTTCCGCTACATGATCACCTCTTTTAAATTCTATTTTGACACTGTATTTCTCTTAATAACCCTTAATGAAGTCCTATTTCCATTTTATCTTTTACAGACTAAAGATTCCACCTCACAAGCATCCAAACGGAGGCACCCCTGTAAATCGAACTCCACCACCACCACCCCCTCCGCAGTTCGATGCAGTGATGTTCCAGGCTGCTGTGACCGCAACCATGACCCAAGTAAATTCTGGTGGTGCCAGTGGAGCTGGAACGGGCACCAACTCTAACCATGGTGAAAGCCAATCACGTACACGGGAGTGTACTTATAAATACTTCATCAACTGCAAACCGGTGTTCCTCACAGAACCAGAGGAATCATTGCACTGTCTCAATGGATCGAAAGAACATAAGTGATCATTGAGATTTGCTCTTGTCCTGAAGGAAGAAAAGTAAAATTTTCTGCCTGCACCTTCTCCAAAAGAGCCCTGACATGGTGGAATGGCGATGTCAAATAACTCACACTAGTAGTGGCTAACGCTGTGGGGTAGGAGACACTGAAGGATCTAATAAAAAAGGAGTAATGCCCGAGGGGCGAGGTTCAGAAACTCGAAGAGGAACTATGGAGCTTTAAGATGAAGGGTTCCTAAATAGTGGCCTATACAACCAGATTCTACGATCTGGTGACTCTATGTCCAAACATGGTCCCCACCGAAAGCAGGAAGATCGACAGATACATCTGGGTTTGGTACCCCCGTATCAAGGGAACAATCTAGCATTAAACCCTACAACCTTTGATAGTGCCAAGCAATTGGCCCAAAGGCTTATCGATCATGGGTTTCCTCCTCCAACAATAACTAAAACTGTTGTCTCAGCACCAATCAAAGCAGTCGACAACAAGAGAAAGCGTTGGGACCGAAAGAAGGGAAAATCAGCTCAACCTTCTTCCAAGAACCAACAGGTTGTGGCTGTCCGTGACGCCACAACTCCTGTTGCCCCTGTACCAACAAATCCATATGCAGGGAGTCTAACCAAGTGCACCAAGTGCAATTTCCATCACAACGGCTCCTGCCGGGAAATGCACTGCATCGACTGCAACAGGAAGGGCCATACTACCCAGTTTTGCAAAGCACCACCTAGACCCATCACCTAGGTCCTTGGTACAGGAGTAAGTCAGGCCTGCTACATGTGTGGCGAGAGAGGGCATTTCAAAAGAAATTGTCCTAAAGTTGGGAATGCGGGACACTACTAGAAAAACAGCCTTTTACGACACTCATTGTGCGTCGTAAAAGGCTCAGACGACGCGCAAATGCACATCAAGGAAGGCCCTCTCATAAAGAGAGACGACGCGCTTTTGCTCGTCGTCTATAGATGACGCGCATTTACGATGCTCATTTACGACGTGCAATTACAACACTCGTTTACGACACACAATGTGTATCAAGGAAGGCCCTATCATAAAGGTGATGGGTTTGAGCCATAAGAACTTTCCTATGTGCACATGCCAACCCTAATGCTTGGATCTAGGTTTCACTAATTGAACATGCATTGTATCCAAGACTTACAATTCTAGATCTAATGTTTAAAATTGAATCTTATCCTATGAAATCGGATCTAGAACAATACCTTGAGTTACTTGCTTGAAACTTCTTCTTCTTGGAGCTTAGAGTCACAATTGTCACTCCTCTAATGGCTTACAAACACCAACTAGAAAGAGAATGATCTTGAGAGAGAGAGAGAGAGGAGGGTGAGAAATCGGCTCTAGAGTTCCTTGCCTTGCATGAGTGCTGATTTCCCTCACCCAAGGGATCTATTTATACTATGAGCTATTAGTGTTTCGCCTTTAACCCTAATTGAATAACTTAGGCGCTAAGCAATCCAAGATCCTCCTAGATATTAGGCTTGGATGATTTTATGGTCTCCTAACCCTAAAATCCATCAACCCTTATATCCATAAGGATACATAGCCCAAAACACAACTATCACACATTTGGCAGTTTATGCCCCTTTATCCAATTAACCTCTTTAAGTCACCAAATTAATTCTCAATTAATATATGACTTATATTAATCAAATAACATTATTATTCCTTTAATATATTATTCTCCTAATATATTAACAATAATATTTCGTATCTCTTAACAAATCATCCTGTCAAGTTGCTATGGTGAAGGCAACCCAAAAGGACCATGCACCACCATGTCAAGTACTTACTAAATATAGTTACAGCCTTAGTCACTAATCCAACAGTCTCCCACTTAGATAAGTCTAGTAAGTATATATGCAAACAAAATCCGATTAGCAATCGTAGCTCTCAAATATGCTATCAAACTCTGATCTTATCAATATCCTGTCCTTTAGATAGGGGATCCTACAGTCCTCTGTTTAGATATTATATGGACAATCTTATGGAACTTATTGTCCAGCAGTTGGTTTCTCGATCTATGATTTATTTGACATAGAAGTTAATTGAACACATCAATTCAGTCTTGACCGGGCCCGACACATAAGTCAAATCAAATCATCGAGCAGCCCTAATATCGCTTTTACCCTCTTAGGATAAAAGTAACAAATAAACTTTGACTTATATGCATTTATTATTTACTAATCAATCATACACAACAATGCGTTTTATGACATCAATTTACTGATGCGGTTTTGGATTATTAATGCACAACCAATTAATAATCAATAAACCATATATATTGGTTTTAAGACCATATGATATTATCGTCTTGCGATCACTTGTGTCACATTCCATAAAGTGATTCCCGCAAGCACGGGTTTATTCCAATGCTCAAAACTTGTTCATAAGCACTCATAAACGTTGCAACAAACCTTTGCTATGACTAATACCTTTTAGACAATCTACACACCAATTCATGACAATCTTCATTCATACCTACTTCCAACATATGAACGATAGTGGACCATTCGAATAATTTGATTATTCTTAATAACTCAATTATTCAGGGAAGTCAAAACCTGTAAAGTGAAACAATAGTTAAACAATTAACATAAGACAGTAGCTTTACTTATAAATAATACTCCTTTATTTAATCATTAGATGTCAATTACATTTATCTATTACATGTTTCTAAAACTATCTAAACTAAACTAATATCGTCTTTTAGCCCAATGCTTCTAGCATGCTACAAATGCTTAACCCTGCTCAGTCCCTTCGTAAGAGGATCTGCTGGGTTATCCTCTGATGATACCCTCTTCAATACGAGGTGTCCTTCTTCTACTCGATGTCTAATAAAGTGATATTTTCCGTCAATATGCCGAGATCTACCATGATTCCTTGGTTCCTTGGTCAAGGCAACCGCTCCTTCATTATCACAGAAAATTTCCATAGACTCCTTTATGGTAGGAACAACTCCAAGATCACCAATGAAGTTCTTCAACCACATCGCCCCCTCTGACGCTTCGCTTGCTGCAATGTATTCTGATTCGCATGTTGAATCAACTACGGTTTCTTGTTTGGAACTTTTCCAAGTCACTGCTCCTCCATTAAAGGTAAAGACCCAGCCTGACTGTGAACAGTAGTTGTCTCTGTCAGTCTGGAAGCTGGTGTCACTATACCCTCGCACCTTTAAGTCATCACTCCCTCTAAGGACTAAAAACCATTCCTTGGTTCTCCGAAGGTACTTAAGTATATTCTTGACTGCAATTCAATGAGCTCTACCCGGGTTCCCTTTATATCTACTTACCATGGTCAAAGCAAAGGCCACATCAGGGCGAGTACAAGTCATAGCGTACATGATTGAGCCAACTGCGGAAGTGTAGGGTACTCGGCTCATCTCAACTATCTCGACTTCTGTACTCAGACTTTGAGTCTCACTCAATTTGGCATTACTCTGTATCGTTAGTTCTCCCTTCTTCGAGTTTTCCATACTAAAACGTTTTAATAACTTATCCATGTAAGTATTATGACTAAGTCCTATTAGTCTCTTACTTCGTTCTCTCACTATCCTTATTCCCAAAATATAGGAAGCCTCTTCGAGGTCCTTCATAGCGAAGGACTTCCTGAGCCAGGACTTAACCTCCTACAAAGTCGGGACGTCGTTTCCTTTGAGCAGTATGTCATCAACATACAAAGAGAGGAACCTAACTATACTCCCACTAGCCTTGACATATACACATGATTCATCTTCACTTCATACAAATCCAAAGTCTTTGACTTTCTCATCGAAGCAAAGATTCTATCTGCGAGATGCTTGCTTAAGTCCATAAATGGACTCCTTAAGCTTGCACACTCTATTGGGATGCTTCGGATCGACAAAACCCTCTGGTTGAGCCATGTAAACATCCTCAGCCAGCTTCCCATTAATGAAAGCGGTCTTGACATCCATTTTCCATATCTCATAATCATGAAATGCAGCAATGGCTAGCATCACCCTAATAGATTTTATCTTAGCAACTAGTGAGAAGGTTTCATCATAGTCAACTCCGGGAGTTTGAGTAAAACCCTTCACCACCAATTGTGCCTTATACGTGTGCACATTCCAATCCACGTCGGTCTTTTTCTTGAAGATCCGTTTGCACCCAACCGTCTTACGTTCGGGCACATTGTCAACCAAATTCTAAACTTGGTTGTCATACATGGACTGAATCTCGCTGTCCATCGCCTCTTTCCATTTTATAGACTCTGGGCTTGCCGTGGCTTCCATATAGCTATTAGGTTCATCAAGATTTGTTAGTGTACCATCACTAATATATGTATCCCATTCGGTAGTAATATGAAAACCATAAAACTGGGGTTGACCTCTAACTCATTCAGAACGTCTAAGGGGTAAGGACTTGTCAATCGGTTCAACCGGAGTTTCCTCCTCGGGTTGAGCGCCAACATTAGAGGTTCCCTCATCGATCGACTCTTGAATCTCTTCAAGATCGATTTGCCTCCCACTGTCCCCTTGGCTTATGAGTTTTCGCTCTCGGAAAACCCATCTCCTCGCAACGAAGACAACATTGTCACTCGGTCTATAAAAAAGATATCCAAAGGATTTCTGCGGGTAGCCGATGAAAATACACCACTCACTACGAGGTTCGAGCTTCTCTTGAGTTTCTCATCTTATGAAAACTTCACAGCCCCAAACCTTGATATGTGCCAACTAGGGAGCTTTCCCTGTCCACATCTCGTGAGGTGTTTTGACAACCTTCTTTGTAGGGACTCGGTTAAGGATATGGACGGCAGTCTCTAAGTCACACCCTCAGAATGAGATAGGTAAGCATGACTCATCATAGAACGAATCATGTCTAACAGGGTTCGATTACGCCTTTCTGCCACACCATTCAACTGCGGTGTCCTAGGTGGCGTCAGTTGCGAAACTATTCCGCATTCCTTGAGATAGTCGTGGAATTCAAGACTTAGGTACTCTCCTCCTCGATCGGATCGAAGCATCTTGATTTTCCTGCCCAATTGATTCTCCACTTCATGTTTGAACTCTTTGAACTTTTCAAATGTTTTTGACATGTGCTTGATTAAGTAAATATACCCATATCTACTATGATCATCAGTGAATGTCATGTAGAAGCGGTTCCCATCCTTTGTGGCGGATCTAAAGGGCCCACACACGTCGGTGTGTATGAGATCCAATAAATCCTCACCCCTTTCACAAGTGCCAGTGAAGGGTGACTTGGTTATCTTTCCAAGTAAACAAGATTCACACGTGTCATCTTCTCTAAGGTCGAATGACTCCAACACTCCATCTTTTTGGAGTTGGGCAATGCGCTTCTTGTTGACATGTCCAAGACGACAATGCTGCAAGGATGCTTTATCCATACTATTAGAAGAATCCATACACAACACATCATTTCCTAGGTTATCTACAACCTTAATAGTTTTATAATGTCCATTACAAGGTATTGCTTCAAATAATAAAGCACCATGTAAATAAGCATAAATTGAACCATTCTTATTATTTAACGAATATCTAAATCCTGGTCTAAATAAACCATGAAAAGAAATGATGTTTCTTGCCATATCTGGCGAGTAGCAACAATTATTGAAATCTAAATTCAATCCATTACTAAGCGCTAAAGAATACACTCCTATCTTGGTAACAGTCGACGATCTTCTGTTCCCCATGATTTGATTTATTCTTCCAAGCTCCACATCCCTATTTCTTCCTAATCCCTACAAGTCAGAACAAATGTGGTAACCACACCTGTATCAAAAACCCATGAAATAGCATGAGATGAATCATTAGATTTAATTGTGTAAATACCTGCAAAAGATGGCTTGATCTTCCCATCCTTGATGGCTTGCAGATATTCCGACCAACTTCTCTTCCAATGCCCTATTTTATGGCAATGATGGCACTCTGCCTCCTTTGGGTTTGGGTTGGGCTTAGCAGGATCAACCTTGGTCCCACTAGAAGAGGAACCATCTTGGGACTTTCCCATGCAGTGGTTC
The DNA here is from genome assembly GCF_051521515.1 of Lactuca serriola. Taxonomy (NCBI): domain Eukaryota; kingdom Viridiplantae; phylum Streptophyta; class Magnoliopsida; order Asterales; family Asteraceae; genus Lactuca; species Lactuca serriola. The sequence continues at coordinate 217,628,309 of NC_136408.1, forward strand.
TTCAAAGAAGCCTTCCTCTTCTTGCCCCTTCCCTGCCCAATAGCCAAAACAGGAGCAGCGTATGGATTGGGAGTTGGTGCAACAAACTTGTCCATTAGGTTGCTCTCAGTAGTCCTTAGGAGCCCTTGGAGTTTACCTAGGGTGACATCTTCCTTGTTCATGTGGTAGGTCATCCTAAATTGTTTGAAGCATGAGGGAAAGGAGTGAAGAACAATGTCGATAGCCAAATCTTCCCCAAAGTTGACATTCAACTTGCGAAGACGATGGACATACCTTTGCATCTTTTGCAAGTGCACGGTTAGAGACTCTCCACTTCCCATTTTAACAGTGATCATATTCGTTATGATCTCATAGCGTTTTTGCATCGTGATTTGGTGATATCTCCCCAACAAGTCTAGATGCATCTAATAAAGATACATGTCCTCATAGGACTTCTGGAATTCGGAGTTCATTGTGGCTACCATGATGCAATGGACTTTCATCGCATCACACTCATGGGTCTCAAAGACAGCCATTTCTTCGGGAGTAGTAGTTTCTGGATTAATCTTCTCGAGCTTCTCATCGAGAACATACTCTTTGTCCACGTAACGTGCGATCGTGCGAATGTATCTTATCCATTCGCTAAAGTTCGATCCATCGAAAGTCACTTTTTGACAAAGGCTCATTAGGGTGAATGATCTAGTAGCAGCTTTGTTTACGTTAGACATCTACAAATAGAAAGGAACAAATTTGATTAGAATTTAGTCGCTAATTAACACCCAAAATGAAAATTTAGGGCTAGGACCCAACAACATTATTTACACATTAGAAAAGGGATGCCATGATCCAACATGCAAATAATTTGGAGGTAAGTGAATGACGATTCACTAATTCTTCAGCATGAAAAACATAAGCTTAAGTTTTAAATGTATTGAGAATTCCTAGATTTAATTGAGATTCATTGAACCTTTCAGTGGCATTTTTAAATCTCGATATGCCCCTCTAGTTTGTGACTGGGATGACGAGGATCAAAAAGCGGGTGTGAATAACCATGGAAATCTACATGGTGCCTTCATTGTTACAATCACCTATTCGATGTGACGGTAAACCACACACGCTCCATCGAACTATGACAAACAATGAATCACCCTTTGCCACCTTTTCTTAGAACCAATTAATGTGCAGGTTAACCACACACGCTCCACTAACATCTTAACAAGGGTGCAAAGTGTAATTTCATGGGATTGCATCAATTCACTTTTCCTAAAGTAACTAAGATTAGGAATTTTATGAAACACGTTTAGTTACATTATATAGATTCATTATACTTATTAATGAGAAGAGGTTTGCCCTATCCTACCCGTTCGGCTAACAACCCTCCACCGGTCAAGCAAGCGGTGGGTGTGAGTGTACACCCATTAAGCGCCATTTTATAGGCAGCAACCTTATACCCACCTTATAGATTGGCTTTGTGAATGAGGCCTAATAACGGTAAGACTAGCATTTTTAATCATACATATATATATTAAGCTTGTAATAACATATTAGTATAGTGTTGAATTTTAAACTTTTAATATTCTAGGGTTTGAAATTTAAATTATTCAAATTAAAATTTTAATCACAAAACTTAAATTTCAAAACTTGAGGACAAGTTTTAAACTTTTCAAAACATAAGGATCAAATAGCAAATAATATAAATCAACTAATTCGATTATCTCAATTTCATCTTATTCAATATTACTTGCAAGATAGTTCACCAATTCAATTCAAATAATCATTTATTATCATATAAGGAAATTATTATTCAACTAATTGATAATTTTCTTTTGTTTGGTCAAGAATATACTCATATATTTGATTAAAATCGGATTTTAATGACCCAAAACAGTTAAGGCAAGTATCCTCATGTAAAACAACATGAAATCCCGAAACTACCTCCTTCTGACGCTCGAACTCGCCGAGTTCCACTATGGAATTGTCGAGATGGAGCTACTCTCCAAGTCCACAGTGGAACTCGCCAAGCTCATCAAGCAGAATCACAAATATCAAAATTTTCAAGTAACAAGCAATCAATCAATGCATCAATTCAATAGAAATCAATCAAAGCTCTGATACCACTGATGGGTTTGAGCCATAAGAACTTTCCTATGTGCACATGCAAACCCTAATGCTTGGATCTAGGTTTCTCTAATTGAACATGCGTTGTATCCAATACTTACAATTCTAGATCTAATGTAAACAATATAATCTTATCATATGAAATCGGATCTAGAACAATACCTTCAGTTACTTGTTTGAAACTGCTTCTTCTTAGAGCTTAGAGTCACAATTGCCACTCCTATAATGGCTTACAAACACCAACTAGCAAGAGAATGATCTTGAGAGAGAGAGAGAGAGGAGGAGGGTGAGAAATCGGCTCTAGGGTTCCTTGCCTTGCATGAGTGCCGATTTCCCTCACCCAAGGGATCTATTTATACTATGAGCTATTAGGGTTTCACCTTTAACCCTAAGTGAATAATTTAGGCCCTAAGCAATCCAAGATCCTCCTAGATATTAGACTTGGACGATTTTATGGTCTCCTAACACTAAAATCCGTCCACCCTTATATCCATAAGGACACATAGCCCAAAACACAACCATCACACATTTGACAGTTTATGCCCATTTATTCAATTAACCTCTTTAAGTCACCAAATTAATTCTCAATTAATATATGACTTATATTAATTAAATAACATTATTATTCCTTTAATATATTATTCTCATAATATATTAACAATAATATCTCTTCTCTCTTAACAAATCATCCTGTCAAGTTGCTATGGTGAAGGAAACCCAAAAGGACCATCCACCATCGGGTCAAGTACTTACCAAATATAGTTACAACTTTAGACACTAATCCAACAAAAGGAAGACAACACGCATTAGCGTGTCGTAACCCTACAACGCACGTTTTAATGACACGCAATGCGTATCAAGAAAACTCTGTCAAGAAAGGCCATGTAATAAATGAAGTTGACACACATTTTTGCGTATCATAATTTTAAATGTTTAAAAAAAATATTATTAGTAGATTTACTTATTTTCAATTTAAATTTCTATTTAATATTTGATAATAGAAAATAAAATATCATATACAAAAAACAGAATCCATTGCATAAATTTAATGTCATACAAATAATCGTTCCATGGAAAGATAAAACAAATCAATAGAAGTTGTAACAAAAATTTACAAACGAATTAGATACAAAAAATAAAATCCATTGCCCACTTTGCTTACTCAAGATCAACCTGCAAGTGGCTTACTAATCTGTACAAATTCACTGTCACACCCCACTAAAGCGGAAACGCAAGATATGACAGAGATAATGGTTTCATTGCAGAAGATAAAGATACATCACCATAGCAGTATTTAAAAGTTTCCAAAACAACATTGTTCAAAACATAACTTCATAATAGCTTCAACACAATGCAACATGCTCTATGATGATGAATCTTTACATCCACTTACTAATTATTTCCTGAGAAAGCATGTAAAACGAGCGTCAACTATGAAAATAGTTGGTGAGTTCACAAGTTTATAAAATCGAGCTTGAAATAAGGCTTTTCGTAAATACAAGTACATTGCTTTAATGATAAATAAAGTTGATTGCTATTAATGAATACAAGTTTATTGCTATAACAAGAAGCAAGTTTGTATGTATATGAGCAAACAATGAGTCTCAACCAAACCTATGACTGAAGCCCTATCGAGATCTATGCTTATCGTTCCATAGATGAATATGGTATCATGCACTCCAGCAATAGGGCGAGTGAGGAGTTTTCAATTACTAATAGCGCTATCCATAATGACCATTGGCTCAAAGAGTTAATGGTTAGAGATAAGGGAAGGGCCTTAGTACGATAAGTTCTTATGTTCTGTGTTGCATAGACATACATAAAGAAACATAGCAATACAATAGCAATCATGTTTGATAATAATCAATTTAAATACAACATGCAAACAGTAGTTTTCTGGTCATGCTTTTCCACCCCAAAACATAAAAACTGAAAATAAGGGAGTGCGTGAATACTCACAATGTTTCGTGTAGGTACAAGTGGTGCCTCGGGATGCACCAACGTCTTACTACCGGGATCCTACGACATCAAACACACACTAGTAAGTTTCCATGTCGAAATCTAATGCTAATATACTAAACTCTACATATGGTGAAATGCCAATTTATGTTTTAGTATTGGATTTTATATTAATTGGTTACACTTTTTCTGAAATAATGAAATTCTACAAGTCGAGCGATTAATTACAACATTGGAATATAAATTTTCCAGATTTAGTAATATAAATTAAAGGTATTTCTACACATTTAAAGGTGTTTTATATTCCTAAAAATGTAAAATATTATCAAAAAGTTTCCAAAAATTGTCAAACCTTGTATTTTCATTGAAAATACAATAGAGGTTTTCCAGAAAATTTTTCTTGAATTTTTGATATGTTTAACTATTTTTCAAATTTTTTTAAGTCTTCATAACAACATAAATTCACGAAAAATAGCATTCAAAGTATAAAAATTCTCAAACTTTTATTGAAATGTTATTACACAATACTAAGCTGCGAAAAATGTAAAAATGGATTTCCAAGCTGTTTAATTATATTTTATGATTTTTGATCATTTATTCCAATAAAAATTGAAATAAATAGAAAACAGTTTCCAAAATTACCCAAACTTTTTATTTAACTGTTATTATACATAAATAGGCTGGGAAAAATATAAAAGATATTTGTAAGTGGGTATTTCTGTTTTTCCTTGTTTTATTCTTTTAAATAATCATTAATTGAAGAAATAATATTATACAGTTAAAATAAATTACCAAAATTTTTTGTAACATCATTTACAGTACAAGTAACCTGGGAAAAATACCAAAAGTGGTTTTCATATTGTATAACCCGGTTTTGGGTATTTATGTGCATTTAAGTGTATTTAATTGTATATAACTTTAGCAAATAGGAGAAAAATAGTTTACAGTAGAGAAAAATCATCCAAATTTTTATGTAATGTACAACATGATGTTCTGGTAAATTTTCATGAATTTTGGATAATCAGAACTATTTTTCCTATTTTTAGGCCATTATACTTACCAAAAATTGGGAAAAATAGTAAGGCATGATGAAAAATTTTGAAATTATTTTTCTGAGTCACCCACCATAGTTAAGGGCTGCTGAAATTGTTAGATACAATTTTCACACTCTCTAAAGTAGTTTTGTGATTTATTATACCCAAACAAAAAGAAAATCGGAAATCGTACCAAACAGCAACAAACATGGATGAAATTTAGTGAGGGGTCATCCATGAATTTATTCCGGATTTATAGACCTCTGGAAGTATTTTATGTGATTTATGCCCTTGGTTTTTGCAATAATTTTAATAATTCAAAGAAATGATAAAAGCTCCTGAAATTTTCCAAATTATCACATGCATGTGAGGGCTTTCAAAAGGAAAAATGTTCAAAATTTATTCAGAAGGGAAAATAGGGGTATTGAACCCAACAAGCTAAGAAATGTTGCACATTATAGTGCATGAGATTTAAATATGGCTGAAGTTCATGAATTTGAGTAGCACATTCTGTGGGGTTTTAAGCCACCAAATTTCAGCCATCGTTCACTGGATATGTTAAGTTTCTAAATTATTTTTCCCCAGATTTATGGTTGGGTTTAAGGCCACTGATCATGCAAGGAAAAAATGGTGATCACAGAAAAAGAGCTGTTCGCGCAACCATTTTGTAAAAATTGCCAAAAATCCGATATTTAATATTTTACAGTGAGACCAGTTGGGTTTGAAAGTTAACTCGTGGAACTATCAAATAAAAAAAGAATATCAGGATTTGGTTAAGTAATGACCGAGTTATGTCCGTTCAAAGCTGAACAAAGTAGTCTGGCAGATTGCATGTCTTCCCTGTTTGCTTTGAGTGCATTCTTAGGGCATTTTGACAAGAACAACATGCATGCTTCTGTTAAGGTCCGATTTCTAGCACATGCATGGAGTGAATGAGCATCCAAGATGTAGTAGAAATGGTTAAATGCTTTTGGTCATGCAAGAACACAAAAGAAATGGAAAAGAAGATGTAATACTCGGTTTTGAAGTCATATGAACACATGTGCATCTTTTTCACTCCTTGCATGGGTTTGATCCCGAATTTTCACCATATCAAACATATGCATTGTGTTATGGTGAGAATCTACAAAACACAAGGGAAAAAGTAAGGATTTCTAGCCATGGAAGGGCATAGAGTCCGAAGAGTATAGAAGAACCATGAAGAAGAGGAAGTAAAATCATGAAACTATGAGGGAGGATTGTGTTGTTTACCTTTTTTTGATCTTGAGAGAAGCAAGAACACTTCAAGGCCTTCTCAATTTCGAAATTATGGCATAGAATGGAGTATTTTCTGATGTGTAGGAGTGGTCTTGGAAGTGGGAGAGTTTTCTTGGAGAAGGAGTGTGAGATGGAGTGAAGAGAGAAGTGGAAGAGTGTAGGGAATGATCTTAATGATTGAATTTTTGGGAAGATGAAAGCATGGGGGAGAGGAGGTGCCGGATTTTTGAGGGTATTAAAGTGCCCTCTCTCTCCTAATTCAAAGTAAATAATTTCCCTCTTCAATTTTTATAAAACCATAATTTTTATAAAAATGATTCTTTATGTAATTCTCTATTTATTTAAAAATCTTGTTTTTATCTAATAAATTATGATTAATGTATGATAATTTAAATTTCTATTTCATTGGTATAATCCATAATTTGATTAATAAAAATTTGATATTAGGAAGTTTGTAGCCAAATTTTATAAAGTTTTTAAGCTTTAAGATTTATAAATTTGGATTTTTGGCTCTTTAGGGTTTTTGGAATATTGTTTGATATTCACCATCATATTGAAATATAATTAGAATATTTTAATTTATTTTTAGGGTTTTATACCCTTTTTCAATTGTAGCAAGTTTGAAGTTTCATTCTAATTATAGTATTGGCATTTCCTATTGTAGTTAAGCAACTTACTAGAATCGTAAGTGTCAAGTATATTAGTCCTAGATCTTAGTTGGATCCTAGTTTGTGCAAGATTTTGACCTAATCTACACTACTAGGCCATGGCATGTTGTGCATGAATGGTTTTTATAAAGATGCACGAGTCCAAGAATGACCTGAATTGACAGTTGTCACAGTATCCCCCACTTAAAAAGAATTTTGTCCCGAAATTCATTCTATGTCATCACTTGTCATCGCATGGGAAAAGTTGTGGATACATTTCCTTCATGAAGTCCTCACGCTCCCAGGTGTACTCCGGCCTGAGTTTTGGGTTCCATCGAACTTTCACAATCTGGATCTTACTCCATGTAAGTTGTTTTACCTCCCTATCAAGGATTTCTATCGGTTCCTCAACAAAGTTTAGCTTATCATTGATCTTAAATTCCTCCAGGGGTATTATTAATGCTTCGTCGGCTAGATATTTCCTGGGATTGGAGACGTGGAATGTGTCATGAATGGCGCTTAACTCTTGGGACAACTGGAGTTTATAAGCTACCGGACCAATCCTTTCAATGATTTCAAAGGGTCCAACATATCTCGGGCTTAGTTTTACTTTCTTACCAAAACGTACAAGCCCTTTCCAAGGCGACACTTTTTAAAGTACCCTGTCTCCTACTTGGAATTCTAATGGTTTTCGCCGATTATCCGCATAACTTTTCTGACGATCTCTGGCAGCTTTAAGCCTATCCTTGATGATAGCAATCTTGTCAGATGTTTCCTGGATAAGTTCGAGTCTAGTCAACTGTCTGTCTCTGATTTCTGTCCAGCATAAGGGCGAACGACACTTGCGTCCATACAATGCTTCATATGGAGCACATTGTAGGAAAACTCAATTAGAGGCAAATGAGTATCCCAATTTCCTTTGAGCTCGATGACACACGCTCGTAGCATATCTTCTAATGTTTGTATTGTTCTCTCTGTTTGCCCATCTGTCTGAGGGTGGTAAGCTGTGCTCAAATCTATCTTGGTTCCTAGTGCCTTCTGCAACATCCACCAAAATCATGATGTAAAACGACTATCCCTATCAGAAATGATAGATAGGGGTACACCATGCAGGGAAACAATTTTGTCGATGTAGATTTGGGCCAATTTTTCCATCCCGAATGGGGAGAAAGTGAGTAGACTTTGTCAGTCGATCCACTATGACCCAAATTGAGTCATGACCTTTAGCAGTTCTAGGAAGTTTGGTAACAAAATCCATAGATATTTGGTCCCATTTCCATTGGGGAATTTCAGGCTGTTGCAACAAGCCGGATGGTTTTTGATGTTCAGCTTTGACTATTCAGCATCTTAAACACTTCCCGACATACAAGGCAATATCCTTTTTCATTCCAGGCCACCAATAGTACCCTTTAAGATCTGTGTACATCTTATCCGCTCCAGGGTGGATTGAGTATTTAGATCGATGAGACTCCTCTAGTACCATGTCTCTCAGATTGTTAACCCTTGGAATCCAGACCCTGTCCTTAAAATAATGAACTCTATCAGGTTTGGTTTCAAATCTCTCTTCCAAACCATGTAAGGTCTCGCCTGGAAGATTTTCCTTGAATAACGCTTTCTCCTAGGCATCAATGATTTGAGATTTCAAGCTTGTCTGAATTACCATTCCCAAAGCTCTCACACGGGAAGGTTTCACTCTTTCTTTCCTACAAAGAGCGTCGGCTACTACGTTAGCCTTTCCTGGGTGATATCGTATCTCACAATCATAATCACTAAACAACTTTACCCATCTCCTCGGCCGCATGTTTAACATTTTCCGATCTAGGATATGCTGAAGGCTTTTGTGATCGGTATAAATGGTGCACTTGGTCCCGTACAAATAATGCCTCCATATCTTAAGAGCGAAAAATATTGCTCCTAGTTCTAGATCATGGGTGGTATAATTCTTCTCATGCAGTTTGAGTTTTCTGGAAGCATACACAATGACCTTATCTTTTTGCATTAACACACATCCTAATCCTTGATGAGACGCATCACAATACACCACAAAGTTCTCTAATCCTTCTGGTAAAGCCAGAATTGGTGCATTGCACAACTTGTTTTTTCAGGATTTGAAACGCCTCTTCGTGTTTCTCTTCCTAGAGAAATTTTCTGTCCTTTTGGGTCAAAGATGTTAATGGTTGAGCAATCCTAGAGATATTCTCAATGAAGCATCTGTAGTACCCAGCTAATCCTAGGAACTGTCGTATTTCTGTCGGGGTTTTGGGGGCCTCCCATTTCTTGATTGCCTCGATCTTAGATGGATCTACATGAATTCCTCTTTCGCCGATCACATAACCAAGAAAATGTACTTCCCGAATCCAAAATTCGCACTTAGTGAACTTGGAATACAATTTCTGCTCCTTCAACAACTCCAACACTAACTTTAGATGTCTATTGTGATCTTCTTTGGTTTGCGAGTAAACAAGTATGTCATTGATAAATACAATTACAAACTTGTCTAGGTATGGTCTACAGACCCTATTCATCAAATCCTTGAAAACAGCGGGTGCGTTCGTTAGTCCAAAAGGCATAACTAAGAACTCATAATGTCCATAACGGGTTCTAAATGTTGTTTTGTGAATGTCCCCTTCGTGAATTGTTAGTTGATGATACCCTGACCGAAGGTCGATCTTTGAGAAGTAGGAAGCGCCCTGCAACTGATCGAACAAGTCATCTATTCGAGGGAGGGGATATCGATTCTTGATTGTCAAATTGTTCTGTTCTCTGTAATCAATGCACGTTCGGAACGACCCGTCTTTCTTTTTGACGAATAACACTGGGGCTCCCCAAGGTGAAGAACTTGGTCGAATAAACCCTTTGTCTAGAAGTTCTTGAAGTTGTCCGGATAGTTCTTGCATCTCGGATGGTGCAAGGCGATATGGTGCTTTTGCTACCGGTGCCGCTCCGGGAATTAAGTCTATCCGAAATTCGACCTGCCTATGAGGGGGTAGACCGGGCAATTCCTACGGAAACACCTCGGGATAGTTTTGAACCACTGGAATCTCCTTGAGTTTCTTAGCTTCAGGTTCTCTTTCTAGCACGTAGGCCATGAATGCCATACAATTCTTCTTCAGGTACTTGTGAATCTTCATGCTTGATACTATGTTTAAACTTCTTCCTGGCTTCTCACTGTGTATGATAAGGGTTTCTCCATTAGGGAGAGGTACTCTAATGACTTTCTCATAACAACCAATGTCCCCTCTATTTTTGGATACCCAATCCATTCCTACTATCACATCAAAACTACCTAGCTCTATAGGAATTAGGTCAATGCTAAAGATTTTATCAGCTAAATTCAGAGTACAACCAGGAATTATATCGTTAGCCCTAATTTCATACCCATCAGCAAGTTCAGTAGCATAAGCATTCCTCATATTTCTCGATTTCAAGCCAATTAACGGTCTAAATGCTAAAGAAACAAAACCCCTATCTGCTCCCACATCGAATATTACTGATGCAAAATGGTTGTTCAGGAGAAACATACCTGTTATCACTTCAGGGTTCTGACGAGCTTCTTCTGCACCAATCATAAAGGCTACACCTCTTGGTAGTCCACCTTGATTTCCTTGGAATTTTTGCCTGGCTTGGCCTTGTCCATTGCTACCACGCCCCTTGTTCAGTTTGGGACATGCCCTACGGAGATGATCAGTACTCCCGCACTCGTAACATGACCTTTTTCCCTCCTTATTCAGCTTACAATACTTCGAGTAATGGCATGTTTGTTTACAGTTTTGGCACACTGGACACGCTCCCTTGTGATGGAAGTTACACTTATTTCACTTCGGAAGCGGTCCTAAGTACTGCTTTCTCTCCTGCACTTCCATGACTTCCTGTTCTTGAGTTTTCACTGGTTCTTGCTCCTGGGCTCTTACCATAAAGTTTCTTGAGACTTTCTACTTCCTCCTTGACTTGCCTCCATACTTCTTCTCTCCCTGATTTGCTGGCTTCCTCTTGCTACTAGAGTTTTCCTTTGTTGATGCTCCCATCCTTATCACATCATTGGTTAGTCGATTTGCTAGACTTACTGCACTCTGAATAGTAGTTGGGTTTGCTGAGGTAACCATTCCCCGAATCTCTGGTGTCAGACCCCAGATGTAACGATTTATCTGTTTCTCCTCAGGAGTAACCATGTGAGGTACCAGTTTTGCTAGTTCATGAAATTGGACTGTGTACTTCTCTAATTGTGTTCCAACCATAGAATGGTTCCAGAATTCAGATTCAAGCTTCTAAAGTTCATCCTTGGGACAATACTCCTCTATCAACAACTTCTTTAGGTCTTCCCAAGTTAGTTGATATGCCGCTGTATGGCCTCGGGTTTGCACTAGGGTATTCCACCAGGTCAATGCCCTATCTTGGAGTAGGCAAGATGCATACTCAACTTTGTTGCGCTCGAGGTATTTGCTAATTTGAAGGACCGACTCCATGCTGTCAATGCATTTCAGCAACCCGACCGCACCTTCCTTTCCATGGAACTCCTTAGTTTTACAAGCCATAAAGTACTTGTAGTTGCATTCTCTTTCATTGTTTCCCCGGTTTCCTCCACTACTTCCTTGGTTAGCATTAAGTCCTGCAGTTACTTGAGTAACGATGTTTGGGATTGCTTCAAAGAGCTGTTGTGCTACAACTTGAGCAACATCGGGTGTTTCGTTCTGTGGGCACCCGCGATTAGGCCTTCCTGACATGGTTCTATGACACAAGAGTAGAAATACGTATAAATACATAAAATAATGTATAATATTTAGTTCACTACTATTTTGAAAACCATAAGTGTTGTCAAATTAATGGGTTGCATTAATACTATGCATATAGATTTGAGAAAGGAAAGAAAAAAGAAAAATCTATTTTTTTTATCAAACCATTGACTAAATAAATTCTAGGGTTTGACCTCATTGTAAAAGTTTTCAAACATAAAATAAAATTCTTCATTACCATTTGAAATAATCTTAAGACCAAACCAATACATCAATCCCAAAATAAAGTTTTCAATGTTTTTCCCAAAAGACACCCAACATGGGTTTTCAGTTCATGACAAAATAAAATAAAATATTGAAATCAGAACCAAATGCCAATCGCTATCCCAACAAGAAACATCAACACCACAATCAGTAATAGCCCTCCAAGCACATAATATGCGGTCATTGCATGACCTGCCTCTCGTCTAGCAGCACTAGCAGTGTCAGCAACCTCCATCGAATGCTAAAACAGGATTTCCATCCTTGTCAACACTTCATCTAAAACTTCCCAATGCCCAGCTATGACAGCAAGACTGTGACGTAGGCCTGTTGCCATCGACTGCAATCTTCGGGACTCAGCCGGGGTCATACATGGCTGCCTGACAGGTATCCCTATGACTTGCTGTGGTGGGGGTGCTCTCGGTCTTGCAACGCTGGGTCCTACCCCGCTAGGTCCTGCGGTGCCAAGTCCTGCTGTGCTGGTGGCTATCCTTCCAAGAATGGGAACACTATTCCTCGCCGTCCTCCGAATGCGAAGTCCATAAAGTGGCGGCTGTGGCAACACCGATGCAGGTGATGCCTCGCGTCGTTGACTCGGGGCATTTTCATTGCTGATCTCTACCTAGTCTCCTGTATCTTCCGTGTCCTCCGATGGGTCTTCTTCTACCGAGGCGGGGGGATTACGTCGAGGGATAATAGTGACGTAGCCGGAGTCGTCGACTGAGGCGGTAGCGCGGGAAGAGGACAATGTTGACATAGTGGACTGAGACATAGTTTCAATGAGATATGAAATAAATGACAATGCATGCCTATAATATGCAATGCTTACACACACCAAAATTAACCTTTTGAATTTTTGAAATAAAGTTTTCTCAAAAAATTTGTTGAACATATTCCCATTATAATTAGCTCACGCTTTGTATAAATCTTTCCTTAATTAAACATAGGTGATCAGGCTTTGTTTAATCGAGGTCCAATAATACAACTCCCGACCTAATTATACTAGTAATATGTTTGATGTAAAAAGAATTTCTTTGTAAGTTTTAGTTATAGGTTGTGTTTTCTTAAAGAAAAACCGATGTTCTCTATAACTTTAGCTCTGATACCACTTCTGTCACACCCCGCTAAAGCGGAAACGCAAGATATGACAGTGATAATGGTTTCATTGCAAAAGATAAAGATACATCACCATAGCAGTATTTAAAAGTTTACAACCCATAGCTTAAAAAGAAACAAAGTACAAGTTTTTCCAAAACAACATTCTTCAAAATATAACTTCATAATAGATTCAACACGATGCAGCATGCTCTATGATGATGAATCTTTACATCCACTTACTAATTATTTCCTGAAAAAACATGTAAAACGAGTGTCAACTATGAAAATAGTTGGTGAGTTCACAAGTTTATAAAATCGAGCTTGAAATAAGGCTTTTCGTAAATACAAGTACATTGCTTTAATGATTAACAAAGTTGATTGCTATTAATGAATACAAGTTTATTGCTATAACGAGAAACGAGTTTGTATGTATATGAGCAAACAATGAGTCTCAACCAAACCTATGACTGAAGCCCTATCGAGATCTATGCTTATCGTTCCATAGATGAATATGGTATCATGCACTCCAGCAATAGGGCGAGTGAGGAGTTGTCAATTCCTAATAGCGCTATCCATAATGACCATTGGCTCAAAGAGTTAATGGTTAGAGATAAGGGAAGGGCCTTAGTACGATAAGTTCTCATGTTTCGTGTTGCATAGACTTACATAAAGAAACATAGCAATACAGTAGCAATCATGTTTGAAAATAATCAATTTAAATACAACATGCAAACAGTAGTTTTTCTGGACATGCTTTTCCACCCCAAAACATAAAAACTGAAAATAGGGGAGTGCGTGAATACTCACAATGTTTCGTGTAGGTACAAGTAGTGCCTCGGGATGCACCACCGTCTTACTACCGGGATCCTACGACATCAAACTCACACTAGTGAGTTTCCATGTCGAAATCTAATGCTAATATACTAAACTCTACATATAGTGAAATGCAAATTTATGTTTTAGTATTGGATTTTATACTAATTGGTTAAACTTTTTTCTGAAATAATGAAATTCTACAAGTTGAGCGATTAATTACAACTTTGGAACATTAATTTTCCAGATTTAGTAATATAAATTAAAGGTATTTCTACACATTTAAAGGTGTTTTATATTTCTAAAAATGTAAAATATTATCAAACAATTTCCAAAAATTGTCAAACCTCGTATTTTCATTGAAAATACAATAGAGGTTTTCTAGAAAATTATCCTTGAATTTTTGATATGGTTAACTATTTTTCAAATTTTTTTAAGTCTTCATAACAACATAAATTCACGAAAAATAGCATTCAAAGGATACAAATTCTCAAACTTTTTATTTAACTGTTAATACACAATACTAAGCTGGGAAAAATGTAAAAATGGATTTCCAAGCTGTTTAATTGTATTTTATGATTTTTGAGAATTTACTCCAATAAAAATTGAAATAAATAGAAAAAAGTTTTCAAAATTTCCCAAACATTGTATTTAACTGTTATTATACATAAATAGGCTGGGAAAAATATAAAAGATATTTTTCAGTGGGTATTTCTATTTTTCCTTGTTTTATTCCTTTAAATAATCATTAATTGATGAAATAATATTAATAAGTTAAAATAAATTACCAAAATTTTTGTTAACATCATTTACAGTACAAGTAACCTGGGAAAAAAACAAAAAGTGTTTTTCATATTGTATAATCCGGTTTTGGGTATTTATGTGCATTTAAGTGTATTTAAGTGTATATAACTTTAGAAAATAGGAGAAAAATAGTTTACAGTAGAGAAAAATCATCACAAGTTTTATGTAACCTCCTACTGTAAAAAATGATATTATGGTAAATTTTCATGAATTTTGGATAATCAGAACTATTTTTCCTATTTTTAGGCCATTATAATTGCCAAAAATTGGGAAAAATAGTAAGGCATGATGAAAAATTTTGAAATTATTTTTCTGAGCCACCCACCATAGGTTAGGGCTGCGAAAATTGTTAGATACAATTTTCACCCTCTCTAAAGTGTTTTCGTGATTTATTATACCCAAACAAAAAGAAAATCGAAAATCATACCAAACAACAACAAAAATCGATGAATTATAGTGAGGGGTCATCCATGAATTTATTCCGGATTTATAGACATCTGGAAGTATTTTATGTGATTTATGTGCTTGGTTTCTTGCAATAATTTTAATAAATCAAAGAAATGATAAAAGCTCTTGAAATTTTCCAGATTATCACATGCATGTAAGGGCTTTCAAAAGGAAAAATGTTCAAAATTTATTCAGAAGGGAAAATAAGGGTATTGAACCCAACAAGTTAAGAAATGTTGCACATTATAGTGTATGAGATGTAAATGTGGCTGAAGTTCATGAATTTGAGTAGCACATTCTGTGGGGTTTTAAGCCACGAAATTTCAGCCATCATTCACGGATATGTTAAGTTTCTAAATTATTTTTCCCCAGATTTATGGTTGGGTTTAAGGCCACTGATCACGCAAGGCAAAAATGGTGATCACAGAAAAAGAGCTGTTCGCGCAACCATTTTGTAAAAATTGCCAAAAATCCGATATTTAATATTTTACAGTGAGACCAGTTGGGTTTGAAAGTTAACTCGTGGAACTATCAAATAAAAAAAGAATATCAGGATTTGGTTAAGTAATGACCGAGTTATGTACGTTCAAATCTGAACAAAGTAGTCTGGCAGATTGCATGTCTTCCCTTTTTGCTTTGAGTGCATTCTTAGCGCATTTTGATAAGAACAACATGCATGCTTCTGTTAAGGTCCGATTTCTAGCACATGCATGGAGTGAATGAGCATCCAAGATGTACTAGAATTGGTTTAAATGCTTTTGGTCATGCAAGAACACAAAAGAAATGGAAAAGAAGATGTAATACTCGGTTTTGAAGTCACATGAACACATGTGCATCTTTTTCACTCCTTGCATGGGTTTGATCCCGGATTTTCACCATCTCAAACACATGCATTGTGTTACGGTGAGAATCTACAAACCACAAGGGAAAAAGTATGGATTTCTAGCCATGGAAGGGCATAGAATCCGAAGAGTATAGAAGAACCATGAAGAAGAGGAAGTAAATCATGAAACTATGAGGGAGGATTGTGGTGTTTACCTTGGTTTTGATCTTGAGAGAAGCAAGAACACTTCAAGGCCTTCTTAATTTCGAAATTATGGCAGAGAATGGAGGATTTTCTGATGTGTAGGAGTGGTCTTGGAAGTGGGAGAGTTTTCTTGGAGAAGGAGTGTGAGATGGAGTCAAGAGAGAAGTGGAAGAGTGTAGGGAATGATCTTAATGATTGAATTTTTGGGAAGATGAAAGCATGGGGAAGAGGGGGTGCTGGATTTTTGAGGGTATTAAAGTGCCCTCTCTCTCCTAATTCAAATTAAATAATTTCCCTCTTCAATTTTTATAAAACCATAATTTTTATAAAAATGATTCTTTATGTAATTCTCTATTTATTTAAAAATCTTGTTTTTATCTAATAAATTATGATTAATGTATGATAATTTAAATTTATATTTCATTGGTATAATCCATAATTTGATTAACAAAATTTTGATATTAGGAAGTTTATTGCCAAATTTTATAAAGTTTTTAAGCTTTAAGATTTATAAATTTGAATTTTTGGCTCTTTAGGGTTTTTGGAATATTGTTTGATATTCGCCATCATATTGAAATATAATTAGAATATTTTAATTTATTTTTAGGGTTTTATACCCTTTTTCAATTGCAGCAAGTTTGAAGTTTCATTCTAATTATAGTATTGGCATTTCCTATTGTAGTTAAGCAACTTACTAGAATCGTAAGTGTCAAGTATATTAGTCCTAGATCTTAGTTGGATCCTAGTTTATGCAAGATTTTGACCTAATCTACACTACTAGGCCATGGCATGTTGTGCATGAATGGTTTTTATAAGGATGCATGAGTCCGAGAATGACCTGAATTGACAGTTGTCACATTCACCCTTGTTTCTAATCATTTTCTTAAATACTTTGCAAACATAATTCATCCATAGTACCTAAGCTATAGTTACAGCCTTGTTTCTTCTTCTTCTTAACTCATCTCTTGCAACCGTTGCTCCAAGCCTAGTCTGAATAGATACAACAACTCCTTGTCAATTATGTGAAAAATACAACCAGAGAGTGACCTACCTTCATAATAGGTGTTGTCTAGGATCAACAATGTTTCCAAACTAGTAAGTATAATACAAGTTCAAGTATAAAATACAACAAAAAGCTGACTAATTTTACATAACATTCCTTTAAGCTGTTATAAAGAATAATGACTTTACCTAAGCAGTAGCATCTATTGTTGAAGATGCAACAAGAAGCATAGGATTTGTATAGTCCCTGAATAAATATAAAGCTTATTAGGTTAGAGGCAAACCCATCCCTGCAAGCATGAGGGCAACCTGATCAAAACAACCAAAGGCAGAGTCAGCAATATCATTATTATATAAATAAAAAACAGAACAATAGACTTAAGATATATCAATAAGTCATAGATACATTTGTAGTACAGATTTATATGAAATTCAGATTGATAAAAATGAGGATGTAACTTAAATCCAAATATTAATATTTAAAATATGTAACTTACATCTCATCAGATAAACAACATTGGAATACCTTTCTTGAAATAACTACAAGATCCACTATTACCTATTTACCTCCCATGAAGGAAATTGCAAAACATATAGGAAATTTCAAGCTATTACTAGATATCAACAAATATTTAAAGTTTTAAACAAAGAAAAAACAGTTTATTGACATGGTTGTTTATGGATCTCCAAAAATTAGCATCAACAATGTACTAAAATTTAAAATTCCTATACGACTGGATCTGGTATCATCAGCATACATCTTATCTAAAGTGTTTCAACTAGCAATGATGAGCATGGGCTTGTTCCAAATGATACTTTGTGAAACCAATAAAACAAACCATCCACTTTCCCCTTTCTAAGGGTTCAATTTCAAACGCAATATTAGAAGGAACATCAAAGGTAACTGCACTATATAGTCTATACACAAGCGATAGATATCATTAAGTTTTGTTCATCATTCTAACTGTATGCTAGAAGAGTATGTATGATGCTAACTGATATATAAAATTAAACAAACGTAAGTACATAACCTTTGTAGGTGTTTTAGTCCTGGTTGTCGGGTTCACTATTGGCCCAGGTGTATCTGTGTTGGTTAATACCCGGGCAGATAGATCCGGCAGTTGTGATTCATCAGTTCCAAAAGTGGCAATTGGGTTGTGGCAACTGGATACCACCTGATTATACACAATTAAAATCAAAATGAAATGTTAATTGGTTTCAAGTGGAGAAAATGATTATTAGAATATATAGTAAGTGAATAACTTACTTGATGTGATGTTAGGGCATAAAGCAACAAGCATTCTTGTTAGGGTTTTAGGGAATACATTGCATATCATTCCAATACCACTGTTACATATGCTAGACCTGTAATTAACAGAAACCTCTAAAATCAGTGAATGAAAAAAATATTGATACACTAATGGAGAGAGTGGTGGAGCATAGAACAAAGCTTACAAGGTTAGCATTCTTGTCTATTGTGAGAAGACGATTGCTTTCTCCTTTACGGGTGCATTTCCTAAAATACACATGGGTTCTGAAATGGATAAGATGATTAAACAAAACTCGAGTAGCTGATAATAGTTTAGTAATTAGTATTTTGGTTTATTAAGGCTCTACTGGTGCACGGAACTTTGCTCCCGCATAAACAGCGGCTGCTTCGAAGTCTTCTGCTATCCTCAAAAGCATCAATTTTCAAATTAAAATTATAAACATATTCAAGTAACTCATTTACATAAATACAAGTCAAGATGAATTTGATTACCTGGTTGTATTTTGCAAGTCGTTCAGAACAACAAGGAGCTCCCCTGTTTCACACACAAACTACCATAATAAATATCATTTATAAGTTATAACATAACAAAACACTACCTCAAAATCTGCTAAAAATAATAATTAATATTATTAGTTGATTACGGTTGACAAGCCAACTAAAAAATCTGTAATAAAAGTATTCTCTGTTTCGCCACTTTTATGGCTGGCCATTACACCCCATCCAGCACGCTTCGATGTTTTCATATTATAGGTCACATGAAATCAAGTCAAGAAAGAAGGCCTACTTTCTATTTGGTGATGAGTTTAAGAAAATCTTTGATCGTTTAGATGTTATAACAGGTAAACCACGAAAGCGATAACAACAATATAAAACACAAGAGTGAATCTGAATATGTCGAATGATTCAATTGATTCAATCCTCAGCAGAGCTCGATAAAAAACTTCCGCTGTAGAGGATATTAGGGTTACAAAAGATAAAGATCAAAATAGTTGACATAATTACTTCTAAAATCTTACGTTCTTGGATGCATGCAAGCATCTATAAATACAAAACCCTATAAAATAACTCACGGATGGACAGGTCCATACCGGAGACTAAATGGACTAAATAGCGAGCCCAAGACGCAACACCTTCTGGACCTAACAATCTCCCCCTTTGCGTCAATTGGAGGAAGACTATCACTTCTTCTTGCTTGGTCCAGCTGCAGGAACTTTCTTAGTGGTTTCAAACAGACGTGGGATGAGAGCAAGGATTGTCTGTCTGAAGCGAATGTACCACTGGATCATATCATCGAAGTACTTCTTGTCGTCTGCTGAATTCTGATTGCATCGATGAATGATACTTAGAAGATGTTCCAAGCATGTAGTGGTGTAAAGGTGTTTGTCAGCCAAGGGGAACAGGCATTTTTGGCCTTCGTTCCTTGTAAACATGACAGAATTCCGTTTCGGGTCGATCCTTCCCATTTGCATCATGTTCAAATCACTATCCAAGCCAACTGGAGAAATAGTGGGCTTTTTCTTGGAGATGCTAGCAATCTCCTGATCCATCTTGGCAACTTCCATAATGTACCATACAAGCATCCTCTTGAAGTGATCGATAATCGGACCATACTCAGATTCATTGGTGAGGAGGATGTTGTGCAAAATAATCCAGTCATGTGGATTCAGGTTGGGAAGATCAGCAAGCGATATGGCATGTTCGGTTTTGGCAGAACCCCTTAGCAATTTGAACCGAACGTTCATGAAGTTCCCCTCACGAAACGGCTTGAGGACCCGAACGTTGACTATCTTCTAAGCGCTCCAAGTTTGATACTGTGGTTGAGCAGACTTCAGATAGAATTCGATGAGTTCCCTATCAACCTTTGGATGAGGATGAGGGACATCAGCAACGTTATCAAAGGCGTGGAAGATAAAGGCTTTTCGGGTCAGTGGCATGTCGAACTGTGAATCGACATAGTTGATACGATCCAATGAAATCACTGGTTCGAGCCACAAAATGCTGGGAGTTTCAATTGCCTCTTTCAAAAGCTTCTCAAGAGTTCACGGAGGAAAAAGCGTTTTCCTACTCTCAACAAGGTCATGAGCCTCCTTCATTTTCCTTTCATTCGCCTCAGCCTCTCTAGCAACACGAGCGCTCATGTCTGCATCTTTATCACGACCCTGTTTCTTTATGAGATCTGCAATCGTCTCTTTATCGTCGTCATCACTGTCTTCAACAATTTTCTTTCCTTTGTCTTTGACAGCTGAACCTGAGGCTTGACCTGCAGGAGGAGGTTTGGGTGCTTTAGTTGCTGTAGAAGTGGGAGGTGGTTGAGATACATCTTCTCCCCCTTATTTCGGAATGGACACGAAATCAAGGAGCACTTCAATTTTGCTTAGGAGAGCAAGGGCAGGAGCAAGCTTCTCTGCGAGAGTGTGCCTGACCGAGTAGTTCAGAATCGAATCATGGGCTTCAATGATGTTGGAAAGGGCGGCGTGGACATCCGAAACACACGAAGAAATAACTTCTCGCTCAGATCGAAGAGATTCAACTTCCTTTTGAGAATGGAAAGCTGAAGACTCTTGACCTTGAGAGCAGTGGTCTTTCGTGCGAGAGCGTCCATGACTGAGTTCTCGGCAGCTAGGTATTCATGCAGCTTAGTCAGGCGCTCCTCAATAGTCGCCTTAAACAATGTGTTGTCATCACTGAGAGTTTGACGAAGACTGGCAAAGGACTACAGTTCTGAGGCAACTAAGGTAGCCAGCTTGTTGACAATAGGGTCAAGCTTCGTTTTATTGGTATCAGCAGTTTCCTGTATAGACTACAAAAGAGAAGAAGTGTCAACAAATAGTTTTTCGACTTTTTTCGTCGCAACAGCACATGCCTTGGTAGAGGCATCAATGGCGGCAGTGGCTGAGCTGATGGAGGCTTCATGAGCCTTAGTAAAAGCATCAACAATCCCCTGAATAGCGGCCTCTGAGATTGTAGACTTTGAGGAAGAGGAAGAGGAAGCAATGAGAGAATCAATCTTCTCATGAAGCTCCTTGAGATGCTTCTTGGTTACCGGAGCATCATCATCATCATCACTCTGCATTTGGTACGGACTATAATAGACCGAGTCAAATGTCATATCCTCTCCTCCAACAAAAGGGTCTTCATTATCTGCTGAGTGACCAGGAGATGAGGGAGTGGGTGAGGGTGGAGGCTCGGTTGTGGAAGTAGGTTCGGGTGAGGATGTATGTTCGGTAGTGGGAGTGGGTTCGGGTGCTGTTGTAACATCACCATCTGGCACGTATCACAATATTGTCCGCTTTGGGCCACTCGGCACGAGGACTTCCCAGGGGGTCACCCATCCTGGTACTACTCCCGCCCGAGCACGCTTAACTGCAGAGTTCTTATGGGATCTGCTGCCCTCACGGCTTTAAAACGCGTTGTGATAGGGAAGGTATCCACACCCCTTATAAGGAATGCTTAGTTCTCCTTCCCAGCCGATGTGGGATCAGATCTTACCCACTTTCACTCCCCATTATAGGGTTCGACGTCCCCGTCGAACACATCGGCCCGTGCCCTGGCTCTGATACCATTTGTAACATCACCATCTGGCACGTATCACAATATTGTCCGCTTTGGGCCACTCGGCACGAGGACTTCCCAGGGGGTCACCCATCCTGGTACTACTCCCGCCCGAGCACGCTTAACTGCAGAGTTCTTATGGGATCTGTTGCCCTCACGGCTTTAAAACGCGTTGTGATAGGGAAGGTATCCACACCCCTTATAAGGAATGCTTAGTTCTCCTTCCCAGCCGATGTGGGATCAGATCTTACCCACTTTGGTATCAGAGCTAAATTGGCTATAGAGAACTCGTATCCTCGAAAGAGGAATACAACTATAGCAACTAGCTTCTAATAAAAGTATTATTAATATTAATAACACTGCTTCTCGACTACTTACGGTACTTCATGTCTGGCCCACATTTGTGCTCGATAGTCAGGAAGTACAAAACAAAAATTAAATAATACTGCAAACCCCACCAACAATAACATGTAAGAGTTATATATATACTCTGACCCGCGATGAGAACACTTCATAAAAATTCTAACATGCCTCCAACTAAAACTACCAACTCAACCCTTTAGGTCAAACGCCTCAATTAAGGTTAGTACCGTACATAAGTCATACCATAAATAAACCTGAAACGTACGCCTATGTTATTTATGGTCAGGCCGGTGAACAATAAACCTTGAGCCAGGAGTTTGACAGACTACAATGGTTGAAAGTTTTAGAGATTAAAGGATGTTATCAAGATTCGCTGCAGGAACCTAGTACTTTAGAAACCTTATATCAACCCCAGAACAACGTATAATGCACTTAAAAATCTGGTATAATGTTTAGATCTTCCTAATCTGCCTAAACCCAAGGAAGAACCAAGAACCAATGGCTCTGCTACCGTCGTAGCAAAGAAACCCATAGTTCCTAATCGATCATTCAGTAGTCTCCAAATTTCAATTCTCTCTCCATCGTTTGAAATCGGTAGGTTTCAATTGTCTCTCTCTAATTTGGAACCTTACTATAAAAAGATCGGATGTGACTTCCTGTACTTTCTGATTTAACGACCTCCCAAACCTTTACCCGGGAATGGTGAACCAAGAATTCAAAAATACTGAAAGGTAAATCTGGGGATTAGCTCCACTAGTTCACGGTCTAGTTACTACATCCAGACCCATTACCTTTGACAGTGCTAAAGCAATTGACCTATCAATTAACTGAGTAGTGTATCTGTTAAGGTTCCATAACCCCACAAATTGAAAAGAACCATATCGGGAGTACAAAAAAAAAAGAAGCTCCATGGCAAGTCAAATGGGAACTTCAAGCACCGCAAACCCAGTCCAAAACCTATAATTGTGTACATCGCAATCACAAACACACCTACTCAATCAAAATCCTACTTTAGCACTTTACCCCGCTGTACCAAGTGCAATTTCCAGCATGTCATAGATTGCATGGACTGCTACATCTGTAACTTGAGAGGTCACACCTCTAAGTTTTGCAGAAAGTCCCTGAATAACGTCTTTCACGTCAACCTAGTATCTATGACCATTGGAAGTTTCGATGTGATCATCAGAATGGATTGGTTATCACTTCATCAAGCAGATATCTTATGTTACGAAAAATTCGTTCGACTATCTTTACCTGACAACGACGCCCTCGTGATTTACAGAGACAAATCAGGAAAGAATCTAAGAATCATCTCTTGCATGAAGGCATTTGCAGAAGAGATGCTTTGCTTTCTTGGCCCACGTGGTGGATATGCAAGACAAGGGTAAGGAAATCATAGACATACCACTAGTGTGCGATTACCCGGGTATATTTCCAGAGGATATACCTGGAGTACCCCCAGTCAGACATGTCAAATTCCGAATTGAACTAATCTCGGGTGCAACACTAGTGGCACGATCTCCTTATCGTCTGGCTCCATCGGAAATGCAAGAACTATCTAGCCAACTCCAAAAACTTCTTAACACAAGCTTTATCCGGTCAAGCTTCTCTCCATGAGGAGCTTCGGTATTGTTGTCAAATAGAAAGATGAATCGTTCAGGATATGCATCGACTATTGAGAGTCGAACAAACTCGCTATCAAGAATCGATATCCACTCCCGAAGATCGTTGACCTGTTCGACCAACTACAAGGATCTAGCTATTACTCAAAGATCGATCTAAGATCCGGCTACCACCAACTCAGAGTGTAAGAAGCAGACATTCCAAAGACAGCATCCAGGACTCGGTACAGTCACTACAAGTTTCTGGTTATGCCATTCGGACTGACTATTGACGTTAAATGAAGTACACCAATTCATAGGGCTTGCAGACTATCATCGGAGATTCATCGAGAATTTCTCAAAAATAGCCAAGCCTTTCACCGCATAAAGCTAGAAATACAAGAAATTCGATTGGGGTGACAGACAAAAGTCTACCTTCTAGAAATTGAATCAATTATTGCGCAGTGCACCAGTTATGTCTCTTCTAGAGGGAACGAAAGACTTTGTAGTATTCCGCAACGCCTCTCACCAAGGGTTGGGATACGTGCTGATACAGAAAGAATAAAGTCATTGCATATGCATCCATATAACTCACGCCAAACAAGACCAACTACACTACCCATGACTTAGAGTTAGGAGATGTAGTGTGTGCCTTAAAGATTTGAAGACACTACCTCTACAGAACAAAGTGTGTCATGTTTATTGACCACAAAACCCTTTAACACATCTTAGATTAGAAGGATCTCAATATGAGATAAAGAAGATATGTCAAGTTGCTAAATGATTACGAATGCGAAGTTCGTATTCATCCTAGTAAGCAAATGTCGTGGCAGATGCATTAAGAAGGAAAAAGCAAGCAAAGCCTCTTCGTGTAAAGGCTCTAACCCTAACCACCCACTCCTATCTCACCACCCAAATTCGTGATGCTCAGCTAAAATCACTCAAACTCGAGAATATCGTGGAAGAAAAACCTTCGAGGAATGGACAAATAGTTCGACCTCAAGGAAGGCGGAACACGATATTTCATGAACAAAATTTAGACCCTAGACCAAGATAGTAGGTTCACTTCCAGGTTCGGGCAATCATTGTAAAGGTTCCTAGGAACCAAACTCGACGTGAGTACTGCATATCATCCTTAAACGGACGGACAAAGTGAAAAAAAAAAATGATACAAACTTAGAAGGACATGCTCCGTGCTTGTGGGATAAACTTCGATAATACATAAGATACTCACTCACCACTATTTGATTTTCATAAAACAATAGTTAGCACACTAGCATAAAGGTCATTCTATTCATGGCCTTGTACGGACGTAGACGTCGTTCTCCGATATGTCGTGTAGAAGTTGGAGATACTCCATTAGCTATAAGGCACACTGGAGATACTTCACTCACTAACCCTGAGATCATTCATGAAACAAGAAAGAAGGTCGTTCGAATAAAGAGACGATTAAATGTCGCGCATAGTCGTTAGAAAAGCTACACTAACCCAATAAGCAAACCATTATAATTCAAAACAGTGGACCATATCCTATAAAGGTCGCACTATGGAAAATGTCATTAGACTTGGAAAAACAATAGAACCCCTGTTATATCGGACCTTGTGAAACAATAGCAAGGATTGGTCATATGGATTACAAACTTAGTTCACCTCAAGAACTAAATAAAGTTCATGATACCTCCCATGCATGTAATTTCAAAGGTGTCGCTCTAATAAGAACTGTGGATTTCCTCTCGATGAGATCCAGATCAACACTAAACTTCATTTCATGAATGAACCGGTGGAGATCGTGGATCGAGAAATCAAAAGTCTCAAACAAATCTGAATTACTATAGTAAATACCTGATGGAACTCAAGTAGAGAACCGTAGTTTACTAGGAAACGTAAGGATCAAACAAAACAAAAGTATCCGCAATTTTTCAGCGGTACTCCCTCCAATACTGGAATGAAATACTAGTAGAACAAAACGATTGTGGAACAAAATAATTTCGGGACGAAATTCCCTTAACGGGGAGGTAATGTGACATCCCGGATTTTTAGTCAAAGACTGTGAACGGTCAAGTTCACAGTAAGTCTCTTGGTAAATTGACTTATTGAGTTTCAGTACAGTTAATATAAAATAAATGAGCTATTTCAACTACTATAAGATATCAAATGGCAAGCAAAACAAATAGCTCAAACTACAATGTGAAAATATATATGGAAAACTAGAATTTCGTAATAAGTCGTTGGGCGAAAAACAAACAAACTAACCTCGTAGTACGTGTTTCCCTGATTCTGAAAATATAAAGAACGTCCAAAATGGAGTTCGGATACAAAAGATACGACCGTTTTAAGAGCCACAAACCAATATAATATTGATTTTCCTAAAATCGTTAAAACCATTACTAACCATTGAGGGACTTGCACACCTCAAATGGAATTTCCGAAAACATTTTTGGACTCAGGCTATATCCTAATATTTAATTTTGTATTTGAAATATTTTTAGTAAAAATATTTATAAATGTTTAAAAATTAGACGTTTTCATGTTTATAAATCGCGAAATATTCAACTATTTATTTCGACATAATTTCTACTATTAGTTATGTATTCCAGAATAATACATATAAAAATCCAAATACAGTTAATTTGTACGTTAATAATTGAAATAGCCCAACATTTAGTATTATATCTATCTATATTATGGTATGGATATGATTCATAATCTATTAGATGTTGTTGGTTAAATTGTCATAAATATACATCATATATAAGTGTATTTTAAAACCAAGGTTTAACAAATTAATAAATTTCATATTTCCTAACACATGAGTTTAAATTTATATATTATCCATATATGTATACTAGAATATATAACTAGCAAAATAAATCAATACTCATTAAATACATAAATAATTAAGGTATTGCATTGCTTTTAAATTCAAACCAAATAAAACACATGGAAATTTGTTAATTACAAATTTTACACATTTCATAAAGAAACAAATACATTATACTGAAATGAAACTTATATTCTTTATATTCTTTACTCTTTCAATTGACAGCTTGCCAAACAAGTACACTATCAATTTTTGTACTCCTCAAATTGATGAGTCTAACCTTCAACTTAAACAAATTCACACGGAAATATTTCTCCTGTTTGTCCTTCAACTGCTGCCAGTGACTCATTCAAGACGGCAACAACACTCTTTCGATCTTTCTTCTTCCCCACGGGTTTCACAGTAACACCCAAAACACCTTAAGGTTTTGTTGCTGTTCTTCTTCTCCTTCACTTCCCTATCAAATGAACCAACCAAACACACCATCTATATCTATCCAAAAAAAAAAAAAAAAAAAAACAAACCATAGCAAACAAACACCCCGAGATCATTGTAATTTGTCTTCCCACTACTGTGAAACAATCAAAGAAACAGAGAAGAAGCAAACCTGATCAGTGGAGGGGAGGAAACGAATATCAGCTATTCCCTCCATCCCTCTTTCCCGTCGAGTTAACCAGCCAAACACCCCTGAAGATCATTGATGTTGCCGCTTCACCTATCCCATTCGATCCAACTGTTCCCTCTCTCTCATTCTCGCAACAGGAGAGGAACGGTGACAGCAGGAGGCTGCCACCGCTAGCAAACCATCGCCATCACCGAGCTTCTTCAACCCAACCTCCCACCTTCCTTCTATTTTTGATGACAGACTGATCCAATCACCGCCAAACCACCGCCATGGCTAGTTGATGCAACCCACGATCATAAACAGGCCCCTGTTGGCATAGTTCACTGGAGAAGAAGAAGCAGCGACCACCACCATTTTTCCTTCCTGCTTTCATTTATTCGACTCTCAAACAGCTTCCAGTCGCCTTTTCCTTGCTTCTCCATCAACCTCAGGTCGACTCCAAGGTTCCCGGTACAAAACACGCTTAGAACACGATCTTCCCGACATGTCCGGCCCTCACTGTCTGCTGTTGTCGCAGAGACAACCTCCGACCGCCACCGTCGCTGATGAGCCTTAGCCACCCTCCGCCGCTATCTCTGCTTGTTGTCATTGCTATGGAACCCCGATCGGCCACCACTTGATGATACTGTGAGTATTCGATTGACCACCACCATCATGTAATTTCTATTAATTGGATGTCCATACGACTACTCCAGTCGGAATCGTGAGACCTAGGTTGTGGTCTCGTCCCCAAATTGTTTGAACTGCAAAGAAATCGCGACTAGTAAATGAAGGGGAACTGTTCAAACTTGAATCCCATTTAATTAAATATAACCTTTCAAGTTAGATGAATTTACGAAATCGGTCCCACCTATGAAATGATTTTCACTTAAGTCAAACTGCCATCAAAATAATCAAAAACAGACCCTCTCTTCGAAAATCCTAGCAAGATGGGTCCGAAAACTGTAATTTAGGCTGAGAATGTACAGTTTCAGTCCCTGTCTTGTAAACGGATTTCAAGATCAGTCGCTTGTTGAATGATTTTAGCAAAATCGATCCCTTGAAATTGTTTGTATTCACAAAAACCACCCTACACTTAATAATTAATACCAAAAGTAATCTCTTGGTTTTATTAGGTAATATAAATGCACCTGCTGGTTCGTTTTATAGAACGAGAAATGTCACGTAACAAATCTCACGACAAGTTCCTCAAAAGGAACCGACTTCGAACGATTGGAACTTACGCTTCAAGGGTGAGTGCTTACGGCCCCTTTTCAATATTATTTCGGGGGGGAATACATGTGCCTATATATTTTGTTTATACAAATATATTACCTTTTTATGCGAAAAACCTAGTTTATAAAAATATTATTATTTAACAATTTACTATATTGTTACGGATAAACTAGTATGAATTTTCGTATACGTATTATGGTTATTTTATTGTGAAATAACCATTTCACACAACAAATACTACATGATACAAAGTTTTATGATTTTTTTTATATTATAACAAGTACGTTATGAAATTGTGTAGTATTTCAATGGTTCAAGATATTACTATACATGTATATTTATATGTTTATATGCATAAAGTTTATACATGTACATATGTTCATTAATTTGAAACATTCATTTTTAGTCTTGTATGATATGCATACTACCCGTTTAAAGTGTTTCAAAGTTTCAAGACTTCTATACATGAATACTTTTACGCATCGCTTTACACACATATACAAGTTCGTTATGTCAATACATATCTCTATAAAAGCGAGTAATTTATACTTCTATAAATACGTCAACCATACTCGGCTTTTACAAATGCTATACTTCGAAATTCATTATGCCCGGTACTTAACTATAATTAAGTTAGGGCTGAGAGTTATTCACAAACTTTTCGTTAATGGTTTTTGAGTGAGACGCTACTATTCATTAGCTGAGTTTAATTACTTAGCCTGCCCCACACTGCTATAATCGTTAATCTTCGGAGTGAGGTACATATGTATAGATCTATATGGGGTCGACAACCCCACCTGCGGTTGCTAGCTACAACCATCGACTGATCAATCGAAGCAGGTGATATGTGTCTACGATCGTTACTACGATATCCAATGAAGCGTCGTATGGAGGGGTACTTTTCGTCTATAGCTCGATTATAGAACTCACTAAAAACATTAACACGAATCTCTCTCTTTCTCTTACTACAACCATAGGCTTGGTTGCCTTCAAGTACATTTTTAAGTATGAAAATTACTTATACAATGCATTCATTTTGACTTTTAATGAGGTCACTACAAGTACATTTTAAGTAAGGAAATTACTTATATAAAACATTCATTTTGACTTTCAATAAGTCATTACAAGTACATTTTTAAGTATGTAAGTTACTTATACAAAACATTCATTTTGACTTTCAATGAGTTATTACAAATAAATGTTAAAAACATGAATTTACTCATATCAAAATACATGCTTGGATTTTAAAGACTCTTTGCAAATACTGTTTTTTTTAACTATTGTTATAGTTATACATACAAAGTTAATACTTTTTAGACTTATTAAAAGTATTACTGCGTTAGCAGAAAACCTGTGACACTCACCAACCTTTGTGTTGACTTTTAAAACTACATGTATTCTCAGGAAAACACTAAACAGACATTCAAGACAGATTGGATTACAGGTGACCAAGTTTATTTGTTGTTGTACCATACGCCTACCTGTTAAGGCAATTAATGTATTATTATTATTATTTGTAAAAACATTGTATCAAGATGGAATATGAATGCTATTTTGTTTATTGTTGTACTTGTGCTATATATTCAATTTGCCTGTGATCCATGAACTTAGTCATACACCCCGGCGTGTTCCGCCGCCTCGGCCGGGGGTGTGACGGCTGTAGTAGGAGCCTCCATATCAGATACGTTGGTTCCAACTCCAGCGATGGTTGTTGTGGTAGCTTCAGTAAAAATGGGAGGTGGTAAAGGGATAGAAGTTGGTGGTATTTGAGTAGTGGAGGTTATGGGGGAATGGAAATATAAATGGAGAATGGTGGAGGAGAGACAGGTCTA
This sequence comes from Lactuca serriola, assembly GCF_051521515.1. Classification (NCBI taxonomy): domain Eukaryota; kingdom Viridiplantae; phylum Streptophyta; class Magnoliopsida; order Asterales; family Asteraceae; genus Lactuca; species Lactuca serriola. Next base: position 217,658,767 of record NC_136408.1, read on the forward strand.
GTGGAAACAGGTACCTCAAGAGTAGGCGAACGTGGAGGAGTGTTACCACGTAAGTGTTGGATTAATGTCTAAGTCCATAAGTATAATTGGTAAGACTTGACCTGACCCGGCATGGTCCATTTGGGTTGCATGGCATCATGCACTTGGGTAGACTAAAATGAGAGAAATAACACTTAAGGTTTATTAATATATTATAAGTTCTAATATATTAATAAGATTATTTAATTAGTATTGATCAATAATTGATTTAGAATTAATTATGTGATCAAAAGAAGACTAATTAAATATATGGGTTGATTGTGTAAATCATCCATATTTATATGGTGGGCTAATGCTCCATGGATTATCAAGTTGGGCTCAAATCCATTGGATGCTCCATGGATGCTCCATGGTGTATTTGAACCCATGGATCCAAGGAAATGGAAAGCCATGACAATTAGGGTTTACCCTAATTGTAACAACTATATAAGCATCTTATTGATGTGAGAAATCGGCGAGATGATATGCATGGAGGGCAAGCCGATTCTTGAAGTGTTCTAATTTTTCTCTAAGTTATTCCAAGTGCTTATGGTGTTATGTGAACCATTTGAGGTGTCACACTTGGGGCACTAGGCACTCAATCTTCATGAAGGCAAGCACCAACAAAAGGTATGTTATTCTAACTTGTGTTATTCAAAGTTTTGTATGCTAGAATAGAACAATACCTTGGAGAGTTGATATTCGCATGTATAATAGTGAAAACATAGATCCAAGGTATTTAGGGTTGCATGTACACTTAGGAGTGTTAGATTGCTCAAAACCCAACAGTGGTATCAGAGCCTAGGCTTGTTTTCTTGTTGTACTTGCTTAAACTGCTTAAAAATCGACTTTTGGTGCTGTCTGCCCAACAGACTCGCCGAGTCCATGAAGGGACTCGACGAGTCCAAGGCAAAATGCATCCAACTCGCCGAATTTGTTCATGCACACGACGAGTTGGACCCCCAGACAACATATTTTCGAGTTTTGGTGCTGCAATTGGTCTAGAATCATTACCTTTGACTGTTTTGGGCTTATAAAACTTCTTTAAAATGTGGTAATGATTATGCTAAACCAATTTCAATGTTATAATAAAATTTTCAGGTTTATATGTGTGCATGTTATTCTTGAAAATTGTTGATTATGAATGATCATGCTTATGAGTTTTGCTAGACCATAGGAATTGTGTGCAAATAGTTTGTTGATATAATTCATGATCTTGTTGAAAATTGTATGGAGTTCATAACTTGTCCTCAAGTTATGAATTTTCAAGAATTTTATGTTTCCTTGATTTATGAGTTAGTTTAGATTGATAATGAAAAAATTATGTTTTAGTTGTTTTCAATCCATATTAGTCGAAAAGAAGTTCATAAAATATGTTTTTGTAACTTGTCTTCAAGTTATGTGAAAAGTCATATTTATGAATCTTAAAAACTCATAAAAGTTTTGTAGGTTACATAAAATGTAAGAGTTTTTTCCATTAAGTAATTTAATGACTCCATAACTTGTCCTCAAGTTATGGATGTTGAAGAGACACTTCTTTAAAGTGTTTTTTAAAGAATAAGGGGTTACATTAAAATGAAGAGTCTTCATTTTAATGAACCATTAAACTCATAATTTATGATTTAATGAGTCTTGAAATAGTTTCAAAACTTGCCCTCAAGTTTTGGAATATGAAAAGTTACTGCTCATGTATACTTTAATTCCAAATTGAACATTGAAATTTTAAAAAGTTTAAAATTCAACCCTTATACTATTATTATAATTTTAATTATATAGATATGTATAAGAGGAAGTCAATCTTACCGTTAGTAGGCCTCATTCACGAAGCCGGTCTATAAGGGGGTATAAGGTTACTGCCTATAAAATCGCAGTTTAATGGGTGTCCACTCTCACCCACCGCTTCCTTGACTGGTGGAGGGTCGTTAGCCGAACGGGTTGGAATGGACTATAATTCTCCCTTCATTAAAAGTATAATGAAAAACACTAAGTAACTAAACACTTATAAATTCCCAATCTTAGTTACTTAGGAAAATGTGAAAAGGTGCTATCCCATAAAATTACACTTTGTACCTTACCAAGTCGTTAGTGGAGCGTGTGTGGTTAACCGGCACACTAACATGGACTAGTAAGAGTGGCAAAGGGTAACTTGGCTTTATTATTGATCGGTGGAGCGTGTGTGGTTAACCGGCACATCGATTAGGTAATATTGTTAAGGGTACCAAGTCAATTTGTATGGTTATTCACACTTTGTTTGTGATCCTCGGCATCCCAGTCACAAATTTGAGAGGGCACAATCGAGATTCAAACATGCCATTCAAAAGCTGAATGTATCTCAAAAGATCTAGGAGTTTCAAAACCAATAAAATCTAATAATAAAATATTTCGTTTTTATGGTGGAAATTGGTAAATCGGCATTTAGCTACCTTCAACTATTTTATAATTTGGATTATGGCATCCCTCTTCCAGTTATAAATAGGTTGTTGGGTCCTAGCCTTAATATTTCATATTGGGTGTTATATTAAGGACTTTAAATCAACTAACTTGAATTTCTACCATTATAGATGTCTAGTTTAGACAACTATGGTCTTCCCAAATCTTTAGGAACAAGCTTCCTAATGAAGATGATATCCCAAATGGCAATGAAGGTGAAAGATCAATCCCTTTGTTGGGCATTTGTGGGACTAGAAATCATACTTCACTTCATCCACCTCCTCCAATAAATCTCCCTATCCCACAAGTTTTAAGACTTGATAAGTTCTAAGTCACTCAATCCCTATTGGCAAGCAAAGTCTGTATGTGCTTAGATCTTGGGGATTAAACCACATATTGACAAGTCGGGAGAGTCGGGTGTCGAAGTCTCGAGGTAGCTGGCTGCTGACTTGGTTCTTCAGTCACTCCCTGATGACAGGTCGCGACAAGACCCTTAATGATCTTACATATTTGCTTGATGATGCTAAATCAACAATGATTTGGAGCATTATTAAAGCAAATTGGATTGGAAGATCTACTTTCCAAACCTATTTGGACATTGAAAATGGTGACATTGGAGGTCCAGGAAAACCTTACTCTTCCCAATGGAAAGGGATCGGCCATAGTCAACTCGGTTGACCAAATGGTAAAGAGAAAGGTTAAGTCTGTGATAGTCCCATGTACCGTTTCCAAAGAGTCCATATGATTCTGTTGCCAAAGGAAAGACATTGGTTGCAAAGCTTCTAAATTTACCTGAAACATCTTAAGGATGGTAAAGTCAATAGGTTTGACTCTACTTCAGGTAAAGTCCATTGTCTAACTCTATTAACCTTCTATTTTGAGATTCTTATTGCATAATATGACGAGGTCACATGTTGATGTTTTAAGAATCAAAGAAAAGGTGAAGAAAATTAAAGGAAGTATATTCTGATTCTGATCGCGAAGATGGATTTCGATCGCATGGTTCGGTGATCAGAATTTTGAGTTGTTACTTAAGAGTTATGAAATATTGCTTAGGAATAGATAACAACAACTTTTCCATATGGATTGTAAGGATAAAATTTTCCGCAAAGTTTTAAAATAAAAGGAAAAATGGTTTTGATTTTATTTATTTTAAGTATCCTTACAATGGCATTTGTGAAAAATTGTTGATTATATGTTTCCATTGATAAGCAATATGGGTAAATGGATTTGATTCTTTCATTAGTGGAAGTGTCATAATTTACCAAATAAGGAAAGATTCTCATCACCCAAGTTTCAGATGGATAGAAACTTGGAATCATGCAACTTGTATTGTATGATCATGATAATTTTTTTATATATTTGGGAAATTAAGTCTAATTCCTTGTTCACTTGTACATGTGAATCAAGTGAAGGACAAAGGGATCGGATACACTTGGGTGTGTGCTGATCAGGTCTACTACAAAGTTGATAAGATTATTCATTGTGATTTACTAAAGCTTAGTAAATATGGTTATACTTACAAGTTTAAGTATAGTTCTGGATCATTGGAGAAGTTTCAATGATAGACATAATGAGTAAGAAGAATCAAATAAGGCAGAAAGATAAAAGTTTCTCTAATCTGAAGAGATGGGAGAGTACTTGAGTATCTTGCTTTATGATTATCTTAGTGATTATGAAACCATGCCACAATTGATCCTCTAAGGACACCTTAGTTCATTTTGTTTGGCTAAGGAGAGGAATTGTGAATTGTTGAAATGGTTAGATCAAAAGATAAATTATAATTCGTTCCAAAATTAAATCTTAGAGTCATACTCCAAGATTAAGCCTTGAGTGACATAATCTTAAGAAAGGTTTAAAACACTTGTCAAATGTAGAGTAAAATGTGTTCTTACTCTTGTACATTTGAAATTGGTAAGTTGTGATGTTTTGGATAAAACAAAGACCAACTAAGACCAATTATGAGAAGTGTTTAACTTGATAAGAATCTGCACTAACTCTTGAATATTCGTTTTTGTCAAGGAATGGTTCTTGACAAAGAGAATCTTATATGTCAAGAGGTCAGTGGGAGTCTTAAAAGGATCTTAAGATAGATTCAAGAACTAATCAAGAGTTTTGTTAATCACTAGACCACGACTTGAGGTTTGTAACCTATCGTGTTGACATATTTTGTGACCATTCCAGTTAAAGTTGGTTTTCATTGGTGTTCTGAGAGTTCTCAACTGCTTGCATAACAACTTGGAAGCAATGGCAGGCCCTTGTGCTACCAGGTGGCAATAAATTAAGAATGCACAAGTTCAGTCCATATGAATTTGGATTTGTCATTAACCTTGTCGTGTGATTATGGTTATGTCAAATTCACATGGATAGGAACACATACACCATCAAAATCTAAGTGTCATAAGGTTTCTCTCTGATTCATGAAAATGATAGTGAGGAAACTCTTTCACTAAGTAGATTTAAGTGGATAGCAAGTGTGAAGTTTGCATTCTCATGTCGTTAGTGGAGCGTGCATGGTTAACCGACACACTAACTAATGAGAATGGCAAAGGTTTAGACTCACATGTGAGCTATCCAAGAAAAGGGTTAGACTCCAGGTGTATGATTTGATAAAGTCTTATCAAGGCAATCTAGTATCAGAAATCTGACTTATTTCTAGGTACATGTCAAAGCTAGTGGGAGCATAAAGTGTTATGCTAGTTAGATAATAATCATTATGCTAGTGGGAGCATGATGATTATGTTGCAAGTTAGCAATGTTAATTATAGAAAACAAAAGTTTTAACTTGCTTTGAAAAGCTTGTTTTACTATATTTAAGGGAGAGAAATTTATACTTCATTCCAATTCTACAAGCTTAGATTGAGATTTTAATCAACTTTAGTCAAGAATATATATGAATGTTATGTTGAAATGGTTCAACATAAGGAATGTCTATATATGTTGCTTTCTCAAAATTCGATTATGTTTACGACATCCCTCTTCATAGTTCGAGTTATGAGAACATGGCAAATAAAAATTTTATAACATGAATCGTATCCCATATGCTTCAGATATAGGATCGATTCCATGTGTTATAATATTCTTACATTCTAAATTTTCCTAATGCTTAGGGCGTTAAGAAGGGAAAAGGGATTAGAACTGGATATGACTAAGATGATTAAGCAATTGTCGAGAACAATTTGGGGTTTTCCAAAGTTTAGTTACTCATGGACAATTGGAAGTATAGAGTAAGGATCGTATTGACATATTTTGGAAAGAGGCAACTCTTGTTCAAAAGTGATGGTCAAGATGGGAACATGGAATTGTTTCCATAGGTGGAAGTTATTCTTTGAATCTGTGTAAGATTAAAGAACTTAATGCATAGAAGGATGTTGAAAGGAATGTACTTTGAATTTGAGACTTCATCTCCATGGAATTGATTTCCATTGGAATACTTTGTGATGTTTGTTACCAAGTCTTTGTGACTTGTGTGAATATCATTACAAGAGGATCGTTGCATAGATTACGGTAAATGACAAGAACTTGGTATTCTTATATTTACAATAAGGATTGGGATTGTGAAATGAGAATCATTGAAGTCATGTTCAATTGATATACATTTCACAAAGAAATGACCATATGTAAACATAGTGTGCATACTTGGAGTATGGCATAACTATTGTTTAGAGAAACATAGTATGCATGCTTGGAGCATGGCATCACTACTATTTCAATTCAAGTATTAAGTTGATTAATCGAAACATGAATAATGAGTGATCAATATGGTGCTTAGATAAAAGGTGTTTTATTTACGCTCAAAGTGTTGAGGCCATATAGGACTAGTATTATTTTGTGTTTCACTTTGCATGTTTTGACTTCCAGAATAACTAGGTCACTCTCCCGAATGACCAAGTTATTCAAACCATCCACAGTCGGTCATATGTTGAAAGTAGATATGAATCAAGACTGTCGTGAATTTGGCTTGTATGATTTGTCTAAAGTGCTTTAGACAATGCAATAGTTGCTACAACATTCATGAGTACTCATAAGGGCTGAGTATCGGATTCAACCCATGCTCATTTGGATTCACTTCATGGATTTTATCACGATTGAATCATGAGACGATAATATCTTATATTCTTCAAACCTAGAGATATGAGTTGTTGACTATGAGTTGGTAATACATTGATTGCACATAAACGCATTGGTAACTCGATGTTATAAAACGTGCCTTTGTGTATGATTCAACAAATAGTTAGTACAAGCATATGAGTCGAAGTTTATCCATTCCTTTTACCTTCAGGATAAAAGCGATATCTGTGGGCCCCTTGATGATTTAGTGATGACAAAAGTAAGTGCTCGGCCGGGCCTGGACTGATTTGATTTGTTCAATTAGTCAGTCGTCATAAATCAGAAATTAGGAAACAACAAATGGACAGAGAGAATGATTATAATCCATGTCTCAGTCCATATGATATCTAGAATGGAGGAATATATGATCACTTATCCAACGGACAAGTCATTGACAAAGGTCAGAGTTCATCTACAAGGTCAGAGTTCGACAGAAGCTTTTGACAGCTACGATTGCCAGTCAGTTCTGAAGTCATACTTGCAATAATAGTTTTAGACTTATCCAAGTGGGAGACTGTTGGATTAATGTCTAAGTCCATAACTATAATTGGTAAGACTTGACCCGACCCAGCATGGTCCATTTGGGTTGCATGGCATCATGCACTTGGATAGACTAAAATGTGAGAAATAACACTTAAGGTTTACTAATATACTATAAGTTATATTATATTAATAAGATTATTTCATTAGTATTGATCAATAATTGATTTAGAATTAATTATGTGATCAAAAGAAGACTAATTAAATATATGCGTTGATTGTGTAAATCATCCATACTTATATGGTGGGCTAATGCTCCATTGATTATCAACTTGGGCTCAAACCCATTGGATGCTCCATGGTGTATTTGAACCCATGGATCCAAGGAAATGGAAAGCCATGACAATTAGGGTTTACCCTAATTGTAATAACTATATAAGCATCTTATTGATGTGAGAAATCGGCGACATGATATGCATGGAGGGCAAGCCGATTCTTGAAGTGTTCTAATTTTTCTCTAAGTTATTCCAAGTGCTTATGGTGTTGTGTGAACCATTTGAGGTGTCACACTTGGGGCACTAGGCACTCAAGCTTCACGAAAGAAAGCACCAACAAAGGGTATGTTATTCTAACTTGTGTTATTCAAAGTTTTGTATGCTAGAATAGAACAATACCTTGGAGAGTTGATATTTGCATGTATAATAGAGAAAACATAGATCCAAGGTATTTAGGGTTGCATGTACACTTACGAGTGTTAGATTGCTCAAAACCCAACAGTAAGGACTCTTCAGAGTCTGAACTCTCTTCCTCAGATTCACTGGAGGAGGAGGCAAGAATCAGCTTTCGCCTAGGTTGAGTCTTCCTCTTATTTGGTGGAGGAGATTGAGCTGCTTTGGAGGGTTTGCGTTTCTTCGGAGAAGGACCTTTCGGTCCTTTGACAACATTCTTTTCTTTTCCTTTTTCATTCTTCTTTCCCCTGGTAGAAGGCCGATCAACATCATGAATCGATTGAATCATGTCAGGAGTGAGTTCTCTGGGACCAGAGCGACGAAACTTCTTGTAAGTTCTGATGATCTGGCTGTCGCTTGGAACATCCGCATACATTGACTCAGGGATTGAGCCAATAAACTGAAACTTGGAGGAATCAGAGACAATTATCTTCGTGGTGTAGAAAGTACCTATCGAAGAAAGTGGTGAATCAGCAACAATTGGAACGTGATACTTGTCCATCCCCCACTTTGCAATCAGCGTCCAGAACCTGGCGTAGGAGATCTCTGAATGGCGAGATGTAGATGCGAGACTCTGAATCAGCTGCAGCCATAGAACCGACCCATAGTCAAGGTTGATGCTGTGGTACAGGCCATAAAGAATTGTCATAAACAGACGACTCGCCCCGTCTGAACCTGCACTTCGTTCTGATAGCCTCTTGAACAAGACAGTGAAGAAGCCGTTCCACTGAGGAGGTAGGCAAGATTTCTTGAATTTGTTCACCGTCGTCAGAATTTCAGTGTATCCCAGTTATAAAACATGGAAAACAACTGCCCCACCGGGATGGATTCAGGATTAACCCTAGATTCGTGGGGTGCAAACCCTAAAATCGAACAGAATCGCTGCTTGGAGATTGAGGCCTTGTGATCAAGAATGTTGAAGAAGATTCGATCGACATACTTGTCATAGTGGGCTGTGGAGAATATTTGCGAGAGACACTCCATTGGAACTGTTTTGACCTTGGTGAGAGCTAGAACCAGCGGCGAATACTTGAGACATTCCATGATTGGAAACATGAATGCATTGTAAACTTGAGGAGTGAGGTCGATAATCAAGCTTTGTTGAGGACGGATTGGCAGAATGTGAGAAGTAGCATGAACTGAGGATGATTCCGCCATTGAAGAGAAGGATTTGGGAGATATGATGAACTGTAAAGAAAACGAAGCCCTTTTTGCTCTCTGAGGATTTGGTGCAGTAAAGAGGTAAATTATGGTAGAAATTACCTTTTATACCGTAGTGAGAAGAGAGAGAAAAATCTGTTCCCAAATCTTCAAGGGAAATACGAAGAGTTTCCTTAGGTGATGGACGCGTGACAGTTGGGAGCCCTAATGATTACGCAGGAGAGAGAAAAACTGTCCCGTTTCACACGCCTTCCCATCTGGCGCCGTTTGAAATGTCAAGAACGGTTCCACTTCACACGCCTTCCCATCAGTGTCGTTTGAAATTCAAACCGGTTGGACTTTCGGCTTAGTCAGCAACTTATCCCTTTAGAGTGAGCTGTCGTCGTAAAGTAAAATAACCACGTGTAACATTGTGATCCACATCTCTTGTATAACCTCAAATTCCATAGCCAAAAGTTGCTTGTAAGTAATGAAACCAGAGTTATGGAAAATCAAAAAGATTTTCGTGCATAGTGTGTAAAAGAGAAAGAAATAAAGCTACACATATGTAGGAAATTGTGATGTCAGTAAAGACACGAAACAATGGATCCCGGGCACGAATCTCTTCCTTCAAAGTCAAGAGAGACCTTAAAGTGTTTGTTTGGGTTCCCGTTGAATTACAATCAGACACTTATTGAGAAGTGTTGAAAGGCATCTTTTAATTAGGCAAATTTGGGTGGCTTTCGCTTCAGTGCATAATTCCTGATCTTGACATAAGACAGAAATCGACCGAAGTACTTGTGAGACCAATGTAGTCTGTTGAACAAGTAGGTGTGAAGAAAATTTAAGTGGCCGTTTGAAAATACTTATAGTGGAAATCTCAAAAAAAATAGAATCTGGATTCCAAGGGAAGAAATGTTATGGGATTTAACAATTTAATAGGAATCAAACAAATCGAAAAGTCAGAGATTTCAAGGTACAACCCCATGGGTGAATTTGTTAATTCTTTAGTGAAAACTAGAGCAAATTTAATTGTTCACCGTCAATGCACAGTAGGTATTGAATTGTGGGTTTCACTTAGCACATGCTGGCACGAAGCTAAGATCATGAACACATAAATTGTGTAACCATAAACCTCAGTGGTAATTTCTGAGAGTCTCAAGGGTTACGCGTATGAGGCGAATAGAATGGAGAAAAGTATTGGAGATGGTGTAAAGAAACCAAAGTACATTTGCTGTTAAAATAAGGACCAAGCAGAAAACACTTATCTCATGTAAGAAGAGAGTAAGGTAGCTCATGATTCGAATAAATATAAAAGCCTAATTGGGAAGACAAGGTTTGTATATACCAAGTCAGTAAGGCTATTATTCAGAATCGGATAAGGCTTTGGACACATACAGCAGCATGCTTCTAGGGACACTTAACTAATAAAAACGTGAGAACTAGAATTTCCCCACAAATATCCACAAAAAAAATAACGAACACAAACAAAAAAAATTGTTTTTGGAGTTTTTGATGTAATAAGAAAAACAAACAAAAATATTTTTGGAGTTTTTAATATATATAAAAAAATTAAAGCAGACAAAGAAAAAAAAAGAAAAAAAAAACTTTGGAACCGAACCCGAAATAGACCGAACGCTCGGTTCATTTCGGTTAAAAAAAACTTTGAAAAAGAAAAAAAAAACTTGAAAAATGAGATAAGCGAAGATAAGAAAATAGGACCGAACCCGTGCGCTCGGTTCATTTCGGCACTCACGTGAACCGAACCCGAACGTTCGGTTCATTTCGCTTCCAACTTTTAGGATTGAGAAGTAGTTTTTGGTACTGACTCCGATTCCATCATACTAGCCCTTGTATAATTTTATTGAAACTTGGTTCAGGAAGAGCTTTCGTGAAGATGTCAGCCAGTTGATCAGTAGTTCGTATATAATGAATCTCTACGTTTCCGTCTTCTACGTGATCTTTAATGAAGTGATACCTCAATGCAATATGTTTGGTTTTGGAATGTTGCACTGGGTTATGACAGATCCTAATTGCACTTTCTGAGTCACAATATAGTGGGATCTTTTTCATATTGAGTCAGTAATCCCTGTGTTGACTTTGGATCCAAATTTCTTGAGATGTTCAAGAAGCGGCTACAATATATTCTGCTTCGGCTGTATACAGTGAGTAACATGTTTGTTTCTTAGATTTCCAGCTCACCAACTTTCCATCGAGGAATTGACATCCTCCTGTAGTGCTTTTCCTGTCTAAACCACATCCTTCAAGGTCTGCATCTGAGTAGGCTTGAACAAAGAACCCTGAGTTTGAGGGGAACCAGAGACCAAGAGAGGTGGTTCGCTTCAGATATCAGAGTATGTTTTTCACTGCTAGCATGTGTGGTTCACGAGGATTCGCCTGAAATCTAGCACAATAACACACCGAAAACATTATATCGGGCCTGCTAGCTGTGAGATACATCAGGGAACCAATCATTTGGCGATATAGCGTAATATCGACTGCCGGTTTTTCCAAGGATGGTGTTGTTGGGTTTTTAGCATTCTAACACTTCTAAGTGTACATGCAACCCTAAATACCTTGGATCTATGTTTTCTCCATTATACATGCAAATAAGAACTTCCAAGGTATTATCCTAATCTAGCATACAAAACAATGAATGTAACGAGATAGAATACATACCTCTTTGATGTAGAAAGTCTTCATGAAGCTTGAGTGCCTAGTGCCCCAAGTGTGACACCTCAAATGGTTCACACAACACCAAATACACTTGGAATAACTTGAGAGAATTCAACACTCATGAAAATCGGATAGCCCTCTCTAGAATGATCCTTAGTGGCCGATTTTGTCAAGAATAAGATCTTTATATAGTGTTAAAATCAGGATAAACCCTAATTGTCATGACATTCCATTTCCTTGGATCCATGGGTTCAAATACACTATGGAGCATCCATGGACCATCCTATGGGTTTTAGCCCAACTTGATTATCCATGGAGCATTAGCCCACTATACAAGTATGGATGATTTACACAATCAACCCATATATTTAATTAGTCTTCTTTTGATCACTTAATTAATCCTAGATTAATTCTTGATCAATACTAATTAAATAATCTTATTATTCTTATTATTAATATACTACAACTTATAATATATTAATAACCATAAGTGTCTTATTTCTTTTATTATAGTCTATCCAAGTGCATGATGCCATGCAACCCAAATGGACCATGCCGGGTCGGGTCAAGTCCTACCAATTATAGTTATTGAATTAGACATTAATCCAACAGTCTCCCACTTGGATAAGTCTAAAACTATTATTGCGTATGACTTCAGGAACCAACTGGCAATCGTAGCTCTCAAAGATTCTGTCGAACTCTGACCTTGTCGATGAACTCTGACCTTTGTCAATGACTTGTCCATTAGATAAGGGATCATATATTCCTCCATTCTAGATATCATATGGACGGAGACATGGATTCTAATCATTCTCTCTGTCCGTTTGTTGTTTCCCGATTTCCGATTTATGATGACTGACTAATTGAACAAATCAAATCAGTCCTGGCCCGGCCGAGCACTTCCATTTGTCATCATCAAATCATCGAGGGGCCCAAAGATATCGCTTTTATCCCGAAGTTAAAGGGAATGGATAAACTTCGACTCATATGGCTTGTTCTACTACTTGTTGAATCATACACAAAGGCACGTTTTATAGCACCGAGTTACCAAATGTGTTTTCGTGCAATCAATGTACTATCAAGTCATAGTAACAACTCATATCTCTAGGTTTGAAGAATATAAGATATTATCGTCTCATGATCACTCGTGATAAAATCCATGAAGTGATTCCAATGAGCGCGGGTAGAATCCAATACTCAGAACTTATGAGTACTCATGAGTGTTGTAGCCATTTGTCCAACACCTTAGACCTCTACAAGCCAACCCATGACAGTCTTAATTCATATCTACTTCCAACATATGACCGACTGTGGATGGTTTGAATAACTTAGTCATTCCGGAAGAATAACCTAGTTTATTCTGGAAGTCAAAACATGCAAAATGAAACACAATAATAATTGAATACAATATGGTATCAAAACCTATGAACATAAATAAAACACCTTTTATTTATCACCATATGATTACACATTATTCATTGTATACTGTTTCAACTATCAACTTTATTCTTGAATTTAAAACAATAGTTGTCCCATGCTCCAAGCATGTACACTATGTTTTCTAAACACTAGTCATGCCACACACCAAGTATGCATACTATGTTTGTTTATGATCATTACTTTGTGAACTAGATCCAGTGAACATAACTTTAATGATTCTCTTTTTACACTCCCAAATCCTTACTGCAAGTACAAGAATTCCAAATTCATGTCATTTACTGAAATATGTTAGATTCTAAACTTATACGCATTGATCCTCTTGTAATGATTATGCACAAAGTCAGAAAGACTTGACAACAATCATTACAGAGTATTCCAAAGGAGATCATCTCCTTGGAAACAACCTTCTTGCATTAAGTTTCCTAATCTTAAACAGATTGAAAATTCTAACTTTGAAACATTTCTAGATTCCATTTTGACTATTACTTCTGAACAAGAGTTGCCTCCTTACAGATTATGTCAATATGGTCCTTCCAGAATTATCACTATACTTCCAACTGTCCTTGAGCAACCAATCTTTGGTAAACCTTAGATTGTCCTCTACAATTGTTTAATCCTTTTAGTCATATCTAGTTCTAAATCTTTTCCCTTCTTAATGCCCCAGGCATTTGGAAAATTTTAGAAAGGATGAATATAGCACATGTAATCGATCCTATATCCGAAACATATAGGAATCGATTCATGATGTCTCACATAAAGACTAAACTTGTCTTTTGCTATAACATTTCCATTTCAATTTGCCAAGTTGTCATAATTCAAAATATGAAAAGGGATGCCGTAATCATAATCGAATTTTAGAACGCAAATAATGGACTCATATACAAAATTTCCTTATGTTGAGCCATTCCAACATGAAATTCATATATATCCTTGACTAAATGATTAAAACCTCACGATCTATGCTTTTAGATTTGAGATGAAGTATAATTTCCTCTCCCTTAATTATAGCAAAACAACTTTTCCCAATTGAAACTTTTGTTTTCTATAATTAACATTCCTAGCTTGTAATACTTATCATAATTATCATGCTCCTGTTGGATAAGGTGTCTAAGTCCATAACTCATTTGGTACATACTTGACCCGGCCCGGCATGGTCCATTTGGGTTGCACTTCACCCAAACGATTTATGGATAATTTTATGAGAATTGTATACTTACGATTTATTAATATATTATAAGTTATAATATATTAATATGAAGTCATGTTATTTAATTAGTTTTAGTCTTAAATTAATTATGAATTAATTTAGAGATTAAAAAGAAGACTGATTAAATTATGGGCTATTATATTTTATAGTGTGGGCTAATACTCATTTGTTAATGGGCTAAGCTAATATGAAAGTCCATGGATGATCCATGGTGCTTTTAACCCATGGATCCTTGGAAAGGAAAAGACATGGGTTATTAGGGTTTCGCCCTAACCATGCACACTATATAAAGAAGCATATGATACAAGAAATGACACACTAGGAGTGTGAGACGTAGTGGTGGCCGATTCCACAAGAAAGTATACTAATCTCTTAAAGTTTTCCAAGTGTTAGTGGTGAGTTGTGATTCCATTTGAGGCATTCACACTATTGGTGCTTGGGTCTCAAACTCCAAACAATCAACCATCATCAAAAGGTATGTATTTCTACTAGTACTTTTATGATTCATAATCCTTATGATATGCTAGTTAGGAAGAAACCTTGGAAGTTATTATTTGCATGTATTTTAGAAGAAAACATAGATCGAAGGTTTATTAGGGTTGCATGCACACTTAGGAAGTGTTAGATTGCTCAAAACCCAACAGTGGTATCAGAGCCTAGGCTTGTTTTCTTGAATACTTGACACAGATTGCTGAAAATCGAAGTTTATGTGTTGTCTGCACAGCAGACTCGCCGAGTCCATGAAGGGACTCGACGAGTCCAAGACAAAATTCATCCAACTTGGCGAGTTGGTTCATGCACTCGACGAGTTGGAACCCCAAACAGCATATCTTCGAGTTTTGGTGCTGGAATTGGTCTAGAATCATTACCTTAAACTATTTTGGACTCATAAAACCTGTTTTTGATGTGGTAATGATGATGGTCAACTAATTTCAAAGTTATAATCAAAATTTCAAGTTTATATGTGTTCATATGATTCTTGAAATTGTTGATGTGGATGTTCATGTTCATATGAGTTTTGTTAGATCATAGGAATTATTTGCAAATTGTTTGTTAGTTAATTCTTGATCTTAATGTGTTTTTAATGGAATTCATAATTTTTCCTCAAGTTATGGAATTCCAAAAGTTTTTTCTTTTAAATGTTTTTTTAAGAAGTCATAAGTTACACTTTAGAAGAGTTTTTCTAATAAATGCTTTTATGGACTTCATAACTTGTCCTCAAGTTATGGATTTCCAAGAGACTCTTCATTAAAAGTATTAAACACTTAATTAAAACTCATAAGTTATGAATATCCAAAAGTTTATGAATTGTTCAAAACTTGCGCTCAAGTTTTGGAATTTGTAAAGTCTCACACAAACTTTAATTCCATACCCTAGAAGTTTTAAAAGTTAAAATTCTACCCTTACACTATTATAAGATTAATGGTTAATTATTATATATATGTATAAGAACAAGTCGTTTTACCGTTAGTAGGCCACATTCACGAAGTCGGTCTATAAGGTGGGTATAAGGTTGTTGCCTATAAAATGACAACTTAATGGGTGTCCACTCTCACCCACCGCTTGCTTGACTGGTGAAGGGTCGTTAGCCGAACGGGTAGGACAATCACTTTAAATTCTCATTAAAAGTGTAATGATTATTATAAAGTAACTAAATGTTTTATTTAATTCCCAATCTTAGTTACTTTAGGAAAAATGTGAATTTGGTGCTAGCCCATAGAATTCACACTTTGTACCTTACCAAGTCGTTGGTGGAGCGTGTGTGGTTAACCAACACACTAACTTGGACTAGTAAGGATCACGAAGGGTGACTTAATGTTTGTCATAGATCAATGGAGCGTGTGTGGTTAACCGGCACATTGATTGGGTGATAATATTAAGGGTACCAAGTGAATTGGTATGGTTATTCACACCTTGTTTTGTGATCCTCGGCATCCCAGTCACAAAATTTGAGAGGGCACACTCGAGATTCAAACATGCCATTGGAAAGTTCAATGAATCTCAAAAGATCTAGGAATTTCAAATCCAATTAAAACCTAATAAATTATTTTGTTTTTCATGGTGGAAATTGGCGAATCGTAATTCGCCTACCTTCAAATATTTTATAGCTTGGATTACGGCATCCCTCTTCCAAATTATAAAATATTATGTTGGGTCCTAGCCTTAATATTTCATATTGGGTGTTATATTAAGGACTTTGAATCAACTAACTTGATTTTCTCCCATTATAGATGTCTGGTTCAGACAACTATGATCTTTCCAAATCTCTTGAAGATGGTGTCCCTCAACATCATGCTTCACTTCCTCCACCTCCGCCAATTATTCTCCCTCACCCACAAGTTCTTGAAAAGTTTAAAGTCACTCAATCAATATTGGCAAGCATAGTCTATGTGTGCTCACATCTTGGAGATAAAGTCACATATTGACAAGCCGGGAGAGTTGGGTGTCAAAGTCCCGTGAAACTTGGATGTTGAATCACTTTCTTAGTAACATAGTGAGTCTCTTTGGGACTACTATGAGACGGACTATGACATGACCCTTAATGATGTTATCTATTTGCTTGGTGTTGTGGAATCAGCAATGATTTGGAACACCAATAAAGCAAATTTGATTAAAAGAACAACTTCCCAATTCTAAATGGACATTGACAATGGTAGCATTGGATATCTAGAAAAGGATTTCTCTTCCCAATGGAAAGGGATCGGCTATAGTCAACTCGGTTGACCAAATAGTAAAGAGAAAGGCAAATTCTTAGATAGTCTCATGTGCCATTACCAAAGGGTCCATGTGTTTTGTTGCCAAAGGAAGGGGCATTGGTTATGAAGCTGCCCTATTCACCTGAAAGGTCATAAGGTTGATCAAGTCAAGAGGTTTGACACTACTTCGGGTAAAGTCCACTGTCTAAATCTATTAAGTTCCTATTTGGAGATTCTTACTACATAATGTGAATGGGTCACATGCTGATGTTCTTAAGAATCAAAGAAAAGATAGGAAGCTTAAAGTAAGTATATGTTGATTCTGATTGCAAAGGTGGGTTTCGATCGCATGGTTCGGCAATCAGAATTTTGAGTTGTTGCTTAAGAGTTATAATATATTGCTTATGAATAGATAACAACAAGGTTTTCATGTGGATTGTAAGGATAAGTTTTTCCGCAAAGTTTTAAAATAAAAGAAAAAAAGGGTTTTAATTTTATTTATTTTAAAAATATCCTTACAATGGAATCTGTGGAAAATTGTTGCTTATGTGTTTGCAGTAATAGAAATATTGGAAAGTGGATTTGATTCTTTCATTTGTGGGAGTGTCTGAATTTACCATATGAAGAAAGTTTTTCATCACGCAAGTTTCAATTGGACAGAAACTTGGAATCATACAAGTTGTATTGTATGATGAATGAGAATTTTCATCTTTGAAAATTAAGACTAATTCTTTGATCACATGTATATGTGAGTCAATTGAAGGACTAAGGAATTAGGTACACTGGGTGTGCGCTGGTCAAGGTCTACCACAAAGATTGATTTGTCATGATTTACTGAAGATTAGTAAATATGATTATACTTATAAGGTTAAGTATAATTCTGTAACATTGGAAAGGTTACAATGTATGACAAAACAAATGAGAAGAATCAAATTAGGCAGAAAGATAAAAGTTCTCTCAAATCTGAAAGGATGAGAGAGTACTTTAGTATCGTATTTCATGATCATCTTAATGATTATGAAACGATATCAAAAATTCATACTCTAAGGACGTCTTAGTGCATTGTTATGGCTAAGAAGAGAGGTCATGAATTGCTGGATTGGTTAAGATCGAGAAGATGAGTCATACTTTGTTCCAAAACAATTCTTAGAGTCATACTCCAAGATTGTAACATTGAGTGACATAAAGTAAGGTTTAAAACACTTATCAAATGTAGTGTAGAATGTTTCTACCCTTGTACATTTGAGATTGGTAAGTTGTGTTGTCTTGGATGAGACAAAGACCAACTAAGACCAATTGTGTGAAATGTTAGTCTTGATAAGAATCCGCACTATCCCTTGAATATTTGTTTTGTCAAGGAATGGTTCTTGACTGGGGAAACTTATATGTCAAGGGGATAGTGGGAGCCTTAAAGATCCTGAAAGAGTCTCAAGAACTAGTCAAGAATAAAACCTGAAGTTCTTCACTAGCACACGACTTGAGGTTTATAACCTATTGTGTTGACATATTCTGTGCCCATTCCAGTCAAAGTTGGCTTTGCATATGACTTCTTAGAGTTCTCAATTTGTTGCACAACAACTTGGAAGCAATGGCAGGCCCTTGAGCTGCCAGGTGGCAAGAAATTAAGATTGAGTTAAGTCCATATAAGTTTGGATTTGTCATTATCCTTGTCTTGTGACTATGGTTTTGAAAATTCACATGGATAAGAACACATACACCATTAAATCTAAGTGTCATCAGGTTTCTCTCCGATTCATGAAAATGATGGTGAGGAAACACTTTCACTAAGTAGATTTTAGCTAGATAGAAATTGTGATATTTGCATTCTCAAAGTCGTTAGTGGAGCGTGTGCGGTTAACCGGCACACTAACCTGGACTTGTGAGAAGTGGCAAAAAGGTCTAACCATTATGATTACGACATCCCTCTTTATAATTGTTTAGACACACAAGTGTGCTATCTAAGGGAAGGTGTATGATTTTGATAAAGTTTTATCACAACAATCTAGTATCATAAATCTGAACTTTGGTAAGAAAGTCAACTTATTTCTGAGTACATGTCAAAGCTAGTGGGAGCATAAGTGTTATGCTAATAATCATCATGTTAGTGGGAGCATGATAATTATGATAAAGGTTGCAAGTTAGCAATGTTAATTATAGAAAACAAAGTTTCAATTCATGAAGTTGCAGGGGTTGAAAAGTTGTTTTGCTACAATTAAGGGAGAGGAAATTATACTTCGTTTCAATTCTAAAGCTTAGATTGAGATTTTAATCATCTTTAGTCAAGAATATATATGTATGAATTTTATGTTGGAATGGTTCAACTTGAAGAAATTCTATATATATATATATATATATATATTGCGTTTTCAAAATTCGATTATGATTACGGCATCCCTCTTCATAGTTAAATTTTGAAAACATGGCAAATTAAAAATATTGTAGCAAAAGACTGGTCTAGTATCATGTCTTTATGTCAAACATCATGAATCGTGTCCCATATGCTTCAGATATAGGATCGATTGCATGTGCTATAATATTCATCTTTTCTAAATTTTCCAAATGCTTAAGGCATTGAGAAGGGAAAAGTCTAGAACTGGATATGACTAAAGTGATTAAGCAATTGTCGAGGACAAATCTGAGGTTCGCCAAAGATTGGTTGCTCAGGGACAGTTGGAAGTATGATGTAAGTTGTCGGAAAGGACCATATTGACATATTCTGAAAAGAAGTAACTCTTGTTCGGAAGTGATAGTCAAAATGGGACTATGGAAATGTCTCCATAGGTGGAAATTATTCAATCTATGTAAGATTAGAAAACCTTAATGCAAGAAGGATGTTCAAAGCAATGTACTTTGAATATGAGACTTCCGTTCCATAGAAGTTGACCTTCTTTGGAATACTCTGTAATGACTGGTGACAAGGTTTTGGTGACTTTGTGCATAATCATTACAAGAGGAACATTGCATAAAAGTTTAAAATCTAACAGTTTTTTTGGTAAATGATAGGAATCGGGGATTCTCACATTTACAATAAGGATTTGGGATTGTGAAATTAGTATCATTGGAATCATGTTCAATTGATCTACATCACAATGTAAGGATCATAGACAAACATAGTGTGCATACTTGGAGTATGGCATAACTATTGTTTACAAAAACGAAGTGTACATGCTAGGAGCATGGGACGACTGTTGTTTTTATTCAAGTCTTAAGTTGATTGTTTGAAACATTATACAATGAATAATGCGTAATCAATATGGTGATAAATAAAAGGTGGTTCTATTTATATTCAAAAGGGTTCTGAGACCATATTGGATTCGATTATTATTGTGTCTCACTTTGCATGTTTTGACTTCCAAAATAGCTAGGTTATTCTTTCCGAATGACTAAGTTATTTAAACACTCCACAGTCGTTCATATGTTGGAAGTAGGTATGAATCAAGACTGTCATGAATCGAGTTTGTAGATGGCTAAATGGGTTTAGTCATAGAAACGGTTGCTACAACATTTTTATTGGTCATAAGTTAGGAGTATTGGAATAAACCCACACTCACTTGTATCACTTCATGGAATTTATCTCGAGTGATCGTGAGACGTTAACATCATATAAATCTTCAAACCTAGAGATATGAGTTGTTACCTATGAGTTGGTTGTGCATTGATTGCACGTAAACACATCAGTAACTTGATGTTATAAAACGTGCCTTTGTGTACAATTCAACAAGTAGTAGAACAAGCATATGAGTCGAAGTTTATCTGTTCCTTCTAGAAATAGAAGCGATATCTGGGCCCCTCGATGATTTTGTTGTGACCTATGTACCGGCCGGTCAGAACTAAATTGATGTGTTCGATTAAGTTCTTTGTCAAACAAAAACAGAAATCGGGAAACAAACTGCTGGACAATAAGTACGACGTTGTTCCATGTATTTGTCCGGCTGATATCATGAGAACAGAGGATTATATGATCACTTATCTAAAATGGCGCCTCATAGTTCAACAGAGTTTTCGAGAGCTACGATTGCTGGTTGGTTCCTGAAGTAACATACACAAATATAATTATTAGACTTATCCAAGTGGGAGTCTATTGGATAAGGTGTCAATGTCCATAACTCATTTGGTAGATACTTGACCCGGCCCGGCATGGTCCATTTGGGTTGCACTTCACCTAAACGACTTATGGATAATTTTATGAGAATTGTATACTTACGATTTATTAATATATTATAAGTTATAATATATTAATATGAAGTCATGTTATTTAATTAGTTTTAGTCTTAAATTAATTATGAATTAATTTAGAGATTAAAAAGAAGACTGATTAAATTATGGGCTATTATATTTTATAGTGTGGGCTAATACTCATTTGTTAATGGGCTAAGCTAATATGAAAGTCCATGGATGATCCATGGAGCTTTTAACCCATGGATCCTTGGAAAGGAAAAGACATGGGTCATTAGGGTTTCACCCTAACCATGCACACTATATAAAGAAGCATATGATGCAAGAAATGACACACTAGGAGTGTGAGACTTAGTGGTGGCCGATTCCACAAGAAAGTATACTACTCTCTCAAAGTTTTCCAAGTGTTTGTGGTGATTTGTGATTCCATTTGAGGCATTCACACTATTAGTGCTTGGCTCTCAAACTCCAAACAGTCAACCATCATCAAAAGGTATGTATTTCTACTAGTACTTTTATGATTCATAATCCTTATGCTATGCTAGTTAGGAAGAAACCTTGGAAGTTATTATTTGCATGTATTTTAGAAGAAAACATAGATCCAAGGTTTACTAGGGTTGCATGCACACTTAGGAAGTGTTAGAGTGCTCAAAACCCAACAGCTCCCACTAACATGATAATTATTAGCATAACACATATGCTCCCACTAGCTTTGACATGTACTCATAAATCAGCTGGACTTCTGGAAATCAATACTTCATTGAATTTCTTACCAAAGTTTAGATTTATGATACTAGATTGTTTTGATAAAACTTTATCAAAATCATACACCTTCCCTTAGATAACACACTTGTGTGTAAACAATTATGAAGAGGGATGTCGTAATCATAATGGTTAGACCTTTTTTCCACTTCTCACAAGTCTAGGTTAGTGTGCCGGTTAACCACACACGCTCCACTAACGACTTTGAGAATGAAAATATCACAATTGCTATCTAGCTAAAATATACTTAGTGAAAGTGTTTGCTCACCATCATTTTCAAGAATCGGAGAGAAACCTTATGACACTTAGATTTATTGGTGTATGTGTTCTTATCCATGTGAATTGTCAAAACCATAGTCACAAGACAAGGATAATGACAAATCCAAACTCATATGAATTGAACTCAATCTTAACTTCTTGCCACCTGGCAGCTCAAGGGCCTGCCATTGCTTCCAAGTTGTTGAGCAACACATTGAGAACTCTAAGAACTCATATGCAAAGCCAACTTTAACTAGAATGGGCACGGAATATGTCAACACGATAGGTTATAAACCTCAAGTCGTGTGCTAGTGAAGAACTTCAGGTTTTATTCTTGATTAGTTCTTGAGACTTTCAAGACCTTTAAGACTCCCACTGTCCTATTGACCTATAAGACTTTCTTGTCAAATATTCAAGGGATAGTGTGGATTCTTATCAAGACAAACACTTCACACAATTGGCGTTAGTTGGTCTTTGTTTTATCTAAAACATCACAACTTACAAATTTCAAATGTACAAGAGTAGGAACTTTTACTCTTACATTTGAGAAGTGTTTTAAACCTTCTTTGAGACATGTCACTCAAGTTACAATCTTGGAGTATGACTCTAAGAATTGTTTTTGGAACGAAGTATGAATCATCTTCTTGATTTAACCACTTCAACAATTCGTAGGTCCTCTTCTTAGCTATAAGAAAGCACTTAGAGGATGAATTGTGATAAGGTCTCCAAATCATTAAAATGATCATAAAAACTGAGACGAAAGTACTCTCCAATCTTTTCAGATTTGATAAACTTCTATCCTTCTGCCTAATTTGATTCTTCTTATTCGCTCTGCCTTACATTGGAACCTTTTCCAATGTCTCAGAATTACACTTAAGCTTGTAAGTATAACCATATTCACTGAGCTTTAGTAAACTATGACAAATAGTCTTATCAATCTTTTGTGGTGGACTTAATCAGTGCACAAGAATGTGTATGCGATCCCTTAGTCCTTTACTTGACTCACACATCCATGAGACCGAGTAATTAGTCTTAATTTTTCCAATACTTGAAAGTTCTCATTCATCATGCTATACAACTTGCATGATTCCATATTTTGGTCCAACTGAAACTTGGGTGATGAGAAGCTTTCCTTATTTGGTAAATTTTTGACATTACCACAAATGAAAGAATCAATTTCATATTTCTACTCTTGCTATTAATGGAATCATATAAGCAACAATTTTTCCTCAAATGCCATTGTAAGGATATTTTAAAATAAAAAAAAATCAAAATTTTCCTTTTTATTTTAAACTTTGTGGAAAACTTATCATTACAATCTTTATGAAAACTTGTTGTTATCTATTACTAAGCAATATCTCATAACTCCTAAGAAGTAGCTCAAGAATCCGATCTTCAAACTATGCGATAGAATTCCATCTATGCGATCAGATTCAACATATTCTTTCTTTAAGTTTCTTCACTTTTGTTAGATTCTTAAAACATCACCATGTGACCCAGTCACATCATGTATCTGGAATCTCAGAATAGAAACTTAACAGAGTTAGATAGTGGACTTTACCTAAAGTAGAGTCAAACTTATTGACTTTAACATCCTTAGGTAAATTTGGCAGCTTCGCTACCAATGCCCCTTCCTTTGACAATATAAACATATGAACCCTTTGATAATGGTACACGGTACTATCACAAACTTAGCTTTTCTCTTTACCATTTGGTCAACCGAGTTGACTATGGCCGATCCCTTTCCATTGGGAAAGGAATGCTTTCCTGGATTTCCTGTGTCACTATTGTCAATGTCCATCAAGTTTTAAGGTAGTTGATCTTAACAAATTGATAAGATCATTAAGGGTCTTCTCATAGTCTGTTTCATATGAATCCCAAAGGAACTCACTATGAGACTTAGAAAGTAGTTGAGCCACCAACTTTCTCAAGACTTTGACACCCAACTCTCCCGGCTTGTGAATATGTGACTACATCTCCAAGATGTGATCACACATAGACATTTGCTTGCCAATAGGGCATGAGTGACCTTAAACTTTTCAAGAACTTGTGGGTTAGGGAGAATAATTGGAGGAGGTGAAAGAAGTATGATTTCCATGGGACATCATCTTCATTTAGGAAGCTTGTTTCAAGAGATTTGGGAAGATCATAAATGTCTAAACCAGACATCTTTTGGGAGATATTCAAGATAGTTGATCTTAAGTCCTTAATATGACACCCAATATGAAATATTAAGGCTAGGACCCTACATACTATTTTATAACTTAGAAGAGGGATGCCGTAATCCAAGCTATAAAATATTTTAAGGTAGGTGAATGACGATTCACCAATTTCCACCAAGATAAACGAAATGTATTATTAGGTTTTAATTGGATTTGAAACACCTAGATCTTTGAGATTCATTGAACTGTTCAATGGCATGTTTCAATCTCGATTGTGCCCTTCAGGTTTTGTGACTGGGATGTCGAGGATCACAAAACAATGTGTGAAGTAACCATGCAAATTACTTGGTACCCTTAAGTGTTTACCCCTCAATCGATGTTCCGGTTAACCACACACGCTCCATCGATACTATGATAAACATTAAGTTACCCTTTACCTACCTTGTTAAATACGAGTTAGTGTGCCGGTTAACCACACACTCTCTACTAACCGACTTAAACAAAGTGCAAAGTGTAATTTCATGGATTACACCTTATTCACATTTTCCTAAGTAACTAAGATTGAGTATTATTAACAGTTTAGTTACTTAGTATTTATCATTAATACTTTTAATGAAGGGAGAATTCTAGTCCTGTCAAACCCGTTCGGATAACGACCCTCCACCAGTCAAGCAAGCGGTGGGTGAGAGTGGACACCCATTAAGTTGCCAATTTACAGGAAACAACCTTATACCCACCTTATAGACTGGCTTCGTGAATGAGGGGTACTAGCGGTAAGACTGACTTTACTCTTATACATATATATATTATTAACTTATAATATTATAAAGTATAAGGGTTGAATTTCAACTTTTAAAATTCTAAGGGCTAACTTGGAATTAAAGTATTCATAAGAGAAAACTTTACAAATTCCAAAACTTGAAGGCAATTTTTGAAACCATTCAAAACTAATTAATTCCATAACTTATGTGTTTAAAGTAGTTTTAATCCAAAAACTCTTCAATTTCCATAACTTGAGGTCAAGTTATGGAAGTATTTAAACTAATAAAAGAATTAACTTTTCTTTATTTTATAACTTATGGAATTAATTAAGGTTACACTTTTTTTTAATTTATTATTTAATGAAGAGAATCTTGGTCCTCCATAACTTGAGGACAAATTATGGAGTCATAACACCATTTAATTAGAACTAGACTCTTCATTTTGTAACCTTTGCCAACTTTTATGAGTTTTATGAAACTTAAATGAGACTTTTCATATAACTTGAGGAAAAGTTACAAAAACGCATTTTAGAATCAACTGATCGATTAATTTGGATTGAAAACAACTATTTCACTCAACTTTTCTGTTAATCTAAGCAACTCATAAGAACAAGATAATTCAAATCAAACTTTTTCATGTAATTAGTCTAAGCCTTAAACTAATATGAAACATGAATCTATTGACAATTATCTTTGAAATTGGATTAGCATGCACATTACGACATCAAAAACAAGTTTATAAGTCCAAAAACATCTTAGGGTAATGTTCCTCGTCCTATTCCAGCCAAAAAAGTCGAATTTATGCTGTCTGGGGGTCCAACTCGTTGAGTGCACGAACCAACTCGGCGAGTTGGATGCTTTTTGCCTTGGACTCGGCGAGTCTGCTGGGCAGACAGCATCAAAACTTGATTTTCCAACTTCTTTTGCAAGTATAACAAGAAAACAAGCCTAGGCTTTGATACCACTGTTGGGTTTTGAGCATTCTAACACTCCTAAGTGTACATGCAACCCAAAATGCCTTGGATCTATGTTTTCTCTATTATACATGCAAATAAGAACTTCCAAGGTATTATCCTAATCTAGCATACAAAACAATGAATGTAACAAGATAGAATACATACCTCTTTGATGTAGAAAGTCTTCATGAAGCTTGAGTGCCTAGTGCTCCAAGTGTGACACCTCAAATGGTTCACACAACACCAAATACACTTGGAATAACTTAAGAGAATTCTACACTCATGAAAATCGGCTAGCCCTCTCTAGAATGATCCTTAGTGGCCGATTTTGTCAAGAATAAGATCTTTATATAGTGTTACAATTAGGGTAAACCCTAATTGTCATGACTTTCCATTTCCTTGGATCCATGGGTTCAAATACACCATGGAGCATCCATGGACCATCCTATGGGTTTTAGCCCAACATGATTATCCATGGAGCATTAGCCCACTATACAAGTATGGATGATTTACACAATCAACCCATATATTTAATTAGTCTTCTTTTGATCACTTAATTAATCCTAGAATAATTCTTGATCAATACTAATTAAATAATCTTATTATTCTTATTATTAATATACTAGAACTTATAATAAATTAATAACCATAAGGTCTTATTTCTCTCATTATAGTCTTTCCAAATGCATGATGCCATGCAACCCAAATGGACCATGTCGGGTCGGGTCAAGTCTTACCAATTATAGTTATGGACTTAGACATTAATCCAACAGGTGTGAGTTTGGTGCCAAACGCCATTGGAACTTTGACCTTTGAATCTCCTATCATGCCAAATTTAGCAAGAAGAGTCTTGGTGTATGCTTCCTGGTTGATAAAGATGCCTTCGGGTCCCTGTCTAATGTTTAAGCCAATGAAAAAGTTAATCGGACCGATTGAGCTCATTTCAAATTTAGTCTCCATCAGCTTTGTGAATTCAGCTGTTAAGCTAGGATTCGTTGAGCCAAAGATGATATCATCGACATAGATTTGAACTATCATAAGGTGGTTACCTTCCTTCTTTCGAAAGAAGGTTGGGTCAACCGAACCTTGTTTGAATTTAGACATCTTTAAGAACTTAGTTAGCATTTCATACGATGCCCTAGGCGCTTGTTTTAGAGCATAAACTGCCTTTTCTAGAATGTAATAGTGATTTGGATGCTTTTCATTCACAAAACCTGGAGGTTGCTCCATGTAAATCGTTTCTTCATGTTCTCCATTCGGAAAGGCGCATTTCACATCCATTTGATAGACCTCGAAGTTCTTGTGTGCAGCGTAGGCAAGAAATATTCGAATAGATTCCAGCCTTGCTACCGGAGCAAAAGTTTCTTCATAATCAATTCCTTCTTCCTGACAGTATCCTTTCACCACGAGACGAGCTTTATTTCGAATCACATTACCCTCCTTGTCCATTTTGTTTTTAAATACCCATTTGAGACCAACGACTGAGGCATCTTTTGGTGTTGGAATGAGATGCCAGACCTTATTTCTTTCAAATTCATTGAGTTCATCTTGCATAGCCTGAACCCAATCAGAATGATCAAGAGCAGTATTGACGGTCTTCAGCTCAATTTTGGATACAAAAGAATTATACATGCAGAACTCTATGTTGGAAAATAGGGAGGTTTGCTTTGCCTTTACTTGGGATCCAGTCAGGACCTTTTCAGATAAATTACCCACTATCTGAGATATAGGATGATATCTGGTCCATTTAATGAGGGGAGGATAGTTTGGATCATAGGATAGATCCAATTCGGCGTTGACCATTTCTTCCAATTCAGATTGACTATCGTCATCATAGAACATATCGGAATTCTCCCACTCGACTGATGATGAATCATTTGGATTTTCAGGTTGGTTCGGACCTTCGGGTGCAACAGAACTTTTAGGTGTAGCCGGACTTTCGGGTGCTACTAGACTTTCGGGTGTAGCTGGGCTTTCGGGTGATACAGGACTTTCGGGTGTAGCTGGAATGGAATTCTCCCCTTGAAAGTGTGAGTTTGGTTGATTTGAAGAAATTACGTTCTCCCCCTCAACTGAAGTGCCGTCTTGAGGAGGTTCATTTTGAACTTGTTCTCCTTCTCCCATTTGTTTGGCTGCATCATTGACAATCTGCTTCAGATGATCGATTTTGTTGTGTAGTGCCTTGGCTTCTGATAGAATGGCTTTCTCAGGTTCATCGAACAGATCAACGAATTGATCAAATAGATTAGCAATCGTGGCTGCGACTTGACCTATTTGAGAAAAAAATCTCTCCAATAGCTTCTTTAGTAGTCTTTAGCTTCTTGACGTAGCTGTCATCGAAAGTCATATAACAGGTTTCTTCAATCTTTCTAGAATGCTTATTTAAAACCCGGTATGCTTTTGAAGTAAGAGAATATCGCAGAAAAATTCCTTCGTCAGCTTTAACATCAAACTTGTTATGATGTTCTTTGGAGTTGAAGATGAAGCAGCGTGAACCGAACACATGGAAGAATTTTACGTTCGGCTTCCTGTTATTGATGATCTCATAAGGAGTGAGAGAGAAACGCTTGTTGAGATAAGACCTGTTCTGCGTAAAACATGATGCAGCAATAGCATCAGCCCATAAATATAAGGGAAGAGAAGCAAAACTTAGCATAGTTCGGGCCACCTCACACAAGGATCGGTTTCTCCTTTCGACAATACCATTCTGTTGAGGCGTGTAAGGGGCTGAGAAGTTATGACTGGTTCCTTTTTCTGCCAAAAAGTCTTCGAATTACTTGTTCTTGAATTCCAGTCCATTGTCGCTCCTAATGTTTCGAACGACTTTTCTCAGTTGCACTTCAACCTGCTTGATAAACATCTTTAGCTTAGGAGTGGCCTCAGATTTGTGCTTCAGAAAGAATACCCATGTAAAACATGAGAAGTCGTCAATAACAACAAGAATGTACTTGCTACCGCCAATGCTCTCGATTGATGATGGACCACACAAGTCGATGTGAAGCAACTCAAGTGGTTCAACAACTTTTTTGTTTATAATTGATGGGTGACTTTGACGACTTTTTTTCCCCATTTTGCATGCAGCACACAAGTGTTCTCGATCAAAATTGAGCAATGGAAGACCCCGAACATGACCTCCAGTGATAAGCTTGTTGATGTCTTTGAAGTTGAGATGTGAGAGCCTTCGGTGTCACAACCAGCTTTCGTCAGAATGAGCTTTGGATAAAAGACATATGGCTGGATTTCCTTTGATTGGTCTGAGATTCAGAGGAAACATTTCGCCTTTTCGATCTGATTTGAGAATGAATTTGTTGGATTTCTTCTCTATAATCTCTGAACCTTCATCGTCGAATGAAACTTTGAGACCGGTACCTCCAACCAGTTGAGATACACTGATGAGATTATGCTTCAACCCTTCTACGTACGCCACCTTTCTTATTGTGAAGTCTCCATTGGTTATCATCCCATAACCCTTTATCGTTCCATAGGAGTGGTTACCGAACTTGACATTGCCACCATCTTGAAGAGATCCAAACTCCCTTAGCTCTTCCTTCCTTCCTGCCATGTGACGTGAGCAGCCACTGTCAATGTACCATTCTTCGTCGAACTGCTCGTCACTGATAACTTACAAAAACTAAGCAGATTTAGGAACCCAAAGTTTCTTGGGTTCACGTGAGCCTTTCACAGGAACACGAATAGTAAGAGAAACGTCAACAAGATATGTGCGTTTAACGAAGGTTGTTTCATCTTTTCTTTTAATAGTAAACACTTTGATTTTGTTAGAATTAGCTACATGTGTTTTGGATTCAGATTCTGGTGTTTGAGCACTAGACTGCTTTCAGTTCTCCTCGACTGAGGAAATCTTCATTTTTCCGGTCAAGTTCGTTGATGATCTTGAATTTTGTGTGGAGACTGAATTGGGTTTAGAAGAGAGTTTAGAATGAGAACAATTAGAAAAAGAGAATTTAGAATGAGAGTTTTTCCTGACTTGAGGTTTGAAATGACCTTTTTGTTCATGGTCATTAGAGGGACCGAACCTAGACCTTCGGTAGCTGCTCGATGATGAGCCGAAGTTGGATTTTTGGTTGTTGTTTAAGCTTGAAGGACTGAAATTAGGTCTTTGCCTGTTATTACTTGCCGGACCGAAAATCTTTCTCTCTAACTTAGAATCTTTATCATGGTCAGAGTAATGAGGATTTTGAGAGTGCCAAAACTGCTTTCGCTCTGAGATTCTTCTTGTATCTAAGATTTCTCTGCTGCTTTTGATTTTTCACCTGTTTCGGTTGTCTGTGGATATTGGCTTTTTGTTTTAGCTTCTTGATAGTTGGTTCACTTTTCATAGATGAGGATTCGCTTGTGGAGGTGACTTCTTCTACAGGTATTTCTTCTTTTCCACGTGTACCAGGTACGTCAAAGTTGGTAGGCTTATTCAGCGGTTCCGGCACATATCTTCATTTGGTCTTCCAAGATGTTTGCTCCGACAGACCAACCGTTTCGTCTGCATTGTCTATAGGAGCTGACCAGAAGAACTCATCACAGCTATCTGCATTGTCTTCATTCACTATGGCAGTAAGTTCGGCTGTTTGATGTTCAGTTACTCCTGTAACCTTATACACCTGATTGGGAGTGGTTCTAACCTTTTGAAACACAACGGCCTTTTCTTTAAGGGATGGGGACTTAGTTTTAGACAAACGAGCGAATTCCACAGAGTTTTTAGAAATCAGATTTTTGTGGTTTTCCGGTTCGCTCTTGACAAACTCACAACAGTCGACTTCAACCTCTATAGAAATTTCACTCATATCATCATCCTCATCAAGTTCAGATGCATTTTCAACATCAATTTTTTTCTGAACTTAAATTGGCACTCAATGAGTCGAATTTTTGTATGGTTTCGGTCCTGAGTTTCAGCTTATCATTTTCATCCAAAATATTTTTAAGCATGTCCTTATGGTCTTTGGACTTTATAAAAGATTCTATTTTGTCCAGACCATACATATAAGTGGGATTGACATCATCGGAAGATACAACACTTTCACAGTTGTATGCTTCGGCATCGATTTCATCCTCCTTAAACTCAAGGAAGGGTAGAATCATGCGATGTATCTTCTGCCCTATTTCACAATTTAGATGCAGTTGAGTAATGTTAGCATAAAGTCTTTTAGCGATCAAACAAAAAACATTCCTTTGTTTTAACAATTTCAAATTGTCTCTTTGTAAATAAATGTTTTCATCCCTAGACTTAATTAGCTCTGACTCCTTCTGCTCAATCCACATCCTTTGCTCCTCACTCTTGGATGACACCCTGCTTATTTGGTCAGTCAGATTAGAATTTATGACTCGAGTTTGAGTTAAACAACTATCTAGAGTTGAAAGTCTTGAATTCAAGTTATTTAATTCCTTTTCATATGCTTTTTGTGGAATTTTAAACGAAATAAAAACAGATTGTAACTTTTTGATCAGTTCATCAAGTTCACTGATCTGCACACTGAAAGGTTTGCTGTAAAGCATAAGTCCTCTCGCTCCTTGGCCTCGTCATTTCCAGCATCAGTATTATATCCCCTCATCTGAGATACGTCAGTCACCATCAGACATCTTCCGCTGGTTTCATCATCTTTTGCAACATAAGCCTTTCCATGCGAAGGCTTTCTCACCGCATCGTCTTCTGAATCGGTCGACCATACCTGTACGCCACCGAACTCGTCATCATCTGCCGAACCCTGCACAATAAGAGCATTCATAGAGGGATTAGTAGTAGCTTTCTTCCTTTTAATCTCCTCCAGCTTTTTCATAAGAATTGACTCTTCATCTTTCTCCTCATCCTTCTCATCCATCTTCTTCAGCACACAATCCTTTGCATAGCGATTCTTTCCCCTGCAGTAGAAGCAACTAATGTTGGGTTTTAAGCATTCTAACACTCCTAAGTGTACATGCAACCCTAAATACCTTGGATCTATGTTTTCTCTATTATACATACAAATAAGAACATCCAAGGTATAATCCTAATCTAGCATAGAAAAACAATGAGTGTAACAAGATAGAATACATACCTGTTTGATGTAGAAAGTGATGGGATTAAAAACAACTGTTAATCTAAGAAGATCGATTAGATCTTGAACAAGTATATGAATATAAAACAGTTAACAACACAATAATAAGAACAAACAGCTTGAATCAAACGTGTCGAATGATTAAATAAAATCCTTAGAAGAGCTCGATTAAGAACATCAACTGTAAAGGATTAGAAGATTACAAGAACGATTACAGAAAAATATTTTACTCTTGATCAATCGCTGTATCGATAATCTCTAGAATCTTAACCTAATATGCATGCAAGAATTTAACTTATATACAATACATAAAAGGCTCTCGGTTGGACAGGCCCAAACCGGAGAATAAAAGGCTAATCTAACGAGCCCAAAAGACGCAATACAAAACAAAACTTCATCCCAACAATCTCCCCCTTTGCGTCAATTTGGAGCGAGACCTACACTTCTTACTTGGGCCGGCGGCTGAAGCTGGTACCTTCTTCTTCACGGTACTAAACAGACACTTGGTTATGGAAAGGATGGTCTGTCTAAACCGAATGTACCAATTGATCATATCTTCAAAGTATTTGATGTCATCAGCCGAATTGTCCTTACACCGCTTGACGATTGACAGGACGTGTTCCAAGCAGGTAGTGGTGTAGAGGTGCTTGTCAGCTAACGCGAACAGACATTTCTGTCCTTCGGCTTTGGTGAACATCACAGAGTTTCGCCTCGAATCTATCTTGCCCATTTTCATTGTGTTTAGATCACTGGCCGATCCCACATGCTTGACTTTCGGTTTCTTCTTAAACACTGTGGCAACCTCCTGATCCATTAAGGCCACCTCCATGATATAGCATGCCAGCATCCTTTTGACATGGTCTAAGATGGGACCATATTCGGCTTCGTCTGTCAGCAAGATGTTGTACAAGACTATCCAATCATGAGGGTTCAGATTGGGCAGATCCGCCAGAGAGATCATGTGAGCAGTTCTTGCAGATCCTCGGATAAGCTTGAACTTGACGTTTGTGAATCTCCCCACGGCAAAAGGCTTCATCACCCGAACATTGACAATCTTCTGGGCGCTCCATGTAAGGTATTGAGGGCGAGCGGCCTCCAAATAAAAGTCAATGAGCTCCTTGTCAAGCTCATCGTTCGGATGCGGGACTTCGAAAATGTTGGAGAAGGCGTGGAAGATGAACGCCTTTCGAGTCAGCGGCATATCAAATTGCGAATCGACCGAGTTGATGCAGTCGAACGATATCACCGGCTCGAGCCATAGTATGCTTGGAGTCTCTATGGCCTCTTTTATCAACCGATCCCTGGTCCAGGCAGGGAAGAGCAACTTTCGGCTCTCAAGGAGATCGTTGGCTTCTTTTTGTTTACGTTCGGCTTCTTCAGCTTCACGTGCCACACGACTGACATCGTCATCAGTATTGCGACTGTTCTTTCTCTTTAACATGTCCGCAATAGTCTCCTTGTCTTCATCTTCATCTTCATCTCCTCCCTCTGCAATGTTTTTACCCTTGTCCTTCACACCCGAACCCGAGGCATGACCAGTTGGGGGTGGTTCGGTTGTGTGAGTTGCTTTTGAGGAAGGAGGTGGTTTCGATCCTTTCTTCTGATCTCCCCCTTGTTTCGGAATGGACACGAAACTGGGTAGGCCTTCAATTTTACTCAATAGATCCATGGCCGGAGAGAGTTTCTCAGCGAGGGTACGCCTCACCGAGTGATTGAGGATGGGGTCGTGTGCTTCGAGGATGTTAGATAGAGCGGCGTGGACATCCGAAACACACGTCTTGATGATTTCCCTTTCGGATCGAAGAGCCTCCAATTGTTGTTCGGAGTTGGAAAGTTGGGTGCTCTTGACCTTGAGGGCAGTAGTCTTACTCGCCAGGACATCCATCAGTTTATTTTCAGCCGCAAGATCCTCTTGTAGTTTTGCCAAGCGGGCATCGATGGAGGCACGGAGTGCCGAGTTGTCGTCGCTAAGGTTTTGTCTGAGGGTAGCGAACGAGGATAACTCCGTCTTTACAAACTGGGCCAATTGATTAACAAGTGGTTCCAGAGTTGTTTTGGTGGCATCGGCGCTTTCCTGCATAGACTGCAGCAGGATTGTAGCGTCATGGAATAGTTTATCGACTTTTTCGGTCGCAGCCTCACAAGCGCGGGTGGAGGCGTCTATTGCAGCAGTAGCAGAGGCCACTGAGTCATGTTGAGCCCTAGAGAAGGCATCAACTATCCTCTGAAGGGCAGCTTCAGATAAGGATGACTGCTGATTGGAAGAGGAGGCGAGAAGTTGATCAACCTTCTCGTTCAGCTCGCGGAGATGCTTCTTGGTTACAGGAGCATCATCCTCCTCATCACTTTGAACTTGAAACGGACTATAGTAGACCGAATCAAAGTTCAGGTGATCACCACCTAGGTATTGATCATCGCCATCGGAGGCGTCTTCTGGAGATTGAGGTGGTGGTGAAGCTGGGGGTGTTATGGGTTTGGTTGGTTCAGGTTGAGTAGGTGGGGGGTTAGTTTCGGGTGGTGGTTGTGTATGGGTTTCGATTTGTGGAGGTTCGGTTACGGGAGGGGTTTCGGTTACAGGTGGTGTTTCGGTTGAGGTGGTGAATATGGGTGGAGGTATAGGGAATGAGGTTGGTGGTATAGTAGGGGTTATGGTGGGAATGGAAATAGGTATTGTGGGTGGAGGGGAAGGAACTGGGGATTGATGAAGTTCCATCTCCGGGGTTGGGGACCGAGGGGGTGTGTTGCCTCGTAGAGGAGAGTCATCGCCTTGTGATCCCTCAGCGTCCGAACTCTCAACTTCGGATTCACTTGATGAGGAGGAAAGGATTAGCTTTCGCTTTTGTTGGGTCTTCCTCCTTTTCGGTTGTGGTGACGAGGCAGCCTTCGGTTGTTTGCGCTTCTTGGGAGTAGGTTTTGGGGCTTTGGATGGTTTCTTCCCCTTGTCTGCCTTCTTACCCCTGACCACCGGTTTGTTGGCATCATGGATCGATCTCAACATGTCCGGTGTCAGTTCCCTCGGACCAGATGGCCCTAACTCCTTGATCGCCTTGATCATACTGCTGTCTGATGGCACACTACCATACATCGACTCCGGGATAGAGCCAATGAAGGAGAATTTCGATGCAGCGGATACGATGATCTTCGTGGTGTGGAACGTACCAATCGAAGACATCGGTGCACCGTCAGCAGTTTGGACATCGAACCTGTCCATAGCCCATCTTGTGATCAAGATCCAGAACCGGGCTAGTGACACCTCGGAGTGTCGGGAAGCGGAAGAGAGGCTCTGAATCAGTTGTTGCCAAAGGACAAATCCGTAGTCCAGATTGATCCCGTTGTACACCGCATACATAATCGACAGGAAAAGACGACTGGCCCCGTCCGATCCTGAGCTTCGTTCTGACAGTCCCTTGAAGAGAACTGTAAATAACCCATTCCATTGGGGCGGTAGGCATGACTTCTTGAATCTGGCGACGGAGGTGAGAACTTCCGTGTAGCCCATGTTGTAGAACATGCTGTAGAGCATACCAACCGGAATTGTCTCTGGGTGAACACGCGATGGGTCAGCAGCAAACCCAAGCATAGAGCAGAAGCGGGAACGAGAAATCGACGTCTTGTGTTCCGCCACTTCGAAAAAGACTCTGTCAACGGCCTTGTCGTAATAAGCCGTTGCGTAGACCTGAGATAGGGCCACCATTGGCACCGTTTCAATCCGTGACAGTGCCGGAGCAAGCTGGGAGTATTTGAGACACTCGATGACCGGCGACATGTAGGGATCATAGGCCAGTGGGTTCAGATCAATCACGAGGCATTACTGAGGACGGATTGGAAGAATCTGAGAAGTAGCATGGACGGAAGAGGATTCAGCCATTGTTGCAGGTTGGAGAAGAAGATAACCGGGAGAGAGTTTGGAAGTATTTTTGCTTTGGAAATTATGGGGCAGTAAAGTGGTAAAAGGTGTTCTGGATGGGTTTTTATAGTAGGTGATAGGAGAGAGAAAGATCGATTCAAATCTCTTATGGAAATATGGAAGGGTTTTTGAGTGACTGATTGGTGACAGTTGGGACGTGCGATGATCACGTAGGAGAGAGAGTGTCAGATTCCTAGGATCACGCCGCCCAATAAGCGCCGGTTCAGAGAGAGGAACCGTTTCCATTTCCACACGCGCCATTAATGCCAGATGGATGACGCTTCAATACTGCACACGCGTCCAAATGTGTCAGAAAAAGCGCGACCTCTTCAAATTCACGCGCCCGCCTTTTTTTTTTACCGTCGTTTGAATTTCTATCCTTTGAACTTCCGCCGCGTCAGCATCTTTTTGTCTTTTTCCCTTTTGAATCAGCTGTATTCAATTGAGGACCCACGTGGCTAATTTTTGGCCACAACTTCATTAGTAATCCCTCAGTAATAAACCAGCCTGTAAAATAATTAGTAACGGAATTTTGAAAATCTAGGATTTTCGTGCTAAGAGTGTAAAAGATAAGGAAATAAAGCAACTCTTTTTGGAATAATCTGTGATGTCAATTATGACACGAAACTGATGATCCCGGGCACGAATCTCTTCCTTCAAGATCAAGAAAGACCTCAAAGTGTTAGTGTGGAATCCCGTTGAATTACGATCAAACATTTATTAATAAATGTTGAAAGGCTTCTTTTAATAAGACTAATTAAGGGGTGGGTTCGCTTTGATTCAACAATTCAATTCTTGATATAAGAACGAAAGTGAACAAAGTACTTGTGAGACCGGTGTAGTCTGTTGAACAAGTAGGTTGGAGTTGATTTTTAAGTGACTTGGATAAGTATAAAATCTCAGATAAAAATTATAACTGGATCCCATGGGAAGAAATGTTATGGTGTGTAACAATTTCATTGGAATTGAAAAAAATTGAGATTTCATGAAGGTACATTCGTCAATTCATTGGTGAAAACTTGATCAAATTAATTTGTCACCGTCAATTCTTTGGTGTTGAATTTTGGGTTTCACTCAGCTCGTAGTGGCACGAAACTAAGATCATAGACACAGATGTTGTGTAACCATAAACCTCAGTGGTAGTTTCTGAGAGTCTCAAGGGTTACAGTGATGAAACGAATGTTATGGAGAAGTGTAATGGGGATGGTGAAAGAAGACATAGTACCTCTGCTGCGAAAGAAAGGACCAAGCAGGAGACTCTTAACTCATGTGAGAAGAGTGTGAGGTAGCTCATGATTAGAATAAATAAGTTAGCCTTATTGGGAAGACAAGGTTTGTGTATACCAAGTCGTGAAGGCAATTATTCAAAATCTTATGAGGCTTGGGACACATACAGCAGCATGCTTCTAGGGACACTTAAGTAATTCAGCAAATATATCCCCATAAGTAAACGAACATACAAAAAAAAAATAAATAAATAAAAATAAAAACATAATTTTGGAGTGTTTGAAATTTATATATAAAAAAAATAAAAAAAAATAAAATTAAAAAAATAGAAAAGATAAAAAAAAATAAGACAAGAAGAAAAAAAACTTTTGATTCAAAAAAAATGGAAAACTGAACCCGAACGTTCGGTTGGTTTCGGTTGGAAAAAGTTGGAAAACCGAACCCGAACCTTCGGTTGGTTTCGGTTCAGGAAAATTTTGAAAAACCGAACCCGAACCTTCGGTTGGTTTCGGTTCAGGAAAATTTTGAAAAACCGAACCCGAACCTTCGGTTGGTTTCGGTTCTTGAAAATTTTGAAAATTTTTAAGAAACCAAGAAGTTTAGAGATAATTAAAAAAACTTGTTACGTAAAGAAAAATAAATTTTGCACAAGAAATATAAAACACAGAAAAACTACCTTTGAAGTAATGAGCGAGTCAGATGGTTGAACCGAACCCGAACGTTCGGTTGGTTTCGCTTCTTACGGTTGAGATTGAGTGGTAGTGTGAGGAACTGATTCTGATTCCATCATACCGAGCCCTTGCAATATTTTATTGAATGATGCTTCAGGAAGAGCTTTGGTAAAGACATCAGCCAGTTGATCAGTGGTTCTTACGAAGTGAACTTCGACATTTCCATCTTCCACATGATCTTTGATGAAGTGATACCTTAGTGCTATGTGTTTGGTTTTAGAGTGTTGCACTGGGATATGACAGATCCTAATTGCACTTTCAGAGTCACAATATAGTGGGATCTTCTTCATATTGAGTCCATAGTCTCGAAGTTGACTCTAGATCCAAATCACTTGTGATGTGCAGGATGCAGCGGCAATGTATTCCGCTTCAGCAGTAGACAACGACACACATGTTTGTTTCTTGGATTGCCAGCTAACCAACTTCCCATCAAGAAATTGACAGCCACCAGTTGTGCTTTTGCGGTCGAGTCCACATCCTCCAAGGTCAGCATCAGAATAGGCTTGAACGAAAAAGCCTGAATTGGATGGATACCATAGACCTAAGGAGGCGGTTCGCTTGAGATAGCGTAGGATGTTCTTCACTGCCAGCATGTGAGGTTCGCGTGGGTTAGCCTGAAATCGAGCACAGTAACACACAGAAAACATGATATCGGGCCTGCTAGCAGTTAGATACATCAATGAGCCTATCATTTGACGATAGAGTGTGATGTCAATAGCCGGTTTATCTAGTGAAGGGGTCAGCTTGGTGCCGAATGCCATTGGGACTTTGACTTTTGAGTCTCCCATCATTCCAAACTTCGCTAGGAGAGTCTTAGTGTAAGCTTCCTGATTGATAAAGATGCCTTCGGGTCCCTGTCTTATGTTTAAACCAAGGAAAAAGTTAATAGGACCCATTGAGCTCATTTCAAACTTAGTCTCCATCAACTTTCTGAATTCAGCTGTTAAGCTGGGATTCGTGGAGCCAAAGATGATGTCATCGACATAAATTTGAACTATCATAAGGTGGTTACCTTCCTTTTTACGAAAGAAGGTTGGGTCAACCGAACCTTGTTTGAATTTGGACATCTTCAAAAATTTTGTAAGCGTTTCATACCAGGCTCTTGGAGCTTGTTTGAGGCCGTACACAGCTTTATCCAGAATGTAGCAATGATTTGGATACTTTTCGTTCACGAACCCAGGAGGTTGCTCCACATACACAGTTTCTTCAAGTTCTCCATTGAGAAATGCACACTTGACGTCCATTTGGAAAACCTCAAAGTTTTTGTGAGCAGCATAGGCCAGAAATATTCTAACCGATTCTAGCCTAGCTACTGGAGCGAACGTTTCTTCGTAATCTATCCCTTCCTCCTGACAGTATCCCTTGACAACCAGACGAGCCTTGTTCCTTATGACATTACCTTCCTTGTCCATTTTGTTTCTAAAGACCCATTTAAGACCAACAACCGAAGCATCTGGAGGAGTTGGAATGAGGCGCCAGACTTTGTTCCTTTCAAACTCATTCAGTTCGTCTTGCATCGCTTGAACCCAATCAGAGTGATCGAGGGCAGTGTTCACTGTCTTCGGTTCAACTTTTGATACGAATGAGTTAAACATACAAAACTCAACTTTTGAGAATAAGGATGTCTGTTTTGCCTTCAGTTGAGATCGGGTCAGAACCTTTTCAGATACATCACCAACTACTTGGGAGATAGGATGATCTCTGGTCCATTTTGTGAGAGGAGGGTAATTCGGATCGAAGGTTGGATCTAGTTCAGCATTGATCATCTCTTCGGGCTCAGATTGGCTATCGTCATCATTCGTCATATCATCATGCTCCCCCTCAATTGATGAGTCTTGAGAAACATGAGTTTCAGGGGTGTCTTGTGGTGCTGGAGTTTCAGGCATTGAAGCACCTTCGTTTGGAGGGGCACCTTCGGTTGGAGAAGTACCTTCGGGTGGTGTTGTAGAGCTTTGCTCCCCCTCGATATGAGAACTTGGCTCCCCCTCGACTGAAGCATTGTTGGTTGGAGAGTCATCAGTGGGCGATTCTCCTTCATGCATTCTTCTTGCAGTATCTTCGACAATCTTATTCATATGATCTATCTTGTTGTCAGCTGCACCTGCTTCGGAGAGAGAAGCTTTTTCCGGTTCGTCAAAGAGATCCAGAAAGTTCTCGTACATATTGGCGATCGAGACTGTGACTTGACCAGTTTGAGGAAAGATTTCCCTGGCAGTGTCATCTATGGCCTGTAGCTTCTTGACAAAGCTATCGTCGAAGGTCACATAGTATGTCTCTTCAATCCTTCTTGATCGTTTGTTTAGGACCCTGTACGCCTTTGAAGTGAGTGAGTAACCCAGAAAGATTCCCTCGTCAGCCTTGACATCAAACTTGTTGCAGTGTTCTTTAGAGTTAAAGATGAAACACCTTGAGCCAAACACGTGGAAAAATTTCACGTTGGGTTTTCTGTTATTTATTATCTCATATGGTGTGAGCGTGAATCGCTTGTTGAGATAGGACCTGTTTTGTGTATAACAAGCAGCAAAAATAGCGTCAGCCCAAAAATAAAGAGGTAAGGAAGCGAAACTTAGCATAGTTCGGGCAGCTTCACACAACGATCGGTTTCGTCTTTCGACTATTCCGTTCTGCTGTGGTGTGTAGGGAGCTGAGAAATTATGACTGATTCCCTTTTCTACAAGAAACTCTTCAAACTCTTTGTTCTTGAATTCGAGACCATTGTCGCTCCTTATGTTGCGAACGACCTTCTTGAGCTGGACCTCAATTTGTTTGATGAACGCTTTCAGCTTTTGAGTCGCTTCAGATTTGAGCTTTAGAAAGAACACCCATGTAAATCGAGAGAAGTCATCAACGATAAC
This sequence comes from Lactuca serriola, assembly GCF_051521515.1. Classification (NCBI taxonomy): domain Eukaryota; kingdom Viridiplantae; phylum Streptophyta; class Magnoliopsida; order Asterales; family Asteraceae; genus Lactuca; species Lactuca serriola. The sequence goes on from NC_136408.1 coordinate 217,699,531, forward strand.
AAGAATATACTTGCTACCACCGATGCTTTCAATAGATGAAGGACCACACAAATCGATATGAAGCAATTCGAGTGGTTCAACAACTTTTGTGTTAATTATGGATGGGTGACTTTGACGACTCTGCTTTCCCATTTCGCATGCAGCACACAAATGCTCTCTGTCGAACTTGAGCAATGGAAGACCCCTAACATGACCTCCAGTGACAAGTCGGTTGATATCCTTGAAATTGAGATGAGAGAGTCTTCGGTGCCACAACCAGCTTTCGTCGGATTGAGCTTTTGTTAGCAGACATATGGCTGGATTTCCTTTGATGGGTTTCATGTTCAGAGGAAACATTTCACCCTTTCGCTCTGACTTCAGAATCACTTTCTTTGTCTTTTTCTCTATGATTTCCGAACCTTCATCATCGAATGAAACTTTGAGACCAGTACCTCCAACAAGCTGAGATACACTGATGAGGTTGTGTTGAAGTCCTTCCACATAGGCCACCTTTCTTATGGTAAAATCACCATTCGTTATCATCCCATATCCCTTTATGGTCCCGAAAGAGTTATTTCCAAACTTAACATTGCCACCATTTGCAAGGGATCTGTATTCCCTAAGCTCCTCTTTCCTCCCTGTCATGTGACGCGAGCAGCCACTGTCGATGTACCATTCTTCGTCAAACTGCTCGTCACTTATAACCTACAAAAAATTAAGCAGATTTAGGAACCCAAAGTTTCTTGGGTCCATGTGAGCTTTTCATGGGAACAGGAATAGTGAGAGAGATGTCAACTAGATATGTTCGTTTTATTAGAGTTGTTTCATCTTTCTTTTTAATGGTAAAGACTTTTATTTTATGAACATTAGGGATGTTCGTTTTGGACTCAGGTTTGGATTCATCGACCTTTTGCTTTCCCTTCTGTTCAGGTGAAGAATGAGGTTTTCGAGGGCAAGCGTGATTAGTTTTGGAACTAGATGGAGATGAATGAGTGGAAGTGGAAGAACGAGAAGAATTAGGAAGAGAGGATTTGGATTTGGATGGAGATGTCTTCCTTGCTGATGACTCTAGGTGACCCTTTTGCTTTTGATCGTTGGTGGGGTTAACCTTTGATTCTTGTTCCCTTTTCATTTTGGAGCCGAACCTCTGTGTTCGGTTGGTGTTGTTCTTGGAACCGAACCTTTGGTTTCGGTCGAAGTCCTTTTCAGAACCGAACCTTGGCTTTCGGTTGGTATCTTCTTGTGAACCGAACCCTGGCTTTCGGTTAATATCTTCTTGCGAACCGAACCTTGGCTTTCGGTTAATATCTTCTTGCGAACCGAACCTTGGCTTTCGGTTAGTGGAACTTTCAGGCTTTCGTACAGGATTGTTTTCATACTTCAGATTCTTGTCCTTGTGTGTATAGTATGCGTTCTGGGAGTGCCAGAATTGTTTCCTTTCAGAAAGATTTTTTCTGTATCTTTGGTTCCTCTCTATCTTCTTATCCCTCATCTGCTTAGGTTGATGATGAACGTTCGCTCTTGTTTTTGCTGTAACTTTGACTGATTCCTTTTGAACTTCAGGAGTTTTTCTTTGTGCGGAAGGAACAGATGGAATATCTGAGGAAGATTCAGTTTGCCCTGAGGAAGTGGAAGGAGTATCTGATGAAGTTTCGCTTTGAGCTGTAGGTGTTGAAGGAATGTCTTCTTTTGCAAAACAATCATCCTCTTGAGGAATTTCTTTGGTACCACTTGTACTTGGTTCACTGAAATTATCAGGCTTGTTCAAGGGTTCAGGTATATACCTCCCTTTCTTCATCCAGGAGGTTCTTTCAGAAAGACCAACGGTTTCGTTTCCATTATCAATAGGAGCTTCCCAGAAATACTCATCACAACCATCAGCATTGTCTTCGTTAACAATAGCTGTGAGTTCAGCTGTTTGATGTTCGGTTACTCCAGTCACCTTGTATACTTGATTTGGAGTGGTCCTGACCTTTTGATACACAACAACTTTTTCTACTAATTTCGGGGACTTTTGTTGGGACAATCTAGCGAATTCCACAGAATTTTCAGAAATAAGGTTTTTGTGGTTTTCAGTTTCGCTTTTAATAAATTCTGAGCAGTCAACCGTATCCTCCACAGAAATTTCACTCAAGTTTTCGTCCTCATTAAGCTCAGATGAATTTTCAACATCGATTTTGTTTTCTGAGCTTACGTTGGCGTTAAGAGAGTTAAATTTTTGCATGGTTTCGGTTCTCAATTTAAGTCGGTCATTTTCGTCCAAAAGGTTTTTGAGCATGTCCTTGTGGTCTTTGGACTTAATGAAGGACTCAATTTTGTCCAGTCCATACATATAGGTTGGATTGACATCATCAGACGATATCACACTTTCACAATTGTAAGCTTCGGCATCGATTTCATCCTCCTTAAATTCTAGAAAGGGCAAAATCATGCGATGGATCTTTTGACCTATCTCACAGTCCAAGTGAAGTTGAGTAATATTGGAATATAAACGTTTAGCTATTAAACAAAAAACATTTCGTTGTTTTAACAATTTCAAATTGTCTCTCTGCAAATAAATGTTTTCGTCTTTAACTTTAATTAATTCCGACTCTTTTAACTCAATCCACATTCGCCGCTCCTCACTCTTCGACGCCGCCCTGCTTAATTGATCAGTCAGGTTAGAATTGGTGACTCGAGTTTGAGTTAGGCTACTATCTAAATGAGAAATTCTTGTATTGATATTTTTTAGTTCTTTCTCGTAAGAGGATGGTGGTACTTTAAATGAAATAAAAGCAGATTGTACCTTCTTTATCAGTTCATCAAGTTCATTGAACTGCTGGCTGAGTGGTTTAGCCGTAAAGCACATATCCTCCTGCACCTTCGGTCCATTGCTTCCTCCATCGGTGTTGTATCCCCTCATTTGAGACACCTCAGTCACCATGAAGCATTTTCCACCACTGCTTTCCTCCTTAGCCACATATGCCTTTCCATGAGTAGGCTTTCTCACTTCTTCGTCTTCTGAGTCAGTAGACCAAACTTCAGTGCTACCGAACTCATCGTCATTGACCGAACCCTGCACAATAAGAGCATTAATAGAAGGGTTAGCGGTAGACTTCTTCTTTCTTAACTCATCCAATCTCTTCTGCAGCACAACTTCCTCATCATTTCCATTGTCCTTTTCAGCCATCTTCTTAAGAACACAGTCCTTAGCGTAGTGGTTCTTGCCACCACAATAGAAACAGCTTACTCCGGAATCGCCATCTGCTTTTGGTTCCTTTTTGGGCTCCTTAGCTTTCGGTTCATTGTTTGCCTTTTCTGAACTGTAACTCCCCTGCCAGTTTCGGTTTTTGTTGCTGGGGAATCTCTTCTTTATGAACCTCTTAGGATTGGATACCATCATGGCATAATCCTCAGTTGAGAGGTCATATTCATCCAAGTTGAGCTCTTCATCCTCCACCACAGCTTTACTTTTAGATAGGAGCGCCAACGAACCAAGACTAGAGACAACATTCTTCTCTTGAACCACATTCTTCTCTTGGGACTTTAGAATACCTACCAATTTTGCCAAAGAATATGATTTAAACTGTTCATGGGCTTTGACTGTGGAAACAACTGCTCTCCATTCAGATCGCAGTCCATTCAAGAAAGTAACCTTTTGTTCGATAAGCTTCCTTTCAATGTCGTGTTTGATCATCTTGCTGAGAAGATGATTGAAGCGATCAAATGTCTGGGTCACAGTTTCTTCGGCCCCTTGCCTGAATTCACCAAATTCAGATAGAAGTAAGGTTTGGATGGAATGTTCAAGATCTTCGTCTGTGGAATACAGTTCACGAAGTCTATCCCACACTTCCTTTGCCGTAGTGCATGAGCTGACCAGCCTGAATGTGTCGGACTGAAGGGCGAATCTGATTAATCTAAGTGCCTTAATATTGCACTGGAGTTTGTCTTTTTCATCTTGTGCGATATTCGTCACGTCCTTGAGCAGATCATTGTACTCTTTTTGCGTCTTAATGATTCTGGACGACGTAGAATGAGAAAACGGTCCACTGATGATGGCTTCCCATATGAGATAACCATTGTCCTCCGATCCAATCACATAATCTTCGAAATAATGCGCCCATACTTCATAGTCATGGGTGTACAAGATTGGAATCTTTGTCGTCGAACCGATGCTGTTGGAAATATTAATAGGGTTTGATTGCGTTGCGTCCATAATGATCGTAAAAACCTGTTCAAAGATCAGACTTGTAATAAAGCAGATTAGGGCAAAACAATAAATACTAAGATACGTCAATTAAGATGACGGCTCAATAAATATCGATGATTGCGGAAAACCCTAATGGAAATCTTTTTCACAGAAAAGATGTGTATCGATTACACAGCCTCCTGCTCTGATACCAATTGATGGGATTAAAAACAACTGTTAATCTAAGAAGATCGATTAGATCTTGAACAAGTATATGAATATAAAACAGTTAACAACGCAATAATAAGAACAAACAGCTTGAATCAAACGTGTCGAATGATTAAATAAAATCCTTAGAAGAGCTCGATTAAGAACATCAACTGTAAAGGATTAGAAGATTACAAGAACGATTACAGAAAAATATTTTACTCTTGATCAATCGCTGTATCGATAATCTCTAGAATCTTAACCTAATATGCATGCAAGCATTTAACTTATATACAATACATAAAAGGCTCTCGGTTGGACAGGCCCAAACCGGAGAATAAAAGGCTAATCTAACGAGCCCAAAAGACGCAATACAAAACAAAACTTCAGCCAAACAGAAAGTCTTCATGAAGCTTGAGTGCCTAGCCCCAATAGTGTGGAAGCCTCAAATGGAATCACAATCGCCAAAACACTTAGAATAACTTGAGAGAATTCTACAACTCATGAAATCGGCTAGCCCTTTCTTACTCTCACTCTAGTGGCCGATTTGGTCAAGAATAAGATGCTTATATAGTTAGGGTTACATCATGTAAACCCTAATTGACATGGCCTTTCATTTCCATGATCCATGGGTACAAATACACCATGGAGCATCCATGGACCATCCTATGGGTTTTAGTCCAACTTGATTATCCATGGAGCATTAGCCCACTATACAAGTATGGATGATTTACACAATCAACCCATATATTTAATTAGTCTTCTTTTGATCACTTAATTAATCCTAGATTAATTCTTGATCAATACTAATTAAATAATCTTATTATTCTTATTATTAATATACTAGAACTTATAATATATTAATAACCATAAGTGTCTTATTTCTCTCATTATAGTCTCTCCAAGTGCATGATGGTATGCAACCCAAATGGACCATGCCGGGTCGGGTCAAGTCTTACCAATTATAGTTATGGACTTAGACATTAATCTAACAGTCTCCCACTTGGATAATTCTAAAACTATTATTGCGTATGACTTCAGAAACCAACTGGCAATCGTAGCTCTCAAAAGCTTCTGTCGAACTCTGACCTTGTAGATGAACTCTGACCTTTGTCAATGACTTGTCCATTAGATAAGGGATCATATATTCCTCCATTCTAGATATCATATGGACTGAGACATGGATTATAATCATTCTCTCTGTCCATTTGTTGTTTCCCGATTTCCGATTTATAACGACTGACTAATTGAACAAATCAAATCAGTCCTGGCCCGGCCGAGCACTTCCATTTGTCATCATCAAATAACCGAGGGGCCCACAGATATCGCTTTTATCCCGAAGGTAAAAGGAATGGATAAACTTCGACTCATATGGCTTGTTCTACTATTTGTTGAATCATACACAAAGGCACGTTTTATAGCACCGAGTTACCAAATGCGTTTTCGTGCAATCAATGTACTATCAACTCATAGTAACAACTGATATCTCTAGGTTTGAAGAATATAAGATATTATCGTCTCATGATCACTCGTGATAAAATCCATGAAGTGATTCCAATGAGCGCGGGTTGAATCCAATACTCAGAACTTATGAGCACTCATGAGTGTTGTAGCCCTTTGTCCAACACCTTAGACCTCTACAAGCCAACCCATGACAGTCTTAATTCATATCTACTTCCAACGTACGACCGACTGTGGATGGTTTGAATAACTTAGTCATTCCGGAAGAATAACCTAGTTTATTCGGGAAGTCAAAACATGCAAAATGAACCACAATAATAATTGAATCCAATATGGTATCAAAACCTATGAACATAAATAAAACACCTTTTATTTATCACCATATGATTACACATTATTCATTGTATACCGTTTCAGCTATCAACTTTATTCTTGAATTTAAAACAATAGTTGTCCCATGCTCCAAGCATGTACACTATGTTTTCTAAACACTAGTCATGCCACACACCAAGTATGCATACTATGTTTGTCTATGATCTTTACTTTGTGAACTAGATCAATTGAACATAACTTCAATGATTCTCTTTTCACACTCCCAAATCCTTACTGCAAATGCAAGAATTCCAAATTCATGCCATTTACTAAAATTTGTTAGATTCTAAACTTATATGCATTGATCTTCTTGTAATGATTATGCACAAAGTCAGAAATACTAGACAACAAACATTACAGTGCATTCCAAAGGAGATGCCGTAATCAATGAAAAGGGATTATGAAAAGGGATGCCTTAATCATAATCGAATTTTAGAACGCAAATAATGGACCCATATACAGAATTTCCTTATGTTGAGCCATTCCAACATGAAATTCATATATATATATATATATATATATATATATATATATATATATATGATGGGATTAAAACAACTTTTAATCTATGAAGATCGATTAGATCTTGAACAAGTATATGAATATGAAACAGCAAAAACGTAATAATAAGAACAAAACAGCTTGAATCAAACGTGTCGAATGATTGAATAAAATCCTTAGAAGAGCTCGATTAAGAACATCAACTGTAAAGGATTAGAAGATATCAAGAACGATTACTGGAAAATACAATATTGTTGATGAATCGCTATATCGATAACCTCTGCAATCTTAACCTAATATGCATGCAAGCATTAACTTAAATACTATACATAAAAGGCTCACGGTTGGACAGGCCCAAACCGGAGAATACAAGGCTAAATAAACAAGCCCAAAAGACGCAACATCAAATAAAACTTCAGCCCTACAATCTCCCCCTTTGCGTCAATTTGGAGCGAGACCTTCACTTTTTACTTGGGCCAGCAGCTGAAGCTGGTACCTTCTTTTTCACGGTACTAAACAGACACTTGGTTATGGAGAGGATGGTCTGTCTAAACCGGATGTACCAATTGATCATATCATTGAAGTACTTGATGTCATCAGCCGAATTGTCTTTACACCGCTTGATAATCGACAAGACGTGTTCCAAGCAAGTCGTGGTGTAAAGGTGCTTGTCTGCTAAAGCGAAGAGACATTTTTGTCCTTCGGCTCTGGTGAACATCACTGAATTTCGCCTTGGATCTATCTTACCCATTTGCATTGTGTTAAGATCACTGGCCGATCCCACTGGTGCTACTTTCGGTTTCTTCTTGAAAACAGTGGCGACCTCCTGATCCATTTGGGCAACCTCCATGATGTAGCAAGCCAACATCCTTTTGACATGGTCTAAGATGGGACCATATTCGGCTTCATTTGTCAGCAGGATATTGTACAAGACTATCCAGTCATGAGGATTCAGATTTGGCAGATCCGCCAGGGTGATAATGTGAGCAGTTCTTGCTGATCCACGAATAAGCTTGAACTTAACATTCGTGAATTTCCCCACGGCAAAAGGCTTCAGCACCCAAACATTAACAATCTTCTGGGCGCTCCATGTGAGGTATTGAGGGCGAGCGGCCTCCAGGTAGAAGTCAATGAGCTCCCTGTTAAGCTCATCGTTCGGATGCGGGACTTCAAAAATGTTAGAGAAGGCATGGAAGATGAACGCCTTTCGAGTCAGCGGCATATCGAACTGCAAATCGATAGTGTTGTTGCAGTCGAACGATATCATCGGCTCGAGCCATAGAATGCTTGGAGTTCTATGGCCTCTTTTATCATGCGATCCCTGGTCCAGGCAGGGAAGAGCAACTTTCGGCTCTCAAGGAGATCGTGGGCTTCTTTTTGCTTTCGTTCGGCTTCTTCAACCTCACGCGCCACACGACTGGCATCATCTTCAGCATTGCGACTGTTCTTTCTTTTTAACAAGTCAGCAATGGTCTCCTTGTCTTCATCTTCATCTTCATCTCCTCCCTCTGCTATGTTCTTGCCCTTGTTCTTCACACCCGAACTCGAGGCATGACCAGTTGGGGGTGGTTCGGTTGTGTGAGTAGCTTTGGAGGAAGGAGGTGGTTTCGATCCTTTCGTCTCATCTCCCCTTGTTTCGGAATGGACACGAAACTCGGTAGGCCTTCAATTTTGCTTAAAAGATCCATGGCCGGGGAGAGCTTTTTAGCGAGGGTGCGCCTCACCGAATGATTAAGGATGGGGTCGTGTGCTTCCAGGATGTTGGATAGAGTTGCGTGGACATCCGAAACACACGTCTTTATCACTTCCCTCTCGGATCGAAGAGCTTCCAATTGTTCTTGAGAGTTGGAGAGCTGCATGCTCTTGACCTTTAGGGCAGTTGTTTTACTCGCCAAAACGTCCATCAGAGAGTTCTCTGCCGCAAGATCCTCTTGTAGCTTTGCCAGGCGGGCATCGATGGAGGCACGGAGTGCCGAGTTGTCGTCGCTGAGATTTTGTCTGAGGGTAGCGAACAAAGTCAACTCCGTCGAGACGAACTTGGCCAATTGTTGAACAATCGGTTCCAGAGTTGTCTTCGTGGCGTCGGCGCTTTCCTGCAAAGATTTTAACAGGACAGTAGCGTCGGAGAATAGTTTATCGACTTTTTCGGTCGCTGCCTCACAGGCTCTGGTGGAGGCGTCTATCGCAGCAGTTGCTAAGGCCACTGAATCATGTTGAGCCCTGGAGAAGGCATCAACTATTTTCTGAAGGGCAGCGTCAGACAAAGATGACTGCTGGTTGGAAGAGGAGGCGAGAAGTTGATCAACCTTCTCGTTAAGCTCACGAAGATGCTTCTTTGTCACTGGAGCATCATCCTCCTCATCACTCTGAACTTGAAACGGACTATAGTAGACCGAATCAAAGTTCATGTGATCACCACCCAGGTATTGATCATCGCCATCGGAGGCGTCTTCTGGAGATGGAGGTGGTGGTGAAGCTGGGGGTGTGGTGGGTTTGGTTGGTTCAGGTTGAGTGGGTGGGGGGGTTAGTTTCGGGTGGTGGATGTGTATGGGTTGGTTCAGTTTGTGGAGGTTCGGTTACTGGAGGGGTTTCGGTAACTGGGGGTGTTTTGGTTGATGTGGTGAATATGGGTGGAGGTATAGGAAATGAGGTTGGGGGAATGGTAGGGTTTATGGTGGGAATGGAAATAGGAATTGTTGGTGGAGGTGAAGGAACTGGGGATTGATGAAGTTCCATGTCTGGGGTTGGGGACCGAGGTGGTGTGTTGCCTCGTTGAGGAGATTCATCTCCTTGTGATCCTTCAGAGTCCGAACTCCCACCTTCGGATTCGCTTGAAGAGGAGGAAATAATGAGCTTTCGCTTTGGTTGGGTCTTCCTCCTTTTCGGCTGTGGGGACGAAGCAGCCTTCGGTTGTTTACGCTTCTTGGGAGAAGGTCCCTTTGGAGCCTTGGACACTTGCTTCCCTTTGTCACCCTTTTTACCCCTGGCCACCGGTTTATCGGCATCATGAATCGACCGCAGCATGTCCGGTGTCAGTTCCCTCGGACCAGTTGGGCGAAACTCCTTGATCGTTCTGATCAGTCTGCTATCAGCAGGCACATCGGCATACATCGACTCCGGGATAGAGCCAATGAAGGAGAATTTGGATGCATCGGATACGATGATCTTCTTGGTATGAAACGTACCAATAGAGGACATCGGTGCACCGTCGGCTGTTGGAACGTTAAACTTGTCCATGGCCCATCTTGTGATCAAAATCCAGAACCGGGCCAGCGACACCTCGAAGTGTCGAGAAGAAGAAGAGAGGCTCTGAATCAGTTGTTGCCAAAGGACAAACCCATAGTCCAGGTTTATCCCATTGTATACCCCGTACATGATCGAAAGGAAAAGACGACTTGCACCGTCAGATCCTGAGCTCCTCTCTGACAGACCCTTGAAGAGAACTGTAAATAACCCATTCCACTGGGGCGGTAGGCAGGACTTCTTAAATTTTGCGATGGAGGTGAGAACCTCTGTGTAGCCCATGTTGTAAAACATGTTGTACAGCATACCAACCGGAATCGTCTCTGGGTGAACTCGCGATGGGTCAGCAGCAAACCCAAGCATGGTACAGAAGCGGGGGCGAGATATGGAAGTCTTGTGTTCTGCTACTTCGAAGAATACCCTGTCGACGGCCTTGTCGTAGTAAGCCGTCGCGTAGACCTGAGATAAGGCCACCATTGGCACCGTTTCAATCCTTGATAGTGCAGGAGCAAGCTGAGAGTACTTGAGACATTCGATGACCGGCGACATATAGGAATCATACGCCAGTGGATTCAGATCAATGACTAGGCATTGCTGAGGACGGATTGGAAGAATCTGAGAATTAGCATGGACGGAAGAAGATTCAGCCATTGTTGCAGGTTGGAGAAGATGATGAACAGTAGACGGTTTATGAGTTTTTTCTCTTGAGAAATTTCGGAGGCAGTAAAGAGGTAAAAGGTTTTGTGGACTGCCTTTTATATTGAGGGATTGGAGAGAGAAAGATCGTTTCATATCTTCTAGGCGATGATCACGTAGGAGAGAGATTGTCAGAATCCTAGGATCACGCTGCCCAACAAGCGCCGTTTCAGAAGAAAATCGCTTCAAATCCGCACGCGCCATTAATTACCAGAGATATGACGCTTGAATTTCGCACACGCGTCCATAAGTGTCAGTAAAAGCGCGGCCGTTTCAAATTCACACGCGCCCCCTTTTACCGTCATTTGAATTTCTATCCTTTGAACTCCCGCCGCGTCAGCAACCTTTTCGTCTTATCCCTTTTTAAACAGCATCTTTTGAATTAAACTCCCACGTGGATAATTGCTGACCACAACTCCATTATTAACCAACCAAAGTTGATCCAGCCTGTAAAGTAATTAGTAACGGAATTTTTTGAAAATCAAGGATTTTCGTGCAAAGAGTGTAAAAGAAAAAGAAATAAAGCAACTCTTTTAAGGATATTCTGTGATGTCAATAATGACACGAAACTGATGATCCCGGGCACGAATCTCTTCCTTCAAGGTCAAGAGAGACCTCAAAGTGTTAGTGTGGAATCCCGTTAAATTACGATCAAACATTTATTAATAAATGTTGAAAGGCTTCTTTTAATAAGGCTAAATAAGGATGGTTTCGCTTTGATTCAACAATACAATTCTTGATAAATGTTGAAAGGCTTCTTTTAATAAGGCTAAACAAGTATATGACTATGAAACAACAAAAACGCAATAATAAGAACAAAACAGCTTGAATCAAACGTGTCGAATGATTAAATAAAATCCTTAGAAGAGCTCGATTAAGAACATCAACTGTAAAGGATTAGAAGATTACAAAAACGATTACTGGAAAATACAATACTGTTGATGAATCGCTATATCGATAACCTCTGCAATGTTAACCTAATATGCATGCAAGCATTAACTTAAATACTATACATAAAAGGCTCACGGTTGGACAAGCCCAAACCGGAGAATACAAGGCTAAATAAACAAGCCCAAAAGACGCAACATCAAATAAAACTTCAGCCCTACAATATATATATATATATATATATATATATATATATATATATATATATATATATATATATATATATATATATCCTTGACTAAATGATTACAACCTCATGATCTAAGCTTATAGATTTGAGATGAAGTATAATTTCCTCTCCCTTAATTATAGCAAAACAACTTTTTCCCAATTGAAACTTTTGTTTTCTATAATTAACATTGTTAACTTGCAATACTTATCATAATTATCATGCTCCCACTAACATGATGATTATTAGCATAACACTTATGCTCCCACTAGCTTTGACATGTACACAGAAATCAGCTGGACTTTTAGAAATCAATACTTCATTGACTTTCTTACCAAAGTTTAGATTTCTGATACTAGATTGTTTTGATAAGACTTTATCAAAATCATACACCTTCCCTTAGATAGTACACTTGTGTGTCTAAACAATTATGAAGAGGTATGCCGTAATCATAATGGTTAGACCTTTTTGCCATTTCTCATAAGTCCAGGTTAGTGTGCCGGTAAACCACACACGCTCCACTAACGACTTTAAGAATACAAATATCACAATTTCTATCTAGATAAAATCTACTTAGTGAAAGTGTTTCCTCACCATCATTTTCATGAATCAGAGAGAAACCTTATGACACTTAGATTTATATGGTGTATCAATTCCTACCCATATGAATTTGTCAAAACCATAATCACAAGACGAAGATAATGACAAATCCAAAACCATATGGATTGAACTCAATCTTAATTTCTTGCCACCTGGCAGCTCAAGGGCCTACCATTGCTTCCAAGTTGTTGTGCAACCAATTGAGAACTCTAAGAACTCATATGCAAAGCCAACTTTAACTGGAATGGGAACATAATATGTCAACACAATAGATTATAAACCTAAAATTGTGTGCTAGAGAAGAACTTTAGGTTTTATTCTTGATTAGTTCTTGAGACTTTCAAGACCTTTAAGACTCCCACTGTCCTCTTGACCTATAAGACTCCCTGGTCAAACATCCAAGAGATAGTGCAGATTCTAATCAAGACAAACACTTCACACAATTGGCCTTAGTTGGTCTTTGTTTTATCCAAAACATCACAACTTACCAATTTTAAATGTACAAGAGTAGAAAACTTTTACTCTTACATTTGACAAGTGTTTTAAACCATCTTTAATACATGTCACTCAAGTTACAATCTTGGAGTATGACTCTAAAAATTGTTTTGGAATGAAGTATGCCTCATCTTCTTGATTTAACCATTTCAACAATTCAAGTTCCTCTTCTTAGTCATAAGAATGCACCAAGATTTCCTTAGAGAACTAATTGTGCTATGGTTTCTTAATCATTAAGATGATCACAAAACTGATACTAAATTACTCTCCCATCTTTTCAGATTTGAGAAACTTTTATCCTTCTGCCTAAGTTGACTCTTCTTATTCGCTCTGCCTTACATTGAAACCTTTTCCAATGTCTCAGAATTACACTTAATCTTGTAAGTATAATCATATTTACTGAGCTTTAGTAAACTATGACGAATAGTCTTATCAATCTTTTGTGGTGGATTTGACCAGTGCACAAGAATGTGTACTCGATCCCTTAGTCCTTTACTAGACTCACACATCATTGTGAACAAGTAATTAGTCTTAATTTTTTTTAATACTTGAAAGTTCTCATTCATCATGCTATACAACTTGCATGATTCCAAGTCCCGATCCAATTGAAACTTGGGTGATGAGAATCTTTCCTTATTTGGTAAATTTAAACATTACCACAAATGAAAGAATCAATTTCATATTTCCACTTTCGCTATTAATGGAATCATATAAGCAACATTTTTCCCTGAATTGCCATTGTAAGGATATTTTAAAATAAATAAATTCACAAAATTTTTCTTTCATTTTAAAACTTTGCGGAAAAAACTTATCCTTACAGTGCAAAAGCACATGAAAACATTGTTGTTATATATTCCTAAGCAATATCTCATAACTCTTAAGAAGTAGCTCAAGAATCCGATCTTCAAACTATGCAATAGAAATCCATCTACGCGATCAGATTCAACATATTCTTTCTTTAAGTTTCTTCACTTTTCTTTGATTCTTAAAACATCACCATGTGACCTAGTCACATCATGTATCAAGAATCTCAGAATAGAAACTTAACAGAGTTAGATAGTGGATTTTACCTGAAGTAGAGTCAAACTTATTGACTTTAACATCCTTAGGTAAATTTGGCAGCTTCGCAACCAATGCCCCTTCCTTTGGCAGTATAAACATATGGACCCTTTGATAATGGTACACGAGACTATCACAGACTTAGCTTCTCTCTTTACCATTTGGTCAACCGAGTTGACTATGGCCGATCCCTTTCCATTGGGAAGAGAAAGCTTTACTAGATATCCAATGTCATCATTGTCAGTGTCCATAAAGTTTTAAGGAAGTTGATCTTAACAAATAGATAAGATCGTTAAGGGTCTTGTCATAGTCTTTTTCATAGGTGTCCCAAAGGAACTAACTATGTGACTCAGAAAGTTATTGAACCACCAACTTTTTCAAGACTTTGACACCCAACTTTCCCGGCTTGTCAATATGTGACTACATCTCCAAGATGTGACCACACCTAGTCCTTGCCCTGCCAATAGGGCCTGAGTGACCTTAAACTTTTCAAGAACTTGTGGGTTGGGGAGAATAATTGGAGGAGGTGGAAGAAGAATGATTTCCATGGGACATCATCTTCATTTAGGAAAGCATGTTTCAAGAGATTTGGGAAGATCATAAATGTCTAAACCATACATGTTATGGGAGATATTCAAGATAGTTGATTTAAAGTCCTTAATATGACACCCAATATGAAATATTAAGGCTAGGACCCAACAAACTATTTTATAACTTAGAAGAGGTATGCCGTAATCCAAGCTACAAAATATTTGAAGGTAGGCGAACGACGATTCACCAATTTCCACCAAGATAAACGAAATGTATTATTAGGTTTTAATTGGATTTGAAACTCCTAGATCTTTGAGATTCATTGAACTGTTCAAAGGCATGTTTCAATCTCGAGTGTGCCCTTCAGGTTTTGTGACTGGGATGCCGAGGATCACAAAACAAGGTGTGAATACCCATACCAATTCACTTGGTATCCTTAATATTATCACCCAATCAATGTGTCGGTTAACCACACACGCTCCATTGATCTATGACAAACATTAAGTCACCCTTCGTGATCCTTACTAGTCCAAGTTAGTGTGCCGGTTAACCACACACGCTCCACCAACGACTTGGTAAGGTACAAAGTGTGAATTCCATGGGCTAGCACCATATTCACATTTTCCTAAGTAACTAAGATTGGGAATTATTAAGAGTTTGGTTACTTAGTATTTATCATTAATACTTTTAATGAAGGGAGAATTATAGTCTTGTCAAACCCGTTCGGCTAACAACCCTCCACCAGTCAAGCAAGCGGTGGGTGAGAGTGGACACCCATTAAGTCGCCATTTTATAGGCAACAACCTTATACCCACCTTATAGACCGGCTTCGTGAATGATGCGTACTAGCGGTAAGACTGACTTTTACTCTTATATATATATATACATATATATATATATATATATATATATATATATATATATATATATATATATATATATATATATATATATTATTAACTTATAATATTATAAAGTATAAGGGTGGAATTTTAACTTTTAAAATTCTAAGGGCTAACTTGGAGTTAAAGTATTCATAAATGAAAACTTTTCAAATTCCAAAACTTGAGGGCAAGTTTTGAAACTATTCAAAACTAATTAATTCCATAACTTATGTGTTTAAAGTAGTTTTAATCCAAAAACTCTTCAAGTTCCATAACTTGAGGACAAGTTATGGAAGACTTTAAACTAATAAAAGAATTAACTTTTCTTTATTTTATAACTTATGCAATTAATTAAGGTTACACTTTATTTATTAATTTATTAATGAAGTGACTATTGAACCTCCATGACTTAAGGACAAGACTCTTCATCTTTTGTAACCATTGCCAACTTTTATGAGTTTTATGAAACTTAAATGTGACTTTTCATATAACTTGAGGACAAGTTACAAAAACACATTTTAGAATCAACTCTTAGATTAATTTGGATTGAAAACAACAATTTCACATAACTTCTATTAATATAAGAAACTCATATACACAAGATAATTCAAATCAAACTTTTCCATGTAATTAGAGTAACACTTTAAACTAATACAAAACATGAATCTATTGACAATTATCTTTAAAATTGGATTAGCATGAACATTACCACATCAAAAACAAGTTTATAAGTCCAAAACATCTTTGGGTAATGTTCCTAGTCCAATTCCAGCCAAAAAAGTCGAGTTTATGCTATCTGGGGGTCCAACTCGTCGAGTGCATGAACCAACTCGGCGAGTTGGATCGAATTCATCACTTTTGAGGCATGGACTCGCCGAGTCTCCTGATGGACTCACCGAGTCTGATGATCAGACAACAAGAAATTCGATTTTTTAAGCAGTTTTGCAAGTATAATAAGAAAACAAGCCTAGGCTCTGATACCACTGTTGGGTTTTAAGCATTCTAACACTCCTATGTGTACATGCAACCCTAAATACCTTGGATCTATGTTTTCTCTATTATACATACAAATATGAACATCCAAGGTATAATCCTAATCTAATATACAAAAACAATGAGTGTAACAAGATAGAATACAGACATCTTT
The DNA here is from genome assembly GCF_051521515.1 of Lactuca serriola. Taxonomy (NCBI): domain Eukaryota; kingdom Viridiplantae; phylum Streptophyta; class Magnoliopsida; order Asterales; family Asteraceae; genus Lactuca; species Lactuca serriola. The sequence goes on from NC_136408.1 coordinate 217,715,991, forward strand.
GATGTAGAAAGTCTTCATGAAGCTTGAGTGCCTAGCCCCAATAGTGTGGAAGCCTTAAATGGAATCACAATCACCAAAACACTTAGAATAACTTGAGAGAATTCTACAACTCATGAAATTGGCTAGCCCTTTCTTACTCTCACTCTAGTGGCCGATTTGGTCAAGAATAAGATGCTTATATAGTTAGGGTTACACCATGTAAACCCTAATTGACATGGCCTTTCATTTCCATGATCCATGGGTACAAATACACCATGGAGCATCCATGGACCATCCTATGGGTTTTAGTCCAACTTGATTATCCATGGAGCATTAGCCCACTATACAAGTATGGATGATTTACACAATCAACCCATATATTTAATTAGTCTTCTTTTGATAACTTAACTAATCCTAGATTAATTCTTGATCAATACAAATTAAATAATCTTATTATTCTTATTATTAATATACTAGAACTTATAATATATTAATAAACATAAGTGTCTTATTTCCCTCATTATAGTTTATCCAAGTGCATGATGGTATGCAACCCAAATGGACCATGTTGGGTCGGGTCAAGTCTTACCAATTATAGTTATGGACTTAGACATTAATCCAACAACTGACACCAGAGTCAGCTTCACCCTTAGCTTCCTTTTTTGACTCCTAAACTTTTGGTTCATCTTTTACTCTTTCGGAACTATAGCTTCCTTGCCAATTACGATTTTTGTTGGAAGGAAACTTCTTCTTGATAAACCTTTTGGGATTTGACACCATTAAAGCATAATCTTCGGCTGTTAGATCGTGATCTCCTAGATTAAGATTCTCTTCATCTTCTTCTACACTTTTACCCTTGGATAAGAGTGCCAGAGACCCCATACTAGAAACCACGCTCTTTTCTTGCAGCACAATCTTTTCTTGGGATTTCAGAATTCCCACCAATTTCGCCAGCGAGTAAGATTTGAACTGTTCATGTGCTTTGACTGTTGACACAACAGCTCTCCACTCAGATCTTAGACCATTCAGAAAAGTGACCTTCTGTTCAATAAGCTTCCTTTCAATATCATATTTGATCATCTTGCTGAGAAGATGATTCAAGCGATCAAACGTCTGTGTAATAGATTCATCAGGGCTTTGCCTGAACTCTTCAAATTCAGACAGGAGCAACGTCTGAATTGAGTGCTCCAGATCTTCATCTGTAGAATACAGCTCTCAAAGCCGATCCCAGATTTCTTTATCAGTACTGCAGGAACTAACCAATCTAAACGTGTCAGATTGAAGAGCGAATCAAATTAGTCTCAATGCTTTGATGTTGCACTGAAACTTCTCCTTTTCGTCCTGAGCGACATCTTTCACATCTTTTAACAAATCATTATACTCCTTTTGAGTTTTAATAATTTTGGATGTTCCTGAATGAACAAATGGTCTAGACACAATGGCTTCCCATATCAGATACCCATTATCTTCAGATCGAATGACGTAGTCTTCGAAATGATGCGCCCAAACCTCGTAATCTTGAGTGTAGAGAATTCGAATCTTGGTTGTAGATCCTATACTGTTTGAGATGTTGATAGGATTTGTTTGAGAATTGTCCATGCTTGATCGTTTAACCTGTTACAAGATCATACTTGTAATACGTAATATTAGGGCAAGATGAATAATTACTGAGATACGTCAATTATGGAGTGACGGCTCAATAAATATCAGTAAATGCGGAATAAACCCTAATCACTTCTTTCACAGAAGAGATGTGTATGAATTACACAGCCTCCTGCGCTGATACCACTTGATGAGTTTAAGAAACTCTTTGATCATTTAGATCTTATAACAGGTAAACCACGAAAGCGATAAAAGCAATATAAAACACAAGAGTGAATCTGAATATGTCGAATGATTCGGTTGATTCAATCCTCAGCAGAGCTCGATAAAGAACTTCCGCTGTAGAGGATATTAGGGTTACAAAAGATAAAGATCAAAATACTTGACAGAATTACTTCTAAAATCTTACGTTATAGGATGCATGCAAGCATCTATAAATACAAAACCCTATAAAATAACTCACGGATGGACATGCCCATAACGGAGACTAAATGGACTAAATAGCGAGCCCAAGACACAACACCTTCTGGACCTAACATTTGGGAATGGTCAAAAGGGTTGAGATCTCTTCATTTTGACCTGAAAGCGTCAGCCAATATTTTATTCCTTACCACTAATTAAAATTGATATCAATTTCATTCTTTTTTGTGTGAAATGCTAGCTCAGCTTTATGGGATTTATCATCATATTTACGAGCAAGCATTTCTACTCTTTCCTTCTAATACTCAACTTTTAGGTTCACCTTCTGCACAAACACAAAAACAGACACCAACAAGCATTAAATATTAATTACTACACCAAAAAAAAGTTAAGTAGAGGTAGTAAAATGGGATAGATAATACTCACAATAGCTTAGTAAAAATTATTAACAGTATTCTTCAGTTCACTTAATTTTTCCAACTCAGCTTGAAGTGGATCAGTAGAAGATGGCAGCATCCGTGTGGGCCCAAACCCACGGTTATGACTTTCAAATTCTAGAATATGATTAAACAGTTTTGGCCAAGATTGTGTAGTAGTGTGATTTGGGTCATCTGCAGTAGTCTCTAAAAGTTGAGGAGGTGCTTCATTATGCTGTTGTTCAGCCTCTATAGTAATATGATTCTGATAATCGTCATCAACTTTTTCAGCATCCTTTTTAGTTTGCAGATTATCTTGAATTGGTGAAACTAAAGGCTGAACAGGAGGTGAGTGTGGGTGTGAGTTATTATTATTATTATTATTATTATTATTATTATTATTATTATTATTATTATCTCTGAGAGGAGTTTAGAGAGAATAACCATTATGACTTATGGGTTCATGAGCCTATGTGTATCTCAATAAGCTCTGAAACTCTTCACTTTTGGTTCAATCCTTTTTAGTGCTTGATGAGATTATAAACTACGTACAGTCGTTACGACAAGTTAAGTTAATTAAAGATTAAGCTAGTACTTCACTTTTTTTGTAAAAATACCAAAATATGTTGATTTTTTATTTCAACTAAATTGGGATCTCTTTGGTTGTAGTTCTTGTCAATGAAATTAGCAATTGTATCCAAAGAAGTAAGCCTATTTCAAATGTTTTTATCAATTCTTTCACAGATTAAAAGGGTTTTTACCTGATTTTGATTTGAATAATGACAACTCCAATACCTGTATGTTTGTGTGGTGAAAGCTAGGGATTTACCTGCAGTTGTGACCCTTATGCTGAAGTTCGTCTTGAAAACTACAAGGGTACAACTCATCATTTTGAAAACAAGTCTAACCCTGAATGGAACCTGAATGGAACCAAGTGTTTGCCTTCTCCAGAGAGAGGATTCAAGCCACTATGCTTGAAGTCACTGTAAAAGATAAAGAATTTGTGAAGGATAAAAGGCAAAAAGTAATCAATTAAAAATAAAGAATATTATAGGACCTAAAAAAGAAGACATGAACACAGTAAAAAATAGAAATATTAATTAAATAAAATGCCAACCTTGTAGTTTAAGGAAAATGTTTGACATGATTATCCCCTGGTGCATCTGGCCATTTCTTTGCATCAAGTTCTGTTACTAAACTGCCCTCAAGATTCGTAATAACAACCTAAAAACATTGAAATTTAACATTAATATTATCACTATTGTAAAGAGCTTGTGGGGAATAATATGAACATAAATCACATGGTCATCACAAAGAAATACATGAATACCAATGATTTGTCACTCTACTTAAACCACGTGCCTATTGTACAGACAATAATAATAATAATAATAATAATAATAATAATAATAATAATAATAATAATAATAATAATATAAAATAAAAATAAATAAAAAGTTCAGTATGTATCGCCCAATAAGAAGAACTGATGAAATATGTTCCAGATTTCCTTGAAAAACGAATGAGAAAACCATTAAAACAATGAAAATATTGTAATCTTTTTTCCATAATCACGTTTTGCTGAAGAAAACTGAACCAGATTGACAGCGTCAAACCTAGAAACAGAGCATGGTAACCCCAACATATCGATTTTAGTGTTAGTCTTCAACTTGAACTGGGAGAAAGACGTTGAATGGTATAAGGTACAATTGGTGAAACAAATTTCATGCACAACTACCTTCAGACACAATTTCAACTTTTTAGTGCAAAAACAAAAACACTAAGCCAGAACAACATATTAAGATTCGATTTGATACACTCAATTTAAGAAGACAACGCTGCTATATAAGTAGAGCATACTCACCCGTAGGAGCGGGAATTTTGCAAAACTGACCCAAATCTCCTTATTCGTGAAAACACCAAACAAATCTTTAAAATCAACTCAGAGTCTTTAGGAAGCTTGGTTTTCTTAAGGTCGGTGGTTCTTCCGGTGGCTCTCTCTCCGATGATCACCAAAGCAGGATAAAGAACATTTCCTAAGAGTCACAAGCAGCAAAGGATGCAGGTAGAGAGAGAAGGATGGCGGCAGATGTCACTCCCCCAAACCGGAACGGCGGAAACGTTCGAGGGCGTGTGACTTCATGTAGTACCGTAACAATTGAATACAGAGTAAAGAAAGCAATATAACCATCATATATATAATTGAAAGTCTACATGTTTAAAAGGTACATGTTCAAAACCAATTACAATATGATGCCAAAATATGAAATTAACTGGCGCCGCAGCGTCCCTTCTTCAAAAGCTGTTTGTTACCTGTAATTACTGAAATCCTAGGACATACAAGTAGTTTTGAAAGAGTAGATCAGCATTTAAGCTGGTGAGTTTCATAAGTTGTCACACCCCGAAAACCGAAGGCGGAAAAATTTCCGGGGTTGACTCCACGTTGAGTATCAAATCCAATGTACATAGTAAGTAAAGTGAACAAACATTACATTACATATTAAAAGTTTTACAATTTGTTTCAAAAGACATAGTTTATACAGTTGTGATACATAGTATAGACATAATCAAAATGAACGAGCCTTGCATGCACAGGATCCTGAACCAAGTAAGTCTTCGGGTACCTGTACTATCGTTGACCTGAGAACACAAGCAGTTTGAAAATCAGCATAACGCTAGTGAGTTCATAAGCAGTTTTGTTTTGTGAAAATGTTTATGTTTCCTTTCTGTTTCTGAAAATGTAACACACGCCAAGAAAATCCCATATTTTCTTAAAAGCTGGTTGTTGTTTCATAAAAGTAATGTATGGTTTAGTTATCCAATTCATTGTTTTATGTCCTTAATGTATCAATGTATTCCCAGGAAAGTCCCATACTTTCCTGAAGGGTAGTTATTGTAAAAGATGTAATGTTATTCAGTTGGTTACTCTTTTCTGATTATGTGTATGTTACCCAGGAATGCCCCATGCTTTCCTGTGTGTTTGTTTTCAATGTAAAAGATGTATTCTGTTAGACCTGGTTGTGTACAAGATTTCCCAGGAAGGTCCCATACCTTCCTGAATGTTGGTTATCATTTGTAAAGGATGTAAAAGATGTAAACTAAGTCCTGGTTATCTGTAAAATGTAGTATGTGGTTCATTATTACTATAAGTAAATCTCTGTTATCCTAGTTGGGAGTTCCATAACCATACTAAAGACTGAACCTGTGGCAATAAGTAGTCCACAGCCTTGTGGCAATTTTCGTCACCCTTGAACCATTTCGGTTCGGCTGTAGCTAGCAGCCAGGCGTGGGGTAGTCGGCCCCGTATAGATCTATACACTCAAGTCACGCTCTCTAAATCCCAGAGATTCTGGTTACGGGTGTAGTCCTCCACTCGCGTATCTTTGTGGAGTGTTCGCCGAGGACGTGTCTCCAATCATACGGAATAACAAATTTACTAGTTATAATAGGATAATCCTCCATTCGCGTATCTCTGTGGAATGTTACCGAGGACAAGATAGTGTATGAATTATATTGTTCATGTGTTATAATGTCATGCTTTTAACTGGTAAAATGTAGAAACCGTTTGTGAAATATATAAAACATAACCGTTTATAATATCCATTTCACAAATAAATGTTTAAGTGAGCTGTATGTTCTACTGGTTATCAGTTACATATATCAGTATTAAAAGCATATGGAATGTGAAACACACACACACGAAAATAAGTTTTGGGTACAAGAAAACCCTTGTACTTTGCTTGTGTTCCCCCCCCTGAAAACAGTGAAAAACAGTGAAAAAGGTAGGGGTATGAACTCACCGGACTCGGGAATGTGTCGGTTTTGGATACTAGACGTTGATTCGGGGATTTTTTACTTGAGATGTCCCTATGTAAAATGCAATAATGTCCATATATATACAATTAGGGATACATTCACTAATCATATGGAACATTTCATTCCAATGAGGTTAAACACCTCAAAACGAGCGTTTGGAGTGACCCGGGTGACATCTTCGGATGTGTAATGGCACTAGGGACTTGGGACTTGAGTTTACTCTCCATAAGTAAACATTTAAATGAGTTTACAACTACAAAACACACCCACACATGAGTTTACGGCCGTAAACTCATGTTGGTGTGATTTTGATGGTTTAAGGGCTTAAATGGACATGGGGATTGCTAGAATGGATTATCTAAAATGCCTTGGAACACTTGGAATGAATTTACATCATTTAAAACATGAGTTTACGGCGACACTCTTAGAGTTTACGGCCGTAAACTCACCCATGGCCAAGAATAGTTAGTTTAAGCTACAAGGGACAATCACATGTGATTCTAATTAATTTTCCAAGCCTTGAAATGAATTTAGAACACCATTTAACACATTTATTGGAGTTTACGGCCTAGAGGTATGTTCTAAGGCCGTAAACTCTCGTTTCCCCATGAAAAAGATAGTTTTTGATGCTTAAAACAATCACATGTGATTCTAGAAATTTATACATGCCATTTGAGTGTATTTGATGCATCATTAACATGGTTTTTATGAGTTTACGGCCAAGGGTATGTTCCTAGGCCGTAAACTCCTATAAATGATACTTTTGATATGTTTCAAACCCTTAAACTATTTTTAGATGCATCTAGATTTTACCACAAGGCCATTGGTTGAGTTTTAAGGCATTTGGACATGATTTAAGGCATTAAACCCCTTTTAAGTGGAGTTTACGGCCCAAGAATATGACTTGGTCGTAAACTCACTTTTGTCCCCCAAAAATCATGTTCAAGGTGTTCCAAGCCTAGTTTAGCAAGCCTTAAGGTCATATCTAAGTCCCAACTATGATTTGGAAGGGTTATTTGGCTCAAAAAACCCCATGAATATGAGTTTACGGCCCAAGCTTATGCCTTGGCCGTAAACTCCTTCAAATGGTTCAAAATTAATGTTTCAAATGTTATAAGTCCTTTCCATTAAGTCATTAAGCCATATCTAATGTCCAACATTGCTTAGGAGGGGTTTTAGGGCTTAAAAACCCTATTTAATGGAGTTTACGGCCCAAGCTTGCTCCTTGGCCGTAAACTCATGTTCTTGGTCCCAAAACTCAATTAATTCATCAATTTGAAGGCTAAAGATGTTGAATAACATGCTAGGGAGGTTACCTTAAAGATTTGAAGCCTTAAACTTGAGGTTTGGACCTTAATTCTAGCTTGAGGAGAGACGTTGTGAGTGTTTAATGGTAATTTGACCAAAGGCTTCAAATGGAGTCTTAAACATGTTTATATAGTGTTTAAGTTTTGGACACGGAGGAATTCTACCCGATACCGGCGTTAGACGAGGCTTTTGGTTGTACGCGATTGAGTTACCGTAACCCGATATGGTAATTTCTAGAAATATTCCGATCACTAAAGTTGGGTGTTTAAAATGATTTCTAAATGTATTAAGACACCCATTAAGTCATTTTAGGTTAATAAAAACTAATGACTTAATAAAATGGCGAAATTGGAAACGAAATTGAAAATGACGTCTGGTTGATCGGATTGGATTACAAGTTGTGGTACAAGAAGTGACATGAAATTTCGGGTTGTTACATTATCCCCCCGTTAGAGGGAATTTCGTCCCAAAATTCAAGACAAAAAATAAGATAAAATACAAATCATGGACCTAGAAAGAGTTGTGTATATTTTTGTTTAATCGAGTCTTCTCGCTCCCAAGTGAACTCCGGTCCCCGCTTGGCATTCCAGCGAACCTTCACCAACGGGATGCGACTCTGTTTCGTACGTTTGACTTCTCGATCCATGATTTCGATTGGTTCCTCCACAAAGTAGAGGTTTTCATCGATCTCAATCTCGTCTAATGGAATCGCTAAGGTTTCGTCGGATAGGCACTTCTTGAGGTTTGAAACATGGAAGACGGGATGGATGTTACTAAGTTCGTGAGGTAAATGAAGCTTATAGGCTACCGGACCAACTCTGGCGATGATTTCAAAAGGTCCAATGTACCTCGGATTAAGTTTCCCACGTTTACCAAAGCGTACGGTGCCTTTCCAGGGCGAGACCTTCAACAGAACACGGTCCCCAACCTGGAATTCTAGTGGTTTCCGACGATTATCGGCGTAACTCTTCTGACGATCGCGCGAGGCCTTTAGTCTTTCACGGATTTGGATAATTTTCTCAGTGGTTTCACGGATGATCTCAGGACCAGTAAGTGGGCTGTCGGGGACTCGACTCTTGGCTAACTGTGTATCTCCTACCTCGGCCCAACACAGAGGGGATCTGCACTTGCGACCGTATAGGCCTTCGAACGGGGCAACCCTAATCATGGTGTGGTAACTGTTGTTGTACGAGAATTCGATCAATGGTAGATGTGTGTCCCACGACTTTCCAAAGTTAATGACACATGCCCTAAGCATGTCCTCTAGGGTTTGGATTGTTCTCTCGCTTTGACCGTCAGTCTGAGGATGGTATGTCGTGCTCATGTCTAGTTGGGTTCCAAGGGCTTTCTGGAGAGATTGCCAAAAGCGGGAAGTAAACCTGCTATCTCGATCGGAGATAATGGATGCAGGTACACCATGCAGTCGGACTACCTCTTGAATATATATCTGTGCGAGTCTCTCCATCTTGTATGACTCTTTGATTGGAACGAAGTGAGCTGATTTTGTCAAACGATCGACAATCACCCAAATGGTATCATACCCACTCGAGCCCTTAGGTAGTTTGGTGATGAAATCCATGGTGATCATCTCCCATTTCCATTCAGGTATCTCAGGTTGCTGGAGCAGACCCGAGGGTTTCTGATGTTCAACTTTTACCTTGGCGCAAGTCAGACACTTGCCCACAAATGAAGCTATCTCAGCCTTCATATTTGGCCACCAGTATTGTTTCTTGAGATCTAAGTACATCTTGTTAGAGCCCGGGTGAACAGAGTATCTGGTTCTGTGTGCTTCCTCCATGACTAATTCTCTAAATTCTCCGGACTTGGGAATCCAGATTCGATCCATAAAAGAATGGACTACGTCACTTCTGATCTCAAGTTTCTTTTCCATCCCTCTCAAAGCTTCAGTTGTCATGTTCTCGGGTTTCAGGGCTTCTAACTAAGCTTCTCTGATTTGCATGGGTAGGTTGGAATGGATGGTTATCGACTGGCTCTTCACTTTGTTGTTGGTACTCTCCTTTCGGCTAAGGGCATCTGCTACCACATTGGCCTTGCCGGGATGGTAACGGATTTCACACTCATAATCACTGAGTAATTCTACCCATCGTCTTTGTCTCATGTTCAAGTCTTTTTGGTCGAAGATATGTTGCAGGCTCTTATGGTCGGTGAAGATCGTGCACTTGGTTCCGTAAAGGTAATGCCTCCAAATCTTCAATGCAAAAACTACGGCTCCTAGCTCCAAATCGTGTGTGGTATAGTTGACCTCGTGTGTTTTCAACTGCCTAGAGGCATAAGCAATTACTTTTCCTCTCTACATAAGCACACATCCTAAACCTTGAGTAGACGCATCGCAATAGACAACAAAGTCCTTTGTCCCTTCGGGTAGCGACAGGACAGGTGCGCTGCACAAAGCTTTCTTCAATGTCTGAAATGCGGTTTCTTGTTTATCACCCCAACAAAAGGGTACATCTTTCTGTGTTAGAGTGGTTAGAGGTTTGGCGATTCTAGAAAAGTTTTGGATGAACCTTCGATAATAGCCAGCGAGACCCAAGAATTGTCGGATTTCTGTGGGTGTCTTCGGTGCTGACCAATTCTCTATTGCCTTAATCTTGGAAGGATCGACATGAATACCCTCCTCACTTACCACATGACCAAGGAAAGTTACCTTCCGTATCCAGAACTCACAATTTGTAAACATCGCGTATAACTTCTCGGATCGCAGGGTCTCCAACACTAGCCTTAAGTAACTTTCCTAAAATCTTATTTGGGTTAAATAAAGTAGTAGGAATCGTATCAAGGTTTCCAAGCATATAAAGAACCCTAAAATCCGAGTTATAACGAAGAAGTTATGACCAACCGAAGATTCTCGGAAAAACCGGCATCAGCGATTAAACGTAAAACGCGAAATTTCGATGCAATAGTTTTTAGCCTTATGTATCTAAATGAAAGTTATAGACAACCTCAATCTATGATCGTACATAAAAAGAACGTCCAAATCTGACTTCGGATGTGAAAGTTATGAATTTTAGAAGAAATTCCTTAATCGCGTCATTTTATTTAATAAATAATAAAAATAATTTTGGAATTTGCCAACGGATTCTAAACGAAAGTTGTAGATATTGGTCTAACCTTCTCGTGGATATAAAGAACGTCAAAAACGGAGTTCGTATGAGGGAGATATGAATTTTAGAAGTTTAATTAAAATAAATATAAATTTAATTATAAACTCCCGGTATTATCCGAAGGGGAGTCATCGGATAGGACCGAAGTACGCCCTACGTACCTTCGTACGCCCCGCGTACTGAGATCAAGGGCTTCGGATCGTCCACATCGCCATATCCGAGGAATCCGACCCGTCCGACCCGTCCGAAGCTCCGAGCCGTCCGACCCGCTGTCCCGTCCGACCCGCCGTCCCATCCGACCCGCGTACCCAGCAACCCGTCCCTTCCGAAGCCGAGGCAGTCGAGGCTGCGGTCATGCATGACGTACGCGTACACGCTGCGTACGAGCGTACACCCCGCGTACCGAGGCGGTTCAGCCTTCCTATAAATAGGATGCGAGGCTTTCCGAATTATTTGCTCAATTCTCCTCTTTTCTCTTGCGTCTTGCCTCGTTTTCCGTGTCCGTTCAAACCCGAAGCTCTGGCCTTTTTGCTCAAGTCCCGAGGGTCGATTTTACTCCCGAGATTCCCGAGAATCCCGAGAAAAATCCGTTTCCCGAGACGAAACTCTGCCCGGTTTTCCATCTCGCTATCTTCAAGCTTTCATGTGAGTTCATACCCCTTAAATAATGTTTTAAACTACTTTTAAATGCTTTATGGGGGGGGGGGGGGATAAAAGTAGAATCATGCTACTTATTATGTCAATCGCATGTGATTAGTAAGTAGGAGTATATTACTTATTACATCAATCACATGTGATTAATATACAACATTCAAAAGATTTGGCTACTCATTAGCCGTTTCACCAAACAGTTTCTTTCAAATGATTTTTATAAACATTTTATATGTTTTAAACTCCTTATTACACTGTACCTCTTACTCTGTTTATCATATTTCAAACTTATTTACAACTGTATTTCAAACAAATGTTCCTTATACTTATATTGTTTTATCAAACTTATGCCTTCAAATTGTTTTATAGATTGACATCAAGTCGATCTTTCCTTAAACTAATATTTATGTTTCAAATGTTTTACCAAACTTATTTATGCTTTTATATTATAAATTGCATGCCTCTATATGTATCGTTATATAAGAAATGTTTAAAAGACTTAGGAAGGCTATCCACCCTATTTCCTTTTCGCGCCTTGAGATGTGGTATGATGGGATATTGGATACTCGTCCAAAAGTTGTTTAAATATTAGTTATATATCATGTGTACATATAAAGTCATAAAAGGTCCTTCCAGTTCATCCTATGCCCTTGGGTAGCAAGGGTATACATCCACGTCCATACATACCACTTAGATTACTAGTAAGCTACCATATGGGTAGTTCAGGAAGATACCAGAACCATTACTAGAATGCGATATCATACAATGAGTCAGTTCATTCATGAGTCAATACTTTCTAAAACATTACTATACATTACATGTACAAACTATACTAGGACGAGAATATATACATCTATACTAGAACGTTTATATTACTATACTTGCTAGATAGAGAGAACATACATTACAGCTAGCACACGTAGAACCTTACCGTACTCTACTATAATATTTACATTACTATACTTATAGGAGTACTTGTGCATAGATACATCAGTAGGAGTCCTATTACATTTTATATGTATCGACTCCGTTTTTAAATCCGTGTTCTTACCTTTTCCTTGTGATAAGATCACATAATCGACGAGATAGAATAGATTATTATCCTTGTTCCAGAGGATGCGAGTTGGGGGATTGACCATTCCTAGAATCTCTGTTAGCTACAGAGGTAAAAGTACATCTACGGATGTCAAACGGTTGGTACCTTATCAGGTGCACGATTAAGGGATTAACTATTCCTATACCCAGCTGTTAGCAACAGAGGTAAAGAGTACGTCTACGGATGGCTTAAAGTAAACGTTTACAGTACCAAAGGGTATGATTCAAGTTAGTTATATTATTACCTATATTTGTGACTCATTCACATAACCAATGAGGTAAAATTTTATTTAGGTATCCTTATAGCAAAGGATCAAATTTCTTATAATGATAATAATAGTAACACAATTAGGTCTTGGTAGAAGACTACAAAGAGCACAGTTAAGTCTTGGTAGAAGACTCCTTTTGTTACTAATAGGAATCATAGGGATTCTAGGTTTTTCAAACATTTACAATTGATCTACAAACATTTTCATACTTTTATGAGCTTTCTTTCAAAACAATGTCAAGTCTTAAAAATTATAAGTTTTACAAATTAAGACACATTAATACTTATGATCTCACCAGCTTTATAGCTGATACTCGCTTTCAAAATTACTTGTATCCTCAGGTCATCATAGGCAGGTACCGATGCAAGGAGAAAGGAAGATGGAGCTTATTCAAGACTTATCTTTCATTTTGATTTATGCTTTAGTGTTTATCAAAATTTGACAAAATACAATTGTATAATAATTATTTTATTAATGCAATGGATGATGTTGTTGCTTGTTTACTACTTTACATTGTTGTTGATATTATACATGACGTCCTCCGCCCCAGAACGTTTCCGCCGTTCTCGGTTTTGGGGTGTGACAGATTGTTATCAGAGCATTGTTTATAGTGAATTGAGTATCTCAACCCATAAAAGATATACTAACTATAAATACAATGGGATTAAAAATACTCTGATTTAGAGTTTATACTTTAAATAATAAAATATTTAAGTAAGTATACGTGCCTGCATTCATACTAAAATCAGTGTCACTAGGACAGTACAAAAGAATTACGATTGTTGGGCAACACAAGTGTGCTTAGAGACATATGGTCAAAACTGGGAAGATATAGCTTGATCACCTATATTATCCGAGGGTTGACTAGCATGTGCCTAAGTTTAAGTGTGTGGTTGCAACAATGCTAAAATCTTACTAACCCTACCATAATGAGAACAATAGAACATAACATAAAAATTAAAATACTATAGGAGTATTTGGTGTTACTATAAGTACTTTATACTTGAGAATTAAAACGGGATCCTCATTACTAAGTTGATAGTTGCTAAGTGGATACACTAAGGCTACATGTAATTAGGATGTTATAGACTTAGAATCAGTGGTAATTTTTCCTTACCCCTATTCTGTGTGAATTTGGAAATAAGGTCACTTATTCGAAGGTCTATCCTGTTTAGATTACACATAGCTGGTATGCACTTCACAAATAGTGATGAAACAAATGAGGGTTTTCTAAATAATTATCTAGATAGTTCGTCTAATAATTATCCACTTACCCTAAATTCTCGCATAGAAACCATAGTTGGACTCCATCCCCTTGACAACCAGTATCTTCCGAATGAAGTCATAGCTGGTTGGTTTGGAGAAGAACCATAGAATGATCATCCTATCCCTTGGGATGATCACCATGATAAAAACCTTTCAGCCAATGCTAATTCCGAACCAGAGGTTGAGAACCTACCCCGAGCAACTCCCTTTCCAATTCCTAACCCTCGTCTTGCTTTCCAAGACCCGACGCCTGAGTCAGTGGAATGCTTGGAAACATGGAGCCAAGAACAAGATCAGCCCATAAAATTTATTGGCGACCGAAACTTTTACGACTTGAGCAATGGGGGCTCAGTAGATAGAGCCTTGCCGATCTTGGTCTGCAGAGAGGTCCGAAATGAGATTCAAGGCGGGACAACACTACATCAGATTACAGAAGTAGTCGCCTATGCTAGAATGCATACCCTCCACACCATTCTTCTAGAGGATGCTCACGAGAGATCAGAGAGAAACCACGAAACCCTGTTGCAAGCACTGGCTGAATCACGAGCCGAAGTCATAGGACTCCGAGTACGCCACATGGTATGCGAAAGACATCTACTTGACAATGGAACGTCAATTGATTGAACTAAGAGTTCACCAGAGGGATGACCGTCGCCCGTAGTAGACGCTTTACTTTATTTCCCTTTTAAAAAGGAATCGTTTTCTGTCTATGCCCGATGTGGCATTTTCTATGAAATTATCTTGTTCAGTACGAACTTTAGTTAGGTCTTTATGCTGTCAGGAACTATCTTCTGGGGATATGATGTGAGACCTTTAAAAGGTCGTTTTCCAAACCCCTTACATCGTGAATATCAAAGATATTGACAGCCGGCTAACTGTTGCGTCATTCTTCATTTCAAGTACTTTTATCTTACTTTCATTAGAGTCTATTTAAATCATACTTTAGTCAAGTCGTTGGACTATAGTGATTTATCTTCGGAGACACTCCCAAGTCTCTTTCAGTGGTTGGATCTTGTTATTCACCAACCCACAATACCTCAACTCGAACGACAAACGTCTTGAGACCATTCTACGAACATACTCCCATACCGTACTAGGACTGCATCGTAGGAATGTAGGTCACCTTAGCAAACATACTTTCATTCTTTACCAGGACTACATCATAGGGATGTAGGTCAAACTTTCGAGATCATACTCTTACTCTTTTCATGAACAATCTAAGTACATCAGAGTCAACCAGAATCACTCACAAATCCTTACTCTTTCGTGTTATAGAATCATGTCGCCAAAGAAGGACGAGCAACCCATCAACCAAGCCCCAATCCTCCAGATTGATGCAGCTACCGTTCAAGCTGCAGTCTCGACTGCCGTGTCAGCTTTTCTGATGCACCTTGACGCTAACAATGCGAATGTTAACGGGATTATTAACAACAATTCCAATCCGAGTAACAATCAAATACCGCAGCGAGCAGCAAACTACCACGACACCCCGAGTTCCAAGACGAAGAGTAACAAACGAAAGTTTTGGGATAGAAAGAAGGACAAATCGCATAAAGGGTCGAACAAGAAACAACCACGGGTAACGACCTTCACAACTACGACATCTATACCTCCTACTACCATCCCTTCGGAAACACCAGTTGTCCCAAGCTCAACCCGACAATATGCTGGAAATCTCCCTAATTGCATCAAATGTAATTATCACCACCTTGGACCGTGTCGGGGGAAGCAGTGCTCAAACTGCAACAAAAAGAGGCACACCAAACGATACCGCAAGAGCCTATCAGGACCGACCAATAACTCACCCAACGCCGAGGGAAACCAGACTTGTCATCACTGTGGTGAGTTTGGTCACTATAAAAGAGAATGCCCGAAAAAGGAAAGAACCCGCGTCCCCATAACTCCTACTCGACGTTTCACTACCACCACCAATGTGGGTACTGTCCATATATGTCACCAATGCGGTGAAATTGGACACCTCCAGAAGGATTGCCCGATAACGCAGAATTCTGGCGCAGATGGGAAGATTCCCAGGATCACAGCTGCAGGAGAGCCTACTCCGGAACCACGTTAAATGTAATTTGGGCGTTCGTTGTAACAGACTTATAAACTATCTAGAATTAGTGCAACTGGAGTGTTACCTTTTGCGAGATCCTGTCTGTATAGGAATGCTCGTGCTGCGTATACTTGTCTTTTGTAGTATATCCTATTCCCAGCAATAGTCTTGTGGTAAATCTAAAGTACTGTAACTCTGTTCATGGTTGCACAGTTGTGTTTTGTCTGTAATTGTCTATGTTTAATTCTAATGTCTTTAAAGTTTCTGTATGATTCCGACATTATCATACAATCCGATTCCATTTTATCGACGCGAAAACAGCTTCATACGTACGTCCCTATCTTCTAGATCACTTTTCCAATGAAGCCGTCTTATCAGAACGCCGAAGTACTCATTCCAGGAGTACCTCTTAGTTATTTTCTTTCCAAAGAAATCCCCGAAGTACCACTCGTGCAGTACGTCAAGTTCAATCTAGGAAAATTCATACAGGTGATCTATCACTGAGGAAGGTATACATAAGAGTGTTATATAATCAAGGTTCTACAGGTTTAGAATTAATGATTTCGCCTTAACTCTTTTCCTCCTTGGGATGTGAGGGTAAGGAAGAATCGGTTATTCGACTACCTTTTCAATCTTAATTATATACGCCTCGTATACACGAAATGGTGATCGTGAAGCCCTGTATGAATTCTCAAATGGACTTCAGGACGGAGAAACTGCCTAAGTATACGAGTAATCACATCGTCATGGGAATAGACTTAGAACCCAGTACAACTCCCGAAAACAGATCACCCTATAGTTTAAACACCCACGGGGATACAAGAACAACACGAGCAACTTGGCGAACCACACAGAAATAGAATTAGAAGACTAGGTTTCTGACCCTAGAGAACCCCGGTCAGATTCTTCCAGAGATCGATGGATCGCATCGTATGTGCCTCGGTTATCGAGGAATCCGTCAAGATTTTCATAGAAATCGTCATCTCTGCCTCACATAGACAAAATGGTTGAGCAAACGTAAGGAAAGAATCTACTTTCAGAAATAGACCTGAGATCCGAATATCACCAGTTCGATGTGTTAGGGAAGGATGTCAGGAAGACTATCTTCCGAACCCGATACGGACACTTCGAGTTCGTAGTGATACCTTTCGGATAGGACCAATACGCCCATGGTTTTCATGAGTTAAATGAAGGGTTACGTCTTTCTTACTTGGATCAATTCGTCATTACCCCATGAAATGACTTACTTATCTACCCTCGTAGTAAGAGGAAGCCCATGGTAACATTCCTACAGAGGAACTTTTAGCAAAGTTCTCTAGGCACGAGTTTTGAAATTGAAGAGTCAAATTTCTAGGACACACTGTTAGTAATGTGAGAAATTTTGAGTACTCTTTCAATTTGTCAAAACCGTTGAGCATTTATCGACACCAGAGACGCCGACAGTTTTTCACCAGATTTTAGGTCTTACCGACCCACCGCATTAGTTCATTCAGAACTCCTCGCAAGCTACAGAAACTCATACGACTTTGACCCAGCAAGGGGTGGCCTTTGACTGAGGAGTTACGTAAGAAAAGGAACCTTTGAGATTCTAAGTAAGTGACCAAGTTCTTTAGGATAACTCACTCTGGGAATGGCTTAATACGCTTCGTAAAGCGTGGAAATCTAAATCCAAGTTAGACAGGACCTCCGAGATTCTTATCAGAATCGGTCTTGTGCCTCACACAAACAAGACCTACTCCGCGAACTCAGTAACGTACTTTCTACTCTTCGCATCTCGATCGTGAAACCATACCTTTCCGTTAGGACTATTGCAAGTCCACTCTTCGAGATCCTCAACTTCGTATTAGAACCACAGTGACCCTCGACCGAGAGGTCAGGCGGACGAAGAAACGCCATCGCCAGTTAGTGAAGGTTCGTTGGAATGCCAACCGAAAACCCGTTATCAATTAGATGCACTAGAACCAATCGATTAGGAAGTTTCCCCCTCACGACTCGACCATTCGTGCATACTTCCTTTCTTAAATTCTAATTTCGGGACGAAATTCCTTCTAACGAGGGGATGATGTGACAACCCAATATTTCGAGACAATGTAATGTAAAACCAATCAAATTTAGGTCAAAATGTAACTTTCCTAAAATCTTATTTGGGTTAAATAAAGTAGTAGGAATCGTATCAAGGTTTCCAAGCATATAAAGAACCCTAAAATCCGAGTTATAACGAAGAAGTTATGACCAACCGAAGATTCTCGGAAAAACCGGCATCAGCGATTAAACATAAAACGCGAAATTTCGATGCAATAGTTTTTAGCCTTATGTATCTAAATGAAAGTTATAGACAACCTCAATCTATGATCGTACATAAAAAGAACGTCCAAATCTGACTTCGGATGTGAAAGTTATGAATTTTAGAAGAAATTCCTTAATCGCGTCATTTTATTTAATAAATAATAAAAATAATTTTGGAATTTGCCAACAGATTCTAAACGAAAGTTGTAGATCTTGGTCTCACCTTCGCGTGGATATAAAGAACGTCAAAAACGGAGTTCGTATGAGCGAGATATGAATTTTAGAAGTTTAATTAAAATAAATATAAATTTAATTATAAACTACCTGTGTGAATTTTAGGACCGAAGTACGCCCTGCGTACCTTCGTACGCCCCGCGTACTGAGATCAAGGGCTTCGGATCGTCCACGTCGCGATATCCGAGGAATCCGACCCGTCCGACCCGTCCGAAGCTCCGACCTGTCCGACCCGCTGTCCCGTCCGACCCGCCGTCCCATCCGACCCGCGTACCCAGCAACCCGTCCCATCCGAAGCCGAGGCAGTTGAGGCTTCGGTCATGCATGACGTACGCGTACGCGCTGCGTACGAGCGTACGCCCCGCGTACCGAGGCGGTTCAGCCTTCCTATAAATAGGATGCGAGGCTTTCCGAATTATTTGCTCAATTCTCCTCTTTTCTCTTGCGTCTTGCCTCGTTTTCCGTGCCCGTTCAAACCCGAAGCTCTGGCCTTTTTGCTCAAGTCCCGAGGGTCGATTTTACTCCCGAGATTCCCGAGAATCCCGAGAAAAATCCGTTTCCCGAGACGAAACTCTGCCCGGTTTTCCATCTCGCTATCTTTAAGCTTTCATGTGAGTTCATACCCCTTAAATAATGTTTTAAACTACTTTTAAATGCTTTATGGGGGGGGACACAAGTAGAATCATGCTACTTATTATGTCAATCGCATGTGATTAGTAAGTAGGAGTATATTACTTATTACATCAATCACATGTGATTAATATACAACATTCAAAAGATTTGGCTACTCATTAGCCGTTTTACCTTCAAATGATTTTTATAAACATTTTATATGTTTTAAACTCCTTATTACACTGTACCTCTTACTCTGTTTATCATATTTCAAACTTATTTACAACTGTATTTCAAACAAATTTTCCTTATACTTATATTGTTTTATCAAACTTATGCCTTCAAATTGTTTTATAGATTGACATCAAGTCGATCTTTCCTTAAACTAATATTTATGTTTCAAATGTTTTACCAAACTTATTTATGCTTTTATATTATAAATTGCATGCCTCTATATGTATAGTTATATAAGAAATGTTTAAAAGACTTAGGAAGGCTATCCACCCTATTTCCTTTTCGCGCCTTGAGATGTGGTCTGGTGGGATATTGGATACTCGTCCGAAAGTCGTTTAAATATTAGTTATATATCATGTGTACATATAAAGTCATAAAAGGTCCTTCCAGTTCATCCTATGCCCTTGGGTAGCAAGGGTATACATCAACTGGAGTGGAGGAGATTTCGTGGTTGATCAGACTCTGGGCCAATTCCTTGGCGCTGTCGAAAGTGGTAGGGCGTGAGGCCAGAACATTTCCTCGATACGGGGGCACTAAACCCCAGATGTAACGCTCAATCTTCTTGCTTTCAGAGGGGATCATGTTGGGACACATAGCCGCCAAGTCGCAAAACCTGGCCGTATAAGCCGTTATGTCGGTCCCCTTCATCTTGAGGTTCCAGAGTTCTTCCTCAAGCTTCTGAATTTCGCCCCTAGGGCAATACTCTCTTCTCATAAGATCTTTTAGAGTGTCCCAGCCCATGGCATTGGCTGTGACCAAGGAGAGTGCGTTGACGTGGCCTTTCCACCATGACAAAGCCCGGTTAGTGAGGGTAGCAGTAGCGAACTTGATTTTGCTCTCTTCGGGACAAGAGCACATTTCGAATACAGCTTCGGTTCTTTCGAACCATTGGGACAGTGCCAGAATTCTTCCGGTACCATCAAAGAAAGCAGGTTTACAATTCATGAAGTCTTTATAAGTGCATCCCTGCACTCGTTGGTGGACTTCACCAAATCTAGAATTTCCACCGCTCGCATCACCCGAGTTCATTTGGGCCATGGCTGCTGTTACAGCCGCAGTCACAGCCGCTTGGAACAACACCGGATCGAACTGCAGAGGAGGAGGTGGTGGAGGAGGGGTTTGAGTTTCAGGTCATCCTCTGCTGGGACGCTTTCGTGGAGGCATCCTTCACTGGAAGATCATAGAAATGATAGCAATAGTAAGAGCCTATTGCGAATATGAATAGTGCGCTTCTTGGATTAAATCAACATAATCTAAGATCGGGGTAAGAGTTATAGTAATAGAGAAATCAACTGCCAATATACTGGTATTAATGATGCAACACAAGTTCATGAAAATTGACCTAGCAGTAGGTCTTACATCACACCATAGAGAAAATGTTGGCAGTTTAGAGGTTCAGCTAGAGTACTTTTAAACTAGGAATGTTTACAGACAAGGGTCCTACGGAACATAGAGATAAAAGGCTAGTCCTTTAAGCAAAAGAGTGAGGTAACTAGATGTCTTCTACTGGCGACGGCTGCTTGTCGGGCGAATCCTCAGATCCTCCAGTTGACGCATAACTTCTTGAAGGTGTCGATCCTGAGTCCTTTGGCGTGCTCGGAGTTCCCTAACTTCAGCTCAGGATGCTGCCAGCTGATGCTGCCGAGCCTCGTTGGTCCTCCTTGTCCTGTCCATGGCTTCTTCGAGTTGGCGGATGCGAACAGTGTTGAGGTTTGAGTTGGCATCCACTTCTACCACTCGACCAATGGCAGCTTGACTTTGCTCAACATTCCTGGCAATTCTTCGGATCATGATGGGCAGAACCCGATCTGCTGATCCTCCTTCGCTTATGTTGTAGAAGCTTCGGTCTCCATTGTAAGGCAAGGGCTTACCCTGCTCCTCACTCCATCGACGCAAGGATATTGCCCACATAGGCGTGGGGCCCTGAAATGCCGGTAGGGGGTTAGGGTTTGGGGCATCAGGGGGTTGGTTGTTGACTTCTGGCTCGGAGCTCGAGCTATCTGAGAAGCCTTCAGCATGATGATCATCCAAAGGAATAGGGTGATCGTCGTCTGACTCCTCTTCGAGCCATCCTCCATTGCCCTGGTTCGGAAAGTACGGATCGCCGGGTAGGTGGAAGCCAGCCATGCTATCTACGCGAGAAAGGGGGAAAAGAAGATTAATAGACATACTATTCTAAGATACTTATAGGAGGAATCATTACCAGTTGACCCAATACTTGCATAGTGCATACCGATTACATGTAATCGAAGCAAGATAGTCCTTCGAATAAATCACCCTAACTTCAGACCCCCAATCAAACAAGAACAGGGAATGAAGCAAAGGCTGCAGATTCTGAGTCTATAGCGCCCTAATCACATGTAATCGTGGTGTATCCACTTAGCAACTATTGTCCTACTAGTAACGACCCTTTTTGTTAACACATACATATAATCTAGAGATACAGAATACTCCTATAGTATTCTTATGTTAGCGTTATTGTGGTATTGTTGGTAAGTTTTAGACTTGTTGAAACATCGCAACCAAACTTAGGCACATGCTAGTCACTCTCAGGAAGACGTAGTTGATCAGGCTACATCATCCTGAATGTGACTATATGTCTCTAAACCCAATTGTGCTGCCCAACAATCTTAATACTTTTGTTTTGTTCTAGGATGATACTGATTCCTGTGTTTCATAGTGATGTGTGTATATATATACTTAGTTAGATCTTTTAGATACTTAACAGTATATATTTTTGGTCAGAGTGTTTTAGTCCCGAAGTGTTTATAGTTCGTATATCTTTTATAGGTTGATATACTTGATTCACTATAAACAATGCTCTGATACCAATCTGTCACACCCCAAAACCGATAACGGCGGAATACGTTTCGGGGTGGATGACGTAGTGAACAGTATCATCACAATTGCATAATAGTAGAAACAAGAATCATACAACCATAGTATTACATAGTGAATTTAATTACATGCGTGTTTTGCAATGTTTAACAATCACTCAAAAGTAAATCAAAAATAAGAGATGGGTCTTGTGTGCTCCACCTTCTCCAAAAATGCCGCGTCTGTACCTGTCTATCTTTGTCCTGAAGATACAAGTCATTTTGAAAACAATTATCAGCATAAAGCTGGTGAGTTCATAAGAGTTTAGTGTGAGTTTTGTATACAAAGCATTAGTGTTAAAGATGTATCATTTAAGTTCGTAAGTAGTAGAAACTTAGAAAATCCCATATTTTCCAGGAAATACATTGTAAGTGACAATCTGTGAAAAGTTATGCATTCTTTATTCCTTTGAAAATAGTTTTTTTTTTTTTTTTAAAAAAGACATTGGCAAATCTCCAAATAACAAGTGTGATAGAATAGGTTGAGCCTGTAATCAGTGATAGAGGTGCAAGCTTCCTTTAGTGATAGATACTTACTTACTTCGGGATGCAGTTTAGTATTTAGTGTGGTATTTTAGAGTAGTTGTAGTGTATTCCTTGTATATTACTAATAGTGAGAATAATAGAGGATCCCATGACCTTCCCGGTCATGCACAATATAGTGAGTAGTGGCATCCCTAGGCCTGCACGGCGCGGACTGAGATTAACAGTCGGGATGTAATAGCGTCTGCCCCGTATAGATCTATACATGTAGAGTCGTCTCCTGCTGGAACACTCCGGGCGTAGTGAATAGCGAATAGAGTATCTCGTAGCGGGTTAGTGTATTATTGTTTGTTTAGTGTTTTCTCTATTGTTATAGTGTAGTAATCTTTTAGTATGATCGTAGTGTATTCTCTTACTAGTGTATCGTCTAGTAATAGTGAGTATTATAGTGTAGATAGTAATAACTTTAGCGAGTAGTAGCGGTAGCGACCCTAACCATACCTATTATGGTTATCTTAGTGGGGATGTTTCTTAGCACGTTAGTGACTTTAGCATCAAGTGAAAGCAGTAACATTCGTATCCCATACTGATATACAGATTTTATATAAGTAAGAAATCAACGACAGTCGGACAGATAACTACTACCCTAAGCCCACAATCAAACAAGAACAGGAAATAAGGCGAGATATCGGTCCTAAGTCCTCCAAGTCTTATTTATATAAATATATCAGAGTGGTTACATTTTATAAGCAAATTGATTAAATAAAAGTATTTTTCCAAAAGAACATTTAAATTCTGATTCACTGTTTAAAAATAGTTTGAAAAGGGTAAAACCCGTTTTTAAGGCATAGGGACAAATCACATGTGATTTGAACTAAGAGTAGTGAATCACATGTGATTAATCCTTGTAACTCGGAAATCGTTCTGTAAAACTTTACATAAACATTTATAAGCAACTTGTATCTCCCCCCTAAAACATGTAAAACAATTGAAAGGTTCATTAAAGGGGTATGAACTCACCTGAAATCGCAGAAATCGGGTGAATCGGGTAAATCGGATAATAGTGTCGATTGAGCGTTTGGTACCAAATAACCACTTGAGCACCTTTTAGGACCCTAATGTCATATGAAATATGTATTTTACAAGAAGTTAATCATCTTATGCTTTTCATTATAGTATTTGGACATTCTAGTGTCGTTTTCGGGGTTTTAAGGTCTAGAAAGGGTTCCCAGGAGTGGTACGAGGCCATGGATGATTTACAGGAGGGTTCTTGAGTTCACTCTCTTAGAGTTTATGGCCTAAAAGCCATTCTTTGGGAGTTTACGGCCGTAAGCCCCCTAGGCTTGGCCGTAAACTCTTGTGACACTCCAAAATGTGTGTTTAGGGCCTTATCTCACTTCCTTAATTTAGTGGTGTGTGTTTTGGACCAAGAAGGAAGGATTAAACATGATAATTTGTGTCATTTTTAGGGAGTTTACGGCCAAGACTTGTTCTTGGGCCGTAAACTCCTATAGACCCTTCAAGATGTAGGTTTTACTTGTACAACATGGTCCCAAATGGCTTAGAAAAATCCTAGAAGGCCCTATAGTGAGTTTGGAACAATTTGGCATACATTTTTGGGGAGTTTACGGCCCAAGAACATCCTTGGCCGTAAACTCTTCATTTTGTGCCCAAATGTGAAGTTTAATTGTACAACACACTTCCATAGGCCTTAGATAAATTCCTTTCATGCACTAGGGTAGTTTAGGGACTTGTTTGACACAAAATTTTGGGTGTTTACGGCCCAAGCTTAAGCTAGGCCGTAAACTCCTCTTTTTGGCCTCAAATGAAGTTGTTTGATGCATTTAAGTGTTCCTTGGAGTCAAGTCTAATTTACCAAACATCCTAGAAGTGTTTTTGGGGCTTAAAACATAGATTTATGGGGTGTTTGAGGTGTTTACGGCCTAAGCGCATGCTTGGGCCGTAAACTCCTTTTTAAGCATCAATTTCTAGTGTTTTAATGTCCAAACTCTTCTAGTTATAATCCTTAATTAGTATACTAACTCACAAGAAGGAAAAACTTGGTCTTTGGCTTGGTTTTGGGGGTTTACGGCCTAAGGAGCTTCTTAGGCCGTAAACTCCTCTTTGGACCTTGATTCCTATGATTTTTGGCCCTCAAATTCAATGAAGCATGTCTAGGATAAGATAGAGGATGGGTACTTACGTTTGGAAGTCGGAAATTAGCGGAATCGGGGTCGTTTTCGAGTCTAGAGAGAGAATGTAGTGAGAGAGAGTGGGTGTGTAGTAAATGAGTGTTCAAATGTTGTGCACACCCTTTGCATATGTCTCGGGAATCGTACCCGATACACGGCTACCCGATGTTTAAAGTTAACTGGGTTAAAACTTTTTACCCGGGTGAAGTGGTTGAAAAGGTAAAACAACTCTATTAGGTTAAACGGGGTTAACACATACGAGTTATATTTCTTATGATAATATTAAACCATGCATAAATTTAGATATTCGGATATTGACGATTCCAAATATTACATAAAATAACGTATAGTGACACGTTCCGTTAGTGAAAATGGGATTTGTAACGAAATTAGATTTGGGGTTGTCACACGATGTCCCTATGTAAAATGCAATAATGTCCATATATATAAAATTAGGGATACATTCACTAATCATATGGAACATTTCATTCCAAAGAGGTTAAACACCACAAAACGAGCGTTTGGAGTGACCCGGGTGACATCTTCGGACGTGTAATGGCACTAGGGACTTGGGACTTGAGTTTACTCTCCATAAGTAAACATTTAAATGAGTTTACAACTACAAAACACACCCACACATGAGTTTACGGCCGTAAACTCATGTTGGTGTGATTTTGATGGTTTAAGGGCTTAAATGGACATGGGGATTGCTAGAATGGATTATCTAAAATGCCTTGGAACACTTGGAATGAATTTACATCATTTAAAACATGAGTTTACGGCCACACTCTTAGAGTTTACGGCCGTAAACTCACCCATGGCCAAGAATGGTTAGTTTAAGCTACAAGGGACAATCACATGTGATTCTAATTAATTTTCCAAGCCTTGAAATGAATTTAGAACACCATTTAACACATTTATTGGAGTTTATGGCCTAGAGGTATGTTCTAAGGCCGTAAACTCTCCTTTACCCATGAAAAAGATAGTTTTTTATGCTTAAAACAATCACATGTGATTCTAGAAATTTATACATGCCATTTGAGTGTATTTGATGCATCATTAACATGGTTTTTATGAGTTTACAGCCAAGGGTATGTTCCTAGGCCGTAAACTCCTATAAATGATACTTTTGATATGTTTCAAACCCTTCAACTATTTTTAGATGCATCTAGATTTTACCACAAGGCCATTGGTTGAGTTTTAAGGCATTTGGACATGATTTAAGGCATTAAATCCCCTTTTAAGTGGAGTTTACGGCCCAAGAATATGACTTGGCCGTAAACTCACTTTTGTCCCCTAAAAATCATGTTCAAGGTGTTCCAAGCCTAGTTTAGCAAGCCTTAAGGTCATATCTAAGTCCCAACTATGATTTGGAAGGGTTATTTGGCTCAAAAACCCCATGAATATGAGTTTACGGCCCAAGCTTATGCCTTGGCCGTAAACTCCTTCAAATGGTTCAAAATTAATGTTTCAAATGTTATAAGTCCTTTCCATTAAGTCATTAAGCCATATCTAATGTCCAACATTGCTTAAGAGGGGTTTTAGGGCTTAAAAACCCTATTTAATGGAGTTTACGGCCCAAGCTTGCTCCTTGGCCGTAAACTCATGTTCTTGGTCCCAAAACTCAATTAATTCATCAATTTGAAGGCTAAAGATGTTAAATAACATGCTAGGGAGGTTACCTTAAAGATTTGAAGCCTTAAACTTGAGGTTTGGACCTTAATTCTAGCTTGAGGAGAGAGGTTGTGAGTGTTTAATGGTAATTTGACCAAAGGCTTCAAATGGAGTCTTAAACATGTTTATATAGTGTTTAAGTTTTGGACACGGAGGAATTCTACCCGATACCGGCGTTAGACGAGGCTTTTGGTCGTACCCGATTAAGTTACCGTAACCCGACACGGTAATTTCTAGAAATATTCCGATCACTAAAGTTGGGTGTTTAAAATGATTTCTAAATGTATTAAGACACCCATTAAGTCATTTTAGGTTAATAAAAACTAATGACTTAATAAAATGGCGAAATTGGAAACGAAATTGAAAATGACGTCTGGTTGATCGGATTGGATTATAAGTTGTGGTACAAGAAGTGACATGTCGGGTTGTTACATAAGTATTTAATGACAATATTTGTATGAATTAAAGGAAATGGTTTGTTTTTGTTTGTTTGTTCCTAGAAAATCCCTTATTTTCTACTGGTATAAATGTAGGCTTCTATCAAGACCAATGTTTTTTTCTTGAAAATTTATGTTTTTTCGTATGTGGGTGGCAGTTTAGAAGTTCCAAAACTATAACACAATAATGTTTTTCATGCCTAAAGTAGTTGATTTATGTACATGTAAAGTCGCCATGACGTCTGAAAAACCCCGTAAATCAATGTGTTTTTAATACTCCATGTGGGTTTTATAACCATGATATTGACTAGAAATGCCTATACACAACGTTCTTCAGACGTTAGAATGTTCTGATGTTTGTCACCCCAAATGGTGTACTGTAGCTAACAGTCAGGGCGCGGGGTTGTCAATCCCGTATAGATCTATACACAAATACCATGCTCCCCCTCCAAGGGATTCTGGTTTATAATACAGGACATGAAATGTGTACTTGAACGTACGTGAAGTTTAATGTCTCACAAAACTTAGTATAAAAAAGATTTACGTATGAAAATGTTTGTTTGTTCTTGTATATGAATGTATCGCTTTGAAATAGTGTTTCTAGTATGTAAAAGTTCGTGATGTTCTCGTAAAACTATACCTATTATAGTTTTCTAAGAGTGTCTCGTTTGTATAGTAAACCCTAGTGAAATGCTCACTTGTTATGAAAAGTATAACTTTTGTAGTGCCAAAGATGGACACATATACATACAGTATAAGCAGAGTGTTTGATTTATATATATATAACAACATTTTTCATTTCAAAAGATAAGAGGTTATCGTGATATATTTTGCATACGAATGTTTCCCTAGAATAGTTATGATTCACATATGATTCAATTGATAAAAAGTGTATAATGAAACTTTATATAACACACAATAATAATCGTGTGTTTTACTTGTATCCGCCCACCCTTAAAATCATAAAAAAGCATTTATAAAACATTTAAAAGTGTGGATTATAGGGGTATGAACTCACTTGAAAGATCGAAGAAGGAGAGATAAAAACCGAGCAGAACTTCGACTCGAGAAAGCGGATTTTCTCGGGATTCTCGGGAATCTCGGGAGCACAAACGACCTTCGGGACTTGAGCAACGAAACCGGGGCTTGGGGATATGACATGCACGGAAAAAGAGGCAAAAACGCAAGAAAGATGAGAGGATTTGAGCCTTTTCTTTGGAATCCTCACATCCCTTTTATGGGGGCTGGGAACCACCTCGGTACGCTGGGTGTACACGGTTACGCTGGGCATAGCCTCGCATAGGGGGCGACGTGGACGATCCGAGGCCTAGTCCTCGAGTACGCTGGGTGTAACTCGGATTGGCCCGGTGACTCCTCCTTCGGATAATACCGAAATTTGATTTAAATTTATATTTTTATTATTTAATAAACTTCAAAAATTCATATCTTCTTCATACGAACTCCATTTTCGATGTTCTTTATATCCACGCGTAGGTGAGACTACGCTCTACAACTTTTGTTTAGACTCCGTCGACAAATTTTGAAATTATGTTTATTATTTATTTTTAAAAGGTCGGGGTAAGAGAATTTTGTTAGAAATCCATAGCTTCATTATCCGACGTCTGTTTTTGCCAGACTTTTTACCGTTGAAAAACCATTGTCGGGACCTTCGATTCTCATTTAGGTCATTCCGGCCAAAAGTCGCTCGATCTCTGTTTCGAGTCAAGTATTGGAAAAATCATAATATCCTTATAGAAGTCAGATTTGGACGTTCTTTTTATGTACGATCACGGTTTAATGATATCTAACATAGTAGGTAACCAATTAGAGACTTTTGAACATTTTATTTTTGAAGTTAATTTCATATATCAAAAGTGGTTACAATACTTGACTTTTTAGGTCATTACATAGAGTTGAAATATCGGGTTGTCACATCATCCCCCCGTTAGAGGGAATTTCATCCTGAAATTTAAAGTAAGAAAGATACTTGTGAATCAGAGAAAAACATGTGGGTACTTTTGTTTTATCTGATCTTCGCGTTCCCATGTGAATTCAGGTCGTCGCTTGGCGTTCCAGCGAACCTTCACGATACGTATGCAACTTTGTTTTGTTTGTTTGACCTCTCGGTGCATGATTTCTACCGGTTCTTCCACGAAGTTGAGGCTCTCGTTGATCTCGATCTCGTCGAGTGGAATAATAAGAGTCTCATCAGACAGACACTTTTTCAAGTTCGAGACATGGAAAGGTTGGATGTATGTTACTAAGTTCACGTGGTAGATTAAGTTTCTAAGCTACAGGGCCGATTCTGGCGAGAATCTCGAAAGGCCCTATGTATCTTGGATTTAGCTTTCCATGCTTTCCAAAGTGTATTAAGCCTTTCCACGGTGAGACCTTCAATAGAACGCCGTCTCCTACCTGGAATTCCAAAGGTTTCCTCCTTTTGTCAGTGTAGCTTTTGTGTCGGTCTCTAGAGGCTTTCAACCGGTGAGAGTGCTTTCAGGAACTCGTCCTTTAGCTAACTGTGTGTCGCCAAATTCAACCCAACGCAGAGGGGACCTGCACTTATGGGCATAGAGGGCTTCAAATGGAGCAGCCTTTATGTCACACCCCGAAAACCAAAGGCGGAAACATTTCCGGGGTTGACTCCACGTTGAGTATCAAATCCAATACACATAGTAAAGCAGTAATCACAAAACATTACATTACATAATACTTTTTACATATGTTTAAAATAAAAGTTGTACAAGTGATACATAGTATATACGAACAAAATGAGACGAGTCTTCTATGCACTCCGTCTTCGCCAAAAGATATCGCTGAGTACCTGTCTAACGCTGACCGGAGAATACAAGCAGTTTGAAAATCAACATAAAGCTGGTGAGTTCATAAGCGGTTTAGTTTTGAAAAGAACGAGTTTCCTTTACTTTCTGTAATAGTTATTGTTCAAGAAAATCCCATATTTTCTTATAAAATGGTTTAGTTATCTTTTGTTACAATTTCAAAAATGGTTTGTTGTGTTATTCCAGGAAAATCCCATATTTTCCTTATAGTTTTAGTTATTCGTTTTTTACTTTATTCACTTATGTTTTGTTATGCTATCCAGGAAATTCCCATATTTTCCTATGTGTTGAATTGGCTATTTGATTCTAAGTTCGTTACTAGTTGTTATGTTATTCTAGGAAAATCCCATATTTTCCTATGTGTTGAGTTGCTTGGTTCTTAGGTTTGATTTCAAAGTATTAGTACTTAACATATGTGTAGTATTAGTTAAGTATTCTAAACTCCTAGATATACCACATTCGTATGACTATAACCTACAAACTTAGTTGTATTTTCGTATATTTGGATTCACCAGAAACTTGCATTACAATATTTTCGATTATTCTGGTGGATTCCAAAAGAGTACATTAGTTGTATTTTCGTATCTCTGTCGACATTTTGAGGCGGATGTAATCAAAACTCAGTAGAGGTCCAGAGGCGTACTTTCGTATTTGTAACTCTGGTGACGTTCAAGGCGTACACTAGCTGTATATTCGAAGTCTTGCTGTCATCCAAAGGCGTTATTTCGCATTCGTAGTCCTAAGCCTGTTCGTATTCGTTCTATCCTGTTTGTTGGGTTGAAGATTCGTTCAAGGATTGCGTCATTGGGCTCGGCTGTTAATCCATATGTTTTGTGCTCCGGTTTTGGGCCTGTCCAACCATGAGCCTGTTAGGTTTATTATATAAGTATATGCTTGCATGCATATTAGGTTAACGATCTAGATAACGCTTTAGAGAATTACGATTGCTTTGATTTTCTTTATCGTTCTTGTAAACCTACTAACCCTCTACAGTTGATGTTCTTGATCTAGCTCTTCTGAGGGTTTATTTTATAATCATTCGACACGTTTGATTCATTCTTGACTTGTTCTTTATTTTCGTGTTCTTGCTATTTATACTTATTTACCTGTTTAAGATCTAATCGATCTTCAAGATTAAGTTTTAATCTCATCAATTGGTATCAGAGCAGGAGGCTGTGTAATCGATACACATCTTATCTGTGAAAAGGTTTCAATTAGGGTTTTTCCGCAATTACTGATATTTATTGAGCCGTCATCTCATTATTGACGTATCTTGATATTTATTGTTTTGCCCTAATCTGATTTATTACAAGTCTGATCTTTGAACAGGTTTTTCGATCATAATGGATGAGTCGCAATCAAATCTCATCAATATTTCAAACAGCATCGGTTCAACCACGAAGATTCCAATCCTATATACCCATGATTATGAAGTCTGGGCGCATCACTTCGAAGACTACGTTATAGGATCTGAGGATAATGGATACCTCATATGGGAAGCAATCATTAATGGACCTTTTTCTCATTCTGCAACGTCAGGGATTATTAAAACTCAAAAGGAGTATAATGATCTGCTGAAGGATGTTAAAGATATTGCGCAAGATGAAAAGGAAAAATTCCAGTGCAATATTAAGGCGTTACGATTGATCAGATTCGCCCTTCAGTCCGACACCTTCAGATTGGTAAGCTCATGCACGACGGCAAAGGAAGTTTGGGATAGACTTCGTGAACTGTACTCTACAGACGAGGATCTTGAACACTCTATACAAACCTTGCTCTTATCTGAGTTTGGAGAATTCAAGCAAGGAGCCAAAGAATCTATGACCCAGACGCTCGATCGCTTCAATCATCTTCTCAGCAAGATGATCAAACATGACATCGAAAGGAAGCTTATCGAGCAGAAGGTTACGTTCTTAAATGGTCTAAGGTCAGAATGGAGAGCAGTGGTGTCAACAGTTAAAGCCCATGAGCAGTTTAAATCATACTCTTTGGCGAAACTGGTGGGTATTCTCAAGTCCCAGGAGAAGATTGTGCTGCAGGAAAATAATTTTGTTTCAAGCCTAGGTTCGCTGGCCCTCCTGTCAAAAAGTAAAGCTGTGATGGAGGATGAAGACCTCAACTTGGAGGAGTATGACCTCACGTCTGAGGATTATGCTATGATGGTGTCTAACCCCAAGAGGTTCATTAAGAAGAGATTCCCCAGCAACAAAAACCGAAAGTTGAAGAGCCCAAGAAGGAACCGAAGGCAGATGGTGATTCTGGAGTAAGCTGTTACTACTGTGGTGGGAAAAACCACTATGCTAAGGATTGTGTCCTCAAAAAGATGGCTGAAAAGGATGAGGAAGCCTTGTTGCAGAAAAGGATTGATGAGATGAGAAAGAAGAAATCTACCGCTAACCCTTCCATGAATGCTCTAATTGTGTAGGGTTCGGTTGCTGATGACGAGTTCGGTAGCGTGGAAGTTTGGTCAACCGACTCAGAAGACGATGAAGTGAGGAAGCCTTCTCATGGAAAGGCTTGTGTGGCAAAGGAGGAGAGCAGTGGAGGAAGGTGTTTCATGGTGTCCGATGTATCTCAGATGAGGGGATACAACACTGATGGTGGAAGCAATGAACCGAAGGAGCAGCAGGATATGTGCTTTACGGCCAAACCACTCAGCGTGCAGTTCAACGAGCTCGGTCAACTGATCAAGAAGGTACAATCGGTTTTCGTTTCATTTAAAGTACCAGAATCCTCATATGAGAAAGAACTAAAAAATTTTAATACAAGAATTTCTCATCTATATAGTAGTTTAACTCAAACTCGAGTCACCAATTCTAACCTAACTGATCAATTAAGCAGGGTGTCTTCGAAGAGTGAGGAGCGGCGCATGTGGATCGAGTTGAAGGAGTCTGAATTAGTTAAAATAAAAGACGAAAACATTTATTTACAAAGAGACAATTTAAAGGTGTTAAAACAGCGGAATGTTTTTTGTTTATTGCAAAACGTCTTTATTCTAATATTACTCAGCTTCACTTGGACTGTGAAATAGGCCAAAAGATCCATCGCATGATTTTGCCCTTCCTTGAGTTTAAGGAGGATGAAATTGATGCCGAAGCTTATAATTGTGAGAGTGTGATATCATCTGATGACGTCAATCCGACCTATATGTATGGACTGGACAAAATTGAGTCCTTCATTAAATCCAAGGACCACAAGGACATGCTTAAAAACCTTTTGGATGAAAATGATAGACTTAAACTGAGAACCGAAACCATACAAAAATTTGACTCTTTAAACGCCAACTTGAGCTCAAAAAACAAAATTGATGTTGAAAATGCATCTGAGCCTAATGAGGACGACAACATGAGTGAAATTTCTGTAGAGGACACGGTTGACTGCTCAGAATTTGTAAAAAGCGAACCTGAAAACCACAAGAATCTAATTTCTGAAAATTCAGTGGAGTTTGCTCGATTGTCCCAACAAAAGTCCCCGATCTTAGTAGAGAAAGCGGTTGTATATCAAAAGGTCAGGACCACTCCAAATCAAGTGTACAAGGTCACTGGAGTAACCGAACATCAGACCGCTGAGCTCACAGCTATTGTAAACGAAGACAATGCTGATGGCTGCGATGAGTACTTCTGGTCAGCTCCAATAGATAATGCAAACGAAACGGTAGGCTTATCAGAAAGAACCTCATCGATGAGTAAAGGTAGATACATACCAGAACCCTTGAATAAGCCAGATAATTTCGATGAGCCAAGTACCAGTGGTACGAAAGACATTCCTCAAGAGAATGGAAGTTCGGTAAAAGAAGACATTCCCTCTAGTTCCTCAGTTCAAAGTGAAACAACTACAGTTCAAAGTGAACCAGCCAAGGAGAAACCAAAAATGAAAGCCAATATTCATCATCAACCGAAGCAGATGAGGAATAAGAAACGCGAAAGGAACCAGAGATACATATAGAATCTCTATGAAAGGAAACAATTCTGGCAATCCTAAAATGCATATTTCTCACATCAAGACCAGAATCTGAAGTTTGAGAACAATCCTGTCAAAAAGCATGAGAGCCACAACAACCGAAAGCCAAGGTTCGGTTCAGAAGAGAATACCAACCGAAAGCATAGGTTCGGTTCAGAGAACTGCTCCAACCGAAAGCAACGGTTCGTTTCTGAAGTCAAAAGAGATCAAAACTCTAAGGTGAGTCCCACCAATGATCAAAAGCAAAAGGGTCACCTAGAGTCTCCAGCCAAGAAGTCATCTCAATCTAAGCCCACTCCTTCTCATTCCTCTAATTCTTCTAATTCTTCCAATTCATCTCCATCTTCCTCTAAAGCTCATTCTGTTCGTTCTCAAAAATCTCATTCGTCAGCTGAACAAAAAGGCAAACAGAAGGTTAATGCATCCAAACCAGAGTCTAAACCGAACGCACCTAATCCTAATAAAATCAAAGTTTTTACCATTAAAAAGAAAGATGAAACAACTCTTATAAAACGAACATATCTTGTTGACATCTCTCTTACTATTCCTGTTCCTATGAAAAGCTCACGTGGACCCAAGAAACTTTGGTTTCCTAAATCTGCTTAATTTTTGCAGGTTATAAGTGACGAACAGTTCGACGAAGAATGGTACATCGACAGTGGCTGCCCGCGTCACATGACAGGAAGGAAAGAAGAGCTCAGGGAATACAGGTCTCTTTCAAATGGTGGCAACGTCAAGTTTGGAAACAATTCTTTCGGCACCATAAAGGGATACGGAATGATAACTAATGGTGATTTTACTATAAGGAAGGTGGCTTATGTGGAAGGACTACAACACAACCTCATCAGTGTATCTCAGCTTGTTGGAGGTACAGGTCTCAAAGTATCATTCGACGATGAAGGTTCTGAAATTATTGAGAAGAGGACGAAGAAAATAATTCTCAAATCGGAGCGTAAGGGTGAAATGTTTCCTCTAACCCTTAAACCTATCAAAGGAAACCCAACTATATGCTTATTATCAAAAGCTCAATCTGACGAAAGCTGGTTGTGGCACCAAAGACTCTCTCATCTCAACTTTAAAGATATCAACAAACTTTTCGCTGGAGGTCATGTTCGAGGCCTTCCATTGCTCATGTTCGACAGAGATCATTTGTGTGCTGCATGCGAAATGGGGAAGCAGAGTCGTCAAATTCATCCATCTGTAATTAACACAAAAGTTGTTGAACCACTCGAATTACTTCATATTGATTTGTGTGGTCCATCATCTATCGAAAGCATCGGTGGTAGCAAGTATATTCTTGTTATTGTTGATGACTTTTCACGATTTACATGGGTGTTCTTTCTAAAGCTCAAATCTGAAGCGACTCATAAGTTGAAAGTGTTCATCAAGCAGATTGAAGTACAGCTCAAGAAGGTCGTTCGCAACATCAGAAGCGACAATGGTCTGGAATTCAAGAACAGGGAATTTGAAGAATTTCTAGCAGAAAAGGGAATAAGTCACAACTTCTCAGCTCCCTACACACCTCAACAGAACGGAATTGTCGAAAGACGAAACCGATCTTTGTGTGAAGCTGCCCGAACTATGCTAAGTTTCGCTTCTTTACCTCTTTATTTTTGGGCTGATGTTATTTCTGCTGCTTGTTTTACACAGAACAGGTCTTATCTCAACAAACGATTCACGCTCACACCATACGAGATTCTCAACAACAGAAAGCCCAATGTGAAATTTTTCCATGTGTTCGGCTCACGGTGTTTCATCTTTAACTCTAAAGAACACCGCAACAAGTTCGATGTCAAAGCCGACGAGGGAATCTTTCTGGGTTACTCTCTCACTTCCAAAGCATACAGAGTCCTAAACAAGTGTTCGAGAAAAATCGAAGAGACCTATTACGTGACTTTTGACGATAGCTATGTCAAAAAGCTACAGGCCAAAGAAGACACAGCTGGGGAAATCTTTCCTCAAACTGGCCAAGTCACAGTCTCGATCGCTAATCTATACGAGAAGTTTCTGGAGCTATTTGACGAACCAGAGAAAGCTACTCTCTTAGAAGCAGGCGCAGCAGACAACAAGGTAGACCACATGAAGCAAATTGTCGAAGAAGCTTCCAGGAGAATGAATGAAGGAGGATCGAATTCTGATGAACCTCCATCCAACGAT
Source organism: Lactuca serriola (assembly GCF_051521515.1). Lineage (NCBI taxonomy): Eukaryota > Viridiplantae > Streptophyta > Magnoliopsida > Asterales > Asteraceae > Lactuca > Lactuca serriola. The sequence goes on from NC_136408.1 coordinate 217,751,976, forward strand.
GCTTCAGTCGAGGGGGAGCCAAGCTCACATGTCGACGGGGAGCCAAGCTCACATATTGAGGGGGAGCCAAGCTCTACAACTGCTACCGAAAGTCCAACTGCAACTGAAAGTGCTTCTCCAACCGAAGGTGCATGAACGCCTGAAAGTCCAGCACCACAAGAAACCTCTGAACTTCAAGTTTCTCATAGCTCATCAATCGAGGGGGAGCATGGTGATATGTCACTTGACTACGAAAGCCAATCCGAGCCAGAAGAAATGATCAATGCTGCACTAGACCCAACCATTGATCCAAACTATCCTCCTCTTACCAAATGGACCAGAGATCATCCTATCTCTCAAGTGGTTGGTGATGTCTCCGAAAAGGTTCTGACCCGATCACAACTGAAGGCAAAACAGACATCCTTATTTTCAAAGGTTGAGTTTTGTATGTTTAACTCATTCGTATCAAAAGTTGAACCGAAGACAGTTAACACTGCTCTCGAGCACTCCGATTGGGTTCAAGCAATGCAAGACGAACTGAACGAATTTGAAAGGAACAAAGTCTGGCGCTTCATTCCAACTCCTACAGATGCCTCGGTTGTTGGTCGCAAATGGGTCTTTAGGAATAAAATGGATAAGGCAGGGAATGTTATAAGGAACAAAGCTCGTCTGGTAGTAAAGGGATATTGTCAGGAGGAAGGGATTGATTATGAAGAGACTTTCGCTCCCGTAGCTAGGCTGGAATCTGTCAGAATATTTCTTGCTTACGCTGCCCACAAAAACTTTGAAGTTTTCCAAATGGACGTCAAGTGTGCATTTCTTAATGGAGAACTCGAAGAAACCGTGTATGTGGATCAACCTCCTGGGTTCGTGAACGAAAAATATCCAAATCATTGCTACATTCTGGATAAAGCTGTGTATGGCCTCAAACAAGCTCCGAGAGCCTGGTATGAAACGCTAACTAAATTCTTAAAGATGTCTAAATTCAAACAAGGTTCGGTTGAACCAACCTTCTTTCGCAAAAAGGAAGGTAACCACCTTATGATAGTTCAAATTTATGTCGATGACATCATCTTTGGCTCTACGAATCCCAGCCTGACAGCTGAATTTAGAAAGTTGATGGAGACTAAATTTGAAATGAGCTCAATGGGTCCTATTAACTTTTTCCTTGGTTTAAATATTAAACAGGGACCCGAAGGCATCTTTATCAATCAGGAATCTTACACGAAGACTCTCCTAGCAAAGTTTGGTATGATGGGAGACTCCAAAGTCAATGTCCCAATGGCATTCGGCACCAAGCTAACTCCATCTCTAGACAAACCGGCTGTTGATATCACACTCTATCGTCAAATGATAGGCTCACTAATGTATCTTACTGCTAGCAGGCCTGACATCATGTTTTCTGTGTGTTATTGTGCTCGATTTCAGGCAAACCCACACGAACCTCACATGCATGCAGTGAAGAACATTTTACGCTATCTCAAGCGAACCACCTCCTTAGGTCTATGGTATCCTTCCAACTCAGGCTTCTTCGTTCACGCCTATTCAGATGCTGACCTTGGAGGATGTGGACTCGACAAAAAAAGCACCACTGGTGGCTGTCAATTCCTTGATGGGAAGTTGGTTAGCTGGCAATCCAAGAAACAAACGTGCGTGTCGTTGTCTACTGCCGAAGCGGAATACATAGTCGCTGCATCCTGCACCTCTCAAGTGATTTGGATCCAGAGTCAACTTCGAGACTATGGACTCAATATGAAGAAGATCCCATTATATTGTGACTCTGAAAGTGCAATTAGGATCTGTCATAACCCAGTGCAACTCTCTAAAACCAAACACATAGCACTGAGGTATCACTTCATCAAAGATCACGTGGAAGATGGAAACGTCGAAGTTCACTTCGTAAGAACCACTGATCAACTGGCTGACGTCTTTACCAAAGCTCTTCCTGAAGCATCATTCAACAGAATAATGCAAGGGCTAGGTATGATGGAATCAGAGTCAGTACCTCACACTACCTCTCAACCTCAAACGTAAGAAGCGAAATTAACCGAACGTTCAGGTTCGGTTAAATCATTTGACTCGCTCATCACCACAAAGGTAGTTTTCTTGGTTGTATATTTCTTGTACAAAGTTTTTTATCTTATTGTTAAAAGTACTTTCTGATTGCATGTCTAATTTCCTTGGTTTTATAAAAATTTTCCAAAACCGAAACCTACCGAAGGTTCGGGTTCGGTTTTTCAAAATTTTCCAAAACCGAAACCTACCGAAGGTTCGGGTTCGGTTTTTCAAAATTTTCCAAAACCGAAACCTACCGAAGGTTCGGGTTCGGTTTTTCAAAATTTTCTTCAACCGAAACCAACCGAACGCTCGGGTTTGGTTTTTCAAAATTTTCTTCAACCGAAACCAACCGAACGCTCGGGTTCGGTTTTTCAAAATTTTCTTCAACCGAAACCAACCGAACGCTCGGGTTCGGTTTTTCAAAATTTTCTTCAACCGAAACCAACCGAACGCTCGGGTTCGGTTTTTCAAAATTTTCTTCAACCAAAACCAACCAAATGCTCGGGTTCGGTTTTTCAAAATTTTCTTCAATCGAAACCAACCGAACGCTCGGGTTCGGTTTTTCAAATTTTTCCCAACCGAAACCAACCGAATGTTCGGGTTCGGTTTTTCAAAGTTTTCCAAAGTTTTTTTTTACTCTTTCCAAGTCTTATTATCTTTGCTTATTTTTTTTATCTTTTATTTTTTTCTTTTTATTTTTTTATTATCTATTTCAAAAACTCCAAAAATATTTTTCTCTTTTAATTTTGTTTGTGTTCGTTCGTTTTATGGGGATATAATTGTTGGATTACTTAAGTGTCCCTAGAAGCATGCTGCTGTATGTGTTCCAAGCCTCATAAGATTTTGAATAATAGCCTTCATGACCTGGTATAAACAAACCTTGTCTTCCCAATAAGGCTACCACATTTATTCTAATCGTGAGCTACCTCACTCTCTTCTCACATGAGTTAAGAGTCTTCTGCTTAGTCCTTATTTTCGCAGCTGAGGTACTTTATTTTCTTACACCATCTCCATTACATTTCTCCATTTCATTCGTTTCATCAACGTAACCCTTGAGACTCTCAGAAATTACCACTGAGGTCTATGGTTACACAACAGTTGTGTTTATGATCTTAGTTTCGTGCCACTACGAGCTGAGTGAAACCCAACATTCAACACCAAATCTGAATTGACGGTTAACAATTAATTTGCTCAAGTTTTCACCAAAGAATTGATGGATGTACCTTCATGAAATCTCAAATTTTATTTTGTGTGATTCCTATGAAATTGTTAAACACCATAACATTTCTTCCCTTGGGATCCAGTTTTTAATTTTTTTTTGACATTTTATATTTTCCAAGCCAATTTAAACTTAATTCCTACCTACTTGTTCAACAGACTACACCGGTCTCACAAGTACTTTGATCACTTTCTTTCTTATTTCAAGATTAGAATTGTTGCATCAAAGCGAAAGCCACATTGAAGTAGCCTAATTAAAAGAAGCCTTTCAACATTTATTAATAAGTGTTTGATCGTAATTCAACGGGAATCCACATTAACACTTTAAGGTCTCTCTTGACCTTGAAGGAAGAGATTCGTGCCCGGGGATCATTTGTTTCGTGTCATTATTGACATCACATTTTTTCCTACAAAGAGTTGCTTTATTTCTTTTCCTTTTACACTCTTAGCACGAAAATCCTTGATTTTCCAAAAATCTGGTTCTAATAATTTCAGGCTGATTTATTGCATTGGTGGTTAATTATTAAGATGTGGTCAAAAATTATCCACGTGGGCAATTTATTTAAAAGATGCGATTCAAAAGATAAGACGAAGGGTTGCTGACTCAGGCGGGAAATAAAAGGATTGAATTTCAACCGGTGGTAAAGAAAGGGGCGCGTGTGAATTTGAAACGCCCACTCTTTTACTGACATAATGGACGCGTGTGCAAATTTCAAACGATTCCTCTCTGGCACTTAAAGGCGCGTGAGGATTTGAAACGGTTTGTTCTGAAACGGCGCTTGTTGGGCGGCGTGATCCTAGGAATCTGACACTCTCTCTCCTACGTGATCATCGCATGCCTTAACTGTCACGCATCTGTCATTCCGGGAGATCTTTTCGTATTTCCATAGAAGATTTGAACAGGTTTTTCTCTCTCCTTACAATCACTATAAAAGGCAGTCTACACTCCCATTTACCTCTTTACTGCATCCGAAATTTCAAGAGAGCAAAAACTCCCAAAAGCTTTCCTGTTCATCATCTTCTTTAACCTTCTACAATGGCAGAATCATCCTCAGTCCATCCAACCTCACACATCCTTCCCATTTGCCCACAACAATGCTTGGTGATCGATCTAAACACTCTGGCGTACGACTCTTATATGTCGCCGATCATCGAGTGCCTGAAGTACTCCCAACTCGCTCCTGCTCTCTCCAGGATTGGGTCTGTGCCCATGGAGATTCTCTCACAGGTGTATGCGACTGCCTATTACGACAAAGCAGTTGAGCGGGTCTTCTTCGAGGTTGCTGATCACAAGACCTCCATTTCTCGACAACGATTTGGTACTTTGCTAGGTTTTGCTGCTGACCCTTTAAGAGTCAATCCGGAGACGATTCCGTTGGGCCATCTTTACAACATGTTTTACAATATGGGGTACACGGAGGCGCTCACCTCCGTCGCAAAGTTCAAGAAATCCTGCTTGCCGCCGCAGTGGAATGACATGTTCACAGTCCTCTTCAAGGGCTTATCTGAACGGAGCTCAGGATCCGATGGTTCAAGTCGACTGTTCCTGTCGATTATGTATGCAATTTACAACGGAGTCAACCTAGACTTTGGGTTGGTCCTCTAGCAATAGCTCATCCAGAGCCTTTCTTCTTCATCACGACATTTTGAGGTGTCGTTTGCCCGGTTCTGGATTCTTATCCCCAAATGGGCGAAGGATAAGTTGGATATTCCCACTGCTGCTGGTGCCACGATGTCTTCGGTCGGTACTTTTCATACCATGAAGATCATCATCTCTGATGCATCTAAGTTTGCGTTCATTGGCTCTATTCCGGAGACAATGTATGGCAATGTTCCCTCTGACAGCAGGCTCATCCGGACGATTAAGGAGTTCAAACTGACTGGACCTAGGCAACTTACACCGGAAATGCTAAAGTCCATCCATGATGCTGACAAACCGGTTAACAGGGGAAAAAAGGCGGAAAAAGGGAAGCAAGTGACCAAAGCTCCTAAAGGTCCTTCTCCCAGGAAGAGGAAACAAACAAAACCTGCCCAGTCACCGCAACCGAAGAGAAGGAAGACTCAACCGAAGCGAAAGCTTGTCATCCCTTCTTCTTCGAGTGACTCAGAAGACGAGAGTTCGGATTCGGACGGCTCTCAACGAGGCGAAACCCCTCCAAGAGGCAACACCCCACCCCGATCTCCTACCCCAGATATGGAAATCCATAATTCACCCATTCCTTCACCCACTCAAACAATCCCTACTTCCATTCCCACCATAACCCCCACTACCACTATTCCTCCAACCTCTTTCCCTATACCACCACCCATTTTCACTGATACAACTACAACTACAACCGCAAAGGTTCAAACCAACGTATCTGATACGGGGGTTCATACCGATGCAACCGAAACACCACCTGTAACCGAAACCCCACCCGTAACCGAACCACCTCAAACCGAAACCCAGCATACAACGGAACCTACCCACACTCAACCACCACCCGAAACTACCCCAACCAACACTCAACCTGAACTTACAAAAACCACCACACCCCCAACTTCACCACCCCCACCATCTCCAGATCATGCCTCAGATGGCGATAACCCGTTTCTTGGTGGTGAAAACATGACCTTCGATTCGGTCTACTTTAGTCTGTTTCAGGTTCCAAGTGACGAAGAGGATGATGCTCCAGTGACAAAGAAGCATTTTAAGGAGCTAAACGAGAAGGCTGACTTACTTCTTGCGTCATTTACCAATTCTCAATCCTCTCTCTCTGAAGCCGCTCTTCATAAGATTATTGATGCCTTCTCCAGGGCTCAGCATGATTCGGTAGCTTCAGCCACAGCCGCCATAGACGCCTCTACAAAAGCCTGTGAGGATGCAACCACAAAAGTCGATAAACTATTCTCAGACGCTTCTTCCCTGTTGAAGTCCTTACAGGAGAGCGCTGATGCCACCAAGACAACTTTGGAACCAATCGTTCAGCAATTGGCCAAGTTCGTCTCAACGGAGTTACAGTCATTCGCTACACTTCGCCAATCAATCAGCGATGACAACTCGGCCCTTCGTGCCTCCATTGACGAGTGCCTAGCTAAGACATTTAGTAAATAAACCATTAAATTGAAAATCAGTTTAAGTTCAAAATATATTTGTACTATTGCTTGTATTCCCCCCCTGAAAAACAGTGAAAACAGTGAAAAACACGGAAAAAGGGTAGGGTATGAACTCACCGGACGCGGAAATGTGTCGATTTCGGGTGCTAAATGTAGAATCGAGGCCTGATAACACACGAGGTTCCTATGTAATATGAAATGGAATACAAATATATCTAATTAGATTTATAAACTCTAATTAGATACGATATTACACTCCAACGAACGAAAACACCTCAAAACGGGTGTTTGGAGTGACCCGGGTGACATCTACGGACGGGAATTGAAGCGAGGGACTTGGGATTTGAGTTTACTCCCCAAGAGTAAAGTCCCTAATGAAGTTTACGGCCTAAACACCCATTCCCCATGAGTTTACGGCCGTAAACTCATGGTGGGGTGGTTTATGGTGCTTAAAGGGTCACAAATGGTTATTGACACTTGGAAATGTTTGGAATAATTTTACCTAAGGCTTGGAATGAATTAAATCACTAAATACAACACTTAAGGGAGTTTACGGCCTTGGCATGTGGCCTATGGCCGTAAAATCTCATATCTCCTTGAATAAATGTTTTTAAGGTCCCAAAATTAATCACATGTGATTCTAAAAATTCCTACATGCCTAGAAATGAATTTGTGGCACCATTTGACACACTTTTAGGAGTTTATGGCCATGGGGCATGTTCTATGGCCGTAAAGTCTCAAATGTGAGGCTTTGATGTGTTTCCAGTCCTTAAACTATTTTTTGTTGGTCCTATGATTTATTCCAAGGCTTTTGGTGGTGTTGGATGGCTTTCTAACACCTTAGAAGTGAGTATACACCCATGTTTGAGGAGTTTATGGCCCAAGCACATGCCTTGGCCGTAAAATCATACAAAACCCACAAAATCCATGTATGAAGTGTTCTAGATCCATAACCAATATTCTAAAAGTCATATCTAAGTCTTGTTTGAGCCATGGAAGGGTTTAAGGGCTTAAAAACCCTCTAAATTAGTGTTTATGGCCTAGACACCTTCCAGGGCCATAAACTCTTAAACAAGGCTCTAAATCATGTTTCAAGGCATTCTAAGCTCATTCCATAAAGTCATTTAGCCATATCTAAAGTCTAATTGTGGTTTGGAAGGGTTTTGTTGCTCCAAAAACCCCAATTATATGAGTTTACGGCCTAGGATAGTTCTAGGGCCTCAAACACATGATAATGGTCCTAATCCATAGATTATACTCGAATTTGAAAGCTAAAGAGGTTGTATAGCATGCTAGGGAAGTTACCTCAAAGATTTGAAGCCTTAAACTTGAGATTTGGACCTTTAATTCTAGTTTGAGGAGAGAGGTTGGGGTGATAGTTGTAGAATGAAGCAAAAGCTTCAAAATGAAGTCTTAGAAAACTTTAAATAGTGTTTGGGATTTGGACACGATGAAATTTTACCCGATACCGGCTTTAGACGGGGCTTTTGGTCGCACCCGGCCAATTTGTCGTTACCCGATATGGTTGATTCTACAAATGTTCCAATCATTAATATGTGACGTTAGAATGAGTTCTAAGGGTATTAAGACACTTATTAAGTCCTAAAATAAAATATTCAATAATGACTTAATAAAATGCCTAAATCGGAAACGGCGATTGGATGATTGGAACGAGTCGCGAAAAGGGTTACATTTAGGAATATGAATTTCGGGTTGTTACATTATCCCCCCGTTAGAGGGAATTATGTCCCGAAATTCAAAGATTCGAACACAGATCACGAAGTGAAAAGAGATACGAGGATGAATCTACTGTTTCGGGTCTTTGCTTAACGTTTTAGTGAACCCGCACTATCGGGATGCGTCTTGACTTCATTGGGTAGATACTTCTCAAAGACCGATGCATGAAGTATCAGATGGATGCTACTAGGTTCCGAGAGTAATCGAAGTTTGAAGGTTACAGAATTGATTCCACAAGGGTTGAGAAGAGTCTACTGAATCACTAGGAAAGTATTTCGCTTTTCCAAAGCATTAGGTTGATACTAGACTTGGCTGGACGTTCGGAAGGAAATTTCAGAAGTTTTCAGGAAAGGCATCGGGGAAGGAGCTGCAGAATTTTCGCTTTCCGAATGTCACATAGTCGAGGAATGCATGGAAAACTTTCTAAGCTTAATGCACGAAGATGTGGAGGTTGGATTCAGGTTAGATGTCGAAGATCAGGAGAGTCGGGTTAGGGATAGATTCGGATGGACAACTCTTTCGAAGACAAGAACCACAGCATGAATGAGACTCAGTTATTCCATGCCAAGATTGCATCAAGCTTTCCATGAAATATTTACCATTAGATTGAATGGAAAGGAATATTCATCCGCATTAAGGATACGATCTAGGGGTATGGCGTTAACGTTCTCTCTCTCTCATTAGTTGGTCATTTCGACGGCACACATTTTGATTATAAATGAGGGATTTAGTTTAGAAGAATATTTGAATGAATGATTAGCAAATTCTTACAACATTAGAATCGAGAAGGATCACGGGCACCAGATTTATCAAAGAGAAGTATACCTGTAGCAACGGTGGGATCGGCAGCTGTCCTTTCTTCTCCCATGGTTAGGACTCTCCCGGTGTTGCAGATGTTACTGTCTTCGGACAGTTTCGCTTATAGTGTCCGACCTCTCCACAACTGTAGCAGGTTTGACCGATACCTGCTCTGGAAGCCTGCCTATTTGACGGGGTTGGGGTTTTGTAGGTTCGTGCGAGGTGACCTTCCTGGCCACAGCTTCTACAAAACTTTGCACGACAAGGGCACGGATGCGATGATGGTAGCTGCTGAAGGGTTTTGAGCATTCTAACACTTCCTAAGTGTACATGCAACCCTAATAACCCTTGGATCTATGTTTGTCTAAGATACATGCAAATAATTATTTTTCCAAGGCTTATATCCTAACTAGCATGGCATGGGGAACTTGAATCAAATAAAGCTAGTAGAAACACTTACCTTGTAGTTGTAGTTGATTGCTTGGAGTTTTAGAGGCTAGCACCAATAGTGTGAATGCCTCAAATGAAAGTCACAAATCACCACAAACATGGAACTTTGAGAGAATAGTCACCACTTCTCTTGAAATCGGCCCTTACCTCAACATGTGTCAACTAGTGTGATTTCAAGAACCAAGACCTCCTTTATATAGTGTGGTGGATTAGGGTTACATCCAAGTAAACCCTAATACCCATGTCTCTTCATTTCCATGAGATTCATGGGTTAAAGCTCCATGGAGTATCCATGGACTTCTCCATCCAAGCCTAGCCCATTCCAAATAAGCATAAGCCCACACTATATAAATATAGAAGCCCATATTTAATTAGTAATATCTTTGACCACTAAATTAATCCTAGATTAATTATAGATCACTACTAATTAAATAATATGATCTTATATTAATATATTAGAACTTATAATATATTAATAAATCGTAACTTGTACTATTCTCAAATATTATCCATAAATTGTTCGGGTGAAGTGCAACCCAAATGGACCTTGCCGGGTCGGGTCAAGTACATACCAAATATAGTTATGGACTTAGACACTATATCCAACAGTCTCCCACTTGGATAAGTCTAGTAACTATATTTGCAAGTATAACTTCAGGAACCGATCAACAATCGTAGCTCTTTAAACTCTGTTGAACTAGAACGCGCCGTTTAGATAAATGATCATATAATCCTCTGTTCTAGATATCAGCCGGAAAAATACATGGAGCATTGTCTTGCTTATTGTCCAACATTTGTTTCCCGATTTCCGATTTGTTTGACATAGAACTCAACTGAACACATCAATTTAGTTTTGACCGGGCCCGGTACATAGGTCAAAACAAAATCATCGAGGGGCCCAGATATCAGCTTCTAATCCAAGAAGGAACAGATAAACTTCGACTCATATGTTTGTTCTACCACTCATTGAATTACACACAAAAGCACGTTTTATAACATCGAGTTACCAATGCGTTTTCGTACAATCAATGCACAACCAACTCGTAAGTAACAAATCATATCTCTAGGTTTGAAGACTTATATGATATTACCGTCTCACGATCACTCGAGATAAAATTCCATGAAGTGATTCCAGTGAGCGTGGGTTGAGTCCAATGCTCAGAACTTATGAGCACTCATGATTGTTGTAGCCATGTCCAACACCTTAGACCTCTGCAACCAATCATGACAGTCTTGATTCATACCTACTTCCGACATATGACCGACTATGGAGGTTTGAATAATATGATATACCAAACATAATTATTCTAGAAGTCAAAACATGCAAAAGAAATATAGTAAAAGATCGACAAGCGATAGCAACACTTTACTCATAAATAAAACACCTTTTATTCATCATCAATTGTCAATTATACTTTACAAATTTCATAATTTATCTAACTACTAAAACTTATATCATCCTTTAGTCCTATGCTCCGAGCATGCTGGAGATGCTTAACCCTACTCAGTCCCTTCGTGAGGGGATCTGCTGGGTTCTCATCCGATGATACCCTCTTCGCCATGAGGAGTCCTTCTTCGATTCGATGTCTGATAGAATGGTATTTTCTGTCGATGTGTCTGGATCTCCCGTGATCCCTTGGTTCCTTGGCTAAGGCAACCGCATTATTGCTGTCACAGAAAATCTCCATTGGCTCTTTTATAGCTGGTACAACTCCAAGGTCTCTGATGAAGTTCTTTAGCCATATCGCCTCTTTTGCTGCCTCAAAATCTTTATCCCTAGAATATAGGCAGCTTCACCAAGGTCCTTCATAGTGAAACACTTCCCAAGCCAGGACTTTACTTCCTGCAGGGTTGGGATGTAATTTCCTATGAGTAGTATGTCATCCACATACAGCACCAAAAAACTAACTATGCTCCCACTAGCCTTGATATATACGCAAGATTCATCTTCATTCCTCGAAAAGCCAAATTCCTCTACTTTCTCATCAAAGCAAAGATTCCACCTGCGAGGTGCCTGTTTCAATCCATAAATGGATTTCTCGAGTTTACACACTCTATTGGGGTACTCTGTACTGACAAAACCCTCTGGCTGAACCATGCAAACATCCTCATCCAACTTTCCATTAAGGAAAGCGGTTTTGACATCCATTTGCCATATTTCATAGTCATGAAATGCAGCTATGGCTAACAGAACCCTAATAGACTTTATCTTGGCCACTGGTGAAAAGGTTTCATCATAATCAATTCCCGGAGTTTGAGAATAACCTTTTGCAACCAGTCGTGCCTTATAAGTGTGTACATTACCATCCATGTCGGTCTTCTTCTTGAAGATCCATTTGCACCCTACAGTCTTACGACCAGGTACATTCTCAACCAAGTTCCAAACTTGATTGTCATACATGGATTGTATCTCGCTATCCATGGCCTCTTTCCATTTAGCAGCCTCAGGGCCTGCCATGGCTTCCGTGTAGCTGTTAGGTTCATCCAGACCTACTAGTGTCTTATCACTAATAAGTGTCTCACCTTCCGCAGTAATATGGAAGCCATAATAATGTTCAGGTGCATTCCTAACTCTCGTGGAACGCCTCAGAGGTACATGCACATCAACTGGCTCAACAGGAGTTTCCTCCTCAAGTTGAGGGCTAGGGTTCGAAGTTCCTTCACCGCTTGACTCTTGAATTTCTTCAAGATCAATTTACCTCCCACTGTCTCCTTGGCTTATAAATTCTCTCTCTCGAAAAACTCCTCTTCTTGCTACAAAGACCACATCATCACTAGGTCTGTAGAAGAGGTAACCAAAGGATTGCTATGGGTAGCCAATGAAAATACACCTCTCGCTTCGAGGTTCGAGCTTATCATGAGTCTCGCGTCTCACGAAAGCCTCACAACCCCAAATCTTGATGTGGTCTAGCTTAGGTACTTTGCCAGTCCACATCTCGTGAGGAGTTTTGGCAACTTTCTTTGTAGGGACAAGATTAAGAATATGGGCGGCAGTCTCTAAGGCATACCCCCAGAATTAGATTGGTAGCGTAGCTCGACTCATCATGGAACGAACCATATCCAACAAGGTTCGATTACGCCTCTCAGCCACACCATTCAACTGTGGTGTCCTGGGAGGTGTCAATTGTGAGACAATCCCACATTCCCTAAGATAGTCAAGGAACTCTGAACTAAGATACTCACCTCCTCGATCGGATCGAAGCATCTTAATGTTCCTACCCAATTGATTCTCAACTTCTTGTTTAAATTCCTTAAACCTCTCGAAAGTCTCTGACTTATGCTTGATTAAGTAGACATATCCATATCTACTGTAATCATCAGTAAAAGTCAAATAATAACGATTAGCATCCCTTGTGGCATGTTTGAATGGTCCACACACATCCATGTGTATAAGGTCCAACAAACCTTCACCCCTCTCACACGAGCCTGTGAAGGGTGACTTTGTCATTTTTCCATGTAAGCATGATTCGCAACTATCATCTGACTTTAGGTCAAACGACTCCAAGATTCCATCCTTTTGGAGTTGGCCTATGCGTTTCTTGCTTATATGTCCAAGACGACAATGCCATAATGATGCTTTATCCAAGTTATTATGATTGGTAGAATCAATACACAAAACATTATTTCCTAAGTTATGTACAACAGATACAACTTTATACACACCATCACAAGGTAATGCTTTAAAATAAAAAACATTATTATAGAAAACATCAATACAACCAACTTCATTATTAAATGAAAAGGTAAACCCTTGTTTGTACAAAGCATGAAAGGAAATAATATTTCTTGCCATTCCTGGCGAATAACAACATTTATTCAAATCAAAATTAAACCCACTACTTAGCGATAAAGTATAAACCACAATCTTGGTGACAGGTGAAGCTTTCCTATTCCCCATGATCAAGTTTATTCTTCCTTGCTCCACATCCTCACTTCTTCTTAGTCCCTACAAGTCACAACAAATATGAATACCACAACCCGTATCAAGGACCCAAGATTTAGAATAGGGTGAGTTATTAGAAATGATAGTGTAAATACCTGCATGGTTGGGTTTGACTTTCCCATCCTTCACATCCTGCTGGTACTTTGGGCAGTTCCGCTTCCAATGAGACTTTTCATGGCAATAGAAGCATTCAGCCTCTTTTGGGTCAGAAGAAGGAGTGATGAAACCTTTCTTGGTTCCACTTGAAGAAGAGCCATCAAGGGTCCGAGCCTTGGTACCCTTCGAGGATCTCTTTCTCTTCCTCCATCGACTTTTCCCAATTGCCAAAATCGGAGTTGAGTTTGGAGTAGGAGTGATAGCAACCGAATTCCCCTTAAGACCTGATTCTACGGTCTTGAGAAGTCCCTGAAGTTTGCTGAGTGTGACCTCTTCCTTATTCATGTGATATGTCATGCGGAATTGATCATAGCACGATGGTAAGGAGTGCAAAATGATATCTATTGCAAGATCCTCAGGGAAGTTCACATTAAGTTTCAGCAAACGATCCACATACCTTTGCATTTTCTGCATGTGGCTCGTGACGTATTCCCCGTCCTTCATCATGGTTGTTATCATGGAGCAGATGATTTCATACCTCTCTTGTCTTGCACTTTGATGGTATCATTCCATCAAATCTTGGTGCATTTCATAAGGGTAGAAATCCTCATAAGACTTTTGGAGTTCCGCTGTCATCATGGCCATCATGATGCAAGCCACTTTCGTAGCATCCCTTTCATGTGCCCGAAAGTCAGCGATCTCCTGAGGAGTTGCAGTGGTCTCATCAATCTCCTTAAGCTCCTTGTCAAGGACATATTCTTTGTCCTCATAGCGGGTAATCATCCTGATGTTTCTGATCCACTCATTGAAGTTGGATCCATCAAAGGTGACTTTCCCACACAAGTTCATAAGGGTAAAGGAGCCATGGGGATTCGAGCCAGAAGCAGCATTGCTTGAAGACATCTGAAAAGAAGAGAACAAGATTAGTTTAGATATAAGAGTGTCCTTAATAAAACACCCAAATGTAATATTAAGGTTAGGATCCAATCACAATATAATATAACTTAGAAGAGGTATGCCGTAATCTAAGCTATACCGTATTTGAAAGGTAGGTGAATGACGATTAACCAATTTCCACCACGAAAACCGAAACATTTAAGTATTAGGTTTTTTGATTGGTTCTTAGAAATTCCTAGATTCTTTGAGATTCAATGAACTATTCAAAGGCATGTTTCAATCTCGAGTGTGCCCTCCAAGTTTTGTGACTGGGATGCCGAGGATCACAAAACGAGGTGTGAAGTAACCATGCAAATCACTTGGTACCCTTAAGGTTTATCACTCAATCCATGTGCCGGTAAACCACACACGCTCCATCGATACTATAATAAACCCTAAGTCACCCTTTACCTACCTTGTTAAGTCCAAGTTAGTGTGTCGGTTAACCACACACGCTCACCAATGACTTAATCAAAGTGTAAAGTGTGATTTCATGGATTAGCACCTTATTCACATTTTTCCTAAAGTAACTAAGATTGGGAACTTAATAAAACATTTAGTTACTTTATAATATTCATCATACTTTAAATGAGAATTTATAAGTCCTTGTCTTACCCGTTCGGCTAACGACCATCCACCAGTCAAACAAGCGGTGGGTGAGAGTGGACACCCATTAAGTCACCATTTTATAGGCAACAACCTTATACCCACCTTATAGTCCGGCTTCGTGAATGAGGCGTACTAGCGGTAAGACGACTTTGTTCTTATACACACACACACACACACACATATATATATATATATATATATATATATATATAATTATTAAATCATAATAATATAAGTATAAGGGTTGAATTTTAACTTTTAAAATTCTAAGGGTTGGAACTAAAGTTTTAACTTGACTTTACTTGTTCCAAAACTTGACGGCAAGTTTTGTAAACTTTCAAAACTTTTTGTATCTTGTAACTTATGAGTTTAATAGAGTAATAAAATGAAGACTCTTCACTTTTCTAACTCTTGTGTTCTTTTAATGGTTTTCAATCCAAGAGGCTTTTGGTTTTCCATAACTTGAGGACAAGTTATGGACTCCATTAAATCACATTATGATCAAGAATTAATCTACCACACAGGTTACAAATAATTCCTATGATCATCTAAACATCATAAGAACAAGATCATGAACATGAACATTTTCATATATCAAAATCACACTTAATCTTTGTAATTTTGATAACTAGTTGTTGTAAATGAGTTAGAAAAGACATTACACCTTCTAAAACAAGTTTTCAAGTACCAAAACAGTTTAGGGTAATGTTTCTAATCCATTTCCAGCAACTAAAGTCGAAAATCTGCACTCTGTCGACCCTACTCGTCGAGTGCATGAACCTACTCGGCGAGTAGGTTGAAGATACAAGTGAACTCGGCGAGTCCCCCCATGGAATCGGCGAGTCCAGCAGTCAGACATCAAGATTTCGACTTTTTCAAGCATATTACAACAAGTATCGAACAAACAAGCCTAGGCTCTGATACCACTGAAGGGTTTTGAGCATTCTAACACTTCCAAAGTGTACATGCAACCCTAATAAACCTTGGATCTATGTTTGTCTAAGATACATGCAAATAATTATTTTTCCAAGGCTTATATCCTAACTAGCATGGCATGGGGAACTTGAATCAAATAAAGCTAGTAGAAACACTTACCTTGTAGTTGTAATTGATTGCTTGTGGTTTTAGAGCCTAGCACCAATAGTGTGGATGCCTCAAATGAAAGTCACAAATCACCACAAACATGGAACTTTGAGAGAATAGTCACCACTTCTCTTGAAATCGGCCCTCACCTCAACATGTGTCAACTAGTGTGATTTCAAGAACCAAGACCTCCTTTATATAGTGTGGTGGATTAGGGTTACATCCAAGTAAACCCTAATACCCATGTCTCTTCATTTCCATGAGATCCATGGGTTAAAGCTCCATGGACTATCCATGGACTTCTCCATCCAAGCCTAGCCCATTCCAAATAAGCATAAGCCCACACTATATAAATATAGAAGCCCATATTTAATTAGTAATATCTTTGATCACTAAATTAATCCAAGATTAATTATAGATCACTACTAATTAAATAATATGATCTTATATTAATATATTAGAACTTATAATATATTAATAAACCATAACTTGTACTATTCTCAAATCCATAAATTGTTCGGGTGAAGTGCAACCCAAATGGACCATGCCGGGTCGGGTCAAGTACTTACCAAATATAGTTATGGACTTAGACACTATATCCAACAGCTGCAACGGTTACACCATGGGAGGATACCGGCATATCCGGTGACAGGTGCTTGAGATGTGGAATTGACAACAGAAACAGCAGCAGGGATAGTGGCAGCGTGGACTGCCACTATTTGCTGTTTCTTCAAGAGTTCTGGGGAAGACTGACTCTTCTTCTTCTTTTTACAAAACTTTCTTTTCTCGCCACTCTTTTCTGTTGGCTCGGGAGTGGCATCTGCTTCTTCTTCGTTTTCGCTGTGGTCGATTAGGGTTTACGCTAGGCATTTGGCGCTGTCATAGCTATAACGTTCCCTTTTGTTGGCTGTGTTATTCCCCAAATGAACCTTTCTAACTTTTTGCTTTCCGGGGTAACCATTCCCGGACAAAGGAGTGCCAGGTCATCAAACCTTGAAGTGTAAGAGGCGATATTGGAACCTTTCATCTTTAGGTTCCATAGCTCGTGTTCCAGCTTCTGGATTTCACCCCGAGGGCAATACTCCGTGCATAGTAGTTCCTTCATAACTTCCCATCCCATAGCATTAGCTACAGGTAGAGTCAGGGATTTGACTCGGACGTTCCACCAAGTCAGAGCTTTATCGAGGAGGTTATAGGCGGCAAACTTTACTTTGTCGGAATCCGAACAGGTACAGATCTCGAAAACGGATCCGATTTTCTCTAACCACCGAGTTAGAGCAATGACACCCCCTATGCCATCGAAGAATGTGGGTTTTGCGTTCATAAAGTCTGTATAGGAACACTCCTTCCGGTGTCCCTGATTACCTTCTTGGTTTTGGGAACCACTTCCTGAACCGTTGGGGTTAAATTGAGGTAGGAGAGCTGATATTGTGGCAGAAATGGTTGCCTGAAGAGTTTCCAGATCGATTTGAAGAGGTGGTGGTGGCAGAAGGTTGTTGGTCTTAGAGCTAGGTCTGTTTCTTGGAGGCATCTTGATCTAATATGATCAAGGAAGAGAGGATGATAAGTCCTCTGAATTGAATCAAGAGATATGTCAGATATATGCTAACAAGCGATAAAGTAGGAAAGAGTTATCAAAGCGGGAAAATTATCGCTAAGGGAATGGTCAAAGAACAATGCATGAACGAGGATTTCTACCAAGGATTGACTCTAGAAATACTCCCATAGTATTTCTTGATTTGTTACGACGCTGGTTCGATGTTTGTGGTATTAGGGTAAGTTTTAGGCATGCCGCATACCACAGTCACTCCCAAGCACATGTTGGTCGTGTCTCGAATGAATATAGTTGGCCAGGGTATATTGATCCTAGACACGACTATATAATTGCCCAGGTTTAACCGCAGCGTTCACACCCATTTACTTATATCTTGTTCTACTTGTAGTTACGGATTTCGACGGTCGGTATACTTGTATACTTTATAAAATACTTATATTTGTAGAGTATACTTTTAGTTCAAAGCACTTAGGCCCCTTAATGTTTATAGTCTTATACCATGTAAGCTTTGGTATACCAGTTCACTATAAACAAGGGCTCTGATACCAATCTGTCACACCCCGAAAACCAAAGGCGGAAACATTTACAGGGTTGACTCCACGTTGACTATCAAATCCAATGCACATAGTAAAGCAGTAATCACAAAACATTACAGTACATAATATTGTTTACATCTGTTTAAAAGAAAAATTGTACAATTGATACATAGTATATATGAACAAAATGAGACGAGTCTTCTATGCACTCCGTCTTTGCCGAAAGATACCGCTGGGTACCTGTCTAACGCTGACCTGAGAATACAAGCAGTTTGAAAAACAGCATAAAGCTGGTGAGTTCATAAGCGGTTTAGTTTTGAAAAGAACGAGTTTCCTTTACTTTCTGTAATAGTTATTGTTCAAGAAAATCCCATATTTTCTTATAAAATGGTTTAGTTATCTTTTGTTACAATTTCAAAAATAGTTTGTTGTGTTATTCCAGGAAAATCCCATATTTTCCTTATAGTTTTAGTTATTCGTTTGTTACTTTATTCACTTATGTTTTGTTATGCTATCTAGGAAAATCCCATATTTTCCTATGTGTTGAATTGGCTATTTGATTCTAAGTTCGTTACTAGTTGTTATGTTATCCCAGGAAAATCCCATATTTTCCTATGTGTTGAGTTGTTTGGTTCTTAGGTTTGATTTAAAAGTATTAGTACTTACCATATGTGTAGTATTAGTTAAGTATTCTAAACTCATAGATATACCACATTCGTATGACTATAACCTACAAACTTAGTTGTATTTTCGTATATTTGGATTCACCAAAAATGTACATTACAGTATTTTCGATTATTCTGGTGGATTCCAAAAGAGTACATTAGTTGTATTTTCGTATCTCTGTCGACATTCTGAGGCGGATGTAATCGAAACTTAGTAGAGGTCCAGAGGTGTACTTTCGTATTTGGAACTCTGGTGACATTCAATGCGTACACTAGTTGTATATTCGAAGTCTTGCTGTCATCCAAAGGCGTTATTTCGCATTCGTAGTCCTAAGCCTATTCGTATTCGTTCTATCCTGTTAATTATATTCGTTATTCATATTCGTTCTATCATATTAGTTATATTCGTTATTCGTATTCGTACTATCATATTAGTTATATTCGTTATTCGTATTCGTACTTGGTTATATTTGTATTCGCATTCGTTCTATCCTATTAGTTATATTCATTATTCGTATTCGTACTTAGTTATATTCGTATTTGCATTCGTTCTATGCTCTTAGTTATATTCGTTATTTGTATTCGTACTTAGTTATGATTATTATGATTTCTTTTACAAAAGAACATATAATTTACAATATTTAAAAGAAATCTGTATTTAACCTGCAGTTCAAAACATCAGTTATCACAATCAAGACATTTAGTAAATAAACCATTAAATTGAAAATCAGTTTAAGTACAAAATATATTTGTAATTTTGCTTGTATTCCCCCCCCCCCCCCTGAAAAACAGTGAAAACAGTGAAAAACACGGAAAAAGGATAGGGGTATGAACTCACCGGACGCGAAAATGTGTCGATTTCAGGTGCTAAACGTCGAATCAAGGCCTGATAACACGCGAGGTTCCTATGTAATATGAAATGGCATACAAATATATCTAATTAGATTTATAAACTCTAATTAGATACGATATTACACTCCAACGAACGAAAACACCTCAAAACGGGTGTTTGGAGTGACTCGGGTGACATCTACGGACGGGAATTAAAGCGAGGGACTTGGGATTTGAGTTTACTCCCCAAGATTAAACTCCCTAATGAATTTTACGGCCTAAACACCTATTCCCCATGAGTTTACGGCCGTAAACTCATGGTGGGGTGGTTTATGGTGCTTAAAGGGTCACAAATGGTTATTGACACATGGAAATGTTTGGAATAATTTTACCTAAGGCTTGGAATGAATTAAAATCACCAAATACAACACTTAAGGGAGTTAACGGCCTTGGCATGGGGCCTATGGCTGTAAACTCTGATATCTCCTTGAATAAGTGTTTTAAGGTCCCAAAATTAATCACATGTGATTCTAAAAATTCCTACAAGCCAAGAAATGAATTTGTGGCACCATTTGGCACACTTTTTGGAGTTTACGGCCATGGGGCATGTTCTATGGCCATAAACTCTCATATGTAAGGTTTTGATGTGTTTACAGTCTTTAAACTATTTTTGGTTGGTCCTATGATTTATTCCAAGGTTTTTGGTGGTGTTGGATGGCTTTCTAACACTTTAGAAGTGAGTTTACACCCATGTCTGAGGATTTTACGGCCCAAACACATGCCTTGTCCGTAAACTCATACAAACCCCACAAAATCCATGTTTGAAGTGTTCTAGATCCATAACTAATATTCTAAAAGTCATATCTAAGTCTTGTTTGAGCCATGGAAGGGTTTAAGGGCTTAAAGACCCTCTAAATTAGTGTTTACGGCCTAGACACCTTCCAGGGCCGTAAAATCTTAAACAATGCTCTAAATCATGTTTCACGGCATTCTAAGCTCATTCCATAAAGTCATTTAGCCATATCTAAAGTCTAATTGTGGTTTGGAAGGGTTTTGTTGCTCCAAAAACCCCAATTATATGAGTTTACGGCCTAGGATAGTTCTAGGGCCTCAAACACATGATAATGGTCCTAATCCATAGATTATACTCGAATTTGAAGGCTAAAGAGGTCGTATAGCATGCTAGGGAAGTTACCTCAAAGATTTGAAGCCTTAAACTTGAGATTTGGACCTTTAATTCTAGTTTGAGGAGAGAGGTTGGGGTGATAGTTGTAGAATGAATCAAAAGCTTCAAAATGAAGTCTTAGAACACTTTAAAAAGTGTTCGGGATTTGGACACGATGAAATTTTACCCGATACCGGCTTTAGACGGGGCTTTTGGTCGCACCCGGCCAATTTGTCGTTACTCGATGTGGTTGATTCTAGAAATGTTCCAATCATTAATATGTGACGTTAGAATGAGTTCTAAGGGTATTAAGACACTTATTAAGTCCTAAAATAAAATATTCAATAATGACTTAATAAAATGTCGAAATCGGAAACGAAATCGGAAACGGCTATTGGATGATTGGAACGAGTCGCGAAAAGGGTTACATTTAGGGATATGAATTTCGGGTTGTTACATTATCCCCCTGTTAGTGGGAATTACATCCCGAAATTCAAAGATTCGAACACAGATCACGAAGTGAAAAGAGATACGAGGATGAATCTACTGCTTCGGGTCTTCGCTTAACGTTTTAGTGAACCCTCACTATCGGGACGCGTCTGGATTTCGTTGGGTAGATACTTCTCAAAGACCGATGCATGAAGTATCAGATGGATGCTACTAGGTTCCGAGAGTAATCGAAGTTTGAAGGTTACGGAATTGATTCCACAAGGGTTGAGAAGAGTCTACTGAATCACTAGGAAAGTATTTCTCTTTTCCAAAGCATTAGGTCGATACTAGACTTGGCTGGACGTTCAGAAGGAAATTTCGGAAGTTTTCAGGAAAGGCATTGGGGAAGGAGCTGCAGAATTTTCGCTTTCCAAATGTCACATAGTTGAGGAATGCATGGAAAACTTTCTAAGCTTAATGCACGAAGATGTGGAGGTTGGATTTAGGTTAGATGTCGAAGATCAGGAGAGTCGGGTTAGGGATAGATTCGGATGGACAACTCTTTCGAAGAGAAGAACCACAACATGAATGAGATTCAGTCATTCCATGCCAAGATTGCATCAAGCTTTCCATGAAATATTTACCATTAGATTGAATGGAAAGGAATATTCATCCGCATTAAGGATATGATCTAGGGGTATGGCGTTAACGTTCTCTCTCTCTCATTAGTTGGTCATTTCGACGGCACACATTTCGATTATAAATGAGGGATTTAGTTTAGAAGAATATTTGAATGAATGATTAGCAAATTCTTACAACATTAGAATCGAGAAGGATCACGGGCACCAGATTTATCAAAGAGAAGTATACCTGTAGCAACGGTGGGATCGGCGGCTGTCCTTTCTTGCCCCATGGTTAGGACTATCCCGATGTTGCCAGATGTTACTGTCTTCAGACAGTTACGCTTATAGTGTCCGACCTCTCCACAACTATAGCAGGTTTGACCGATACCTACTCTGGAAGCCTGACTAGTTGACGGGGTTGGGGTTTTGCAGGTTCGTGCGAGGTGACCTTCCTGGCCACATCTTCTACAAAACTTTGCACGACAAGGGCCAAGGATGTGATGGTGGTAGCTGCAACGGTTACACCATGGGAGGATACCGGCATATCCGGTGACAGGTGCTTGAGATGTGGAATTGACAACAGAAACAACAGCAGGGATAGTGGCAGCGTGGACTGCCACTATTTGCTGTTTCTTCGAGAGTTCTGGGGAAGACTGACTCTTCTTCTTCTTTTTCCAAAACTTTCTTTTCTCGCCGCCCTTTTCTGTTGGCTCAGGAGTGGCATCTGCTGCTTCTTGGTTTTCGCTGTGGTCGATTAGGGTTTGCGCTAGGCATTTGGCGCTGTCATAGCTATAACGTTCCCTTTTGTTGGCTATGTTATTCCCCAAATGAACCTTTCTACCTTTTTGCTTTCCGGGGTAACCATTCCCGGACAAAGGAGTGCCAGGTCATCAAACCTTGAAGTGTAAGAGGCGATATCAGAACCTTTCATCTTTAGGTTCCATAGCTCGTGTTCCAGCTTCCGGATTTCAACCCGAGGGCAATACTCCGCGCGTAGTAGTTCCTTCATAACTTCCCATCCCATTGCATTAGCTACAGGTAGACTCAGGGATTTGACTCAGACGTTCCACCAAGTAAGAGCTTTATTGATGAGGATACAGGCGACAAACTTTACTTTGTCGGAATCCGAACTGGCACAGATCTCAAAAACAGATTCGATTTTCCCTAACCACCGAGTTAGAGCAATGACACCCACTATGCCATCGAATAATGTGGGTTTTGCATTCATAAAGTCTTTATAGGAACACTCCTTCCGGTGTCCCTAATTACCTTCTTGGTTTTGGGAACCACTTCCTGAACCATTGGGGTTAAATTGAGGTAGGAGAGCTGATATTGTGGCAGAAATGGTTGCCTGAAGAGTTTCCAGATCGATTTGAAGAGGAGGTGGTGGTAGAGGGTTGTTGGTCTTAGAGCTAGGTCTCTTTCTTGGAGGCATCTTGATCTAATAAGATCAAGGAAGAGAGTATGATAAGTCCTCTGAATTGAATCAAGAGATATGTCAGATATATGCTAACAAGCGATAAAGTAAGAAAGAGTTAACAAAGCGGGAAAATTATCGCTAAGGGAATGGTCAAAGAACAATGCATGAACGAGGATTTCTACTAAGGATTGACTCGAGAAATACTCCCATGGTATTTCGTGATTTGTTAAGACGCTGTTTCGATGTTTGTGGTATTAGGGTAAGTTTTAGGCATGCTGCATACCACAGTCACTCCCAAGCACATGTTGGCCAGGTTTAACCGCAGCGTACACACCCATTTACTTATATTTTGTTCTACTTGTAGTTATGGATTTCGACGGTCGGTAAACTTGTATACTTTAGAAAATACTTATATTTGTAGAGTATACTTTTAGTTCAGAGCACTTAGGCCCCTTAATGTTTATAGTCTTATACCATGTAAGCTTTGGTATACCAGTTCACTATAAACAAGGGCTCTGATACCAATCCGTCACACCCCGAAAACCAAAGGCGGAAACATTTCCGGGGTTGACTCCACGTTGAGTATCAAATCCAATGCACATAGTAAAGCAGTAATCACAAAACATTACATTACATAATATTGTTTACTTCTGTTTAAAAGAAAAGTTGTACAAGTGATACATAGTATATATGAACAAAATGAGACGAGTCTTCTATGCACTCCATCTTCGCTAAAAGATACCGCTGGGTACCTGTCTAACGCTGACCTGAGAATACAAGCAGTTTCAAAATCTGCATAAAGTTGGTGAGTTCATAAGCGGTTTAGTTTTGAAAAGAACGAGTTTCCTTTACTTTCTGTAATAGTTATTGTTCAAGAAAATCCCGTATTTTCTTTTAAAATGGTTTAGTTATCTTTTGTTACAATTTCAAAAATGGTTTGTTGTGTTATTCCAGGAAAATCCCATATGTTCCTTATAGTTTTAGTTATTCGTTTGTTACTTTATTCACTTATGTTTTGTTATGCTATCCAGGAAAATCCCATATTTTCCTATGTGTTGGATTGGCTATTTGATTCTAAGTTCGTTACTAGTTGTTATGTTATCCCAGGAAAATCCCATATTTTCCTATGTGTTGAATTGTTTGGTTCTTAGGTTTGATTTCAAAGTATTAGTACTTACCATATGTGTAGTATTAGTTAAGTATTCTAAACTCCTAGATATACCACATTCGTATGACTATAACCTACAAACTTAGTTGTATTTTCGTATATTTGGATTCACCAGAAACGTACATTACAGTATATTCGATTATTCTGGTGGATTCCAAAAGATTACATTAGTTGTATTTTCGTATCTCTGTCGACATTCCGAGGCGGATGTAATCGAAACTCAGTAGAGGTCTAGAGGTGTACTTTCGTATTTGGAACTCTGGTGACGTTCAAGGCGTACACTAGTTGTATATTCGAAGTCTTGTTGTCATCCAAAGGCGTTATTTCGCATTCGTAGTCCTAAGCCTATTCGTATTCGTTCTATCCTGTTAATTATATTCGTCATTTGTATTCGTTCTATCATATTAGTTATATTCGTTATTTGTATTCGTACTATCATATTAGTTATATTCGTTATTCGTACTCGTACTTAGTTATATTCGTATTCGCATTCGTTCTATCCTATTAGTTATATTCGTTCTTCGTATTCGTACTTAGTTATATTCGTATTCACATTCGTTCTATCCTATTAGTTATATTCGTTATTCGTATTCGTACTTAGTTATGATTAGTATGATTTCTTTTTACAAAAGAACATATAATTTACAATATTTAAAAGAAATCTATATTTGACCTGCAATTCAAAACATCAGTTATCACAATCAAGACATTTAGTAAATAAACCATTAAATTGAAAATCAGTTTAAGTACAAAATATAATTGTACTTTTGCTTGTATTCCCCCCCCCCCCCTGAAAAACAGTGAAAACAGTGAAAAACACGGAAAAAGGGTAGGGGTATGAAGTCATCGGACGCGAAAATGTGTCGATTTCGGGTGCTAAACGTCGAATCGAGGCCTAATAACATGCGAGGTTCCTATGTAATATGAAATGGCATACAAATATATCTAATTAGATTTATAAACTCTAATTAGATACGATATTACACTCCAATGAACGAAAACACCTCAAAACGGGTGTTGGGAGTGACCTGGGTGACATCTACGGACCGGAATTGAAGCGAGGGACTTGGGATTTGAGTTTACTCCCCAAGAGTAAACTCCCTAATGAAGTTTATGGCCTAAACACCCATTCCCCATGAGTTTACGGACGTAAACTCATGGTGGGGTGGTTTATGGTGCTTAAAGGGTCACAAATGGTTATTGACACTTGGAAATGTTTGGAATAATTTTACCTAAGGCTTGGAATGAATTAAAATCACCAAATACAACACTTAAGGGAGTTTACGTCCTTCGCATGGGGCCTATGGCCGTAAACTATGATATCTCCTTGAATAACTGTTTTTAAGGTCCCAAAATTAATCACATGTGGTTCTAAAAATTCCTACAAGCCTAGAAATGAATTTGTGGCACCATTTGACACACTTTTAGGAGTTTACGGCCATGGGGCATGTTCTATGGCCGTAAACTCTCATATGTGAGGTTTTGATATGTTTACAGTCCTTAAACTATTTTTGGTTGGTCCTATGATTTATTCCAAGGCTTTTGGTGGTGTTGGATGGCTTTCTAACACCTTAGAAGTGAGTTTACAACCATGTTAGAGGAGTTTACGGCCCAAGCACATGCCTTGGCCTTAAACTCATACAAACCCCATAAAATCCATGTTTGAAGTGTTCTAGATCCATAACCAATATTCTAAAAGTCATGTCTAAGTCTTGTTTGAGTCATGCAAGGGTTTAAGGGCTTAAAAACCCTCTAAATTAGTGTTTACGGCCTAGACACCTTCCAGGGCCGTAAACTCTTAAACAAGGCTCTAAATCATGTTTCAAGGCATTCTAAGCTCATTCCATAAAGTCATTTAGCCATATCTAAAGTCTAATTGTGGTTTGGAAGGGTTTTGTTGCTCCAAAAACCCCAATTATATGAGTTTACGGCCTAGGATAGTTCTAGGGCCTCAAATACATGACAATGGTCCTAATCCATAGATTATACTCGAATTTGAAGGCTAAAGAGGTTGTATAGCGTGCTAGGGAAGTTACCTCAAAGATTTGAAGCCTTAAACTTGAGATTTGGACCTTTAATTCTAGTTTGAGCAGAGAGGTTGGGGTGATAGTTGTAGAATGAAGCAAAAGCTTCAAAATGAAGTCTTAGAACACTTTAAATAGTGTTCGGGATTTCGACACGATGAAATTTTACCCGATATCGGCTTTAGACGGGGCTTTTGGTCGCACCCGACCAATTTGCCGTTACCCGATATGGTTGATTCTAGAAATGTTCCAATCATTAATATGTGACGTTAGAATGAGTTCTAAGGGTATTAAGACACTTATTAAGTCCTAAAATAAAATATTCAATAATGACTTAATAAAATGCCGAAATCGGAAACGAAATCGGAAACGGCGATTGGATGATTGGAACGAGTCGCGAAAAGGGTTACATTTAGGGATATGAATTTCGGGTTGTTACACTTTATGCTCGTATGATAACTATTCTTGTATGAAAATTTGACAAGGGGTAATTGGATATCCCATGCCTTTCCAAAGTCAACTACGCAGGCTCTCAGCATATCTTCCAAGGTTTGTATCGTTCTCTCACTTTGCCCGTCTATTTGTGGATGGTAGGCTATACTCATATCCAGCCTAGTCCCCAGTGAATTGTTGGATAAGGTTTCTAAGTCCATAACATATTTGGTATATACTTGACCCGACACGGCATGGTCCATTTGGGTTGCATTTCATCCAAACTATTTATGGATAATTTTATGAGAGTTATACACATATGATTATTAATATATTATAAGTTATAATATATTAATATGAAGTCATGCTATTTAATTAGTCTTAGTCTTAAATTAATTATGAATTAATTTAGAGATTAAAAGGAACACTAATTAAATTGTGGGCTATTGTTTTATATGGTGTGGGCTAACACTTATTTGTTAATGGGCTAGGCTTGTATGGAAGTCCATGGATGATCCATGGAGCTTTTAACCGATGGATCCTTGGAAAAGGAAAGGTCATGGGTTATTAGGGTTTCACCCTAATCATGTACACTATATAAGCATGCTTATGTTGCATGAAATAGCCACTTGTGGCACTAGTTGTGTGACACTTGGTGTGTGGCCGATTTTCTATGTGTGTATACACTCTCTCAAGTTTTCCAAGAGTTTGTGGTGATTTGTGATTCCATTTGAGGCATTCACACTATTGGTGCTTGGCCCTCAAACTCCTTAGGATTCAAACTCATCATCAAAAGGTATGTAATCTCATCTAATTCGTTTATGTTTAAAAGTACCCCATGCCATGTTAGATAGGTTATGAACCTTGGAAAATTATTATTTTGCATGTATTTAGACAAACATAGATCCAAGGTTTATTAGGGTTGCATGCACACTTAGGAAGTGTTAGATTGCTCAAAACCCAACAGTGGTATCAGAGCCTAGGCTTGCTTGTTTGAATACTTGATGCAAATTGCTGACTCGCCGAGTCCATGAAAGGACTCGACGAGTCCGAGGCAAAACTTATCCAACTACGCGAGTTGGTTCATGCACTCGACGAGTTAGACCCCCAGACAACATATCTTCGAGTTTTGGTGATGGAATTGGTCTAGAATCATTACCTTAAACTGTTTTGGACTCATAAAACCTGTTTTTGATGTGGTAATGATGACGGTGGACCAATTTCAAAGTTATAATCAAAATTTCAATTTTATATGTGTTCATATGATTCTTGAAATTGTTGATGTGGATGTTCATATGAGTTTTGTTAGATCATAGGAATTATTTGCAAATTGTTTGTTAGTTAATTCTTGATCTTAATGTGTTTTAATGGAATTCTTAATTTGTCCTCAAGTTATGGAATTCCAAGAGGTTTTCTTTTAAATGTTTTTTTAAGAAGTTGTAGGTTACATTTTCTTGAAGAGTTTTTCCCATAAATGTTTTATGGACTCCATAACTTGTCCTCAAGTTATGGATTTCCAAGAGACTCTTCATTAAAAGCTTTAAAACACTTGATTAAAATTCATAAGTTATGAATATCCAAAAGTTTATGAATTCTTCAAAACTTGCCCTCAAGTTTTGGAATTTGTAAAGTCTCACACAAACTTTAATTCCACACCCTAGAAGTTTTAAAAATTAAAATTCTAACCTTATACTATTATAAGATTAATGGTTAATTATATATATATATATATATATATATATATATATATATATATATATATATATATATATGTATGTATAAGAACAAGTCGTTTTACCATTAGTAGGCCTCATTCACGAAGCCGGTCTATAAGGTGGGTATAAGGTTGTTGCCTATAAAATGGCAACTTAATGGGTGTCCACTCTCACCCACCGCTTGCTTGATCGGTGGAGGGTCGTTAGCTGAACAGGTAGGATAATGACTTTAAATTCTCATTAAAAGTATAATGAATATTATAAAGTAACTAAATATTTTTTATTTAATTCCCAATCTTAGTTACTTTAGGAAAAATGTGAATTTGGTGCTAGCCCATGGAATTCTCACTTTGTACCTTACCAAGTCGTTGGTGGAGCGTGTGTGGTTAACCGTCACACTAACTTGGACTAGTAAGGATCACGAAGGGTGACTTAATGTTTGTCATAGATCAATGGAGCGTGTGTGGTTAACCGGCACATTGATTGGGTGATAATATTAAGGGTACCAAGTGAATTGGTATGGTTATTCACACCTTGTTTTGTGATCCTCGGCATCCCAGTCACAAAATTTGAGAGGGCACACTCGATATTGAAACATGCCATTGAAAAGTTCAATGAATCTCAAAAGATCTAGGAATTTCAAATCCAATTAAAACCTAATAAATTATTTCGTTTTTCATGGTGGAAATTGGTGAATCGTCATTCGCCTACCTTCAAATATTTTATAGCTTGGATTACGACATCCCTCTTCCAAATTATAAAATATTGTGTTGGGTCCTAACCTTAATATTTCATATTGGGTGTTATATTAAGGACTTTGAATCAACTAACTTGATTTTCTCCCATTATAGATGTCTAGTTCAGACAACTATGATCTTCCCAAAACTCTTCAAGATGGTGTCCGTCAACATCATGCTTCACTTCCTCCACCTCCTCCAATTATTCTCCCTCACCCACAAGTTCTTGAAAAGTTTAAAGTCACTCAATCCCTATTGGCAAACATAGTCTATTTATGCTCACATCTTGGAGATAAAGTCACATATTGACAAGCCGGGAGAGTTGGGTGTCAAAGTCTCGTGAAAGTTGGATGATCAATCACTTTCTTAGTAACATACTGAGTCTCTTTGGGACTACTATGAGATAGACTATGACATGACCCTTAATGATCTTATATATTTGCTTGGTGTTGTGGAATCAGCAATGATTTGGAACACCAGTAAAGCAAATTTGATTAAAAGAACAACTTCCCAAGTCTTAAATGGACATTGACAATGGTAGCATTGGATATCTAGAAAAGTATTTCTCTTCCCAATGGAAAGGGATCGGCCATAGTCAACTCGGTTGACGAAATGGTAAAGAGAAAGGCTAAGTCTGAGATAATCTCATGTGCCATTACCAAAGGGTCCATGTGTTTTGTTGCCAAAGGAAGGGGCATTGGTTGCGAAGCTGCCCTATTCGCCTGAAAGATCATAAGGTTGATCAAGTCAAGCGGTTTGACTCTATTTCGGGTAAAGTCCACTGTCTGACTCTGTTATTTTTCTATTTGGAGATTCTTATTACATAACGTGAATGGGTCACATGTTGATGTTTTTAAGAATCAAAGAAAAGATAGGAAGTTTAAAGTAAGTATATGTTGATTCTGATTGCGAAAGTGGGTTTCGATCGCATGGTTCGGTAATCAGAATTTTGAGATGTTGCTTAAGAGTTATAGTATATTGCTTATGAATAGATAACAACAAGGTTTTCATGTGGATTGTAAGGATAAGTTTTCCACAAAGTTTTAAAATAAATGAAAAAAAGGGGTTTTAATTTTATTTATTTTAAAAAAATATCCTTACAATGGCATCTGTGGAAAATTGTTGCTTATATGTTTCCAGTAATAGCAATATTGGAAAGTGGATTTGATTCCTTCATTTGTGGTAGTGTCTGAATTTACCAAATGAAGAAAGTTTTCATCACCCAAGTTTCAATTGGACAGAAACTTGGAATCATACAAGTTGTATTGTATGATGAATGAGAATTTTCATCTTTGAAAATTAAGACTAATTCTTTGATCACATGTATATGTGAGTCAATTGAAGGACTAAGGAATTAGGTACACTGGGTGTGCGCTGGTCAAGGTCCACCACAAAGATCGATTTGTCATGATTTACTAAAGATTAGTAAATATGATTATACTTATGAGGTTAAGTATAATTCTGTAACATTGGAAAGGTTACAATGTATGACAAAACAAATGAGAAGAATCAAATTAGGCAGAAAGATAAAAGTTTCTCAAATCTGAAAGGATGGGAGAGTACATTAGTATCGTATTTCATGATCATCTTAATGATTATGAAGCCATATCACAAATTCATACTCTAAGGACGTCTTAGTGCATTGTTATGGCTAAGAAGAGAGGTCATGAATTGTTGGATTGGTTAAAATCAAGAAGATGAGTCATACTTCGTTTCAAAACAATTCTTTAAGTCATACTCGAAGATTGTAACTTTGAGTGACATAAAGGAAGATTTATTAACACTAGTTAAATGTAAGAGTAAAATGTTTTCTACTATTGTCCATTTGAGATTGGTAAGTTGTGATGTCTTGGATGAGACAAAGACCAACTAAGACCAATTGCGTGAAGTGTTAGTCTTGATAAGAAACCGCACTATCCCTTGAATATTTGTTTTGTCAAGGAATAGTTGTTGACTGGGGAAACTTATATGTCAAGAGGACAGTGGGAGCCTTAAATATCCTGAAAGAGTTTCAAGATTTAATCAAGAGTAAAACCTGTAATTTATCACTAGCACACGACTTAAGGTTTACAACCTATCGTGTTGACATAATTCTTATTTCTATACCTACTTCAAATAAGTTGAATTTGCATGTGAGTTATCAAAGTTCAACTTGGAAGCATTGGTGGGCCTTGTGCTACCTAGGTGACAAGAAACTAAGACTGAACAAGTTTAATCCATGTAAGGCTGAATTTGTCACTAACCTTATCTTGTGATTATGGTTCTGACAAATTCACATGGATAGGAACTCATACACTATAAAATCTAAGTGTCATAAGGTTTCTCTCCGATTCATGAAAATGATGGTGAAGAAACGCTTTCACTAAGTAGATTTTACGTAGATATCAATTGTGTCATTTTTAATTTTCAAAAGTCGTTAGTGGAGCACGTGTGGTTAACCGGCACACTAACATGGACTTGTGAGAAATGGCAAATGCCTAAGCAATTGAGACTATGATTACGGTATCCCTTTCATAGTTCTGAAAATTGTTTAGACACACATGTGAGCTATCTAAGAAAGGGTGTATGAATCTAAATTTCAGAAGTCCAGCAAATTTCTGGAAATATGTCAGAGCTAGTGGGAGCATAAGTGTTATGCTGATAATCATCATGTTAGTGGGAGCATGATTATTACGTTTAGTGTTGCAAGTTAGAAATGTTAATTATAGAAAAGAAAGTTTCAATTCGTGAAGTTGCAGGGGTTGAAAAGTTGTTTTGCTATAATTAAGGGAGAGGAAATTATACTTCGTTTCAATTCTAGAAGCTTATATTGAGATTTTAATCATCTTTAGTCAAGGATATATGTATGATTTTATGTCTGAATGGTTCGACTTAAGGAAATTCTATATATATTGCGTTTTCAAAATTCGATTATGATTACGACATCCCTCTTCATAGTTAAATTTTGAAAACATGGCAAATAAAAAATATTGTAATCATGAATCGTGTCCCATATGCTTTGGATATAGGATCGATTGCAGGTGCTATAATATTCATCTTTTCTAAATTTTCCAAATGCTTAAGGCATTGAGAAGGGAAAAGTCTAGAACTGGATATGACTAAAGTGATTAAGCAATTGTCGAGGACAATCTGAGGTTCGCCAAAGATTGGTTGCTCAGGGAAAGTTGGAAGTATGATGTAAGTTATCGGAAAGGACCATATTGACATATTCTGAAAAGAAGTAACTCTTGTTCGGAAGTGATAGTCAAAATGGGAATATGGAAATGTCTCCATAGGTGGAAGTTATTCAATCTAAGTAAGATTAGAAAACCTTAATGCAAGAAGGATGTTCAAAGCAATGTACTTTGAATATGAGACTTCCGTTCCATAGAAGTTGACCTTCTTTGGAATACTTTGTAATGACTGGTGACAAGGTTTTGGTGACTTTGTGCATAATCATTACAAGAGGAACATTGCATAAAAGTTTAAAATCTAACAGATTTTTTGGGTAAATGATAGGAATCGGGGATTCTCACATTTACAATAAGGATTTGGGATTGTGAAATGAGTATCAGTGGAATCATGTTCAATTGATCTACATCACATTGTAAGCATCATAGACAAACATAGTGTGCATACTTGGAGTATGGCATAACTATTGTTTAGAAAAACAAAGTGTACATGCTAGGAGCATGGGACGACTGTTGTTTTTATTCAAGTCTTAAGTTGATTGTTTGAAACATTATACAATGAATAATGTGTGATCAATATGGTGATAAATAAAAGGTGGTTCTATTTATATTCAAAAGAGTTCTGAGACCATATTGGATTCGATTATTATTGTGTTTCACTTTGCATGTTTTGACTTCCAAAATAGCTAGGTTATTCTTTTCGAATTACTAAGTTATTTAAACACTCCACAGTCGTTCATATGTTGGAAGTAGGTATGAATCAAGACTATCATTAATCGAGTTTGTAGATGGCTAAATGGGTTTAGTCATAGCAATGGTTGCTACAACATTCATGAGTGCTCATAAGTTATGAGTAATGGAATAAACCCACGCTCACTTGTATCACTACATGGAATTTATCTCGAGTGATCGTGAGACGGTAATATCATATAAATCTTCAAACCTAGAGATATGAGTTGTTACCTATGAGTTGGTTGTGCATTGATTGCATGTAAACGCATCAGTAACTTGATGTTATAAAACGTGCCTTTGTGTACAATTCAACAAGTAGTAGAACAAGCATATGAGTCGAAGTTTATATGTTCCTTCTAGAAAATAGAAGCGATATCTGGGCCCCTCGATGATTTTTTTGTGACCTATGTACCCGCCGGTCAGAACTAAATTGATGTGTTCGATTAAGTTCTTTGTCAAACAAATCGAAAATCGGGAAACAAACTACTGGACAATAAGTACGACGTTGTTCCATGTATTTGTCCAGCTGATATCATGAGAACAGAGGATTATTTGATCACTTATCTTAAAATGGCGCTTCATAGTTCAACAGAGTTTTCGAGAGCTACGATTGCTGGTTGGTTCCTGAAGTAACATACGCAAATATAGTTATTAGACTTATCCAAGTGGGAGTCTGTTGGATAAGGTGTCTAAGTCCATAACATATTTGGTATATACTTGACCCGACCCGGCATGGTCCATTTGGGTTGCATTTCATCCAAACTATTTATGGATAATTTTATAAGAGTTATACACATATGATTATTAATATATTATAAGTTATAATATATTAATATGAAGTCATGTTATTTAATTAGTCTTAGTCTTAAATTAATTATGAATTAATTTAGAGATTAAAAGGAACACTAATTAAATTGTGGGCTATTGTTTTATATGGTGTGGGCTAACACTCATTTGTTAATGGGCTAGGCTTGTATGGAAGTCCATGGATGATCCATGGAGCTTTTAACCCATGGATCCTTGGAAAAGGAAAGGTCATGGGTTATTAGGGTTTCACCCTAATCATGTACACTATATAAGCATGCTTATGTTGCATGAAATAGCCACTAGTGGCACTAGTTGTGTGAGACTTGGTGTGTGGCCGATTTTCTATGTGTGTATACACTCTCTCAAGTTTTCCAAGAGTTTGTGGTGATTTGTGATTCCATTTGAGGCATTCACACTATTGGTTCTTGGCCCTCAAACTCCTTAGGATTCAAACTCATCATCAAAAGGTATGTAATCTCATCTAATTCTTTTGTGTTTAAAAGTACCCCATGCCATGTTAGATAGGTTATGAACCTTGGAAAATTATTATTTTGCATGTATTTAGACAAACATAGATCCAAGGTTTATTAGGGTTGCATGCACACTTAGGAAGTGTTAGATTGCTCAAAACCCAACATGAACTTTGTAGTTACTGCCAGAACCTTGAAGTGAATCTACTATCTCTATCGGAGATGATGGATATTGGAACACCATGCAGTCGTACTATTTCCCTTATGTATGTTCTTGTAAGCCTTTCCATCTTGGCAGTCTCCTTGATTGGTAGAAAATGCGTAGATTTGGTCAATCTGTCGACGATGACCCATATGGTATTGAGTCCACCTATTGTCTTGGGCAAATTGGTTATGAAGTCCATAGTAATCTGTTCCCATTTCCATTCCGGTATCTCCGGTTCTTGTAGTAATCCTGAAGGTTTCTGATACTCGACCTTAACCTTAGTGCAATTAAGACATTTACTTACGAAGGTAGCAATTTCTACTTTCATGTTAGGCCACCGGTACAGTTTCTTAAGATCCATATAAATTTTATCTGAACCTGGGTTCACGGAATATCTCATCTTGTGTCCTTCGTTCATGACCACGTCTTTGAAGCTACCATGTCTCGGTGTCTAGATACGGTCCATGAGATAATATGCTCCGCCACCCTTGATTTCTAGATTCTTTTCCATTCCTCTCAGGGATTCACCCGTCACATTTTCAGGTTGCAAAGCTTCTAGTTGAGCCTCCTTAATTTGTGTGGATAAGTGGAAATGGATAGTCATAGTCAGAGATTTGACTCTCCGACCAGTGTATTCTTTTCGACTGAGGGCGTCAGCTACTACATTGGCCTTCCCAGGATGATAACGAATTTTGCATTCGTAGTCATTGAGTAGCTCGACCCATCGTCGTTGTCGCATGTTGAGCTCCTTATGATCGAAAATGTGTTGAAGGCTCTTGTGGTCGGTATAAATAGCACTCTTTGTTCTGTACAGGTAGTGTCTCCAGATATTTAGAGCAAATACCACTGCTCCTAACTCAAGATCGGGTGTTGTATAGTTTACTTCATCTATCTTAAGCTGACGGGAGGCATAGGCAATAACGTTCCCTCCTTGCATAAGAACACAACCAAGTCCTTGATTTGATGCATCGTAATACACTACGAAATCTTCTATCCCTTCAGGGAGGGATAGTATCGGTGCGGTGCACAAGGCCTGTTTCAGTGTTTGGAACGCCTTCTATTGTTTTGCTTCCCAGTCAAAGGCCACGCCTTTCTGGGTTAATGTAGTAAGAGGTTTCGCAATGCTAGAGAAGTTCTTTATGAATCTGCGATAGTAGCCAGCGAGACCTAGAAATTGACGAATCTCTATAGGTGTCTTCGGTGCCGACCAGTTCTCAATAGCCTTAATTTAGGAGGGGTCCACGTGTGTCCCCTTTTCGCTAACAACATGGCCCAAAAATTCGACTCTTCGAATCCAAAATTCGCATTTAGAGAACTTCGCATAGAGCTTCTCCGATCGTAATGTTTCTAAGACCCTTCGTAGGTGCTGACTATGCTCTTCCTTATTTCGGGAGTAGAAAAGTATATCATCGATGAGGACGATGACGAACTAATCCAAGTACGGACGACACACCCTATTCATTAGGTCCATGAATACCGATGGTGCGTTGGTTAATCCGAATGGCATCACTACAAATTCGCAGTCTCCATAAACCGGATCATAGATCGACCTTTGAGAAGTTGTTTGCTCCTTGAAGCTGATCAAAATAGGTCGTCAATGCGGGGCAGAGGATAACGATTTTTGACAGTAAGTTTGTTCAGTTCTCTGTAGTCAATGCACATATGGAACGATCTGTCTTTTTTCTTTACAAACAAGACCGATGCTCCCCAAGGTGAGAAGCTTCGTCTAATCTATCGTTTTTGGTGGAGTTCGTTAGGATTACTGGAAAGTTCTTGCATCTTTGCTGGTGCTAGACGAGAAGGCGATTTTGCTACTGGGGTAGCCCCTGGAACTAAGTTGATTCTAAACTCGACTTGGCGTTGCGGTGGTAATCCCGGTAGTTCTTCTGGAAAGATATCGGGAAAGTCACGTATTTCTAGAATGCTCTTAATGTCCTTTTACTTCCTGACTCGTATCGACGATGTGTGCAAGAAATGCATGATAATCCTTTCGCAAACACTTTCGAGCTTGGATGCACGAAATGATGTGAAGGTTTGTACTTGATTTGTCGCCGTAAATCACTAATGCTTCATTGTTAGGGAGATTAAGACGAACTGCTTTCTCAAAGAACATGATGTCGGCGCGAAGAAGACTTAACCAATCCATGCCGACTATGACGTCGAAACTTTTAATTTGGACCGGCATGAGGTTGATGTGGAAAGAATGACCGTATAAAGTTAATGTATAGCCCATGTACATGCAATTAGTGTTTTCCGTTTTTCTGTTTGCCATTTCCATAGTGAATGATTTTTCTAACATGTCAGGTTTATGTTTAAGTAAGTGAATAAAATTTTGACTCACGAAGCTTCTCTCTGCTCCACTATCGAATAGTATGCATGCATATGAATTATCGAGAAGAAACATACCAGCAACTACTGTAGGATCAACTACGGCTTCATCGTGGCCTATAGCCAAAACTCGTCCCACTCCGCCAGTATTTTCTGCCTTCGGGTAGTTTCTTTTGTAGTGGCCCACCTAGCCACAACCGTAGCAAGCTTGGCCTACACCATCGTTGGGAACTTGAGTGATCAGCTTTACGAGGGCTTTGCAGAAACGGAGAGTGTGTCCCTTTCTGTTGCAGTTGTAGCACTGCATTTCTCAACAAGGTCCATTTGGTGCACTTTGGAAGGTTACCCACATAAGGCTTTGTTGGGTTGAGATTTGTAGGAACGGTAGTAGGTATAGTAGCAGCATTCACTGTAACTAGTTGTTGTTTCTTCGAGGATTCTTGGGAAGACCTGCACTTCCCCTTATTCCATCCTCTCTTCCTGTTATTGTTGTTGTTGTTGTTGTTTCCCTTTTGTGGTTCTGGTGCAAAAATCGTTGAGTTTTGATGACTTCCGTGATCAATAAGAGATTGTGCTAGCTCCTTGGCACTTTCAAAAGTGTCAGGTTTTGAAGCTAACAGGCTTGTCTGAATTTGGGTCGACAGTCCCCAAATGTATCTCTCTATTTTCTTGCTCTCAGGAGCAATCATATCTGGGCAAAGGATTGTCAAATCGCAGAATCTGTTGGTATAAGTTGATATGTCGGTACCAATCATTCCAAGAGTCCAGAGTTTGCGCTCGAATTTTTGAATCTCTCCTCGTGGATAGTACTCTCTCATCAACATGATTTTTAAGCTCTCCCGGGTTATTAAATTTGCCACTATCAGAGTAAGTGCCTTAGCGTGGCCATTCCACCTAGTTAAAGCTCTATCAGTAAGTGTGTAAGTTGCAAACTTGACTTTGTTGTGCTCGAGACAGCAGCAGATCTCAAAGATAGAAGAATGGAAGTTATTCACAAATCCGAATATGTGAAACAAGAGTATCATTTCTCCATAATATTTTAAGGATTGAACGAAATACTCAATGTAGTAATAGTAGCATGGCAATTATATTAATATAATAGTTGATACAACGATCACGAAAATTTGACCCCTCTAAGGGTCTCCGATTACAAAGTTTAAGAAGAATAAAACTTTTAGCCGATGACCTAAATTATAACAAAATTTGGGATTTGGCAAGAACTACTTGCGACGTAGGTTGTGCTTGGAGCTTGACTCCGCATCCGATTGCTTTGATTCCATAAGACCCCTAACGAAGGCGGCTTGTTGTTCCCTCATCTTGGAGAGGGCTGGAATCATTTGTGATTGGAATGCTTCGGTTTGGAGTTGCGCATTATCCTGAGCTCTATCCAGCCTATGGATGTCGGAAGTGTGAACATGTACTTCCACATTGACTTCACGAACGGCTAGCTTGAACTCCGGATTGATAGGACTGGTTGGCTAGCTTTCCTACCATGACCTGGAGTGCTCGATCGGTTGAACCTCCGCCGCGGACATCATAGAAGTCTCGACACATGCCGTAGGGAGAACGTATCCCTTGTTGCTATCTTCAATGGTAGAGGTGACTTCCCTAAATGGGAGGCGGTCCTTGAAAGTTTCTCACAAAGACGAGAGGTTGTGCGGGTGGTGGGTTGATTATTTCCGGCTCTGATTCGGTACCGGAGTCCTCTCCTTCATCCAATTCTATGGGTTCTTCGTCCTCCTTCGGATCCTCTTCGATCCATCCCCCGTTGCCTTGGTTGGGAAAGTAGGGGTCGCCGGGGTGATGAAATCCAGCCATTTGACTATACGAGAATAGGGTTATATGAATTGAACAAAATTTGGAACATGTAAGACTAAACATGTAGGTTAAACTATTTTATGTACCAAATACTCCTATACTATTTAAATTCGTGTGTTTGATCCTTGTGATGTTTTGGTATGTTTCGATTTGTTGCTCACTACGAGCATTCCTCGATATACATTAGTCCGATCTCAGATAAATATAGTTGATCATGCTATATTTGGCCCAAATCTGATTACATATATCGAGTCTTAATCGTAGTGTCCAACTTGTCTAAATACTTCTTGTATAGTTATAATTATGAAAATAAGTTGTTGTATGCATGTATTTGTACTTAAATGAACTAACAATTTAAATTAAACGAAACGCGGCTTAGGCGTAAAACAAAAAAAAAATGTTTTGTCAGAGAGTATTAGTCCCTTAAGCATTTATAGTTTGTATATCTTATGTGGTTCGATATACTTAGTTCACTATAAACAATGCTTTGATACCAATCTGTCACACCCCAAACCGGAACGACGGAAACGTTCGGGGGCGGATGACTTCATGTAGTACCGTAACAATTGAATACATAGTAAAGAAAGAAATATAACCATCATATATACATAATTGAAATTTTACATTGTTAAAAGGTACATGTTCAAAACCAATTACAACATGATGCCAACATATGAAATTAACTGGCGCCGCAGCGTCGCTTCTTCAAAACCTGTTTGTTACCTGTAATTATTGAATCCCTGGGACATACAAGTAGTTTTGAAAGAGTAGATCAGCATTTAAGCTGGTGAGTTTCATAAGTATTTAATGACAATATTTGAATGAATTAAAAGAAATGGTTTGTTTTTGTTTGTTTGTTCCTAGAAAATCCCATATTTTCTACTGGTATAAATGTAGCCTTCTATCAAGACCAATGTTTGTTTCTTGAAAATTTATGTTTTTCCGTATGTGGGTGGCAGTTTAGATGATCCAAAACTGTAACACAATAATGTTTTTCATGCCTAAAGTAGTTGATTTATGTACGTGTAAAGTCGCCAAGACGTTTGAAAAACCCCGTAAATCAATGTGTTTTTAATACTCCATGTGAGTTTTATAACCATGATATTGACTAGAAATGCCTATACACAACGTTCTTCAGGCGTTGGAATGTTCTGACGTTTGTCACCCCAAATGGTGTACTGTAGCTAACAGTCAGGGCGCGGGGTTGTCAATCCCGTATAGATCTATACAAAAATACCATGCTCCCCCTCCAAGGGATTCTGGTTTATAATACATGACATGAAATGTGTACTTGAACGTACGTGAAGTTTAATGTCTCACAAAACTTAGTATAAAAAGGATTTACGTATGAAAACGTTTTTTTGTTCTTGTATATGAATGTATCGCTTTGAAATAGTGTTTCTAGTATGTAAAAGTTCGTGATGTTCTTGTAAAACTATACCTATTATAGTTTTCTAAAAGTGTGTCTCGTTTGTATAGTAAACCCTAGTGAAATGCTCACTTGTCATGAAAAGTATAACTTTTGTAGTGCCAAAGATGGACACATATACATACAATATAAGTAGAGTGTTTGATTTATATATATAACAACATTTTTCATTTCAAAAGATAAGAGGTTATCGTGATATATATTGCATACGAATGTTTCCCTAGAATAGTTATGATTCACATATGATCCAATTGA
Organism: Lactuca serriola; assembly: GCF_051521515.1. Lineage (NCBI taxonomy): Eukaryota > Viridiplantae > Streptophyta > Magnoliopsida > Asterales > Asteraceae > Lactuca > Lactuca serriola. The sequence goes on from NC_136408.1 coordinate 217,792,493, forward strand.
TAAAAAGTGTATAATGCAACTTTATATAACACACGATAATAATCGTTTATTTTACTTGTATCCCTCCCCCCTTAAAAGCATATAAAAGCATTTATAAAACATTTAAAAATGTGGATTATAGGGGTATGAACTCACTTGAAAGATCGAAGAAGGCGAGATAAAAACCGAGCAGAACTTCGACTCGAGAAAGCGGATTTTTTCGGGATTCTTGGGAACACAAACAACCTTTGGGACTTGAGCATGGAAACCGGGGCTTTGGGATATCACGTGCACGGAAAACGAGCCAAAAGCGCGAGAAAGATGAGAGGAATTGAGCCTTTTCTTCGGAACCCTCGCATCCCTTTTATAGGGGCTGGGAACCGCCTCGGTACGCTGGCCGTACGCGTGCGTCATGCGTGACCGCATCCTCGACTGCCTCGGAGCTCAGATGGGACGGGGCATAGCCTCGCATAGGGGGCGACGTGGACTATCCGAGGCCTAATCCTCGAGTACACTGCGCGTACGAGTGTATGCTGGGCGTAACTTGGATAAGCCCGGTGACTCCTCCTTCGGATAATACCGAAATTTTATTTAAATTTTTATTTTTATTCTTTAATAAACTTCAAAAATTAATATCTTGTTCATACAAACTCCGTTTTCAATGTTCTTTATATCCACGCGCAGGTGAGAATACGCTCTACACCTTTTGTTTAGACACCGTCGGCAAATTTTGAAATTATTTTTATTATTTATTTTTAAAAGGTCGGGGTAAGAAAACTTCGTTAGAAATCCATAACTTCATTGTCCGACGTCTGTTTTTGCCAGACGTTTTACCGTTGAAAAACCATTTTCGAGACCTTCGATTCTCATTTAACTCATTCCGGCTAAAAGTCGCACGATCTCTGTTTCGAGTTTTTAGCTGTCTGTCGCTATGTCGAACTTGGAAAAATCATAACTTCCTTATACGAAGTCAGATTTGGACGTTCTTTTTATGTACGATCACGGTTTAATGATATCTAACACAGTAGGTAACCAATTAGAGACTTTTGAACATTTTATTTTCGAAGTTAATTTCATTATATCAAAAGTGGTTACAATACTTGACTTTTTAGGTCATTACATAGAGTTGAAATATCGGGTTGTCACAGCAGAGGGCAATGTAGACAAGGATGGAGAAAAATTAGGTCTCCATTAGGAAGAAGTAGATGGAGACGGAGTCGAGGTTGGGTTTGTGGAGGCATCACAGTCTGTAATAAATCGTTTAATTGGAGAGTAATCAATAGGAATGGGTAATAACCCCCAAATTGGAAGCAGCTGAATTTAGGAGAGGGGGAAAGAGGTGAGCGGAGGGCATCGGTGGGAAGAAGCGAGCAGAGATGAGAGGAAGTGAGCCAGATGTAGCGAACCTGTAGAGAGCATCCTTTTAAAAAAGCCCTAGATCTCCTGCGAACCTGCTGTCAGCTCGCGTTCAATTTGAGAATCATAAAGCGACATGTCTGGACGACGTGCTTTTTTTTAATGGTGCCCTCCGTGTTTTTATTTTATATTTTACTGACACTAATTTTAGGTTACGCAAAAGTGTGTATATTCTAGTAGTGAGAGCAGCATGGAGACTACTTGCTATTCGCCAAAACGAATCCGTGGCAGACCCCACGGTGGTCACGGGTATGTTCCTCCTCGATAACTCATATGTATGTATCTTATTTGATAGTGGGGTAGAGAGGAGCTTCGTGAACAAGAAATTTAAACACTTACTTGATCAAGCACCGCAAGAACTAAAAGAAACCTTCATCATAGAAATGGATAACGGAAAGACAGAGAGTTCTAACGAGATTTACATAGGTTGTACCCTCACGCTAGATAACTATTCATTTCTAATCGACCTCATACTTGTGTCGATCAAGTGTTTCGACGTCATTGTGGGCATGGACTGGTTGAGTCTCCATCGTACCGATATTCTGTGTTTCGAGAAAGCAGTCCGTCTAAACCTACCGAATAACGATACCTTGTTAATCTACGACAACAAACCCAATACGAATCTTCGTATCACCTCGTGGATGCAAGCCCAGAGGTACCTATGAAAACAATATCGTGCATTCCTTGCTCATATAGTGGATGTGAACCAAGAAACAAAAGACCTAAAGGACCTCCCAGTAGTGCGCAACTTCTCTGACGTCTTTCCGGAAGAAATACCAGGGTTACCACCCTAACGTCAAGTCGAATTAAAGATAGACTTAATTCCAAGGGCTACCCTTGTAGCCAAATCGCCCTATCGTCTAGCACCAGGAGAGATGCAAGAACACACGAGGTAAGGTAATCGCCTATGCCTCAAGATAGCTGAAGACACACAAGGTCAACTACACCACTCATGATCTTGAGTTAGGAGCAGTTGTATTCACCCTAAAGATCTAGCGACACTACCTGTATGGTACGAAAAGAACTATCATTACAGACCACAAAAGCCTTCAACATATATTCAATCAGAAGGAGCTCAATATGAGACAACGATGGTGGGTCGAGCTACTTAATGACTACAAATGCGAAATTCGTTATCATCCCGGTAAAGCCAATGTGGTAGCTGAAGCCGTAAGTCGGAAATAATACTTTGGTCGTAAAGTCAAATCGTTGACCATGACTATGCATTAACACTTGTCCTCACAAATTAAATAGGCTCGACCTGAAACTTTGAAACCTAAGAATGTGGCGGGTAAATCCCTGAGAGGGATGGATAAACATTTGGAAGTCAAGGGTGACGAAACCTTATATCTCATGGACCGGATCTGGACACCGATACACAGTAGATTTAGAGACTTGGTCATGACTGAAGCACACAACACTCGATATTTTGTCCACCTAGGTTCAGATAAGATGTATCTGGATCATAAAAAGTTATACTGGTGGCCCAACATGAAAGCATATATTGCTACCTTTGTGAGTAAATGTCTTACTTGCGCCAAGGTCAAGGTCGAATGCCGGAAACCATCAGGTTTACTACCACAACCAGAGATACTGGAATGGAAGTGGGAGCGGTTCACCATGGACTTCATAACCAAGTTGCCAAAGAAAACAGGTGGCCTCGATACCATTTGGGTGATCATGGACAGACTAACCAAGTCCGCACACTTCCTGCCCATCAAAGAAACTGATGAGATGGAGAAACTAACTCAAACATACATTAGGGAAATTGTACAACTTCATGGCATTCCTATATTCATTATCTCCGATAGAGAGAGTAGACCACTTCAAGGTTCTGGCAGTGGCTACAAAGTTCCCTACGAACGAGGGTGGACATGAGTATAGCCTATCATCCACAGACTGATGGACAAATCAAGAGAATTATCCAAACCTTGGAAGATATGTTGCGATCCTGTGTGATCGACTTTGGGATGGCATGGGATACTCATTTACCCCTTGTCGAGTTTTCCTACAACAATAGTTATCACATGAGCATAAAGGTTGCTCCATTCGAAGCCCTTTATGGCCGAAAGTGTAGATCCCCTCTGTATTGGGCCGAGGTGGGTGACACATAGTTAGCTAAAGGACAAATTCCTGACAGCACTCTAATAGGTCTAGAGATCATTCGGGAAATGATAGAGAGGATTGTTCAGATTCATGAACGATTGAAAGCCTCTAGAGACCGACAAAAAATCTGCGTAGACAAGCAAAGGAAACCTTTGGAATACCAGGTAGGAGACCGCGTCCTTTTGAAAGTCTCACCATGGAAGGGCTTGATATGCTTCAGTAAGCGTGGAAAGCTAAATCCGAGATATGTAGTGCCTTTCAAGATTATCACTAGAATCGGTCCTGTAGCTTACAAACTCAACCTACCCCGCGAACTTAGTAACGTACATTCTACTTTCCACGTCTCGAACATGAAAAAGTACCTATCCGACGAGACTCTTGTAATATCACTCGACGAGATCGAGATCAACGAGAGCCTCAACTTCGTGGAAGAAAAAATAGAGATCATGGATTGTGAGGTCAAGCAAATGAAGCAAAGTCGTATCCCAATAGTGAAGGTTCGCTGGAATGCCAAGCGTGGATCTGAATTCACTTAGGGGTGTGGCGATCAAATGAAATTGAAATATCCTCAACTTTTCGCTTAGTTATTTGTAAATAATTAATTGCTTAAACTCTAATTTTGGACAAAATTACCTCTAACCGGAGGATGATGTGACAACCCGAAATTTCTACCTTGTACAACCTTTCAATTCAGTCAAAGTTAGACTTGTTTCTGCTAACTTTTTAGCATTACTTAAATTTTGTTTGAGCATTATAAGCCTACTACCCTCCATAAGGAATGTTAAGAAGTATATTCTAGAGTTCAGTACACTGCATAAAAGCCGGAAAACTGAAAAGATTGGAGTTTACGGCCATAAACTAGAGTTTACGGCCGTAAACTCATGGTTGGCCGTGAAATTCGGTTTTGCTCTCAATTATCATCGATGATCTTCACTTTTCTTCCGAAAATGTAATTGTTTTATCCCTTGATTTGGTACTACATCTTTTCAACTAGCCTCACCTATTGATTGGATTCATAAATTCATCTTTTAGGTTAGATCTTCAAGAAACGCCAAGAACACCAAGAACACACACTAGTGTTTTGATCCAAAATCAACTTTTTTAGCTTCTATATCGTAAGTATTACTTTCCTATACTTGTTATCTAGTTGAAACACCTGATTAGGGCCATGAAATCGTCCATTTTTCCAACAACAAGAGGTTCTTATGGCCAAGAACATCTCCCTTGGCCTTAAACCCTAGTTAGAGGTGCAATTGAGCCTTATACTCTTCCTAAGGCTTCGACTTGAGTCTAGAACCCTTCTTGACTGTTTGTAAGACCTTAAAACACCAATTGGAACAAATCATCATTAGTTTACAGCACTAAACTCATGTGGTTGTGAACACATTGGCCGTAAACTCATGAGGTCGTGAACTCTATGGCCGTGAACACTTGGCTACTAACACCAAGTGTGGCCGTAAACTCACCTTATACACACTCATTTGTGATTATTGCCTTTCCATTCAAGTTTACCCTATACCCTAAGGTGTTTTTCCTTACCTGATTAGTTGAATAAACACTAATTAAATACATATATGTGTCATTATATGCTAACTAGGATCCATGTGTGCTCAAGTCTTCACTTGACACTTAGCATCCTATACCACTCCTTCATCCGAACTACTCACTACATGTGAGTTCATAACCCTTAATCTACCTTTTAAGTGATTTTATATGCTTTTATGGGGGGGGGGGAATACAAGTTAAATCATTATAATTATTATATCAATCACATGTGATTAGTAACTAGAACAAACAAATAGATTTATTATACTTCAAAATTGTGTTAGCAAATATCTACTTCAAAACATTTTATCAAACTCTTTTATGCTAAAACTATTTATTAAACTCTTTTAAACATATATATTTTCATAATCATGTCTATATGGATATAGTTATATAAATAAGGTTGAAAGGACTTAGCACTGATAACTCGCTTTATTTCCTGTTCCTTGTTTGTCCGAGTATCATTTGAACCTTAGTTATATATTATGTATATGTATATAGATGTAAAAGCTTTTATTTCAAATCAATACATACGCAGTCATTCAAACAACATTATTAGTAAATTGTAATAGGTATAGTTTAAGAGATTACTACTCACTATTACTAGTACAATGAAACATACAAGAGTCAGTACATTTATGAGTCAATACAAACTCACTATTATGAGAATCAGAAAGAACTTACTATGATGAGAAACTAAGAGAACATACACTATAGTATACAAGAGAATATACTATACAAACACTAGAATACGATAACTAGATTGTGAAATACTACTTCATGATACAACAGTACATTGTTGAATCACATTGTAACCAGAGTCTCCTGGAGGGAGAGTGGTCATTGTGTGTATAGATCTATATGGGAAAGACACTCCCACACCCCGAATGCTAGCTACAGTCCCAGCCGGTAAGGCCAAGGGGTGACAAAACGTGACCTCACTATTTTATGACACCGGAAGGTCGTCATGTATTCAGTCGTCAATCAGCATGGTTACAAACTAATTCGCATTTCAATAATTAATTATCTAAATAGGAATTAAAGACAATAAGACTCCCCAAGGATTATAGTACATTTAATACGACTTTGAGTCTTTATCTTATCACTTCATAGTCAGTAGTATCACTGTTGATATAAAACATTCTATTTTCCTAATAAACGATAGTGATGAATGGGAGAAAACCAACTTTCATGCAATAACAAAATACCACTAAATTTGCCCATACTATTACAAGTACATATGCAAACATTACATTTTTATACAAAAATAAACATGTAAAACAGTCGGGCCTCGGGTGAAGGCTACTTTATTTATAAGCATCAAATATAGGATTTTCTGGGAAAACTTTACAAACTTGTCAAGGTTTTAATACAAAAACCTCGAGGTTTTTAGCTACTAAATTACACTAAATACTTATGAACTCACCAACATTTTATGTTGATACTCTCTTTCAAAATAACTTGTATTCTCAGGGAACCAGTAAGACAAGTACACCCATGCAGCTTTTGAAGGACGAAGTGGATCCAAGACTCATCTTTATTTTGATTGTACATTTTTGATGTCATTTAAACATTACAAAAGAACACATATATATTTAACTATTATATTAATGCAATGGATGTTGTTGCTTGTTTTTACTATTATGCATTGTTATGATACTGTACATGACGTCCTCCACCCCCGAATATTTCGCTAATTCGGTTTGGGTTGTGACACTGATAGCTATAGAGAAGCCATGGCGGGACCTGAGTCTGCTAAATGGAAATGGGCTATGGATAGTGATATTCAATCCAAGTATGACAATAAAGTTTGGAACTTGGTTTACAATGTACCAAGTAGTAACACGGTTGGGTGCAAATGGATCTTCATGAAAAAGACTGACACGGATGGAAAGGTGCACACTTATAAGGGATGACTGGTTGCGAAGGGTTTCACTCAAACTCAGGGAATTGATTATGACGAAACCTTATCACCAGTAGCAAAGATTAAGTCTATTAGGTTTATGCTTGCCACTACTACATTTCATGATTATGAAATATGGAAAATGGATGTCAAAACTGCTTTCCTTAATGGAAAGTTGGATGAGGATGTTTACATGAGTCAGTCAGAGGGTTTTGTCAGTGCAAAGCACCCTGATAGAATGAGGAAGCTTGAGAAATCCATTTATGGATTGAAACAAGCATTTCGCAGCTTGAATCTTTGTTACGATGAGAAAGTCAAAGAGTTTGGCTTTTCGAGAAGCGAAGATGAATCACGTGTGTATGTTATAGCTAGTGGGAGTATAGTTAGCTTTTTGGTAATGTATGTAGATGACAAACTACTGATGGGAAATGACATCCCAACTTTGCAGGAGGTTAAGTCCTAGCTTGGGAAGTGTTTCGCTATGAAGGACCTTGGAGAAGCTACCTATATCCTAGGGATAAGGATATGGAGAGAAATGAGTAAAAATCTATTTGGACTTAGTCAAAGAACCTATGTGGACAATGTAATGAAAAGGTTCAACATGCAGAATTCAAAGAAAGGTGACTTACCGATCCAACATAATGCAAAACTAACAAGGCTAAGAGCCCAAGTACAGAGGATGAGATAGCTGAGATGAGTCGATTACCATATGCTTCCGCTATTGGCTCGATCATGTATGTTATGACTTGTACTCGACCTGATGTGGCCTTTGCTTTGAGCATGGTCATCATATATTAGGGGAATCCAGGCACGACTCACTGGACTGCGGTAAAGAACATTCTCAAGTACCTGCAAAGGACTAACGATTGGATTCTTACCCTTGGCGGAAGTGATCACTTGAGAGTTGTGGGGTATAGTGATGCTAGCTTTCAGATTGACGGGGATAATTTCTGCTCTCATTTGGGATGGTTCTGTACCATGAATGGAGAAGCTGTTACTTGGAAAAGTTCCAAACAGGATACAGTACCTGATTTGACTAAACAAGATCAGAGTATATAGTAGTGAGTGAAGCGGCGAAGGAGGCGATATGGATGAGGAACTTCATCGGAGACATTTGATGATGAATAAAAGTTGTTGTTTATTTATGAGTAAAGTGTTGCTATCTTTTGTCAATCGTTTACTATCATTTCATTTTTTGCATGTTTTGACTTCCAAAATAATTATGTTATGGTATTTCATATTATTTAAATTCTCCACAGTCAGTCATATGTTGGAAGTTGATATGAATCAAGACTATCATGAGTTGGCTTATAGATGTCTAATATGTTGGACATATCAAGAGTTGCTACAAAACTTATGAGTTCTCATAAGTTATGAGTATTGGATTCAACCCACGCTCACTTGTATCACTTCATGGAATTTATCTCGAGTGATCGTGAGACGGTAATATCATATAAGTCTTCAAACTTGGAGATATGAGTTGTTGCGTATGAGTTGGTTATGCATTGATAGTACGCAAACGCGTCAGTAACTTCATGTCATATAACAAACCTTTGTGTATAATTTAACGAGTAGTAGAATAAGCATATGAGTCTAAGTTTATATTTTCCTTCTTAGATTTGAAGCGATATATGGGCACCTTCATTCTTTGGTTTTGACCTATGGACCGGGCCCGGTCAAAACTAAATTGATGTGTTCGATTAGGTTCTGTGTCAAACAAATCGGAAATCCAGAAATAAACTGGCACTTCATGTATTTATCCGGCTGATATCTAGAACAGAGGATTCGATGATCTCTTATCTAAAAATGTGCTTCATAGTTCAATGGAGTTTTAAGAGCTACGATTGTCGGTCGGATCCTGAAGTCATTCTTGCAACTATAGTTATTAGACTTATCCAAATGGGAGACTATTGGATAAGGTGTCTAAGTCCATAACTATATTTGAGATGTACTTGACTCGACCCGGCATGGTCCATTTGGATTGCACTTCACCCGAACAATTAATGGATAACCTTTTGATAACTGTATGTTTATGATTTACTAATATATATTATAAGTTCTAATATACTAATACGAAATCATAATATATAATTAGTATTGATCTACAATTAATTTAATTGATTTGGTGATTAAAAGGTGACTAATTATATATGGGCTCTTGTATTTATATAGTGTGGGCTGTTGCTTATTTAGAATGGGCTAGGATTGCATGGAAAGTCCATGGATAGTCCATTAAGCTTTAACCCATGCATATCATGGAAACGAAAGGTCACGGGTATTAGGGTTTACATGAGTGTAACCCTAATCTGCTACACTATATAAAGGAGTCTGTATCACCGAAATTTTTAAAATAATTTTTTTTTAAAATCATTTATCTCGTTAACACTTTTCATAAAAATCTCCCTTTTTGTTTAAATTACGATACATGACTCTTTGGTTCAATCAATTAATAGACCAGGATCCTCAAAACAAATGCTTCTTCTAGTTTTCCTCAAAACAAACGCTTCTTCTGGTGTGTACAATCGAGCCCATGCCGCTCGTGATTCTGAGAAAACCTGAAACATATAACACAAAACATTGTAAGCACGAAGCATAGTGAGTTCCCCAGAATACCACTCTAACACATATTAGCCACTCAAGGCTATAACTCTGTTGACCCTTTGGTCAGTGTGTCTAAGTGGGACCCTCCAGTCCCAACTCTGTGTGGACCCTATGGCCCTAACTCTATGGACCCAAAGGTCCTAACTCTAATAACTCTGAATCATGAATATCACATATCACAATAAATCTCATAAAATAAATAGCATACAAATACACTGGCTCATAACTCTAATCCTAACTCTATGGACCCTTCGGCCCTAGCTCTGTGGACCTTCCGGTCCTAACCTTGATATACACACATCATAAATCACATAGATGGCATACAATAAATCTGTCACATAACTATGTTACCACTCTAGGTAAAGTATAGTGAGAAGGCTCACCTCAAATGAAGTCGGGTGAACTCTTGTGCTCAACATCCCGGCCTGGCCTCCTCCTATTATTCAAATAACATCCCCGATCAATACTCTCTCATTGTCTCGGCTCTAAAGATTGGGTAGAAGACCATTCTACCATTCCCTGAACTCTCTTAAGTCAGTCTTGACCAAAACCCTAAAGTCAACGAAATTCAACGGTCAAACCTTGACCCGACTCATCGAGTGCACATGGGCGACTCAGCGAGTCCACACGTGTCCACGAAATCCGCCTTCTAGCCTTTCTTGACACGTCGAGCCAAACCCTTGCTCGACGAGTTACACCTGGTATGAATCGCGGGGCAACCCCGATTCAACTCGCCGAGTCCCATTGTGAACTCGACGAGTTCCGCCTTGAACTCCAGTCCCCTATTTCCCTCTGACTCACCGAGTCATTCCCCCAACTCGGCAAGTTACTCACTGAGAGAACAATGGGAAAACCCTAGCCCTACTCATCGATTCTATTCTTTGGACTCGGCGAGTTCATGCCCTGATCAAGCTCAAATGACCTCCTGAGGTCAAATCCATTCCTCTAATCCATAGATCTGGCCTCCTTATGCAATATAAACATGTAAAGTCTGTATCTTGATGCCCATGCAAAGACCCAATGGCTCTATTTGAGGAAATGCGCTCAATATGACACCCTAAGCTCATATTACCCAATGTCACACCATAAAGATCAAGGAGTTAAGGTCTCTGGACCTCTTTGGATCCAGATCCGAAGCCTCAACACAAGAAGGCACCAATTGCACCATCATTCACACTCTAAATGGGCTAGAAACCCTAACTCTCAAGGATTAACACCAAAAACTGAAAAAGGATCGAATATATACCTCAATATGAAGTCCTTAGGCTCTGAAATCCACAGAATAGCACCCCCTTCAGCTCCCTCTTGCCTTGGTCACCTTCTTCTTGCAAAAACACCCATACAAGGATCAAAAATGGTCTCTTCTTCCTTACAAACGGTCTAGATCGACTATGGTTTCACTCATGGGTCTGGTAGCCGCAATTGATGGCTATAAGCCCCTTTAAATAGGTCTCAATCTCCGGGGATTAGGGCTTCATTAAACGGCACGGACTCACCGAGTCTGGTCATTAACCCGGATGAAATTCGCGACTCTACTCGCTGAGTCTAAGCATCAACTCGCCAAGTCCCTCCAAAATAAATAATAAATAATGTACCTGGGAATCTGGATGTTATAGAGTCCTTGGCACAAGAATTGACACTAGTTTCGTGTGAGAACAAGAGGGTGGTCGATTTCAAGAAGAGTGTTTCTATTCTCTCAAGTTTCCAAAGTTTGTGGTGATTTGTGACCTCCATTTGAGGCATCCACATTATTAGTGTTTGGCTCTCAAACTCCAAGCAATCAACCACTACTAAAAGCAATGTAATTCTACTAGTGTTTTATGATTCATGTACCCTATAACATGGTATTTAGGAAGTAAATCTTGGAAAACTATTATTTGCATGTATCTTAAAGAAAACATATATCCAAGATTTCTAGGGTTGCATGTACACCATGGGAATGTTAGAATGCTCAAAACCCATCACAACCAACTCCACCAATTGCAAGTAATTTGAACTCCATTTTGCAAGAAGACATTCGTTAAGTACGGGTTCAAGGAGTCCGCAAACCCTCCTGCTTGAGCTATGTCTAATTCAACTTGTTGAGTTGAAGACTCGTTTGAAGATTGCGTCATTGGGCTCGGCTGTTAGTCCATTTATTTTGTGCTCCGGTTTTAGGCCTGTCCAACCGTGAGTTTGCTAGGTTTACTATATAAAGATATGCTTGCATGCATATTAGGTTAACATTTTAGAAGTAACGATTACGAAAGTATTTCGGATCTCTTTTATCGTTCTTGTAAACCTCCAACCCTCTACAGTTGATGTTCTTGATCGAGCTCTTCTGAGGGTTTATTTTATAATCATTCGACACGTTTGATTCATCCTTGAGTTGTTCTTTGCTTTGCGTTCGTTCTTGCTGTTTAATATTTATTTACCTGTTTAAGATCTAATTGATCTTCTAGATTAAGTTTTAATCTCAACAATTGGTATCAGAGCAGGAGGCTGTGTAATCGATACACTTCTTTTTTGTGAAAAGGTTTCAATTAGTGTTTTTCCGCAATTACTGATATTTATTGAGCCGTCATCTCATTATTGACGTATCTTGATATTTATTATTTTGCCCTAATCTGAGTTATTACAAGTCTGATATTTGAACAGGTTTTTCGATCATAATGGACGAGTCGCAATCGAATCCCATCAATATTTCCAACAGCATCGGTTCAACCACGAAGATTCCCATCCTATATACCCATGATTATGAAGTCTGGGCGCATCACTTCGAAGACTATGTTATAGGATCTAAGGATAATGGATACCTCATATGGGAAGCAATTATCAATGGACCGTTTTCTCACTCTGCAACGTCGAGGATTATTAAAACTCAAAAGGAGTATAATGATCTGCTGAAGGATGTTAAAGATATTGCGCAAGATGAAAAGGACAAATTCCAGTGCAATATCAAGGCGCTAAGGTTGATCAGATTCGCCCTTCAGTCCGACACCTTCAGGTTGGTAAGCTCATGCGCGACGGCAAAGGAAGTTTGGGGTAGACTTCGTGAACTGTACTCTACAGACGAGGATCTTGAACACTCTATCCAAACCTTGCTCTTATCTGAGTTTGGAAAATTTAGGCAAGGAGCCGAAGAAACTGTGACCCAAACGTTCGATCACTTTAATCATCTTCTCAGCAAGATGATCAAACATGACATCGAAATGAAGCTTATCGAGCAGAAGGTTACGTTTCTAAATGGTCTAAGGTCAGAATGGAGAGCAGTGGTGTCTACAGTTAAAGCCCATTAGCAGTTTAAATCATATTCTTTGGCGAAACTGGTAGGTATTCTCAAGTCCCAGGAGAAGATTGTGCTGCAGGAAAAGAACGTTGTTTCAAGCCTAGGTTCGCTGGCCCTCTTGTCAAAAAGTAAAGCTGTGATGGAGGACGAAGACCTCAACCTGGAGGAGTATGACCTCACGTCTGAGGATTATGCTATGATGGTGTCTAACTCCAAGAGGTTCATTAAGAAAAGACTCCCCAGCAACAAAAATCGAAACTGGCAGGGGAGTTATAGTTCATAAAAGGTTAACAATGAACCGAAGGTTGAAGAGCCCAAGAAGGAACCGAAGGCAGATGGTGATTTTGGAGTAAGATGTTACTACTGTGGTGGGAAAAACCACTATGCTAGGGATTGTGTCCTCAAAAGATGGCTGAAAAAGATGAGGAAGCTTTGCTGCAGAAAAAGCTCGATGAGATGAGGAAGAAGAAATCTACCGATAACCCTTCCATGAATGCTCTAATTGTGCAGGGTTCGGTTGTTGATGACGAGTTCGGGGGCGTGGAAGTTTGGTCAACCGACTCCGAAGACGATGAAGTGAGGAAGCCTTCGCATGGAAAGGCTTGTGTGGCTAAAGAGGAGAGCAGTGGAGGCAGGTGCTTGATGGTGTCTGAAGTATCTCAGATGAGGGGATACAACACTGATGGTGGATGCAATGAACCGAAGGAGCAACCGGATATGTGCTTTACGGCAAAACCGCTCAGCGTGCAGTTCAACGAACTCGATGAACTGATCAAGAAGGTACAATCGGTTTTTGTTTCATTTAAAGTACCACAAAGCTCCTATGAAAAAGAACTAAAAAGTGTTAATTCACGAATCTCATATCTAGATAGTAGTTTAACTCAAACTCGAGTCACCAATTCTAACCTAACTGATCAATTAAGCAGGGTGTCTTCGAAGAGTGAGGAGCGGCGCATGTGAATCGAGTTGAAGGAGTCTGAATTAGTTAAAATAAAAGACGAAAACATTTATTTACAGAGTGACAATTTAAAGTTGTTAAAACAGCGAAATGTTTTTTGTTTGATTGCAAAACGTCTTTATACTAATATTACTCAGCTTCACTTGGATTGTGAGATAGGACAAAAGATCCATCGCATGATTTTGCCCTTCCTTGAGTTTAAGGAGGATGAAATCGATGCTGAAGCTTATAATTATGACAGTGTGATATCATCTGATGACGTCAATTCGACCTATATGTATGGACTGGACAAAATTGAATCTTTCATTAAATCCAAGGACCACAAGGACATGCTCAAAAACCTTTTGGATGAAAATGATAGACTTAAACTGAGAACCGAAACCATACAAAAATTTGACTCTTTAAATGCCAACTTGAGCTCAGAAAACAAAATTGATGTTGAAAATGCATCTGAGCTTAATGAGGATGACAACATGAGTGAAATTTCTGTAGAGGACACGGTTGACTGCTCAGAATTTGTGAAAAGCGAACCTGAAAACCACAAGAATTTAATTTCTGAAAATTCAGTGGAGTTCGCTCGAATGTCCCAACAAAAGTCCCCGATCTTAGCAGAAAAAGCAGTTGTATATCAAAAGGTCAGAACCACTCCAAATCAAGTGTACAAGGTCACAGGAGTAACCGAACATCAGACTGCTGAACTCACAGCTATTGTAAACGAAGATAATGCTGATGGCTGCGATGAGTTCTTTTGGTCAGCTCCAATCGATAATGCAGATGAAACGGTAGGTTTGTCAGAAAGGACTTCATGGATTAGTAAAGGTAGATACATACCAGAACCCTTGAACAAGCCAGATAATTTCGATGTGCCAAGTACCAGTGGTACGAAAGACATTCCTCAAGAGAATGGATGCTCAGCAAAAGAAGCTGTTCCCACTAGTTCGTCAGTTCAAAGTGAAACTCCCACAGTCTAAAGTGAACCAGCCAAGGAGAAACCGAAAATGAAAGCCAATATCCATCATCAACCGAAGCAGATGAGGAATAAGAAACGTGAAAGGAACCAGAGATACAGGAAGAATCTCTCTGAAAGGAAACAATTCTGGCAATCCCAGAATGCATATTTCTCACATCAAGACAAGAATCTGAAGGTTGAGAATAATCCTGTTAAAGGGCAAGAGAACCAAAACAACCGAAAACCAAGGTTCAGTTCGGAAAAGAATACCAACCGAAAGCAAAGGTTCGGTTCTGAGGATGACTCCAACCAAAAGCCAAGGTTCGGTTCACAGAACGACTTCAACCGAAAGCAAAAGTTCGATTCTGTAATCAAAGGAAATCAAAACTCTATGGTCAGTCCCACCAATGATCAAAAGCAAAAGGGTCACCTAGAGTCTCCAGCCAAGAAGTCATCTCAATCTAAGCCCACTCCTTCTCATTCATCTAATTCTTCTAATTCTTCCAATTCATCTCCATCTTGCTCTAAAGCTCATTCTGTTCGTTCTCAAAAATCTCATTCGTCAGCGAACAAAAGGGCAAACAGAAGGTTTCTGCATCTAAACCAGAGTCTAAACCGAACACACCTAATCCTAATAAAATCAAAGTTTTTACCATCAAAAAGAAAGATGAGACAACACTAATAAAACGAACATATCTTGTTGACATCTCTCTTACTATTCCTGTTCCTGTGAAAGGCTCACGTGGACCCAAGAAACTTTGGGTTCCTAAATCTGCTTAATTTTTGCAGGTTATAAGTGACGAGCAGTTTGACGAAGAATGGCACATCGATAGTGGCTGCTCGCGTCACATGACAGGGAGGAAAGAAGAGCTTAGGGAATACAGGTCTCTTACAAATGGTGGCAATGTCAAATTTGGAAACAACTCTTTCGGCACCATAAAGGGATACGGAATGATTACTAATGGTGATTTTACTATAAGGAAGGTGGCTTATGTGGAAGGACTGCAACACAACCTCATCAGTGTATCTCAGCTTGTTGGTGGTACAGGTCTCAAAGTCTCATTCGACGATGAAGGTTCTGAAATTATTGAGAAGAAGACGAAGAAAGTAATTCTCAAATCGGAGCGTAAGGGTGAAATGTTTCCTCTAAACCTTAAACCATCAAAGGAAACCCAACTATATGTCTGTTATCAAAAGCACAATCTGACGAAAGCTGGTTGTGGAACCGAAGACTCTCTCATCTCAACTTTAAAGATATCTACAAACTTGTCACTGGAGGTCATGTTCGAGGTCTTCCATTGCTCAAGTTCGACATAGATCATTTGTGTGCTGCATGCGAAATGGGGAAGCAGAGTCGTCAAAGTCATCCATCTATAATTAACACTAAAGTTGTTGAACCACTCGAATTACTTCATATTGATTTGTGTGGTCCATCATCTATCGAAAGCATTGGTGGTAGTAAGTATATTCTTGTTATTGTTGATGACTTTTCACGATTTACATGGGTGTTCTTTCTAAAGCTCAAATCTGAAGCGACTCATAAGCTGAAAGTGTTCATCAAGCAAATTGAAGTACAGCTCAAGAAGGTCGTTCGCAACATCAGGAGCGACAATAGTCTGGAATTCAAGAACAGGGAATTTGAAGAATTTCTAGCAGAAAAGGGAATAAGTCACAACTTCTCAGCTCCCTACACACCTCAACAGAACGGAATTTTCGAAAGACGAAACCGATCTTTGTCTGAAGCTACCCGAACTATGCTAAGTTTCGCTTCCTTACCTCTTTATTTTTGAGCTGATGCTATTTCTGCTGCTTGTTTTACGCAGAACAGGTCATATCTCAACAAGCGCTTCACGCTCACACCTTACGAGATTCTCAACAACAGAAAGCCCAATGTGAAATTTTTCCACGTGTTTGGCTCATGGTGTTTTATCTTTAACTCTAAAGAACACCGCAACAAGTTCGATGTCAAAGCCGACGAGGGAATCTTTCTAGGCTACTCTCTCACTTCCAAAGCATACAGAGTCCTAAACAAGCGTTCGAGGAAAATCGAAGAGACCTATTACGTGACTTTCGATGATAGCTATGTCAAAAAGCTACAGGACAAAGAAGACACAGCTGGGGAAATCTTTCCTCAAACTGGCCAAGTCACAGTCTCGATCGCTAATCTATACGAGAAGTTTATGGAGCTCTTTGACGAACTAAAGAAAGCTACTCTCTCAAAAGCAGGCGCAGCAGACAACAAGGTAGACCATATGAAGCAAATTGTCGAAGAAGCTGCCAGAAGAATGAACGAAGGAGGATCGAATTCTGATGAACCTCCGTCCAACGATGCTTCAGTTGAAGGGGAGCCAAGCTCACATGTTGAGGGGGAGCCAAGCTCTACAACTGCTCCAGAAAGTCCAACTCCATCTGAAAGAACTTCTCCAACCGAAAGTGCTTCACCAACCGAAGGTGCACCAACGCCTTAAAGCCCAGCACCACAAGAAACCTCTAAACCTCAAGTTTCTCAAAGCATTCCATAAAGCTCATCTATCGAGGGGGAGCATGCTGATATGTCACTCTACTACGAAAGCCAATCCGAGCCAGAAGAAATGATCAATGCTGAACTAGACCCCACCTTTGATCCAAACTACCCTCCTCTCACCAAATGGACCAGAGACCATCCTATATCTCAAGTGGTTGATGATGTCTCTGAAGAGGTCCTGACCCGATCATAACTAAAGGCAAAACAGACATCCTTATTTTCTAAAGTTGAGTTTTGCAAGTTTAACTCATTCGTATCCAAAGTTGAACCGAAGACAGTTAACACTGCTCTCGATCACTCCGATTAGGTTCAAGCGATGCAAGACGAACTGAACGAATTTGAAAGGAACAAGGTCTGGCGCCTCATTCCAACTCCTCCAGATGCCTCGGTTGTTGGTCTCAAATGGGTCTTTAGGAATAAAATGGACAAGGAAGGGAACGTGATAAGGAACAAAGCTCGTCTGGTGGTAAAAGGATATTGTCAGGAGGAAGGGATTGATTATGAAGAAACTTTCGCTCCTGTAGCTAGGCTCGAATCTTTAAGAATCTTTCTTGCTTATGCTGCTCACAAAAACTTCGAAGTTTTCCAAATGGACGTCAAGTGTGCATTTCTTAATGGAGAACTAGAAGAAACAATGTACGTGGAGCAACCTCCTGGGCTCGTGAACAAAAAATATCCAAATCATTGCTACATTATGGATAAAGCTGTGTATGGTCTCAAACAAGCTCCGAGAGCCTGGTATGAAACGCTAACTAAATTCTTAAAAATGTCCAAATTCAAACAAGGTTCGGTTGACCCAACCTTCTTTCGCAAAAAGGAAGGTAACCACCTTATGATAGTTCAAATTTATGTCCATGACATCATCTTTGGCTCAACGAATCCCAGCCTAATAGTTGAATTCAGAAAGCTGATGGAGACTAAATTTGAAATGAGCTCAATGGGTCCTATTAACTTTTTCCTTGGTTTAAATATTAGACAGGGACCCGAAGGCATCTTTATCAATCAGGAAGCTTACACGAAGACTCTCCTAGCAAAGTTTGGTATGATGGGAGACTCCAAAGTCAAAGTCCCAATGGCATTCGGCACCAAGCAAACTCCATCCCTAGACAAACCGGCTGTTGATATCACGCTCTATCGTCAAATGATAGGCTCACTAATATATCTTACTGCTAGCAGGCCTGACATCATGTTTTCTGTGTGTTACTGTGCTATATTTTAGGCAAACCCACGCGAACCTCACATGCTTGCAGTGAAGAATATTTTACGATATCTCAAGCGAACTGCCTCCTTAGGTCTATGGTATCCTTCCAACTCAGGCTTCTTCGTTCAAGCCTACTCAGATGCAGACCTTGGAGGATGTGGACTCGATAGAAAAAGCACCACTGGCGGCTGTCAATTCCTTGACGAGAAGTTGGTTAGCTGGCAATCAAAGAAACAAACGTGCGTGTCGTTATCTACTGCCGAAGCGGAATACATAGCCGTTGCATCCTGCACCTCTCAAGTGATTTGGAGCCAGAGTCAACTTCGAGACTATGGACTCAATATGAAGAAGATCCCATTATATTGTGACTCTGAAAGTGCAATTAGGATATGTCATAACCCAGTGCAACACTCTAAAACCAAACATATAGCACTGAGGTATCACTTCATCAAAGATCACGCGGAAGATGGAAACGTCGAAGTACACTTTGTAAGAACCACTGATCAACTGGCTGACGTCTTTACCAATGCTCTACCTGAAGCATCATTCAACAGAATTTTACAAGGGCTACGTATGATGGAATCAGAGTCAGTACCTCAAACTACCTCTCAACCTCAAACGTAAGAAGCGAAATTGACCGAACATTCAGGTTCGGTTAAATCATCTGACTCGCTCATCTCCACAAAGGTAGTTTTCTTGGTTGTATATTTCATGTACAAAGTTTTTTCTCTTATTGTCAAAAGTATATTCTGATTGCATGTCTAAATTCCTTGCTTTCTAAAATTTTCCAAAACCGAAACCTACCGAAGGTTCGGGTTCGGTTTTCTAAAATTTTCCAAAACCGAAACCTACCGAAGGTTCGGGTTCGGTTTCTCAAAATTTTCCAAAACCGAAACCTACCGAAGGTTCGGGTTCGGTTTCTCAAAATTTTCCAAAACGAAAACCAACCGAACGCTCGGGTTCGGTTTTTCAAAATTTTCTTGAACCGAAACGAACCGAACGCTCGGGTTCGGTTTTTTAAAATTTTCTTGAACCGAAACCAACCGAACGCTCGGGTTCGTTTTTTCAAAATTTTCTTGAACCGAAACCAACCGAACGCTCGGGTTCGGTTTTTCTAAATTTTCTTCAACCGAAACCAACCGAATGCTCGGGTTCGGTTTTTCAAATTTTTGCAAAGTTTTTTTTACTTACTCTTTCCAAGTCTTATTTTTTTTTTCTTGCTTATTTTTTTATTTTATTTTTTTTAATCTATTTCAAAAACTCCAAAAATATTTTTCTCTTTTAATTTTGTTTGTGTGTTCGTTCGTTTATGGGGATATAATTGTTGGATTACTTAAGTGTCCCTAGAAGCATGCTGCTGTATGTGTCCCAAGCCTCATAAGATTCTAAATCATAGCCTTAATGACTTGGTATAAACAAACCTTGTCTTCCCAATTAGGCTATAACATTTATTCTAATCATGAGCTACCTCACTCTCTTCTCACATGAGATAAGAGTTTTCTGCTTGGTCCTTATTTTCGCAGCAGAGGTACTTAACTTTCTCACACCATCTCCATTACGTTTCTCCATTACATTCGTTTCATCAACGTAACCCTTGAGACTCTCAGAAATTACCACTGAGGTTTATGGTTACACAACAACTGTGTTTATGATCTCAGTTTCGTGCCACTACGAGCTGAGTGAAACCCAAAATTCAACACCAAATCTGAATTGACGGTGAACAATAAATTTGCTCAAGTTTTCACCAAAGAATTGACGGATGTATCTTACTGAAATCTCAAATTTTTATTTTTGTGTGATTCCTATGAAATTGTTAAACACCATAACATTTCTTCCCTTGGGATCCAGTTTTTATTTTTTTTTGAGATTTTATATTTTCCAAGCTATTTAAAATAAATCCCTACCTACTTGTTCAAAAGCCTACACCGGTCTCATAAGTACTTTGTTCACTTTCTTTCTTATTTCAAGATTAGAATTGCTGAATCAAAGCGAAAGCCACCCTTACTTAGCCTTATTAAAAGAAACCTTTCAACATTTATTAATAAATGTTTGATCGTCATTCAACGGGAATCCACATAAACACTTTAAGGTCTCTCTTGATCTTGAAGGAAGAGATTCGTGCCCGGGATCATTTGTTTCGTGTCATTGTTGACATCACAGTCATTCCTAAAAAAAAAGAGTTGCTTTATTTCTTTTCTTTTTACACTCTTCGCACGAAAATCTTTGATTTTCCAAAATTCCGTTACTAATAATTACAGGCTGTATTATTGCTTTGGTGGTTAATTATCAAGCTATGGTCAAAAATCATCCACGTGGGTATTTAATTCAAAAGATGCCATTTAAAAGATAAGACGAAGGGTTGCTGACTCAGGCGGGAGTTAAAAGGATTGAATTTCAAACGACGGTAAAAAGGGAACGCCTGTGAATTTGGAACGCCCATACTTTTACTGACATCATGGACACGTGTGCGAATTTCATGCGAAACCTCTCTAGCACTTAAAGGCGCGTGAGGATTTGAAACGGTATGTTCTGAAACAGCGCTTGTTGGGCAGCGTGATCCTAGGAATCTGACACTTTCTCTCCTACATGATCATCGCATGCCTTAACTTTCTCTCCTCCATTTCTCGACAACGATTTGGTACACTGCTAGGGTTGGCTACTGACCCATCGAGAATTAATCCGGAGACGATTCCTATTGGGCATCTATACAACACGTTCTATAACATGGGATACACGGAGGGGCTCCCCTCCGTCGCAAAGTTTAAGAAATCCTGCTTGCCGCCACAATGGAACGGCATGTTTACAGTCCTCTTCAAGGGCTTATCTGAACGGAGCTCAGGATCCGATGGTTCAAGTCGACTGTTCCTGTCGATTATGTATGGCGTTTACAACGGCGTTAATTTGGACTATGGGTTTGTTCTCTGGCAACAGCTCATCCAGAGCCTTTCTTCCTCTTCACGACACTCTGAGGTGTCGTATGCCCGGTTCTGGACAATCATAACAAAATGGGCGATGGACAAATTCGATATTCCCACTGCTACAGGTGCATCGATGTCTTCGATCGGTACTTTTCATACCACGAAGATCATCGTCTCTGATGCATCCAAGTTCTCGTTCATTGGCTCTATTCCGGAGACAATGTACGACGATGTTCCGTCCGACAGCAGGATCATCCGGACGATAAAGGAATTCAAGGCGTCTGGTCCTAGGGTTCTAACACAGGAAATGCTCAAGTCAATCCATGATGCTGACAAACCTGTTAGGGGCAAAAAGGCGGAAAAAGTGAAGCAAGTGACCAAAGCTCCTAAAGGTCCTTCTCCCAAGAAGAGGAAACAAACAAAACCGGCACAGTCCCCGCAACCGAAGAGAAGGAAGACTCAACCGAAGTGAAAGCTTGTAATTGCTTCCTCTTCGAGTGACTCAGACAACAAGAGTTCGGGTTCGGACGGCTCTCAAAGAGGCGAAACCCCTCCCAGAGGCAACACCCCACCCGGATCACCTACCCGAGACATGGAACTTCATGTCTCACCAGTTCCTTCACCTCCTCAAACAATCCCTACTTCCATTCCCACCATAAACCCCGCCACCACCATACCTAAAACCTCTTTCCCTATACCACCACCCATTTTCACAGATACCACTACCACAACTGCAAAGGTTACAACCAACGTATATGATACGGGGGTTCATACCAGTGCAACCGAACCACCTCAAACCGAAACCCAGCATACAACCGGACCTACCCATACTCAACCACCACCCGAAAACCCCCCCACAAACACTCAACCCGAACCTACCCAAACCATAACACCCCCAGCTTCACCACCCCCACCATCTCCAGATCATGCCTCTGATGGAGATAACCCGTTCCTTGGCGGTGAAAACATGACCTTCGATTCGGTCTACTTTAGTCCGTTTCAGGTTCTAAGTGATGATGAGGACGATGCTCCAGTAACAAAGAAGCATCTAAAGGAGCTAAATGAGAAGGTTGACTTACTTCTTGCGTCATCCACCAACACTCAGTCCTCTCTCTCTGAAGCCGCTCTTCAGAAGATTGTTGACGCCTTCTCCAGGGCTCAGCATGATTCTGTTGCTTCAGCCACAGCCGCCATTGACGCCTCCACAAAAGCCTGTGAGGCTGCGACCGCAAAAGTCGATAAACTATTCTCAGACGCCTCTTCCCTGTTGAAGTCCTTACAGGAGAGTGCTGATTTTACCAAGACAATGTTGGAACCAATCGTTCAGCAATTGGCCACGTTCGTCTCAACGGAGTTACAGTCATTCGCTAACCTTCGCCAATCCATCAGCGATGACAACTCGGCCCTTCGTGCCTCCATTGATGAGCGCCTTGCTAAACTTCAAGAAGATCTCGCAGCTGAAAACTCATTAATGGACGTCTTAGCAAGCAAAACCACCGCCCTCAAGGTCAAGAGCACTCATATTTCAAACTATCAGCAACAGCTTGTGTGACATCCCCAATTTCACGGCCAGAAAAGACCGATTTGTTTATGCTTTGTTTTCAAAATCAGAGTGATCGTTTAAAGAAAACGGTTGCGGAATTTCTTCCCAAAATAAAATATGATAACCATTTTATCAAAACATTTCTCGAAAAGAATGTATTTTTATTAAATAATAAAACCTCGGGATGTCATGTTCGTTACAGACCAAAAGCATAAACAACATAAAATAGACCTTACAATAGTTATTCAACTACTGATCTATAATCCAAAATCTCTCGTCAAGTCCGCCGACTTATACTCTTGTGTCATTACCTGTAATGAAAAGAAAACTGAGTGGGTCAGGCTTGGGAGCCTGGTGAGCATATAGGGTTTTCAACCCACAATAATACATTTGTTATATTCAATTATCAAACAATCAACCCAAATACCCATCCCCATTATATTCTTAAGGTTTCACCCTAAGAACCAACTATCCTTCATTCACTTATTCCTAAGGACTCGGCACGAAATCCATTGCTGCCAAAGTTTATCTATCGAGTACTAAATCCATAGTTATCAGACGCTAACTCCATAGTCGTCGGGGTTTACTCAAGCAACGCTAACTCCATAGTCACCAAGGTTCACTTAACAGGCACGAAGTCACATCGTCACCAAGGTTTACTCAATAGGCGCTAACTCCATAGTCACCAAGGTTCACTTAATAGGCACGAAGTCACATCGTCACCAAGGTTTACTCAATAGGCGCTAACTCCATAGTCACCAAGGTTTATACAATAGGCGCTAACTCCATAGTCACCAAGATTTATGCGGTAGGCGCTAACTCCATAGTCACCAAGGTTTATACAATAGGCGCTAACTCCATAGTCACCAAGATTTATCTAACAGTAGGCGCTAACTCTATAGTCACCAAGGTTTATCTAACAATAGGCGCTAACTCCATAGTCACCAAGGTTTATCTAACAGCAGGCGCTAACTCCATAGTCACCAACTATCCCATCTACCCTTGTTCTACCCAACAATTTTTTAGATATAAATACTTACACAGTTTAAATCATTTAACACCTGTATAAAACTCCAATTTCCATGTCCATCTCAAATAGACAAATAACATATAAACACATAGCACGTATTTCATAACAAATACTTCATATTGATGTGTTAGAAGAAAGCAACTACACACCCACACATATAAACAACAATATACTTAATACACTCAAACCATACTTGTATTATTATCGTGTTTATGAAAGGTAGTATACACTCACTTGATCAGAAGATGATCGGACAGCACTACGACTTGCATAAGTAGTAATCCACCGCAGATCTGGAAGATCTCCACAAAAATCGAACTTCTCGCGGGCAGAGCTTCGGCTCGGGAACCGCACTTCTCGGGATCTTCGGGATCTCGGGACTTGCCTCGGGGCTAGAGAATAATACCGGGGCTTCGGGGTATTTCTGGCATGCAAAACGATGCAAAATGGGAGAGAGAAGAGAAGAAATTGGCCATTGGGTCGGCTGCACTCGCATCCTATTTATAGGAGGCTGGAGCCTCGGTGTACGCGGGGTGTACGCCAGTACGCGGGGCGTACTGGTCCGAAAAACGTCACTGCGTGCGTCATCCGAAGCCACTTGCTGCGAATGTCGACACTTCGGAGTACGCGGGGCGTACTCGAGTACGCGGCGCGTACCTCGGATCAGACCGGTGACTCCTTCGGATAATGCTTCCGAATTTCCTTTTAAATTTAAATACAAATTGATTAATAAACTTCGGAAATTCATATCTTCTTCATACGAACTCCGTTTCCGACGTTCTTTATATCCACGCGAAGTTGAGACTACGCTCTACAACTTTCGTTTAGACTCCGTCGGCTAATTTTGACTTTTATTTTTATTATTTATTTTTAATAGGCCGCGACAGAAAACTTCGTTATAAATTCATAACTTCTTCGTTTGACGTCCGTTCTCGCCTAACTTTTTATCACTTCGATACCAACAATGAGATCTTCGATTCTCGTTTAGATTGCTAAGGCTAAATATCGCTCTAACGTGAATTCACTTTTTACGTCGCTCTGTGTCGTGCCGGTTCTGTCGCGAAACTTCGACAGGTCATAACTTCTTCGTTATAACTCGGATTTTAGCGTTCTTTATATGTACGGAAACCTTGTAACATATACTACAACTTAGTTAGGATTATTCACCCTAAATAATCTTCTATCAAAAAGTCATTTTTGACTCTTATTGTCTCTAAATTGACTAGCCCTGATCTGCGGGCGTTACAGCTTGAAGCTCTTCGATCCGAACGGGAGGTTATAAAAACATGTGTTTCGGATGTACACGCTGCCCTATCTAACATCCTGGAAGCACACGATCTGATTCTCAATCATTCGGTGAGGCGAACCCTTGCTGAAAAACTTACTCCTGCTGTGGACCTTCTCAGCAAAATCGAAGGCTTACCTAGTTTCGTGTCCAATCCGAAACAAGGGGGAGAAGGGAAGTCCGGATCGAAACCACCTCCTTCCTCAACAGCTGCTCACACAACCGAACCACCTCCGACTGGTCAAGCTTCGGGTTCGGATGTGAAGGACAAAGGAAAGAATATAGTTGAGGAAGAAGATGAAGATGATAAGGAAACCATTGCTAACTTGCTTAAATGCAAAAACAGTCGCAATGTGGAAAATGACAATGTTCGTGTGGCGCGCGAAGCTGAAGAAGCCGAACGCAAGAAGAAAGAAGCCCACAATCTCCTCGAGAGCAGGAAGACTCTTTTCCCTGCTTGGACTCGGGAGAGAATGATCAAGGAGGCCATAGATACTCCTAGCATCTTATGGCTCGAACCGGTGATATCGTTCGACTGCAATAACTCTGTCGATTCGCAGTTTGATATGCCGTTGACTCGAAAGGCGTTTATCTTCCATGCCTTCTCCAACATTTTTGAAGTCCCTCATCCGAACCCTGAGGTCGATAGGTAGCTTATCGAGTTCTATCTGAAGGCCGCTCAACCACAATATCAGACATGGAGCGCTCAGAAGATCGTGAATGTTCGGGTCTTAAAACCTTATACCGAAGGGAGATTCATCAACGTTCGGTTCAGGGTGATAAGAGGATCTGCTAGAACCGAACATCTTATATCCCTGGCAGATCTACCGAACTTAAACCCTCATGACTGGATCGTTTTGCACAACATTCTTTTCACGAACGAAGCAGAATATGGTCCAATTATAGACCATCTCAAGAGGATGATTGTTTGTTACATCATGGAGGTTGCCCTAATGGATCAGGAGATAGCCACATTCTTCAAGAAGAAACCGAAGATAGCTCCTATGGGATCGGCCAATGATCTCAATCAAATGAAGATGGGCAACATCGACCCGAGACGTAATTCGGTCATGTTCACTAGAGCAGAAGGACAAAAATGTCTCTTTGCTTTGGCGGATAAACATCTTTACACCAATGCTTGTCTTGAGCATGTTTTGTCGACCATCCGAAGGTGTAAGGAGAATGAAGCAGACGATGTCAAGTACTTCAACGACATGATCCAATGGTACATCAGATTCAGGAAGACGATACTTGCTCTGATCTCTCGTCTGTTTGAGAATGTGAAGAAGAAGGTACCTGGTGCTGCTGTTGGCCCAAGTAAAAAGTGAAGATCTCGCTCCAATTGACGCAAAGGGGGAGATTGTTGAGTTGAAGACTCGTTTGAAGATTGCGTCATTCGGCTCGACTGTTAGTCCATTTATTTTGTGCTTCGGTTTTGGGCTTGTCCAACCGTGAGTTTGCTAGGTTTACTATATAAAGATATGCTTGCATGCATATTAGGTTAACAATTTAGAACTAACGATTACGAAAGTATTTCAGATCTCTTTTATCGTTCTTGTAAACCTCCAACCCTCTACAGTTGATGTTCTTGATCGAGCTCTTCTGAGGGTTTATTTTATAATCATTCGACACGTTTGATTCATCCTTGAGTTGTTCTTTGCTTTGCGTTCGTTCTTGCTGTTTAATATTTATTTACCTGTTTAAGATCTAATCGATCTTCTAGATTAAGTTTTAATCTCAACACAACTAATTGGGCACATATAAATC
The DNA here is from genome assembly GCF_051521515.1 of Lactuca serriola. Classification (NCBI taxonomy): domain Eukaryota; kingdom Viridiplantae; phylum Streptophyta; class Magnoliopsida; order Asterales; family Asteraceae; genus Lactuca; species Lactuca serriola. The sequence goes on from NC_136408.1 coordinate 217,819,486, forward strand.
CTTTCTCTTTAGTGTATCAAACCTCTTTTTCCATTTAATTAAATTGGCCTTTGATCCAACTTCCTGAATGTTGAACCAAGGGAAGTCCCCTTGGCTTTCTCGAGAACCTTGGCCCTTTCTGCTAAACATCTTATGCAAAATCAAACTCAAGGAAAACATATAAACCACAAAAACTATTAAGATAAAAAAATATGGGAAACTGAAACATGGACTTGCCGAGTTCATGAACGGATTCGACAAGTCCGATGAACAGCTCGCATAAATCTTCTATGATTCGAACCAAATCATCCATTTAATCTCAAAATTCGTTTCAGGGGTTTGTCTAGGGTTGTATACCAAGCATTAATTCACAAAAAAAAAAAGTAAAAACACTCTAGTTTAGCAAAAATCGAAATCCTAAAGTCCATGTCAAAACCAAAAATCGGGATTTAAACAAATTTAAACATCTAAACTACGAAAGATTGAACCTTTTATAGAATTATGAGTGAAAGTACAAACATTTTAGCGAATTTGCGAAGAAAATCACGAAAATGGAGAGTGGTTGCTTGAGAGAGTTTCTTGGTCGTATGAGGGTGGCTGAAATGGAGAGTGGCTGAAATTTTTACATTTGATGGTCAAACCCTAATTTACAGAGTTTAAATACTTTTTTTTCGGTAACTAAAACCTACTCATCGAGTTGGGGGTCCCCGACTTGTCAAGTTGAGATGAACTTTTAAGTAAAATCGTGGATTTTCATATGGACTCGTCCATTTCAGGTCTGGACTCGACGAGTTTGTACTCTGTTTGAAAAAAAATTGTTTTCTTAAAAATAAATTCACCAAACCCCACACTTAAACATTGCTTGTCCTCAAGCAAGCTAATAAAAAAAATTTAGACTAAAAATCCTTAAAAACACACAAAATAAAGAAAATAAGACTAAAATTCATAATGAAAAGAAAAGGGTAAAAAGAAAGCAAACTAAATTGCAGGTTGCCTCCCGTAAGTGCTTCTTTTTTAGGAGTCTTTAGCTAGACTCCTTCCCGCTCTATATTTTGCTGACTTTCTCCAACTGGAATTCCTTCTTCACTTTTTGCACATTCCAACTTCTTTTATAAGCCATAACATTCTTTCTATAAACCTTCTTCAGATATTCTCTTCTCTTGTTAGGGGTATTTTTGTCATACTTATGTTTTGTCCCTTTAGCTCTCTTCACAAGACTTCTCTTCTCTTATTATTTTTGTTGTCCCATCTTTTCCACTTCCCTTTTATCCACCTCGATCTCCCTTCCACTGATCATTTTTTTATCACTTGAGGTCATGGAGTCTACCTCACTACCTTCATTTGCTTGAGAATCTGGTGGTTTAAAACTGAAAACTTCAAAGGTGGTAGAAACTAAAGTGCGAGGCTTGGTTATCTTAATTTTTTTTGGCTTAACTTCTTTCATTCCTTGATCAATCATGTGCAACCCAATGGAATAGTTATACTTCTTGTTATTCCAAGCCTTGGTGTTGTCATCTTTATTCGCTTCATGACATTGCAAACTTTTGTCAAGATATGCCGAGTTTGTCTCTTCAAAGATGCTTAGATCTTCATTAGCTTCACTTTCTTCAAGTAGCTTCCCCGATTCTAGTAAGTCTCTTTGGGAATCAAACTCTTCTTCTAAAGAGAATGTGTAACGTCCTAAGAACGGATCTTACTAGTGATCAATAGCAAAGACAATCATACAAGACAAGAATAGAGGCGAAAAGAAAATAAACCAAGCTTGCACACGTTTTATAGCTATAAACGTCTGGTACAACTCGATAGAAAGCCGTGAACAATAAGGCATCAACAACCACAAAACATCTAACTAACCCTCTATTTATAGGGACCACGAACGAGAAGAGTTTTCGGCGGTAAGGTGGTTACGGCCGTAAACTCATTACAACCGTAAACTAGCTATAACATCTACTAACATACTCCAATTACACAAAACTATTATTACATTGCAAAGCCTAGACCAAACCACTAATTTGGGCCCTTCAATATCCCCCTTGGTTTGGTTCTAGCTTGAAGTTAACCTTTATTGACCACCATAACGTTTGCTTGCCCCATTGCCCCATTCCATATACGCTTGTTAAGAATCTCAGCAACCATATTCGTATATACCTTCGCATCATCTTCAAAACTATCCTCCGCCACCAAAATATGAAAGTTTCTTAGGTGATGAATATCCCATTTTCGAAATTGTAACAAATCTCTTTGATCATAGATTCGAATGCATCCATTCTTGAGCTTGATGACCGCAGCGGAAGTAATTGTTGGATATAGTGTCTATGTCCATAACTTTATTTGGTATGTACTTGACCCGACCTGGCATGGTCCATTTGGGTTGCATGGCATTGCAATACTTGGATAGACAAAATGAGAGAATAAGACACTTATGATTATTAATATATTTTACTTTCTAATATAGTAATAATAGTATTATTTAATTAGTCTTGATCAAATATTAATTTAAGTATTATTTTGGTGATCAAGTTGAAACTTATTAAATATATGGGGTTGATTATGACAGTCATCTAAACTTTTATAGTGGATTAAATGATCCATGGTTTATGGGTTATGGATATAACCATTTGGAGCTCTATGGATAGTCCATGGGAGTTACACACCCATGGGTCATGAGAATGGAAGAGTAATGACAATTATGAGTCTTCATGATGAAACCCTAATTGTGACACCACAATAAAAGGGAGCCCATGGATAGGTAAATCGGGGCGAGAGTATTCTTGTGAGGGCATAGCCGATTTTGAAGTGTAGATGTATTCTCTCTAGTTATTCCAAGGTTGTAGTGTTGTGTGAAGCATTTGAGGCACAACATTTGGGGTGCTAGGCTCACAATGTCCTGAAGGAATCCAAGCGACAACAAGGTATGTATTTCTACTAGTTTTTATGTATTATGTACTCCCCATGTAATGCTAGATAGGAAATAACCTTGAAAAAGAAATTTGCATGTATATAGAGAAAACATAGATTCAAGGTTATTAGGGTTGCATGTACACTTAGGAAGTGTTATAATGCTCAAAACCCATCAGTAATTTCATCGAAAACCCAACACTCCATTGAACTTACAGATCCATCTTGATAATTTTGAAGGACAGGGAACTGTTTGACCTGCATGGTTGCGGGCCACATCACAACTTGCAAATGCTTGTCAGTTTTAGGATCAATGATGTCAGGATGCCCTACTATGACGGACTCAGCAGTTTTCATGGCAGGAAACCCTTTCTTAACTTGATCGTCAAGGAAGTGCTTGAACTGAGTCGCCTATGGATTGTTCGTGAGATTAGAGAAAGGAGCTCGAGACAATTCTGACAGATCGACCCTAGTCCATGAACTGAAATCATGACTATCTATGTAAAGCTCAGAGTTGCCAATTTTCCTTAGAACTATCCTGATCTTGAGAGGATCATGAAATCCCCACAAACAATTTCCCGACCTATCACTGAAAGTATCTCTGAATCGAACGACTTCAAGATCAGTCATTGTAATCATAGGTTCATCCCAAGAAGCATTCTGATTAGGGTTTCTTTTAAACATCAGTTGCCCTTTCTTAGCTGCTTCCTCTTGTGCATCACGAATGGTTGCTGAAACATGGGGGGCTTGAGGAGGCGCATCTTTAACACGATTAACTGATCCTGATGTTTGACCAGTTGGCAAAGAAACTGGAAAGGCTTGAACATGTAGATTGATCTTGTATTCTTCAACAGACGTCTGATATTTATCACTGAGGTCTTCCTCAAGTTTGTTCTTTAGCTCAAAGTAGCTTGAAGTCAAGAGATTGAAGTGATCTCGGAGATCAGAAATCTGTTTTGACTTAGGATCTTTATCCTTAGTAAGATCAGCGACTTGCATACCAAGCTTTGAATTATCAGATTGAAGCTCAGAGACTTGAACATTAAGCTTTGAATTTTCAGCTTGAAGACGTGACACACGAATGTCAAGCTCTATGTTTTTCTGACTCAGCACTAATATCTCCTTATGTAGCCCTGAGATAGTTAGGTTGTCTCCTCCACAACCACCATCCCCTATAGAAATACCTTTACCGCGAGGAGAGGGCATCAAAAATTGCTCCTCAGCCAAATGCATGGCTAATCTCACAGAAGTCTCATCGTGATCAAATCGAGGAGGAGCAAGCCCTGGTGGAATAGAGGGACCACCAACATCAAAAGTAGTGTCTGGACCCACAGTAAAAAGTTTGGTTGTGATAAATGTAGATGTATATTGTAAAAAGTCGAATTGTGTGTATTGTAATGTTTCGCATTTTTATGTTATTTTACTAAGTCATGTTATATGCGAAGTTAAAATGTATAGACTTAGTATATTTTTTGTTCCCTATAAATAGGGACTGAGGCTAGAAGTAGAGAAAGACGATAGCGAAACACAAAATCTCTCTTCATCTTATTCTGTAATCAGTCTTAATCAATATGAGATCTGATTAATATTTACTCTTTGTGTTCATCATCTTTAATCGTTCAAATCTATCTTTTCTTTCTTAAATTCTCGATAACAATTCTCATCAACTGGTATCAGAGCAGGATTCAAACTGCTTAGATCTGATTTTCGTATAAGAATCATTTGCTTTTTGAGTTACAAAATTGACTCAAAATTTTCCGCGCATTTTTGATTGTGAAAATCACCTTTGATCTTCAGATTTGAATTGATTATGTATTTGAATTGTTATGTCGAGTAATCGATTAGTGATTTGTGGTCAATTCATTTGATCAAATTCTGAAATTCATCAAGTTTTCAAGTTTTCAGATATTTTCTGTGTTCATTAATGGCGAACTTCAACATGAATACAATGACTTCTTTCTCTCACTTGCTTGGTTCCTCAACCAAAATTCCGATGTTGATTCCAGAATACTATGATCAGTGGGCTGATAGAATGGAAGATTACTTAAATGGAATTGATGAAGAACTTTGGAATTGTATCGATGGAATAGTACAAGCTCCTGCTAATGTTCAACAAATTGGATCATCCACTGCATCTCCTGATGTTAAAGATCAAAGAGAACGACTGAAGGATAATGAAAAGAGGTGCATGAGGGAACTAAGAGGTGCTCTACCTCCTATAGTTTACAATTACATTCGTAGTTGTAAAATAGCCAAAGACATCTGGAATACTTTAAAAGAAAAGTATCAAGGTAGCGAAAAAACAAAGATCAATTCTGTGAAGCAATGTTTAGTTGAACTGGAGGAATTCAGACAAAAGGATGCAGAAACTCTCGAAAATTACTATGATCGTCTGAATGAGCTTATGTTTCGATGCAATAGGTATGGTATCACTAGATCTCTCATGGAATTCAATTTAACTTTCATTATGGGTCTTCGCAAGGAATGGCGAAGTGTGAGCATGATGATTAAGAATCAACAAAGTTTTGATACAACTAAATTGAATGATCTCTATAATCAACTGAAAACACATGAATGTGAGGTCTCAGAAATGTATGAAGAGTCAAAACTAGCTATTGGTGGTCCTTTGGCTCTTGTTTCAAAGGTATCAGAAACTGATGAAAAAGATGATTCAGATGAAGAAGGATTTTTGATGAACTCTGATGATGAAGTTGTAGCATTCTATTCAAACAACAGAGTTAAGAAATTTTTCAAAAATCCGTTTAATCCAAAAGGAAAGAATAGTGATGCAAAAAATGTTGTCACAAGAATTGGAGGGGAGGAGAGGAAGAAAATGGAGAAAATAGATGAAAAACAGAAAAATGCGAATGAAGAGAAAAAGTTAAAGGGTGATTCTGGAATATATTGTCACTATTGCAATGGTGCGAATCATTTCACAGCTGATTGCATGTTGCGAAAGAAAGAAGAGAAGAAAGAAAAAGTTAAAGATGAACCTTACTACTCCGAAAAGATTGAAGAATTATGTGCTAAGACCAAAGGAGTGTCATTAGTTGCTAAGGGAGAAGCTGCTGAAGAAGAAAGTGGAACTTATCAGATCTGGTCTTCAGGATCTGATGATGAGGAAATGAGGCATCCCACACATGGAGCAATGTTCGCAAGTTTTGAGGATTGTGAAGAGAACATTTCAGGGAGATGTTTTGTGTCTAAATCCACTGACAAGTCACCCATGACAACCAAGGTACGTGCAATTCTTGAATCTTTTAATATTCCTTTATCTGCTTATGATGCTGAAATTGTTTCATTTGATGATACTGTGGCTTATTTTGATTTTGTTATTGTGTCTGCTAGTAATGAAGCTAAGAAATTAAATGTGCAACTTAGTGAGACACGAAGAGATTTAGAAATAAAGAAGAGCAGAGTTGAAAAATTGGTAAAGCAAGTCAAAAATATAGATTGTGATAGGAATAATCTTACTAACGATGTTAGGTTATTACTAGCACAAAGAAACATATATTGTAATTCTGCAAAATGTCTGTATGCAAAATTAATAGCTTTACATCATTCTTCTGGTATTAGCAAAGAACAACATAGGAAACTTTTACCTTTTCTTGAGTATGAACGTGAAAAAGTTGATGTTGTTTCTTATGATTGCGAAAGCACAATTGCTCAATTTGGCAAAATACCTGATGATAGATATTCATATGGTATTGTCAAAATTGATGAATTTCTGAATGCTGATGAGTTGGTTAACATTGTCAATGAAAGTTTGACAAAGAGTGAACAAGTGAAAATCATAAAGAAAACTAAAAATTCAACTCTTGCCTCACAGTTGAATTATGCTGATATTGATGAAAATTCTGATAATGTGAGTGAAATCAGTGAGATAGAAGAGGAAGAAGAGGTTGATTGTTCTCAATTGTCAATCATTAATATCACATCTAAGATCAAAGGTAAAGAAATAATAGTTGATTCAATAGTAGAGGATGAAATTGATAAACCTTCAACTTCGCAACATTGTATGTTTGATAATGTGGAAGTTGAAAGTTGGAAATCTGATGAAACAGATGTAAATAAAGAAGAAAAGAAAGTTTCAACTGAAACACCTCAAAGGGTTGTAGTTGATCAAGTGTTTGATAATACAACAGAATTTGACAAAATTTTAAATGATAAAGGCGCACATTATTTGGAAACCAACACTGTGGTATATCCAAATTTTGTATGTACTGATAAAACCATTTTTCCAAATCAAGTTTTTGTCACTACTGGAAATGCTGAGAAAGTTCATCCTGAGTTCAACAAAATGATTGAAAAAGATAATCAAAAGTCCACGATTGAAGGTTTTTTCGCAAATCAAAACACAGAAGAAAACAATTTAACCCAAAATCCTTATGTGTTTCAAAAACAAAAATTAGCACAAAAATGGGTGGTTAAAGGTGAAAAATCAAACAAAATTTTTGAAAAAGATGAAAACCCAAAGTTTGAAGTGAAACTAAATTCTCATGAATTCAAATTGATGGTTGGAAATTATTCAACAGAAAATAATGTTTCAAAAAGAAAAGCAAGAAAAGCAATATTCTGGCGAGTCGTGCCTAATGAAAAATCAAGAGATGAAAAAGAACAAATTTCAAAAACATCATCAAAATTTCAAAATAAACACACAAAAACATATTCAAGTTTTCATAAACAAATAAACTCTGTTGACAAGGTTCCATATATTCGCAAATATGACAACAATCGAAAATTTGAGAATTCGCAAAAATTTGCAAATAATCAAAAGTTTCAAAATGTTAGAAAATTCACGAATACTTCATCAGGTTTGAAGAATTCAACTCAAGTCAAAATGAAATTTTCACCAAAACAACCAAATTTTCCAAATCCTTCAATATCAAAACCAACCAAAGTTTCATACACAAAAGGAAAATCTGATGTTAGTACGATCAATCATTGGTTTGAAGGGAAAGGAAAGAAATATCAAAGTGGGAAGTTTTCAGAAGAACAAATAAAAAATGCATTTGATAAGTTCACAGATAATTCTTCAATTGCTAGTGCATCATCTCATAATTCGCAAGTTCCAGTTCAAAAATGGAAACTAGTTATCAAAAATGCGAATGTTGTGAAGGATAAGATTACAATCAATGGGAATCCAAAATTATTGAATGATTATATCTCGATATCTAGAACTGATGATGTTGATATAATGGATTCTGTTACAAACAAAGTGAAAACATGGTTTTTAAATTCCAAAAATTTGTTTCATTCTACTAATGATGGACCCAATAAGTCTTGGGTTCCTAAATTTTTTCAATAAATGCAGGTGATATGTGACGAGCAATATGATATGAAATGGCATATTGATAGTGGTTGCTCTCGTCATATGACTGGAAGAAAGGAAAATTTGCAAGATTACAGAAGCTTGGAAAATGCTGGAGTAGTCAAATTTGGAAATAATCACAAGTGTCAAGTGAAAGGATATGGGAAAGTCACAAATGGAAACTTCACAGTAAACAGAGTGGCCTATGTTGAAGGACTTCAACATAATTTGATAAGTGTATCACAACTTGTTGTGGGTACTGGATATCAAGTTTTATTTAATGAAGGAGGAAGTATTATTTCAAATTCAAAGACAAATGAAATACTCCTCAAATCCAAAAGATATGGTGATATGTTTACACTGGACATCAAACCAATTGTGGGAAAACCAGCTGTGTGTTTACTATCAAAAGCATCTAATGATCTTAGCTGGCTTTGGCATTGAAGATTGTCACATTTGAACTTTCGAAATATAAATAAACTTGTAACTGAAGATTTAGTTCGAGGGTTACCAATACTAAAATTTGACAATGATTCTTTGTGTGCAGCTTGCGAACAAGGAAAACAACATCGAAAGGGTCATCCGATTGTGATAGATTCAAAAATAGTAGATTCATTGGAACTTCTTCACATTGATCTATGTGGACCATCAACTGTTGCAACAATAAACAAAAAGCGGTATATTTTAGTTGTTGTAGATGATTTCTCTAGATTTACGTGGGTGTTTTTTCTCAGGTTGAAATCTGAAGTTGCTCAGACGATGATTGATTTTATAAAAAAGATTGAAATTAGTCTGAAGAAGAATGTACGAAAAATTAAAAGTGATAATGGTTCTGAGTTTAAAAATCAGACTCTTGACATTTTTCTCACAAGCAAAGGCATTTCACATAATTTTTCATCACCATATACGCCACAACAAAATGGTGTAGTTGAAAGAAGAAATCGATCTCTATGCGAAGCCGCCACAACCATGCTAACATATGTGAATCTACCTCAATATCTTTGGGCAGAAGCTGTGTCCACAACATGTTTTACTCAAAATCGATCATACATTCATCGAAGATTTAATGTTACTCCATATGAATTAATCAATAATCGGAAACCTAATGTAAAATTCTTTCATGTTTTTGGTTGTAGGTGCTTTATCATGAATCTCAAAGATAATTTGTCCAAGTTTCAAGCTAAAGCTGATGAAGGCATCTTCTTAGGATATTCACAGAATTCAGTTGCATACAGAGTGTTAAATAAACGAACAAGACAAATTGAAGAAACTTTCAATTTAACATTTGATGATTACTATCTTAAACAAATTGATAGTAAATTCGATAATAAACCAATACTTGTGGATTCAAATACTCCAATTGATAATTCTGAAATCAATGATTTTGATTATGATTTAATTTTTCGAATTCCTGACAGGGCAATTGATGCAGAAAATAATGCTCCTGATAATCAAACATCAGAATCCTCAAAACATACTAATGAATCAACGATAACTTGTGAAAGCACACCAGATGTTTGTAGGGAGGAAGAACATCAAGTTGAGGGGTAGCATTCGCAAAATCAACAAGAACGTCAAGTTGAGGGGGAGCATTCGCAAAATCAACAAGAACATCAAGTTGAAGGGGAGCATTCGCAAAATCAACAAGAATATCATTTTGAGGGGGAGTATTAAGATGCAGACCATGTTGAGGGGGAGCATGATGAAACAGAGACAATTAATCTTGATAAAAATGAAGAATTTCATGAAGATAATGACAACTTTTCTGTTGCAGGATCTGAAAATGAAGATATGTATGAAGATGCACCATTAGAATTTGATCCAAATTTTCCACCACTCGAGAAATGGACACGAAATCATCCAAAAGAACAGGTAATTGGGAATCCAAAAGAAGGTGTGTTGACTAGAGCTCAAATTCGTGCGAAAAATGAGGTATTGAATGCAAACCAAGAACTTTGTATGTTTAATGTTTTTATTTCGAAAATAGAGCCAAAAACTGTAAAGAATGCTATGGAACACTCAGATTGGGTTGTTGCTATGCAATCTGAATTGGCTGAATTTGAACGAAACAAGGTTTGGAGATTAGTTTCTAAACCTTCTGATGTTTCAATTGTTGGATTAAAATGGATTTTTAAAAACAAAACCGACAAAGATGGCAATATTATTCGAAATAAAGCAAGACTAGTGGTTAAAGGTTATTCGCAACAAGAAGGCATTGACTATGAAGAAACATTTGCACCTGTTGCAAGACTTGAAGTAGTTCACATATTTTTAGCCTATGCAGCTCACAAAGACTTTGATGTTTATCAAATGGATGGTAAATGTGCATTCTTAAATGGAAAACTCGAAGAAACAGTGTATGTTGAACAACCACCAGGATTTGTAAACAATGAGCATCCTGATCATGTGTATGTTCTATACAAAGTTGTATATGGGTTAAAACAAGCACCAAGGGCCTGGTACACAACACTTACGAATTTCTTGAAACAATCTAAATTTAAACAAGGATCAGTTGACCCCACATTATTTCGCAAGAAAGTTGGGTGTCATCTAATGCTTGTTCAAATTTATGTTGATGATATTATCTTTGGTTCAACTGATCCAGCATTGTCAAGTGAATTTGAAAATTCAATGAAAAGTCAGTTTGAAATGAGTATGATGGGAAAAATTAATAATTTTCTTGGTTTAATATAAGACAGAACAGGGAAGGAATCTTAATCAATCAAGAAAAATATACGAAGAACTTGCTTGAAAAATTTGGAATGCTTAATAGCACAAAGCTCAGAGTACCTATGGCAGTAGGAACAAGACTAACCCCTTCGTTAGATGCTCCTGCTGTTGATCTAACAATGTATCGTAGCATGATAGGGTCTTTATTGTACTTAACTGCAAGTAGACCTGATATTATGTTTTCGGTTTGTTGTTGTGCTAGATATCAAGCTAATCCAAGAGAACCTCATTTGACTGCAGTGAAAAATATTTTTCGCTATCTAAAGGGAACCATTTCTTTAGGACTTTGGTATCCTGCGAAAACAGGATTTTTCATTCAAGCTTTTTCAGATTCTGATCTAGGAGGATGTACTTTGGATAGAAAAAGTACGACTGTGGATGTCAACTATTGGATGGAAAGTTAGTGAGCTGGCAATCTAAGAAACAGACTTGTGTGGCTATATCAACCGCTGAGGCAGAATACATATCTGCGGCTGCTTGTACTTCGCAAATTATTTGGATTCAGAGTCAACTTCGTGATTATGCAATAAACATGAAAAAGGTTCATTTGTATTGTGATTCACAAAGTGCAATTCGCATTTGTCACAATCCATGTGACAACCCGATATTTCGAGTCAATGTAATGTAAAACCAATCAAATTTAGGTCAAAATATAACCTTCCTAAAATCTTATTTGGGTTAAATAAAGTAGTAGGAATCATATCAAGGTTTGCGTACATAAAAAGAACGTCCAAATCTGACTTCGGATGAGGATGTTATGAGTTTTTGAAGAAATTCCTTAATCACGTCATTTTAATAAATAAATAATAAAAATAATTTCGGAATTTGCCAACGGAATCTAGATGAGAGTTGTAGATCTTGGTCTCACCTTCGCGTGGATATAAAGAACGTCAAAAACGGAGTTCGTATGAGGGAGATATGAATTTTTTAAGTTTATTTAAAATAAATATAAATTTAATTATAAACTCCCGGTATTACCCGAAGGGGAGTCATCGGATAGGACCGAAGTACGCCCTGCGTACCTTCGTACTCCCCGCGTACTGAGATCAAGGGCCTCGGATCGTCCACGTCGCCCTATCCGAGGTTTCCGACCCGTCCGAGGCGTCCGACCCGTCCGACCCGCCGTCCCATCCGACCCGCCGTCCCGTCCGACCAGCCTCCCCACCAACCCGTCCCATCCGAAGCCGAGGCAGTCGAGGCTTCGGTCATGCATGACGTACGCGTACGCGCTGCGTACGAGCATACGCCCCGCGTACCGAGGCGGTTCAGCCTTCCTATAAATAGAATGCGAGGCTTTCTGAAAATATTGCTCACTTCTCTCTTTTCTCTCACGATCTTGCCTCGATTTCCGTGCCCGTTAAAATCTGAAGCTCTGGTCTTTTTGCTCAAGTCCCGAGGGTCGATTTTACTCCCGAGATTCCCGAGAATCCCGAGAAAAATCCGTTTTCCGAGACGAAACTCTGCCCGGTTTTCCATCTCGCTTTCTTCAATCAATCAAGTGAGTTCATACCCCTTAATTTACCTTTTAAATACTTTATAAATTCTTTTATATGCTTTCAAGGGGGGATATACAAGTTAAATACTTATAGTTATTGCCTCAATCACATGTGATTGCATTAATCACATGTGATTAATAACTAGGGAAACCAATGATTTTATCACTGTTCAAACTGTCTATCAAACTGTTTTACTTCAAAATGTTTTCCAAACCCATTTACTTTTCAAATTTATACTACAACTGTGATTTAAACAAATGTTCCTCATACTTAAACTGTTTTTAATCAAATCTATGCCTTCAAATTGTTTTATAGATTGACATCAAGTCGATCTTTCTTTAAAAATAATACTTATGTTTCAAATGTCTTATAAATACTTATTTATGCTTTTATATTATAAATTGCATGCCCATATATGTATAGATGTATAAATAATGTTTAAAGGGCTTAGGAAGGCCATCCACCCTATTTCCTTTTTCTCGATTTGGATGTGGTCTGGTGGGATTTCGGGTGACCATCCGAAGGTCGTTTCCATATTAATTATATATCAAATATACATATATAGACATAAATGTACTTCCATAATCATACGTACTAGACGCACCGTTAGCAAGTTAACATCGGGGTAACACAGAATCATACTATTACAACTGCTAGATCAATGAGTCAGTTCATTCATGAGTCTATACTAGGAAGAGAATATATACAACTATACTATGAGAACATATACAACTATACTAGAACGAGAAACATTTCATCACATATGCAAGAATACGATAACAAATGTGATCCACTGTATCGGAGCATGCCTTAAATGTCATGGCCCGAGTTGTAGCCAGAATTCTCTTGGAGGGAGAGCGTTGAGTTTGCGTATAGATCTATACTGGATTGACTATCCTACACCTTGCTGCTAGCTACAGCCGAACCTGCAGGTCTGCGGGTGCCAAACGTCATTCCGTTATTACGACCATTCTTTATGTCGTTGTTATCAGTCGATAGTATGGTGCAATTATCACATGATACCTTAATATAAATCCGGTTAAGGTAATTAGTATAGCAGTAGTCACTATAAAACTAAGCTACAATACTACAATGATTTCCCCATTACACATTTTTAGTGATAACCTCACTTGAATTTTAATGTACAAACTATATTTTGTTAAAAGATAGTTGCACTTGGGAATTTACACACTTTTACAACAAGCGAACCTACAAAACAGTTAAAGCCTTGGTAGAAGGCTACTATTTTAGAAAATATAGGTTTTTCTGAGAGATTCAAACTTTTACAAACACTTACATACATGAACTTATACTTGAGACATGTTCAAACGTTTTTGATAACAGACACCTACATTAAAAATACTTATGAACTCACCAGCTTAATGATGATAAACTCTTTCAAAATAACTTGTATTCTCAGGTCATCAGTAGACAGGTACCGATGCCAGCTTTTGAGATGATGGAGCGCACTCAAGACTCATCATTTTATTATTTTGATTTACGTTATATTTTTGGTGTCTAAAACTGTACAGAACACGCATGTATTAAATTTATATATTTAATGCAATGGATGATGTTGTTTGCTTATTTACATTTACTGTGTTGTGATTACCTTACATGACGTCCTCCGCCCCAGAACGTTTCCGCCGTTCTTGGTTTTGGGGTGTGACAATCCAATACAACATTCAAAAACAAAACACATTGCTCTTTGATATCATTTTATTAAAGATCATGTGGAAGATGGGAATATTGAAATTCATTTTGTCAAAACAACTGAACAACTTGCTGATATTTTCACAAAACCTCTTGATGAAAAATCATTTGTTCGAATTTTAGCAGGTTTGGGGATTATTAATGCAAATTCCATTTAATCAACACAAGAATAAAAGTTTTGTTCAGCAGATAAGAGTCAACATCATTCAGAGGTTACTGTTCATTCAGAGGCTTCGCATCCACATCTTTTCGCATCTGAGATCATAATCACTACGGTAAGGTTTACATATAATTTTTTTTAAATTTTGAAAAATTAAAAATACAAAAAGATTTTTTTTTGTTCTTTAAATTCTGAAAAATCAAAAATACAAAAAGATTTTATTTTATTTTTCTTTAAATTCTGAAAAATCAAAAATACAAAAAGATTTTATTTTTTATTGTTCTTTAATTTTCAAAATTCAAAAATCACAAAAATATTTTTGTTTTCTTTGTTCATTAAACTGTGTGTGTTGAGAATTTAACACAGGGATACAATGCGAAGAGGTCATACATTTGTGTTTCTGTGGGAAGGTATTAAATTTCTTTTACAAACTAGTTAGGATGTCCCTAGAAGCATGCTGCTGTATGTAGACCAAAAGCCTCAACATGACTCTATGTGTGACAAGAAAGCCTTAATGAAATTCTCTCAAGAAAATTTCTTCCCAAAAAGGCTTATATTCGCATAAGTCAAAACGAGCTACCTTACTCTTCTCAAATGAGTTAAGAGTTTTTTTGTCTTGGTCATTATAACAGAGGTACACTTCGATTCTTATCCAATCTTTTTAAACCAAACAGTTCTTAAAATCCAAATTTTTTTTAAAAAAAGATTTGTCCTTGAGGTCTTTGGTCAAACTAATTAAAACCTAGACAAATCACAACTCTGTGTTTAAGATCTAACATCATGAGTCTGTGATGAAAGTGAAACCCAAAAATCATACACCTTAAGGAATTGACGGGGAACTTTGTTCCAGATTTTTACGAAACCTTTGTTTCAGTATCAAAAATTTCGAAACTTCAAATCATATTCAATTCGCATGTGTGGTCTTGATCAAATATTTATAACCAAGAATGTTTGTTACCCAACAAGATCCAAAACAAATTTTCTTTTGAATATGATTTCAGTGTAAGTTTCATTCGCAAATTCTTGTCATGATAAATATTTTCACAAGCCAACTTGTCACTGACTACACTGGTGAAACAAGTAATTTCATTTACAATTTCTCACCTTATGTTAAGGCTGATATGTAATGAAATTTCAAACCAACCCAAAAGATGAAGTTTGGTCCTTGATGAAGATCAAGAAGGTGATTACAATAAAGAAGGATGTTTTGTTTGAAGACATGCTTCAAAATTTTCGATATTTTGTCATCAGAGCTGACAACAAACAATATGACTTCACAGTTGCTGATTTTCCTTTGATGAACTGCAACGATCTCATTCAAGTAGCTCTTATCCTAAAGCATATGGAAGAAAACAATCTCAAAGGCTCTGAAACAGATGTGTTTAAAGTTGGATTCGCACATGTGAAGACATTTATCGATAACTATTTCGATTGTCTGGCACTTACTGATGAAGAATTAGCGAATGTGCTGGGAAGAGAAGTAAAAGTTCCATGGGAGGATACATTGACACAATCTGCTCTGTCAAAGTATGTTGTGGGTGAGATATGCCTGAAACCTTTTGGCATGGTGTTTTCGAGAAGAGATACTAAAGGAAAACCGAAGAAATTTCTATTCAAAGCTTCAGAGATTGAAAGATATAATTCTTCGCAATATACGCACTTCATTGTACGTATGAACAATTGCAAGAAGAATAACGAAGGAGACAAGAAAGATTTGAAGAAGGTGATCTCCTGGTATGGAGAAGTGCGAAGAACAATTCACTCTGCAATTCAAAAGCTTTTGAGTTGAATTGCATCGACTGTTTACAAAGGGGGAGAATGTAGATGTATATTGTAAAAAGTCGAATTGTGTGTATTGTAATGTTTCTCATTTTTATGTTAAATTACTAAGTCATGTTATATGCGAAGTTAAAATGTATAGACTTAGTATATTTTTTGTTCCCTATAAATAGGGACTCAGGCTAGAAGTAGAGAAAGACGATAGCGAAACACAAAATCTCTCTTCAGCTTATTTTGTAATCAGTCTTAATCAATATGAGATCTGATTAATATTTACTCTTTGTGTTCATCATCTTTAATCGTTCAAATCTATCTTTTCTTTCTTAAATTCTCGATAACAATTCTCATCAATAAGACTAGGATTAGTAGTAGGTGGTACTGGGAGGCCGCTAACGAGACTTGCAATTAACTCACTCCGCCTCGAATCACTTCTTTGTATTTTCAACGGAGGTTGATCAGATTGTGTTGTTACAGAATCACTCACAAATAGCTCTGAAGTAGGAGGAACAGAAACAGGAGGGGAAAATCCCATAACCGTCTCCATTAGAGTGGAAACATTTTCCATTTTGTTTGAAGTAGGGGTTGCAGTTTCAAAAACATCATTAGACTCCCTTGTCTCCGTTATTGGAAGAACAACTTCATCGACATTGTTACAGATTGTGTCAAGATTCTCATTCGATACCAAGTTAGCACAACTGGGTAGAGAAGCTGCAATATCATCATGATCAAAACCAGTGAGATCAAGATCACTATAAGAATCATTCTTATCACCCTCAACATTTGCTTCAAGCTCCACATTCATTCCTGAATCATCACCTTGAGCATTATTAGCCATTACGCCATGTTCCTCTGCCACATGAGCGTCAGGAGTAGGAGTATCTTCCTTTTCAGTATTTTAATCCTCAGATACATCAATGACAATGTTGTTTGGAGATGACTTCTCAGAAGATGCAGGCTCAGAAGAAGCCTGGTCAGATGATCCATAAGATTTTGTAGGTTCATTCAGTTTAGTGAACTTTCCAAACTTTTCAAGCTGGTATTTTCCTTGAAAAATAAACTTTCCTTTTCGATTCTGTTTGATGAGTCCTACAGTGTGAGGACCCAATGATTTCATATCCAGAATATCACCTTCTTTTCTCACGTCCGGAAACTGAGCATCGATGAATAGCTGAATGAATCTAGGATACAATAAGAAAGTATCCCGAGTTGAAGCTCGAATGTTCACAACAAAATCATCCAAGATGAATCTCAAAAAGTTGAACTTCACTCATGCGGCGAGAGAAACAATTGCACAAGTAGTCCTTTGAGAAATCTCATCTGCTCCCGATCTTCTCCTTGAAATGCTGCTAATGAACACGTGTGCCAACAACCTCCAATACGGATGTAAGAGCTTCTATAAACTTGGAGGTGAGGTGCCTTCATAACTTATTCTCCATAGAATTCTTTGAATGTCTTCAATCCCAATCCCCGTAGGGAAATTAGTTTGATCGTCAATCAGCAATGTCTCTCTGATAAAGCTTTCATTAATCACAATTTCGCGTCCTTGAACTATAGCTTTAATAGTAAAATGACCGGCATCGCTCATATCCATGTTGGCAGTCGCCCAGAATTCTCTAATTAAATTTTGGTAAACAACAGGATTTGAATGAACAGGTGGAGGATCCGCCAACACAATTGCAAGATTGTGCATATCCGCAAATTTGAGGTTCACCATTATCATGCACTTAACCATACAAAGTAAGATAGAAACACAAGCAAAATGAAAAACAAAAATTTTAATTTAATTTTGATCCCAAAACTAATAATATTAATAATTTTATTTAAAAATATGGGTAAAAAATTTAAAAAAAAAATTATTTAAATCAAATCTAAATTTGCAGTCAACACTAGTTTGCGATCAACACCAGTTTGCTGCCCAAGAATAGAGTTTGCGGCCCATGAACTGAGTTTGCGGTCGACGAACAGATTTTATGACCAACACATGAATATTGCGGTTAACAAAGGATTTACGGTCGTAAATCGGGAAAAATAAACTATCAATCAATCGGAGTTTGCGGTCGCAAGCATTTTTGCGGTCAAACATCAGTTTACGGCCCAATAATAGAGTTTGCGGCTGAAGCTTATGGTCGTAAACTCCGTCGTGTCCTTTTTCTCGATTTTTGCTTCGATAAGTCGGTTAATTATACAATAAAATACATATTTCTGATCTAGAACTCATTACCTTCAAGACTATCGGATTAGATTTGCAAGATTTGACGGAATTTTTTTTGAAGAGAGAGAGAGAGTGGGAGGGATGTTTGCGGCCGGAATCAAAGATGTTAGGGTGATTCTGGCGGTAAACCCCTTTTTATACTCATTTACCATTTACCTGATAACCATACAGTATAGAGCAGAGTCCAACAGAGTTAAAAATTTTAAAATAATTCTTTTGAGGATTTTTACTAAAGGTAAAATTAAAATTTAAAAACAAAACAAAAATAAACGTTAAAATAAAATAAAATTAATTAATTATCCATAAAAGAATAAAAATAAAAATAAAAATAAAAACAAAAAGCTTATAAATTTTCACAGGTAAAAATAAAAATTAAAAACAAAAAATAAAATAAATAAATAAATAAAATAATTTAGCTTCAACTAAAAATGATCTCAAAATTTAACTACCGCGATTGAATTTGTGACGTTGGGATCAAAGTTGTTGGACAGCCTTATTCCACTTGTCGTTACCCTTATCTTCACATCTTCGTCTGATCGATCGCCAATATTCTGGTCTAGTTAAACACAAAACATTTGTGACAAGATTTGGACAATTTACCAATGACATGATACATGCATATATCTAATTATAACTTTATTATCCTGATTGGCCCTAATTCTTAAATAAATTTTTCCTATGACCATTTAACTGACTACAACCAGGGATATTGTTGTCCACCTAAATCGAGCAGCGAGATCTACAAACAATCTGCATGTGTTCAATTTTAATTGTACTAGAACGTGTTTTCTTCTTCCTGATATGCCCCAACCATCAAGGTCTTCCAGAGTAATCCTTACATCGGGTGAGCAGACAATCATTAGGAGAGAGGATAGATTCAGATTGTTATTACTTATAGTTTTAGAGGGATTGAGAAGTAGAAGGTTGCATATGTTGTGTTCTAGGTCGGATTGGTAGTCACGCAAAGGAGACAACATATGGCTAACAGATAAGAAGAATTTCATACATATAATATGTAGAGAAATAGAGTTGCATATGTTACAGTCCATTTCGGATCTCCTGATCACGCAGAGGAGGCAACATATGACTAATAGACAGAAAGAAAGAATATAATTTTCTACAGACCTAATTTATCGGAATTTACCAGTCGCCCCATCCAACTGGAATTAAGGACAGAATCCGCACATCAAGGAAAAGTGAATCCACAGTTCTAGATACGGGTTATTTAATGTGACAGG
Organism: Lactuca serriola; assembly: GCF_051521515.1. Taxonomy (NCBI): domain Eukaryota; kingdom Viridiplantae; phylum Streptophyta; class Magnoliopsida; order Asterales; family Asteraceae; genus Lactuca; species Lactuca serriola. The sequence goes on from NC_136408.1 coordinate 217,839,002, forward strand.
TAGATTCCCATGTATATTTCCCTGCTCAACCTATCCGAGTGTCGTGAAGTTAGGTTAAACCGATCTAACTAGGTCAAAGTTTGTCAAGTCCTTAAATTTATTAGGTTCAACTTTCCCTAGTCAAGTCCATTTAAAATCTTTCGTGCCAACCAGCGCATCGAACACAGAGCGTAGACGATTCAACTTAGGTAGGTTAGGCCGATTCATATTGCCTGTTATCACTTGCTAATTTCATTTCCCGTCACAACACCTACAAATAAAACTATCAGCAATATTTTTAATTTTGTGGGCTTTTTTATTGTTTTTGGATTTTTGGAATTTTTTATTGTTTTTGGATTTTTTATTATTTCTCCCCCTAAATTTGTGCATGGGTGAGAATAAAAATAAAAGAAAATGAAATGCGCAAATTTAATCTATCCTAAGAAATTAAAAAATTAAAAGAAAAGAAATAAAATTAAAAATAAAAATAAAATTGAAAATAGAATTGAAGAATTAAAAAAAAAAGATAAAAAACTTAATCCTCAAAACGAATCATTTTTCGAAAACCTATAAGCACATTGAAGCGAGCTTTGTTAAATGGCTTTGTCAACAAGTCCGCCACATTATTATCAGTGTGGACCTGTTCCAGCCGGATTAGCGAACGTTCATAACAGTCTCTGATGAAATGAATTTTAATGTCGATGTGCTTGGTTTTAGAATGTTGGACTGGGTTTTAGGCAATTTGAATAGCAGCTTCATTATCACAATAAATGGGGGTTTCTAAATAATTCAAACCGTAGTTCAACAGCTGATGTTGGATCCAGATAACTTGAGAGCAGCAAGCTGATGTAGCAACGTATTCTGCCTCCGCTGTGGAAGTTGAGACAGTGTGTTGCTTCTTGCATTGCCACGAAACTGGTCTGTCACCTAGGTATTAACATCCTCCTGAGGTTGATTTCCTGTCAAGCTCACAGCCTCCATAATTACTGTCAGCAAAATCATAAAGATCAAATTCAGAATTCTTCGGATACCAAAGACCCAGTTTTGGGCTCCCTTTGATATACTGAAAGATTCTTTTGACAGCAATACGATGTGAAAGTTTAGGATTAGCCTGATAACATGTGCACTGACAAACTGCAAACATGATGTTAGGTCGGCATCCAGTAAGATACATCAACGATCCGATCATCGATCGATAATGAGTCTGATCTACGGATTCGCCTTCAGGATCTAGAGTCAGAAGAGGTCGTTCAGCCATTGGTGTTGAAGCAAATTTAGCATCGCGAAACTCGAACTTTTCAAGAATATCCTCCACATACTTGGCTTGATGTAGCAGGATTCCAGTTGAATTCTGTTTAACCTGAAGCCCCAAAAACATGGTCATTTCTCCCAACGAACTCATTTGGAACCATTTCTTCATTACACCTTTGAATTATTTGCAGTGCTGTGGACTGGTTGACCCAAAGATGATGTTGTCAACATAGATTTGCACAAGAATTTGATCATTTCCGACATGCTTGATAAACAAAGTCTGATCGATGGTGCCATGTGAATAACCATGCTTGAGCAAATGCTTTGTTAGAGTTACGTACCACGCTCGAGGAGCTTGATGTAACCCATACAACGCCTTGTCCAACTTGTAGTCATGAGTAGGAAATTTTGTGTCAACGCACCTAGGAGGTTGATTAACGTAGATTTCTTCCTTCACCTTGCCATACAAGAAGGCAGTCTTGACATCCATTTGATACACGGTAAATTTCATGTAAGAAGCATATGCTAGAAAGATACGAATAGCCTCCAGTCAAGCTACTGGAGCATAAACTTCAGTGTAATCAAGACCCTCGACTTGCCGAAACCCGCGAACCACCAATCGAGCTTTATTTCGCACAATAACCTCTGAATCGTCCTACTTATTGCGATAAACCCATCTTGTGTCACGAGACTTTTTGTATTTTTGCTAACTCAACTAACTTCCAAACACCGAGTTTTTCAAATTGATGCAGTTCCTCATGCATTGCATCTACCTAGTTGGGTTCATTCAAAGCCATTTCAACATTCTTGGCCTCTATTTGAGAAATAAATCAAGAGTAGAGACAAGTATTAACATCTCCACTCTGACTTCTTGTTTTAACACCGTCGCCTAGCTGACCAATGATGTTATCGATCGGTTGATCGCGTTGAATTCTTGAAGGTATCTCTTGGCTGATATCATTGAGAGAGACAGGAAGAGTATGAATGTTAATACCTCCTTCATTTGCTGATTGGTACACTCCAGAAGGCTATGCCACAAACTCATTAGAGATAAATTCAGGAAAGAGTAGTTCCATAAAGGTTGAGGTGGTTACGGAAGCGTCATTGGGCATGAACTCTCTCTCCATAGGTGTAGATGGCGTATCTTTAGCATCAGGAGTATCATTTTGGACCAGAGATTTAGGACTATCATGTTGCGCAGATGACTCCCCCTCTGGTGTAGCAGAGGACTCCCCCTTAGGTATAGCAGAGGACTCCCCCTCAGGCATACCAGAGGACTCCCCCTTAGAAGAGACTGGGGACTTCCCTTTGAAGAGGATGCAGGTGGAGGTCTGTAGACAACTTCTTCGTCTTCGTCTTCAGAAATCTTCTTCAAAGTAGAAATAGAGCCAGATGATCCACTCGAAGACACACTTATTGATTTGAAAACCGATGTGTAATCAAACAGCCAATCCGAACCCACTCTAGCGTCCATCTCATTTTCTTCCAACCAACGCACGTCACAGGATTCCACAATTTGTTTTGTCTTTTTATTTTAGACTCTATAAGTAGTGCGAGCGGCATACCCTACAAAGTAATATTCATCATCCTTTGCATTAAACTTCGGGTTGGAGTCTAAGTGAAGAAGAGTGCAAGGGAAGCCAAATTCACAGAAATGACTGACTGATGGCTTGTGACCATAGAGAATCTCATATGGGGTCTTCATCTAAGCTTTGTTGATTAACCCTCGATTCTGAACATAACAGGTAGTGTTTATCGCCTTGGCCTAAAAGAAAACCGTTAGTTTTGAATCACACAACATCGTCCTTGCAGTGTCCTTTAAAGTTCCGTTCCTTCTTTCAGCAACACCATTTTGTTGGGGTCTGTGAGTAGAACTGAATTGACGTAGGATACCATTTTCTGCGCAAAAGTGATCTAGGACAAAATTCTTGAACTCTGTTCTATTGTCGGTACGAAGCGCTTCACTCGATTGTTAGTTTGGTTCTCAACTAGTACAATGAACTTCTTGATCAAATCAGCAACTCCAGCTTTGTTGGATAGAAAGATAACCCACGTAAACCGAGAGAAATCATCAATCAAAACCAAGCAATAAGAATTTATGTTGATGCTGAGAACATTTACTGGTCCAAACAAATCTATATGAAGCAATTGAAGCAACTGACTAGTTGAGTTGACCTTTTTTGGCAGGTGTGCTTTTCTGTGATGCTTTCCTTGGGCACATGACACACATTTTTCAAACGTGATGAAGTCTTTAATAGGCAATCCACGCACCATCTCATTTTTTGCAAGATGATTCAAATTCTTGGTATTAGCATGACCTAGTCTTCTACGCCACAACATTGCAGTTTGTTCGAAGATCTTGGAGAAAAGGCACGTAACTTCTTCTAGAAGATTGCTATTTATATCAATGATATAGGCATTCCCATCCCTTTTAGATTTTACAAGAATCCACTCCTCTGGGACGACAAAGCCTGGCTTGAGAATCATGCATTCCTTATCATTGAAATGCATAGAATAGCCCTTGTCACAGATCTGAGAAGCACTTAACAAACTATGCTTCAACTCGGGAGAAAAATTAGCATTCTCGAAACTTAAAACCCCATTTGAGACAGTTCCACATTGAGTGATTTTACCACCTTCTCCACCCGCAAAGGAGATGTATCCCCCATTAAATGATTGAATGTTGTGCAGTTGGACGATATCTCCTGTCATATGTCGAGAGCAGCAGCTGTCGACGAATCAGGGTCTAACGACATTTCCCCACAAATGTCCCTACAAAATGTGTGGGTTTAATTAGATTTGGGAACCCAGGTCATTACTTTCCTGGGTGGCCCCGATGCCTTTTCAGATTGATAATTTTTGGAATTTTTAGAGGACATGGAAGATGAATTGGAGGCTAGTTTGGGCAGCCATTTATAATTTGGTTTTTTAATAGTCCCGGGTGTTCTTGAGATTGAGTGTTTATCAGTTTGCTTAAGACATGTGGGTTTTCTACCAGATTTGGTTGAAGAGTCACTACTGCTTGTTGACGAAACCAACCTTGGCTTGGCCATGCTCCGTTTTGGCAAACTGCCTGGGACTTTGTGATAAACAACCTTTTTATGCTTTTAAAAAATGGCTCATTTTCTACTCCGATCATCTTTCCAATCATCATTCCGAGAACGATTTCTAGAGGAGTTTCTAGTTAAAGACCTTCCTCTGGATTTGTTCTTTCCTCTTAGAAATTCGAAATGTACAAACATACAATTTTGACAATTTCTAGCTGTATGACCACCAGCACCACAATTGAAACAAATATGTTTGTTATTGTTATAACTTGTGCTACATTGATCAGATTTGTTTTCCATACTATCACCCTTGCTTCTCTCACAAGAACATGAACAAGAATTAGGTTGTGAGGCAAGGCTTTAACAGTTCGCGAATATTCCATTCAACTCATCTAGTTGATGGCCAACTCGCCGAGTTCTTCATATTTTAAGCTTTATTTCTTCAAACTTTAATTCCAAGAACTTTCGGTCACTAGTCACGCTTCCTCTTTCACTCGAGTACGTCTTTTAGGCTGAAAATATAAATTTAACATAATTAAGTAACTTTTTTCAATAATTGTGACAAAAAAGCTAAAACGTTTTAACGTATTTTACGAAATATATAACTAAATATGCACATATCATGGATAATCTCCGATAGTACCCCCGCGAGGCCCAACAAACTCCAAATCTTAAATGAATTCATCAGAACTTTCCAACGCATCATTGCCTCAATCTTGGCCGGGTCCACCAAGATACTACCCTGGTTGATAATGTACCCTAAAAACTACACCTCACGTAGCGAAAATTGCATTTGGAGAACTTAGCAAAAAGCCTCTCTCACCTCAAGGTCTCCACTACCTCCCTCAAATGTTTTTCATGTTGCTATTTGTTATGACATGATTTGTGGTTTATACTTTACTTTACACAGATTATACAGTTCTTGGTCTAGGACTGAACACACCATGAATTTGGTAGTGTTTGGACCGAAATCAACATGTGATTTCGGTGGGCATAATGATGCTTTTAGTTGGATTTTGGGCTAAGCCTTTGTAGTTTGGTCTAGGTACATATAGTAATGTTTCAGCCACGAAAATGGTTAGTGATGCTATTTGATTTATTTCATGATTTAGAGATAGACAGAGAGAACCGAGAGTTATTGAGAGTCTTATGTACTAGAATATTAATTAATATAGTATGCATTGAAGATTTATCTTTGTGTTCATATTCCGTATTTACAATTTGTGACATTCACTTGGTTGGGATTCTGCATCAATTCTAGTGATATCGAATTATACCTAGATCAGGGTTTTACATTTCACATCAAAGCAATGATTAGTATCAATCGAATTGGCTAAATATTAAACTTTTTTTGGAGTTTGCTTGGTGTCTTTTAGTTTTTTTAATGAAAATTGTTGATGCCGTTCTTTGTGTTCTTCACTACATTGGGGACTTTGATCGAAATTGGTTTTGATAAATTACGAATTTCATGTTTCTGTTTTTTTTGGGAATTTTTCGGTCAGGTCTGGACGTTTTCGGTGGCAAACTTCAAGTTCTCAGGTAGTCAAGTGTTTTCGGCGGCTATTGGAGTTCTCGGTCAGCAGCTAGGTAAAACCTCTAGTTTTCGGTCAGATAGGATTTCAGATCGAGTATTCGGTCAACGATCACTATCAACGAGTTTTGGGTTAACAATCTTGAGTTTTTGACTGTCGATCGAACCTAATAGTTTACGGTTAAATCATATACTTTTTGGCTTACAATGGACTCATACAAAACCTCTCTTTCAACAATTCAAGGTGATATAGATTCAGTTATGGGGACAACAACTCGAATTCCCCAGTTGCTAACTGTTGATGGATTTCCTGAGTGGAAATTCATATTTGAGAAGCATGTTAAGATAAAGGATAGCAAAGTGTGGAGAAGCTTCTTGAGAGGTCTAGTCAAGATCGCAACCACCTTGGATGATTAACCTAAAATTGTGGTTGACAAGCCAATCAAAGATTACACTAATGAGGATTTCGACAACATTGACGATGATGAGAAACCACTGGCTATTCTTACCATTGCTTTGTCCCCTAATATTGCTCAAGGTTTCCAGGAGTATAAATAAGCTAAGGCTATGTGGGAAGCATTGATTGAGGTGTGTGACGAGAATGAGGATATGAAACAAAGTAGACAGGATTTGCTTCATCAAATATTCAACAAGTTTAATCATGTTCTTGGGGAGACTCTGGAAGTCCAGTTGTAGTGTTTTATTACTCTCAACATAGAAATGAGCATTGCTGGAATTGTGTTGTCTCGCTTTGAGATAAATAAGAAGCTACTCAATTCACTTCCTAGGAATTGGGATATGAATGTGTCTATGATTAAAAAGACAAAGGACCTAAGAAAACTCTCTCTTGTTGAAGTGATGGCTATAATCAAGGCATGTGACATGGATGACAAGTAGAGAGAAATTAATCATGTCAATTCCTACTCAACTGCAAGCGTCAGAGCATCTAGTACCAATGTATTTTCAGTGGTACCATTGCGTCATGCTCCTCCACCTTCTCGTCTACCAATGGTATCTCCCAACTCCTCTGCATCCAGTTCCAACACCAAATCCACCTCGCAAACTCCAGCTGCTACCAAAAGAGCTAAAGAATACATGGCTATGATGGTTAAATTGATGAACTGCTACAATGCCTCTATTGCTGGTGAATTAGTTCTTTTAGTTATAATTAGAGAACTCGATCAAATTCATCATGAGGATGTTGAAGAGATGGACATATCATGGAAAATTGCTACAGTGGTGTTCAGACATATGAAGTTCACAAAGCAAACTGGAATGAAAAAGTGGGGATTGAATGTTGATAAGAAAGTGGGTTTCAACAAGAGTAAGCTGAGGTGTTACAACTATCACGAGCCAAGTCATTTTTCTCGTGAGTGTAACACCCATAAAATTTACGCAAAATTTAAACTTTTAGTACTAACAAAAGAGTCAAATAGTAATTGCTTTTACAAAGCATTTCTAATTCAGTTATCATCAGAGTGTCCCAAAATAGATCATGAGGATGAGGAGCGATATGGTCACACCTTCTCCCTCCCTTGCTCTACTGAAGTACCTAAAACAATAAACTGAAAACTATAAGCCCGAGGGCTTAGTGAGCTACTCCCAAAATACCGATACGACGCTGGCCAAAACCATAGCCATAACGATCAATCACACAACATACAAACTGGGCCATTGGCCGGAATGGTATGCCCTACTGGCCTACAGTCTATCTGAATCTATCTCGAGCCTTCGGCATGACTGGTCCGATGCATGGGCCTATACTCTCCCCGGACCGCTCAAAGGGTGTGTCGGCCTTCAGCACAAAGCAGGACCGTCTCAACCCAACCAACAAGCAACTAACCATGTACGTATATTATCATATACTGGCACATGGACATAGAAAACATATCTATCCCATTTACCATCAATCATAGAGTTTCACTAGCAACTAGAGCATCAACCTAACAGGTCACTAACATACCAATCCATACGGATCATAAAAGCATAACATACTATCTATCCTGATTTTGATCTAACAAATCAGAATCATATGTCGCATACCATGACAACCGATCTAACCGATCTCTAGCATAACAACCATCCTAAACAGGATGAATTCTAACATAACAATAACATAACACCCATCCTAAACCAGGATGAAATCTAACATGGCAATAATAAAGAAACCATCCTAAACCTGGATGTAAATCATAAAAGGCCAGCCTTGGTTTCGTAGACCCTATCGATATAGTGAGGATAACTCAGCTCGTAGATGTCGATTCCAAATGCAAACTCCAACTATCAGATCACTTGACACCGGCTCCACCACCTATAACCATATCACAATATACTCATAAGTTCTTACTCTTATGAGACACCCCATAACCTCTTAGTAATTCCTGATCAAGGTCAAAATCCTTAGTTAAGGTCAACAGTTCATGTTGACCTCAACTGGCTGAGTGCACTCTGCCACTTGCCGAGTCCATGGAGCACATTCCAACTCACCGAGTCATTGGAGTGACTCGTCGAGTTCCTTCGAATCACGATCAATCCTTATGGCCATCTATTGAGTTTCCTCCTTGCAACTCGACGGGTAAACATGCATGCATATCTTAGGGAAAATCCATCTGACTCACCGAGTTATTCTTCAACTCGTCGAGGTTTATGGTGATCTTCATCGGACTCGCCGAGTTGCTCATCCAACTCGCCGAGTCCATCCAGTCCTGTTTCCAGTCCTGTTTCCATACATATTTGTTTTGAGCACACTTACCACGTAAAGTTACGACTCGCCGAGTCCATGCAACGGCTCCAAATCACAGATCCAAGCTGCTAGGGCACACTTACCACGTAAAGTTGCAAACTTTACGTGCATGCATGGTTATAAAGGCTCCAAATGTCTATTTTAAGTTCTTAATGGAGCTTCAAGTCCAAGAGGGACTTCAACCACAACCAATATAGCAACTTTATGACTAGTATCCAAGGATGGTCCAGATCTGAAGTGACAACTGCAGATCTAGCCCATAGCTCATAATCCCAAATTGAAAATCCATAGAAAGCCCTAGAACCCAACAAAAGGGAAGAAAAGGAAGTAAGTATGGCACTTTGATACCTTCAAAAGATGCTAGCTGAGGCAAAACCCACTTCCCACTCCTTTCTTGCTTCAATTTCCTTTGCACTCTTAGTTTCCTTCCTCCAAGATCCTATTTTCTAAGCTTCAAGCCCACAACAAGGCACACTCACACGAATTAGGGTTTTAAGGGCTCTCAAAGACTGTATAGAGGCCCAAAGGAGGCTGAGGCTCCTTTAAATAGGGGTGCAAACCCCGGGATTTAGGATTTCATCTGCCAGATCCTACTCACCGAGTCCCAAAGTGGACTCGCCGAGTAGGTAACTAAACATGTGTTCTCCCCCCACTGCTACTCGACGAGTAGGTCGAACAACTCGTCGAGTAGGTCGACAAACTCGTCGAGTAGAGCTTCATCTAGAAATTCTTAAATAATTAATGTCTGAGGATAGGGGCATTAAAATTCTCCCCCACTTGAACTAGACTTCTCCCTCGAAGTCTGCTGAAGGAAACAATGTCGGGTAATACCCTCGCATTTCTGCTTCTGGCTACCAAGTCCACTCGGATCCCCTCTGATGTTCCCACTACACCATTACTAAGGGTATTTCCTTGTTCTGTAGAATCTTCTTCTTCCTTTCCAAAATATCTACAGGCCTCTCCACATAGTTTAGGCGCTCATTGACCAGAATGTCATCCAACGATACCACTGTCTCCTGGTCCATGATGCACTTTCGTAATTGCGAAACATGATATGTGTTGTGGATCCGGCGAAGTTCCTCCGGAATCTCTAGCCTGTAAGCCACACCTCCAACCCTGGCAACAATCCTGAACGACCCAATGTATCGGGGACCTATGTTTCCTCTCTTCCTGAAACGGATCACACCCTTCCAGGGTGAGACATTCAGGAGAACCATGTCGCCCTCCTGAAATTCCAACTCTGATCGGCGTCGATCAACATAAATCTTTTGTCGACTATGAGTGGTCTATAGCCGCTGTCTAATCGGCTGTATCATCTCGGTAGTTTGCAGAACTACCTCTGTCCGACCCATCACCCTGTGCCCAACCTCGCCCCAACAGACTGGGGTCCTACACTTCCGCCCATACAACAGCTTGAAAGGCGGGGCACCAATATTGGAATGATAGCTGTGTTGGATAAGGTGTCTAAGTCCATAACTATTTCGAGTCAGTACTTGACCCGACCCGGCATGGTCCATTTGGGTTGCATGGCACCATGCAACTGGATAGACTAAATGATAGAAATAACAGTTGGAGATTATTAATATATTATAAGTTCTAATATATTAATAATATTATTTGATTAGTTTGATCAAAGAATTAATTTGGAATTATTTAAGTGATCAAAAGATAACTAATTAAATATATGGGTTGATTATGTAAATCATTCATATCTTGTATAGTGGGCTAAGAGGCTCCATGGATAATGAAGTTGGGTTCCACCCATAGGATGCTCCATGGATGCCCCATGGGAGTTACAAACCCATGGGTCATGGAAATGAAGAGTCATGACACATTAGGGTTTACATGGTGTAACCCTAGATGTGTCAACACTATATAAGAATCCCATTCTCCACCAAAATCGGATACACATAAGAAACTAGAGGGCTAGGCCGATTTCAAGAAGTGTGTGTTCTCTCAAAAGTCTTTCCAAGAGCATTTGTTGTTGTGTGAAGCATTTGAGGCATCACACTTGGGGTGCTAGGCTCACAAGGTTTCAAGGAACATAAGAAACAACAAGGTAAGTTATTCTATCTTTCATTCAAGTTAGAAATTGTTCCACATGTATGCTAGATAGGAATATAACCTTGGAATTCAACTTTGCATGATAATTAGACAAACATAGATCCAAGGTTATTAGGGTTGCATGTACACTTAGGAAGTGTTAGAATGCTCAAAACCCATCCGTATCAGAGCCTAGGCTTGTTTGTTTGTTATTTGTGCTTAAAAGTTGAAAAAAGTCGAAAAACTTGATGTCTGCCTGATGAACTCACCGAGTCCATGGGGAGACTCGCCGAGTTCACTTGTATCTTCAACCTACTCGCGAAGTAGGTTCATGCACTCGGCAAGTAGGAGCCACAGAGTGCGGATTTTCGACTTTAGTTGCTGGAAATGGACTAGAAACATTACCCTAAACTGTTTTGGTACTTGAAAACTTGTTTTAGATGGTGTAATGTCTTTGCTAATCCATTTACAACAACTAGTTATCAAAATTACAAAGTTTAAGTGCAGTTTTGATTCATGAAAGTGTTCATATTCATGTTCTTGATCTTATGATGTTTAGATGATCATAGGAATTATTTGTAACCTATGTGGTAGTTTAATTCTTGATCATAATGTGTTTTAATGGAGTCCATAACTTGTCCTCAAGTTATGGAAAACCAAAAGTCACTTGAGTTAAAACCATTAAAAGAACACAAGAGTTAGAAAAATGAAGAGTCTTCATTTTTATTACTCTAATAAACTCATAAGTTACAAGAAATGAAAAGTTTTGAAAGTTTACAAAACTTGCCCTCAAGTTTTGGAACAAGTAAAGTCATGTTAAAAACTTTAGTTCCAACCCTTAGAATTTTAAAAGTTAAAATTCAACCCTTATACGTATATTATTATGATTTAATAATGATATATATATATATATATATATATATATATATATATATATATATATATATATATATATATATATATATATATATATATATATATATGTATAAGAACAAATTCGTCTTACCGCTAGTACGCCTCATTCACGAAGCCGGTCTATAAGGTGGGTAAAGGTTGTTGCCTATAAAATGGCAACTTAATGGGTGTCCACTCTCACCCACCGCTTGCTTGACCGGTGGAGGGTCGTTAGCCGAACGGGTAAGACAAGGACTTATAAATTCTCATTAAAAGAATGATGAATATTATAAAGTATCTAAATGTTTTATTAAATACCCAATCTTAGTTACTTTAGGAAAAATGTGAATAAGGTTCTAATTCATGAAATTACACTTTACACTTTGTTTAAGTCGTTGGTGGAGCATGTATGGTTAACCGACACACTAACTTGGACTTAACAAGGTAGGTAAAGGGTGACTTAAAGTTTATTATAGTATCGGTGGAGCGTGTGTGGTTTACCGGCACATCGATTGAGTGATAAACTTTAAGGGTACCAAGTGATTTGCATGGTTACTTCACACCTCGTTTTGTGATCCTCGGTATCCCAGTCACAAAACTTGGAGGGCACACTCGAGATTGAAACATGCCTTTGAAAAGTTCATTGAATCTCAAAGAATCTAGGAATTTCTAAGAACCAATCAAAAACCTAATATTTAATATTTCGGTTTTCATGGTGGAAATTGGTGAATCGTCATTCACCTACCTTTCAAATATGTTATAGCTTTGATTACGACATACCTCTTCTAAGTTATAATATATTGTGATTGGATCCTAGCCTTAATATTACATTTGGGTGTTTTATTAAGGAATCTCTAAATATCTAAACTAATCTTGTCCTTTTCCTTCAGATGTCTTCAAACAATGTTGCTTCTGGATCTAACCCTAATGGCTCCTTTACCCTTATGAACTTGTGTGGGAAAGTTACTATTGATGGATCCAACTTCAATGAGTGGATCAGAAACATCAGGATGATTTCCCGCTACGAGGACAAAGAATATGTCCTTGACAAGGAGCTTAAGGAGATTGATGAGACCACTGCAACTCCCCAGGAGATCGTTGACTTTCAGGCACAAGAAAGGGATGCTACGAAAGTGGCATGCATCATGATGGCCACGATGACAGCGGAACTCCAAAAGTCTTATGAGGATTTCTACCCTTATGAAATGCACCAAGATCTGATGGAAAGATACCATCAAAGTGCACGACAAGAGAGGTATGAAATCATCTGCTCCATGATAACAACCATGATGAAGGACGGGGAATCCGTCACGAGCCACATGCAGAAAATGCAAAGGTATGTGGATCGATTGCTGAAGCTTAATGTGAACTTCCCTGAGGAGCTTGCAATAGATATCATTTTGCACTCCTTACCATCGTGCTATGATCAATTCTGCATGACATATCACATGAATAAGGAAGAGGTCACACTAAGCAAACTTCAGGGACTTCTCAAGACCGCATAAACATGTCTTAAGGGGAAGTCGGTTGTTAACACTCATACTCCAAATTCTACTCCGGTTTTGCCAATCGGGAAAAGTCGAGGGAAGAAGAGAAAGAGCTCTTCTAAGGGTACCAAGGCTCAGACCCTTGATGGCTCTTCTTCAAGTTGAACCAAGAAAGGTTTCGCCACTCCTTCTTCTGACCCAAAAGAGGCTGAATGCTTCTATTGCCATGAAAAATCACATTGAAGCGGAACTACCCAAAATACCAGCAAGATGTGAATGATGGGAAAGTTAAACTCGACCATGCAGGTATTTACACTATCATTTCTAATAACTCACCCCACTCTAAATCTTGGGTCCTTGATACCGGTTGTGGTATTCATATTTGTTGTGACTTGTAGGGACTAAGAAGAAGTGAGAATGTGGAGCAAGGAAGAATAAACTTAATCATGGGGAATAGGAACGCTTTACCTATCACCAAGATTAGAGTTTATACTTTATCGCTAAGTAGTGGGTTTAGTTTAGATTTGAATAAGTGTTGTTATTCGCCAGAAATGGCAAGAAATATTATTTCCTTTCATGCATTGTATAAACAAGGTTTCACCTTTTCATTTGATAATGAAGTTGGTTCGATTAATTCTTTCTTTAATAATGTTCTTTATTTTAAAGCATTACCTTATGATGGCGTGTATGAAACAGTATCTGTGGTTGATAACTTAGGAAATAATGTATTGTGTATCGATTCTGTTAATAATAATAACTTGGATAAAGAATCATTATGGCATTGTCGTCTTGGACATATAAGCAAGAAACGCATAGGCCAACTCCAAAAGGATGGAGTCTTGGAGTCATTAGAACTAAAGTCAGATGATAGTTGTGAATCATGCTTACATGGAAAAATGACAAAGTCACCCTTCACAGGCTCGTGTGAGAGGGGTGAAGGTTTGTTGGACCTTGTACACACGGATGTGTGTGGACCATTCAAACATGCCAGAATGGATGCCAATCGTTACTATTTGACTTTTATTGATGATTACAGTAGATATGGATATGTCTACTTGATCAAGCATAAGTCATAGACTTTTGAAACGTTTAAGGAATTTAAATAGGAAGTCGAGAATCAATTGGGCAGGAACATTAAGATGCTTCGATCCGATCGTGGTGGTGAGTATCTTAGTTCAGAGTTCCTTGACTATCTAAGGGAATGTGGGATAGTCTCACAATTGACACCTCCCAGGACACCAAAGTTGAATGGTGTGGCTGAGAGCTGTAATCGAACCTTGTTGGATATGGTTCGTTCCATGATGAGTCGAGCTTCGCTACCAATCTCATTCTGGGGGTATGCCTGAGAGACTGCCACCCATATCCTTAATCTAGTCCCTACAAAGAAAGTTGCCAAAACTCCTCACGATATGTGGACTGGTAAAGTGCCTAAACTATACCACATCAAGATTTGGGGTTGCGAGGCTTTCGTGAGACGCGAGACTCATGATAAGCTGAAACCCCGAAGCGAGAGGTGTATTTTCATCGGCTACCCACAACAATCCTTTGGTTACCTCTTCTATAGACCTAGTGAAAATGTGGTATTTGTAGCTAGGAGGGCTTTCTTTAGAGAGAGAGAGTTCATAAGCCAAGGAAACAGTGGGAGGCAAGTTGATCTTGAAGAAATTCAAGAGTCAAGCGGTGAAGGAACTTCAAACCCTAGCACTCAACTTGAGGAGGAAACTCCTGTTGAGCCAATTGACAAGTCTGTACCTCTGAGGCGTTCCACAAGGGTTAGGAATGCTCCTGAGCATTACTATGAATTCCATATTACTGCAGAAGGAGATACACTTATTAGTGACGAGACACTGATAGGTCTGGATGAACCTAACAGTTACGCGGAAGCCATGGCGGGCCCTGAGTCAGCCAAGTGGAAAGAGGCAATGGACAGCGAAATACAGTCCATGTATGACAATCAAGTTTGGAACTTGGTTGAGAATGTACCAGGTCGTAAGAAAATAAGGTGCAAATGGGTCTTCAAGAAGAAGACCGACATGGATGGTAAAGTACACACTTATAAGGCTAGACTGGTTGCAAAGAGCTTCTCTCAAATTCCTGGAGTGGACTATGATGAGACCTTTTCTCCAGTAGCCATGATTAAGTCTATTCGGGTTCTGTTGGCCATAGCTGCATTTCATGACTATGAAATATGGAAAATGGATGTCAAAACCGCTTTCCTTAATGGAAAGTTGGCTGAAGATGTTTACATGAGTCAGCCAGAGGGTTTTGTCAGCAACGAGTACCCTAATAGAGTGTGTAAGCTTGAGAAATCCATTTATGGATTGAAGCAAGCACCTCGCAGATGGAATCTTTGCTTTGATGAAAAGGTCAAGGAATTTGGCTTTTCTAGGAGTGAAGATGAGTCTTGCGTGTATGTCAAGGCTAGTGGGAGTATAGTTAGCTTTTTGGTGTTGTATGTGGATGACATACTACTCATAGGAAATGACATCCCAACTCTGCAGGAAGTTAAGTCCTGGCTTGGGAAGTGTTTCTCTATGAAGGACCTAGGAGAAGCTACCTATATTCTAGGGATAAGGATCTTGAGAAATCGGAGTAAAAGACTAATTGGACTTAGTCAGAGTACCTACTTGGATATTGTGCTGAAGAGATTCAGCATGCAGGACTCCAAGAAAGGAGAGTTACCCATCCAGAGTAACACCAGATTGAGTAAGACACAAAGCCCTAGCACTGAGGCTGAGATAGCAGAAATGAGTCGAATACCTTATGCTTCAGCTGTAGGATCGATCATGTATGCAATGACGTGTACTCGACCTGATGTAGCCTTTGCCCTGAGCATGGTTAGCAGGTATCAGGCGAACCCTAGCAAGGCACACTGGACTACGGTAAAGAATATCCTCAAGTACCTATGGTGGACTAAGGACTGGGTCCTTACCCTCGGTGGGAGTAATGACTTGAGAGTTGTAGGGTATAGTGATGCTAGCTTCCAGACTGATAGGGATAATTTCCGCTCTCAGTCGGGCTGGGTCTTTACCCTAAATGGATGAGCAATTTCTTGGAAGAGTTCCAAGCAACAGACAGTGGCTGATTCAACTTGTGAATCAGAGTATATTGCAGCTAGCGAGGCGGCAAAGGAGGCGATATGGCTGAAGAACTTCATTGGAGACCTTGGAGTTGTACCAGCTATTAAAGAGCCAATGGAAATTTTCTGTGATAGTGAAAGTGCTGTTGCCTTAGCCAAGGAACCAAGGGATCACGGGAGATCCAGACACATCGACATAAAATACCATTTTATCAGACATCGAATAGAAGAAGGACTCCTCATGGCAAAGAGGGTATCATCGGATGAGAACCCAGCAGATCCCCTCACAAAGGGACTGACTCGGGTTAAGCATCTCTAGCATGCTCGGAGCATAGGGCTGAAGGATGATATTAGATTTAGTAGTTAGATAACCTTGAAATTTGTAAAGTGTAATTGACATTAGATGATGAATAAAAGGTGTTTTATTTATGAGTAAAGTGTTGCTATCTCTTGTCGATCGTTTACTATATTTCTTTTGCATGTTTTGACTTCCAGAATAATTTTTTTTGGTATAACATATTATTCAAACCTCCATAGTCGGTCATATGTCGGAAGTTGGTATGAATCAAGACTGTCATGATTGGTTGCAGAGGTCTAAGGTGTTGGACAAGGCTACAACAATCATGAGTGCTCATAAGTTCTGAGCATTGGACTCAACCCATGCTCACTGGAATCACTTCATGCAAGTCTATCTCGAGTGAGCGTGAGACGGTAATATCATATAAGTCTTCAAACCTAGAGATATGATTTGTTACTTACAAGTTGGTTATGCATTGATTGTACAAAAACACATTGGTAACTCGATGTTATAAAACGTGCTTTTATGTATAATTCAATGAGTGGTAGAACAAACATATGAGTCGAAGTTTATCTGTTCCTTCTTAGATTAAAAGCTGATATCTGGGCCCCTCGATGATTTTGTTTTGACCTATGTACCGGGCCCGGTCAGAACTAAGTTGATGTGTTCAATTAAGTTCTTTATCAAACAAATCCGAAATCGAGAAACAAACTGCTGGACAATAAGTAAGACATTGTTCCATGTATTTGTCCGGCTGATATCTAGAACAGAGGATTGTATGATCACTTATCTTAAATGGTGTATCAACATCTTCTCAGTTCCGAGAGACCTTGAAAGAGCTACAATTACCGGTCGGTTCCTGAAGTACTGGAGTTATAGTTATTAGACTTATCCAAGTGGGAGACTGTTGGATAAGGTGTCTAAGTCCATAACTATTTCGGGTCAGTACTTGACCCGACCTGGCATGGTCCATTTGGGTTGCATGGCACCATGCAATTGGATAGACTAAATGAGAGAAATAACACTTGGAGATTATTAATATATTATAAGTTCTAATATATTAATAATATTATTTGATTAGTTTGATCAAAGAATTAATTAAGTGATCAAAAGATAACTAATTAAATATATGGGTTGATTATGTAAATCATTCATATCTTGTATAGTGGGCTAAGAGGCTCCATGGATTATCAAGTTGGGTTCTACCCATAGGATGCTCCATGGATACTCCATAGGAGTTACAAACCCATGGGTCATGGAAATGAAGAGTCATGACACATTAGGGTTTACATGGTGTAACCCTAGATGTGTCAACACTATATAAGAGTCCCTCTCTCCACAGAAATCGGCTACACATAAGAAACAAGAGTGCTAGGCCGATTTCAAGAAGTGTGTGCTCTCTCAAAAGTCTTTCCAAGAGCATTTGGTGTTGTGTGAAGCATTTGAGGCATCACACTTGGGGTGCTAGGCTCACAAGGTTTCAAGGAACATAAGCAACAACAAGGTAAGTTATTCTATCTTTCATTCAAGTTAGAAGTTGTTCCCCATGTATGCTAGATAGGAATATAACCTTGGAATTCAACTTTGCATGATAATTAGACAAACATAGATCCAAGGTTATTAGGGTTGTATGTACACTTAGGAAGTATTAGAATGCTCAAAACCCATGAAGCTGTTGTTGTAGGCGAACTCTGCAAGCGGTAGGTGCAAATCCCAACTCCCACCGAAAACAATGACGCACGCCCTCAACATATCTTCGAGGGTCTGAATGGTCCGCTCACTCTGCCTATCAGTCTGCGGATGGAACGTTGCACTGAAATGCAGCTTTGTACCTAGTTCCTCGTGGAACTTCTGCAGAAAATGGGAAGTAAATCGGACATCCCGATCAGAAACTATTGAAGCTGGAACCCCATGGCGAGAGACAATCTCACGGACGTTTAGGTCCGCCAACTTCTCTGCCGACGAATTCTCCCGTATGGCCAGGAAATGGACACTCTTGGTCAATCGATCCATGATGACCCGTATAGCGTCAAATCCCTTTTCCGTTCTTGGCAATTTCGTGATGAAATCCATCGCGATCCATTCCCATTTCCACATGGGAATCTCCAGAGGATGCAGCTTACCATGTGACCTCTGGTGCTCCGCTTTGAACATGCTACAGGTCAAGCACCTCTCAACGTACCAAGTGATATCTTGCTTCATACCAGGCCACCAATAACTCAAACTGAAATCATGGTACATCATGGTATCCTCCGGGTGAATAGAAAAACGGGACTTATGAGCCTCCTCCATCACTGTCTGCCTAACCGCTCTGGTCATCGGAACCCAAACCCAACCATATCAAGTCAATAGCCCGTGGCTATCCTGAACGAACTGGGTTCTTTCGCCCTTAATCCTATCGAATTTCTAGTTCTCCGGTTTCATACCCTCGATCTGAGCATTTCTGACCAAACCCACCAGCGGGGAATCCACCGCTATCCTCATACATCTGGCTAGGGTAGGAGACCCAGCTGACTTGCGGCTCAGAGCATCCGCAACCACATTTTCTTTACCAGGATGGTAAAGGATCTCACAATCATAGTCCTTGAATATATCCAGCCACCTACGTTGCCTTATATTCATGTTCGGCTGATCCATAATGTGCCTTAAACTCTTGTGATCCGTGTATATGGTACAACGAACCCCGTACAGATACTGCCTTTAAATCTTGAGAGCGAATACCACCGCTCTTAACTCAAGATCATGCGTGGCGTATCACGTCTCATGCGGCTTCAACTGTCGTGATGCATAAGCTATCACTCGCCCCCTTTGCATGAGGACTGCCCCTAGGCCTGTGATGGACGCATTAAAATATACCATGAAATCCTCCACTCCCTCGGGGAGTGTAAACACTGGCACCTCGCATAACCGCTGTCGAAGGGTCTCAAACACCCTCTGCTGCTCCGGGTGTCACACCCCAAAACCATGAACGGCAGAAACATTCTGGGGCGGAGGACGTCATGTATAGTATCACAACAATGAATAGTAGTAAACAAGCAATAACATCATCCATTGCATTAATAATATAATTTTAATACAAGTGTGTTTTGACATGTTTAATAGACACTAAAGTATAAATCAAAATGAAAGATGATTCTTGAACGAGCTCCATCTTCTCTAAACCTCGCGTCGGTACCTATCTACTGTTGACCTGAGGATACAAGTTATTTTGAAAGAAAGTATCAGCTTGAAAGCTGGTGAGATCATAAGTATTTTAGTGTCTGAATTTGTAAGAAAGTATTTGTAAGTATGTGAAGTGTAAGTATGTAAAAGTTTTGAACCTCCTAGAAAACCCTATGTTTCCTACTAATAGTAGCCTTCTACCAAGACATCTAGTGTCTGTGTGTGTCTCTTGTAAGAGTGTGTATTTTCCCAAATCCGACTATCATTGACCACAAACATAGCTTTTTACATTACCATGCATCGTGTAAATGTTCACGAAGTGAGTGTTAAAGGAAAATATTATAATAATGTAGTATTTCAATAAGTAACTACCAAGACTTAACTGTTTTGAAAGTAGTCTTCTACCAAGACCCGACTGTACGACTATTATCATTATTCTAATCTACCTCATCGATCATGTGAATATGACACAAAGTAAGGGTATTAATAATATATTAACTGGAACTTTATATCCTTTTGCAATTGCGTAAGTAATGTAGTATTTGTAATTAGTGACTACTTTTGTACTAAGTTGCCTTAATTGAGGGATAACGCATAATGTGATTGTTAGATCTCAGGCTAGATGCTTCCTTGTCAAAGAGAATTTGGGACCAACATGCGACCCGTGCATGTTTGCAAGCTGCAAACATCCACATTACTATGATCATGTATACCCAATATAAATATCACAATGTGTTGTGATTCATTGGTATAGTTAGATCCTGAAATCGTTCCATGCTATAGCACCTAGTTATGTCTGTCCTATTATTGTATATGTAAACGCACTCATGTAGGCGTATCTATGTAAACGTACTCATGTAAGCGTAATCATGTAAACGTATCTATGTAGTAGTATAGACTCATGAATGAACTGACTCTTGTGTGATTCCTTGTACTTGGAATGGTAAGTAATATCTCCTAATTATACCTATAATAGTTACTAACAATGAACGTGTATGTCTACATACATCGAAATGCATTTGACAATATAAAAGCATAAAAGAAGTTTTGTAAAACCTTTGAAAAAGATTTATATTTAAGAAAAGATCGACTTGATGTCGGCTTATAAAGCGGTTTTGAAGTATTTGCTTTGATAAAACAGTTTAAGAATAAAAAAAACCTTTGTTTGAAACACAGTTGTAAAAGAATTTGAAATGAAACATAAAGTGTATAATAAATAGTTTACATATAGTATCACATATATGTAACCAATTAGTCTTTAAACAATTAAATAACAAAGTTAAGACATCCTAAGACATGTTAAACACTTTATATAACTGTTATAAGTGCTAAGGATTGCATCTAAGTGTTGTAGGAAAAAGCTATGGACCTTAGGGTTCAAGGGAACCCCTAATATGAGTTTACTCCCTAAAGGCCATAAACCATTGATTTTATGGTCGTAAAACCTTGAGTTTACGGCCATATGCTCATAACCTTTTGACCATTTGTTGATTTGAAGCCTTCTAAGTCATTTCATGCATTCCTACTTCATGTTTATGCCTTTGGAAGTGTTTGTGGCATCAATACACTCCTAAATGGAGTTTACGGCCCATGGACCATTTCTCCATGTGTTTGCTACCGTAAACTCCTATGGAACATGGTATTTTGATGTTTTCAAGTCTTAAACACTTCAAAGTAAAATTCTAGGCTAGTTTTCTAGGCATAAGGAAGGAATATGGTGCATTTTAACACTCCTTCAGGTGTTTATGGTTTTGCGAGATCCCCAAACCGTAGACACATATAAATGGCGTTTTATGGTGCTTTTCATGTGCTAAAACCATCAAGGAAGGTTTCCATACTAGTTTCTAAGCATAAGGGAGGAGTTGGGAGCACTTTGGCTCCCAAATTAGGGTTTACGGTCCAAGAAGACCTTGGGCTATAAACTCCTTTTTATTATAATTCATGAGTGTTTTCAATGATATCTAAGCATGCAATATACATTAATACACTATAGGGTTGAAGTACTTACAATTTGGGGCAAAAGATTGAAGATCCTTGGGAGAGAATTCAGGCTTTTCTCTAGTTGAAAAGGAAGAAATGAACTAAAAATGGCTAAGTGCCCTTTATATAGTCCACGGAGTTTCTGGTCCAAAAATATCATTTAAGCCGTAAACTCCAAACTCTTGGAGTTTTGAAACTTATAAGATGCACAAAATACTCTAGGGCATCCTCTCTCCTGATATCTCCTAAAGTGTAAATCCTGAAATACTCAAACTTATTCTAAAAAGTCTGAAAATTAACAGCAACTGCTCTCACTTCTATTGACTTGACATGTTTGTACATAATATAAATTTCAGGTTGTCACATCATCCCCCCGTTAGAAAGAATTTCATCCCGAAATTAGCATTTTGGTAAGGAAGTAGGCATGAATAATCAATCCAAGAAGTGGGGATACTTCCTAAATGATTGTTTCACGCGCTCCCAAGTGAATTCGGGCCCTTAGTTGGCATCCCAATGGACCTTCACTACAGGGAAACAACTATGAATCAATCGCATGACCTCTCGGTCCATGGTTACTACAGTTCGTCCACGTAGGTGAGGCCCTTATGGGACTCGATCTCTTTGAGTGGGATTTCAAGAGTCTCGTCAGATCGATACTTTTTGCTAGTTCAAGACGTCAAGGGTAGAATGTATGTTACTAAGCTTGCGGAGTAGGTTTAGTTTGTGAGATACAGGACCGATTCTAGTAAGAATCCCGGAGGTCCTAACTATCTTGGATTTAGCTCTCCACGCTTTCCGAAGCGTATCAAGCCATTCCCAGAGTAAGACTTCCTAAAGAATTTGGTCTCTCACTTGGAATTCCAAGGTTTCTTTTTCTTGCTTATCTTCCCAGTCAAGGGCCACCCCCTGCTAGGTCAAAGTCGTAAGGATTTCTATAATTCGCGAAGACTTCTGAATGGACTCTTGATAGTAAGTCGGCAAGACCTAAAATTTGGCGAATTTCGTAAGCGTCTTCAGTGCCGACATTTTCTCAACGGTTTTGATAAATTGACAGAGTACTCAAGAATTTCCACATCACTAATAGTGTGTCTTAGGAATTTGACTCTTCAATTCCAAAACTCGTGTTTAGAGAACTTCGCGAAGAGTTTCTTTGAGGGTAATGTTTCCATGGCTTGTTGTAGATGCTATTTATGATTTCCTACTTACCACGAGAGTAGATAAGTAAGTCATTTACAAAGAGAATGACAAACTGATCCAAGTAAAAATGGCGTACCCTGTTCATTAAGCTCATGAATACTACAGGCGTATTGGTCCTATCTGAGGGTTATCACTACGGACTCGCAGTGTCCGTATCGATTTTGGAAGATTGTCCTTGGGAGATCCTTCGCTGACACTCGTATCTGGTGATATTCGGATCTCAGGTCTATTTATCAAAGGTAAGTAGTTCCTTGTGGTTAGTCAACCGACTCATCTATGCGAGGCAGAGATAATGATTTCCAATAGAAACATTGACGAATTCCCCGATAGTCGAGGTGTCTGAAGATGAGGGACTTACGAAGCAATCCGTCTATCTTCTTGAGAATAAGGCCAAAGCTCTCTAGGATGAGAAGCTTGGTCTTTCCATTCTAGTGCTGAGTAGTCTCTAAACTATCCAGACGGTTCTTGTATCTCCATGGGTGTTAAATCGTAGGGCGATCTGTTACAGAAGTCGTATTGGGTTCTAAGTTTGTTCGCATGACGATGTAATCACTCGTAGTCTTAGGCAGTCTATTTCCTGAAGTTCATATTAGAAGTCATACATGGTTCATCAATTGCAGTCTCGTGTATACGAGTCGTATATAATTAAGATTGAAAAGGTAGTTGAATAACTAATTCTTCTTTAAGCTCACATCCCAACGAAGATCCTATTTAGTTTTCAAGTATAAAGTACTTATAGTAACACCAAATACTCCTATAGTATTTTAGGTTTATGTTCTATTGTTCTCATCGTGGTATTGTTGGTAAGATTTTAGACTTGATGCAACCTCACAACTACACTTAGGCACATGCTAGTCAACCCTCGGATAATATAGTTGATCAGGCTATATCCTCCCAGTTTTGACTATATGTCCCTAAGTCTACTTGTTCTGCCCAACAATCGTAATTCTTTTGTGCTGTCCTAGTGACACTGATTTTAGTATGAATACAGGCACGTATACTTAATTAAATATTTTATTATTTAAAGTTTAAACTCTTGGTCAGAGTATTTTTAATCCAATTCTATTTATAATCTGTATATCTTTTATGGGTTGATATACTCAATTCACTATAAAAAATGCTCTGATAGCAATCTGTCATACCCCAAAAACATGAACGGCGGAAACATTCTGGGGCGGAGGACGTCATGTACAGTATCACAACAATGAATAGTAGTAAACAAGCAACAACATCATCCATTGCATTAATAATATAATTTTAATACAAGTGTGTTCTGACATGTTTAATAGACACTAAAGTATAAATCAAAATGAAAGATGAGTCATGAACGAGCTCCATCTTCTCAAAACCTCGCTTTGGTACCTATCTACTGTTGACCTGAGGATACAAGTTATTTTGAAAGATAGTATCAGCTTGAAAGTTGGTGAGATCATAAGTATTTTAGTGTCTGAATTTGTAAGAAAGTATTTGTAAGTAGGTGAAGTGTAGGTATGTAAAAGTTTTGAAACTCCTAGAAAACCCTATGTTTCCTAATAATAGTAGCCTTCTACCAAGGCATATAGCGTCTGTGTGTGTCTCTTGTAAGAGTGTGTATTTTCCCAAATCCGACTATCATTGACCAAAAAGATAGCTTTTACATTACTATGCATCGTGTGGATGTTCACGAAGTGAATGTTACGGGAAAATATTATAATATTGTAGTATTTCAATAAGTAACTACAAAGACTTAATTTTTTTCACAGTAGTCTTCTACCAAGACCCGACTATACAACTATTATCATTATTCTAATCTACCTCATCGATCATGTGAATATACCACAAAGTAAAGGTATTAATAATATATTAACTGGAGCTTTATATCCTTTTGTAATTGTCGTAAGTACTTTAGTATTTGTAATAAGTGACTACTTTTGTACTATTTTGCCTTAATTGAGGGATAACGCATAATGTGATTGTTAGATCTCAGGCTAGATGCTTCCTTGTCAAAGAGAATTTGGGACCAACATGCGACCCGTGCATGTTTGCAAGCTGCAAACATCCACATTACTATGATCATGTATACCCAATATAAATATCACAATGTGTTGTGATTCATTGGTATAGTTAGATCCTGAAATCGTTCCATGCTATAGCACCTAGTTATGTCTGTCCTATTATTGTATATGTAAACGCACACATGTAGGCGTATCTATGTAAACGTACTCATGTAAGCGTAATCATGTAAACGTATCTATGTAGTAGTATAGACTCATGAATGAACTGACTCTTGTGTGATTCCTTGTACTTGGAATGGTAAGTAATATCTCCTAATTATACCTATAATAGTTACTAACAATTAACGTGTATAACCTGAAGTATGCCTTTGCTACCCAAAGGTACTGAACTGACTGAGTAGAACTTTTATGTCTACATATGTATACATGATATATAACTAATATTAAGATGACATTCGGACGGATAACCGATACCCTAAAGCCACATCCCAAAGAGGAAAAGGAAATAAAGCGAGCTAGCCTTCCTAAGCCCTTTAAACAATACTTATATAACTATACATACATAGACATGCATTTGACAATATAAAAGCATAAAAGAAGTTTTGTAAAACCTTTGAAAAAGATTTATATTTAAGAAAAGATCGACTTGATGTCGGCTTATAAAGCGGTTTTGAAGTATTTGCTTTGATAAAACAGTTTAAGTATAAAGAAACCTTTGTTTGAAACACAGTTGTAAAAGAGTTTGATATGAAACATAAAGTGTATAATAAACAGTTTAATCAAGAGTTTTAAACATATAAAAACGTTTAAGATAAACATTTGAAGAGATCTGTTTGGTAAAACAGTTACCATATAGTAAATCAATTTGCATGTTAGTTATTAATCACATGTGATTGATATAATAACTGGCATGAATTAACTTGTATCCCCCCATAAAGCATTTAAAAACACTTAGGAACATTTAAAAGGTTAATTCAAGGGGTATGAACTCACCTGTAGCAAGTGGTTGGGATTGAACGGACTGTATAGGATGTTAGGTGTCAAGTAAAGACTTGTACACACTCTATGATCCTAGTTAACATATAATATCACATATATGTAACCAATTAGCCATTAAACAATTAAATAACAAAGTTAAGACATCCTAAGACGTGTTAAACACTTTATATAAGTGTTATAAGTGCTAAGGATTGCATCTAAGTGCTGTAGGACAAAGCTATTGAGCTTAGGGTTCAAGGGAACCCCTAATATGAGTTTACTCCCTAAAGACCATAACCCATTGAATTTACGGTCATAAACCCTTGAGTTTATGGCCGTAAGCTCATAAAATTTTAACCATTTGTTGATTTGAATCCTTCTAAGTCATTTCATGCATTCCAACTTCATGTTTAAGCCTTTGGAAGTGTTTGTGGCATCAATACACTCCTAAATGGAGTTTACGGCCCATGGACCATTTCTCCATATGTTTGCGGCCGTAAACTCCTATGGAACATGGTATTTTGATGTTTTCAAGTCTTAAGCACTTCAAGGTAAAAGTCTAGGCTAGTTTTCAAGGCATAAGGAAGGAATATGGTGCATTTTAACACTCTTTGGGGTGTTTACGATTTTGGGAGATCCCCAAATCGTAAACACATATAAATGGGGTTATATGGTGCTTTTCATGTGCTAAAACCATCAAGGAAGGTTTGCATACTAGTTTCTAAGCATAAGGAAAGAGTTGGGAGCACTTTGGCACCCAAATTAGGGTTTACGAGCTAAGAAGATCATGGCCCGTAAACTCCTTTTTCTTATGATTCATTAGTGTTTTCAATGATATCTAAGCATGCAATACACTTTAAGACACTATAGGGTTGAAGTACTTACGATCTGGGGCAAAAGATTGAAGATCCTTGGGAGTGAATTCGGGCTTTTCTCTAGTTGAAATCGAAGATATGAATTAAAAATGGCTAAGTGCCCTTTATATAGTCCATGAAGTTTTTGGTCCAAAAATATCATTTGAGCCATAAAATCCAAACTCATGGAGTTTTGAAACTTATAAGATGCACAAAATACTCTATGGAATCCTTTCTCCTGATATCTCCTAAAGTGTAAATCCTGAAATACTCAAACTTATTCTAAAAAGTCTGAAAATTAACAGCAACTGCTCTGACTTCTATTGACTTGACATGTTTGTACAGAAAAAAAAAATTTCGGGTTATCACACCAGGCCCCACCGGAAATCGACTCCCTTCCTCGTTAGACGAGTCAGGGTTACGACAACCTTGGAGAAATCACGAATGAATCTCCGATAATACCGTGCTAAGCCCATAAAACTCTTGATGTCTCAGGGAGATCTCGGAGTCTCCCACTGCATAACCGCCTCCATGTTGGCCGGATCGACCAAAATACCATCCTGGTTAACGAGATGTCCCAGGAACTGAACCTCTCGTAACTAGAACTCACACTTCGAGAAATTGGCATAAATTCGTTCTCGTCGCATCACCTCCAACAGCTCCTTGAGATGCTCCTCATGCTGCTCTCGGGTCTTGGAATACACAAAAATATCATCTTTAAACACAATGACCGAGCAATCGAGCATCAGTCTGCAAACTCGGTTCATTAGATCCATGTATATTGATGGAACGTTGGTGAGTCCAAACAACATCACCACGAACTTGTAATGACCATAACGAGTCTGGAACGCGGTCTTCTCCACGTCTTCCTTCCTCACCCTAACCTGGTGGTATCCTGATCTCAAATCAATCTTAGAAAACCAAGATGCACCCTGCAACTGGTCGA
Source organism: Lactuca serriola (assembly GCF_051521515.1). Classification (NCBI taxonomy): domain Eukaryota; kingdom Viridiplantae; phylum Streptophyta; class Magnoliopsida; order Asterales; family Asteraceae; genus Lactuca; species Lactuca serriola. The sequence goes on from NC_136408.1 coordinate 217,866,465, forward strand.
AAAGGTCAACTATCCTCGGGAGCGGATAACGGTTATTCACCGTTAACTTATTCAGCTCCCTATAGTCAATGCACATCCTGTGCGAACCATCCTTCTTCCTTTCGAAGAGGATCGGTGCTCCCCAGGGTGAGCAAATCGGACGAATAAACTGCTTACCCAGCAGTTCCTGAAGCTGAGATGATAGCTCCTGCATCTATGGCGTTGCCAAATGGTACGATGCCTTGGCGATTGGGGCCGCACCTGGCACTAGATCAATCCTAAACTCAACCGGCCTCACCGGAGGCACTCCGGGTAACTCCTCTGGAAACACATCAGCAAATTCTCTAACCACAGGGACCTCTGAAACTGAGAGCTGCTCTCTAACCCGCGTATCTACCACATACACCAAATAACCGGCACACCCATGCTGAATATACTGTCGAGCCCTGGCCTCCGAACAAAACCCTGATCCCGACCTGGTGCCCTCACCATATACCACCAGTTCTCCCCCACTTGGTGTTCGAACCACCACCCGCTGTCCCTCACAGTCGATCATGGCGCCAAAACGGCTAAGCCGTTCCATTCCTACAATCACGCATACATCCCCCTTGGGGATAGGAATCAAATCTATCGTGAAAGACACCTCGAAAATCTCCAACTCGCATCCTCGGTAGGCTGAAGAAGCAGAAACCCTGTTCTCGTTGGTGATCGAAACTCGCAACGGACACTCAAGATCATCTATCGGTACACTGAACCATCTAGAGAAGGTCTGAGATACGAACAACCGACTCGCCCCAGAGTCAAATAAAACCAAAGCAGGCAAAGAATTTACTAAAAATGTACCAGTAACCACATCTGGTGATGCCTTGGCCTCCTCGGCCGTGAGCTGGAAGGCGCAACCCTAAGCCTTTGGAGGCTCCGTCTTGACTGGCCTCCCATCTCCAATCCTCACAGTAGTTGGCGCGGAACCCTGCGCCGGCTCGGCGGCGAGCTGCGGACAGTTGGTCTTCACATCACCAACCTGATGACAAGGAAACAAATCCTCATATCTGCTGGAGGGGCAGACTGACGATAGTCCCTGGCATAGAGCCCCTCATTGCCACATTTGTGGCACCCACCTCTTGCTCAACAAACCCATGAATGAGCCTTGCCACACTTTCCACAACTGCGACTCTGATAACCCCTGGACTGTGTATCAGCGGTTTTAGACCGCTTATGCGCCGGCTGAGACTATGTCGGTGCCTGACGCTGCTTCTTCAGCTGCAGCTCTATCTCCAACTCACGCCGCCGCACGGCTTCCTGAAGATCCAGAAGGGTATCGCAACGATGTGTAGCCACAAACTGTCGTATATCCGTCTTAAGCATACTCAGATAACGGGTCATCTGAGATTGCTCCGTCGCAAACTCCGGGCAAAACATAGCCCTCTCTGTGAACATCCGGGTAATCTCCATCACTGACTCCCCATCCTATCTCAAAGTCAAAAACTCCTGAGCAAGCTGCTCCAGTTCCACGCGCGGAAAGTAGCAGGTGCGCAACATATCCCAGAACTGCTCCCAGGTAATAGCAGCCCTCTGCTCCTCAGTATACAACCCAGTCGTCAGCTTCTACCAGTCCTTCGCACCAAGCCTTAACAGGTTCAGGGCACACTTGACCTTTTGGTCAGTAGGGCATTAACACGTGAAGAAACATCGCTTCACGTCAGATAACCACCTCATAGCCCGAATAGCATCATGTGTACCATCAAATGTCAAGGTCTTCATATTGACGAAGTCCCGGTACTAGAAAGCCATATCGACTCCTCCTCCAACCCCTGCAGCAGTTACAGCCGAAGTAGCTGCAGCAGCAGCTGTCTCTGCTAGAGCGGCATACCGCTCTTCCAAATACTCGACCATCGCGACCATAATCGACCCAAACATCTCTGGCAGCTGCACTCGGAACGCAACAGCAATCTCGTCGTGCATGATCTCCTGAATTCGGGCATCCAACTCCTCTGTCCCTATCTGAACCACGGGCTCAAGTGCTACTGACACCTCCAATCCTCCATCTCCTGACCCTGATCCTGATCCTGATCTTGATCCGAATCGTAAAGCAACACGTCTGGTCACCACCATACTACAACACACTCAATGTCTCATATAAATCATATAATGACGGAAGACCAATACCCCCAATTCCTAGGGGTTGTGTCTTCCTTGCTACGCGTATGGGTCCTGTGCTTTTAGTAGTATGGGCCCCTACTACCTTCCACACCTACCCGTATTTGTCTCAAGTATCACCACAACGCCCTAAACTATATTCAACATAATATGCGCTCAACCCTCACTAACATGGGACATCGCCCAACTAGCAACTGACCCTGCAATTCCGCACCACTCACACATCCATGAAACTTTCATCATCCCATGTAACGCTAGTGCATACTAACTGGACATAGTGCTGGACCCGATAGACTTTCGAATATCCGATCCTACACTAAGGTCGAATCAGACATTCTCAGGCTATAGGGTCTCGACTACACACAACTGTGGTGCATACGCTAAACATCTGCAGTTATGATGACAATTCCATATACAAGGATCCCTAGGCTAATAGGCATCATATAATCAAGCAATTATGTCATGCAATTCCTGAAGATACCTAGCCTAGCACTAGCATGTTGTTCTAACATATCAGAATATCAAATAACTGTATGGTATTTTGGGCCTTACGTACAGGCTCCGGCTGATCGTACCCTCTGCATCGTCCATCCTTTATTTTGAAAATCATTTTAAAACATATTTTCCGAAAATCTCCTCGATTTGAGACTGGATTCACACGAGCGTTCCTCCAATTCACTCAAACCAAGGATCTAATACCAACTTGTAACACCCATAAAATTTACGCCAAATTTAAACTTTTAATACTAACAAAAGAGTGAAATAGTAATTGCTTTCACAAAACATTTCCAGTTCAATTATCATCAGAGTGTACCAAAATAGATCATGAGGATGAGGAGCGGTACGGTCATGCCTTCACCTTCCCTCGCTCTCCTGAAGTACCTGAAACAAAAAACTAAAAACTATAAGCCTGAGGGCTTAGTGAGCTACCCCCAAAATTCCAATACCACGCTGGCCGAAACCATAGCCATAACGATCAATCACACAACATACAAACTGGGCCATCGGCCAGACTAATCCGCCCTACTGGGCCTACAGTCTATCTGAATCTATCCCGAGCCTTCGGCATGACTGGTCTGCCATGTAGGCCTACAGTGTCCCTGGACCGCTCAGACAGTGTGTTGGCCTTCAGCACAAATTAGGACCACTTCAACCCAACCAACAAGCAACTAACCATAAATGAAACCTTCCTAAAACAGGATGTAAATCATAAAGGGTCGGCCTCGGTGTCATAGACCCTATCGATATAGTGAGGATAACTCACCTCGTAGATGTCGATTCGAAATGCAAACTCCAACTATCGGATCACTTGACACTGGCTCCACCACCTATAACCATAGCACAGTATACTCATAAGTTCTTACTCTTATGAGACACCCTATAACCTCTTAGTAATTCCTAATCAAGGTCAAAATCCTTTGTCAAGGTCAACAGTCCATGTTGACCTCAACTCGCCGAGTGCACTCAGCCACTCGCCGAGTCCATGGAGCACATTCCAACTCGCCTAGTCCTCAGAGTGACTCGTCAAGTTCCTTCGAATCCCAATCAATCCTTAAGGACATCCGTAGAGTTTCCTCTTTGCAACTCGACGGGTACACACGCATCCATATCCTAGGGAAAAGCCATCCGACTCGTTGAGTTGTTCTTCAACTCATCGTGTTTTATGGTGATCTTCATCGGACTCACTGAGTTGTTCATCCAACTCACCGAGTTCATGACCATCTTCATGTGACTCGCCGAGTCATCCATGCAACTCGCCGAGTCCATCCAGTCCTCTTTCCATACAGACTTGTTTTGAGCCATGCAGCGGCTCCAAATCACAAATCCAAGCTTCTAGGGCATACTTACCACGTAAAGTTGCAAACTTTACGTGCGTGCATGGTTATAAAGGCTTCAAATGTCTATTTTAAGTTCTTAATGGAGCTTCAAGTCCAAGAGGGACTTCAACCACAACCAATACAACAACTTTATGACTCTAGTATCCAAGGAGGGTCCAGGTCTGAAGTGACAACTTCAGATCTAGCCCATATCTCATCATCCCAACTTGAAAATCCATAAAAAGCCCTAGAACTCAACAAAAGGGAAGAAAAGGAAGTAAGTATGGCACTTTGATACCTTCAAAACATGCTATCTGAGGCAAAACCCGCTTCCCACTCCTTTGTTGCTTCAATTTCCTTTGCACTCTTATCTTTCTTCCTCCAAGATCCTCTTTTCCAAGCTCCAAACCCACACCAAGGCACACTCACACGAATTAGGGTTTTAAGGGCTCTCAAAGACTGTAAGGAGGCCCAAAGGAGGCTGAGGCTCCTTTAAATAGGGGTGCAAACCCTGAGATTTAGGGTTTCATCTGGCAGCTCCTACTCGCCGAGTCCAAAAGTGGACTTGTCGAGTAGGTCACTAAACGCATGGTCTCCCCCCGCTGCTACTTAACGAGTAGGTCAACCAACTCGTTAAGTAGAGCTTCATCTAGAAATTCTTAATTAATTAACGCCTGAGGATCGGGGCGTTATAGTTAGAGCACCAAGCCAAGATTGGAAAATAACGCTAAGAGGGCCTTGGTTCCAGCTGGAAGAAACAGAGAGGTGCCTCTAAATAATGAGAATGCTATGATGGCACAACAGTTTTCGTGCAAAGATCAAATGCAGGCTATCAATCTATCTAAAGATGGAAGAGCTAATGTTGCCTAGATTGAAGATGCTGAGAATGCAGATTTGGCTGAGGAGAAGATGATGGAGTTGCATTTCGCTTTCATGGGCTCTACTACTCCTATCACCAAAGAGGTTAGTAAAGTTACATGCTCTAAATCTTCCATAGATAAAGTTAATAAATATCGTGAGCAAAATTATTTATTAGTTAGAGGAGTTGTTGATCTTAAAAATAAAATATATGAAATTAAGAAGGTAAACAAGATTCTTAAAGAAAAACTAGACACTCAAATTAAAGATTTAATTGGAATTAGGGAGGAATATAGCACCAAATGTGTTCATCATCGTTATACTAAAGAAGAAGTTGCCAAATTAACTACCGAACTTGATGCGTCAAAAGCTAAATTTAATGATGCTTAATTTCACTATAAGAAATTTGATGTGTCAAGTGAGATAGTTGAATCTATGATAGAAAAACAATTGAAATGGAAAGATAACAACAAAAAATAGCTTAGGGTATCATAATGTTCCACCTCCTTTTAATGATAACTATATGTCTACTTCTGAGACTATAGAAATAGGAAAACATGCTTAATAAGGCCAGCCCCATGTATCAAATTCAGTTAAGAGTAAACAATATGGCCCGACTAAAAGTGTTGACGTGAACGATACTAAACAATGCTAGCTCTGTTGAAAATATTTCAAAGACTAACATTTCTTTTTCTTTTGTTTCAAATAATTGTGTGAATAAAGAGATTAAAAGTGTTGGTTTAGATTCTATTCAAAATTGTGGTGATGTTGCTTTTGACTCAAATTCAAATAGTCATGTTTTTAAAAAATTTAAGCCACATAAAGTTGTGAAAGAGTTTGATAAATGTAAATGTGCCTATGGAAATTCTTTGAAGCAAGACTCTTTTGGACCAGGACCAAGCTTCAATAACACTTTCTTGAAAAGACAAACTTGTTTCAATTGTAGGACTCCAGGTCATATTGCTAGAAACTGTCCACATCATTCATATGCTCCCTTCTCTGAATTCAGATGGACGAACGTGCCAAGGGGGAGATTTTCCAAAAGAAATACTTCGAGATCACGTCCCTGTAATAATAAATGGAATGATGCCAAGGCCAAGAATCAGGCCTTCAAGGACAAAACAAAAACTAACTTGAGAGATGGCTCAACAAAACCAAATTAGGTAACGTCATATTCATCTCATGGGTCGTCCTCTAGCTCACACTCACAATGCAAGCCTAAATAGAAAGGTAGTCCCATCCTAAAGGAAAGTGAAAAAGGCCCTTTTGGTCCAAAAAGAAAGCACTTAAACTAAATTACCAATTGTTACCCAAAGTCAATTCTTTGAAAAGTAGTATTTGATAAGCCATATATGATATGGGAAAGAGTATCCCAAGTTGATAGTAATGGTCAAACCAGTTTCAAGATGGACTAGGTTCCCAAAACTAATTAATCCCACAACTCGTGCAGGAACATCAATGGAGGAATATCATCACACATTGGTATGTTGATACTGGTTGTTCCGGCCACATGATAGGAGACATACCACAATTGTACAACATTCAAAACACTAATGGCCGTTATTTTTACTTTGAGGGAGGAGAAAATGGAAAGATCACTCAAATGGAGACCATTACAAATGGTGTGTTTAATTTTGAAAACATCAACTTCGTTCATAAGTTGAAACATAGTTTGTTGAGTGTCTCTCAAATATGTGATAAAGACTTTTCAACTAACTTCACCATAAAGGAGTGCTTGATTCTAAAGTCTTGGTATTGTCATACTAGAAGAATGGATCTTGGTGAGATCGGAACGTAAAAAAAATGCCTATATCATCGACAAGAATCACAACATCCCTGAGAATGTTACTTTCCTATTCTCAAAGACTTATGAATAGAATGTTATACTCTGACATTGTCGCCTAGGTCATGAAAATGCGAAGAATCTAAATCGTCTTGCCAAAAATGATCTAGTTCGACCATTGCCTATTAAAGATTTTGTCACCTTCGAGAAGTGTGTGGCTTGTGCATAGGACAGGCATCATCGAAAACTGCACAAGCGAAAATTGTTCAACTTAATCGACACACTTATTCATTTGCTTCATATGGATCTATTTGGATCAGTCAATGTTCTTAGCATCAACAAAAGCTCGTATTGTCTGGTTATAATAAATGATTACTCACACTTTACTTGGGTATCCTTTCTGAAGAATAAGAGTAAAACAATAGAGCAGATCAAGAGGTTCATCATTCTGATTGAGAATCACACCAATGAGAAGGTTAAAGGAATCTGGTGTGACAAAGGGAAAGAATTCAACAATGGTATTCTAGACGATTTATGTGCTGAAAAAGGGGTGCAATGCCAATACAGTGCTACTTGAACACCTCAACAAACGTTGTTGTTGAGAGAAGGAATAGAACCCTAATTCACACTACTAGAACAATGTTGTGTGATTGAAAATTACCGGTGTTCTTCTGGCTGAGGCTATCAATACAGCATGTTAATTTTAGAACTAGATCCTAATCAACAAACATCATATGAAGACCCCGTATGAAATGCTCTACGGTCACAAACCAAATGTTTCTCATGTACGCACTTTTGGATGCCTATGCACACTTCTTCATCTCGAAGCTACTCCAAAGTTCAATTTAAAGGCTGATGAATGCTACTTCATCGGGTATGTTGGACGCACTACTTAGCGTGTATAAATTAAATCTACCAAGCAGATCATAGAGTCCTTTAATGTCCATTGGCTAGAAGAAAACGAGACAGATGCTCGAGCCAGTCCTGATTGGTTATTTAATTATGCTGAATTGTTTAAACCATTTTATGTGTTTTTTGATAATGTTTCAGGTACCCGTCCAAACTCGTGTGCATCAAGTAGGGATGATAAAGAAGAATTAATCATTTTTGAACCTATCAAGGCATTGATACTACAGGATGAAAATACAACCTTGAATGATGGGACTTCGGATCCTCTACCAGTAAATGATGACACAATTGTTGAATCTCCAGAAAAGACTAAAGATTCATCGGTTTTGGAAGAAAATTTCACCTCTAGTGAAAATGTCACCTGTGATTCTGTAGAATCCTTTGATTCTAATTTTATGTATTTTCTCTTTCTTGGGAGAATTCCTGATGTGTATGTGGCAACTACGTCATACGACTTTCGTTCATCGGATAGAAGTGATTCAGCCACAGCCAGGGTGGAGAACATCACGAATCTCCAGGTCTCTTCTCAAAAGTGGATCATGAAATTTCTTCGAGGGTTCACCACAACCATCCCATCAAAAATGTTATAGGTTCCTTGGCTATTCATAAAGGTGGATAATGAAAAACAGAAGCCACAGCAGATATGTTAACAAATGTCTATATTCGTGCTTCATATCCCAAATCGAGCCAAAGAACATTGAGATGGCTCTTAATGAACCAAGTTGGGTGGATGCATTACATTAAGATCTGAATCAATTTGAGAAGCTGAAGATTTGGAAAATGGTAGAATATCCTGTAGGAAAGAAGTCTCTTGACAGAAGATGGGTTTTTCGCAATAAGCAAGATGATAGCAGGGTGATTGTGTGAAACAGGGTGCGTTCAGTTGTCCGTGGTTTCAGACAAATAGAAGGTCTTGATTTGTCACAACTAGCATTTTTCTAGGAAATTACACTCTCCTTTGATCTTTCAACTAGTATAATAACTGGTACTCTAAGCGAATATCATACTCTATTCTCATCCAAATACACCTCATGTGTTCAACTAAGAGTCTGAAAATCCTAAGAATCCCGGTTTGAATCCATATTGAACTAGGATCTCCTTATTGGGCCTAATAGACCAATAAGCATTCAATTCAACTACATTAGGGCCGAGAAAACCCAAATTTGGTTCTAATTGGACTCCATTCATCAGTCTATAACATTTTGGGCCATTTGGGCCTAGAATGATTCACTATACCTCTAATGGTCCATGATGGGTCATAAATGATTTAATTAACCTTAATGATGCCATAAACCCGTTTCTTTTACCATTTGGGCTGTGAACCTTCTAAAGGGCCCAATAGGCTGAAAAATGATTTTTGGCATTCATAATTTCAATCAAGACCAAAAATGGGCTAGATCACCTCATCCACATTTACCTTAGCCCAATCTCAGCCCAACATCATTCCAAAACAAAACAAAAATGGAAGGGGTTGATTTAAAATTTGCCAAGACATGATTATCTAGCATATATCTAGATAATCACTTACATCTAGGCACTTATTACCCTTCATGTAATACTCCTTATCTCTTCTCTGTCTCATCTTATTGCTCTTGGTCGAGAAGAGCACACACACACACACACACACTTCACTTGCAAAAATTTCTCTCAAGCTCTCAAGAACAACTCCTCCATCATCCCCCAAAAATTTCGAGATTTAGGGTGATTACAAGAGGAATTTTCGCCACAATCTCCATCTTTGGTAAGTTATTATCAAACACCAACATCTCCTTTCAATTTAACATTAATAACTCCTTCTTAGATAACTTTATTCCATGATCACACCTTAGAAACTTCATAAGATCAAAAACTACTTCAAGGTGTTGCTAGGACTAAAAATATCCTCATCTCTTCTTCAAAAATCAAGCCAAAAATGATATTTTGACAAAAATAGGTTTAAAATGTTATTTTTACCACAAATTAGTCATCAATACAAGTTTTAACAAAATGGAGACTAAAGTGTTATTCTTACCAAAATTGGGCCTTGATTGTAAATTTTTGGCTAATTAGGCCAAGAATGACATTTTTACAACAGTGGGCTTTTTATATCAACTTTGTAAATAATCAAGCTAAAATAAACAAAACAATAGCAAACGGGTTAAAAACGATACTCATATCCTTATTGGGCCTAGAAATAATCTACATGTTTAGTTGGCCTTAGTGTCCTTTTACATGTATATTGGGCTTAGAATAGACATTCATATTCCTTTGAGTCTGGAAATAATAGACACATATAGTGGGCCTTAGTGGTGCACTTACATGTTTATTGGGCCTGGGAATGAGTTTTATATGTATTCTTCTTTCTTTTGCTATTTTAGTGAATACTTGAACCAAAACCAATGATAACTAACAAACGGATTTTTTGATCATTTTGTAGATTGTTAGGCCTTAGTGGCCCATTTTTATGTGTGATAGGTCATGTATACTATTTATATGTTTATTGGGCCTCATTGACCCATTAACATGTGCGACGGACCTTTGATACTATTTGTGTGCTATTTAGTCACCTTACATGTGAAATGGGCCTAAGTCGTCCTTTCATATATATATTTCGGGGCCATGTTATATAATTTCTTTCCAATTTGGGCCTTTAAATGATTTACTTGTTTAGCGATGCCTTAGTGGTTCACTTACATGGTTCATTGGTTCTGGAATGAGATTATACCTTTCTTCGCGTAAATTCGATTAAGGATCTAGTGAATTTTGTCGGTTGGCACCTATTAAGTGTACGATCGTAGCCTGTAGTTATAACTAGAGTCTCTTGGAGGGAGAACGGAGATTTGTGTATAGATATATACGTGGATAATACCCCACACCTGAGCTGTTCGCTACAGTTAGACTAACTCAGTCTAGGGTGACGAAAACCTTATAATCAAAAATCAAAATCGGTGTCCAACAACGCCGAGTGTAACACCGTAAATTTCAAAACAAATTTTCGTTTAAGATAATCATTTTATTCTTAAATATACTTGTTTAAAAATCTCATTCATAATCGAATTACAAAATGGAACTCCATTTTCACTTATATAGAAAACCAGGATCCTCCAAATCATGACTCCTTCTCTGGTGTGTACAATCAAGCCGGTGCCGTCCTGTGATACTGAAAGAAACCTGAAACAACATAACACAAACACTGTAAGCACGAAGCTTAGTGAACTCCCCAAAATACCACACATATAACACATATAAGCCACTCGAGGCTATAACTCTATGGATCCGTGCACCCAACTCTGTGAACCCTCAGGTTCTAACTCTAGGAACCCTTCGGTTCCAACTCTGCAAACAAGCACAACATAAATCACATAGAAATAATGCAGTACAACACATATCATACATAGCATACAAATACTCTGTCACATAACTCTGGCTACATACTCAAGGTAAAGTATAGTGAGAAGACTCACCTCGCGTGTCTCGATATCTCACAATCCTGGGAATCCCTCGTGCCCGATTCTCCGAGCTCTAATCCTCCTATCACATCATATGTCCCTAGTTAACACTTTATATCTCTAATGTTGACTATCCCTAAGAAGTCAACACAGGTCCACTCTGGTCAACGGTCAACGGTCAACGGTCAACTTTGACCGGACTCGGCGAGCGCTAGGGCGACTCGGCGAGTCTAGACGTTCTCACCAATTCTCTAAGATCCCCTTTCTACACGTCGAGTATCCCCCCTGACTCGACGAGTTCCTCCTGGAAGAATCGCGGGGCCACCCCGACTCAACTCGCCGAGTCTGAAGAACGACTCGGCGAGTCCCAGTTGACTCAGACCACTCTAAGGCAATCTTCAAGCTACTCGCCGAGTCTGTTCATCGGACTCGGCGAGTCCATGCCATGCAACCGCTCAAACTGCTTTCTAAGGTCAGATCTGCTCCGGCAATTCATAGGTCTGGCCTTCCTAGACTAGTTCATCACGTAAAGTCCACATTTCGATGCTCATAATACACCCCATGACTCATAATTTATGTTTTAACCTAAGGCATAAGGATTCCAATCCAAAACCTCCATTGATTCCCGAAAAACTCAGGCATGGGACATTCTGGACTTCCAAGGGTCCCAATATAGGGTTCCAACCGCTTGGGGGACTAAGGAAACACTCAATCTAGCCACAAAAGGGTTCAATAAACCCTAAATCCATATACACATCAACATAGAAGGGAACAACTCAAAAATATTACCTGAATAACGTTGCTCTGTGTCCCCAACGCTCAGAATATGGCTTCTCCTGTTGTTCCCTTAACCAAGCCTCCTCCTCCTTGCAAAATAACACTTCCAAGATCAATAATGGTCTTCTACCTTGCTCCAGATGCTCACAATCGAATTAGGGTTTCACTCAAAGGACTAGGGTGAACAATGACGGCCATAAGGCCCCTTATATATGTCCCAAACCGGGAAAGTTAGGGTTTCGCTAAACAGCGCGGACTCGCTGAGTCCAGTCGCGAACCCTCGACCAGATCCGCGATCCTACTCGGCGAGTCTGAGCTCCAACTCGCCGAGTCCCCTCTTAAAACACCCAAAATCATAAATATAACGACACCTGGAATTCTAGGCTGTTACACCAAGACAGACGAAATTGTCATTATTTAGTATGGTAATGATGGTTCACTTAGAGGAATTAACGTTATGAAGTTTACGGAAGACCTTACTCCTTTCTCTTGGATTACTCAGAAACATTCCCGTACTGGTACTCAACCTTGGGGGTTGGTACGACATCTTTCTCTTTTACAGGCAACATCGGGTTATCTGGGAACATTCTATTTACATTCTCATTACATTCCCTATACATTCTCTTTACCCCTTTTAGTCAAATAAACAAAAACATACATGCATTAATACAAGATCTGACACAAACATTCTAAACAGTTTGCAGAAAATATCGGATTTTCTGGTGGTTTCAAACTTATACAAATCATTTTCACAAACATCTTTATTAACTCACCAAAATTTTATGTTGACCATTTTTCAAAATAACTTGTATTCTTAGGAAACCGTTGAAGCAAGATGAACGAAACAAACTAATGGATATTGTTTTATATTTTGTTTTATCATACTCTTACTATTTTGGCATGTAATATTCAAATACAATGCTCAATATAAATAATGAATGTTGTTATATTACATGTGTGATGATGATGATGTTATGTTTCAATTATATTCATTGTAATGACATTTCAAGATGAAGTCACGCACAAGCCCCCGGACGTTTCCGCCGTCTGGTTCAGGGGTGTGACATGATTATACAGAGGTATATGCTCTAGTGGCTCGACTGGAAGCAATTCGTATCTTCTTAGCATAGGCATCCTACATGGGTTTTACTGAATATCAGATGGATCTCAAAACTTACTTCTTTTACGTCGAAGTAAAAGAGGAAATCTGCGTTCATCAACCGCCAGGTTTTGTTAACTAAAAATTTCCAAATCATGTGTAGAAGTTGGACAAGGCACTTTATAGTCTTCATTAAGCCCCTTGAGCTTGGTATGCCACTTTGACCGAGCATCTATTAACTCATGGGTACACAAGAGGCACGATTGATCAGACACTATTCATCAAAATAGTGAAGAAAGACCTCATTGTTGTTCAAATCTACATGGATGATATTGTTTTCGAGTCAACTAATGATGAATTATGCAAAGATTTGAAATGGTCATGAAGATGAGGTTTGAGATGAATTCTCTAGGCAAAATGACGATGTTTCTAGGATTGCAAGTGCGTCAAGATTCTTCGGGCATTCTACTGCATCAAGGATGAAGAATCAGTTTATCAAACTCTATCGATCCATGATTGGTTCTCTGTTGTATCTGACAGCTAGCATACTAGATATACTCTTCGGAGTCTGTCAATGCGTGCGTAATCATGCTAATCCTAAACTATCTCATTTAATTGTTGTTCAATGAATTTTTAGGTACCTTAAAGGGAGACCTAAATTGGGACTCTGGTATCCTAAAAATCATGAATTTGATCTTTATGCTTTTACTAACAACAACTATGAAGGTTGTGAAATTGACAGGAAATCTACAAGTGTTGGTTGTCAAATCATGGGAGACACAATAATCTTGTGGCAGTGCAACAAACAACAAGTGGTGTCCACTTCGACAGCTAAGGCTGAAGACATTGATGCGTCTGCTTGTTGTTCTCAGGTCATATGGATACAATACTAACTACTATATTATGGTTTGAATTTTCTTGGTAATCCTATCTTCTGTGATAATGATGTTGCTATTCAAATTGTTAAAAATCCAATTCAACATTCTAAAACCAAGAACATGGATACTAAAGTTCATTTTATATGAGATTGTTTTGAGCGTAAACTTGTTCATTTGGATGAAATCGACACTGATAATAATGTGGTCTATTTGTTTACAAAACCTTTTCGAAAAAGCTCGTTTTGATGTGCTTGTAAGTTTTCTTAAAATGAATCGTTTTGAAGACAGACTGAAAAAAAATGTACATTTACTATATTATTTTTGTTTTATTTAAATTTTTTCATATCTTTTTGTCTCTTTCTGCTCTATGCAAAAATTTAGGGGGGGGGGGCATTAAAACCAAATAAAAATCATAAAATACAAAATTCCAAAAATATGTGTATTTTATTTCTGTTTTTATTTATTTTTCAGAAAAATCATAAAACTCAAAAATATTTTCATTGCTTTTGAGCATATTTTAATTTTATTCTTTTTCTTAGTTATTTTTATTATGTACTTGGTTTATTTTATTTTTATGTAAAAATTTCATTTGTCTTAAAACGCAAATTCAAAAGAAGAAGAGACTCAAGGAGACTGTGTCGGAATTTTATGTGCAACAAGTGATCTTGAAAGGTATTGATGGAATTACACTTCACACTACTTTCACACGGAATTGAAGGCATGAAACTGTACAAACTGCCAGTTAGGTAGTTTCCCTCTAAGAACTGTCGTATTTAAGGAATTGAAAGTTTGAAACTATATAGGTTGTCAACATTGGTCTTGACAGTTATCTTTACCTAAGAACTGTCATGGCACCAGGGCGATTCACCCAACCGGTATTTTTGTCATTGGTCTTGACAGTTATCTTTACCTAAGAACAGTTATCTTCACATTTTTTTTTTCATACAAAACTGTGGAGACTCAAATGTATTTTCGGATACATTCTTCCACCAAGGAATTAACAGTTATTGGAACTAGGGTGACGCACCTCACAAGGCATGATTATCGTTGATTGTCCCGCCAAATGGCCTTGACCTTGTGTCATGCTAAACTATGAAAATATGACTTCGGTTATTTTTGTCACTGGATGGTTTTGTGAGTTAATCCTAATTAACTCTCATTGGCACTAGATTGGTATACTCAACTGAGATTCAGAAACCATTGAACGTGTCGCCAAGGGCTAAGTTAACTTTTTAACTTGAAAAACTATATTGTGATATTTGATTGAGGATATGAAGTGGCTATGATCAAAAATAGCCATGATTAGTTCTCCAATACTCAACAAATCGTAGTGCATTCCTCCATGTTCACACAGATACTGCGAGTAGTGTCCATCTGAGCCAAGGCTGGGTCCTTGAACAACTGTGGTGAGAAGGGTCTTTATGACTCTATAATCCACATGAACTTTTTAGTCATGGTTACTTTTCAAGATGCATCTATGATCAATAAAGAATATTTATTCGAATGAACAAAATATGAAGTTTATTTTTCAACACAAAACCTTTCAACCCTCTAAGCAAGGTGAAGTTGTATTTGAAGTTATGTGATGAATTGCATTGACGCCTCCACAATCAATTTGCGGCTATCTATCAAGCTACTGAAGTGATGCAGAAGAATCGGTTTCTCTATAATTATCTCTGGAGCTTTTCAAAGCTGAAAGTGTTGATTTTCAAGAACCGATACAAGAAGCCTCTATACCCAATCTATGTTTAAACTCAAATTTTAAAGATGTCCAACTATTCAAGATGAAGTCATTTATGTAGAAATTCATATGTTCATCCTGAAGTCGTGAAGAAATCGAAGATAAAGGTTGAAAGTCAAGAACTAAGAGAAGATTGAAAAGAAAAGAAAGCTTTAAAACAACTGGGAGATTGTTGGGACATTATTTGTGGTTTATACTTTACTTTACGTAGCTTTTAGAGTTCTTGTTCTAGGACCGAAAACCCCATATGATTTCGGTGGGCTTAATGACGCTTTCGATTGGGTTTTGGGCTGGGCCTTTGTAATTAGGTCTAGTTATATATATATATATATATATATATATATATATATATATATATATGTATATATATATATATATATATATATATAGTATTGTTTTAGTCGTGAACTTGGTTGGTGATGCTATTTGATTGATTTCGAGATTTTGAGACGGAAAGAGAGAACCAAGAGTTATTGAGAGTCTTATATAATACACTATTAATCAATATTGCGTGCATTGAAGATTCATCCTTGTGTTCTTATTCCATATTTACGATTTTTCCATTCACTTGGTTGGGATCCACACTAATTCTAGTGATTTCGATTGATACCTAGAGCGGGGTTTTATAAACATCGGTCTACACACCTGGTTCATGGGATCTATGGATGTTGCTGGAGCATTGGTGTAACATCCCAAAAATATGAGCAATTTTTTTTTTTAAAACATATACTTAGCAAACATTAGAATTAGAACGTTCACCAATCATATCATTTCATAAAAGTTATCGCATGTCTTGAAAAACATTTTATAAAACATAATAATGTCAGAGTACAAATTCCCAGGACGGTCTCGTACTGCGGAGTACAAGGCATGTGTGTGATGGGCCATTACCGAGCCAACTCCATGCCCTTCGAAGAAGAGGTACCTTAAACCAAAACTGAAAACTGTAAGCACGAAGCTTAGTGAGTTCCCCCATTGTATCACATACCATAAAACCAAGTAACATACATATACTATCAAGCATATCGGGGTGCCCGACCTACCCCTTCGGTCCTCTCGACCGGATACTGCCTAACATATCTGGGTGGTTGGCTCCCCTTCGGTCCTTACAACCCGATACTGCCTAACATATCTGGGTATTGGCCTCCCCTTCGGCCCTTACAACCGGATATTGGGGACTATTTCACCCCTACTGCTACCACAAAACACATATCACATAGCAACATATCATACTAGCACACAAACATGACACAGGTAGTAGCAACCCCAAATGAATATCACAGAGACAATCATCTATCATACAACTCCTACTGGTGGGCCGGCATTGTGGCCGTAGACCCACCGCTACTGGAAGGTAAGTCACCTCGAAAAGTAGCTACCGAAAGTCTGACTGCAAGACGTCTGGTTGCTGCACCGGTAATCCTCCGGCTACAAATCCATAAACATAAATTAGCCAATCATAAATACCCTTAGTCAATAAACTGACCCAACCCAGGTCCAAGCTCAACTCCTTGGTAAAAGTAAACTTCCAGTTGACCGGACTCGCTGAGTTGTGGCACAGACTCGCCGAGTCCTTCTCCTAGTAACCCGATCCTACTCACCAGGTCCCTCTTCCCACTCACCGAGTCACCCTTAACTCACCACCCGGGACTATAGAACCAACTCGTGATCCGACTCGCTGAGTCCAAGAACAACTCACCATGTCCCATGAGCAGACCTCCTACTCGCATCCAAATCCTTACCAGAGCATCCCTTAAGAGGATTTGGAGTTCTGGGACTATTGCTACACGTTAAATTGCTAATTTCGCATGCAAATACGAAGGGTTGGACCTTCAACACTTAAACCCGTCTTTCTCAGTGAATGTTCATATGACTCGCCGAGTTTGAAGAACAACTCGCCGAGTTCCAGGCAATCTTCATAGGACTCGCCGAGTTGTTCATCCAACTCGCCGAGTCTAAGACCATCTTCATAGAACTCGCCGAGTTCCACTTTGGGACACGCCGAGTCCCTTCGAACCACTTCCCATACAGACCAAATCTGAGACATGCAACGCTTCAAAACCATAAATCCATGCTCCTAGCGCATGCTTATCACGTAAAGTTGCAAACTTTACGTGCATGCATGGCCCTATAAGCTCAAGAAGGCAAATCCAAGCTCTTTAAGAGGTCATACACTCAATAGGGACCTCAGTAACTCCAACCACAGAGACTTTATACTTCTAAGATGTCCATAAGATCCCAATCCGAAGTCCTTTCAGAACTTAGAGCACAAATACATGGACTTTGAGGTTTTAGGGCATGAAAACCACTAATTTGGGACAAAAAGGGGATGTAATGAACTAGTGATCAAGGTAAGAAATTTTCTACCTGAATGGAAGCTTCTCACAGTGTAGATTCCGGATCTACCTCCCCTCCTTGCACACTTCAACATCCTATTCCTTCCTCTAAGCTCCAAACCTTCTCCACAAAGCCAAAATCACTCTCAAGAACAATATGGGGGCTAGGGTTTCTTTCTACAGCTCTCTAGAAGTGTTAGGGACGAAGGAGGCCAAGTTAGAGCATTTAAATAGGGTGAAAACACTCGAATTAGGGTTTTTGTCCAAACAGGGTCTACTCGCCGAGTCCGGGGACCGACTCGCCAAGTCCAAAGTTCAAACCCGACGCGTTATCCCGCTCCTACTCGGCGAGTTGATCCTTCAAATCGCTGAGTCCAAGGCAAAAATGAACAAAATTAAAATATTAATCACAAGGAGTACATACCAGGAACCATGTGCTACAAATCTCCCCCACTTATTTTAGACTTCGTCCTTGAAGTCTGCTGCTCGATCCTGAAACAGCTCGGGGTAGTGCTCCATCATCTCTTCCACCGGCTCCCAAGTCCACTATGATCCCTTCCGGTGCTGCCATTGCACATTTACAAGTTCCACCCTCTTGTTCCTTAGATCCTTCGACTTCCTGTCGAGGATTGCCACAGGCCGCTCGATGTAATTCAGGCTGTCATCGACCTTAATATCCTCCAAAGGTACCATTGTCGAGTCGTCTACCAAACACTTCCGCAATTGAGAGACGTGGAAGGTGTTGTGGATCTGGCTGAGTTCAGCTGGCAGATCCAGCCTATAGGCCACCTTGCCCACCCGGGCTACAACCCTGAACGGACCAATGAATCTCCGGCCCAACTTGCCCCGCTTCCTGAATCAAATGACGCATTTCCAAGGCGACACTTTCAGGAGAATCATATCCCCGACCTGGAACTCTAGGTCTGATCGACGCTTGTCGGCGTAACTTTTCTATCGACTCTGCGCAGTCTGAAGCCTGCTTCGAACCTGCTGGATTCTCTCGGTCGTCTTGAGCACAACCTCGGTGCTCCCTATAACCCTCTGGCCAATTTCACCCCAACATATCAGGGTCCTGCACCTCCGTCCGTACAACATCTCGAATGGGGGACGGTCAATACTCGCGTGGTAGCTATTGTTGTACGAAAACTCAGCCAAGGGAAGATAGGTATTCCAACTACCACCGAAGTCTAGCATGCATGCCCACAACATATCCTCCAACGTCTGGATGGTCCGCTCGCTCTGACCATCCGTCTGCAGGTGAAAGCAGTGGTAAAATTCAGACGAGTGCCCAACTCATCATGAAACTTCTTCCAAAACCTGGAAGTGAACCGCACATCTCGATCTGATATCACTGACACTGGCACCCCGTGCCGTGCCACTGTCTCCCTGATATAGATATCGGCCAACTTTTCAGCCGAGATACTCTCCTGAATCGAAATAAAATGGGCGCTATTAATCAACCGATTCACGATGACCCAAATCGAATCTACTCCACGCGCCGTCCGGTGAAGCTTTGTGATAAAATTCATCGTAATATCCTCTCATTTCCACAACGGGATATCCAACGGATGCATCTTGTCGTGCGGTCTCTGATGCTCGGCCTTGACCTTCCTGCAGGTCAAACACCGCTCGACGTACCACGCCACATCCCGCTTCATGCAGGGCCACTAATAGTCTAGACGAAGATCCCGATACATCTTCGTCGTCCCTGGATGAATAGAGAATCAGGATTTGTGCGCCTCCTCCATCAAGATATGGCACCCACACCCTACAGTGTAATGTCAATAACCCTCGGCTATCATAATTGAAGGAGGTGACTTGACCCACTATTCGCTCACTCTTCCGATGCTCCTCCTTTATAGCCTCCTACTGAGCTTCCCGAATCTGGTCTAACAGTGGAGTCACCACCTTTATCCTCACACACATATCCCTGATTGGTGCCACCTTACGGCTAAGTGCATCGGCCACCACATTGGCCTTCACCGGGTGATAAAGGATCTCACAATCATAATCCTTCACCACGTCTAACCACCGACGCTACCTCATGTTCAGATTCGGTTGATCCATGAGGTACCTCAAACTCTTGTGGTTTGTGTAAATGGTACATCGAACTCCGTGGAGGTAATGCTGCCAAATCATGAGGGCGAAGACCACCGCCCCAAGTCTAAATCATGCGTCGGGTAGTTCGCCTCGTGAGGCTTCAGCTGCCTCGAGGAATTAGCAATGACATGTCCCCTCTACATCAATACTGCGCCTAAGCCCAAGATAGATGCATCACAGTATACCACAAAATCCTCTACACCCTCAGGCGCCTCGCACAATGTCTGCCTCAGGATCTCGAACGCTGCCTGTTGATCAGGCCCCCATCAAAAGACCACGGCTTTCCTAGTCAACCGTGTCAGAGGTACGGCTATCTTGGAGAAATCCTGAATGAATCTCCGATAGTAGCCTGCTAATCCGAGGAAACTCCGAATCTTAGATGGAGACTTCGCAACCTCCCATCTCATCACGGCCTCCACTTTGGTCGGGTCCACTGACATCCCGTTCTGGTTGACGAGGTGCCCAAGAAACTGCACCTCGTGCAACCAAAACTCACATTTGGAGAACTTAACGTACAAGTTCTCCCTCCTCAAGGTCTCCAAAACCTCTCTCAGATGCTCCTCGTGCTCCTCCTGCGTCTTGGAATAAACCAAGATGTCATCAATGAAAACTATCACAGATCGATCCAACATCGGTCTACATACGCGGTTCATGAGGTCCATGAACACAACAGGAGCATTGGTGAGTCCAAACGGCATCACCACGAACTCATAATGGCCATAACACGTCCGAAATGCGGTCTTTTGCACATCCTCCTCTTTGACCCTCATCTGATGATAACCTGAACGCAAATCAATCTTGGAGAACCAAGATGCTCCCTGCAACTGATCAAAGAGGTCATCAATCTTCGGGAGTGCGTAACGGTTCTTCACCGTTACCTTATTCAACTCCTGGTAATCTGTACACATCCGATGCGACCCGTCCTTCTTCTTCAAAAATAGGATCGGGGCTCCCCAGGGTGAACTGCTCGGTCAAATAAATCCCTTGTCTAGCAGCTCCTGCAGCTGCGTAGACTACTCCTGCATCTCGGGAGGAGCCAACCGATAGGGTGCCTTGGCTATCAGATCCGCACCAACAACTAGGTCGACCCTGAACTCTACCTGATGCTCTGGAGGTACTCCAGGAAGCTCCTCTGGGAACACATCAGTTTAGTCTCGCACCACTGGAACCTCACTTACTGTCGCTTTACCCGTCTCCCGGGTATCCAAAACATACAGGACATATCCCGCGCAACCCTGTCAAAGGTAGCCCGTAGCTCCCACTGCTGAACATACTACAGGTCCATGTTGTGGCCTCTCTCCATGGATCACCAACTCTCCCCCACTCGGGGTCCTGATCTGCACTAGCTATTGTGCGCAATCTATCACCGCCCCATTAGGGCTCAAACAATCCATGCCTATAATCACCTTGTTCCCCCGCAATGGGATGGGAACCAAATCCACCAAATAGCGCTCCTCAAATATCCTTAAAATACAATCCCTGAATACTGTTGATGCTCGCACTGATCGATCATCGGCAATCTCTACCTGTAAAGGGCAATCCAACATGCCCGAAGACTCAGTAAACCTCTTGCTAAGCGCAAGGGAAACCAATGACCAGGTGGCACCTGAGTCAAACAACACCTGAACTGGGATACCGTTCACATGGAATGATCCTAACGCATAAACACAGGGCACATATCAATAACATAACATCATACGAAATAAAATAGAGGGAAAGAATCATACCCGTCACTACATCGGGTGCGGCGCGTGCCTCCTCTGTAGTCAGCTGAAACGCCCGGCTCCTCACCACTGGAGCCTCTGCCTTGCCCTGCCGTCCATCAGTAATCCGCAGGGTAGCTGGAGCTGGCGCCTTTACTGGCGTTGACGTTGTCAACTGGGGGCAAGTGGCCTTCTTATGGCCCCTCTGGTTGAAGTGGAAACACAGAAACTCAGACGTTTATATCACAGGTGCAGGGGTGGTACAATCCCGGCTGAAGTGCCCTGACTTGCCGCACTTGTAGCAGCCTGACGATCCCATCTTGCACGCTCCCTCATGCGCCCTGCCACATTTCTTGCAGCGGCCCCGCCCCTTTTGCCTTTCGGCCCCGCATCCGATCCCTTAGGTTTCTTCCCCGAAGCCCCCATAACATGCTCCTCTTCCACCTGCCTCTTTCGGATGTGCTCCAGGTCTATCTCCCTCTCCCTTGCCCTGTCAATCAAAGAGTCCAGGGTAGGGCAAGCTGAAAAACGGACATGTTCCCGAATATCAGCTCGTAGCATGTCATGATAGCGGGTCCTCCTCATATCCTCATCTCCCGCGTACTGGGGCATCAGCAACGCCCTCTCCCGAAACTTGGTGGTGATCTCCGCCACAGTCTCCGTTGTCTGTCTCATATCCAAGAACTCCCTGGCCAGCTATTGAAGCTCGACAGCCGGCGCGAACACTGCCCTGAACCTGATCGCGAAGTCCAACCAAGTCATAGCCTCGACAGCTGACGCTCCCAACAAGTCACCCACAGACTCATACCAATCCCTAGCTCGATCTCGTAAACACCCTGTTGCGAACCTCACCTTCGGCCCCTCAGGGCAAAAGCTAATCATCTGTGCAGACTCAATGTCTGCAATCCATCGTCTGGTAGCTATGGGATCCTTTGCCCCGTGAAAATCCGGCGCACCACTGCCCCGGAAGTCCTTGAAGGACAGTGTGCAAGATCCCGACTGGCCAGATGCCATGTCACTCCTGAATGCCCTAAGGCGATCCTCCATCAACTCCAATATCCCTTCCTTGATCGATCCGAAGATAATGGGGGTCGACTCAAGGATGCCTCTGGTGATCTTTGACGCGATGAACTCGCGTAGCCCCCATCTACTGGCTCGGAACCTGATCCCGAACCCGATCTCTCTCCTGTACTGCCAATTGTTGGCCTCGAGCGTAGTACCACCATTCTGAAATACATAAGTAATAATTGTTAGCGATACTGATACCTCTGGAGGGATCACACTTACTACAAGTTCCCTGGTCTTATCTTGGCCTTCCTCGGTTCGGATACGGATCCTCTGCTTTCAGTAGTATCGGCCCATACTACCTTCCACATCTATCCGTACCTTCTCCAAGGTCTGCCTTGACTCTACCAGGTCCCTTTCACTACTACTAATCACTGCTATACTCATCCTAGGCTTGCCCAAGGAAAATCTCTAACTCCACCCTACCCGGTCCTCAGCTGCTGAAGGCCTCCTTGTAATGTCAATTAGTCATTACTTGAATACCATCACATGTGGTGAGGCTCAGATAATCCTTCGAGTAACAGACTCGGCCCTACAACGGTTATACTCAGACAAGAGTTGCGCAATAAGGCCAAATCCAACACTCTAAGATTATTCAACCCTGATCACATGTGACGTGACGTATTCACCTAATGTCTAACTCCCATCACTCAGAGTCCCACGAAGCACAAAGCATGCAACATTCAGACAAAAAGGGAACAATCTCAAGCAAATCCGTGCTCATAGAGAAAAGCTGAACTAGCATACAATGCTAAACTCATACTATCAGGCATAACCCTAACAGGCTATCCTACTCTTGTCTACTCAATTCTCGCATGCAATTTTCATACACTGAAGCACATACAGCTGGCACCTAAGGCATCACTCCTAGATCCTTAGTCCTATTCTGGCATGTTGTTCTACTGAAACTGATAAACATAACATAAGCTGGTATGGGTACTTTGGGGAATACTTACTTGAGCTCGGCCGGTCGTGCACATCACACACTTCGTTCCTTCTTAAAACTCTTTACTTAGCTTTTTAGAAAATATTTTCTTCCTTAAAATCTTTTAATCCCTCGAATTGAGTTTAGACACCCCCGAAGGTGTGTCCGAATCCCTCAAACCAGGGCTCTGATACCAACTTGTAACATTCCAAAAATATGAGCAAAAAAAAAAAAAATTTTAAACATATACTTAGCAAACATTAGAATTAGAACGTTCACCAATCATATCATTTCATAAAATTTATTTCATGTCTTGAAAAACATTTTATAAAACATAATAATCTCAGAGTACAAATTCCGAGGAGGGTCTCGTAGTGCGGAATACAAGGCCTGTGTGTGATGGGCCATTACCGTGCCAACTCCTTCCACTTCGAAGAAGAGTTACCTGAAACGAAAACTGAAAACTATAAGCACGAAGCTTAGTGAGACCCCCACTGTACCACATACCATAAAACCACGTAACATACATATACTGCCGAGCATATCTTGGTGCTCGACCTACCCCTTCGGTCCTCTCGACCGGATACTGCCTAGCATATCTGGGTGGTGGCCTCCCCTTTGGTCCTTACGACCGGATACTGCCTAGCATATCTGAGTGTTGGCCTCCCCTTCGGCCCTTACGACCGGATACTGGGGTCTATTTCACCCCCTACTTCTACCACAAAACACATATCACATAGCAACATATAATATTAGCACACAAACATGACACAGGTAGACGTCTGGTTGCTGCACCGGTAATCCTCTGGCTACAAATCCATAAACATAGATTAGCCACTCATAAATACCCTTAGTCAATTGACTGACCCAACCCAGGTCCAAGGTCAACTCCTTGGTCAAAGTCAACTTCCAGTTGACCGGACTCGTAGGGTCGTGGCACAGGCTCGTCGAGTCCTTCTCCTACTAACCCGGTCCTACTCGCCAGGTCCCTCTTCCCACTCACCGACTCACCCTTAACTCACCACCCATGACTATAGAACCAACTCGTGATCCGACTCGCCGAGTCCCACGAGCAGACCTCCTACTCGCTTCCAAATCGTCACCAGAGCATCCCTTAAGAGGATTTGGAGTTCTGGGACTATTGCTACACGTTAAATTGCTAATTTCACGTGTAGATACAAAGGGTTGGACCTTCAAAACTTAAACCCCTCTTTCTCAGTGAAAGTTCATATGACTAGCCGAGTTTGAAGAACAACTCGTCGAGTTCCAGGCAATCTTCATAGGACTCGCCGAGTTGTTCATCCAACTCGCCGAGTCCCTTCAACCCATTTCCCATACAGACCAAATTTGAGACATGCAACGCTTCAAAACCATAGATCCATGCTCCTAGGGCAAGCTTATCACGTAAAGTTGCAATCTTTACGTGCATGGATGGCCCTATAAGCTCTAGAAGGCAAATCCAAGCTCTTTAAGAGGTCATACACTCAATAGGGACCTCAATAACTCCAACCACAAAGACTTTATACTTTTAAGATGTCCATAAGATCCCAATCCAAAGTCCTTTCAGAACTTAGAGCATAAATACATGTAGTTTGAGGTTTCAAGGCTTGAAAAACACTAATTTGGGACAAAAAGGGGATGTAATGAACTAGTGATCAAGGTAAGAACTTTTCTACCTGAATGGAAGTTTCTCACAGTGTAGATTCCAGATCTACCTCACCTCCTTGCACACTTCAACCTCCTCTTCCTTCCTGTAAGCTCCAAACCTTCTCCACAAACCCAAAATCACATTCAACATCTATATGTGGGCTAAGGTTTCTTTCTACAGCTCCCTGGAAGTGTTAGGGACGAAGGAGGCAGGGTTAGAGCGTTTAAATAGGGTGAAAACACCCGGATTAGGGTTTTTGTCCAAACAGGGTCTACTCGCCGAGTCCGGGGACCGACTCGCCGAGTCCAAAGTTCAAACCCCGCGCCTTATCCCGCTCCTACGCGGCAAGTTGATCCTTCAACTCGCCTAGTCCAAGGCGAAAATGCACAAAATTAAAGTATTATTCACAAGGAGTACGTACCAGGAACTAGTTGCTACAATTGGTGAGCCCGAATGACATCACCACGAACTGATAATGACTATATCGAGTTCTGAAGGCCATCTTGTGTATATTACTCATCCCTAATCCTCAACTGATGATCCTGCAAAGCGGGGTAATGGTTCTTTACCATTAATTTGTTCAGTTTCCGATAATCAATACACATCCTGTATGAGCCATCCTACTTTTTCAAAAAATAGGATCGATGCCTCCCACAGGGAACTGCTCGGCCGAATAAGACCCCTGACTAGCAGCTCCTGCATCTTAGGCGTAGGTAGGCGATACGATGCCTCTCAAATCAATCCGGAACTTAAACTGTCTCTCAGGAGGCACTCTAGGTAACTCCTCTACAAGAAAAACATCTAGAATATCCTGCACAATCAGTACCCTGGTTAAATCTGTCATGGTCTCCACCCTCGAATCTGAAACATAAGGCAGAAGCCAAGAACAACCCTGCTGAAGAAGCCTCCTAGCCCTCACAGCCAAATTCATGGCTGACCCATGTGAGGCTCTCTTACCATGAATGAACAGTCTCCCCTATTTGGGGTTCGAACCCTCACCAACTACCTCTCAAAATCAATTACGTCTCCATTGGGTCCCAACAAATCCATCCACTGATTAATTTCAATCCCTTCAAAGTAATTATCGCCAAGTCGATAGGAAACCTACTGCCGAACATGTTTAGAATACACCTACGAAATACCCTCGCAGCGCTTACAGTATGGTCATCCGCAATCTTCACGTCAAGAGGGGGATCCAGTGTCCGAAGAGCATCTCAAAACTTCTTGCTGAGTGCAAGAGATAAAAATGATCGGGTAGCCCCCGAATCAAAAAGAACATCATCCGACAATCCATTGACCGAAAAGTTCCCTATACAAAATCGTAACAACATAATCATATCAAGAAATCATTAACAAAAGAGATAAGTCACACACCAGTAATGATATGTTCATTAGTAGTCCACTGAAACACTCTACTCTTCACCGCAGGAGCCACAGCCTTGCCCTTGCGGCCATCAGTAATCCTCATGGTGGCTGGTGTAGGCACCACTACTGCCCACCAGAAAATCTCAGACAATCGACCTTTTTATGGCCGATCTGGTTGTAGTGGAAAGAAATCAATCCCTTCTTGCAGCATTCCCAGCTCATGTGGTCCGACTGGGCACAACCATAACATACCGAGCCTACTACCCACAGGCTCCACTATGCGGCTTGCCGCAGTTGGCACAATGGCCCTAACCCTGATGGCCTCTGGTAGGAGGATCGGAGGTCTTAGGATTTTTAGCTTAACCCACTGTTGTCTGAACTTGATCCGGCTTCTGCTTTGTCCAGAGCTCCAACTCAATTTCCCGCTCACGAGACTTCTCAATCATGTCATTCAAGGTCTAGCAACTTGAGAAGCTCAAAAACTCTCGGATATCATCCCTCAACATGGCATTATATCTGGTCTTCCTCATATCCTCATTTGCAACGTACTATCGGACCAATACTGCCCTATCTCTGAATTTGGCGGTAATCTTTGCCACAAACTCTATAGTCTGGTGAAGGTCCTAGAACTCCCCCACCAGCTGTTAGACCTTAATACATGGTGCAAACTCTTGATCAAACCTCCGCACAAACTCCTTCCATCATCACTCTCATACCCGCTGACCTAACCTCACATGTTACCTCCTCCCATGAGTCTCACACCTTATCCCTCAGAATACTTGACACGAACAACACCATTGCTTCCTTGAGGGAAAACTCTGTGTGCTGAGCATTCTCCATGTCAGCAATCTAGCGGCGAATCACAATAGGGTCCTTAACCCCACGAGACTCCCAAACTTGAACCTCCTCATGTAGTCATCACCATCCTTAACTAAAAATACAACATAAAAACCAACTGATAAGGAAGTTCGAAGTGATTCCTCCTCACCGGACTCCTTATAGCTTCCAGGTTTTCCTTGTTTTAGGTATAAGTCCTATCCTTTTATTAGTACGGCCCCAATACTACCTTCCACACCAACCTGTACCATCCCCAAGGACATACCTGGTACCTCTAATTCACTCAACAACATATAAAACATGACCCACAAAACACAACACATACGTATATCCCAGACTATTCTAGGATTTCTCTATCCTCACAGAACCAGAAACCTAAATCAACACTACATGTTGCCTTATGCATGCAAGTTATACATAGATAGAATCACATAGACTGTCAAACAAAGCTTCTACCCTAAGACTACAACCAAAAAAGGAACAGGAAAAAGGGCAGAATACATCAATCTAGGGCTATACAATCCTAAGCGTCTACAACTTTGAGAGCATACACTTAGCAAATAACAGATTCAACATTGATTCCAAGAATATATATATATATATATATATATATATATATATATATATATATATATATATATATATATATATAGCATGGTTAAATTTTGGGAAACACTTACTTGGGTCGGCCTATTTGGCTCATTGCACTCTCCCTTTTTACTTAAGAAAACCATTTTAAAAGATACTTGACTTTTATTTCTTTTAAAAAGGTTTACTATTTCCTCCGTTTCATTTCTGACACACCCAAATAGCTCAAAGTTCCAACGAAGCCCAAACTCCACAACCTCATCTGTACGCTTACCATACTGGATCCTTTGGCTATACGCGCAACGTAAAAATCACTATGCCCAACGTACAAGTTGGTTTTTCACAAAATGACCATTAAGATATTCATTCATGAAGTCATTTCATCCACCTCCAGATTTGGGTCATATAAGAGGTCCTAGTGCATAAAGTTGGCAACTTTTTTTCCTTTGCATGCCATAATGGAACCCGACACTTCGTTTTATCCACTAAGACTCTTTTTAAGACTTTAAACCAATGCATGGTGCCTTAATAACCATGAAGTTAGCATTTTTAGGCTTTCAAGCTGACAAAGGGACCTAGATCTAACATCCTTAACCCTTGGAGTTCTCAAACTCACAAAAGAGAATCCATGGATCAAAAATTAACTCATAACTAGCCCTAACACATTCTAGAAAAAGGTTTAAGCAAGGTCTAGACCTTTTACCTCCAAGGGCTCCCCAAAATGAAGTAGATGCAAGATCTATAAGCTGATCCACAGTCAATACTTGACCACCACCTTCTCCTTAACATAATGCCACTAAAATGGACACCAAAAACACTTTTAAGCTCAAGGATCACATTCTTTGGAAAAACTAGGGTTTTGGGAGGTTAAGAGACAATTCAGACTATTTAGGGAAAGGTCCAGATAGCATAAGAGTGTTTAAAAAGGGTACTTGACCTAAAATTACGGTTTTGGTCATAAGCCATGTACGCCCTACGTACTGCTTGGTACGCCCCAGATATGTGGTGCATGCCCACGTCCATTCCTTGATAATATGCTAAGCGTATGCATATGTACGCCCAGCATACGTAAGGACCCTCCATGCAAAATAAATTTTATTCCAAGGGTATAAAAGGTAAATACCTACATTCCGACCTAGAACATCCATAAAAATTTAAGCCAATTTAAAACTTTTTCAACCATTCAAAACCATTAAGTTATTACGAAGTGTTTTCAAAATAATTTAAACATCAGGGTATCCTAGAAACCCAGATAATAAAAATGGGAGGAGGTGCACGATCATGCCTTCGCCTTCCCACTATCATTTGAAGTACCTGAAATAAAATCCAAAACTGTAAGCCCGAAGCTTAGAGAGTTCCCCCAAAATACCCATACATACAACAATATACACATAATCACATACAACATACTATGGGTCCAATCAACCATTGGGTTGGAATACCTCAGGCCCATAACCATCGGGTTGGAATGACAACATACTATGGGTCCATTCAACCATCGAGTTAGTATGCTAACATACTATGGGTCCAATCAACCATCGGGATAGAATACCCCACGCCCACAACCATCGGGTTGGAATGCCAACATACTACGAGTGCAATCATCCTTAGGATGGAATAATTTCTTTACCAATCAAACATGTCCACCTATATCAGATAATCATATAATAGTCTACATAGATAACATACTAGGTTCCAATCATCCACATGATAGAATGCCCTTAACTACTAATCAAACATGTGCACATATACAGGAAATCACGTAACAGTCTAAGACAGCCAAACCGATCTACAAATCTCTAATCAAAGCAACATCCTATTTACCAGGATACCGATCCTACTAATAGCAAAGTAGGATAACAATCCAAAAGGGTCAGCCTTGGTGCCTTCGACCCTTGAGTATAGTGAGGAAAACTCACCTCAAAAGAAGTTCGGAATGATAAATGTCAAACTCCCCAAATGCACCTCCGAACTTAATCACCTATATCCACCAATGATCCACTTTTATTAATTCCCAAACTACTAAAATACCCCTAGAAGTCAAACTGTTCAACCCTTGGTCAAACTCAAAGTCAACGGTCAAGGTCAATAACCCCTGTTGACCCAACTCGTCAAGTGTAGTCCACTAACTCATCGAGTTCATCCAGAACTCGAGAAATCGTGAAAACCCTCATTGACTCGCCGAGTTTCCAAACAACTCGTCGATTCGTCTCACTGACTCATCAAGTCGATGCATAAACCAACCATGGCTAATCTTCATCTGACTCATCTAGTTGACCATCAAACTCGTCGAGTCCCTTCATTCCATTTCTCATTCAGACGTTTTTAAGCTACCATAAAGCTCCAAATTGCAGCTCTAGACTCTTAGGGCATGGTTTCCTCGTAAAGTTCCAAACTTTACGTGTATGCAAGGTCTTAAATGCCAAAACTAATCTGAAGGAGAGGTTTAAACCAAATAGAAGAGCTAAATCTTGATAATTTCAATAACTTTATAACTATAAGGACTTAGAAGAGTTCATATCTAAAGTTACATCTTCAGATCATGCCCAATACCCAAAATGATCCACAAATATGCTAAAAATGGCCTTAAACCCAATAATAAGGAGATCTAATACTAGAATGATCAAGATAACAACTTTTTACCTTCAAATGGACGCAAAATGGTGTAGATGCAGGATCTACAAGCTCCTTCCCGTTCCAATCTTCTTAACCTTCAAACTTGTTCAACAAATACACCAAAATGACTTTCTTAGCCTCACAAGTACAAAGAAGTAGTAAACAACGGCTAGGGTTTCCCTCTTTTGTTAATGAGGTGATAAGGAGGCTAAAGGATGCGGGTTGAATCCTTTAAATAGGGTACGAACCCTAATAATTAGTGTTTTCCCATTCTTTTCCTACTCGTTGAGTTAGGGTCCTCCAACTCGTCGAGTAGACCTCATAAATGCCACGGCCTGATCCGCTTCTATATCACAAATTGGGGCATCCAACTCATCAAGTTGGTCCAATAATGTGACTAATAAGCTTTAAATTTTTATATATGGGATTTGGTGTGTTACAATTCTCCCTCGCTTAAAGAAGACTTTGTCCTCGAAGTCTGCTGCAGTAAATAACTTAGGTTAATGCTTCGGCATCTCTCTCTCCGGCTCCCAAGTCCACCTGGATCCCCTCTAGTGCCACCACTATACCTTTACCGAAGTTAATTCTTTGTTTCGTAGCACCATCACTTTCCTCTCAAGAACAGCCACTGGCCTCTCTACGTAATTCAGACGCTCATCGACCTGTATATTGTCTAATGGTACAACTAGCTCTACATCTAATATGCACTTCCACAACTGTGAAACATGGAAAGTGTTGTGGATCTGACTAAGATCCTCTAGGAGATCTAGTCTATACGCCACTTTGCCAACCCTGAAAATGATTTCGAATGGGTTAATGTATCGGGGACCTAAATTTCCCATCTTCCTAAAGCAGATCACACCCTTCCCAAGTGAGACCTTCATCAGTACCATGTCACCGACCTGGAATTCCAGCTCGAATCGGCGTTGGTCAGCATAACTCTTTTACCGACTTTAGGCAGTCCACAGGCGCGGCCTAACCTGCTGAATATTCTCGGTAGTTTGCAGAACTACCGCGGTCTGACCCATCACTCTGTGGCTGACCTCGCCCCAATAGACCAGGGTACGACATCTTCGCCCATACAACAGCTCGAAGGGTGGACCATCAATGCTGGAGTGATATATGTTGTTGTAGGCAAACTCTGCTAGGGGTAAGTGGGAATTCCAACTGCCACCAATGTCAATGACGCATGACCTCAACATTTCCTTGAGGGTCTGTATGGTCCACTCACTCTCTCTGTTCGTCTACGGATGATAAGATGTACTAAAATGCAACCGCATGCCCAGCTCCTCGTGGAACTTCTTGTTGGATTAGTGTCTAAGTCCATAACTATTTTGGTATGTACTTGACCCGATGGTGCATGGTCCTTTTGGGTTGGCTTCACCAAAGCAACTTGATATGATGAATTATGGAGAGAAAGGATTAAATATGATTTATTAAGATATTATGAGAATAATATATTAAAGGAGAAATCATATTTTTTAATTAATATTAGTCAAGAATTAATTAGTAATTAGTTTTGTGACTAAAAGAGATTAATTAAACTTAAGGGACTGGAATTGTAATTATAAGATAATTGCAATTGGGCCATGGATTGCCTTATATTAAGGAGTGGACGAATTCTATGGGGAAACCCATAAGGAAATCGTCCAAGGCCTTAAGTAAAGGGGTCCATGGGTTGCTTAGAGCTTAAGCATCCAAATTAGGGTTTCCTTGTTATATAACCCTAATAGAATCACTATATATAGAACCCTTAAGGCTCAAAAACGTGGGGAACTTCTCTTCTAGGGTTAGAACACGTTTTGGGCAGCCTCCATCCTCTCTCCTCTTCATCCTCTTGCTCTTGGTGTTTGTGAACCATTAGAGGAGTGAGATTTGTGACTCTAAGTTTTCTAAAGTCAATACAAGAAGGATTTGGGATTGTTATTGCTACATAACAATCAAGGTAATAACTTAAACCCATTCTTATGTTAATATGATTACTTGTATGCTAGAATTAGGTTTTATAGTCTTGGATAAATTGCATGTACAATAGAGAAACCTACATCCAAACATTAGCGTTTGTATGAGCACATAGGATGTTCTTATGGCCAAAACCCATCAGTGGTATCAAAGCCTTGATTGGTTTCTATTGTATTGATGCCTTGTTTGTTTGTTCAAGCTGTAAAATCGATTTTTTGGCCCCCTGTTTGATGAACTCGGCAAGTTCCAGTGTGGACTCGGCAAGTAGCTCCAACTCGGCGAGTCCATAGAGGAACTCAGCAAGTTCGAGCGTCAGAAGGAGGATTTTTCGGGATTTTTGCCTATTTGGACTTAGGATATTTGCCATAATTGTTTAAAATTCATAAAATTCAAATTTTATTGATTCCTTATGATTATCCTTGTCAAAAGAAAAGATTTTGGTCATCTAATCAGATAATTGTTACCTTATTTGACAAATGTTAAGTTATGGAAATTATTTGATCATTATCTTGCAAGAATTTGAACTAGATCTAATTAGATAACCACCAATTATAGTTAATTGCCTTATTTGAATTATGTGATCTAGAATATTCTTGACAAAGTTTGGAAAAGTTTCAAATTAATCCCTTTAGGTTTTATAGTTTAAATTAGAACTTGAAAGTTTAGAATTTAAATAAGTTGAAACCCTAATGTTTTGAAAAGGTTTCAAAACTTGTGCTCAAGTTTTGGAATTTAAATTTTGATTAAAAGTTTAATTTTGATGTATATTTAAATTCTAAACCTAATGTTTTGAAATGTTTCAAAACTTGCCCTCAAGTTTTGGAATTTAAAAGTTGATTAAAAGGTTTAATTTAGGAATGTTAAATTCTAAAACCCTAGTATTGTTTTGAAAAGTTCAAATCACACCCTAATGGTTTTATTAATTAATTAAGGTGTATAATTAAAAGAGATTTAATAAATCCATAAAAGTTTAGGTTTACAAGTTAATTGAATTAAAAGTATAATTGTTAAATTTGACCTCCTAGTATTTTAAAGGTGTAAAATACACCCTATACTATATATAACATTAAAAGTCTAACATTATATATATGTATGAGTAAAAGTCAGTCTTACCATTAGTAGGCCTCATTCACGAAGTTGGTCTATAAGGGTTGTTTAAGGAAATTACCTATAAAATGGCGATTGAATGGGTATCCACTCTTACCCACCACACTCTTGACTAGTGGAGGGTCGTTAGCCGAACGGGTAGGATAGGACAAAACCTTTCATTATTAGTATAACGAAGTACAAAAGTAACTAAATGTTTTACAAATTCCCAATCTTAGTTACTTAGGCAAAAGTGAATTGATGCAATTCCATGAAATTACACTTTGTGCCCTTGCGAAATCATTAGTGGAGTGTGTGTGGTTTACCGGCACACTAAATGGTTCTAAGAAAAGGTAGCAAAGGGTGAGTCAATGTTTGTCATAGTTCGGTGGAGCATGTGTGGTTTACCGGCACATCGAATAGGTGACTGTAACATGTGAGGGCACCATGTAAGTTTGCATGGTTATTCACACCCACTTTGTGATCCTCGGCATCCCAGTCACAAACTAGAGGGGCATATCGAGATTTAAACATGCCATTGAAATGTTCAATGAATCTCAAAGGATCTAGGAGTTTTCATAGAATTTAAAACTTAAATTTCTTTTTCGTTTTTCATGGTGGAAATTAGTGAATCGTCATTCACTTACCTTCAAATATTCTGCAACTAGATTACGGCATCCCTTTTCTAGGTTGTAACGTATTGTGTTGGGTCCTAGCCTTAGTATCTCATTTGGGTGATATACTAAGGACTCAATCAAGCAACTAACTTGAATTCGTTTTCTCCCGTTTTGTAGATGTCAAAGTTCGATAACTATGGTCTTCCCAAATGCCGTGGAACAAGCTTTCCACATGAAGATGATATTCCATGATTCGATTGAGGAACAAGAGATCATGCTTCACTTCCTCCACCTCCTCCAATTATTCTCCCTAACCCACAAGTTCGAACGCTTGAAAAGTTCAACTCACTCAAGCCCTTTTGGCAAGTAAACATAAAGAAGGAAAGTCAGTGTGTGCACATGTCCTAGGGATGAAGTCACACATTGATAGGTTAAGAATGTTGGGATCCGTTTTCTGTGAGGAAATGGTTGTTGATTGGGTTCTTCAGTCACTTCCTAACTCATATAGTGAGTTCGTAAGAGAGTACTATATGATGAACTGCAACGTGGCCCTTATAGATCTCACATATATGCTTATTGCCGCTGAATCAACAATGGTTTGGCGCAATAGAAAAGCAAAGTTGATTGGTGAATCTACCTTCAAGACCTCTATGGATATAGACAATGGTAACGAAAGACATGCTATGATCGAAAAGTTTGATCATAAGAGTAAGGCAATGTCTAAAGTAGTTCCATGTCCTGTTCCAAAAGAGTCAATTTGTTTTTATTGCCAATAGAAGGGGCATTGGAGACGAAGTTGCCCTATTTACCTAAGAGATCTAAGAGATGGGAGAGTCAAAACGTATGGCTCTAATATAGGTAAAATCCATTAACTAACTCTTTTAAGCTTCTATTCTAGATTCTTAATACATAATGTGATAAGATTACAATTGATGTTTTGTAGGATCGAAGAAAAGAAAGGAAGCTTAAGGGAAGAAGTGTGCAGAATCTAACCGTGAAGGAATGGATTTCGAAGATTAGATTCTTGAGCTACTACTTAGAGTTAGAATTAGATTGCTAAAAAAAGATGTATTAGCATAGGTTTTCAATGAATTGCATTGTAAAGACAAATTTTTTCCGCAATAAAATAAATTTTGATTTTCTATTATTTATTTATCCTTGCAATGGTGTCACACCCCGCTAAAGCGGAAACACGAGGTGTGGCAGTACAAAGGGTTTCATAGCAAAAGTTTAAAGACAACACCAACCATAGTATTAAAAACCATTACAAATTTACAACGGGTTTGAATAACTTTTAAAAGAAATTACAATGTAAATTGAAATGCAACACATGCGAATGCTCCTAAAAGTGATGTGTCCCTAAGTGCCACCTACTTGATGATTCCTGAAAAAGCATGTAAAACGAGCGTCAACTATAAAAATAGTTGGTGAGTACTCACAGATAAACAAAATAATATTGGTTCCATGAATTGAAATCAAAGTTTTGATAAAAGTTTCCAATAATAAAAGTATATTGTTAAAATGAGTAAATAAGTTTGTAAAAAAAAATTCTTTGTCATCATGAGAGATAAAGTATGTTGCCCAAGTAAGATGCAACATTCATATTCTCATGGAAGATAAAGTTCGTTACTCAAACGAGTAAACAAGTTTCATTGCTAAAATGAGCAATCAATTTTGTTGCTACAAGGAGCAAACAATTTCATTGCTAAAACAAGTATATAAGTTTTCAGTAATGTTGCTATAATAAGCATAAAAGTTTCGTTGCTAAAATAAGTATACAAGTTTCATTGCTAAAATAAGTATACAAGTGTCGTTGCTAACATGAGAGTACAAGTTTCATGTGTGCATAAAGATTCGTATGTGCGTCAAGTTTCCATTCATGAGTTCACAACCTAAGCCTAAAGACTGAATCGTGCCCTATTGACTACTATGTGTATCGCAAACATAGTGTCTAAAATGGTAAAATGCACTCAAGCGAATCGTGCGAGTGAGGAGTTGTCTACGTCCTGATAGCGCTTTCCATAATAACCATAGGCTTAAAAGAGTTAATGAGTTGTGTCTAGAGATTCCAGGGACTTAACCGCGATAAAGTCCTCATGAATTAAAGTAACATACACATACATCGAAATATAGCAACCAAGTTTCATACAACTCAAAATAAATACAACGAACATAAAAAGTTTAGGACATACTTTTCCACCCCAAAACATTTAAAAACCGAAAATAGGGGAAGTCGTGAATACTCACAATATGCAAAATATAGCAACCAAGTTTATACGAGTCAAATAAATACAACGAATATAAATAGTTTAGGACATGCTTTTCCACCCCAAAACATTTAAAAACCGAAAATAGGGGAGTGGTGAATACTCACAATACATTGAGATAATGCAAATGGTGCTTTGAACTACGCTCCTCTCGTACCACTATCGTTTTCCTACAACGATGTTACACACTAATATGTCTCTAATCGAAATCTAACACTAGTATACATCTACAATAGAATTATGCCAATATTGTGTCAAAACTTAATATAGAAAAGTTACAAACAGTTTTCTGTGGAAATTAAGTTTCAAAGAATCAATTGTTATATAACAATTTAAGTGAAAATTTTCCATTATTGAAATGTTAATATTTAACATTTTAGAGGTGTTCCAATGATGAAATATTGAAAAACTAAATCAAATTAGTTCTAAAATTTCCCAAAGTTTGCATTTCAGTTTTAATTGAAGGCAAAGACCTTAGGATAATTTATTCTTGAATTTTTGATTTGTCTAACTATTTTTCACAACTTTAGTTTCTTGAATAACCAAAAAATTATGAAAAATACTAAACAGTTAATAAAAATTATCAAACTTCAGATTTTGGTTCTAAATGTGTCAAAAGACTACTAGATAAATTTTCATGGATTATGGATATGCATAACCATTTTTTATATATTTAATTCTCTAAATATATAAAAATTCATGAAAAATAGAAATCAGTTATGAAAATGCCCCAAACGTTTTATAGTAATTTCATTACAACTACTTAATCTGTGAAAAATATAAAAATGGGTTTCTAAACTGTTTAACCAATTTTTATGATTTTTATGAATTTATTCTAATAAAAATTGAAATAAATAGAAAACAGTTTCCAAAATTACCAAAACTTTTTGTATTACTGTTCTTAAACATTATCGAGCTGGGAAAAATATAAAAGTCTATTTCTAAACTGTTTAACCCAATTTTATGATTTTTGAGAATTTATTCTAATAAAAATTGAAATAAATAGAAACTATTTTCTAAAATTATCCAAATTTTTTATTTAAATGTTATTATACATACATAGGCTGGGAAAAATATAAAAGATATTTATCAGTGGGTATTTCTATTTTTCCTTGTTTTATCCCTTTAAATAATCATTAATTGAAGAATAAACAATAAACAGTTAAAATAAATTACCAAAAATTTTTGTAACATCATTTACCATGTAGGTAATCTGGTAAAAATACCAAAAGTGGTTTTCATATTGTATAATCCGGTTTTGGGTATTTATGTGTATTTAAGTGTATTTAAGTGTATTTAACATTAGAAAATAAGAGAAAAGCATTATACAGTAGAGAAAAATCTTAAATATTTTTATGTAACCTCCTACTGTACAAAAAGATGTTCTGGTAAAATGTCATGAATTTTGGATTATAGGAACGCATGTTGAAAACTTCTGACATTATTTTTTTGCATCTCCCACCAAAGGTAAGAGCTGCGAAAATTATTAGATACAATTTTCACACACCCTAAAGTAGTTTTGTGATTTATTATACCCAAACAAAAATAAAATGGAAAATCATACTAAAAAGCAACATAAATAGATGAAAATTAATGAGAGGCCATTATTCACCCTAGGGGTTAGCCACAAATTTATTACGGATTTATAGACCTCTGGACGTATTTTATATTATTTATTGCCCTATTTTATTGCATTAATTATAATAATACGAGAAAAATGAATTATCTTCTGGAAATTTAGAGAGCATCTTATTTTTTTGATGAGAATGTGGGAAAAATCGCATTTGGTCAGAAAATTATTTTTAGATATTTATTTGGAAATAAATCTTTCATTAACATATTTGAAAGCTTTGTAACAACAACTTTGATCATCAAGCATCTATGCTTGAAGATCATCACATGCATGTTGTTTTGAAGACCATTCATGAGTTTGAAATGTTCAAAAATTGTTTTTGATAGAAAACTTTGGATGCATGTGGTGATTTTCCACCAAAACGTGTAGAAAAGTGCATTTTCATGGTTTTGACTTAGGTTTAGGTCATGGATCTTCACCCTTTTGTAACATGCAAGATGCTTTTGGTGAAAATCTACCACTATCATCATCAAAACTAAAGTGAACGAACATTCGCACAAATTTTCTAAGAGAATGGTGTAGAAGAACAAGGAAATGCAAGAAAACCCTTTAAAACTAGAAAGAAAAGTGAAGGAGATTGGAGGATTTTCGTGATTACCATGGAGAAGAACCCTAGAAGATGAAGATTTGAATGTTAAGAGTTGTTCTTGGCTGGAGAATTTCGTGGTTCTAGAGATGGAAAGAGAGAGTTTGAGTGTGGTAAATGGTGGAGTGTGAGAGAGAATGAGGGGTAGAGTGAGAGAGAGAGAGAGAGAGAGAGAGAGAGAAGATGGAGTGGTAGAGTGAATTGATTATGTGTTGGGAAGAGGAGAGAGAGGAGAGATCCGAATTTTTAATGAAGAGAGGGTCTCCCTCTTTTAAATTTTATAAAATACAACTTTATTTTATAAAAATATCAAGTTTTTATAAAACATGCACTTTATTCTAAATTTTCCTTCACAAAACCTTGATTTTTGGCTTAGAAAATAAGGTTAAATACTAATGACTTCAATTTTTTTTCCTTAGTTATATTTTACTAAATTGAGTTATTTTAAATTGATATTTTATAGTCCATACCAAATTTATGGATTTTTAGGTGTTAAAGTTTATAAATTTGAGTTTTTAGGGCACTTAGGGTTTTTGAGAGTTTGTAAGTCTTTGGAT
The DNA here is from genome assembly GCF_051521515.1 of Lactuca serriola. Taxonomy (NCBI): domain Eukaryota; kingdom Viridiplantae; phylum Streptophyta; class Magnoliopsida; order Asterales; family Asteraceae; genus Lactuca; species Lactuca serriola. Next base: position 217,905,782 of record NC_136408.1, read on the forward strand.
ATCAAAATTAATTAAATTTTGAGATTTCAAACTATTTTAGAGTTTCATAACTCTTATTCAAGTTAGAAATAATGTTTGTAACATTTTTTTATCGGTTTATTGGCATTCTATGTAGTGATTCCGAGATTCAAGCGAAATTGAGGAATCAAGTATACTAGTCCTACTCTTCAACTTTGACTTAAGTTTCTATGAGACTCTTACCTAACTTTTACTTCTAGGTCAAGTACATGATGTGTGTATATGATTCATGAAATGGTGTTCAAGTCAAAGAGTGACCCTAATATTTATAGTCACTAAAGTGAAGTAGTAGTAAAATTCACATATGAATGTCAAATTTAAGTACACTATCCATTGATTCTAATTATTTCCAAGTTTCTAGTAGGTTATAACTTAGCTTCTAGTTACTAAGTCTAGTACGTGTAGTGCCTATATGTGCAACTAAGTCTAGTCAAATCTAGAACCGACTCGAATTTTGACGGTTGTTTCAAATGGCGTATATTAAAAAATTGATGTTTGAATGTTTCTATTATTAGCAATAATGAATTTGGTTCTTATTATGTTATTTGTGGAAATGTCGAAGAATTTACCGAATAAGGAAAGTTTCTCATCACCAAAGTTTCAATTGGATAGAAACATGGAATCATGCAACTTGGTTGCACGATGAATGAGAAATTTCATACTTGGAAATTAGACTAATTCATTGACAAAAGTGTCAAGTGAAGGACTAGGAGATCGAATACACAAAGTTGCGTGTTGATCAAGTCCACCATAAGACTAACAAAGATATTCGTCATGATTTACTAAAGGTTTAGTAAATATGATTATACTTATAAGATTAAGTGTAATTCTGAATTGATTAAAAAAAGGGTTTAAATCAATAGCAAAACGAATAAAAGGAATCAAGTAGGCAGAAAGATAAAACTTTCTCCTTTCTAAGAAGAAGGGAGAGTACCTTTTATACTCTATGATAGGTCTTAATGATTAAGAACCATATCTCAATTAATCCTCTAAGAGAGTCTTAGTACAATTGCATGTCTAAGAAGAGGATTCAAGAATTGAAGAAATGGTTAAATCAAGAAGTCAATCATACTTCATTCCAAAACAAGTCTTATAGTTAAGATTGTGACATTGAGTGAAAAGTATTAAGAAGGTTTATAGCATTCATCAAATGTGAAAGTGGTGATGTCTTGGATAAGACAAAGACCAACTAGGACCAATTTATGAAGTGTTTTGATAAAAACTACACTAACTCTTGAATATTTGTTTGTCAAGAAATGTTTATTGACAAGAGAATCTCATATGTCAAGGAGTCAGTGGGAGTGTTAATGGTCTTGAAAGGTTTCAAGAACAAATCAAATAAACCTTATCGATCATCACTAGCACACGAGTTGAGGTTTACAACCTATCGTGTTGACATTATTTTGTTTTTGTGTCGTTCCAATTAAGTTAGTTATGCATGTGAGTTCTATGAGTTCTCATTTGAATGCATAAAAGGCAAGGACCCATGTCAATGAAAAGTACATTGATAGGAAAAGGTGAGCTGCTTAACTACTAGGAAGACATGGTGGGCAGCTGTGTTACCATAAGGCAAGAAATCAAGATTAAGAAAGTTCGGTCCATATAAGTTTGAATTTGTCGTAAACTTTGGTTTTGACACATTCACATGGATAAGAACACATACACCATTAAAATCTAAGTGTCATAAGATTCCCTCCTTCATGAAAATGACTGTGAGGAAATACTTTCACTAAGCAAGATTTTAGAAGATAGTAATTGTGAAATTGTATTCTTAAATTCGATTATGGTTACGATATCCCTCTCCATAATTTGAATTGTGAGATTTGACAATTAGTCTTAATTGTTTAGACACATATATGAGCTATCTAAAGGAAAGGTGTATAAGCTTAGATAAATGATTATCAAAGTATTAGGTATTAGAAACAAGAACTTAAGAAATTCAATGAGTATTGTTTTTCTGAAAGTTAGGCTATTTCTGAATACATGTCAAAGCTAGTGGGAGCGTATGTGTTATGTTTATAATAATCATCATGATAGTGGGAGTATAAATGTTATGATTGTATGATTATTAAGGAAAGTATTGCAAGTTGGCAATATTAATTATAGAAAACAAGAGTCATTCTTTGCAAAGTTATAAGGATGGAATAGTTGTTTTGCTCTAATTAAGGGAGAGAATATTATGCTTCATTTCAAATCTAAAGGCTTAGGTTGTGGAATGTTAATAAATTTAGTCAAAGGTACATAGTGTGTTCTTAAAATTTTGATTATGATTACGGCATTCCTATTCACAATTCGAATTTTGAGAACATAACAAATGAAATATTATGGCGGAAGATTGATAAAGTATCAAATCTTTATGTAAGACATTATGCATTGTGTCCCATACGCTTCGGGTATAGGATTGATTGCATAGGCTATAATATTTGAGCATTCTAAAATTTTTCAAATGTCTAGAGCATTTAGAGGGAAAAAGGACAAGAATCGGTTTTGACTAAAATAATTAAACAATTATCAAAGGGCAATCCAAAGTTCACCGAGGATTGGTCGATTGTGAGTAGTTGGAAGTATAGTATTGGAAAATATGGAAATGTTTCCATATTGGATGGACCATATCGACATTATTATGAATAGAAAAAATTCTATTAAGAATGAGTTGTCATATGGAAAATATGGAAATGTTTCCACATTGGATGGGCCATATCGACATTATTACGAATAGATAAGATTGTATTAAGAATGAGTTGTCATATGGAAAATATGGAAACGTCTCCATAATGGGAATTGAATGTTGAAAATCTATGTCTAGATTAGAAACTTTTATGCAAAAGGATGTTCAAAGGAATGTACCTTTAGTGAGAGACTTCACATCTAAGGAATTGTGTTGTAACAGTCTCCGATAGAGGATTTTGTAATATCATTGGCAATAGTCTTTGTGACTTTGGTGCAGTGACATTAAGAAAGGATCATTGCATAAAATGTTAGAATCTAATATATTTTATAAGTGGCAAGAATTTGATATTATTTTACTTATGGAAAGGGATTAGGAGTTGTGAAATGAGAATGATTAGAAATGTGTTCAATTTGATCTATTTCACAGAGTAAGAACCATAGGTAAACATTGTGTGCATGCTAAGAGCATGGGACAAGTGTAATAATTCAAGTAAGAAGTTGATTACTCGAAACGACAAATAATGAGTAATCGATATGGTGATAAATAAAAGGTGTTTTATTTATGATCAAAGGGTTGAGGCCATATGGGATTAGTATTATTCTTGTGTTTCACTTTGCATGTTTTGACTTCCTGAATAATTTAATTGGTTAAGAGCAGTCAGATTATTCGAACGGGCCACAGTCGTTTATATGTTGGAAGTAGATATGAATAAAGACTGTCGTGAATTGGTGTGTGGATTGTCTAAAGAGTATTAGACATAAGAAAATGTTTGTTGCAACGTTCATGAGTGCTTATGAATATGATTTGAGCATTGGATTAAACCCACTCTCACTTGGATCACTCCATGAATTTGTATCACGAGTGATTGGTGAGAGATAACATCTTATATTCTTGAAACCGAGATGTGTGAGTTGTATCTTGCAAATTGGTTGCACATTGATAATATGTAAACGCACTAGTAACTTGGTGTTATAAAACATATTGTTGTGTGTAATTCGGTGGGTGAGTGCAAGCAAGCATTGTATCAAAGTTTATCCGTTACTTTTATCCAAAGTAGGATAAAAGCGATATCTTTGGGCCCCTCGATGATTTAGTGATGACAAACGTAAATGCTCGGCCGGGCTAGGGCTAATTTGATTTGTTCAATTTGTCAATCGTCAAAAATCGGAATTTGACAAAATAGTACAAAGAAGAATGATTTGAAATCATGTCTTATACGATATCTAGAATGGAGGAATATATGATCCCTTATCTTAAGGACACGCGTATCTGATAAGATCAGAGTTGACAACGGCTTTGGAAAGCTACGATTGCAGATCAGGATGTGAAGTCATACACATAATAGTTATTAGACTTATCCAAGTGGGAGACTGTTGGATTAGTGTCTAAGTCCATAACTATTTTGGTATGTACTTGACCCGATGGTGCATGGTCCTTTTGGGTTGCCTTCACCAAAGCAACTTGATAGGATGAATTATGGAGAGAAAGGATTAAATATGATTTATTAATATATTATGAGAATAATATATTACAGGAGAAATCATATTGTTTAATTAATATTAGTCAAGAATTAATTAGTAATTATTTTTGTGACTAAAAGAGATTAATTAAGCTTAAGGGACTAGAATTATAATTACAAGATAATTGCAATTTGGGCCATGGATTGCCTTGTATTAAGGGGTGGACGAATTCTATGGGGAAACCCATAAGGAAATCGTCCAAGCCCTAAGCAACCCATGGACTCCTTTCCTTAAAGGCCTTGAACGATTTCTAATGGGTTTCCCCATAGAATTTGTCCAACCTTATAATATAAGGCAATGCATAGCCCAATTGCAATTATCTTATAATTACAAATCCAGTCCCTTAAGTTTAGTTAATCTCTTTTAGTCACAAAACTAATTACTAATTAATTCTTGACTAATATTAATTAAACAATATGATTTCTCCTTTAATATATTATTCTCATAATATATTAATAAATCATATTTAATCCTTTCTCTCCATAATTCATCCTATCAAGTTGCTTTGCAGAAGGCAACCCAAAAGGACCATGCACCATCGGGTCAAGTACATACCAAAATAGTTATGGACTTAGACATTAATCCAACAGTCTCCATAGCGAGCAACGATCTCACGACCTTTAAGAAAAGGACCATGCACCATCGGTAAACCCATTAGAAATCGTTCAAGGTCTTTAAGGAAAGGAGTCCATGGGTTGCTTAGGGCTTAGACAATAGAGAACGGAACTCCATAGCGAGCAACGATCTCACGGACATACATGTCGTCGAGCTTCTCGGCCGATGAGCTCTCACGTATGGCCAGAAAATGGGCATTGTTGGTCAATTGATCCACGATGACCCATATAGCATCAAATCCTTTTGTCGTCCTCGATAACTTTGTAATGACATCTATCGTCATATGTTCCCATTTCCATATGGGGATGTCTAATGGTTGTAGGTTGTCATGCGGCCTCTGATGCTCAGCCTTGACCATACTATAGAACAAGCACCTATCGACACACCAAGCAATTTCTTGCTTCATGCCTGGCCACCAGTAGATCACACTCAAATCTGTTGGGTTTTGAGGAATTTAACACTCCTAAGTGTACATGCAACCCTAAATACCTTGGATCTATGTTTTCTCTATTATACATGCAAATATCAACTTTCCAAGGTATTGTTCTATTCTAGCATACAAAACATTGAATAACACAAGTTAGAATAACATACCTTTTGTTGGTGCTTGTCTTCATGAAGCTTGAGTGCCTAGTGCCCCAAGTGTGACACCTCAAATGGTTCACACAACACCATAAGCACTTGGAATAACACAGAGAGAAATTAGAACACTTCAAGAATTGGCTTGCCCTCCATGCATCTAGTGGCCGATTCTCACATCAATAAGATGCTTATATAGTTGTTACAATTAGGGTAAACCCTAATTGTCATGTCTTTCCATTTCCTTGGATCCATGGGTTCAAATACACCATGGAGCATCCAATGGGTTTGAGCCAAACTTGATAATCCATGGAGCATTAGCCCACTATATAAGTATGGATGATTTACACAATCAACCCATATATTTAATTAGTCTTCTTTTGATCACATAATTAATTCTAAATCAATTATTGATCAATACTAATTAAATAATCTCTATTAATATATTAGAACTTATAATATATTAATAAACCCTAAGTGTTATTTCTCTCATTTTAGTCTATCCAAGTGCATGATGCCATTCAACCCAAATGGACCATTCCGGGTCGGGTCAAGTCTTACCAATTATATTTATGGACTTAGACATTAATCCAACAGTCTCCCACTTGGATAAGTCTAAAACTATTATTGCAAGTATGACTTCATAACCCGACTAGCAATCGTAGCTCTCAAAAGCTTCTGTCGAACTCTGACCTTGTAGATGAACTCTGATCTTTGTCAATGACTTGTCCATTAGATAAGTGATCATATATTCCTCCATTCTACATGTCATATGGACTGAGACATGGATTATAATCATTCTCTCTGTCCATTTGTTGTTTCCCGATTTCTGATTTATGACGACTGACTAATTGAACAAATCAAATCAGTCCTGGCCCGGCTGAGCACTTCCATTTGTCAACATCAAATCATCGAGGGGCCCACAGATATCGCTTTTATCTCGAATGTAAAAGGAATGGATAAACTTCGACCCATATGCTTGTACTAACTATTTGTTGAATCATACACAAAGGCACGTTTTATAACATCGAGTTACCAATGCGTTTTCATACAATCAATGTATAACCAACTCATAGGCAACAACTCATATCTCTAGGTTTGAAGAATATAAGATATTATCGTCTCATGATTCACTCGTGATAAAATCCATAAAGTGAATCCAAATGAGCGTGGGTTGAATCCAATATTCAACCCTTATGAGTACTCATGAACATTGTAGCAACCATTGCATTGTCTAAAGCACTTTATACAACTCATACAGGCCAAATTCACGACAGTCTTGATTCATATCTTCTTCCAACATATGACCGACTGTGGATGGTTTGAATAACTTGGTCATTCGAGAGAGTGACCTAGTTATTCTGGAAGTCGAAACATGCAAAGTGAAACACAAAATAATACTAGTCCTATATGGCCTCAACACTTTGAGCGTCAATAAAACACCTTTTATCTAAGCACCATATTGATCACTCATTATTCATGTTTTGATTAATTGACTTAATACTTGAATTAAAACAGTAGTGATGCCATGCTCCAAGCATGCATACTATGTTTCTCTAAACAATAGCTATGCCATACTCCAAGTATGCACACTATGTTTACATATGGTCATCTCTTTGTGAAGTGTATATCAATTGAACATGACTTCAATGATTCTCATTTCACAATCCCAATCCTTATTGTAAATGTAAGAATACCAAGTTCTTGTCATTTACCATAATCTATGCAATGATCCTCTTATAATGATATTCACACAAGTCACAAAGACTTGGCAACAAACATTACAAAGTATTTCAATGGAAAGCAATTCCATGGAGATGAAGTCTCAAATTCAAAGTACATTCCTATGAACATCCTTCTTTGCATTAAGTTCTTTAATCTTACACAGATTCAAAGAATAACTTCCACCTATGGAAACAATTCCATATTCCCATCTTGACCATCACTTTTGAACAAGAGTTGCCACTTTCCAAAATATGTCAATACGATCCATATTCTATACTTCCAATTGTCCATGAGTAACCAAACTTTGGAAAACCCCAAATTGTTCTCGACAATTGCTTAATCATCTTAGTCATACCCAATTCTAATCCCTTTTCCCTTCTTAACGCCCTAAGAATTAGGAAAAATTAGAATGGATGAATATTATAACACATGCAATCGATCCTATATCCGAAGCATATGGGATACGATTCATGCTATAAAATTTTTATTTGCCATGTTCTCATAATTCGAGCTATGAAGAGGGATGCCGTAATCATAATCGAATCTTGAGAAACCAACATATATAGAAATTCCTTATGTTGAACCATTCCAACATAACATTCATATATATTCTTGACTAAAGTTGATTAAAATCTCAATCTAAGCTTGTAGAATTGGAATGAAGTAAAAATTTCTCTCCCTTAATTATAGTAAAACAACTTTTTCAAAGCGAGTTGAAACTTTTGTTTTCTATAATTAACATTGCTAACTTGCAACATAATCATCATGCTCCCACTTGCATAATGATTATTATCTAACTAGCATAACACTTTATGCTCCCGCTAGCTTTGACATGTACCTAGAAATCAGTCAGATTTCTGATACTAGATTGCCTTGATAAGACTTTATCAAATCAAACACCTGGAGTCTAAACCTTTCCTTAGATAGCTCACATGTGAGTCTAAACCTTTTCCATTCTCATTAGTTAGTGTGTCGGTTAACCACGCACGCTCCACTAACGACATGAGAATGCAAACTTCACACTTGCTATCCACTTAAATCTACGTAGTGAAAGAGTTTCCTCACTATCATTTTCATGAACTGGAGAGAAACCTTATGACACTTTGATTTTGATGGTGTACGTGTTCCTATCCATGTGAATTTGACATAACCATAATTACACGACCAGGTTAATGACAAATCCAAACTCATATGGACTGAACTCAATCTAATTTCTTGCCACCTGGCAGCTCAAGGGCGTGCCATTACTTCCAAGTTGTTATGCAACTAGTTGAGAACTCTCATAACTCCAATGAAAAACCAACTTTAACTGGAACGGGCACAAAATATGCCAACATGATAGGTTACAAACCTCAAGTCGTGGTCTAGTGATTAACAAAACTCTTGATTAGTTCTTGAATCTATCTTAAGATCCTTTTAAGACTCCCACTGACCTCTTGACATATAAGATTCTCTTTGTCAAGAACCATTCCTTGACAAAAACGAATATTCCAGAGTTAGTGTAGATTCTTATCAAGTTACACACTTCTCACAATTGGTCTTAGTTGGTCTTTGTTTTATCCAAAACATCACAACATACCAATTTCAAATGTACAAGAGTAAGAACACATTTTACTCTACATTTAACAAGTGTTTTAAACCTTTCTTAAGATTATGTCACTCAAGGCTTAATCTTGGAGTATGACTCTAAGATTTAATTTTTGGAACGTAGTATAATTTATCTTTTGATCTAACCATTTCAACAATTCACGATTCCTCTCCTTAGCCAAACAAAATGAACTAAGGTGTCCTTAGAGGATCAATTGTGACATGGTTTCATAATCACTAAGATAATCATAAAACAAGATACTCAAGTACTCTCCCATCTCTTTAGATTAGAGAAACTTTTATCTTTCTGCCTTATTTGATTCCTCTTACTCATTATGTCTATCATTGAAACTTCTCCAATGATCCAGAACTATACTTAAACTTGTAAGTATAACCATATTTACTAAACTTTAGTAAATCATAATGAATAATCTTATCAACTTTGTGGTGGACTTGATCAGCGCACACCCAAGTGTATCCGATCCCTTTGTCCTTCACTTGATTCACATGTACATGTGAACAAGGAATTAGACTTAATTTCCCAAATATATAAAAAAATTCTCATGATCATACAATACAAGTTGCATGATTCCAAGTTTCTATCCAACTGAAACTCGGGTGATGAGAATCTTTCCTTATTGGGTAAATTATGAAACTTCCACTAATGAAAGAATCAAATTCATTTACCCATATTGCTTATCAATGGAAAAATAAATAAATTCAAAACCATTTTTCATTTATTTTAAAACTTTGCGGAAATATTTATCCTTACAATCCATATGGAAAACTTGTTGTTATCTATTCCTAAGCAATATATCATAACTCTTAAGTAACAACTCAAAATTCTGATCACCGAACCATGCGATCGAAATCCATCTTCGCGATCAGAATCAACATATACTTCCTTTAAGTTTCTTCACCTTTTCTTTGATTCTTAAAACATCAACATGTGACCTCGTCACATTATGCAAGAAGAATCTCAGAATAGAAACTTAATAGAGTTAGACAATGGAATTTACCTGAAGTAGAGTCAAACCTATTGACTTTACCATCCTTAAGATGTTTTAGGTAAATTTAGCAGCTTCGCAACCAATGTCTTTCCTTTGGCAACATAATCATATGGACCTTTGGGAAACGGTACATGGGACTATCATAGACTTAACCTTTCTCTTTACCATTTGGTCAATCGAGTTGACTATGGCCGATCCCTTTCCATTGGGAAGAGAAAGTTTTTCCTGGACCTCTAATGTCACCATTTTCAATGTCCAAATAGGTTTGGAAAGTTGATCTTCCAATCCAATTTGCTTTTACTAATGCTCCAAATCATTGTTGATTTAGCATCATCAAGCAAATAGGTAAGATCATTAAGGGTCTTGTCGTGACCTATCATCAAGGAGTGATTGAAGAACCAAGTCAGCAGCCAGCTACCTCGAGACTTCGACACTCAACTCTCCCAACTTGTCAATATGTGGCTTAATCCCCAATATCTAAGCACATATAGACTTTGCTTGCCAATAGGGATTGAGTGACTTAGAACTTATCAAGTCTTAAAACTTGTGGGATAGGGAGATTTATTCGAGGAGGTGGATGAAGTGAAGTATGATTTCTAGTTCCACAAATGCCCAACAAAGGGATTGATCTTTCACCTTGATTGCCATTTGGGATATCATCTTTATTAGGAAGCTTGTTCCTAAAGATTTGGGAAGACCATAGCTGTCTAATCTAGACATCTATAATGGGAGAAATACAAGTTAGTTGATTTAAAGTCCTTAATATAACACCCAATATGAAATATTAAGGCTAGGACCCAACAACCTATTTATAACTGGAAGAGGGATGTCGTAATCCAAATTATAAAATAGTTGAAGGTAGGTAAATGACGATTTACCAATTTCCACCATGAAAACGAAATATTTTATTATTAGGTTTTATTGGTTTTGAAACTCCTAGATCTTTTGAGATACATTGAGCTTTTCAATGGCATGTTTGAATCTCGATTGTGCCCTTTCAAATTTGTGACTGGGATGCCGAGGATCACAAACAAGGTGTGAATAACCATACAAATTGACTTGGTACCCTTAACAATATTACCTAATCGATGTGCCGGTTAACCACACACGCTCCACCGATCTATAATAAAGTCAAGTCACCCTTTGCCACTCTTACTAGTCCATGTTAGTGTGCTGGTTAACCACACACGCTCCACTAACGACTTGGTAAGGTACAAAGTATAATTTTATGGGCTAGCACCTTTTCACATTTTCCTAAGTAACTAAGATTGGGAATTTATAAGTGTTTAGTAACTTAGTATTTTTCATTATACTTTTAATGAAGGGAGAATTATAGTCCATTCCTACTCGTTCGGCTAACGACCCTCCACCAGTCAAGGAAGCGGTGGGTGAGAGTGGACACCCATTAAACTGCCATTTTATAGGCAGTAACCTTATACCCCCCTTATAGACCGGCTTCGTGAATGAGGCCTACTAACGGTAAGATTGACTTCCTCTTATACATATCTATATAATGAAAATTATAATAATAGTATAAGGGTTGAATTTTAAACTTTTTAAAATTTCAATGTTCAATTTGGAATTAAAGTATACATGAGGAGTAACTTTTTCAAATTCCAAAACTTGAGGGCAAGTTTTGAAACTTTTTCAAGACTCTTTAAATCATAACTTATGAGTTTAATGGTTCATTAAAATGAAGACTCTTCATTTTAATGTAACCCCTTATTCTTTAAAAAACACTTTAAAGAAGTGTCTCTTCAACATCCATAACTTGAGGACAAGTTATGGAGTCATTAAACTATTTAATGGAAAAACTCTTACATTTTATGTAACCTACAAAACTTTTATGAGTTTTTAAGATTCATAAATATGACTTTACACATAACATGAAGACAAGTTACAAAAACATATTTTATGAACTTTTTTTAGACTAATATGGATTGAAAACTACTAAGACATAATTTTTCATTATCAATCTAAACTAACTCATAAATCAAGGAAACATAAAATTCTTGAAAATTCATAACTTGAGGACAGGTTATGAACTCCATACAATTTTCAACAAGATCACGAATTATACCTACAAACAATTTGCACACAATTCCTATGATCTAGCAAAACTCATAAGCATGATCATTCATAATCAACAATTTTCAAGAATAACATGAACACATATAAACTTGAAACTTTTATTATAACATTGAAATTGGTTTAACATAATCATTACCACATTCAAAACAAGTTTTATCAGCCCAAAACAGTCAAAGGTAATGATTTGAGACCAATTCCAACACCAAAACATGAAAATATGTTGTCTGGGGGTCCAACTCGTCGAGTGCATGAACAAACTCGGCGAGTTGGATGCATTTTTCCTTGGACTCGTCGAGTCCCTTCATGGACTCGGCGAGTCTGCTGGGCAGACAACACCAAAAGTCGATTTTTAAGCAGTCTAAGCAAGTACAACAAGAAAACAAGCCTAGGCTTTGATACCACTGTTGGGTTTGAGCAATCTAACACTCCTAAGTGTACATGCAACCCTAAATACCTTGGATCTATGTTTTCTCTATTATACATGCAAATATCAACTTTCCATGGTATTGTTCTATTCTAGCATACAAAACTTTGAATAACACAAGTTAGAATAACATACCTTTTGTTGGTGCTTGTCTTCATGAAGCTTGAGTGCCTAGTGCCCCAAGTGTGACACCTCAAATGGTTCACACAACACCATAAGCACTTGGAATAACTTAGAGAGAAATTAGAACACTTCAAGAATCGGCTTGCCCTCCATGCATCTAGTGGCCGATTCTCACATCAATAAGATGATTATATAGTTGTTACAATTAGGGTAAACCCTAATTTTCATGGCTATCCATTTCCTTGGATGCATGGGTTCAAATACACCATGCAGCATCCATGGAACATCCAATGGGTTTGAGCCTAACTTTATAATCCATGGAGCATTAACCCACTATATAAGTATGGATGATCTGCACAATCAACCCATATATTTAATTAGTCTTCTTTTGATCACATAATTAATTCTAAATAAATTATTGATCAATACTAATTAAATAATCTCTATTAATATATTAGAACTTATAATATATTAATAAACCCTAAGTGTTATTTCGCTCATTTTATTCTATCCAAGTGCATGATGCCATGCAACCCAAATGGACCATGCCGGGTCGGGTCAAGTCTTACCAATTATAGTTATGGACTTAGACATTAATCCAACAAAATCACGGTACATCCTAGTGGCCCCCAGGTGAATAGAGAAGTGAGACTTATGATCCTCCTCCAAAACCATCTGTCTGACCCCACCAGACATTAGAACCCATACTTTACTGCATCGGGTCAATAATCCCTGACTATCCTGCGAAAATTGGGTGCTCTCGCCCCTGATCCTCTCCAGTTTCTAATTCTCTGGTTGCATACCCTCAACATAGGCGTCTTTAATCAATCCTACAAGTAGAGAATCCACGGATATCCTCATACATGTCGTTGGAGTGAAGGATCTAGCTGACTTGCGGCTCAGAGCATCCGCAACGACATCCGCTTTACTTGGGTGGTAAAGGATCTCACAGTTGTAGTCCTTGACTACATCCATCCATCTGCGCTGTCTCATGTTCAGGTTCAGCATGCTTTGTCTCAAACTCTTGTGGTCCGTGTATATGGTATAGCGGACCCATAGAGATAGTGTCTCCAAATCTTGAGAGCGAATACTATCGCTCCTAGCTCCAGATCATGTGTAGGGTATCTCGTCTCATGCGGCTTTAGCTACCGTGATGTATAGGCTATAACCCGTCCTCTATGCATGAGGACCACTCCTAGTCTCGTGATGGATGCATCACAGAACACTATAAAATCCTCAAATCCCTCCGGGAGAGTCAAGACTGGAGCCTGAAAAAATAGCTACCTATGGGTCTTAAATGTTTGCAACTGCTTAGGGCCCCACCAAAAAATCCACCCGCTTTCTCATCAGATGAGTGTGGGGTACTGCAATCTTCGAGATATCATGTATGAGTCTCCGGTAGTACCCTACCAATACCAAGAAGTTCCTATCCGAGGGAGATTTCGGAACCTCCTACTGAAACTATTGTCAAGCCTTGGCAGCTGAGCAAAACCCTGATCCAAATTTGGTGCTCTCGCCGTAGATAATCAATTATCCCCCACTTTGGGTTCGAACCACTACCTGCTGACCCCTCACAGTCGATCACGGCACCAAAGCGACTAAGCCAATCCATACCCACAATCACACATACCTCCCCATGTGGATCGGAATCAAGTCTATAAGGAAACACACCCAAAAAATCTCCAACATACAACCCCGATAGACTGAAGAAGTGGAAATTTCGTGTTTGTTGGCGAAAGAGACCCGCAATGGACACTCTAGCTCTCATGCTGGAAAACCGAACTCCTTACTGAATGAATGAGAAACAACAGACCGACTCGCCCTCGAGTCAAATAATACCAAAGTAGGTGAGGAGTTCACTAAGAACATACCTACTCATAGGTACAACATATAAGGATAAAACATATATAATCAATAAGATAAAGGGTGGAAACATACCAGCAACCACATCCAGTGTTGTCCTGGCCTCCTCGGTTGTAAGCTGGAAGGTGCATCCCCGAGCCTTCGGAGGCTCTGATCTACCCTAACTCTTGTCAGTAATCCTCAGTGTAGCGGCGTGGGAGCCTACGTCAGCTTACCGAGTAGTAGAGGACATTGGGCCTTCATATGGCCCAGCTGCTCACAATGGTAACAAAGTCTGACCTTGGTAGTTGGAGTCCGCTTCCTGGAGTCCCTGATAAGGTGACCCTCCTTGCTACTTTTGTGGCACCTGCTCCCCGATCAACAAACCCCCAAATGAGCCTTCTCGTATTGCCTACAAGTGCGGCCCAGCTGACCTGCAGACCTGGATTCCGCGGTCTTGAACCGATTTGGCGTCGACTGTAAATGTGATCGGGCCTGCGTCTACTTCTATAAATGTAACTCGGTCTCAAGTTTAGGCTGCCTAGCGGCCTCCTATAACTGTAGCAGTTTATCACAATGCTATGTAGAAATAAACTAATGGATATCAGTCTTGAGCATGCTCAGACAACGTGTCATCTAAGCCTGCTCAGAAGCAAACTCAGCGCAAAACATCTTCCTCTTAGTGAACATGTGGGTGATCTCCGTCACCGTCTCCGTCCCGTATCTCAGATCAAAAAACTCATGTGACAGCCACTCGCGCTCAGCCCGTGGAATGTAGCGAGCGTAGAACATATCCCTAAACTGTTACCAAGTAACTGCAACTCTTTGATCATCAACATACGACTCAGTCATCAACCTCCACTAGTCCTTTGCCCCAGACCTTAGCAAGTTCAATGCACATCTGACCTTCTGGTTAGCAGGACATGAGCACATGAAGAAACATCCCTCCACATCAGATGGCTACCTCATGGATATGATCGAATCCTTAGTCCCATCGAAGGTTGGGGGCTTCGTGTTATTGAAGTCCCGGTACTAAAAAGCTCGTAGTCGCAGTCTCAGCAATGGCTAGTCATAAACACGAAGCCCCCAACCTTCGATGGGACTAAGGATTCGATCATATCCATGAGGTAGCCATCTGATGTGGAGGGATGTCTCTTCATGTGCTCATATCCATGAGGTAGCCATCTGATCGGGGCACCCTGATCGCACTGTCCTAATCCCAATCCGGATCTAGTCATAAATCTCCTTGTAACCACCATACTAAAAATACACCAGGAAGATATCATATAATCCGAATAAATAACCGGGAACCAACTCCCAACTAAACCCTAGGTGTTGTGACTTCCTTGCTAGACATATGGGTCCTATGCTTTCAGTAGTATGGGCCAATACTACCTTCCACACTTACCCATATTTGTTCAAAGTATCATCACAACACCCTAACAATATACATATTGATGGCGAGTGCTTAATCCTTACTCCTAGAGGTAGGCTAAGTATCTCATAACTAGCCTTTTGACGCCACACAACCCATTCATGAAACTTCCACCAACCTTGCAGGACTCGTGTATGCTAGCCATACATAACGCTGGACCCCATAGACTTTCGAATACCTGATCCTACCCTAAGCCCTTAATTAGACAAGAATAGGAAACAAGGCCAACCCAAATATTCTCAGGCTATAAGATCTTATTTATGTACATTCGTGATGTGTGACAACTCGAAATTTCCATTCTGAACAAACCATTTGAAGCCAATTGAAGTAGAACAGTTACAGTGAAAACTCAGATTTCGAGTATAAGTTTGGCAGTTTTTAGGATTTTACACTTAAGGAGATATTAGGAGAGTGGATGCACTAGGGTTTTGTACAACACTGTTATTCCAATACTCTAGGACATTAGAGTTCGTTCCAAGAATAAAAATATTTTCTGCCAAAAATATCTTAGGACTATAAATAGAATTCTGAACCAAATTGGTTCATTTGTTGAATTCTATTTAGAGAAAAGTTAAAATTCTCTCTCACGGATCTTCGGGTTTTTATCCCAAATTGTGAGTACTTCGATCTAGTTATGTTATATAGCTTAGATTGTGTTTAGCAACATCAATTTCATAACAAAACAACTAGACTCGGGAGTTTACCGCCCAAGAACGTTCTTGGGGAGTAAACTCCAATATGTGGCTTAAATGCTACCTAGTCCTTTCCCCGTGATTTGTAACTACCTTAGACTTGTATGCTAGTGTGTATATGACTAGAAAACATCAAAATCGGATTAAGACCCCAAGATTTGGGAGTTTACCGCCCAAGAACACTTGGGGAGTAAACTCCATTTTAAGGTCCTAAAGGGTTTCAATGACCCTCAAAGCCTTAGAACTCAAACTAGAAGCCTTCATTACATATTTAGGACACCAAAATCAATTAGAAATAATGATGAAAGTGAGTTCATGGCCAAGGAGCTTCTTGGCCGTGAACTCCATGTTTAAGTGCCAAAATGCTTAGAAACACTTCCTAAGTCTTAGGCTTAAATTAGGATTAGTACCCTAAAGTGTTTAAAGCCTAGAAAACATAAGGAATCACAAGTATTAAGGAGTTTATGGCCAAGAAAAGTTCTTGAGCCGTAAACACCTATTTAGGGGTCAAATGACACCCTAACTCCTTCCTTATGCCTAGAACCCAACATAGATCATAACCTTGAAATGTTTGAGACTTGAAAACACCATAAACACCCTCCCAAGGGAGTTTACAGCCGTAAACTCCAAGGGAATATGGTCCCAGGGCCGTAAACTCCTTAAAGGATTTAATAGGAAGCCCAAACACTTGATTTAGCCTTGAAACAATTCACCACTAGAGTTGTATTAATTCTAAACTTCATATAGAGACCTTATTGAGAGTTTACGGCCAGGAGTTTACTCCCCTAGGCCGTAAACTCCAAAACATATGGTCATTAGACCTTAAACTCCCATTAGAGGCCTTGCACTCCTTTGTTGCAACCCATTAGCCTCCTAGCACTTGACCAAAAGTGTTTTCCTCGCGTTTAAATGTTTATACTTGTATAATTAGTGTTTTAATCACTAATTATTTATATACATATGTCTTCATATGTAATTAGGATCATTGTGTGTGTCTAAAGTCTTCACTTGACACCAAGCACTCGTCCGATCCTTCCTTACGATAACAGTTCGTTCAATTCCAGTCACTTACGGCAGGTGAGTTCATAGCCCTTAAATAATGTTTTAAACTATTTTTAAATGTTTTATGGGGGGATACAAGTAGAATCATGCTAGTTATTATATCAATCACATGTGATTAATAAGTAGAATTATGCTAGTTGTTATATCAATCACATGTGATTAATATGCAGCATTCAAATGATTTACTACACATTAGCCGTTTTACCAAACAATTTCCTTCAAATGATGTTTATAAACATGTTATATGTTTTAAACTCCTTATTACACTTTACATTTTACTATGTACATTACATTTCAAACTTATTTACAATTGTGTTTCAAACAAATGTTTCTTTATACTAAACTGTTTTATCAAACCCATGCCTTCAAATTGTTTTATAGATTAACATCAAGTCAATCTTTTCTTAAAATAATAATTATGTTCAAATTTTTTACAAAACTTATATATGCTTTTATATTATAAATTGCATGCATCTATATGTATAGCTATATAAGAAATGTTTAAAAGACTTAGGAAGGCTATCCACCCTATTTCCTTTTCGCGCTTGAGATGTGATCTGGTGGGATATCGGGTACTCGTCCGAAGGTCGTTTAAATATTAGTTATATAACATATGTACATATATAGTCATAAAGGCCCTTCCAGTTCATCCCATGCCCTTGGGTAGCAAGGGTATACATCCATGTCCATACGTACCAGTTAGATTACTAGTAAACTACCATATGGGTAGTTTAGGAAGATACTAGAACTATTACTTGAACGCGATATCATACTATGAGTCAGTTCATTCATGAGTCAATACTTACTACTAGAAGTACATATACAACTATACTAGAAAGAGAACATATACAACAATACTAGAATGATTACATTACTATACTTGCTATGTAAAGAGCACATACATTATAGCTAGAACAGTTCGTTACGTTACACTTACATTAATACGCTAATAAAATTGTGATCCACTTTATGGGAGCATGCCTTAATTTTCATGACCCGAGTTGTAGCCAGAGTCTCTTGAAGGGAGAGCGTGAGTTTGCGTATAGATCTATACTGGATTGACTATCCTACACCTTGTTGCTAGCTACAGCCGGACCGGCAGGTCTGCAGGTGCCAAACGTCATACCTTATTTTTCGAGTATACGTTGTCGTTGTTACTAGTCTATAGTATGGTGCAATTTATCACATGATACCTTAATATAAATCCGGTTTAAGGTATTTAGTACAGCAGTAGTTCTTATAGCGCTACGTTTTAGTACTACATTAATTTTCCCTGTACATATATTTAGTGATCTTTTCACTTAAACTATAAATATAAAAACTATATTTTGTTAATAATAGTTACACTTGGGGAAATTACACACTTTTACATGACACGAACATTGAGAACAGTTAGGTCTTGGTAGAAGACACCCTTATATAATTGTAGGAATCATAGGGATTTCTAGAGTTTTTCAAACGTTTACAAAAGTTTTACAAACATTTTCACACTTACAGTTCATATACATTTTCAATACTTACAATTCATTTACTTACAAATTCTTACATACAATTTAAGACACTAAATACTTATGATCTCACCAGCTTCAAACCTGATACTCGCTTTCAAACTTACTTGTATCCTCAAGTCATCATAGACAGGTACCGATGCAAGGAGAAAGGAAGATCGAGCTTGTTCAAGACTCATCTTTCATTTTGATTTATGCTTTAGTGTTTATCAAAATTTGACAGAACACATTTGTATAATAATTATATTATTATTGCAACGAATGATGTTGTTGCTTGTTTACTACTTTATATTGTTGTGATATTATACATGACTTCCTTCGCCCTATAACGTTTCCGCCGTTCTTGGTTTTGGGGTGTGACATGATGCATACACTAGGTAACTGCAGTAATGATGTCAATTTCATATAAAGAAAATCCTTGGCAATCAGGCATCATATAATTAGGCAATTCTATCATGCAATTCCTGAAGATCCCTAGCCAAGTACTAGCATTCTATTCTAATGTATCTCAATATCAAATAATTACATGATATTTTTTTGTCTACTTACTGGCTCCGACTGATCGTACACTCTGCATCCTCCTTTATTAATTTGAAAGCCATTTTGAAATATTTTCCTTAGTTTGAGACTGGATTCACACAAGTGTTCCTCCAATTCATTCAAAATAAGGCTTTGATACCAACTTGTAACATCCATAAATTTAAGCAAATTTAAAGCTTATCAACCATTCAAAACCATTAAGTTATTACAAAGTGTTTTCAAAATAGTTTAAACATCAAAGCATCCTAGAAATGCAGATCATAAAAATGTGAGGAGGTGCATGATCACGCCTAGTGAGTTCCACTAAAATACCCATACATACAGAAAATACACATGTTCACATACAACATACTATGGGACCAATCAACCATCGTGTTGGAATACCCCAGGCCCTCAACCGTTACGTTGGAATGACAACATACTACGGGTTCAATCAACCATCGGGATAGAATACCCCATGCCCTCAACCATCGGGTTGGAATGCCAACAAACTATGGGTACAATCAACCATCGGGTTGGAACGCCAACATACTATGAGTCCAATCATCCTCGAGATGGAATACTCTCGTTACCAATCAAACATGTGCACCTATATCAGATAATCATATAAAAGTCTACAGAGACCACATACTATCTTCCAATCATCAACAAGATGGAATACCCTTAACTACCAATCAAACATGTGCACATCTAACAGGTAATCACATAACAGTCTAGCATAATCAAACCGATCTACAAATCTCTAATCAAAGAAACATCCTATCTACCAGGATACGGATCTAACCGATCTTACTAATAACAAAGCAAGATAAAAATCCAAAAGGGTCGGCCTTGGTGCCTTTGACCCTTCAGTATAGTGAGGAAAACTCACCTCACAAGTAGTTGGGGATGATAAATGTCAAACTCCCCAAATGCAGCTCAAAACTCAATCACATACATCCACCAATGATAAAATTTTATAAATTCCAAAACTACTAAAATACCCCAAGAAGTCAAACTATTCAACCCTTGGTCAAAGTCCAAGTCAAAGGTCAAGTTCAACAGCCCATGTTGACCAAACTCGTCGAGTGTAGTCCACTGACTCGTCGAGTTCTTCCAGAACTTGATAAATTGTGAAAACCCTTGTTGACTTGTAGATTTCCAGACAACTCGTTGAGTCCATACGGTGTCCAAACATCAGGAAAACCCTAACTAACTCGTCGATTTGTCTCACTGACTCATTGAGTCCATGCAGAAACCAACAACGGCCAATCTTCATCTGACTCATCGAGTCCCTTCAGTCCATTTCTCATTTAGACATTTTTAAGCTACCGCAAAACTCCAAAGTGCAGATCAAGCCTCCTAGGGCATGGTTTCCACGTAAAGTTGCAAAATTTATGTCACAAGTAGAAATTTTTGGTGCCTTGTAACTACAACACTTATGACAACTATGAATCAAAAACATGAAGGCATGCATGATGCTTACTCTATGACAACAGAATTTCAGCCAAACACTTCATACAAGCACTACAAATAATCAACAAATAATTGGAAACCCTAGGAGTCCTTGTTTAAGTCCATTTTGGACTAGGACTTCCTTATTGGGCCCAATGGACCAATAAGCTTCCAATGGGAATATCATGGGCCTAGAGCTCTTGAATGGGCTCTAATTGGACCCACTTTCATTTATTTTAATATTTTGGGCCATATTGGGCATAAAATGAAACAAAATATTTAAATGAACCTCATTGGGCCATAACTAACCTAATTAGCCCTAATGGGCCATAAAAATCATTACTTGATTTATTTTGAGCCACTAGTTATCTAAATTAGCTATGATTTGGGTTTAAGCATACAAGGCCCAATCCTTTTCTTTTTCACTCTCCAAATCTAGTCCCAAGCCCAAATGAAAGGAGGAGTTGACTTCTTGCATGACACATCATTTTTGTATGGAGGATATATAAGCATTACACTTCAAACATCCATGCACTTCTCATCTTTCCATGCAAGCTCACTCTCTCTTCTTCTCCCTCTCTCCCTCTCGGCCAAACTCAAACAAACACACACACACTTCACTTAAAATTCTCTCAAGAAAATCTCTCTATTTCTCTCCATATTTTTGAGATCTAAGAGACTTTCAAAGAGATTCTTCCACAAAATCATCATCCAAGGTAAGTTGATTGTTTGATCCATACTTTAACTCACTTCTTTTCATCAAAAATCATCTCTTAGTCCATTCAAACTCATGATCTTGCATCTTAGAGCACACTAAGTTCGAGATCCTCCAAGAAAGGTTGATAGGATCGAATTTTTCTCCATCTTTTCCTTCCAAAACTGAAACCATCTCAAGGTGAGTTTCATACCCCTTCCTTTTCGGTTTTTATGAGTTTTATGGTGGAGAATACAAGTAAATGTGTAGATCAATGTGTAAATATGTGCTATGTGTGATTTAATGCATGTATATGTGTGATATCATGTGTTTTGTGATGATTTTGTTATCAAAAAGTGTGTAAAAACCGAGATCTAAGGCATGAGAAAGGAAATAAACATAACTTAAGTTATTATACACTAATCAAGTCAAGAAGCATGGCTTATAAGGTCATGATGAACATAATCTAATATTAAATCCATTTTTGTGCTTAAAATGTCAAAAATACACAACTTAGGGTACAAACCGACAAATTTATAGTTTCTGGAGGGTCAAAAGTGTCCAAACAGTTTCTATAATAAATTTTCTAAACAACAACATTTTTAAGGGACTTAAAATATAAATTTTGAACTTAATGGGCTAGATTTGGGCTTTTCGGCCCAATAAGCCTCAAAATGCGAGATTTATAAGTTTGAGGGGCTGAAAATGCAATTTTCTGTAAAACAGGGGATTTGAAGTGTATTAAAACAATTTCAAAGGTCAAAAAATGCATTTCAAATTCAAAAAGGATCAAAAATGTAAAAATTTACTATTTTGGGCCAAAACTGTAAAAGTTGTGAAACTGGGGGTTTTAACCGAGAAAACATCATTCTGGAAGGGCTAAAGCTATTTACAATAAATTTGGGTTAAAAATGTCTTTTCAACAAGTTTATGATACAAAAGTGTCAAAATAATGTTTTAAGGACTAAAAATGAAATTCTTTTATATAAAGGCCTAAAAGTGCTATTTTTATAAAAGAAAGGTTGTGAAAAGGTAAAAATCTTACTTTTAAACAAATTAATTCACTAAGACAAAATGCAAGATCCATGACTACCAACGAAACGGAAAAACAAATACACTTTCAACAACAAATATCGTTACCAAACGAACTGATTCGGTCTCGAATCAATAACAAAACAAAAATCAATAAACCAAAGTATTTCAATAAACACGCAATAACTATGATGAGTCAACATTCAAACTTTGGGCTTGAAAGTTTCAAATCATGCTTGTTGGGCCTTGCTAGCCCAATTACCTAATCTTTGGGCCCGAAGGGAACGCGCTTACATGTTAATGGGCCTCCTATAACCCAATTCCATGTAAAAGGACTTTCAATAGCTCTAATGTGCTATTGGGCCCTAATGGTCTAATAGTACTGCTAGTGAGGGCGAGAATTCAAATGCGAGTTGGGCGAAGTGCCTTTCGCATTCCCGATAGCCTTGAATAACTTATGGAAATAATGGAGGCTTTGTACCCTCCTTTCTCCTCGGTTGTTGCGCTTATGAGAAATCGAGTAAACAAATAATGCTAGTATCTCGGTTATGCCGGGACTATTCTTAGTCGTATCGAGGAGTGGATGTAGCCTGATCAACTACATTTCCTCCAAGGTACAACTATCACATGCCCTGAGGAAACCGTGATAGCTAAGGAACCTAAAAACATACCCCTTTACCCCCAAGAAGGGAACCTAAACTCAATCTGTGCGATAGTTGTAGAGTTATAGGAGTAATGATAGTTTATTCATATACCTTCTCCCAGTCTTTGTCACACCCCAAAACCGAGAACGGCGGAAACGTTCTGGGGCGGAGGACGTGATGTAAAGTATCTCAACACAGTAAAAGTAAACAAGCAAACAACATCATCCATTGCATTAAATATACAATTTTAATACAAGCGTGTTCTATACAGTTATAGACATCACAAATAATGTAAATCAAAATAATAAGATGAGTCTTGGATGCGCTCCATCTTCTCAAAAGCTGGCCTCGGTACCTGTCTACTGATGACCTGAGAATACAAGTTATTTTGAAAGAGTTTATCAGCATTAAGCTGGTGAGTTCATAAGTATTTAGTGTCGGTGTTTGTTATCAAAACGTTTGAACATGTCTTATGTGTAAGTTTGTAAAATGTAAGTAAATGTTTGTAAAAGTTTGAATCGCTCAGAAAAACCTATATTTTCTATTAAAGCAGCCTTCTACCAAGGCTTAACTGTTTTGTATGTTCGTTTGTTGTAAAAGTGTGTAATTTCCCAAGTGTAACTATCATTAACAAAATATAGTTTATACATTAATGTTTAAGTGAAATAATCACTAAATATATGTACGGGGTAAATTATTGTAGTATTGTAGTGTTGTATTATAGGAACTACTGCTGTACTAACTACCTTAAACCGGATTTATATTAAGGTATCATGTGATTAATTGTACCATACTATCGACTGCATAAACAACAACAAATGTAGGTCGTAAAAAGAAATGACGTTTGGCACCCGCAGACCTACAAGTCTGGCTGTAGCTAGCCACAAGGTGTAGGATAGTCAATCCAGTATAGATCTATATGCAAACTCACGCTCTCCTTCCAAGAGAATTATGGCTACAACTCGGGCCAAGACATTTAAGGCATGCTCTGATACAGTGGATCACAATTGTTAACGTATTCATGTATACGTAATGTAATGTTACTTGTTCTAGTATCGTTGTATATGTTCTCTTCCTAGTATAGTTGTATATGTTCTTCTTCTAGTATAGTTGTATATGTTCTCATAGTAGTATAGTTGTATATGTTTTCTTCCTAGTATAGTTGTATATGTTCTCATAGTAGTAAGTATTGACTCATGAATGAACTGGCTCATTGATCTAGAAATTTTAGTAGTATGATCCTGTGTTACCCCGATGGTAACTTACTAATGATGTAACTAATACGCATGAATATGGAAGTACTTTTATGTCTATATATGTACACTTGATATATAATTAATATTGAAACGACCTTCGGACGGCTACCCGAAATCCCACCAGACCACATCCAAATCGAGAAAAAGGAAATAGGGTGGATGGACTTTCTAAGCCCTTTAAGCATTGCTTATATATCTATACATATATGGGCATGCAATTTATAAGAAGTATAACAAAGTTTAAATAAAAGTATTTGAATAGTAAAAGAGTTTGTAAAGCAGTGTGAAATAAAACAGTCTGAACAGTAATAAAATCATTGGTTTTATAGTTATTAATAACATATGATTAATGTAATAACTATAAGTATTTAACTTGTATCCCCCCATAAAAGCATTTAAAACATTTAGAAGTATTTCAAAGGTTAATTAAAAGGGTATGAACTCACCTGTGGTGAGTGGATTGGATGGAGTGTCGGATACTGTTTTAGGTGGCAAACGAAGACTTGTACACACGCACGAGCCTAGTTATCATATAATGAGAATATATATAACTAATTAGCCAAATAATAACTAATAAATTATGTTGGGACTCTCTAGAACATGAACACATTTTGAATAAGTGTTATAAGTCTTAAGGGTTACTTCTAAGTTGTTGTGGGACAAGGCTAAAGGGGTTTAAAGTTCCAAAGGGCCGTATATATGTGTTTACTCTTCAATAAACTACACAAAAGGAGTTTACGGTCGTAAAACCTTGAATTTACGGCCGTAAGCTCTCAAACATGTTGACATAATTTGTTTTGAAGTGTTACTTGATTTCTAGAATAAGTTCTACTTGGTGGTTTAATCCATTGGGTAGTTTAGGGCATTAATACACTCCTTTTAGGAGTTTTCGGCCCAAGGACCATTTCCTTTGGAGAGTGTTGCCGTAAACTCTCATGGGATGGGTGTTTTTGTGATTTCAAGTCCCAAGCACACGTAGGATAGTTTGTAGGCATTTGTTTTAAGCTAATGAAGGTCCTAGGCACACTTTGGTGCCCTTGATCTATGTTCACGGCCCAAGCACATTAATAGGGCCGTAAACTCACATTGGAAGGTGTTTTTGATGTTTTAAATTCCTCAAATTAGTTAGGATTAAATAGGGGTTAAAGTCCAAGGCTTTAGGAGTGATTTAAACACTTTTTGGCCCTTGATTTTGGAGTTCACGGTCCAAGAACTTCTTAGGCCGTGAACACCTAGATCATGGTTTTTTTGATTGTTTTCTAGTCTTAAATACACTTATAAATAAGCCTAAGTCCGCTACTTATCATGGGGAAAAGACTAGGTAGTATTTAAGCCACATATTGGAGTTTACTCTCCAAGAACGTTCTTGGGCGGTAAACTCCCGAATCTCACAGATTTGATATGTAATCTAAGTTATTAAGCACATAATAAGCATTATAAGACAACTAGAGAAGTGTACTCACGATTTGGGATGAAAACCCGAAGATCCGTGAGAGAGAAAATGACTTTTCTCTAGTTGGAAATGCGAATAATGAATGAATTTGGTTCAGAATTCTATTTATAGTCCTGAGATATTTTTGGCAGAAAATATTTTTATTCCGGAAATGAACTCTAATATTATGAAGTTTTGAAATATTCGAGTTTCACTTACCCATGTGCATCCACTCTCCTGATATCTCCTTACATGTAAACCCTGAAATACTCAAACTTATTCGGAAAAG
This sequence comes from Lactuca serriola, assembly GCF_051521515.1. Lineage (NCBI taxonomy): Eukaryota > Viridiplantae > Streptophyta > Magnoliopsida > Asterales > Asteraceae > Lactuca > Lactuca serriola. Next base: position 217,932,005 of record NC_136408.1, read on the forward strand.
TCTGAAATTCACTGTAACTGGTCTAGCTTCTATTGACTTGATAATGTTCGTACAAAGTGGAAATTTAGGGTTGTCACATCATCCCCTCCTTAGAAGGAATTTCGTACCGATATTAGAATTTAAGTAGATAAGTAGTTACAATCAACTAAGTAAAAAGACGAGGATATTTCAGTTTCATCTGGTCCTCACGCTCCCAAGTGAATTTCGGCCCGCGCTTGGCGTTCCAGCGAACCTTCCCTATCGGGATACGGCTTTGTTTCATTTGCTTGACCTCACGGTCCATGATCTCTACCGATTCTTCCACAAAGTTGAGGCTCTCGTTGATCTTGATCTCATCGAGTGGGATTACAAGAGTCTCGTCGGACAGACACTTTTTCAAGTTAGATACGTGGAATATAGAATGTACGTTACGAAGTGCGTTGGGTAGTTCGAGTTTGTAAGCTATCGGGCCGTTTCTTAGGAGTATCTCGAAAGGCCCTATGTACCTCGGATTAAGCTTCCCATGCTTAACGAAGCATATCAAGCCTTTCCAGGGTGAGACTTTCAGAAGGACTCGGTCCCCTACCTGGAATTCCAAAGGTTTCCTTCGCTTATCAGCGTAGCTCTTCTGTCGGTCTCTAGAGGCTTTCAATCGTTCACACATCTGAACGATTTTCTCTGTCATTTCCCAAAGGGTCTCCGGACCGGTGAGAGTACAGTCAGAAGCTTGAGCCCTAGCTAATTGGGTATCACCCACCTCAGCCCAACACAGAGGGGATCTGCACTTTCGGCCATAGAGGACTTCAAATGGAGCAACATTGATGCTCGTGTGATAACTGTTATTACAGGAAAACTCAACAAGCGGTAAGTGAGTATCCCATGCCTTTTCAAAGTCGATCACACAGGCTCTTAACATATCTTCTAGTGTTTGGATGGTCCTCTCACTTTGTCCATCGGTCTGTGGATGGTAGGCTGTGCTCATGTCCAACCTTGTTCCCAGGGAATGTTGTAGCGTTTGCCAGAATCTTGAGGTGAACCTACTATCTCTATCGGAGTTAATGGACATAGGTACACCATGTAGCCGTACTATTTCCCTAATATATGTTCTTGTAAGTCTCTCCATCTTGTCAGTTTCTTTGATAGGTAGGAAGTGTGCAGACTTGGTCAATCTATCGACAATGACCCATATAGTATCAAGTCCACCCATTGTCTTGGGCAACTTGGTTATGAAATCCATAGTGATCCGCTCCCACTTCCATTCTGGAATCTCTGGTTGTTGCAGTAAACCGGAGGGCTTCTAGTACTCGACCTTAACCTTTGCGGAAGTAAGGCATTTAATTACGAAGGTAGCAATCTCTGCTTTCATATTAGGCCACCAGTATAGCTTTTTAAGATCCAGATACATCTTATCTGAACCTGGGTGGACGGAATACCGAGTGTTGTGCGCCTCGGTCATGACCAAGTCTCGGAAACCACCGTGTTTTGGTGTCCAGATCCGGTTCATGAAATATAAGGCTCCGCCATCCTTGGCTTCTAAATTCTTATCTATTCCTCTAAGGGATTCACTCGTCACATTTTCAGGTTTCATGGCTTCAATTTGGGCCGCCTGAATTTGCTTAGACAAGTGTGAATGGATGGTTATTGACAATGACTTGACCCTGCGACCAGAATATTCCTTCTGACTTAGGGCGTCTGCTACTACGTTGGCTTTACCCGGACGATAACGAATATCGCATTCGTAGTCACTGAGTAGCTCGACCCACCGTTGTTGTCTCATGTTGAGCTCCTTCTGATCGAATATGTGTTGTAAACTCTTGTGGTCGGTAAAGATAGTGCTTTTCGTTCCGTACAAGTAATGTCTCCAGATCTTAAGAGCAAACACCACTGCTCCTAGTTCGATAATGTGGGTCGTGTAGTTAACTTCATGTGTCTTCAACAGTCTCAAGGAGTAGGCGATGACCTTACCTTGTTGCATCAGAACACACCCGAGCCCTTGATTCGATGCATCACAATAGACTACGAAGTCTTCTATTCCTTCGGAGAGGGATAGTATTGGTGCAGTGCATAAGGCTCACTTGAGCGTTTGGAACGCTCTCTCCTGTTTCTCTTCCCATTCGAAGGACACACCTTTCTGGGTCAGTGTTGTAAGAGGTTTCGCAATTCGGGAAAAGTTATGTATGAACCTGCGGTAGTAGCCAGCGAGACCTAGAAACTGCCTAATTTCTGTAGGTGTCTTCGGTGCTGACCAGTTCTCAATGGTCTTAATTTTGGATGGGTCCATGTGCATTCCCTCGTCACTTACCACATGTCCTAAGAATTCAACTTTTCGGATCCAAAATTCATACTTAGAGAACTTCGCATAGAGCTTCTCCGCTCGTAAAGTTCCTAGAACTTGTCGCAGATGATCGCCATGCTCTTCCTCACTTCGGGAGTAGATCACGATATCATTAATGAATACAATGACGAACTAATCCAAGTAAGGTCCGCATACTCTATTCATCTGATCCATGAAGACTACGGGCACATTGGTCAATCCGAATGGCATCACCACGAATTCATAGTGTCCGTAATGAGTTCAGAAGGCTGTCTTCGAAACATCCTCCTCTAGCACTCGTAACTGGTGATATCCGGATCTCAGATCAGTTTTGGAGAAGTAGTTCACGTCTTGCAGTTGGTCAAATAGATTGTCTATGCGAGGCAGAGGGTAACGATTCTTGACCGTTAGTTTGTTGAGTTCTTTGTAGTCGATACACATACGGAATGATCCGTCTTTCTTCTTAACGAACAAGACCAGTGCTCCCCAAGGTGAGAAACATGGTTTTATAAAGCCCTTGCTGAGCAATTCGTTAAATTGACCAAATAGTTCCTGCATCTCTGCTGGTGCTAATCGGTAGGGCAACTTGGCTACTGGGGTAGCTCCTGGGACTAGGTCAATTCTGAACTCGACCTATCGTTGCGGAGGTAATCCTGGTAGCTCTTCTGGGAAGATGTCGGGAAATTCGCTCACTACTGGAATGCTCTTTAGTTCCTTCGTTTCGAGGCTCGTATCGACGACGTGAGCAAGTAATGCATGGTATTCTTTACACAGATACTTATGTGCTTGAATACTTGATATAATACGAAGACTCGCACCAGGTTTGTCGTCGTAGACGATAAGAGTTTTGTTAGATGGGAGGTTTAGACGGACTGCTTTCTCGTAGAACATGATGTCGGCACGATGAAAACTTAACCAATCCATGTCGGTGATAACGTCGAAGCTTTTTATTGAGACCGACATAAGGTCGATTGGGAATGAATGGTTATCTGGAGTTAGGGTACAGCCTAAGTATATTCTATTCATACTTTCATTTTTTCCATTTTCCATTTCTACTGTGAATTGTTCCTTAAGTGTGTGCAGTTGTTGCTTAAGCATGCGAGCAAATTTATGGTTCACGAATCTTCGCTCCGCTCCACTATCGAATAGAATGCACGCATAGGAGTTATCGAGGAGGAACGTACCAGTCACCATTGTCGGGTCAGCAACTTCTTCCCCATGGCCTATTGATAGTACCCTCCTTGCTCCTCCAACATTCTTCGCTTTAGGGCAGTCCCTCTTATAGTGGCGTACTTCACCACATCCATAGCAGGTCGGGCTCATGCCAGAGCCGGGGACTTGGGTGATCGGCCTCGCCGGGGATTTACAGAAACGAACGGTGTGTCCTTTCCTGTTGCAGTTAGAGCACTGCATTTCACAGTAGGGGCCGTTGTGGTGGAAGTTGCATTTGTTGCACTTAGGCAAACTTCCAGCATACTACCTTACCGGAGCAGTAGCAGCAGCAGGGGCTCTCGCGGCATGCACAGCCACAACTTGCTGCTTTTTGGCAGCTCGATGTTTCTTCTTGTCTTCCTAGAACTTCCGCTTAGTGTCAGCGGCTTTGGAGGGTTCCGAGATGGCTAGGGTGGTTGTTGTTGCAGGGGTTTTGACTCCATGTTCAATGAGTCGCTGTGCCAATCGCTTGGCACTGTCGAAGGTAGCAGGGTTTGATGATAGGACATTGCTCAGATACGGAGGCAGTAGCCCCCATATGTACCTTTCGATCTTCTTCCCTTCACTGGGAACCATATTGGGGCAGAGGGCCACCAGTTTGTTGAATCTGGCGGTATAAGGGACTACGTTGGTGCCCTTCATGGTTAGGCTCCAAAGCTCCTGCTCCAATTTCTGGATTTCGCCCCTCGGGCAGTATTCCTCAATCATGAGGTCCTTCATGGTTTCCCAACCCATATCATTCGCCACTACGAGAGTCAGTGCTTTAACGTGGTCGTTCCACCAAGTCAGGGCCTTTCCCTCAAAGGTGCATGCGGCATATTTGACTTTGCTCACAACAGGGTATGAACAGATTTCGAAGACTAATTCAGTCTTCTCGAACCATTGCGAGAGGGCAATGACTCCGCCGGTCCCATGAAAGGACTTCGGCTTGCAGTTGGTGAAATCCTTGTAGGAGCACTCTCTCGAGCGCACAGGGGTTTCAACCGGAATTGATTCAACAGGGGTTCCACCTCTGCTTTGCATTAGAATAGTGATACTGAGCCATGGCAGTTTCCACTGCTGCGGCTACGGCAACATTCAGGGTTGCGGTATCGATGACCGGAAGGGGAGGAGGTGGTGGAGGTGTAGGGTTATTCCGGGGAGATTTGCGAGGAGGCATCTTTCAGCTATAAGTTTATAAAGATAAGCAAAGTGGTAAGAATCAATTGTAAGTGGGGTGAGAGTGACACATGGACTAACTAACCATAGCCCAACAGTTTAATGAGTGTTTGAGATCACAACATAGAATATTAGTAGGAAAATACAAGTATACAGATTTTTCCCACATATTAGGTAGACGTCAATAATACTGGTATTACCGATGTAATAAGTTCAGGGAAAATCGACCTAACAGTAGGTCTTACTGTTGGATTAGTGTCTAAGTCCATAACTGTTTTGGTATGTACTTGACCCGATTATGAGCATGGTCCTTTTGGGTTGCCTTCACCATAGCAATATGTAGGATGAATTAAGGAGAGAGAGGTTTAAATATGATTTATTAACATATTATGAGAATAATATATTAAAGGAGAAATCATATTGTTTAATTAATATTAGTCAATAATATATTATGAATTAATTTTGTGGCTAAGAGAGATTAATTAAATTCAGGGGACTGGACTGCAATTATTGGATAATTGAGTTATTGGGCTAAGGAATGCTAAAGGAATAAGGGGTGAACGAAATTATGATGGAAGCCCATCATATTTTCGTCCATGGCCTTATCCAGAAAGTTCCATGGGCTGCTTAGAGTTTAAGCTGTCCATTATGGTTTTGACTGAAACCCTAGCAGCCCACACAAGTATATAAAGGACCCCTTAGGCTCCCAAAACGTGGACAACTGATTCTCTAGGGTTTCTAGTCGTTTTTGGGCAGCCTCCTTTCTTCTCTTTTTCATCCAAGTTGCATAAGGTGTTTATGACTCCATTAGAGGTGCAGTACTTGAGGCACTAAGCTTTCTAAGGCCAATCCAAGCAAGGAATTGATTGTTATTGCTATATAACAATCAAAGGTAATTCTATAAACCCTAATTCAGTTTATAATATGTTAGATCTAAGTCTATTAGTCTTGGATTCAAAGCATGTACAATAGAGAAACCTAGATCCAAGCATTAGGGTTTGTATGAGCACATAGGACTGTTCTTATGCCTAAAACCCATATCTTACATCATACCATACAGAAAAGTTTGATAGTTCTTAGATTCCTAATTAGAGTACTAAAAGTTAGGAATAGTTTACAAACAAGTGCTACTTAGAGCACAAATATTAAAGGCTATTCCTTAACCAAAAGACAAAGATGTACTAGACATCTTCTAACGGCAATGGGAAATCCTCGGGCGAACCCTGAGGTCTGCCACTTGACGAAACACCTCCTGAAGGTGTCGCTCCTGAGCCCTCTGACGGGCTCGAAGTTCCAAGACTTCAGCTCGGGAGGCAGCCAGTTGTTGCTGCAGGGTTTCATCGGTTCCCCGGGTCAGTTCCATGTCTTCTTCAAGACGGTAGATGCGGACTGTGTTGACACCAGAGTTGGCATCAATCTCCATGACCCGGTCAATGGCTGCTCGACCCTGCTCAACATTAGGAGCTATTCTACGGATAATGACGGGCAGAGCTCGGTTAGCAGAACCACATTCGCTGACGTTGTAAAAGCTTCGGTCCCCAAAGTAAGGTAAGGGTTGACCCGGTTCATCACTCCAGCGATTCAATTTGGTTGCCCACAAGGGTGTAGGACCTGGAAAAGTTGGTCGGGGGTTGTTTGGGACTGGACCTACTGGCAGTAGGTTGTTGACTTCAGGCTCGGAGTCAGATCCATCAAAAAAGCCTTCTGCGAGGTGATCATCCAAAGGGATTGGATGTTCATCTTTGGGCTCTTCTTCGATCCACCCGTCATTGCCTTCATTTGGAAAGTGTGGGTCACAGTGATGGAATCCAGCCATTTAAATCTACGCGGGAAGAGAGGTATAAGAATATAGTATATATGTAGCTAGTAGTACAAAATACACCTATAGTATTTTAAGTTTAGGTTCTACTGATCTCTTTGTGGTATTGTTGGTAAGTTCTTAGACTCGTTAACATATCACAACCAATCTAGGGCTATTGGTAATCACTCCTCGGACCAGCATAGTTGATCAGACTATGCCATTCCCAGGACTGACCATACATCCCCGAGCTCACTTGTGATATTTAACAATCGTAATACTTTTGTTGTTGTCATTGTGACACTGATTTTAGTATGAATGCAGACAAGTATACTTAATTAAATATTTTAATATTTAAAGTATAGACTCTTGGTCAGAGTGTTTTAATCCCAAATGGGTTTATAGTTAGTATATCTTTTATGGGTTAATATACTTAATTCACTATAAACAATGCTCTGATACCAATCTGTCACACCCCAAAACCGAGAACGGCGGAAACGTTCTGGGGCGGAGGACGTCATGTAAAGTATCACAGCACAGTAAAAGTAAACAACCAAACAACATCATCCATTGCATTAAATATACAATTTTAATACAAGCGTGTTTTATACAGTTATAGACACCAAAAATAATGTAAATCAAAATAATAAGATGAGTCTTGGATGCGCTCCATCTTCTCAAAAGTTGGCCTCGGTACCTATCTACTGATGACCTAAGAATACAAGTTATTTTGAAAAATTTTATCAGCATTAAGCTGGTGAGTTCATAAGTATTTAGTGTCGGTGTTTGTTATCATAACGTTTGAACATGTCTTAAGTGTATGTTTGTAAAATGTAAGTAAATGTTTGTAAGTGTTTGTAAAAGTTTGAATCTCTCAGAAAAACCTATATTTTCAATTAAAGCAGCCTTCTACAAAGGCTTAAATGTTTTGTATGTTCGTTTGTTGTAAAAGTGTGTAATTTCCCAAGTGTAACTATCATTAACAAAATATAGTTTATACGTTAATGTTTAAGTGAAATAATCACTAAATATATGTAAGGGGTAAATTATTGTAGTACTATAGTGTTGTATTATAGGAACTACTACTGTACTAACTACCTTAAACCGGATTTATATTAAGGTATCATGTGATTAATTGTACCATACTATCGACTGGATAAACAACGACAAATGTAGGCCGTAAAAAGAAATGACGTTTGGCACCCGCAGACCTGCAGGTCCGACTGTAGCTAGCATCAAGGTGTAGGATAGTCAACACAATATAGATCTACAACTCGGGCCATGACATTTAAGGCATGCTCCGATACAGTGGATCACAATTGTTAACGTATTCATGTATACGTAATGTAATGTTACTTGTTCTAGTATCGTTGTATATGTTCTCTTCCTAGTATAGTTGTATATGTTCTTCTTCTAGTATAGTTGTATATGTTCTCATAGTAGTATAGTTGTATATGTTCTCTTCCTAGTATAGTTGTATATGTTCTCATAGTAGTAAGTATTGACTCATGAATGAACTGGCTCATTGATCTAGAAATTTTAGTAGTATGATCATGTGTTACCCCGATGGTAACTTACTAATGATGTAACTAATACGCATGAATATGGAAGTACTTTTATGTCTATATATGTACACTTGATATATAATTAATATTGAAACGACCTTCGGACGGCTACCCGAAATCCCACCAGACCACATCCAAATCGAGAAAAAGGAAATAAGGCGTATGGCCTTCCTAAGCCCTTTAAACATTGCTTATATATCTATACATACATGGGCATACAATTTATAAGAAGTATAACAATGTTTAAATAAAAGTATTTGAATAGTAAAAGAGTTTGTAAAGCAGTTTGAAGTAAAAAAGTTTGATAAACAGTTTGAACAGTAATAAAATCATTGGTTTTATAGTTATTAATCACATATGATTGATGTAATAAGTATAAGTATTTAACTTGTATCCCCCCCCATAAAAGCATTTAAAACATTTAGAAGTATTTCAAAGGTTAATTAAAGGGGTATGAACTCACCTGTGGTGAGTGGATTGGATGGAGTGTCAGATACTGTTTTAGGTGGAAAACGGAGACTTGGACACACGCACGAGCCTAGTTATCATATAATGAGCATATATATAACTAATTAGCCAAATAATAACTAATAAATTAAGTTGGGACACTCTAGAACATGAACAGACTTTGAATAAGTGTTATAAGTCTTAAGGGTTTGCTTCTAAGTTGTTGTAGGACAAGGCTAAAGGGGTTTAAAGTTTTAAAGGGCCTTATATATGTGTTTACTCTTCAATAAACTCGACAAAAAGAGTTTACGGTCGTAACCCCTTGTTTTTACTGCCGTAAGCTCTCAAACATGCTGACATAATTTGTTTTGAAGTGTTACTTGATTTCTAGAATAAGTTCTACTTGGTGGTTTAATCCTTTGTGTAGTTTAGGGCATTAATACACTCCTTTTAGGAGTTTTCGGCCCAAGGACCATTTCCTTTGGAGTTTACTTCCGTAATCTCTCACGGGATGGGTGTTTTTGTGCTTTCAAGTCCCAAGCACATGTAGGATAGTTTCTAGGCATTTGTTTTAAGCTAATGAAGGTCCTAGGCGCACTTTGGTGCCCTGGATTTATGTTCATGGCCCAAGCACATTAATAGGGTCGTAAACTCACATTGGAAGGTGTATGTGATGTTTTAAAGTCCTTAAATTACTTAGGATTAAATAGGGGTTAAAGTCCAAGGCTTTAGGAGTGATTTAAGCACTCTTTGGCCCTTGATTTTGGAGTTCACGGTCCAAGAACTTCTTGGGCCGTGAACACCTAGATCTTGGTGTTTTTGATTGTTTTCTAGTCTTAAATACACTTATAAATAAGCCTAAGTCCGCTACTTATCATGGGGAAAAGACTAGGTAGCATTTAAGCCACATATTGGAGTTTGCTCTCCAAGAACGTTCTTGGGCGGTAAACTCCCAAATCTCACAGATTTGATATGTAATCTAAGTTATTAAGCACATAATAAGCATTATAAGACAACTAGAGAAGTGTACTCATGATTTGGGATAAAAACCCGAAGATCTGTGAGAGAGAAAATGGATTTTCTCTAGTTGGAAATGCGAATAATGAATGAATTTGGTTCAGAATTCTATTTATAGTCCTGAGATATTTTTGGCAGAAAATATTTTTATTCTGAAATGAACTATAATATTATGAAGTTTTAAAATACTCGAGTTTCACTAACCCATGTGCATCCACTCTCCTGATATCTCCTTACATGTAAACCCTGAAATACTCAAACTTATTTGGAAAAGTATGAAATTCAATGTAACTTGTCTAGCTTCTATTGACTTCATAATGTTCGTACAAAGTGGAAATTTCGGGTTGTCACAGTCTTCATGGTAGGAGAGCATCAGGGCATTCAGTTTCATCAAGTCTTAGTGGCTCATGGGATGCTTGAAGATGAACCTGAAGGGAATCAAGGGGAAGCACACGACGTCGGGCCTGACGAGTACACACACACCGACTATGAGTTTGAGGAGGCCGATGATGACGTGGAGGAAGAACAAGACTCAGGCAAAGATCATAGCACGTCATTTGTTAGCGAGGCACAACAGGACCACCCCGCCCCACCAGTGAACCCCGCAAGGGAGAATCGCTCCCCCAAAGCTGAGATTGCCGCCCTACGGCAACAGCTGTTCGCCATGGAAGCACGTGCAGTGCGAGCTGAGCATGATACGAATGAGGTCATTGGAGATATGATGGAGATGGCTCAGTTGTTGGCTCAACACTTCGGCATATGATCTCACCACTATCTTAGGACACTCCATAGAGTGTAAGGATAGACTTATCTTACTATGTCATTAGGATCCATGCTATGTACCCCGACTCTATGTTCAAGTGACTACACTACTCATAGAGTCGTTATACTGTCGAACTATTATCACTTATGTATGCTCTTTCGAGCACAATTTTCATGTATCAAATGCGGATAATATTAGTAAAAATTTTATATGTTTTACTTTGACGTTGTAATCTGCTATGTGTTACAAATCCATTATTGTGTGCCAAATTGTGAAAGTACCTACGTTCTTGCCACACACCTAGCTCATAGGATCACACTCTCACAAAAAGCACAGATACTCAACATCTTTCTGTTCCATGGCAGAAAGATGCATGACCAACCCGCAGAAACCTTGAGCCAAACCCTCCCGAGTTCAACTATGTTGCTTTTCAGGCAGTGGTGTCGGCTGCGGTCACCGAGACTATGGCCCACATTCACCAAGGGAACAATGGAGGAGTCAATGGACCAGGCGCTCGAAGTTCAAACAACGGGGTGAATCAAGGACCTACCAAAACATGCTCCTACAAGGACTTTACCAATGCCAAACCACGAACCTTCTACGGCAATGGAGGAATAATTACCCTGAAACGATGAACCGAGAAGGTGGAATCGGTATTCGAGATATGTAAATTCCCTGATGAGATGAAAGTCAGATTTGCCGCATGCACTCTTGTTGACCGAGCGCTCACTTGGTGGAACAGACACATGGAAGCCATGACACTCCCCGTAGCCAATTCCAAGCCATGGGCAGAAATGAAAGAAATGTTGATGGCCGAATACTGCCCTCGTGGCGAAATTCAGAAAATGAAACAAGAGCTGTGGAATCTCACTGTCCAAAACGCTGATATAGATGCATACATATCAAGGTTTAGCGAACTATCTCGGCTATGCCCTAGCATGATTACCTCAAAAGGTAAGAAGATCGAATGATTCATCTGGGGACTAACCTCCCCGATCCAAGGAAACGTGATAGCTTCAAATCCCGAAACTTTCGACAGTGCCAAGAGATTGGCGAAAAAGCTATATGACCACAACAACAAGAAGGGTGAGAAGCTAGTGGAGACTGAAGTTAAGAAGGAAAATGATTGCAAGAAGGGGAAGAACAACAAGAGCAAGGGACGTCAAGGCTCTGAATCATCCATGAAGCAGCAAACAGTGGCAGTTAATGCTGCGACCACTCAAGTTCCATCCACACCACATGCTCCAACCTCAGCTACTCCAAGTGCTCCTAGACCATATTCTGTTAATCTTCCCAAGTGCAACAAGTGTGGTCTCCATCACAATGGAGAATGCAGAGAGATGCAGTGCACCAGTTGCAATCGGAAGCGGCACACAGCAAAGTACTACAGGAGTTACCCTCCTCACTACCCACAACAGGGAAACAACAAGAACAACAAACGCAACAACAACAACAACACCGAAAATGGAGGCAACAATGCAGGACCAACTCACACTTGCTATGGATGTGGACGGACTAGGCATTTCCGTCGAAATTTCCCCAACAACAACAATCCCGGAAATGGAGGAACAGGAAGGATGCTGACCACGGGTCAGGGAGAAGCGATTCTGGATCCTGCTGTTGTTACCGGTACGTTCGTCCTAAACCACACTTATGCATGCATCCTCTTTGATACCGGAGCAGAGAGAAGTTTTGTGAGCAATAAGTTTAAACATTTCTTAAAACAACAACCCCAGAAGCTCAATGAAACCTTTACGGTGGAAATGGCCAATGGGAAAACCGAATCCACTGGGGAAGTCTACATCGGATGTACCCTAACTCTAAATCAACCCGTCTTCTGAATATACTTAATGCCTTTTCCATTAGGAGTTTTGATGTGATTATTGGCATGGACTGGTTAAGCCCCCACCATGCTAAAATTATGTGTCACGAGAAGGCCATTCGCCTTCACCTTCCCGATCACGAAACCCTAGTTATTTACGGAGACAAATCTAGCACGAACCTTTGCCTCATCTCATGCGTCCAGGCACAAAAGCATCTGCGAAAGAACGATTTGACGTTCCTGGCGCATATAGTGGATAAAACCAAGGAAGAGGTTAATGTTCGAGACATTCCTGTAGCACGCGAATTCCCAGACGTATTTCCTGAAGATCTTCCTGGAGTACCCCCAGAGAGACAAGTTGAATTCTGAATTGATCTTGTTCCAGGAGCAACTCCCCTCGCAAAATCGCCTTACCGACTAGTTCCTGCTGAGATGCAAGAATTGTCCAGCCAACTCAGTGAACTCCTGGGCAAAGGATTCATCCGACCCAACTACTCGCCATGGGGAGCTCCGGTTCTCATTGTCAAAAAGAAGGACGGATCTTTAGGATGTGCATCGATTATAGGGAGCTAAACAAGCTGATTGTTAAAAATCGCTATCAACTCCCACGAATCGACGATCTATTTGACCAGCTCCAAGGAGCCAGTTACTTTTCTAAGATAGATCTACGATCTGGGTACCATCAACTCAAGGTCCGGGAAGAGGATATTCCCAAAACCGCTTTCCGAACTCGTTACAGACATTATGAATTTGTCGTAATTCCCTTCGGTCTAACAAATGCCCCTGCCGCATTCATGGACCTAATGAATCGAATATGCCGGCCATTCCTCGACAACTTTGTTATTATTTTCATTGACGACATTCTAGTCTATTCCCGAAGCGAAGAAGACCATGGCCAACATCTACGACAAATCTTGGAAACCTTGCGAATAGAGAAGCTATACAAAAAAGTCTTCAAGTGTGAGTTCTGGCTCCGTAGAGTGAACTTTTTTGGTCATGTTGTTAGCCAGGAAGGAATACATGTGGATCCTTCTAAAGTCAAAGCCATCGAAGGATGGGCAGTTCCGACAACACCCACTGAAATTCGCCAATTCTTAGGCCTAGCAGGTTACTACAGGAGGTTCATTCAGAACTTCTCTAAGATAGCCAAGCCACTTACCTCGCTTACACAAAAGGGCGTACCATTCAAATGGATGGACAAACAAGAAGTTGCATTCCAAACTCTGAAGCGAGCACTATACAGTGCCCCGGTATTATCTCTACCAGAGGGAACGGAAGATTTCGTGGTCTACTATGATGCGTCAAATCAGGGTTTAGGTTGCGTTCTCATGCAGTGTGGAAAAGTGATAGCTTACGCATCCCGCCAACTAAAGACACATGAAGTGAACTATACAACCCACGATCTCGAATTGGGAGCAGTGGTCTTCGCTCTGAAGATTTGGAGTCATTACCTCTATGGTACGAAGTACACCATATTTACGGACCACAAGAGTCTCCAGCACATCTTGAATCAAAAAGAGCTGAATATTTGGCAACGAAGATGGGTTGAACTATTAAACGACTACGAGTGTGAAATCAAGTACCACCCAAGCAAGGCCAACATGGTAGATGATGCCTTGAGCCGGAAAGAGTACTTTAATCATCGTGTGAAGACTCTCTCAATAACCATCCAATCTCACCTAACCACTCAGATCAGGGAAACCCAGTCAGATGCCATGAAGGCGGAAAAAAGAACAAGCGAAGCATTACGAGGATTTAGGGAGGTAGTCATGAATGAAGAATCTCGAGGTGAAAGAGGACGGAGTACACTATTTCATGAACCATATTTCGGTCCCTAAACTTGGAGGATTTAGGGAGGTAGTCATGAATGAAGCTCACAAGACGCGATACTCCATCCATCCAGGTTCGGACAAAATGTACTTGGATATTAAACAACATTATTGGTGGCCTAACATGAAGGCAGAAATTGCCACCTATGTCAGCAAATGCCTTACTTACGCCAAAGTGAAGGTGGAATACCAAAATCCCTCGGGGTTATTACTGTTGGATAAGGTGTCTAAGTCCATAACTATTTCGGGTGTGTACTTGACCCGACCCGGCATGGTCCCTTTGGGTTGCATGGCACCATGCAATTGGATAGACTAAATGAGAGAAATAACACTTGGAGATTATTAATATATTATAAGTTCTAATATATTAATAATATTATTTGATTAGTTTGATCAAAGAATTAACTTGGAATTAATTATGTGATCAAAGGATAACTAATTAAATATATGGGTTGATTATGTAAATCATTCATATCTTGTATAGTGGGCTAAGAGGCTCCATGGATTATCAAGTTTGGTTCTACCCATAGGATGCTCCATGGATGCTCCATGGGAGTTACAAACCCATGGGTCATGGAAATGAAGAGTCATGATACATTAGGGTTTACATGGTGTAACCCTAGATGTGTCAACACTATATAAGGATCCCATTCTCCACCAAAATCGGCTAGACATAAGAAACTAGAGGGCTTGGCCGATTTTAAGAAGTGTGTATTATCTCAAAGGTCATTCCAAGAGCATTTGGTGTTGTGTGAAGCATTTGAGGCATCACACTTGGGGTCCTAGGCTCACAAGGTTTCAAGGAACATAAGCAACAACAAGGTAAGTTATTCTATCTTTCATTCAAGTTAAAATTGTTCCCCATGTATGCTAGATAGGAATATAACTTTGGAAATTCAACTTTGCATGATAATTAGACAAACATAGATCCAAGGTTATTAGGGTTGCATGTACACTTAGGAAGTGTTACAATGCTCAAAACCCATCAGTGGTATCAGAGCCTAGGCTTGTTTGTTTGTTATTTGTGCTTAAAAGTGGAAGAAAGTCGAAAAACTTGTTGTCTGACTGCTGGACTCGGCGAGTCCATGGGGGGGACTCGTCGAGTTCACTTGAATCTTCAACCTACTCGGCGAGTAGGTTCATGCACTCGGCGAGTAGGGTCGACAGAGTGCAGATTTTCGACTTGAGTTGCTGGAAATGGATTAGAAACATTACCCTAAACTGTTTTGGTACTTGAAAACTTGTTTTAGATGGTGTAATGTCTTGCTAATTCATTTACAACAACTAGTTATCAAAATTACAAAGTTTTAAGTGTAGTTTTGATTCATGAAAATGCTTATGTTCATGTTCTTGATCTTATGATGTTTAGATGATCATAGGAATTATTTGTAACCTATGTGGTAGTTTAATTCTTGATCATAATGTGTTTTAATGGAGTCCATAACTTGTCCTCAAGTTATGGAAAACCAAAAGTCTCTTGGATTAAAAACCATTAATAGAACACAAGAGTTAGAAAAATGAAGAGTCTTCATTTTATTACTCTATTAAACTCATAAGTTACAAGATATGAAATTTTTTGAAAGTTTACAAAACTTGCCCTCAAGTTTTGTAACAAGTAAAGTCAAGTTAAAACTTTAGTTCCAACCCTTAGAATTTTAAAAGTTAAAATTCAACCCTTATATTTATATTATTATGATTTAATAATTATATATATATATATATATATATATATATATATATATATATATATATATATGTATAAGAACAAAGTCGTCTTACCACTAGTACGCCTCATTCACGAAGCCGGTCTATAAGGTGGGTATAAGGTTGTTGCCTATAAAATGGTGACTTAATGGGTGTCCATTCTCACCCACCGCTTGCTTGATCGGTGGAGGGTCGTTAGCCGAACGGGTAAGACAAGGACTTATAAATTCTCATTAAAAGTATGATGAATATTATAAAGTAACTAAATGTTTTATTAAATTCCCAATCTTAGTTACTTTAGGGAAAATGTGAATAAGGTGCTAATCCATGAAATTACACTTTACACTTTGTTTAAGTCGTTGGTGGAGCGTGTGTGGTTAACCGGCACACTAACTTGGACTTAACAAGGTAGGTAAAGGGTGACTTAAGGTTTATTATAGTATCAATGGAGCGTGTGTGGTTTACCGGCACATCGATTGAGTGATAAACTTTAAGGGTACCAAGTGATTTGCATGGTTACTTCACACCTCGTTTTGTGATCCTCGGTATCCCAGTCACAAAACTTGGAGGGCACACTCGAGATTGAAACATGCCTTTGAAAAGTTCATTGAATCTCAAAGAATCTAGGAATTTCTAAGAACCAATCAAAAAAACCTAATATTTAATATTTCGTTTTTCGTGGTGGAAATTGGTGAATCGTCATTCACCTACCTTTCAAATGTGTTATAGCTTGGATTACGGCATACCTCTTCCAAGTTATAATATATTGTGATTGGATCCTAGCCTTAATATTACATTTGGGTGTTTTATTAAGGACTCTCCTAATATCTAAACAAATCTTGTCCTCTTCTTTCAGATGTCTTCAAACAATGTTGGCTCTAACCCTAACAGCTCCTTTACCCTTATGAACTTGTGTGGGAAAGTCACCTTTAATGGATCCAACTTTAATGAGTGGATCAGAAACATTAGGATGATTACCCGCTACGAGGACAAAGAATATGTCCTTGACAAGGAGCTTAAGGAGATTGATGAGACCACTGCAACTCCTCGGGAGATCGCTGACTTTCATGCACATGAAAGGGATGCTACGAAAGTAGCTTGCATCATGATGGCCACGATGACAGCGGAACTCCAAAAGTCTGATGAGGATTTCTACCCTTATGAAATGCACCAAGATTTGATGGAAAGATACCATCAAAGTGCAAGACAAGAGAGGTATGAAATCATTTGCTCCATGATAACACCCATGATGAAGGACGGGGAATCCGTCACGAGCCACATGCAGAAAATGCAAAGATATGTGGATCGATTGCTGAAGCTTAATGTGAACTTCCCTGAGGATCTTCCAATAGATATCATTTTGCACTCCTTACCATCGTGCTATGATCAATTCCGCATGACATATCACATGAATAAGGAAGAGGTCACACTCAGCAAACTTCAGGGACTTCTCAAGACCACAGAAACAGGTCTTAAGGGGAAGTCGGTTGTTAACACTCCAACTCAAAACTCTACTCCGGTTTTGGCAATCGGGAAAAGTCGAGGGAAGAAGAGAAAGAGCTCTTCTAAGGGTACCAAGGCTCGGACCCTTGATGGCTCTTCTTCAAGTGGAACCAAGAAAGGTTTCATCACTCCTTCTTCTGACCCAAAAGAGGCTGAATGCTTCTATTGCCATGAAAAATCACATTGGAAGCGGAACTGCCCAAAATACCAGCAAGATGTGAAGGATGGGAAAGTTAAACCCAACCATGCAGGTATTTGCACTATCATTTCTAATAACTCACCCCATTCTAAATCTTGGGTCCTTGATACCGGGTGTGGTATTCATATTTGTTGTGACTTGCAGGGACTAAGAAGAAGTGAGAATGTGGAGCAAGGAAGAATAAACTTGATCATGGGGAATAGGAAAGCTTTACCTGTTACCAAGATTGGAGTTTATACTTTATCGCTAAGTAGTGGGTTTAATTTAGATTTGAATAAATGTTGTTACTCGCCAGGAATGGCAAGAAATATTATTTCCTTTCATGCTTTGTACAAACAAGGGTTTACCTTTTCATTTAATAATGAAGTTGGTTCTATTGATGCTTTCTTTAATAATGTTCTTTATTTTAAAGCATTACCTTGTGATGGTGTGTATGAAGCTGTATCTGTTGTAGATAACTTAGGAAATAATGTTTTGTGTGTTGATTCTATGAATAATAATAACTTGGATCAAGCATCATTATGGCATTGTCGTCTTGGACATATAAGAAAGAAACGCATAGGCCAACTCCAAAAGGATGGAGTCTTGGAGTCATTTGACCTAAAGTCAGATGATAGTTGCGAATCATGCTTACTTGGAAAAATGACAAAGTCACCCTTCATAGGTTCGTGTGAGAGGGGTGAAGGTTTGTTGGACCTTATACACACGGATGTGTGTGGACCATTCAAACATGCCACAAGGGGTGCTAATCGTTATTATTTGACTTTTACTGATGATTATAGTAGATATGGATATGTCTACTTGATCAAGCATAAGTCAGAGACTTTCGAAAGGTTTAAGGAATTTAAACAGGAAGTCGAGAATCAATTGGGCAGGAACATTAAGATGCTTCGATCCGATCGTGGTGGTGAGTATCTTAGTTCAGAGTTCCTTGACTATCTAAGGGAATGTGGGATACCCTCACAATTGACACCTCCCAGGACACCACAGTTGAATGGTGTGGCTGAGAGGCGTAATCGAACCTTGTTAGATATGGTTCGTTCCATGATGAGTCGAGCTTCGCTACCAATCTCATTCTGGGGGTATGCCTTAGAGACTGCCGCCCATATCCTTAATCTTGTCCCTACAAAGAAAGTTGCCAAAACTCCTCACGAGATGTGGACTGGCAAAGTACCTAAGCTAGACCACATCAAGATTTGGGGTTGTGAGGCTTTCGTGAGACGCGAGACTCATGATAAGCTCAAACCCCGAAGCGAGAGGTGTATTTTCATCGACTACCCACAACAGTCCTTTGGTTACCTCTTCTAAGGACCTAGTGAAAATATGGTCTTTGTAGCTAGGAGGGCTTTCTTTAGAGAAAGAGAGTTCATAAGCCAAGGAAACAGTGGGAGACAAGTTGATCTTGAAGAAATTCAGGAGTCAAGCGGTGAAGGAACTTCGAACACTAGCCCTCAACTTGAGGAGGAAACTCCTGTTGAGCCAATTGACAAGTCTGTACCTCTGAGGCGTTCCACAAGGGTTAGGAATGCTCCTGAGCATTACTATGGATTTCATATTACTGTAGAAGGAGATACACTTATCAGTGATGAGACATTGATAGGTCTGGATGAACCTAACAGTTACGCGGAAGCCATGGCAGGCCCTGAGTCAGCCAAGTGGAAAGAGGCAATGGACAGTGAAATACAGTCCATGTATGACAATCAAGTTTGGAACTTGGTTGAGAATGTACCAGGTCGTAAGACAGTAGGGTGCAAATGGGTCTTCAAGAAGAAGAGCGACATGGATGGTAATGTACACACATACAAGGCTAGACTGGTTGCAAAGGGTTTCTCTCAAATTCCTGGAGTGGACTATGATGAGACCTTTTCCCCAGTAGCCAAGATTAAGTCTATTCGGGTTCGGTTGGCCATAGCTGCATTTCATGACTATGAGATATGGCAAATGGATGTCAAAACCGCTTTCCTTAATGGAAAGTTGGCTGAAGATGTTTACATGAGTCAGCCAGAGGGTTTTGTCAGCAACGAGTACCCTAATAGAGTGTGTAAGCTTGAGAAATCCATTTATGGATTGAAGCAAGCACCTCGCAGATGGAATCTTTGCTTTGATGAAAAGGTCAAGGAATTTGGCTTTTCCAGGAGTGAAGATGAGTCTTGCGTGTATGTCAAGGCTAGTGGAAGTATAGTTAGCTTTTTGGTGTTTTATGTGGATGACATCCTACTCATAGGAAATGACATCCCAACTCTGCAGGAAGTTAAGTCCTGGCTTGGGAAGTGTTTCTCTATGAAGGACCTAGGAGAAGCTACCTATATTCTAGGGATAAGGATCTTGAGAGATCGGAGTAAAAGACTAATTGGACTTAGTCAGAGTACCTACTTGGATAAGGTGCTGAAGAGATTCAGCATGCAGGATTCCAAGAAAGGAGAGTTACCCAGATTGAGTAAGACACAAAGCCCTAGCACTGAGGCTGAGATAGCAGAAATGAGTCGAACACCTTATGCTTCAGCTGTAGGATCGATCATGTATGCTATGACGTGTACTCAACCCGATGTAGCTTTTGCCTTGAGCATGGTTAGCAGGTATCAGGCGAACCCTGGCAAGGCACACTGGACTGCGGTAAAGAATATCCTCAAGTACCTACGGAGGACTAAGGACTGGGTTCTAACCCTCGGTGGGAGTGATGAGTTCAGAGTTGTAGGGTATAGTGATGCTAGCTTCCAGACTGATAGGGATAATTTCCGCTCTTAGTCGGGCTGGGTCTTTACCCTAAATGGAGGAGCAATCTCTTGGAAGAGTTCCAAGCAAGAGACAATGGCTGATTCAACTTGTGAATCAGAGTATATTGCAGCTAGCGAAGCGGCAAAGGAGGCGATATGGCTGAAGAACTTCATTGGAGACCTTGGAGTTGTACAAGCTATCAAAGAGCCAATGGAGATTTTCTGTGATAGTGAAAGTGTTGTTGCCTTAGCCAAAGAACCAAGGGATCACGGGAGATTTAGACACATCGACATAAAATACCATTTTATCAGACATCAGATAGAAGAAGGACTCCTCGTGGCAAAGAGGGTATCATCGGATGAGAACCCAGCAGATCCCCTCACGAAGGGACTGACTCGGGTTAAGCATCTCCAGCATGCTCGGAGCATAGGGCTGAAGGATGATATTAGATTTAGTAGTTAGATAACCCAGAAATTTGTAAAGTGTAATTGACATTAGATGATGAATAAAAGGAGTTTTATTTATGAGTAAAGTGTTGCTATCTCTTGTCAATCGTTTACTATATTTCTTTTGCATGTTTTGACTTCCAGAATAATTTTGTTTGGTATCACATATTATTCAAACCTCCACAGTCGGTCATATGTCGGAAGTAGGTATGAATCAAGACTGTCATGATGGGTTGTAGAGGTCTAAGGTGTTGGACAAGGCTACAACAATCATGAGTGCTCATAAGTTCTGAGTATTGGACTCAACCCACGCTCACTGGAATCACTTCATGGAATTCTATCTCGAGTGATCGTGAGACGGTAATATCATATAAGTCTTCAAACCTACAGACATGATTTGTTACTTACAAGTTGGTTATGCATTGACTGTACGAAAACACATTGGTAACTCGATGTTATAAAACGTGCTTTTGTGTGTAATTCAATGAGTGGTAGAACAAACATATGAGTCGAAGTTTATCTGTTTCTTCTTGGATTAGAAGCTGATATCTGGGCCCCTCGATGATTTTGTTTTGACCTATGTAACGGGCCCGGTCAGAACTAAGTTGATGTGTTCAATTAAGTTCTTTGTCAAACAAATCGGAAATTGGGAAACAAACTACTGGACAATAAGTAAGACATTGTTCCATGTATTTGTCCGGCTGATATCTAGAACGGAGGATTATATGATCCCTTATCTTAAATGGCGTACCATCATCTTCTCAGTTCCGAGAGACCTTGAAAGAGCTACGATTGTCGGTCGGTTCCTGAAGTACTAGAGATATAGTTATTAGACTTATCCAAGTGGGAGACTGTTGGATAAGGTGTCTAAGTCCATAACTATTTCGGGTGTGTACTTGACCCGACCCGGCATGGTCCATTTGGGTTGCATGGCACCATGCAATTGGATAGACTAAATGAGAGAAATAACACTTGGAGATTATTAATATATTATAAGTTCTAATATATTAATAATATTATTTGATTACTTTGATCAAAGAATTAACTTGGAATTAATTATGTGATCAAAGGATAACTAATTAAATATATGGGTTGATTATGTAAATCATTCATATCTTGTATAGTGGGCTAAGAGGCTCCATGGATTATCAAGTTGGGTTCTACCCATAGGATGCTCCATGGATGCTCCATGGGAGTTACAAACCCATGGGTCATGGAAATGAAGAGTCATGACACATTAGGGTTTACATGGTGTAACCCTAGATGTGTCAACACTATATAAGGATCCCATTCTCCACCAAAATCGGCTAGACATAAGAAACTAGAGGGCTTAGCCGATTTTAAGAAGTGTGTATTATCTCAAAGGTCATTCCAAGAGCATTTGGTGTTGTGTGAAGAATTTGAGGCATCACACTTGGGGTGCTAGGCTCACAAGGTTTCAAGGAACATAAGCAACAACAAGGTAAGTTATTCTATCTTTCATTCAAGTTAAAATTGTTCCCCATGTATGCTAGATAGGAATATAACCTTGGAAATTCAACTTTGCATGATAATTAGACAAACATAGATCCAAGGTTATTAGGGTTGCATGTACACTTAGGAAGTGTTAGAATGCTCAAAACCCATCAATTACAGCAACCAGTAATCCCCGAGTGGAAATGGGAGGGGATTACTATGGACTTTGTGACCAAGCTACCCAAGACGTCAGATGGATTGGACACTATATGGGTAATAGTTGACCGACTGACGAAATCCACCCATTTCCTACCAATAAAAGAATCCTACAAGATAGAGAGGCTGACAAGAATATACATTCAAAAAATCGTGAGGCTTCACGGAGTGCCAGTATCTATCATCTCAGACTGAGATAGTAGGTTCACTTCACGTTTTTGGCAATCACTTCAGAAAGCGCTGGGCACCCATCTCGACATGAGCACTACTTATCACCCACAAACGGATGGTCAAAGCGAACGAAGCATCTAGACGCTCGAAGACATGCTTCGCGCATATGTGATAGAATTTGGGAAGTCCTGGGATACCCAATTACCCTTAGTCGAATTCTCGTATAACAATAGTTACCATTCGAGCATCAAAGTTGCTCCTTTCGAAGCGCTATATGGGCGTAAGTGTAGATCACCGTTGTGTTGGGCTGAGTTGGGCGACACCCAGCCAGCAAAGGAACTAGCATCATACAAGACGTTAATGGGACCGGAGATCATACGTGAAACCACGGAAAAGATAGTTCAAATCAGAGCTCGACTACAAGCATCGCGCGACCGACAAAAAAGCTAAGCTGATAGACGGCGAAAGCCCTTAGAGTTTCAGGTCGGTGATCGAGTGCTGTTAAAAGTTTCTCCCTGGAAAGGGGTCATTCGTTTTGGAAAATGGGGAAAACTGAACCCATGATACATTGGACCTTTCGAGATCCTTGCCCAAATTGGTCCAGTGGCGTACCGACTGCAGCTACCCGCTGAGCTCAGCAGTATACACCCCGTGTTCCATGTTTAAAATCTAAAGATGTGTTTATCTGACGAAACTCTCGTCATTCCCCTTAACGAACTTGAAATCAACGAGAAACTCCTGTTCGTTGATGAACCAGTCGAAATCATGGATAGTGAAGTGAATCATACTAAGCAAAGTCGCATTCCGATCGTGAAAGTTCGGTGGAACGCAAAGCATGGACCAGAATTCACGTGGGAACACAAAGATCAAATGAAGCAAAAGTACCCTCATCTATTCTAGCATTCGCAAATCTGGCTTTCAAAAGAATTTCGAGATGAAATTCACTCTAACGGGGGGATGATGTCACAACTAGAAATTTTTGGTGCCTTGTAACTACAACACTTATGACAACTATGAATCAAAAACATGAAAGCATTCATGATGCTTACTCTATGACAACATAATTTCAACCAAACACTTCATCCAACCACTACAAATAATCAACAAATAATTGGAAACCCTAGAAGTCCTTGTTTAAGTCCATTTTGGACTAGGACTTCCTTATTGGGCCCAATGGACCAATAAGCTTCCAATCGGAATATCATGGGCTTAGAGCTCTTAAATGGGCTCTAATTGGACTCACTTTCATTTATTTTAATATTTTGGGCCATATTGGGCATAAAATGAAACAAATTATTTAAATGAACCTCATTGGGCCATAACTAACCTAATTAGCCCTAATGGGCCATAAAAATCATTACTTGATTTATTTTGAGCCACTAGTTATCTAAATTAGCTATGATTTGGGTTTAAGCATACAAGGCCCAATCCTTTTCTTTTTCCCTCTCCAAATCTCGGCCCAAGCCCAAATGAAAGGAGGAGTTGACTTCTTGCATGACACATCATTTTTGTATGGAGGATATCTAAGCATTACACTTCAAACATCCATGCACTTCTCATCTTTCCATGCAAGCTCACTCTCTCTTCTTCTCTCTCTCTCTCTCCCTCTTGGCCGAACCCAAACATACACACACACACTTCACTTAAAATTCTCTCAAGAAACTCTCTCCATTTCTCCCCATATTTTCGAGATCTAAGAGACTTGCAAAGAGATTCTTCCACAAAATCATCATCCAAGGTAAGTTGATTATTTGATCCATACTTTAACTCACTTCTTTTCATAAAAAATCATCTCTTAATCCATTCAAACTCATGATCTTGCATCCTAGAGCACACTAAGTTCAAGATCCTCCAAGAAAGGTTGCTAGGATCTAATTTTTCTCCATCTTTTCCGTCCAAAACCGAAACAAACTCAAGGTGAGTTTCATACCCCTTCCTTTTCGGTTTTTATGAGTTTTATGGGGTAGAATACAAGTAAATGTGTAGATCTATGTGTAAATATATGTTATGTGTGATTTGATGCATGTATGCGTGTGATATCATATGTTTTGTGATGATTTTGTTATCAAAAAGTGTGTAAAAACCGAGATCTAAGGCATGAGAAAGGAAATAAACATATCTTAAGTTATTATACACTAATCAAGTCAAGAGGAATGGCATATAAGGTCATGATGAACATAATCTAATATTAAACCCATTTTTGGGCTTAAAATGTCAAAAGTACAAAACATAGGGTACAAATCGACAAATTTATAGTTTCTAAAGGGTCAAAAGTGTCCAAATAGTTTCTATAATAAATTTTCTAAACAACAACATTTTTAAGGGACTTAAAATGTAAATTTTCAACTTAACGGGCTAGATTTGGGCTTTACGGCCCAATAAGCCTCAAAATGCGAGATTTATAAGTTTGAGGGGCTGAAAATGCAATTTTCTATAAAACAGGGGATTTGAAGTGTATTAAAAGTATTTCAAAGGTCAAAAAATGCTTTTCAAATTCAAAAAGGATCAAAAATGTAAAAATTTTCTACTTTGGGCCAAAACTATAAAAGTTGCGAAACTAGGGGTTTTAACCGAGAAAACATCATTCTGGAAGGGCTACAGCTGTTTACAAAATAAATTTGGGTTAAAAATGTCTTTTCAACAAGTTTATGATACAAAAGTGTCAACATAATGTTTTAAGGACTAAAAATTTAATTCTTTAATATAAAGGACTAAAAGTGCTATTTTTATAAAAGAAAGGTTGTGAAAAGGTAAAAATCTTACTTTTAAACAAATTAATTCACTAAGACAAAATACAAGATCCATGACTACTGAGGAAACGGAAAAACAAATACACTTTCAACAACAAATATCGTTATCAAACGAACTGATTCGGTCTCGAATCAATAACAAAACAAAAATCAATAAACCAATGTATTTCAATAAACACGCAATAACTATGATGAGTCAACATTCAAACTTTGGGCTTGAAAGTTTCAAATCATGCTTGTTGGGCCTTGCTAGCCCAATAACCTGATCTTTGGGCCCGAAGGGAACGTGCTTACATGTTAATGGGCCTCCTATAACCCAATTCCATGTAAATGGACTTTCAATAGCTCTAATGTGCTATCGGGCCCTAATGGTCTATTAGTACTACTAGTGAGGTCGAGAAGTCAAATGCGAGTTGGGCCAAGTGCCTTTCGCATTCCCGATAGCCTTGAATAACTTATTGAAATAAAGGGGGCTTCGTACCCTCCTTTCTCCTCGGTTGTTGGGCTTATGAGAAATCGAGTAAACAGATTTGTGGCGTTAATCAAGAGAAGTCAGGGTGGTTGGATTATGTGAGTAGTACGGACGACACCTTAAGGATCGTTCGTAACCTGTGGTTATAAACTAGTCATTTTCAATAATGCATGATTGTAACAACTCACAAACCCTAATTAATCTAATGTCACCTGGGTAATCAAAAACATTTGTCGTATCGATATAACAATAAACAAGTCATGTAGTTTAGGTATTGGGAAAACATCGGGTTTTCCCGAGAAGTTCAACATTTTCACCTATGTGATGTATACAAAGTTCAACAATTATACATGTTTTTAAAATCGACAAGCATATTTACGTATCTTCACACTTTTTATAAACAAATATTTTTTTCAGAAAATATCGGATTTTCTGGGTTTTTCAAACTTCACAAAAATCATTTTTCCATAACATTACGTATGAACTCACCAACCTTTCATATGTTGACGTTTTTCCGAAATAACTTGTATTCTCAGGTAACAGTAAGCCGAAGAATAAGTATTAGGAAATGTCATGGTGTTTTGCTTAAATTATCTATCAGACAGTTTATGTTATGGAATTGTAATGTCTAAGACAATGTACCGAATGTAAACAATATCAGTTGTAATATTCCAATGCATGGTGTTGAATTATGTTATGATTCATGTATAATCATTGTGATGGTATTCAATTCGTGTCACAAGAGCCCTCAGACGTTTCTGCCGTCCGGTTCGGGGGTGTGACAATTTACATGTATGGGAGGTCTTGAAGGCTAAAACCAAGCTGAGGGAGAGGTTTAAAGCAAATAGAAGGGCCAAAGCTTGACAAATTCAATAGCTTTATAACTATAAGGACTTAGAGGATTCCAAATCTGAAATTACAACATCAGATCATGCCCAACACCCGAAATGATCCCCAAATATGCTAAAAATGGCCTTAAACCCAAGAATAAGGACATCTAACACTAGAATGATCAAGGTAACAACTTTTTACCTTCAAATGGAAGCCAAAACAATGTAGATGTAGGATCTACAAGCTCCTTCCTGTTCCAAGCTTCTCAACCTTCAAACTTCTTCAACAAATGCACCAGAAACACTTTCTTAGCCTCACAAGGACACAAAAGTAGTGAAGAATGGCTAAGGTTTCCTTCTCTTGGTGATGAGGTGATAAGGGAGGCCAAAATATGTGGGTTAAGTACTTTAAATAGGGCACAAACCGTAAAAATTAGGGTTTTCACATTCAGTTCCTACTCGTCGAGTTGGGGTCCTCCAACTTGTCTAGTAGACCTCATAAATCATGCGGCCTGATCCGCTTCTACACGACAAGTTAGGGCCTCCAACTCGTCGAGTAGGTCCAATAATGTGACTAATAAGCTTTAAATTTTTATACATGGGAGTCCGAGTGTTACACGACCGTTACGTCCAAAACCTGGTTTTGACCCTCTATATATAGAGAAATGATTTGAAACCCTAAAGATTATTAACAAATATAATCGTAATTATGTGGTGGGAGGTCAAGTCCACCAAGCAACTTACACCCTTTGTTTGCAAATACAACATAATACAATGGTAAAAAGGGGTATCAATCCTCGGGGAAATGGTTGTATTCAATCACCTATGAAATCCAATATAACTAGTGTACTAAACAAACTAACTACAATTAAACTAAAAGGGGGGGGGTGTTGTGATTACTTGAAAATTGAAAGACATGAATAACTAAAAAGCATGCAATTAAGCAATATGGTGAGATGTTCAAATAGTAGATAGAATTGGTCAACCAAGGCAATTCAACAAAATGAACTTTTGTGTCTTTATCGTTAGGATTCAATATGAATCATATCATTCATCCTAAATTGGTTATAGCAAACATGAAGCATGATATGCCAAGGTTCCTCATTGGTAGTATGGAGGTTGGGCAAGCCCACAACACACCTTCTTAATGAAAATCAAGGTTTCAATTTAAGCAATTGAACCGAAGAAAGTTGATTAGCCTTAAGAATGAAGGAATCCCGAATTCCTAGAGGATGTTAATGCTTACACACCAATAAAGGAGTTACAATCCATAATATAGTGATAATTTCTACCATCATAAAGCAATTGTTCTAATTAAAATCAATGATTCAAAGATAAACCAACAATTGTTCATTCAACTACCAAGCTCATGATCAAAGGATTAAACAAGCATAGGAAACCCACAAATATTCAAAGGTTTTAGACAAAGGTAACCAAAATAAAGAAACTAGCCACTCAAAGCAACAAGATAACAATCATAAAAGCGTTTATGCAAAAACAAACTAACAATTGGTAGAAAGATGATAACAATGTGTATCAAGCTCCCAAAAATTTCCTCCAATGCTCTCTAAAGGTGAAAAATCTAAGTATGAGCCGCTAGACCTAACCCCTCAAAGTAAATCATGAGAAAAATGACCAATATACCTCCAAATTGTGCAGTTCTGCATGTACCCTCACAAGTGTTGCACGACTGAGACTCCACCCTCGCAAGTGTTGTTGGAATGTTATTGGCCTTTTTTCTGCACTACACCACCCTATTACTTAATATTCCGTTGGTAGGTTCCACACCTCACGTGATTCAAATTTGGCCAATCATCTTCAAGCTACAAATGTTGATACTCTATGCCCAAAATAAGAATCCAAAACCCATCTTCATAAGCCCACTTCATCCAAGTTTTCAATTTTTTAAGCCCAAATCTCCTTTGATGGATCCGTAAAGCCCAATGACGCCTCTAAAGCACAGTAAGGCTACCTCCAAGCCAAACCGCAACCGCAACGAGCTCCAACATACCTCATGCGAAATAGAAAGTACCCGACACGACGCATGATAAAGAAAATAAAGAATTTACGATGCAATAATAATAAAAAGGCTAAAAATTCTAAAATAAACTAAAAAGGGAAGGAAATAAAAAAACTATCAAATCACCCCAAACATAAACATAAATTGTCTGCACGTTAGAACAGTACTAAAATGAACTTGGGATGAGCTATGTTAAAAAGGAAAAAGAAAGATACCATAGAACTTGGTCATCATCAGTCAACATCGTTAGTATCAGTCTTGCATGGACCCTACACGTATTTAAAATGCTCCCTACTTTAGAGCCATAAACCACATTCTCGAACCACTTGAAGGGAGAAAAGATTACGTATGGATGTAGTCGTAGTGTGCTAGAAAAAGGAAACAGAGGATGCGCCTAGTCGGTGCACTTTAAATGATAATGCATCAAGGAAAGGCGCTTCTTCACATACGATGATTCCTACATTTTTCAGTCTAAAGTGTATACTAATGAAATAGGGTTTGTAGCACGGCTTCCAGGAAAACATCCGACTTCATGGGTTTTTCCATAGTAATGTCCTATACCTTCTACTGTCTCCTCTTCATTGCCTTTTCTCACCAAAATAAAAAATAAAATAAAATAATAAAAATCTTCAACATAAAAACCTAAATCTTCAGTCTTTAGCTTCTATTATTTGGTCTTTGGTCTCTTGCTGCTCAATCTTCTCCCTTCTCATTTCTCTCCTTGTTTTTTAGAGAAGTATTGAACTTGGATTCTTGTTCTTGTTCTTGTGTTGCTTCTTTGTCTTCTTTGTTTTTTTTTGTTTTTCTAGAATCTTCTTTTATCATCTCTTATTGTTTTTGCTTTTCCAATTTCTTCAATTTTTTTGTGTTTTCTTCTTGTCTTTTTTCTTGGAAGGTCTAAGGAATTTCAATATATACCATAGGACTCCAATAGTTTGAAAATGGAGTAATAGATAGAGGCTAATATCAACACCTAATGATCCTTGACAATGTGTTAAGATCTACTCAAAAAGGGTCGGTAATGGCTAAAAGATGGGTGCTATCGAAAAAAACTTGGTCCCAAAAATTTGAATTAGGGGACCCAACTCAAAGTTCACCAATCACCACAATGTAAGGTGTGATAAACATAACCTATCTAACTATTTGCTCTAAACCCCTAGAAAAATGATGAACTATCTTACAAAGGTGGTCAGTAAGGTCGGACGAGTCTCGGGAGTACTAAGGGTATTCCACCTGAAACCATGATGCGAGTCTTCAATGTCTTCAAAATAACTTATCAGGCTTATCTTTTCTTTCACACATCGTCCTGACCAACCACATCCCTTCGCACCTAGACCCAATCAAGCTACCTGCATTTGATCCCCATGCAAGTGGTCTCAAAGTGGTCTGTGATGGTCATAGCATGTCCCATTTGCCCAATACAAGGAATTCCATATCAAGATCCGGGAACAAACTATGATTTAATACCCACGTCTCGGTGCTATGGTACATGTAGGGATGAGAAGATAAGAGAGAACGAAAATGCATGAATTTAAACTAGAATAGATCTAAAAAGTATGAAATTTTGATAGGAAAGAAACAAAATATGCAATATATATATATATATATATATATATATATATATATACACACACACACACACACATGCACACACATATATATATATATATATATATATATATATATATATATATATGCAGCTTTTTTATAAACGACCTTAATGAAAATGAAACTAAATACAACCTAAATGCAATAAAAATAAAAGATAAGAATACCCCACACCAAGCTTAAAATTAAGCATTGTCCACAATGCTTAGGATTCGAGAAAGGATGTATCATACCGGGATCAAGGTGACGGAGGTCCGCGAGGATGGTAACCGCCTTTAGGCTAAAAATGATGCCAAAAATCGTCCATGTTGCTATTGGCGCAAGCCTGCTACTCCTCGATGTGCCGAATGGCTACTTTAATTCGGTTGCCTTGAATACATAAGGTAGCAAGCTGATTGTATATATATCAAGAGGAAGGTCGGGTCCCAATTCATGCTGCTGTGGAAACTGTTGTATATATAATGGCCATGGGCCAAAAGTCACTCGTGTAAAAGCTTTAGGCCTTATGGAGGTAAATATTAGACCTTGTGGAAGGAGGTAATGATGGCTGAGAGATCTAACCCTTGAATTTTGTTCTGGGGTGAAGGGTAAAAAAGGAAAATTCATAAGCCTGAGTTTTTGCATGAAATATGGATTTTTCTTCAAGACATTTTTAGTTCCAGATATTTATATAACATGGAGGATCCCTTCTACACCTTTCCATGGAGATAAAGAACGTTGATAACGGAGTTGGAACAAAGAAGTTACAGCTATTTGATGTTATGGTGATTTTTGGGCTAGTCGCGTACATTGGGCGTATAGGGAGTATAATGGACGTGCTAGGTAATCCCTAGTATGTTGGGCATACTAGGAGTATGCGGGGCGTATGCTATCACTGCCCAAACCCTATTTTCATGGTTTGAGCCCTATTTAAGATCCTTAACTTCCCGAAACCCACTCCATTCTCAACCTCCACCTCTCTAACACCCTCTCTTGAAACCATAACCCTAGTTTGAGCCTTGTGAGCAAAAAGAAGGTGTTTTAAGTGCTTTGGAGTGTTTTTAGTGCACCTTGGAAAAGAAGGAACTCATTGAAGAAGCATTGGTTACATTAGAGCTTGTAGATCTAGAACTTGTTCACCTTGATCTTTCTTCTGGAGGTATAAACGTTGAATTATGATGATGAATTTGTTAGATCTTGCTTTTTTTTAGATATTATGAGCTTTTGTTCACTTCATGTGCATAAAATTTAGACCTTGAAAGTTTGTGACCTTGTTATGGATAAAGTTGGAAAATTTATCCATCTAAACATCATATTAATTTTGATTTGAAGGTTGAAGACATCGACTTAATGGATTAACTTGAAAAAGATGCACTTTTGGTCACTTCATTACTTAAAGACTAGATCTTGTTTGTTGGGACTATTCTAATGGATAAAGTTGCAAACTTCATCCATTATGGAGCTATTCAGAACAATAAAAATGTGATCTTGGTCGTTATATCCATGAAAGAGTTATGATGTTTTAATGGATTAATACGGTAGGGTTTTAACTTTTGGACCTTCCCTAGCCATAGAAAGCCATAAATGTGGAAACTTTATGACTTAAGACAATGTTTTGAGGCTAGGTCTGAGTTTGGGAGAAAAATACTTAAGGGAATAAATGCTTAATGGATTGGATAGAAGCAGCTCAAGTATGATGAGCATATTTTTGTACATCGGATGTACTAAGCCATCCGATGTACGTGGGGTGTAAGTTGAGTACGTAGGGCGTACTCAAGCAACCATGGACTTTGACTTTTGTTGAATCTGTTTATCATTGAATTTTTTACCAAGATTGACTTTAGTTCAAACTTGAGAGTTTTTATTGGTGATTAAGATTCTTTACGGTTTTGATGTTAGTGGAACCATGGGAGCAAGCAGTATAGAAGGGAACATATCATGGTGTTCTTAGTTTTCTTCATTTTAGATGAGTTTCAGCTCACAGTACCCGTGGGTCGAAGGCACCAATAACAACCTACTAGTTTTGGTTTTCCATTAGTAGAGGGATGCCTTATGGACTGTATATAGTCATTTAGGATAGACTGAGGACTCTTGATCTAGGCTCTTTTACTTGTTCCTTTTTTGGCTGTGGTTCTAGAGTAGGATCACATGTCCGGGTATCCATCTCACCTCTTATTATATACGGCCACGCATTCCTTGGATTATTGATATTCAGTATGCATCTATGTTATAGTGATCTGTTATATTTATGTACTCATATCAAGTATGTTATTATGTTGTAGTGTTCTATTACATCTGTATATTGGTATCGAGTACGTTGCTTTGCTATATTGATATGTTGTCACACCCCCAAACGAGATGGTGGAAATGTCCGGGGGCATGAGTGACTTCATTTTTATAGTATCATCAGAGTGTATATAGTTGAAACAATACATCATCATCATCACACATGTAATATTACAACCCTCATTGTCTACATCAAGTATGATGAAAAAAAACATAACAAAATATCCATGTATTCTTGCTGACCAACCTACTCAACGATTTCCTGAGAACACATGTTAATTTAAAAAGGTCAACATATATAATGTTGGTGAGTTCACAAGCATGTTTAAATAAAATGTTTTGTATTACTTTATAACTATCAGAAAATCCGATATTTTCTGAAAAATGGTTTGAAATGTTTGTGTCCGATCTTGTATTAATGCATGTGCGTTAATGTTTGCGAGAATATAAAGAGAATGACTCAGACAACTCGATGTTGTATGTTTATGAAAACGTTGTGAACTCAACACCCGATGTTGAGTATCAACACATGAAGGTTACCGTGTTATCCACAAAAAGATTATTTCACGTAAAATGTATAATGGTGTTAATTCCTTTATGTGAGTCATTATAACCATACTTAATAATGAAAATTTCACCTGTCATGACGTGTTTCAAACGCCGACTTGTTTAAGGTAAGGTTTGTCGCCCTACACTGGCCTAGTCTAACTGTAGTGAATAGCTCAGGTGTGGAGTGTCACCCCCGTATAGATCTATACACAAACTCTCGCTCTCACTTCAGAAGAATCTCGTTACAAATGCAGGCTACATTTGTACACTCAATTGGTGCCAAACGAAGTGTCTCACTAGATCCTTAACCGAAATTATGCGAATAAACATGTAAGTTATATTTCAGGCCCAATTAACATTTAAGTGGACAACCAAGGCCCACTAAGCATGTAAATTGTATTCCAGGCCCAATAGGCATATAAGGTATATTCCAAACCATTTAAACGTGTAACTAGACAACTAAGGCCCACTAAGCATGTAAATTATATTCTAGGCGCAATAAGCATGTATGCTATATTCGAGACCCAATAAACATGTAAGTGGACAACCAAGGTCCACTAAGCATGTAAATTATATTCAGTCCCAATAAAAGTATAAATGACGTAATTTATATGTAAAAATACACTTTTGTCCTAAAATCGAAAATTTACAATTACGGCACATTTTTGGTAGAAATGACACTTTAGGTCATTTAAGGCTAAAGGTTTGCATTTAAAGCTAGTTTTAAGTAAAAATAACATTTTTAACTCACTTTTGTCAAAAATATCACTTATGGCTTAATTTTTTGAAAATGTGCATTCTCGGTCCCATTTATAAATAATTTTATCTTTTTGGCCCAAGATTTAAGAAATTTACATTTTCAGTTCTTCTTATCGAAAATTTACATTTTTCGCACAACTTTGTTTAAAGCGACACTTAAGCCCACAAAACTACAAAAACTTACAATTTTCACCCAAAAGCCGTGAAAGCCCAAATGAGGCCCTTTTGTAAAAATTTAAACTTTTAGCCCTTTTTAAATCACAAATACCATAAAGATTCTTGTTTATCAAAAATAATTCATTTTGGTCCCTTAAAATCGTGATATATATATATATATATATATATATATATATATATATATATATATATATATATATAAAATAACCTCACTTTGAAATTTTTTTCACATTTTTGGCCCTCTCATGCAATTTTCTTAGTTTTAAACAACTTTGATGTGTTTTAAAGCTTCTCTTTGCATAATAAGTTGTAATAGGTGTTGTGTTCTACAAATATCCTCACATTTTAGCATATTTTCAAGTTTATGAAGTTTAAAACACATAATCACACTTATATCATGAAAAACACTCAAAATCATGCATATACACATAGATCTACACAAAACAGCTTGTATTCTCCCCTAAAATATATTA
This sequence comes from Lactuca serriola, assembly GCF_051521515.1. NCBI lineage: Eukaryota > Viridiplantae > Streptophyta > Magnoliopsida > Asterales > Asteraceae > Lactuca > Lactuca serriola. The sequence goes on from NC_136408.1 coordinate 217,966,221, forward strand.
GAAACTAAAAATAGGGGGTATGAACTCACTTTGGTTTGATGCTTTTGGTTTTGGAAGGATATTTGTAAGAGTTTTCGGCCTAAATCTCTTCTTTGAGGGGATCTTCGAATTCTAGGAGTTTTCATGAACATGGATCATCAGATGAAGTGTTAAGAAGTGAAGGACTAATCATAAAATAATGTTAAACACTTTGATGAGAAAGTAGCTTACCAAAAATGATGATCTTGAAAGATCTTCTTGAGCTAATCCACACCAAGCTCACGAATTTGATGGAATGGATGAAGAAGTTTTCATGTGTTAGAGGGGAGAGGTGTTTCAACAAGTTTGAAGTGAGAATAATGGTGGGGAATTGGCTTGGCCGAGAAATAGATAAGAGGAGAGAAAGAGACCTAGTTGGTTATTAAATGAAGGCTTAGAATACTTAATCATGGAAATATATGGGGTAATTAACTTAAAAGATCTCTAGTTAATAATGAGGTGTCTTCATTAAGGTTTTTCCCATCTTTTCACTTTTTTTTTTATCAAAACTGAGAATTGAGTAAGGAAGAAGAGAAAAGAATTAGTTTGGGCCACTAGTGAATATATTCGAATGTTATAGGGTGTATTATGTAAGTTTTTGCCCATTGGGCCCTTTTATGGGTTTACAGCCCAAAAGGGTGAACAAAATGGGTTTTCGGCCCATGAATGTTCAAGAAACCATTTACGACCCATTAAGGCCCATGATAACAAAGTGAGACATTTTAGGCCCAATAAGGCCCACAAGAAGTCTTATGGCCCGAAATGTTATTGTTTGATGAATGTGGGTCCAATTAAGGCCCAATTGAAGACTCTTAGCTTAAAAGAATCAAGTTGAGGGTTTAATGGTCCATTAGGCCCAATAATTGATTCCTAGTCCATTAAAATGTTTGAACTGGGATATTAGGGTTTCAAATCCACATTTAAGTATAGGAAATGTATTGAATTAGCTTTTGAAATTCACTCATGAGTTTTGATTCAAATGATTGATTTTGAATGAGCACAGTACATGACATCAATTTAGATTACAAACTATACATGAGTTGATTTTACATGAAGAAAAAATTTCCTAGCTAAAAATGCTAGTTGTGACATTAGTAGAATTGTATGTTGGATGTACTTGTTGGTTATCATCTAGTGCAGTGCCCTAGGGACTGTCTATGGTCATGAAGGATATCCTTAGAACTCTTGATCTAGGCTTTCTTGCATATTCCATGTTTGGTTGTGGCTCCAGTGTAGTATCATCTGTTAAGGTGGCTATTTCATCTCTGGTTACTTATGGTTACACATTTCATGGAGCTTAGCTGGTAGCAGGAATGTATGTTGTGAGAGGGATAGTAAAGGTTTTAGTAGCGATTCACGGAGTGCCAAACGACCTCGAGAAGAAGATCTTTCGGTGCCGAAGTTATGCCCCCACAGAGCCTGGTTCGCTAAACTCCTTTGTAAGTGAGTTATGCTTACCTAACTGTAAGTATAACTTATGTTTAAGTTCAATATCGTTATTAAGAAACTATAATGAAGATTTATCTGTGATTCCAATTCATTATACTGATGGATCTACTTATGGGGATGATGTCGATGTGGTGATTTCGTGAGGTGTTTAAAGTGGGATTTCCAAATAGTATACTTTGTATACCAAACGGACCCTACCTCTAATATAATTCTACCTGGTTGTTCCTTACTTGATAGATCATCAAAGTAGACTTTGAATTAATGATCAATTTTGACTAATAATTAGACGCAATAAATATTAGACTAAAACTTTGTGATAATAATACTAATTTCATCAAAGGAAAAGACAATTGTTTGAAGCGAAGCGCTGCCCAAATTTTAAGTCGTCAGTTTAACAAGTGATTGCATAGTCTCTTTCATGAACATGATTTTAATACAAGTATTAATGAAAGTGTTAAATATATATTGAAACTTTATATGTGAGTTATAGGCTTACTATGTGGAAATATGTGTTATATGTATATTTGATGATATACGCTGCGAACCACACATGGTTCTATACATGTTGAGATGTATTTACATGAAAATAATAATAGAACTATTATAAATGTGAAGATAAATGTATGTTAATACTTAATACTCTTATAAAATATTACACAAAATTAGGACGGTGTTTTGAAAACAGAGTTAGTATTGAAAGTTGATTATAAGCATTGTAGGCTTGCTTTGTGATGAAATAAGACTTAAAAAAGATGCTTAGTTCAATTATTTTTTTATATTGGGCAGTATCTTATTAAGTGTACATGTGTGGTCGGAATAGAGAGTAGAAACTCTATTCGAGGAGATTGATGATTGATGGAGTATGTCCTGCGTACAAAGGTACATTCCATTTACCAAGTCTTTTTCAAATCTTTATGTATTAGGTGTTGCTTGTGTCAAGTTATTATTATGTTCTAGGGTACGAGTCCTACTCATACCAGGGTAATATAATGTGCCAGAAGTAATATCATATACTGAGACCTTCTTTTTTACACTATTGTGTGTCGGGGTACGGGAGTACTTTATTCGTACTTCCCCATACTTTTTATTTTGAAGAGCTTTGGAGTCATTGTTTCTTTTATGAAGTGATCAGATGAGATTCATGTGTCAGCGTTTCCATTCACGAAGTAATTGAGGGAAATTTGTAGACTACCTAATAGAGTGTCTGAGTAATAGACCACTACCAAGTATGTCTGATATTGTATTGACAGATTGGGTGAGTCTGGGGGTAAAATATCTCATGGTGTTACACCACTACTAGGCAAAGTTTGATGCTTTATTGCCAGATAGGGTGAGACTGGGGGTAAAATACCTCATGGTTTCAGACCACTGCTAGGCATATTCATCTAGATAACCACATTTGACTTAATTGTCTTTTTGTTTTTACGAATGGAGGTTTGTGGTGAAACATATTCCATTCCCTTCATTTGATGTATTTCTTGATCCTTGTTTGATGCCAGGGAATTTCCGAAGCAACATCGTCAGTTTGTTGTTCATATTGAACCTTTAGGTTATATCTTGTAAGATCGTTTTATACGATCTATATGAAGGAATCGATAGGATGGGATAATTTGTTTTAGATATATGATGTATTTATGTTAATCATAATAATTAGATTTGCAGATTTGAGATATACATTATTATCACATTGTGGGATTGAAATCCCTATGTATTCACCAGGTTTCCCAGCCTGACCTACTCAGTCTATTTGTATGACATGTTTCGATGCAAAGATACATTACAATGAAAGATTAAAGGAGACATAAATCATTAGTTTAAATGAATGTAAGATCTATTTATGCTTATGTTCCTGTTGACGATGACATCCCAATGTTTTAATATCAATAAAATATATTTCTTTGAAAATGCTTGGATAATATATTTATCATATTTTTGGGATATATTCTGTAATAAAATTCTTCAAAAAGGATATTTTTATTTTTAAATAACCATATCTAAAAATTTTAAAATGGCCATGAATTTGGGGATGTCACAATTTTGACATTTGGTGAATCTCTTCACCAAATCCAGTACATGCTCAAAGAAGGACGTAGTGCACAAGCGGTTGTCAGAAATGAAGAAACATCCCATACGAAAGTCTGCACTAGTTTGTTTCGTAGATTGATACACCACATACCACTCCTTACTATAAATCTTCCCCAACTTCAGCTTTTCGAAATCCTTTGGGGATTCCTTAAGAACGGCAGAAGGCTTCTTTCACAACACAACGCCAATCTCTATGTCCATATCTCTAATCTCCTGAATGTAAGACTTGATCATTATCTGGAGATAAGACATGACATGTTCGTATTTTACTTTTTCTTTCAGTAGCATGTTGTAAAGAACGAACCATTCATTTGGGTTAAGACAAGGTAAGTCTAGGAGAATGAACTCTTAGCATTGACTGGCTGAACCTCTTGCCACTTTGAACTTTGAATTCGTAAAGTTGTCGATCTCGATTGGTCCTGTGAGTTTAAAACCAATTATTTTGCTCAAGGACCATGTCTCGTATTGTGGCTTCATATACTTCAGGTAGAAAGAGAGCAGTATGGGATTAGCCCCACTAACTATGAATCGAACATTTGTAACCATCAAAAAAGCACGAAACCTGAAAGCCTTGGGAGTAATTTGTAGATCCAAATGCAAATCTTGTGTGTTTTGAAGACCAAAACACACAATTGGCTCCAACAAATATTGGATGGGTAAATCGACAACATCAATTTGGATTTGTTTCAAGCTCTACTTCGGAAATAAAAGCATCTTGCTTTGAAGAGTAGCCTGAGCCTCTTTCTTGGCTTTTTCTTTCTCTTCAGCCTCTCAGATGATTCGTTGGTACTCATCTAATTCAGCTTCACGAGCCTTTCACCTTTTAATCTCGTTTTCATCCAGATCTTCTCCCTCTTCAGTAGTATCGACGATGGGATCGTTACTGAACAATGTTTCCTTACCCCTAGGTCCTTGCTTGACAGTCGATTTGACTGGAGCAACAGGATGTTTAACTGGAGCTTTAGGATTTTTTTTCATGAGCCACCAAACATACCTTCTCCCCCTTGTTCCTGATTAAAGCTTTGATCTGAAACACCTTCTAGCCTATGAAACATGGCAAAAACAGGTCATACTTTCTCATGCAGATACTTTCGGACTGTGATGGTAAGCATTGAGTCCCATGTCTGAAGAATATCGAAGAGCGTGCCTTTAACATCCGTAATACAGATTCATATGACAACTCTCTTAGATGACAAATCATTGACCTATTTCTCTGAAGCTTCTAGTTTCGCACATAAGACCTTTACTTCCTTTATCTAGAGTGCAAGAGAGTCCTTGATTTTACTCTCCTTTGCTAGTTCTTCTTGAAGCTTTGAAATATGAGAGGAGATATAGGCTTGAAATGTTTCATGATCAGTTTTCAAAACAGTATGAATCTCTTGCAAGTTAGCCTTATCAGATTTGAAGAGAGAACCCAGACTCTTTAGAGCTTAATTGGATGCAATAGTATTAGAGTTGAAGGTTGTTTGGAAATTCTCCATGAAGGTAGTAGTGTCAGCAATTAGTTTATTGACTTTTTTAGGTCGTCATCTTACAAAGTTCAACAGAATCAACAACTGCTTTATTCATCTTTTCAACATTGGCTGTATGCTCCTTTGAGATTCGTTCAATAAGAGACTCAACTGTGGCTTTAGCGTATGCATGAAAAAATGAAGCCTTGGTAGATAGAATCAGTTGGTAAATTTTTCATGAAGGGACTGAAGTTTCCCTTTCGTAATAGGCGCTTCATCTCTACTCTCAGTCCGAATTTAGAAAGGACTGTAAGTGAACCCGTAAATTTCTTCTTATTCATCAGCACCAAAGATGATGTCAGTGTCATCTCGGTTAAGAGGGGAAATGAGAGGTGAAATATGGGTTGAGATACCTGAAGTTTGATCTCCTATATCAAATACGTTGACCGAAACAAGAGGTTCAGTAGAGGTGGTTGGTGGGGCAATAGAATCAGTGAATAGTAGGGTAGAAAAAGGAATAGTGGTTTGTGGTTGTGAAGAAACTGGTGGAGGGCATGGTGCAATAGTGATTGGGTAGTAGTGGTATTAAGATGTTGAGTTACCTCAGGATTGAATGTTTGTTTTTCGTTGTGAATGTTATCATCGTCGTTGCGAACAAACATCCTCGTTGCAAACAGGATTATCCTCCTCGATGTGAATGTCTGACTGAGTATCACACTCATCTTTGCTTTCACTTAGTGTGGGGGTCTTTCTCTTGCGAGCTAGCTGCTTTTGTCTTTTGGGAGCAGCAGCAGAAATTCCCATTTGTACCTTTCTTTTGGAAGGAGGTTTCATAGTTGCAGATGGCCCCTCCTTGTCAGTGGTTTTCTTCTCTCCCTTCTTCGAACCTCCCCCCCCCCCCCTTTCTTTAGGTTGTCAGCTTCAGCTAGAATAGCTTGCATTTCGTCAGTTAAAACACGAGGCCCAGATGGAGTCAATTTCCTATACCCCTCCAAGATTTTGCTGGAAGGTGGCACAGCTTGAAACATAACATCTGGAATTGAACCAATAAATGAAAACATGGAAGAATCTGAAATGATAAGTCTAGTCATTTGAAAGATGGAGACTGATGCCATCAACGCGTCTTGCATCACTGGGATCTTGAGCTTTTCAATGAAGCAGTGGACAATAAGAGTCCAGAAACGTGCATAGGAAATCTCACTATGACGTATGGTGGATAGTGTACTTTGAACCACTTGTGCCTAAAGAATAGAGCCATAGTTGATGTTCGAACCTATGTAGAGACTAGTAGAAAATGGCCATAAACAACTTCCTTACATAGTCCAATCCAGTCACCCTTTTCAAAAAACTCTTAAGTAGTAAGGTGAAAAGCCCATTCCAATGAGGAGGCAGATATGGATTCTTAAACTTTGAAATGACAGTTAGGGTTTCTTTGTAATCCATTTGGTAGAATATTTTGAGAAGAGCAGCACTAGTCACCGTCTCGAGGTTAATCATGTCATCAGATTGTGGAAGCTGTAGGAGAGAACATAACTGAGACTTAGTAATTGAAGTCTTATTGTTGTGGATCTCAAATGTGATCCTCTGTTCTTTGTGACAACCCAAAATTTCCATTTGTACGAACATTATCTATTCAATAGAAGCTAGTCCAGTTTCAGTGATTTTCACACTTTTCCGAACCAGTTTGTGTACATTAGGGTTTATGTTTAAGGAGTTATCAGGAGAGTGGATGCTCCTGGTTTTGTGAAATTTGAGCATTTCAAGTTTCATAATGTTACAGTCCTATATCAGGAATAAAAATATTTTCTGCCAATATATTCCAGGACTATAAATAGTTTTCTGAATTAAATTAATTCATTATTCACAATTCCAAATAGAGAAAAGCCATTTTCTCTCTAACGGATCTTCGGGTTTTCATCCCAGATTGTGAGTCTACTTTACTAAATGTGTTTCAATACTTGTTAGATGCTTTATAACATCAATTACATGTTTAGATTTCAAGATCCGGGAGTTTACCGCCCAAGAACATTCTTCGGGAGTAAACTCCAAAATGGAACTTTAAGGCTTCCTAGTCCCTTTCCCTTGATAGATAACTTGTAAAGGACCTTGTGTATGATCTTTAGAGACTAGAAAGCATCCAAGAAACCCAAGTAATAGGAGTTTACGGCCAAGGACTTTTCTTGGGCCGTAAACCCCTTTTCAAGGGCATTTAGTGCCCTAAACTACCCCTAAAGCTTAAGGACTTTAACCCTCAAATGCTTGTAACCATTTTAGACATCAAAACACTTCAAAATCATAAGTTTATAGGAGTTTACGTCCAAGAACCTCTCTTGGGCCGTAAACCCCTTTTCCAAGGGTTAAAGGCACCACAAACACCCCTAAGGCTTTAAGACAATTACCCTTGAACACCTAGGACTTGAATGGGGAGTAAAAGACATCAAGAACATCCCTTAAAGGGAGTTTACGGCCAAGGAACACCTCTTGGGCCGTAAACTCCAAGTGAAGGCATAAATGTGTGCCTCTTGTCCCCTTTAGCCTTAGATAAAATCATGGAAGCTATCCTAGATGTGCAAGTGCCTCAAAACAATTAAAATCCAAGACCCCATAGGAGTTTACGGTCGTAACCTCTAGGGGATATGGACGATAGGCCGTAAACTCCCCTATGGAGCATTCTAGGGCCTTAAACTACTTCATGCATTATTCCAACAAAGTTAGGAGTGTTCTAGGATCAAGATAACACCTTAAAACATCCAAAACCACCCAGTGAGGAGTTCACGGCCATAAACCCATGAGTTTACGGCCATAAACTCCAAAGGGTGGGGTTTGTTGGGTGGTGAACTCTTATGCAAGGCCATTTGATGTTTCAAACCCTTTTGCCTTGTCCCGTAGCAACTTAGATGCAACCATTAGGACCTTTAACACTTATAAAAAGTGTTTTCATGTTCCTAAGTGTATTAACTTATTTATTAAGTTATTATTAGGCTAATTAGTTATATATATGCTTATTATATGATAACTAGGCTCGTGCGTGTAAAGAAGTCTCCGTTTGCCACCTAGCACGGTATCCGACACTGCAATTCGTACAACTCACCACAAGTGAGTTCATACCCCTTGAATCAACCTTTGAAATGATTTTAAATGTTTTAAATACTTTATGGGGGGGAATACAAGTCAAATACTAATAGTTATTGCTTTAATCACATGTGATTGCATTTAATCACATGTGATTAATAACTAGGAAAACAACGATTTTTACCACTGTTCAAACTGTTTATCAAACTGCTTTACATTGAAATGTTTTGCAAACTCTTTTACAATCCAAACTTATTTACAGACCGTGATTCAAACAAATGCTTCTTATACTTAAACTGTTTTATTTACTTATGCCTTCTAATTGTTTTAAAGATTGACATCAAGTCGATCTTTTCTTGAAATAATATTTATGCTTCAAATGTTTTATGAAAACTTATTTATGCTTTTATATATTCAATCGCATACCCATATATGTATAGATGTATAAATAATGTTTAACGGGCTTAGGAAGGCCATCCGTGATGTGGTCTGGTGGGATTTCGGGTGACCATCCGAAGGTCGTTTCCATATTACTTATATATCATATATACATATATAGACATAAAAGTACTTCCATATTCATACATATTAGTACATCAATAGTTAGTTACCATCCGGGTAACACAGGAACATATACAGCTATACTAGAAACACAAACATATACAGCTATACTAGAAACATGAACATCTACAGCTATACTAGAAACATGAACATATACAGCTATACTACGAGAACATATACAACTATACTAGAACTAGAAACATTACATTACATATACGAGAATACGTTAACAATTGTGATCCACTGTATCGGAGCATGCCTTAAATGTCATGTCCCGAGTTGTAGCCAGAATTCTCTTGGAGGGAGAGCGTGAGTTTGCGTATAGATCTATACTGGATTGACTATCCTACACCTTGCTACTAGCTACAGCCAGACCTGAAGGTCTACGGGTGCCAAACGTCATTCTGTTATTACGACCATTCGTATGTCGTTGTTACCAGTCGATAGCATGGTGCAATTTATCACATTTTACCTTAATATAAATCCGGTTTAAGGTAGTTAGTACAATAGTAGTTCTTATTATACAAAACTACAGTGCTACAATGATTTACCCATTACATATTTTAGTGATAACCTCACTTAAGCATTAATGTACAAACTATATTTTATTAAATGATAGTTACACTTGGTAAATTACTCACTTTTACAACAAACGAGCGTACAAAACAGTTAAGCCTTGGTAGAAGGCTACTTTAATAGAAAATATAGGTTTTTTTGAGAGATCAAACTTTTACAAACACTTACATACATTTTACAAACTTATACTTGAGACACGTTCAAACGATTTTGATAACAAACACCGACACTAAAATACTTATGAACTCACCAGCTTAATGTTGATAAACTCTTTCAAAATAACTTGTATTCTCAGGTCATCAGTAGACAGGTACCGAGGCCAGCTTTTGAGAAGACGGAGTGCACTCAAGACTCATCTCATATTATTTTGTTTTACATTATTTTGGTGTCTATAACTGTACAGAACACGCTTGTATTGAAATTATATATTTAATGCAATGGATGATGTTGTTTGGTTATTTACATTTATTGTGTTGTGATACTTTAGATGACGTCCTCCGCCCCAGAACGTTTCCGCCGTTCTTAGTTTTGGGGTGTGACATTCTTCCTTAATGCAGTTTGCTGATAAGTAAGCTTTTGACAGAATTGAAAGAGGAACATTCTCCATTCTTGATATAGAGATGGTGAGTGGAGAATATTTAAGGCATTCGATCATGGGACACATGAAGTTATCGTATTTGACTGGATCGAGATCGACCACCAAGTTTATATGTTGTTTAACTGCTAGAAGAGAAGAGTGTGTTGTTTGTTCTTGAGCAAAGATGTTTTTTCAGACGAACCCACCATTGATGAAGCTTGTGGAAGAAGAAGTTGAACAATAGTGCTTTGATCGCCGGAGATTTTAAGAGGATTTTGTGAGTGGTAATGAAAAAAGAGTCATCAAAACGTTTTATACCATTTGATTTGTGAGTGAAATTCGATGAGAGAATGCATCGGTTACTAGAACGTCGCCTGAAAAAGCACAACTTGACAACTGTAGCTGTCGATTAAAATCTTCACGCGCCCATTTGAATTATTATCAACAGAATATGCCATGTCGGCTTTGCCCTTTCGCAGTTGAGAGTGATTACACTTCTCTACATGGAAACGAACTTCAATGATTGTAATGCGAACTTGAAAATAAACATAAGTACTACGAACCAGACTTTTGAAAATCACGAGGATCTTCGTGCAAGAGTGTCAAAGATAAAGAAAGAAACCAACACTTTTATGTGGTATTTTGTCATGTGTAAATAAAGACACGAAACTGTGGATCTCAGGCAAAGATCTCTGCCTTCAAAGTCCTGAGAGACTAAGAAGTGCTTGTGTAGTTTCCCGTTGAAATACGATTAAATGTTTGATAACAAAAATTGAAAGGCATCTTTCAATTTTGCTAAATGGGTGGCTAAATCTCCAACCAAACAACGAACTTAATATAAGTCTGAATGGTGGATGAAGTACTTGTGTGACCAGTGTAGTCAGTTGAACGAGTAGGTTTGAATTATTTTAGTGACTAGATGAAACTTTGAAATCTCAAAAAAAATAATATTGGATCTTATAGGAAGAAGTGACTTGGTACAGGAACACTTTATAAAGATCTCGCAAAAGAAAAAGAGACTCCTTGGTACAGAACATGAAAATGGCTTTTGTTAATTCCATGGGAAAAATATAGAACATTTAGTTGTTCACCGTTAATTCTTGTAAGTGTGTTGGATTTTGGGTTTTGCATACTTCATGGTGAACGAAGCTAAAGTCATTAACTCAGAAGTTATGTAACCATAAACCTCAGTGGTATTGCTGAGAGTCTCAACGGTTACATTTATGAGTGTGAAGGCAATGGAGAAGTGAGTAGGTGGTTCCAGAGAAGCAAATGTACCTCTGCTATATGAGAGTGACTAAGCAGATAACTCTTAACTCAAGGTGTGAAGAGTGAGGTGGCTCATGACAACATGCAACATGCAACATGCAACAGCATGCTTCTAGGGACACATAGCAAATACAGAGATAGAGAAACTTATACCTGCCCATCACATGAATTGAGATAAGATATGAATATGTGTCTCCATGATCTTCTTAAGATATTTTTGATGTTTATGACATTTGTGAAAATAAAAGAAATAAAAACAAACACAAATAAAATATTTTTGTCTTTTGTGATTTTCTGAAAAATAATTAACACAAAAAAAATTGAAAAAATAAGTAATAATATACATAAAGTACAAAAGGATATTGGAAAACCTGAACTACGAATGAATAGTAGAGTGTGAACTACTACGGAAGTTCCCACCGATTCGCAGTGTTAAAGAAGACTGCGAATGAACAGTAGAGTAGAAACTACTATGAACGTTCGCACCGATTCGCAGTGCAATCATTATGTGTGCGAAAGTGGTTTTGGAATAGATTCAACTTTCATCATTCCTAGGCCTTGAAGGAACCTATTGAAGGTTGTTTCAGGAAAAGCCTTTGTGAATATGTCAGCCAATTGATCAGAGGGTCTTACGAAATGAATTTCAACATTGTCGTCTTCTACGTGATCCTTGATGAAATGATACCTCAGTGCTCTGTGTTTCGTCTTTGAGTGTTGCACTGGGTTGTGACAAATGTGAATGGCACTTACATAGTAATAATATAGTGGGATTCGTTTCATGCTTAAGCCATAGTCACGAAGCTGACTTTGAATCCAAATGACTTGAGAAGTACATGAGGCTGCTACTATATATTCCGCTTCGGCTATTGACAAGGATAGACACGTTTGCTTCTTGGTTCCAACTGACAAGTTTACTATTGACAAATTGGCATCCGACAGTTGTGCTTTTTCTATCATGTCCACATCCCCAAGATCTTCATCTGAAAGTGCATGTATGAAGAAGCCTGATTTCGTAGGACACCAAATGCCAAGTGATGAGGTGCATTTCAAGTACCTCAGGATGTTCTTAACAGCCACCATGTGAGATTCGCGAGAATTTTCTTGGAACCTAGCACAATAACAAACGAAAAACATAATGTTTTGTCTACTAGCTGTTAGATACATTAATGATCCTATCATCTGACGATAAAGGGTCAAATCAGCAACTGCTTTTCCCAGAGACGGTGTTACTTTCGTTCTGAATGCCATTGGAAACTTCACTTTAGAGTCTCTAACCATGCTAGACTTAGAGAGCAAAGTCTTTGTATATGCTTCCAGATTTACGAAAATACTTTCCGGTCCCTGTCTTATATTCAATCCAAGGAAAAACTCAATTGGACCCATGGAGCTCATCTCAAATTTAGTTTGCATCAACTTTCAGAATTCAACTGTTAAGCTGGGATTAGTAGAACCGAAAATGATGTCATCCACATAAATCTGGAACATCATTTAGTGGTCACCCTCTTTCTTGCAAAAGAAGGTTTGATTGAGAACCCTATATGCTACATCTAATAATCGCATGAATTCGTCATACAGATTGGGATTGGAACAGTGACTGGACTTGGCTTAGGAAACATTTTCTCCGATAGACTCTCTTTTGACTGAATCTTCTTCAAGTAGTTGTCATCAAACGTAACATAGTAGGTTTCTTCCATCTTTTGTGAACATTTTTTGAGAACCCTATATGCCTTGGAGATCAACGAATATCCCAAAAATATACCCTCGTCAGCTTTCGCATCGAATTTGCTTCGTTGTTCCTTGGAATTAAAGATGAAAATCCTGGAACCAAACACATGGAAAAACGTAACATTAGGCTTATTATTATTTATGATTTCATAAGTAATAACTGAGAATCGCTTATTCAGAGTATATCTATCTTGCATGAAAGATACAGTCACGATAGCATCTGGAAGAAGTAGAGAGGTAGACATGCGAAAGTGAGCATAGTTCGTGCAACTTCACAAAAAGAGCGGTTTCGGCTTTCAACTACACTGTTCTGTTTTGGATTGTACGGATAAAAAAAGTTGTGTGAGACTCCCTTTTCAGCAAGAAATTCTTCAAATGCTTGGTTTTTGAATTCTAGCCCATTGTCGATGCGAACATTGTGAACTAGCTTTCGTAGTTGAGGATCAATTTGCATTATAAAATCCTTGTGTTTTTTAGTAGCTTCAGATTTCTATTTAAGAAAATACACCTACGTGAAACGTGAAAAATCATCAACCGTTACAAGAACGTACTTACTACCACCAACAATTTCATTTGCAAAAGGTCCAAAAAGGTCGTTATGTAGTAGTTCCAATGGTTCAATGACTTTTGTGTTTACTATGGTTGGATGACTTTTTCTGCTTTGCTTCCCCATCTCTTAGGCTGCTCACAAATGATCCTTATCATATTTAAAGAGAGGAAGCCCTCATACATGTTCACCAAGAACAAGCTTGTTGATGTTGTTGAAGTTCAGGTGCGAAAGTCTTCTATGTCACAGCCACGTATCATCAGAGTGAGCTTTCGTAAGCAAGCATATGGCAGGCTTCCCTCGTATCGGGTTCAGATTCAAAGGATACATTTCTCCTTTTTGCTGCGACTTTAAGAAAACTACTTTTGTTTTCATTTCTATTATTTTAGATCATTCATCGTCAAAGGATACTTTCAAGCCCGTCCGTACAAGCAATTGTGAAAAACTTATTAGGTTGTGTTGTAAGCCTTCCACATATTCCACCTTAACAATAGAAAAATCTTCGTTCGTTGTCAACCCATAGCATTAGATCTTTCCAAACGAATTGTTTCCATACTTCACATTTTCACCATCTTTGAGAGGTCGAAACTCTCGCAGTTCTTCCTTCCTCCATGTCATGTGACGTGAGCAGCCACTATCGATATACCATTTAGATTTGAACTTCTCATCACAAATTACCTGCAAAGATCAAGAAAATTTAGGAACCCAAAGTTTTTTGGGTCCTTGTGAACCTTTTACAGAAAAAAGAAAAGCGATTGCAAGATCAACCATATAAGTTCGTTTAACTAATGTGGTTTCATCTTTCTTAGTTATGGTGAAAACTTTTATTTTATTATTTTTCATTTTCGTTTCTTTAGAATCAGACTAGTTTTGTTTACTTGTTATTTGATTATTGACGAAATTTTTCTCAACTTTCTTTGATGTAGTAATCGATTTCTCAGTTTCAGCTTCTGTTGAGTCTAGAGGATTGCGTCATGGGCTCGGTCCATAGCCTAGTTTTGTTGCTGGTATTAGGTCTATCCAGCCGTGCATTATTTTACATTAGGGTTTAGTATTTAAGTTGCATGCATGCAGGCTTAGTAATTATCGCTTTCATTATTTTCATATTTACTATTCTATAAACCCTAGCTCGCCTCTACAGCGGAAGTTCTTCATCGAGCTCTGCTGAGGCATGACTCAATTTTGAATCATAAGCACATATTTGATTCTGATCTTTGTTTGTTCTTGTTTATTCTTAAAATTGTTTGAATTCTTTTATCGCACTTGTGAAAGATCTAAACGATCTAAGAGTTTTTAACTCCTCAATTGGTATCAGAGTAGGAGACTGTGTAATCCATACACACCTCTTCTGTCGAAGAAGTTCGTAGGGTCTCTTATTCCGCATTGATTGATATTTATTGAGCTGTGACTCTTTATTGACATATCTCATTAATTGTTAATTCAACCTTAATTGAAATATTACAAGTCTGATCTAATACATGTTTTCGATCAAAAGTCTTCATCATGTCTATGGATGATTCTCAAACCAATCCAATCAATATCTCCAACAGCATAGGATCTACAACAAGAATACCAATCTTATACACACAAGACTATGAAGTCAGGAAGCCTACTCACGGAAAGGCTATGATGGCAAAAGCAGAGTAGTCAATGGGGAGATGTTTTGCAGTGACTGAGGGTGTGTCCCAAATGAGAGGATACAAAACTGATGGGGAAGTTGATGAAGAAAGAGAACGAGAGGACAGATGCCTCGTTGCCAAGCCTGTCAGTGCTCAAATCAACGAATGCGATGAGTTGATAAAAAAGGTACAAGATATTATTGCTTCTCTAAAATTACCTGCTAATAATTATGAAAAGGAATTAAATAATTTGAAGTCTAAATTCTCTAGCATAAGTAGCAGTCTCACCCAAATCCGTGTCACGAATTCTAACCTAACTGATCAAATAAGTTGGATTTCATCAAAGAGTGAGGAACGAAGAATTTGGATCGAGAAAAACGAAAAGGAATTAATTAGATCAAAACATGAATCGATTTATTTGCAAAGAGACAATATTATACTTCTCAAACAAAGAAATGTTTTTTGTTTAGTTGCTAAGAGGCTTTATTTTTACATTACTCAGTTGCATCTTGATTGTTAAATAGTGAAAGAAAATTCATCGTATGATTTTACCTTTCCTTGAATTAAAGGAGGATGAAATCGATGCAGAAGCTTACAATTGTGAAAGTGTCGTGTCCTCTGATGAAGTTTCCCCAGCATATAAGATAGGTCTGGAAAAAATTGAATCTTACATAAAGTCCAAGGACCACAAGGACATGCTCAAAAATCTACTTGATGAAAATGATAGATTGAAGCTGAGAGCCGAAAATATACAAAAATTGGACTCATTGAATGCCAACTTAAGTTCAGAAAACAAAATTGATGTTTAAAATACATCTGAACTTAATGAGGATGATGATATGAGTGAAATTTCTGTAGAAGATTTGGTAGATTGTTCCAAATTAGCCAAGAGTGAACCAAAGTCCAATAAGAACCTGATTTCTGAAAACTCTGTTGAATATGCTCGCTCTACTACCGACAAGACCAAATCTCTCAAAAATAAAGCAGTTGTGTACCAAAAGGTTCAAACTACCCCAAATCAAGTTTACATTGTGCCGGGAGTCACTCCACAACAAACTGTAGAGTTAACAGCGATGGTAGAAGAAGACAATGTTAGTGGATGTGATGAGTACTTTTGGTCAGCCCCAATCGATAATGCAGATGAGACGAAGGGCCTCTCTCAGAAAACTTCATGGAGAGTGAAAGGTAGATATATTCCTGAACCTCTAAATGACCCTACAAAGTACGATGTGTCGAGCACAAGTGGAACCAAACCTTATGTGGATGAACCGACACAAACCACGAGTGATACCTCTTCAACAAAGAGTGAATGCGGTGCTCATGCTTCTAAAAGAAAGGCCAACATTCATAGAAATCCCAAACAGGTTGCCGAACGAAAGCATCAACAAAACGTTAGATACAAGAAGAATCTATCCGAAAGAAAACGATTCTGGAACTCTCAAAATCCTGATTTTATAAGGATTGAGAGAAAGTCGAAATTAGAGAAAAACTCAGGGAACCAGAAGCACAGTTATGACAAGAACCGAAAGGAGGGTTTCGGTCCCTCGAGTAAATACAACTGAAAGGGTAGTTTCGCTTCATATTCCAATTACAACCGAATGGGAAGTTTCGGTCCCTCGTCGCTAAACAACCGAAAGGGAAGTTTCGGTCCCTCGTCGCTAAACAACCGAAAGGGATGTTTCGGTCCCTCATCCCTAAACAACCGAAAGGAGAGTTTCAGTCGCTCATCCAATACCAACCGAAAGTAAAGTTCCGACCCTCAAGCCTACAAGTCTGATCTCAAAAGCCAAAAACCTAACGTCTCTCCTAATTCCAAATCTCAAAATCCTAGTCCGTCTGTCGAAAACCTTAGTCCTTCTAAGTCAACAAAAATTAAAGTCTTTGCCATTAAAAGAAAAGATGAAACAACTTTAGTTAAACGTACATATATGGTTAAAATTTCACTTACATTACCATGTCCTGTAAAAGGCTCACAAGGACCCAAGAAACTTTGGGTTCCTAAATCTGCTTAATTTTTTGCAGGTTATGCATGACGAGCAGTTTGATGAAGAACGGTACATTGAAAGTGGCTGCTCACCTCACATGACAGGAAGGAAGGAGGAACTAAGAGATTTTCGCTCTCTAAAAGATGGCGGCATTGTAAAGTAGGGCAACAACTCGTTTCGAACTGTTAAAGGCTATGGAATGATCACTAACGGCGAATTCTCCATAAGGAAGGTAGCATACGTTAAAGGGCTCCAACACAATCTCATAAGTGTATCACAGCTGGTGGTTGGTATCGGGTTCAAAGTATCTTTTGACGACGAAGGCTCAGAAATTGTCAAGAAGAAGTCGAGCAACGTTCTTTTAAGATCCAAGAGAAAAGGAGAGATGTATCCACTGAATCTCAATCTGATAAAGGGAAAACCAGCAATCTGTTTGCTCACAAAGGCTCACTCCGATGAAAGCTGGCTATGGCACAGGAGGCTCTCTCACCTGAACTTCAAGGACATCAACAAATTTGTTTTGGGTGATCATGTCCGAGGGCTGCCAGTTCTGAAATTCGATAAAGAGCATCTTTGTGCAGCATGTGAAATGGGAAAGCAGAGTTGACAGAGCCATCCTTCTATTATCAACGCTAAGGTAATAGAACCATTGGAATTACTCCATATTGATTTATGTGATCCATCGTCTATCAAAAGTATTGGAGGAAATAAGTACATTCTGGTAATAGTAGACGATTTCTCAAGATTCACATGGACCTTCTTCCTCAAGCAAAAGTCAGAAGCTGTAACAAAGCTCAAGCTTTTCATTAAACAAAGAGAAATACAACTCAGAAAGATTGTTCATAATATAAGGAGTGATAATGGCCTGGAATTCAAGAACAAAGAATTTGAAATTTTTCTTGCTGAAAAGGGGACAACTCACAATTTCTCAGCCCCTTATACTCCACAACAAAACGGAATTGTTGAAAGGAGAAATCGATCCTTGTGTGAAGCTGCACGCACCATGTTATGCTTCGCATCTCTGCCATTATACTTCTGGGCTGATGCAATTGCAGCTGGATGCTATACTCATAATCGATCTTACTTGAATAAACGATTCTCCGTTACTCCTTACGAGATTCTAAAGAACCGAAAACCAAACGTGAAATTCTTTCATGTGTTCAGTTCTAGGTGCTTCATTTTCAACTCCAAAGAGAATCGCAACAAGTTCGATGCTAAGGCGGATGAAGAAATTTTCTTAGGCTACTCCTTGAACTCCAAGGCATATAGAGTTCTCAATAAACGCTCGAAGAAAATTGAAGAAACATACTATCTCACTTTTGATGATAGCTATGTTAAGAAGTTAAGGGCAACCGAAGATGTATCTCAAGACATATTTCCAAAGAACGGTCAGGTTACTGTCTCAATCTCAAATCTTTTTGACCAATTCATGCTCTTTTTTGATGAACCTCAAAAAGCGATCGACTCAGAGTCAGCAGCTGCAGTCAACAAAGTTGACAATTTGAAACAAGTTATAGATGATGTTGCTAGGAAAATGGCTGATGAACAATCCAAAGGAACCGAAGATACAGTTGGAAGCCAACCTTCTGATGACCATCCTACTGTCAAGGGGGAGGGTTGCTCTCCTCATCATGATCAAGGTTTTTCTTTCCAGGAGGAGGACTCATCAACACATACTTCCTGTTGGGTCAAAAATATGGTTTATACTTTACTTTTCTAGGCAATTACTTTTATGTAATATTTTATTAATTTATGGCCATGTTTACGGCTGAGTTTACGGCCGTAAACACCTTACGGCCGTAAAATCATTTCCGGCCCATTTGTTTCCGGCCCATATCCAACATGTATAAATAGAGGTGTTAGGGTGAGGAGTAGAGATTGATGATTGATGAAATTGATGAACTAGAGGAACACTAGTAGTTTACGGCCAGAGAGACAGGAGCTTTTATTTGTGTGTGAATCTTGTGTAAGGAGTTTCATTCATATCATTAATACAATCAAGATTCATCATATTCTTCTTCTTCTTCTCTTCTATTTTATTTTTCATCATCCGTTTGATTGGGATTCCGCACCATCAAACGGATTTGACTGATATACGGGCAGATTAGGGACTTACAATTGGTATCAGAGCAAGGTTGTATCAGTCAAAAGGATTATTGTTTCGTCTGGAATCTTCAAAATTGGTGTTTACGGTCCAAGCTTACGGCCGCAAACACCGAGTTCTTGGGCCGTAAACTCTATTTGGGGCATTATTTGATCTTATTTTCTAGATATTTTTACGTTTTTGGATAGATCTCGCAAAAATAAGGGGGGTTTGTTCTTTGTGTTTTTCATAAAAAGTGGTTTTTGATCGAGTTTTGGAGCTTCAAAGTTGAATTTTCACGTAACCGGAAACTGTTTACGGCCAAAGCTTACGGCCGTAAACTGTTTACGGCCGGCGGCGCATTTGTGTTTACGGCTATGATTTCCGGAGATCTCGGCTCGGCTCGGCGGCTTGCGGATCGGACGGCTCGGCTCGAATTTGCGGCTCGGCTAAGCAGCAGCACAAGCATAGGCGCCTTTGTAAAAACAGGAAACGAATTGAGGGTGACCGGGATCGAACCCGGGACCTCAAGATCATCAACAACGCGCCTAACCATCTCAGCTAACCAAACTCTTGTGCTTTTACTTCGAAAATTTAAACTTAAACACTACCTGTCGCCTTCAAATTTCGCCAATTTGACACTTTCTGCCCAAAAACTAAATTTCTTTTATTTTTTAAATTCCTTTTTCATCCAAATTAAAAAAATTAAAATAAAATAATAAATAAATTAATTAAATAACAATAATTGTTTTATTTTTTATTTTTATTCTTAATTTTGACTTTTTATTTCAAATTTTGATTTTTAAACTTTGACTTTTTCGTTTAATTTTTAAAATTATAAATTTAACCTTTCGGTTTGATTTTTAAATTTGACTTTTCAAGTTTTTTTTTTAAATTTGACTTTTAAGGTTGTTTTAAAAATAAAAAAAAAATAAAATAATAATAATAAAAAAAAAGAGGCATTTTAAATTTGACGTTTGCTTCTAGTTGTTTTTTTAATTAATTGATTTTAAAGTCTACAAGGCGTTTGAAAACATGAAAGAAAGTCGTCAGGATATGTTAAGACAAAATTTCAACTTTTTCGATTTTATCCCTGGAGAAACCTTCGAAGCTCAGTTGCAGCGATTTACTACACTTACTACTGAGATGAATATAGCCGGGATCTTCTTGACTAAGTCCGAGATAAACAAAAAGTTGCTAAATTCACTTCCGAAATCGTGGGATATGAACGTGGCTATCATCAAGAAGACAAAAGATCTCAATCGTCTTAGTATTGTTGAAGTAATTGAAGAGCTTGACGCTTTAAAGAGTTCTGTAAACCTTCCGGTCAATGAAGTGTCATGTTCTCATTCATGTGAAGTTTCATCATCTCAGTCATGTGAAGATACGATTAAATTTCTTCGAGAACAAATTGATGTATTTAAAAGAGAAGTTGAGGACTTGAGATATGAAGGATATCAACTCAGGAAAGGACAGAAACCCCTGAAGGCTGAGTTAGAAGCAAAAACCAAGGACTTTAGGAAACTTCAGGAAGACTACAGTAACAAATGTGAAAACTATGATTATGTAGTCAAACAAAATGTTGAGCTAGTGGCTGAAGTTGAATCTTTGAAAGGAAAGTTTGAAACTGCCAAACTTGATGTTAGAAAATATGATTTCTCAAGTGAGGTGGTTGCAAATATGATAGACCAAAGCATGCAGTTTAAAATGAATCAACACAAGGGTCTAGGGTATGATAGTGTACCTCCTCCTTACAATCATAACTACACATCCATCCCTATGACAAAGAACGAAATTGACAGGGAGGCACATCTTCAATATGGAAAACGAGTTGGATTTGTGTCAGGAGGAGTTATTAATTTTGAAGATACTAATGTTGCTACTTCATGTGCAGGTAAAGTAGCAGAATATGAGAACAAGGAGAACACTATTGAATAAACAAATGTCTCTTTGAGCTCTGAGTCTGTTGCTTCGAACTCAGCTACTTCTGATAGACCTGTCGTTGAGAAATACAGGCCACCAATTCCAGCTCAACAGAGTGCCTGTCGCAACTGTGCGTGTGGGAAAAGCAAGAGACAAGGCAAGGATACGCCACCAAGGGCAGGAAGAGACAACTCCCCAGTGAAGAAAAGGACATGTTTTCACTGTGGAACACCTGGACACATTGCCAGAAATTGTCCTAATCGCGCGTATGTTCCCTACTACGCACAAGGCTGGCAGAACACGTCAAGAGGGAGACACTCCAAAAGATACCCCTCGAGATCACGATCAGACATTGACGACTGGAATGCCAAGAAGGCCAAGAATTCAACTCCCAAGGCCAAGCATCCAGCCCACAAGGCAAAGAATTTGAATCCCAAGGGCAAGAAGGGAATGTCGGCCAAGAAGCCCAGTTCAAGAGATGCTCCTGTGAAGCCAAGACCGGTTAGGTCAAAGTCATCTAGGCAGACGGCTTCAAGTTTCAAATCAAGTGCTGAGCCACCCATCGGATCGAAAAAGAAATGGGTTAAACCCAACTACAAATGGATTCCGAAGGCTCACTCTCCCAAAATTCCTAATGCTTCTAACGTTTCTACATCTTATGTTTGTGATAAACAGGATATGTCATGGGAGAGAGTACCGTGCAAGGATGACAAAGGTCGACCCGGTTTCAAAATGGACTGGGTTCCAAAGATCAACTAATCCCGCACTGTGTCGGAGCAGCTATGGAGGCATATCCTCAGACTTCGGTTTGTTGGTAGTGGCTGCTCCTGGCATATGATTGGGGACATCTCACAACTGTACAACATTCAGACCTTTGTTTGAGAGTATGTGTCCTTTTGCGGGAAAGGAAGAAAAGAAGGGATCACATGGGGTTAGTGCTTAACGACATGAAGAATTTTCGGATCTGTTCTGAGATTACGTGTGCTGTTCTCAGACCTTTTGGATGCAAATTCAATCGGTGACTTACGGTTTGCGTTTTCTTCTCTATACTCCTGAGTTTTTCTGAAGCTGATTCACTTTAAAGACTAATTTTTGTTTTAGGATAGTTTAAATTTGCGCATTTATTTTCGTTTCTCTCCTATGCACAAATTTAGGGGGAGAAATAAAAACAAAACAAAAATTAGAAAATTTAAAAAAAAAAAAAAATCCAAAAAATCCAAAAACATTAGAAAATCAGAAAAAGAAAATGTTGGTTATGAAATGTGCTTGAGGGAGATGTTCTGGGAAGTGATATTATCAAGTGATAACAGGCAACCTGAGTATGCGTAACGTACCCGAAGTTGAAGGGTCTATGCTCTGACTTGATGCGTCGGTAGGCACGAAAAATTTTAAATGGACTTGACTAGGGAGATTTGAACTTAGGAAATTTATAGACTTGACAAATCTTGACCTAGTTAGATACGTTCAGCCTGACAATACGACGCTCGGATAGGTTGAGCAGGGAGATATATATGGGAATCTACTCGTCACATTAAATGAACCCGTACTTGGAACCGTGGCTTAACTTTTCCTCGATGTGCGGATTCTGTCCTTAATTCCGGTTGGATGGGGCGACTGGTAAATTCCGATAAATTAGGTCTGTAGAAAATCGTTTTCTTTCTTTCTGTCTGTTAGTCATATGTTGTCTCCTTTGCGTGACTTATAATCCGACCTGGTACACAACATATGCAACTCTATTTCTCTTCAGGATATATATATGTGTGTGAAATATATGTGTGAAATACTTCTCATCTGTTAGCCATATGCTGTCTCCTTTGCGCGACTTCTAATCCGACCTGGTACACAGCATATGCAACCTTCTTCTTCTCAACCCCTCTGAAGTAGTTAGAAATAGAATTTTGTATCCCTTCTCTCTCTGAATGATTGTCTGCTCACCCGGTGTAAGGAGTACTCTGGAAGTTCTTGATGGCTGGGGCATATCAGGAAGCGGGAAACACGTTCCAGTACACTTAAAATTGAACACTCAAAGATTGTCTATAGATCTCGCTGCTTAATTTAGGTGGACAACAATATCCCTGGTCGTCATCAGATGAATGGTCCTTAAGATATAGTATCTAAGGAATTAGGATCAGATATAATTTTTAGGAACTTAAGTTCACCTTGTCTTGTATCAAATAGTATGTCCTAAATAAGTCACAAATTTTTCGTGTTTAAGTGGACAACAATACCGACGATCGACCAGACAAAGATGTGAATATGGAAGGTACCGACAAGTGGATAAAGGCTGTCTAAAAACTTTGATCCCAAATCTCTCTTAAAGTTAGATATCATTTTATTTTTGTTAAATCTATTATAGTTTCTTCTAATTTAAATATTAGGGGAAAGATTCATAATAAAAAAAAAACAAAAAAAAAAATCAAAGAAAAAAAATCAAAAATTAAAAATCCAAAAATAGTGTTATTTCTGTTTTATTTCTTGTTCAGAAAAATCAAAAATCTAAAAATACTTTTGTTTCTATTTTAATTTGTGTGCTAAGTTTTCTTTTAGTTTTGTTTTTGTCTTGAATAGTGATTTCAGGTATAGATAAGACTCATGGAGTTTGTGCTGAAGATTTCTGAGCCAAAGCCTCGTCCGTGAGCATCGAAGAATTCGCATTCGAAGGAGCAAGAAATGAAGATCATTCTTTCAACATTCAATCTTTCAACCCCAGAAGCAAGATGAAGTCATTCATTGAAGATTCATATGTTCATCCTGATGCTGTGAAGAAATCGAAGGTTAAAGCTGAAGCCAAGCTCTCATTGAAGATTATGAAG
Organism: Lactuca serriola; assembly: GCF_051521515.1. Taxonomy (NCBI): domain Eukaryota; kingdom Viridiplantae; phylum Streptophyta; class Magnoliopsida; order Asterales; family Asteraceae; genus Lactuca; species Lactuca serriola. The sequence continues at coordinate 217,989,974 of NC_136408.1, forward strand.
AAAGTCAGCTATTTTTTAGGGGGAGCTTGTTGGGTCATTAAGAAAAGAAAGCTATAAACCAAGGGGGAGATTGTTGGGTCAAAAATATGGTTTATACTTTACTTTTCTAGGCAATTATTTTTATGTAATATTTTATTAATTTATGGCCATGTTTACGGCTGAGTTTACGGCCGTAAACACCTTACGGCCGTAAACTCATTTCCGGCCCATTTGTTTCCGGCCCATATCCAACATGTATAAATAGAGGTGTTAGGGTGAGGAGTAGAGATTGATGATTGATGAAATTGATGAACTAGAGGAACACTAGTAGTTTACGGCCAGAGAGACAGGAGCTTTTATTTGTGTGTGAATCTTATGTAAGGAGTTTCATTCATATCATTAATACAATCAAGATTCATCATATTCTTCTTCTTCTTCTCTTCTATTTTATTTTGCATCATCCGTTTGATTGGGATTCCGCACCATCAAACGGATTTGACTGATACACGGGCAGATTAGGGACTTACACTTCCACCTCCACTGAAACTCCATCAAATGAAGGAGGTACAAATACTGGTCTTGAACAGGAATCATTCTTCGAGGGGGAGAAAACAGTTAGTCAAGATGACAATCTGTCTGAACTAGAAGAAGAAATTAATGCTGAATTGGATCCCATCTATGATCCAAAATTTCCTCCACTTGTGAAATGGACCAAAGATCATCCTCAGACTAAAATTATTGGGGAATCCTCTGAAAAAGTGTTGACACGATCTCAAGTCAAAGCGAAACAGGCTGCTCTATTTTCAAAAGTTAAGTTATGCATGTTCAATTCTTTCATGTCCAAAATCGAGCCAAAGACTGTTAATTCGGCTCTTGATCATTCAGAATGGGTTCAAGCCATGCAGGATGAGTTAAATGAGTTTGAAAGAAACAAGGTATGGCGTCTTATTCCAACACCAAAGGAAACTTCGATTGTCGGTCTCAGATGGGTATTCCGAAACAAGATGGACAAAGAAGGCAATGTCATTCGTAATAAAGCAATACTGGTGGTCAAAGGATATTGTTAGGAAGAGGGAATCGATTATGAAGAAACCTTCGCTCCAGTGGCTAGATTGGAATCTGTTCGAAACTTCCTAGCGTACGCAGCTCACAAAAACTTTGAAGTCTATCAAATGGACCTCAAATGTGCCTTCCTCAATGTTGAACTTGAAGAAACCGTATATATTGATCAACCGCCGAGATTTGTAAACGAAAAATATCCTGATCACTGCTATATCCTCAACAAAGCTGTCTATGGCCTGAAACAAGCTCCCAGAGCATGGTATGAAACTCTTACTCGTTTTTTAAAGATGTATAAATTCTAACAAGGTTCGGTTGACCCAAACTTCTTTCGTAAGCGAGAAGGTAACCACCTTATGATAGTCCAAATTTACGTTGATAACATCATCTTTGGCTCCACGAATCCAAGCTTAACAGCTGAATTCTGAAAGTTGATGGAAACTAAATTTGAGATAAGCTCAATGGGTCCTATTAATTTCTTTCTTGGATTGAACATTAGACAGGGACCCGAAGGCATTTTTATTAATCAGGAAACATATACCAAGACTTTGCTCACCAAGTTTGGAATGACGGGAGACTCCAACGTAAAAGCACCGATGGCTTTTGGAACGAAACTCACACCATCATTGGAGAAACCAACAGCTGATACAATGCTTTATCGACAAATGATCAGGTCTTTGATGTACCTTATAGCCAGTAGACCTGATATCATGTTCTCAGTATGTTATTGTGCTAGATTTCAAGCCAACCCTTGAGAACCTCATCTTCAAGCAGTGAAGAACATCTTTTGCTATCTGAAGCGAACCTCCTCTCTCAGTGTATGGTATCCAGCCAATTCTGGCTTTTTCGTGCAAGCCTTTTCAAATGCTGATCTAGGTGGATGTGGATAAGATCATAAAAGTACCACAGGAGGATGTCAGTTTCTTGATGGAAAATTGGTAAGTTGGCAATCCAAGAAACAAACATGCGTGTCGTTATCCACTGCATAAGCTGAATGCATTGCTGCAGCATCTTGTACATCTCAAGTCGTATGGATACAGAGTCAACTCCGGGATTATGGATTAAATATGAAGAAAATCCCCTTGTACTGTGACTCTGAAAGCGCAATCAGAATTTGCCACAATCCAGTGCCACACTCGAAGACTAAGCATATCGCACTGAGATATCTTTTCATTACGGATGATGTCGAAGATGGCAACGTCGAAATTCACTTCGTCAGAATGACTGATCAACTGGCAGACATAATTACAAAGGCTTTACCTGAAGCAAGCTTCAATAAAATCTTACAAGGCCTAGGAATGATGCAAGCCGAGTCAGTACCGAAATCGCCTTCGCTCCCATACAGGTAACAAGCGAAATAGAGTGAACCTATATGAACCGAAATGAACCGAGCATTCGGTCTATTTCGGGTTCGGTCTATTTCGGGTGAAGTTGGTCGATGAACCGAGCGTTCAGTTTATTTCCGGTTCGGTCCTTCTGAACTTCCTTATTTTTTTAGCAGGCGTTTCAAATGTATTCTTTTGTAAAAAAAAAAAATTCTCCTTTCCTTTTCTAAAAATCCTAAAAATATTTTTTCATTCAATTGGTCAATTTTGACAAAAATCCAAAAACATTTTCTATGTTTTTACTATTTTCCGTATTTTTAACGTTTTTTTTAAGTGTGACTCTCAATGACGCATCTCCGGTAGGTAAATATTTTTTTTATTAGTTAAGTGTCCCTAGAAGCATGTTGTTGTATGTAGACTCAAGCCTCAACTGATTCTGAGTGAAGCCTTAATAACATGATCTACACCAATCATGTTTTCCCAAACCAGGCTATCATGTTCACTCTAATCATGAGCTACCTTACTCTACCCACTGAGGTACATTCACTTCTTATACCATATCCATCGTCTTTCTCCATTATATTTCGTTTCATCACAATAACCCCTAAGACTCTCAGTTTTAACCACTGAGGTTTATGGTTATACAAAATATGTGTTCATGATCTTAGTCTCATGCAACTATGTACTAAGTGAAACCCAAAATTCAACACCACTAATGAATTGAAGGTGAATTCAAATATTCAAGGTCTTACTTGTTACCCAACGGAATTTCTTTTTCTTTTTGAGTGATCTTTATGAGATTGCCTTTCACCAACATTTCTCTAACCCTAAAAGATCCAGTTTATTTTTTTTTAGATTTCTTAAAGTCTCTCGTCACTATAAAATTATTTCTCACCTACTTGTTCAACAGATCACAATGATCTCACAAGTACTTCATTCTCTTTTCGATCTTATGTTGAGTATCGAAATTATGAATTGGATCGAAAGCCACCCACTTTAAACCATTAAAACATACCTTTCAAAACTTCTCAACAACTTTTTGATCATTATTTCATGGGAAACCAAGCAAGCACTTCAATGTGTCTCTCGACGTTGAAGGAAGTGATTTTTGCCTAGAATCAATTGATTTAAGTCTAAAAACGACATCACAGATAATCCCAAAACATTTGTTTTATTTCTTTATCTTTTACACCCTTTGCACGAAAATTTTTAATTTTCCAAAACTCTAAGTTACACAGATTATCAGGGCACAAACACTCAAGCGTTGTCAGGTGAAACGATAGGGATGAAAGGTAGCTGACTTAGCAGAAATTCAAACGGTTTGGCGATTTGAAAAAGGTGATTTTATGAAAAGGCGTGAAAAAGGGGAAACGTTTTTCTCTCTCCTGCGTCATCTTCGGCATGCCAACTGTTCACACATCAATTCAAGCACGGTTTTAGAGATAATCCAAGATTTCATCCGGATTCTTCTCTCTCTTCATTGTACGTATAAAAGGAATTGGAACGGGACTCTCTCAACCTTTATCACTTCCAAAAAGCTCTCTAAGAAACCCGCCTATTTTCTGCAACTGTTCATCATCACTCTCAAGCCCCTAAATTTGCAGATTCTTCATCTGTACATGATACCTCAGTTCGTCAACCCCTACTCACAATAAAACCCCAACAAAACCTAATCATCGATCTTACTCCCTTCATTTATGAGCCGTACATGTTGTATGTGGTTGAGTGTCTCAAATACTCTCCACTTGTCGATGCACTGACAAAGGTCAAAATTGTGCCAATGTCATTCTTATCCCATGTCTACTCCACGATGTTCTACGACAAAGCAAATGAGCGTATTCACTTTGAGCTTCACGATGAGAAGGTCTCTATCTCCAAGAGCCGATTATGTGCCCTAATCGGTCTCTGACAAGATCCGTCTCTGGTAAATCTTGACTCCATTACCACTGGTCAACTGTTTACCATTTTTTTATCAGATGGGGTACACTAAAACCCTAACTACCATCATGAAGTTCAAGAAGTCCTGCCTTCCTCCTCAATTGAATGGCCTATTCACTCTCTTATTCAAGCGTTTATCTGAGCGAAGTGCTGGTTCTGACGGTGCTAGCAAAGCCTTTATGACGGTGCTGTATGGGTTGTACATCAGGCTCAACCTTGACTATGGGGTTATCATTTGGCAGCAGCTGATTTAAAGTCTACTTTCTTCGTCAAAGCACTCAGAAATTTCATGTTGGCATTTCTGGACCCTTATCACCAAGTGGGCAATGGATCGAAATTGTGTCCCTATTATGGTGGATTCCTTGCTTTCCTCCATCGCCACCTTTCATACGACGAAGATCATCGTCACTGACCCCACGAAGTTTTCTTACATCGCCTCAATTCCAGAAACCATGCTTGGTTGTATCTCTGCAACCAGTAACCTACTTCATCAGTACAGGAAGCGTAAGGCTGTTGCTCTACGTGAACTTACGTCGGCGATGCTACGATCAATTGAAGAAGCTGATAAACCAGCTAAAAGGGGGAAGAAACCTGAATCACAGAAGGAGGGTCCTATAACAAAACCATCCAAGGGGCAGACCCCGAACAAGAGGAAAAGTGATAAAGCTGCTCCTTCTCAACCTCAACCTAAAAAGCAGAAGAAGCCTGCTAGGAAACTTATTCTTCAGTCCTCAAGCAGTTCGAATTCAGAATATGTTCCTCCTAGGCAAAAGAACACTCCATCTTCAGATTCTGAGAACAAATGTTCTGATGAAGAAGATTCGGGACGAGGTGATACTCCACCTCGTTCCCCTACTCCAGAAATTCTGGTTCGTTCTTTCCCTCCTTCACCTCCACCTGTTACAATTCCTTCTTCTATCCCTCCTATCTCTCAAACAACCACTTCTCAACCCTTCACTTCAAAACCTATTCCCACTCCCATTTTCACAGATACTACCTCTACCACAACTACAAAACCTACCTTCACTATTCCCAACCCACCTGTAACCGAACCTACTTTTACAACCGAACATCAACCAACAACCGAACCTCCTACTACATCTAAACCCTTATCCCCCACACCTTCTACAGAAACAACACCAATTTTGGGCGGTGAGGACTTCGAGTTTGACTCTACATACTTCAGTCCTTATCGAGTCCAGAGTGAGGATGATGACGATGAGCCTATCACCAAACATCATCTCAAAGAGGTAAACGACAAGCTAGATCAACTGCTTTCCTCCTCTTCCTACGGGGCTTATTCAGATGCTACATTAAAGGCCCTGTTCTCATAAGTTGTTGCAGAACATTCAGCCTCCTTGACTGCTGCAGCCAAGGCTATTGAAGCCTCCACTTCTCAGTGTCAACAGGCCTCTCGTGTTGTTGATGCCTCTACAAAGGAGTGCAAGGATGCAACTGCAAAAGTCGATAAACTAGTTTCCCAGACTCACATCTTTTTAGACTCTTTGCAGGCTGCTGCTGGCAAGAATGCTGCTACAGTTACTTCTTCTGTAGAAACTCTTCAACACACTCTTCAGTCTGAATGCTCGAAGGTTGAAGCAGCACGCCTTGCTATTCAACAGGCGAATGACGTGTTCCATGCTAATGTCAACGAATGTTTATCTCAACTACAAGCGGACTTAGCCATGGAAAATGGTGTTATGGATGAGCTTGCCAGACGAACAAATCAGCTTAAATTGCAAACTCATAAGTTGTAATCTGCTCATGCTGAGATTGATGACCTCAAGTCAGAGAGGGAGGCAATAAGGAGTTCTGCTACAGACATTCACTCCATCCTTCTTCATCTAATTGAAGGTCATGATCCCCTTGTCACTATCACCACCCGAAGGCATTTGGCAGACAAGCTCAAACCGGCACTAGTGTTCCGGTGACTGGTGTCCATCCGTAACAAGGGGGAGAGAAAGAGTTGAAGCAAGAAAAGCAAGAAGCAAATCAACCTCCTCCTTCTACCTCCAAGCCAGCCGCTGAACCAGGGGGTAATGAAGCTTCGGTCAGTAATAAGGAGAAGAAAAAGAAGAAAATCGGTGATGATGATACCGACAACGAAGAAGATGATGTCTACGTTGAAAATCCCCAGAAGCGTGTCCTAAAAGTTGATTCTTCAGAAAAACGAACTGATGAATTGTCTATGAAGGAGAAGGCTAAACTAGAACAGAAACGAAAGGAGGCGGAGCTTGTGACAACCCGAAATTTCCATTCTGAACAAACCATTTCAGGCCAATAGAAGTTAGAACAGTTTCAGTGAAATTCCAGACTTCGAGTATAAGTTTGGCAGTTTTTCAGGATTTACACTTAAGGAGATATTAGGAGAGTGGATGCACTAGGGTTTTGTGCAACACTGTTATTCCAACACTCTGCTATACTAGAAATCATTTCAGGAATAAAAATATTTTCTACCAAAAAATATCTCAGGACTATAAATAGAATTCTGAACCAAATTGGTTTATTAGTTACATTCCATTTAGAGAAAAGTCAAAATTCTCTCTCATGGATCTTCGGGTTTTTATCCCAAATCGTGAGTATACTTCTCTAGTTGTCTTATAATGCTTATAATGTGCTTAATAACTTAGATTACATAGCAAATCTGTGAGATTCGGGAGTTTACCGCCCAAGAACGTTCTTGGAGAGTAAATTCCTATATGTGGCTTAAATGCTACCTAGTCTTTTCCCCATGATAAATAACGAACTTCGGCTTATTTATAAATGTATTTGGGACTAGAAAACAATCCAAAACCCCAAGATTTAGGAGGTTACCGCCCAAAAACACTTGGGGAGTAAACTCCATTTTAAGGGCCAAAAGTGTCCCAATGCCCCTCAAAGCCATGGAAATCGAACTAGAACCTAGCATTGCATGTTTTAGACCACAAATCGATTAAGATTCATGGCTAGAATTGAGTTCACGGCCAAGAGAGTTCTTGGGCCGTGGAATCCATTTTTAGGTGCCAAAACCCCCTAAAAACCTTCCTTAAGCCAAGAGGGTAATTTAGACAAGTACCCTAATGAGTTTTGGACTAGCTAACACACTTAGAACACCAAGAGTAAGGTGTTCATAGCCCAAAAGGTTCTAGGGTCGTGAACTCCATAAAATGGTGCCAAATAGTGCCATAAACTCTTCTAAAGCCAAGTACAAAAGCCTAGTTTAGTTCCTAGTTAATACTTTAAAACACCATAAACACCCTCCCAAGGGAGTTTACGGCCGTAAACTCCAAGGGAATATGGTCCCAGGGCCGTAAACTCCTAAAAGGAGTTATATTATGCCGTAAACTCTTCCATAGACCAAGCCATTAAGTAGAAATGCTTATTAGGGCCTTACAGAGCATCAAACATCAAATCGACACATAATTATGAGTTCACGACCGTAAACACATGAGTTCATGGCCGTAAGCTCATTTGGTAGTGTTGTTAGGGTTGTGAACTCCCTTATGGAGTTTTCCTTGAGCCCTACACACAATAGCTTCCCCTACAAACACTTAGATGCAACCCTAGAGGCTAATAACACTTGATAAAGGTGTTTAGCATGTCCTAGGGTGTCTTGACTTGTTTATTAGTTGTTTATAGACTAATTTGTTACATATATGTGAAATTATATGTTAACTAGGATCATAAGTGTGTTCAAGACTTCACATGACACCTAGCGGTCTTACCTCTTCAGTTCATCCGTATCACCCACAACAGGTGAGTTCATACCCCTTAATCAATGTTTTAAACTGTTTTTAAGTGTTTTATGGGGGGGATACAACTAGAATCATGCTACTTATTATATCAATCACATGTGATTAATAAGAAGCATTCAAATGACTTACTACTCATTAGCCGTTTTACCAACCAGTTTCCTTCAAATGATTTTCAAAAACACTTTATATGTTTAAAACTCCTTATTATACTGTACATTTTGCTCTGTATATTACATTTCAAACCTATTTACAATTGTGTTTCAAACAAATGTTTCTTTATACTAATCCGTTTTATCAAACCCATGCCTTTAAAACCCTTTTATAGATCGACATCAAGTTGATCTTTTCTTAGAAAATATTTATGTTCAAAGGTTTTTACAAAACTTATTTTATGATTTTATTATAAATTGCATGCCTCTATATGTATGGTAATATAAATGTTTAAAAGACTTAGGAAGGCTATCCACCCTATTTCCTTTTTGCACTTGAGATGTGGTCTAGTGGGATATCGGGTACCGTCCGAAGGTCGTTTCAATATTAGTTATATATCATGTGTACATATATATGTCACACCCCTAAATCTGAACGGCGGAAACATTCGGGGGCGGATGACTTCATGTGGTAACGTAACAAATGAATACATAGTAAAGAAAGCAATACAACCATCATATATATAATTGAAATTTTACATTTGTCAAAAGTTACATGTTCAAAACCAATTACAATATGATGTCAAAAATACGAGATTTAACTGGCGCCGCAGCATCCCTTCAACAAAATCATAATGATACCTGAAATTACTGATTCCCTGGGACATACAAGTAATTTTGAAAGAGTAGATCAGCATTTAAGCTGGTGAGTTTCATAAGTATTTAAATGACAATGTTTGTATGAAATGAAATGTTTTGTCTTTGTTTGTTTGTGTTTAGAAAATCCTATATTTTCTACTAGTATAAAAGTAGCCTTCACTCAAGACCAATGTTTGTTTCTAAAATGTATGTAAGTGTAAAATAACCAATGTGTATGAAAAACCTTGTAAATCAATGCATTTTTAATACCCCATGCGAGTTTTATAACCATACTATTGATTCGGAATGCCTATACACAACGTTCTTCAGGCGTTGGAATGTTATGACATTTGTCACCCCAAACGGTGGACTGCAGCTAACAGTCAGGGCGCGGGTTGTCAAGCACGTATAGATCTATACACAAACACCATGCTCCCCTTCCAAGGGATTCTGGTATATAATACAGGACTTGAAATGTGTACTCGAACGTACATGAAGTTAGTGTCTCACAAAACCGTGGTATAAAAACAGATCTACTTGTTAAAATGTTACATTTGTTCTTGTATACGAAAGTGACTTCTTGAAATTCATGTTTCTAGTACATAAGAGTTAGAAATTTGTTCGTAAAACTATACCTATTATAGTTTTCTAAAAGTGTGTCTCGTTTGTTTAGAAATACCTAGAAAAGGAATCATTTGTTATGAAAGCATAAATTTTTGGTGTAGAGTCTATGATAGACAAGTATACATATAATCTAAGAAAAGTTTAGTTTATGCATGCATTACAGCAGTTTATTTTTCAAAAGATAGAATGCTTTTTTAACATATGTTATATATATAAAAGTTCCTTATAAAGCTTGTAAATCGCATGTGATTTGGATATATGAAAGCATATAAAAGAGTTCTTTATGTAACACACGATAATACTCGTGTGTTTTACTTGTAATCCCCCCCTTGAAAGCATATAAAAGAATTTATAGAACATTTAAAAGGTAAATTAAGGGGTATGAACTCACTTGAAAGTTTGAAGATAGCGAGATAGAAAACCGGGCAGAGTTTCGTCTCGGGAAACGGATTTTTCTCGGGATTCTCGGGAATCTCAGGAGTAAAATCGACCCTCGGGACTTGAGCAAAAAGACCAGAGCTTCGGGTTTGAACGGGCACGGAAAACGAGGCAATATCGTGAGAGAAAGGAGAGAAATGAGCATTTTTCTCGGAAGCCTTCGCATGCTATTTATAGGGGGGTCTGAGAAGCCTCGTACGCGGGGCGTACGCTCGTACGCAGCGCGTACGCGTACGTCATGCATGACCGAAGCCTCGACTGCCTCGGCTTCGGATGGGACGGATCAGACTGGCGGGTTCGGATGGGACGGCGGGTCGGACGGGTCGGTAGCCTCGCATAGGGCGACGTGGACGATCAGAGGCCAAGGCCCTCGGGTACGTAGGGCATACAGGGGTACGCAGCGCGTACCTCGGATGAGGACGCTGACTCCTCTTCGGATAATGCTTGATTTTTGAATTAAATAAATATATAATTTATTTAATAAACTTCAAAAATTCATAACTTCTTCATACGAACTCCGTTTTCATTCCGGCCAAAAGTCGCTCGATTCCGAAATTATTTAATAAACTTCAAAAATTCATATCTTCTACAACTTTCGTTAAGACTCCGTTGGCAAATTCCGAAATTATTTTTATTATTTATTTTATAACCCGTCGTGTTTAAGGAATTTCTTCAAAACTTCATAACTTCTTTATCTGACGTCGGTTTTTGCCAGACTTTTTACCGCTAAAATACCATTGTCGAGACCTTCGTTTCTCGTTTAGGTCATTCCGGCCAAAAGTCGCTCAATCTCCGATTCGAGTTTTTAGTTGTCTGTTGCTAAGCTGAACTTGGAAAAATCATAACTTCAATATACGAAGTCGGATTTGGGCGTTCTTTTTACGTACGATAATGGTTTAAAGACATTTAAACATAGAAGGAATTTAAATAGAATTATTTAGACATTTTATTATGAAAGTTAATTTTATTAACTCAAAAGTGGTTACAATACTTGACCCTTTTAGGTCATTACAAAGAGTTGAACTATCGGGTTGTCACAATATAGTCATAAAAGGTCTTTCTAGTTCATCCAATGCCCTTGGATAGCAAGGGTATACATCCATGTTAATACGTACCAGTTATATTACTAGTAAGATACCATATGGGTAGTTTAGGAAGATACTAGAACTATTACTAGAACGCGATATCACACAATTAGTCAGCTCATTCATGAGTCAATACTTGCTAGATAGAGAGAACATACATTACAGCTAGAACACTTTCAGTACATTACTATTAAATTACATAATTACGTTTACATAGAGATTTTGTTATAAGCATGCCTATATTTGTATAGTTATATAAGTAATGTTTAAAAGACTTAGGAAGGCTATCCACCCTATTTCCTTTTCTCGCTTGAGATGTGGTTTGGTGGGATATGAGGTACTGTCCGAAGGTCATTTAAACATTAGTTATATATCATGTATACATATATGGACATAATAGTTCCTTTCAGTCAGTCAGTGCTTTTGGGTAGCAAAGGCATGCGTTCATATACTTTTACATGATTACGCTTACATAAGTACAATTACACGATCACACTTACATGAGTACGCTTACATATACATAGAACAGACATCACTAGGTGCTATAGCATGGAACCAGTTCAGGATCTAACTATACCGATGAATCACAACGCAATTATGATTATTATATCGAGTATAGATGATCATAGTAATGTGGATGCTCATGGCTTGCATACATGCAGGGCTCGTGGGTAGGTCCCAAAATCCCTTTGATAGTGGAGCGTATAGTCTGGGATCTAGACATCACATTATACCTTATCCCTCAAGTAAGGCAGTTGAGTACCGATGTAGTTATTTATATCAAATACTACAGTACTTAGAAGAATTACCCTAGACTTTAGGTAATTGGTACGGTTGTAGTTTAACGCTCCACCATAGTACTATTTCTTTTTCCCATTACATTCACTTTGTGAACATTTACACAATGCACAGTAATGTAGAAACTATCTTTTTGATTAAAGGTAGTCAGACTTGGGAAAATACACACTCTTACAAGAGACACACACAGACACTAGATGCCTTGGTAGAAGGCTACATAGAGATCAGTTAAGACTTGGTAGAAGACTCCCTGTTATAATAGTAGGAATCATAGGGATTTCTAGAGTTTTTCAAACGTTTACAGTTGTTTTACAAACATTTTCATACTTACAGTTCATCTACATTTTTCCATACTTACTATTCATTTACAAACAATTTCTTACATACAAATTAAGACACTAAAATACTTATGATCTCACCAGCTTCAAAGTTGATACTGGCTTTCAAAATTACTTGTATCCTCAGGTCATCATAGACAGGTACGATACAAGGATTAGTGAAGATGGAGCTCGTTGAAGACTCATCTTTCATTTTGATTTATGCTTTAGTGTTTATCAAAATTTGACAGAGCACACTTGTATAATAATTATATTATTAATGCAATGGATGATGTTGTTGCTTGTTTACTACTTTTCATTGTTGTGATACTGTACATGACGTCCTCCGCCCCAGAACGTTTCCGCCGTTCTTGGTTTTGGGGTGTGACAGATTGGTATCAGAGCATTGTTTATAGTGAATTAAGTATATCCACCCATAAAAGATATACTAACTATAAATACATAAGGGATTAAAAATACTCTGACCAACAGTTTATACTTTAAATAATAAAATATTTAAATAAGTATACGTGCCTGCATTCATACTAAAATCAGTGTCACTAGGACAGTACAAAAGAATTATGATTGTTGGACAGCACAAGTGGGCTTAGAGACATATGGTCAAAACTGGGAAGATATAGCCTGATCACCTATATTATCCGAGGGTTGACTAGCATGTGCCTAAGTTTAATTGTGTGGTGGCAACAATGCTAAAATCTTACCAACCCTACCACAATGAGAACAGTAGAACATAACATTAAACTTAAAATACTATAGGAGTATTTGGTGTTACTATAAGTACGTTATACTTGAGAACTAAAACGGGATCTTCATTACTAAGTTGATAGTTGCTAAGTGGATACACTAAGGATATATGTAGTTAGGATGTTATAGACTTAGAATCTGTGAAATTTTACTTTACCCCGATTCTATGTGAATTTGGAGTTAAGGTCACATATTCAAAGGCCTATCCTATTTTGATTACATATAATTGGTATACACTTCACAAATAGCGATGTAACTAATGAAGATTTTCTAAATAATTATCTAGATAGTTCGTCTAATAATTATTTTCTTACCTCAATTCTCGTTTAGATAACATGGCTGGACTCCATCCCCACAGCAACCAGTACCTTCCAAATGAGGTCATTGCTGGATGGTTTGGAGAAGAACTAGAGAATGATCATCCTATCCTTGTGAATGATCACCATGATGAAAACCTTTTGGACGATGTTAATTCCGAACCAGAGGTTGAGAACCTACCCCGAGCAACTCCCTTTCCAATTCCTAACCCTCGTCCGGCTTCTCATTGCCCGACGCCTGACTGGGTGGAATACTTGGAAACATGGAGCCATGGACAAGATCAGCCCATGCCATTTAATGGTGACCGAAGCTTTTATGACCTAAACAATGGGGGCTCAGCAGACAGAACCATGCCAATCTTGGTCCGCAGAGTGGCCCGAAATGAGATTCAAGGCAGGACAGCCCTACATCAGATTACCGAAGTTGTTGCCGATGCGAGAATGCATACCCTCCACACCATTCGTCTAGAAGATGCTCGCGAGAGATCAGATAGAAACCATGAAACCCTGCTTCAAGCACTGGCTGAATCACGAGCCGAAGTCATAGAGCTCCGACTACACCAGAGGGTGTACGAAAGACACCTACTCGACATGGAACGTCATCTGGATGAACTGAGAGTTCACTAGATGGATGACCGTCGCCACTAGTAGACGCTTTACTTTATTTTCCTTGTTAAAAGGAATCATTTTCTATCTATGCCCGATGTGGCATTTTCTATGAAATTATCTTGTACCATAAGTACTATGGTTAGGTCTTTATGCTGTTAAGAACTATCTTCTCTGGATATAATGTAAGACCTTTACAGGGTCATTTTCCCGAACTTTACATAATGAATATCAAAGATATTGACAGCCGGCTAACTTCTGTGTCATTCTTCATCCAAGTACTCTTATCATACTTGCATCATTGGAGTCTATCTGAAACATGCTTTAGTCAAGTCATTGGACTATAGTAATTTAGCTCCGGAGACATTTCCAAGTCTCCTTTAGTGGTTGGATCCTGTTATTCACCAACCCACGATACCTCGGCTTGAACGACAAATATCTTGAGACCATTCTACGAATTTACTTCTACTCATTACTAGGACTGCATCATAGGGATGTCGGTCAAACCTTCGCGAACACACTTCCATTCCGTGCTAGGACTGCAACATAGGGATGTAGGTCAACCTTTCGAGAACATACTCTTACTCTTTTCTTGAGCAATCGAAGTACCCCTACACCCCGATCCCGAGTTGTAGCAAAGAAAAGAAGAGAAGAGAAAAGAAAGTAAGGAGAGAAAAGAAGAGAAAAGAAATGAAAAAGAAATTGTCATTTGTGCTCCCGAGTTGGAGAGAAATGGAAGGAAAGTTAAACATTTTGTTCTTTCTTTTCAAATCCTCCCAAATCGGGAGGAAAGGTAGGAGGGAAAGTTTTCCTTCCATTTCCTTCCACTTCCTTCCTTTAATGAAACTCGAGAGCACCATTCTCTCTTCCTTTCCTCTCATTTCCTCCCCTTTCCTTTCTTTTCTCTCTTTAAGTTGAACTCGGGAGCGGGGTGCTAGGGTCAACAAGAATCGCTCACAAAATCCTTATCATTCGTGCTATCAGAATCATGTCGTCATCAAGGAACAATCAGCTTCATACGTACATCTCTTTCTTCTAGATCGCTTTTCCAGCGAAGCCGTTATATCAGAACACCGAAGTACTCATGCCAGGAGTACCTCTTAGTTATTTTCTTTCCGAAGAAATCCCCGAAGTACCACTCGTGCAGTACGTCAAGTTGAATCCAAGGATTCATATGATTGATCTATCACTGAGGAATGTATACATAAGAGTGATATATAATCAAGGTTCTACAGGTGTAGAATTGATGATTCCACTTTAACTTCTTTTTCCCCAATGGGATGTGAGCTTAAAGAAGAATCAGTTATTCGACTACCTTTTCAATCTTGATTATATACGACTCGTATTCACGAAATTTTGATTGTGAACCAAGTATGAATTCTAATATGAACTTTACGACGGAGAACTGCTCAAGACTACGAGTAATCACATAGTCATGTGAACAAACATAGAACCCAGTACGACTTCCGTAAACGGACCTTCCATTTGCTTAAACACCTACGGAGACACAAGAACACCCCGGACAACTTAGCGAACTACACAGAACGAGAATTAGAAGACTAGGCTTCTCACCCAGGAGAACCCCAGCCTTATTCTCCTAGAGATCGTCGGATTGCATCATATGTACCTCGGATATCGAGGACTCCGTCAAGATTTTCATTAGAAATCGTTATCTCTGGCTCGCATAGATGAAATGGTTGAGCAAACGCAATGAAAGAATTACTTTCAGAACTGGATCTGAGATCCGAATATCACCAGTTCGAGTGTTAGGGAAGGATGTCCAGAAGACTATCTTCCAAACTCGATGCGGACACTTCGAGTCCGTAGTGATACTCTTCGGATAGGACCAATACGCCCATAGCTTTCATGAGCTAAACGAATAGGGTACGTTTTTCTTACTTGGATCAGTTCGTCATTTCTCCATGTAATGACTTACTTATCTACCCTTGTAGTAAGAAGGAACCCATGGAAACATTACCTTTAGAGGAACATTTCGCGAAGTTCTCTAGGCACGAGTTTTGAAATTGAAGATTCGAATTTCTACGACATCCTGTTAGTAATGTGGGAAATTTTGAGTACTTTTTCAATTTGTCAAAACCGTTGAGCATTTGTCGACACTGGAGACGCCGACAGTCATTCGCCAAATTCTAGGTCCTACCTACCTACTGTCATAGTTCATTCAGAACTCCGCGCAAATTACAGAAACCCGTACGACTTTGACCCAGCAAGGGGTGGCCTTTGAATAGGAAGTTAAGCAAGAAAATGAACCTTTGGAATTCCAAGTGAGTGACCAAGTTCTCTAGGAGAACTCACTCTGGGAATGGCTTAATACGCTTCATATCGCGTGGAAAGCTAAATCCAATATAGTTAGGACCTCCGAGATTCTTATCAGAATCGGTCCAGTGCCTCGCACAAACTAGACCTACTCCGCGAACTCAGTAACGTACATTATACTCTTAGCGTCTCGATCATGAAACCATACCTTTCCGTTAGGACACTTGTAAGTCCACTCGTCGAGATCCTCGCCTTCGTATTAGAACCGTAGTGACCCTTGACCGAGAGGTCAAGCGGACGAAGCAACGCCATCACCCGCTAGTGAAGGTTCGTTCGGATTCCAATCGAGAACCCGATTTCACTTAGGTGCGCTAGAACCAATCGATTAGGAAGTTTCCTCCTCACGACTCGATCATTCGTACCTACTTCCTTGCCTAAATTCTAATTTCGGGACAAAATTCCCTTCAACAGGGGGATGATGTGACAACCCGAAATTTCTATTCTGAACAAACCATATCAAGCCAATAGAAGTTAGAATAGTTTCAGTGAAATTCCAGACTTCGAGTATAAGTTTGGCAGTTTTTCAGGATTTACACTTAAGGAGATATCAGGAGAGTGGATGCACTAGGGTTTTGTGCAACACTATTATTCCAACACTCTGCTATATTAGAAATCATTTCAGGAATAAAAATATTTTCTGCCAAAAAATATCTCAGGACTATAAATAGAATTCTGAACCAAATTGGTTCATTAGTTACATTCCGTTTAGAGAAAAGTCAAAATTCTCTCTCACGGATCTTCGGGTTTTTATCCCAAATCGTGAGTAAACTTCTCTAGTTGTCTTATAATGCTTATAATGTGCTTAATAACTTAGATTACATAGCAAATCTGTGAGATTCGGGAGTTTACCGCCCAAGAACGTTCTTGGAGAGTAAACTCCTATATGTGGCTTAAATGCTACCTAGTCTTTTCCCCATGATAAGTAATGAACTTAGGCTTATTTATAAATGTATTTGGGACTAGAAAACAATCCAAAACCCCAAGATTTGGGAGTTTACCGCCCAAGAACACTTGGGGAGTAAACTCCATTTTAAGGGCCAAAAGTGTCCCAATGCCCCTCAAAGCCATGGAACTCCAACTAGAACCTAGCATTGCATGTTTTAGACCACAAATCAATTAAAATTCATGGCTAGAAGTGAGTTCATGGCCAAGAGAGTTCTTGGGCCGTGAACTCCATTTTTAGGTGTCAAAACCCCCCTAAAAACCTTCCTTAAGCCAAGAGGGTAATTTAGAGAAGTACCCTAATGTGTTTTGGACTAGCTAACACACTTAGAACACCAAGAGTAAGGTGTTCATAGCCCAAAAGGTTCTAGGGTCGTGAACTCCATAAAATGGTGCCAAATGGTTCCATAAACTCTTCTAAAGCCAAGTACAAAAGCCTAGTTTAGTTCCTAGTTAATTTAGAGACTTGAAAACACCATAAACACCCTCCCAAGGGAGTTTACGGCCGTAAACTCCAAGGGAATATGGTCCCAGGGCCGTAAACTCCTAAAAGGAGTTATATTACGCCCTAAACTCTTCCATAGACCAAGCCATTAAGTAGAAATGCTTATTGGGGCCTTATAGAGCATCAAACATCAAATAGACACATAAGTATGAGTTCACGGCCGTAAACTCATGAGTTCACGGCTGTAAACTCATTTGGTAGTGTTGTTAGGGTTGTGAACTCCCTTCTGGAGTTTTCCTTGAGCCCTACACACAATAGCTTCCCCTACAAACACTTAGATGCAATCCTAGAGGCTAATAACACTTGATAAAGGTGTTTAGCATGTCCTAGGGTGTCTTGACTTGTTTTTTAGTTATTTATAGACTAATTTGTTACATATATGTGAAATTATATGTTAACTAGGATCATAAGTGTGTTCAAGACTTCAATTGACACCTAGCGGTCCTTCCTCTTCAGTTCATCCATATCACCCACAACAGGTGAGTTCATACCCCTTAATCAATGTTTTAAACTGTTTTTAAATGTTTTATGGGGGGGACACAAGTAGAATCATGCTACTTATTATATCAATCACATGTGATTAATAAGCATCATTCAAATGATTTACTACTCATTAGCCGTTTTACCAAACAGTTTCCTTCAAATGATTTTCATAAACACTTTATATGTTTAAAACTCCTTATTACACTATACATTTTACTCTGTATATTACATTTCAAACTTATTTACAATTGTGTTTCAAACAAATGTTTCTTTATACTAATCCGTTTTATCAAACCCATGCCTTCAAAACCCTTTTATAGATCAACATCAAGTTGATCTTTTCTTAGAAAATATTTATGTTAAAGGTTTTTACAAAACTTATTTTATGCTTTTATTATAAATTACATGCCTCTATATGTATGGTTATATAAGAAATGTTTAAAAGACTTAGGAAGGCTATCCACCCTATTTCCTTTTCACGCTTGAGATGTGGTCTAGTGGGATATCGGGTACCGTCCGAAGGTCATTTCAATATTAGTTATATATCATGTTTACATATATAGTCATAAAAGGTCTTTCCAGTTCATCCAATGCCCTTGGATAGCAAGGGTATACATCCATGTTCATACGTACCAGTTATATTAATAGTAAGCTACCATATGGGTAGTTTAGGAAGATACTAGAACTATTACAAGAACGCGATATCACACAATGAGTCAGTTCATTCATGAGTCAATACATGCTAGATAGAGAGAACATACATTACAGCTAGAACATTTCAGTACATTACTATAAAATTACATAATTACGTTTACATAGAGATTTTGTTATAAGCATGCCTATATTTGTATAGTTATATAAGTAATGTTTAAAAGACTTAGGAAGGCTATCAACCCTATTTCCTTTTCGCGCTTGAGATGTGGTCTGGTGGGATATCGGGTACCGTCCGAAGGTCGTTTAAACATTATTTATATATCATGTATACATATATGGACATAATAGTTCCTTTCAGTCAATTCAGTGCCTTTGGGTAGCAAAGGCATACGTTCATATACTTTTACATGATTACGCTTACATAAGTACAATTACATGATGACACTTACATGAGTACGCTTACATATACATAGAACACACGTCACTAGGTGTTATAGCATGGAACCAGTTCAAGATCTAACTATACCGATGAATCACAACGCAATTGTGATTGCTATATCGAGTATACATGATCAAAGTAATGTGGATGCGCATGGCTTGCATACATGCAGGGGTCGTCGGTAGGTCCCAATATCCCTTTGATAGGGGACCGTATAGTCTGGGATCTAGACATCACATTATACCTTATCCGTCAAATAAGGCAGTTGAGTACCAATGTAGTTATTTATATCAAATACTACAGTACTTAGAAGAATTACCCTAGACTTTAGGTAATTGGTACGGTTGTAGTTCAACGCTACACCATAGTACTATTTCTTTTTCCCATTACATTCACTTCGTGAACATTTATACGACGCACGGTAATGTAGAAACTATCTTTTTGATTAATGGTAGTCAGACTTGGGAAAATACACACTCTTACAATAGACACACACAGACACTAGATGCCTTGGTAGAAGGCTACATTAACTTAATGTAGATTTATCATTAACTTAATGTCTACTTTCATGATCTATCGAGTAAGGAACAACTTGGTAGATTAATTTATTGCGATTATCACTAAGTTTTAGTCTAATATTTATTGCGATTAATTATTAATCCAGATTTATCATTAACTTATTGTCTACTTTCATGATCTGTCGAGTAAGGAACAACTAGGTAGGATCACATCTAAGGTAGGGTCCGTTTGGTATACGAAGTATACTGTTTGGAAATCCTACTTTAAACACCTCACTAAATCACAGCCTAAACATCATCCCCCGTAAGTAGTCAATACGTATAACAACTTGGAATCACTGATAAATATTGTTTATAGGTTCATAATCATGATAACGAAATTAAACATAAGTTATACTTTAAGTAACGTAAGCATAAATCACGTACAATGGAGTTTAGCGAGGAACCAGGCTCTGCGTCAAGAGAACTTCTGAGTCGAAAGCTCTTCTTCTCGCGGCCATCTGGCACTCCGAGACTCGCTACTAACACCTAGGAGGTTCTAGGGAAAGAAAAAGAGGATTTGGGGTGTTTCAGAGAGAATTGGATACAAAGATTTGAGAAAAATGAGTGAAAACGCCTCCTATTTATAGGTTGTCAGCACCCGCGTACGTTGGGCGTACTCAGTATGATGGCCGTACTCTGAGCTACGCTGGGCGTACTCATGCGACATGTCACAATCAGATGCAAAGCCATGGGGAAGAAGGTGTGGCTGAGATGGTGTCACGTGTCACTTGTTGGTTAATCCCAAAAACTAATAATTTTCCAAAATCTTTGACTTTCGCATACGTTCTCCGTTTTTTACGTTCCTTATATCCACGCAAAGGTAGCGAGTGATCTACAACTTTTGTTTAGACTCTGTTGGCTAATTTTGACTTTATTTTTAAAGGTATATTTTAACAGTCTTAGACAGTTAATGTCTGTTAAAAATTCATAATTTTGTCATTCGACGTGCGATTTCGAATGTCTTTATATCGTTGAGCTCCTTTTAACGAGATCTTCAATTCGCGTTTAGGTTGTGTCGGCTAATAATCGATCGATCTAAAAATCGATTTCTGAGTTGTGTACTGTTACGCTAAAGCTAAAAGGTAGTCCTCAAACAAAGTCAGATTTGGACGTTCTTTTTATGTACTTTCTCAGTTTAACGTTCACTATGACTTTTGTTTAGATCTCTAAGGGTAAAAAGTAGTATATCAGAAATTCACTTTTTACGATACGCGATGTTGTACCAGTTTTATCACAAAACCTTGACGGGTTATAACCTCTTTGTTATAAGTCAGATTTCAGTATTCTTTATATGTACAGAATCTTTGTGACATATACTATATACTTTGATTAAGATTATTTATTCCAAATAATCTTCTATCAAAAAAGTCATTTTAACGCCTATTCTCTAGATTGACTAGCTCGAATCTGTGGGCGTTACAAAATTGGTCAAAAAAAGTCAATGATCACTGGTCCACCTCGTCGTGGTCTAGTTATGAAAAAGTAGTCATGTGACCTCCTCGTCCACCGTGGCATCGAAAGTCCTTGAATGCGTTGTGGTTTGTCTGATAGAAAAATACATTTACTAAACTCTTAATCCATTAGCTCCAAGTCTCATACTTCCCAAAAGGTTTTATACTATCTCATGGCCCATAAAAATCATAAGTTTATAGACTTGCATGCCCAATGCAAGTGTGACAACATCTTAGGTTATAAATGGTGAAATATGGTGAAAGCTCTATGCATGGCATAAAATGGAGACTAAACTTAGATTCATAAAACCATTTACTTCTAAAACCATAAAGTAACAATAAATTTGTATGGTTTATCCATGATTTCATCAAAATTACATCTAATTCTCATGAACAAGACCAAAACAAGCTTACCTTCTTAGATCTAGTGAGTAAGAAACATAAAAATTAAGCCTAGAAGACTTACAAAGATGCAGATGAAGTTAATATAGCTAGACTATCAACACACAACGCTCCTGAAACTCTTAGTGGTTGCTTATTTCCTTCTAATTCTCAAAAATCAGAAAGAACTCAAGTGTGGGGGAGAAGAGATGCTTAGGGGGCTAGGGTTTTCGAAACAAGATGATGAATGACGAGATTCTTTGAAAACCTAGAACTTAATGATGTATATATAGGCCCAAAGCCCAAAACCTAGGGTTATGTATAAATAATGGCGTCACACTGCATTAATTAAATGATTATCGCGTTGTGGTCACGTGGCAGTATCGTGCCGTGGTTACATGGAAGTACCGAGTCATGGATATTCAACCACACCACCGCAGAACAAAAACCTTCAAATCCATGCGATTGGGCGTTTTATATATATATATATATATATATATATATATATATATATATATATATATATATATATATATATATATATATATATATATATATATATATACACACAAAGAGCACGTTTTTCCAGACATAAAAATGTGTCTACTTTGGCAGAACTTCCTTTTCCACATTACCTGTGTACCAGTACCACCCGATTACAAGTGCAGTGTACATAAAGCTTCCATCATGCAAGCTTCCAAGACAGCACTCAGTTTCCATTATACTGTACTATATTCCAGGTAACAGTTAAAAAATCCAATTAAATCCATCTTGATATATTCCTAGATTTGCAGATTCTTTGTTAGGGATCACGTGAGCACACGACATATATAGGTTAATGTACGTCACAAATACATGCAGAAGCATTATGATAAAAAGAAATTCTTTACCGGATACCATTAATAATTAAAAACACACTAAAACATCATTAATTAAAATTCGTACTACTTCAGAAAAGGAGACGCTCACATGAAACTTTCATCACATATACATATATCATATTTCATCTAATAGTCTAGTAGATATAATAAATTATTACCACGCGCATACATATCGTTAAATATACCTATGCAGAGTAAAGTATTCCACATGGTTATTTAATTTTGTAATTAGGCATACTTTACCCCCTCACATTTAAGTGTTTAATGTTTATGGTAAAGAGATTCACAATGCATCAAACTTCATAGAATTCAATAAATAGTTATATCGTTGTTTTTTTAAATTTTATACAACTTTATCAATTTTTTTAATAATTTATTGAACTTTATAAAGTTCAATAAAAATTCACAAAAAAATAATTTACAATATATATTTAGGAATTAAAAACTTTTCTTTTTCTCATTGAAAAAGACCATTGAACTACAAATCCAACTTCTTATTATGATAGAGTTTAACTTATTCAATGACAAATAGACTTGTCATCTCATTCAACTCTTAAAATCCATTGAATGCTAAGATTTGGTTATATAGTAGCATGAAATGTGTTATTACTTCCAAAGGGATAAAACATATAATACGATTATTTCATACGTGTAAAACATTATGCTCACTTCATCGCAAGTTAAAATAAGTGCCGATAATTAGATATTTATATGTAATATCTCAAATGAGATACATTTTCTCCATTGTAAAACGTACTGTGATGCAAGGGTGCCTTTACTATCATGTATGCCTGTATACTTCATAGGTAGGAACATTAAATATAAATATATAGAAATTTCAAGATAAAAGCTAAAAAACTAACAAGATGTATCCACACTAAAGAAGTGATAAATTCCAACAAACTTAATGTATACCTGTATACTCATTCTTTCCCTCTGAAACCAAACAAAGATTACCCTAGAATATGAATCCACATAAAAGTAAAACAATACAAAATGAGAAAACAAACAAATTAACACCCTCTTCACCACCACAAACTCCATGCTTAACGATACATGAGATACTTATATACAGAAGAAGGAAGATAAAACTCACTGGATATTGTATACGTAGCCAGTTTCCTTTTCTGTCGTAGAACAGATTAACTTCTTCTTCTTCTTCTTCTTCTTCTTCTTCTTCTTCTTCTTCTTCTTCTTATCTTGATTGTAAAAACTGAAGGCAGAGATCCACTACGATCTTCTAAATGTTTTATAAGGGAGTTTCCGGTAATAACAAAATTAAACAATTCAAAGTTTATCCATGAGAAACCAAAGATTTTAAAAAAGAGACCAGTAAAAAAGAACAAAGGAGAATATTAGAAGAAAAACGTTTTCGTTGTTTTAATTTATTGGGCTTAATTAGATAAAGGAAGCAACTGAAGAATCAATATTGCTTGTAGGATCAAACCAGCCACCACCACCACTACCACCACCACCACCGCTAGTCGTGTTCCATATAAGTGAATTTGGATCAGATGACGCCATAGCTTCGAGTTGATCATCGTTGTTCTGGCACTCAAAATGGTTATTCCATTCCATATATCGTTGTGGTTGCTGGAAGCCTGAAATTAATAAAGAAGCCATGGTAGGAACACTATTTGAGCAAGAAGTAGACTCAGCAAACACGGACGACGGGTAGCTTGATAGAAATAACGATGAATTATGTGACTGATTCATAGAAGAGAACCCTAATCCAAGATTACTTCTTTGAGGTTGAGAAAAATCACACCCAGAAACAACCCTGTTGAACCTTTCAAAATTCTGGTTTTGAGGCACCAACCCATAAAAAGAAGGATGGTTATCAAAATTAGGTTTACAGTTAGGGTTAGGGTTATTGTCAAGTGGTTGTGAATTGGAAGGAGCATGAGTAGTCGCTGTCGGTAGCATCTTGAACACTCTCTTGTTTTTCCTGCAACCACCACCCACAGGAACATTTCTCAAGGTGCCACCTCTAGTCCAATACCTCTTACAAGCTTTACAGAAATGCCTTGGTTGTGACAAACTATAGTTGTTGTAGTAGCAAAACTTAGTGTTTGACGAATCGCATCGTGGGCACTTCAAAGATTGTTGCTTCTGGCACTGCTGCTGTTGTTCTTGATGATGATCAATAACTATCGGTTTTTCCATTTCACAAGCTTCGGAAGCCATTAATTTTATGTTCTCATCTACCTATCGATGCAGCACTTTAGAAAAAATTTGAACCAAAACAAGCAAAGAATGACAAGGGTGAAAAAGAAGAAACAAGGATGGGAGATAGATACTGTTTCCAAATGCAAGAAAACAAAAGGAGTGGTCATGTTTTGTTGTCAATATAATTAACAACTGAATAATTAAGACACAGAAAGAATGTGTAGCCACTCGTTAGGATTTGAAGATATTGCTACAGTTGATTTAGAATGTACAAAACCCAAAACTGATTTGAATTTGGATTCTTTGGAACAAACAGCAAACAGCCAAAGAGCAGGTGATCCAGTTGTACTTATTTCTTAGGTGTATGTATCACCGTATATACACACTCACACAAATATATATATATATATATATATATATATATATATATATATATATATATATATATATATATATATATATATATATATATATATATATATATATATATATGAGAAAAGTGAATATACCTTAAGGGTATATTAGCTTAGCTATCCAAACACAATATAATAAGTCATTTTGTTTGATATACTATTATAAGGTTCTTAACTTCAACTTTAACTTGATTTACTTTTAAGATATTCGAAATTTCTCTATTCTATTTCTCTTACATCACATCTTTTTTTCGATCACTATTAGGTTATATATATTATAGTTGAAAATGAAAACATCTAAGAGGAAGATAAATGTGTAATTTATAAAATTTTTGGAAGTAATCAAATTAGAAGTTAAAGTATAACAACATTAGAGAATTAGAATGTATTATATGATACAAAACGATATAATATAGTGAGTTTGGGTACCTAAGCTTATATATATATATATATATATATATATATATATATATATATATATATATATATATATATATATATAGGCTTAGGTTATTTTATTCAAAATAATTATTGTGTTAAAGTATGCATAAATGTGGGTCAATCAAAATTACTTATTTTAAGAAAGTGATTAACACATATTATTGAATTAAATATAATTGAAAAATATCAGCTAATTTAACAATAAGGGTATTTTAGTCAATTAACATAGATTTAATAAATGAAATTTGTATATTTTAAGGGATGATAGATTCTATTAATTTTAAAAATCCAATTTTACAAATTATAAGGTTTTTAGTTCGGACATTCTGACAAAATACGTTTGAGTATCTTCAAAAATAAAAATATTCTTGAGCCACAAAATAATAAAAATATTCTTGAACATATTTCTTGATCATGAATTTAAAAAATTCTTGTAGAATAACAAAATTCTCGAACCATCAATTGAAAAAATTAAAACAAAAATTATATTGATTATTATAGAATACATGTAACAATTGCTAAGAATTACATTTATTGTTAAAGAATAAAACTAAAAAAATTTCAAATCTGAAAAAAAAAAACATCAAAATCTAACAAAGACACTAATACAATCTAAATGAATAATGTTGCTAAGAGGCGTCGTTCAAATTTTGTGGTCCGTTCTTCAAGCATCAGTTTCTGTAGAAACAAATCCAATGAATAAATTAGTGAGAAAAATTGATATTGCATTCCAACATAATTGGAATTCTTGATTCCATTCTGATAGAATCGGAATTCATTTACCAACAATTATATTAATTCGAGAAATTTTAACAGAATATGTTCATGATTATCATAAAAAACATTCTTTTCGGATAGAATAATAATATAAACGAATAAATATCATTCAGTTGAAGCATTTTAGCGAGCGCTTAGTGTGAATCAAAACAACTTTCAATTTCGGATGAGAGGGTCGTTCCAGGTTCGTTCCAACTCTGTCGATGTTCGTGGGTCAGAGTGCGAGCCTAGTTTCGTTCATTCACAGTTTGGCATCCATAAGTCATCAATTTTGACTTATCTTTTGACCTGCAAGAACAACTGCTCAATCATTCCGACCCAGCACATCATAAACACCAAATCATTATTAGAATAATGGTCTAATTTTTCTGAATAAAATGATTTAGAAGATTGTAAACACTTGATTGCATCTTGAGCGAATTTCCAGCATATGCTTTCTATAAGGTAAGAATTAGGTCCTTCTTTCTGCATAATTTTAATTTTAAGGAACAAAAAATGATGTTCTTTAACCCCCAATAAAAAAAGGTTTCTTGTGTTTTTTGATTCGACTAATCTTGAAGGAAAAGATTTTGCAACTACTACCTTACAGAATTTATAAAGAAAAAAGGAATTTGTAGTCAAGCTTAGATCATAGACTAAACATTAAGTTGCAGGTTGAAATTAAGCAAAATTAAAGCCTGAAAGACTGAAGTTTGATGATTTTCTCTATCTTGTGGTTTTATTTCATCTGAAGCTGATGGTAACTACTACAAAAAATTTTGCCCATCTGGAAATATTTAGTATAAACTCATGAATCAGATAAATTTCCCCTCCAAAAAAGATGTTATCAATCTGTAAATTCCATAACCCCATTCACAGATTCTCTGGTACATTACTACCAAAATGGTTAAATAATTAGAAACCATCATATTGTATCTTAATTCGTTATACACAACCCAAGAGAAAAGTTCAAATCAAGGTTTTAACAAGATCAGAAGAAAAGCAAAATCAACAAAATACACCGAATCACGGAAAATAAAAATTAGAAATTAATTGGGGGAAACGAGGGGAGTTGTCACACCCCCGAACTAGCCGGCGGAAACGTCCGAGGGCTCGCATGACTTTAATTGAATATCATCACAATGAATATACATGAAGCAAAACATAAACGTCACCATGCATCAATATATTACAATTGGAATTGTTCATATCAAGTACATTGTATTAACACTACACGTTCATAACCTAAATAGTTTGAGTTCATTTAACAACATAACATCTAACATAACTTCTTAACCCTTCCGCTTACCTGTTACCTGAGAATACAAGTTATTTTGGAAAAACATCAACATATGAAATATTGGTGAGTTCATAAGCAATGTTTTGATAAAATGATTTGTGTATTTTGTAAAACCCAAAAAATCCGATATTTTCTAAAAAAAAACTTTTGTTTATCAAAGTGTGAGATCCATAAGTTGATGCATCAATGATTTTAAATATATATATATATATATATATATATATATATATATATATATATATATATATATGAAGGGTATTTCATATTATAGTTATAATATTTCGAACGAGTAGTATTAAATTCCCCGGAAAACCCGATGTTTCCCGATGCTGAAATGTATTCGTGATTACTGATTTTTGTCTTGTCTTAACAAATGAATATTGAATTAATCCATATTGTATATCGTCCTAATTTTATCTACATTGATTTCTCGTAAGCCTTAACAAATGAAGAGAAGGGGAGTATTATGTCCCATTACTATCGTAAGTTGTTTAGGTTGTCGTGGATGCGAAAGACACTATGGTCCAACTCACATTTGATTACTGTGACCTTACTAGCTTTTCTAGCGGGACACTTTGGCCCACTAGCACACAAAGCTATTGAAAGTCCTTTTATGAAATATTGGGTCATTGAATGCCCAATAACATATAAGCGTTATCCCTTTGGGCCCAAAGATCATGTTGGTGGGCTTGCAAGGCCCAACAAGCATAATTTGAAAACTCATAAGCCCAAAGTTTGTAGATTTACTCATTGTAGTCATCACGTATCTATTGAAGTGTTTTGATTTAACGTTTGTTGTTTTGTATTGATTAGAGACCGAATCAATTCGTTTATAACGATATTTGGTATTGAAGGTATATTTGTTTTTCGTTTTGTCGCTAGCAGGATATCTTGTATTTTGTGTAACACCGTAAAAATTAAAACAATTTTTCACATTTGAAAACACATTTTAATTTAAAACCATCCATTCATAAAATGTCATAACATCATGTTTTTGTTTGTGACAACCCGAAATTTCCATTCTGAACAAACCATATCAAGCCAATAGAAGTTAGAACAGTTTCAGTGAAATTCCAGACTTCGAGTATAAGTTTGGCAGTTTTTCAGGATTTACACTTAAGGAGATATCAGGAGAGTGGATGCACTAGGGTTTTGTGCAACATTGTTATTCCAACACTCTGCTATATTAGAAATCATTTCAGGAATAAAAATATTTTTTGCCAAAAATATCTCAGGACTATAAATAGAATTCTGAACCAAATTGGTTTATTAGTTACATTCCATTTAGAGAAAAGTCAAAATTCTCTCTCACGGATCTTCGGGTTTTTATCCCAAATCGTGAGTACACTTCGCTAGTTGTCTTATAAAGCTTATAATGTGCTTAATAACTTAGATTACATAGCAAATCTGTGAGATTCGGGAGTTTACCGCCCAAGAATGTTCTTGGAGAGTAAACTCCTATCTGTGGCTTAAATGCTACCTAGTCTTTTCCCCATGTTAGGTAACTACCTTAGCCTTGTATGCTAGTGTGTATATGACTAGAAAACATCAAAATCGTATCAAGACCCCAAGATTTGGGAGTTTACCGCCCAAGAACACGCGGAGAGTAAACCCCATTTTAAGGGCCAAAAGTGCCCCAATGTCCCTCAACGCCTTAGAACTCAACATAGGGACTAGCATTACATGTTTTAGACCACAAAATAATTAAAATCAAGGATGAAAAGTGAGTTCACGGCCAAGGGTGTTCCAGGGCCGTGAACTCCATTTTTAGGTGCCAAAGCCCCTTAAAAACCTTCCTTAAGCCAAGAGAGTAATTTAGACAAGTAGCCTAATGTGTTTTGGACTAGCTAACACACTTAGAACACCAAGAGTAAGGTGTTTATGGCCCAAAAGGTTCTAGGGCCGTGAACTCCATAAAATGGTGCCAAATGGTGCCATAAACTCTTCTAGAGCCAAGTACAAAAACCAAGTTTAGTTCCTAGTTAATTTAGAGACTTGAAAACACCATAAACACCCTCCCAAGGGAGTTTACGGCCGTAAACTCCAAGGGAATATGGTCCCAGGGCCGTAAACTCCTAAAATGCCCTAAACTCTTCCATAGACCAAACCATTAAGTAGAAATGCTTGTTAGGGCCATATAGAGCATCAAACATCAAATGGACACATAAGTATGTGTTCACGGCCGTAAACTCATGAGTTCACGGCCGTAAACTCATTTGGTAGTATTGTTAGGGTCGTGAACTCCCTTATGGAGTTTTCCTTGAGCCCTACACACAATAGCTTCCCCTACAAACACTTAGATGATATCCTAGAGGCTAATAACACTTGATAAAGGTGGTTAGCATGTCCTAGGGTGTCTTGACTTGTTTATTAGTTGTTTATAGACTAATTTGTTACATATATGTGAAATTATATGTTAACTAGGATCATAAGTGTGTTCAAGACTTCACTTGACGCCAAGCGGTCCAACCTCTTCAGTTCATCCGTATCACCCACAACAGGTGAGTTCATACCCCTTAATCAATGTTTTAACTATTTTTAAATGTTTTATGGGGGGGATACAAGTAGAATCATGCTACTTATTATATCAATCACATGTGATTAATAAGCAGCATTCAAATGATTTACTACTCATTAGGCGTTTTACCAAACAGTTTCCTTCAAATGATTTTCATAAACACTTTATATGTTTAAAACTCCTTATTACACTGTATATTTTACTCTATATATTACATTTCAAACTTATTTACAATTGTGTTTCAAACAAATTTTTCTTTATACTAAACCATTTTATAAAACTTATTTTATGCTTTTATTGTAAATTGCATGCCTCTATATGTATGGTTATATAAGAAATGTTTAAAAGACTTAGGAAGGCTATCCACCCTATTTCCTTTTCGCGCTTGAGATGTGGTCTGGTGGGATATTGGGGTACCGTCCGAAGGTCATTTAAATATTAGTTATATATCATGTGTACATATATAGTCATAAAAGTTCTTTCCAGTTCATCCAATGCCCCTGGATAGCAAGGTATACATACATGTTCATACGTACCCGTTATATTACTAGTAAGCTACCATATGGATAGTTTAGGACGATACTAGAACTATTACTAGAACATGATATCACACAATGAGTCAGTTCATTCATGAGTCAATACTTGCTAGATAGAGAGAACATACATTACAGCTAGAACATTACATTACATTACTATACAATTACATAATTACGTTTAAATAGAGATCCTGTTATAATCATGCCTATATATGTATAATTATATAAGTAATGTTTAAAGGACTTAGGAAGGCTATCCACCCTATTTCCTTTTCGTGCTTGAGATGTGGTCTGGTGGGATATCGGGTACCGTCCGAAGGTCGTTTAAACATTAGTTATATATCATGTACACATGTATGGACATAACAGTTCCTTTCAGTCAGTTCAGTGCCTTTGGGTAGCAAAGGCATACATTCATATACTTTTACATGATTACGCTTACATAAGTACAATTACATGATCACACTTACATGAGTACACTTACATATACATAGAACAGACGTCACTAGGTGCTATAGCATGGAACCAGTTTAGGATCTAACTATACTGATGAATCACAACGCAATTGTGATCGTTATATCGAGTATACATGATCATAGTAATGTGAATGTTCATGGCTTGCATACATGCAGGGGTCGTGGGTAGGTCCCAAAATCCCTTTGATAGGGGAGCGTATAGTCTGGGATCTAGACATCACGTTATACCTTATCCCTCAAATAAGGCAGTTGAGTACCGATGTAGTTATTTATATCAAATACTACAGTACTTAGAAGAATTACCCTAGACTTTAGGTAATTGGTGCGGTTGTAGTTCAACGCTACACCATAGTACTATTTCTTTTTCCCATTACATTCACTCCGTGAACATTTACACGACGCACGGTAATGTAGCAACTATCTTTTTGATTACTGGTAGTCAGACTTGGGAAAATACACACTCTTACAAGAGACACACACAGACACTAGATGCCTTGATAGAAGGCTACATAGAGATCAGTTAAGTCTTGGTAGAAGACTCCCTGTTATAATAGTAGGAATCATAGGGATTTCTAGGGTTTTTCAAACGTTACAGTTGTTTTACAAACATTTTCATACTTACAGTTCATCTACATTTTTCCATACTTACAATTCATTTACAAACAATTTCTTACATACAAATTAAGACACTAAAATACTTATGATCTCACCACCTTCAAAGCTGATACTCGCTTTCAAAATTACTTGTATCCTCAGGTCATCACAGACAGGTACCGATGCAAGGATTAGGGAAGATGGAGCTCGTTGAAGACTCCACCTTCATTTTGATTTATGCTTTAGTGTTTATCAAAATTTGACAGAACATACTTCTATAATAATTATATTATTAATGCAATGGATGATGTTGTTGCTTGTTTACTACTTTACATTGTTGTGATACTGTACATGATGTCCTCCGCCCCAGAACATTTCCGCCGTTCTTGGTTTTGGGGTGTGACAGATTGGTATCAGAGCATTGTTTATAGTGAATTAAGTATATCAACCCATAAAAGATATACTAACTATAAATACATAAGGGATTAAAAATACTCTGACCAAGAGTTTATACTTTAAACAATAAAATATTTAATAAAGTATACGTGCCTGCATTCATACCAAAATCAGTGTCACTAGGACAGTATAAAAGAATTACGATTGTTGGGCAATGCAAGTGGGCTTAGAGACATATGGTCAAAACTGGGAAGATATAGCCTGATCACCTATATTATCTGAGGGTTGACTAGCATGTGCCTAAGTTTAATTGTGTGGTTGCAACAATGCTAAAATCTTACCAACCCTACCACAATGAGAACAATAGAACATAACATTAAACTTAAAATACTATAGGAGTAATTGGTGTTACTATAAGTAAGTTATACATGAGAACTAAAACGGGATCTTCATTACTAAGTTGATAGTTGCTAAGTGGATACACTAAGGCTATATGTAATTAGGATGTTATAGACTTAGAATCTGTGAAAATTTTACTTCACCCCAATTCTGTGTGAATTTGGAGTTAAGATCACTTATTCGAAGGCCTATCCTGTTTCGATTACATATAATTGGTATGCACTTCACAAATAGCGATGTAACTGATGAAGATTTTCTAAATAATTATCTAGATATTTCATCTAATAATTATTTTCTTACCCCAATTCTCGCATAGATAACATGGCTGGACTCCATCCCCACGACAACCAATACCTCCCGAATGAGGTCATTGCTGGTTGGTTTGGAGAAGAACCAGAGAATGATCATCCTATCCCTTTGAATGATCACCATGATGAAGACTTTTCGGACGGTGCTAATCCCGAACCAGAGGTTGAGAACCTCTCAACCCTACCCCAAGCAGCTCCCTTTCCAATTCCTAACCCTCGTCTGACTTTTCATGGCCCGACGCCTGAGTGGGTGGAATGCTTGGAAACGTGGAGCCAAGGACAAGATCAGCCCATGCCATTTAATGGCGACCGAAGCTTTTACGACCTGAGCAATGGGGGCTCAGCAGACAGAACCTTGCCAATCTTGGTCCGCAGAGTGGCCCGAAATGAGATTCAAGGCAGGACAGCCCTGCATCAGATTACCGAAGTTGTCGCTAATGCGAGAATGCATACCCTCCGCACCATTCGTCTAGAAGATGCTCACGAGAGATCTGAGAGAAACCATGAGACCCAGCTGCAAGCACTGGCTGAATCACGAGCCGAAGTCATAGAGCTCCGAGTATGCTAGAGGGTTTACGAAAGACACCTACTTGATGTGGAATGTCAACTGGCTGAACTGAGAGTTCACCAGAGGGATGATCGTCGCCAGTAGTAGACGCTTTACTTTATTTTCCTTATTAAAAGGAATCGTTTTTCTGTCTTTGCCCGATGTGGCATTTTCTATGAAATTACCTTGTACTGTAAGTACTTTAGGTTAGGTCCTTATGCTGTCTAGAACTATCTTCTCTGAATATGATGTAAGACCTTTACAAGGTCATTTCCCCGAATCTTTACGTCATGAATATCAAAGATTTTGACAGTCAGCTAACTTCTGTGTCATTTCCTTTATTCAAGTACTCTCATCATACTTTCATTGGAGTCTATCTGAAACCTGCTTTAGTCAAGTCATTGGACTATAGTAATTTAGCTCCGGAGACATTTCCAAGTCTCTTTCAGTGGTTGGATCTTGTTATTCACCAACCCACGATACCTCGGCTTGAACGACAAACGTCTTGAGACCATTCTACAAACTCACTTCCATTCTGTACTAGGACTGCATCATAGGGATGTAGGTCAAACTTTCGAGAACATACTCTTACCCCTTTACTTGAACAATTGAAGTACCCCTAGGGTCAACCATAATCGCTCACAAAATCCTTATCATTCGTGCTAACAGAATCATGTCGTCGTCAAGGAACAATCAGCTTCATACGTACATCTCTTTCTTCTAGATCGCTTTTTCAGCGAAGCCGTCATATCAGAACACCGAAGTACTCATGCAAGGAGTACCTCGTAGTTCTTTTTTTTCCGAAGAAACCCCCGAAGTACCACTCATGCAGTACGTCAAGTTCAATCCAAGGATTCATGCGATTGATCTATCACTGAGGAATGTATATATAAGAGTGATATATAATCAAGGTTCTACAGGTTTAGAATTGATGATTCCACTTTAACTTCTTTTTCCCTGATGGGATGTGAGCTTAAAGAAGAATCAGTTATTCGACTACCTTTTCAATCTTAATTATATATGACTCGTATACACGAAATTGTGATTGTGAACCATGTATGAATTCTAATATGAACTTCAGGACGGAGAACTGCTTAAGCCTAAGAGTAATCGCATCGTCATGTGAAAAAACATAGAACCCAGTACGACTCTTGTAAACAGATCACCCTATAGTCTAAACACCTACGAAGATACAAGAACAGCCCGAACAACTTAATGAACTACACGGAAAGAGAATTAGAAGACTAGGCTTCTCACCCTGGAGAACCCCATCCTTATTCTCCCAGAGATCGACAAATTGCATCATATGTACCTTGGATATCGAGGACTCCGTCAATATTTTCCATTAGAAATCGTTGTCTCTGCCTCACATAGATGAAGCGGTTGAGCTAACGCAACGAACGAGTACTTTTCAGGATTGGACCAAGATCCGAATATCACCAGTTTGAGTGTGAGGGAAGGAAGTCCCAAAGACTACCTTTTGAACTCAATGCGGACACTTCAAGTCCATAGTGATACCCTACGCATAGGACCAATACGCCCATAGTTGTCATGAGCTATATGAGTAGGGTACGTCTTTCTTACTTGGATCAGTTCGTCATTTATCCATATAATGACTTCCTTATCTACCCTCGTAGTAAGAAGAAACCCATGGAAACATTTCCTTCGGAGATACTTTTCGCAAAGTTCTTTGAACCCGAGTTTTGGAATTGAAGAGTCAAAATTTTCTATGACACACTGTTAGTGATGTGAGAAATTTTGAGTACTCTTTCAATTTGTCAAAACCATTGAGAATTTGTCGACACCAGAGACGCCGACAGAAATTCGCCAAAATTCTAGGTCTGACAGACCTACTATCATAGTTCATCCAGAAACCCTCGAACACCATAGACCTACTCCGCGACCTTAGTAACGTACATTCTACTCTTCGCGTCTCGATCGTGAAACCATACCTTTCCGTTAGCACTCTAATAAGTCCACTCGTCGAGATCCTCGCCTTCGTATTAGAACCATAGTGACCCTCGACCGAGAGGTCAAGCGGACGAAGCAACGCCGTCGCCCATTAGTGAAGGTTCGTTGGGATACCAACCGAGAACCCGATTTCACTTAGGAGCACTAGAACCAATCGATTAGGAAGTTTCCTCCTCACGACTCGATCATTCGTACCTACTTCCTTGCCTAAATTCTAATTTCAGGACGAAATTCCCTTCAACAGGGGGATGATATGACAACCCAAAATTTCCATTCTGAACAAACCATATCAAACCAATAGAAGTTAGAACAGTTTCAGTTAAATTCCAGACTTCGAGTATAAGTTTGGCAGTTTTTCAGGATTTACACTTAAGGAGATATCAGGAGAGTGGATGCACTAGGGTTTTGTGCAACACTGTTATTCCAACACTCTGCTATATTAGAAATCATTTCAGGAATAAAAATATTTTCAGCCAAAAATATCTCAGGACTATAAATAGAATTCTGAACCAAATTGGTTTATTAGTTACATTCCATTTAGAGAAAAGTCAAAATTCTCTCTCACGGATCTTCGGGTTTTTATCCCAAATCGTGAGTACACTTCGCTAGTTGTCTTATAATGCTTATAATGTGCTTAATAACTTAGATTACATAGCAAATCTGTGAGATTCGGGAGTTTACCGTCCAAGAACGTTCTTGGAGAGTAAATTCCTATATGTGGCTTAAATGCTACCTAGTCATTTCCACATGTTAGGTAACTACCTTAGCCTTGTATGCTAGTGTGTATATGACTAGAAAACATCAAAATCAGATCAAGACCCCAAGATTTGGGAGCTTACCGCCCAAGAACACGCGGAGAGTAAACTCCATTTTAAGGGCCAAAAGTGCCCCAATGTCCCTCAA
Organism: Lactuca serriola; assembly: GCF_051521515.1. Classification (NCBI taxonomy): domain Eukaryota; kingdom Viridiplantae; phylum Streptophyta; class Magnoliopsida; order Asterales; family Asteraceae; genus Lactuca; species Lactuca serriola. The sequence continues at coordinate 218,026,104 of NC_136408.1, forward strand.
CGCCTTAGAACTCAACATTGGGACTAGCATTATATGTTTTAGACCACAAAACAATTAAAATCAAGGATGAAAAGTGAGTTCCCGGCCAAGGGTGTTTCAGGGCCGTGAACTCGATTTTTAGGTGCCAAAACCCCTTAAAAACCTTCCTTAAGCCAAGAGAGTAATTTAGACAAGTACCCTAATGCGTTTCGGACTAGCTAAGACACTTAGAACACCAAGAGTAAGGTGTTCACGGCCCAAAAGGTTCTAGGGTCGTGAACTCCATAAAATGGTGCCAAATGGTGCCATAAACTCTTCTAAAGCCAAGTACAAAAGCCTAGTTTAGTTCCTAGTTAATTTAGAGACTTGAAAACACCATAAACACCCTCCCAAGGGAGTTTACGGCCGTAAACTCCAAGGGAATATGGTCCCAGGGCCGTAAGCTCCTAAAAGGAGTTATATTATGCCCTAAACTCTTCCATAGACCAAGCCATTAAGTAGAAATGCTTATTAGAGCCTTATAGAGCATCAAACATCAAATGGACAAATAATAATGAGTTCACGGCCATAAACTCATGAGTTCACGGCCGTAAACTCATTTGGTAGTATTGTTAGGGTCGTGAACTCCCTTATGGAGTTTTCCTTGAGCCCTACACACAATAGCTTCCCTACAAACACTTAGATGCAATCCTAGAGGCTAATAACACTTGATAAAGGTGTTTAGCATGTCCAAGGGTGTCTTGACTTGTTTATTAGTTGTTTATAGACTAATTTGTTACATATATGTGAAATTATATGATAACTAGGATTATAAGTGTGTTTAAGACTTCACTTGACACCTAGCGGTCCTACCTGTTCAGTTCATCCGTATCACCCACAACAGGTGAGTTCATACCCCTTAATCAATGTTTTAACTATTTTTAAATGTTTTATGGGGGGGATACAAGTAGAATCATGCTACTTATTATATCAATCACATGTGATTAACAAGCAGCATTCAAATGATTTACTACTCATTAGTTGTCTTACCAACCAGTTTCCTTCAAATAATTTTCATAATCACTTTATATGTTTAAAACTCCTTATTACACTGTACATTTTACTCTGTATATTACATTTCAAACTTATTTACAATTGTGTTTCAAACAAATTTTTCTTTATACTAAACCATTTTATCAAACCCATGCCTTCAAAACCCTTTTTCAGATCGATATCAAGTTGATCTTTTCTTAGAAAATATTTATGTTCAAAGGTTTTTACAAAACTTATTTTATCCTTTTATTATAAATTGCATGCCTCTATATGTATGGTTATATAAGAAATGTTTAAAAGACTTAGGAAGGCTATCCACTCTATTTCCTTTTCGCGCTTGAGATGTGGTCTGGTGGGATATCGGGTACCGTTCGAAGGTCGTTTAAATATTAGTTATATATCATGTGTACATATACAGTCATAAAAGGTCTTTCCAGTTCATCCAATGCTCTTGGATAGCAAGGGTATACATACATGTTCATACGTACCAGTTATATTACTAGTAAGCTACCATATGGATAGTTTAGGACGATACTAGAACTATTACTAGAACGTGATATCACACAATGAGTCAGTTCATTCATGAGTCAATACTTGCTAGATAGAGAGAACATACATTACAGCTAGAACATTACAGTACATTACTATACAATTACATAATTACGTTTAAATAGAGATCCTGTTATAATCATGCCTATATATGTATAATTATATAAGCAATGTTTAAAGGACTTAGGAAGGCTATCCACGCTATTTCCTTTTCGCGCTTGAGATGTGGTCTGGTGGGATATCGGGTACCGTTCGAAGGTCGTTTAAACATTAGTTATATATCATGTATACATATATGGACATAATAGTTCTTTTCAGTCAGCTCAGTGCCTTTGGGTAGCAAAGGCATACGTTCATATACTTTTACATGATTACGCTTACATATACATAGAACAGACGTCACTAAGTGCTATAGCATGGAACCAGTTCAGGATCTAACTATACCGATGAATCACAACGCAATTGTGATCATTATATCGAGTATACATGATCATAGTAATGTGGATGCTCATGGCTTGCATACATGCAGGGGTCGTGGGTAGGTCCCAAAATCCCTTTGATAGGGGAGCGTATAGTCTGGGATCTAGACATCACGTTATACCTTATCCCTCAAATAAGGCAGTTGAGTACCGATGTAGTTATTTATATCAAATACTACAGTACTTAGAAGAATTACCCTAGACTTTAGGTAATTGGTATGGTTGTAGTTCAACGCTACACCATAGTACTATTTCTTTTTCCCATTACATTAACTTCGTGAACATTTACACGACGCACGGTAATGTAGAAACTATCTTTTTGATTAATGGTAGGCGGACTTGGGAAAATACACACTCATACTAGGGACACACACAGACACTAGATGCCTTGGTAGAAGGCTACATAGAGATCAGTTAAGTCTTGGTAGAAGACTCCCTGTTATAATAGTAGGAATCATAGGGATTTCTAGGGTTTTTCAAACGTTTACAGTTGTTTTACAAACATTTTCATACTTACAGTTCATCTACATTTTTCCATACTTACAATTCATTTACAAACAATTTCTTACATACAAATTAAGACACTAAAATACTTATGATCTCACCAGCTTCAAAGCTGATACTCGCTTTAAAAATTACTTGTATCCTCAGGTCATCATAGACAGGTACCGATGCAAGGATTAGGGAAGATGGAGCTCGTTGAAGACTCCACTTTCATTTCGATTTATGCTTTAGTGTTTATCAAAATTTGACAGAACACACTTGTATAATAGTTATATTGTTAATGCAATGGATGATGTTGTTGCTTGTTTACTACTTTACATTGTTGTGATATTGTACACGACGTCCTCCGCCCTGAAACGTTTCCGCCGTTCTTGGTTTTGGGGTGTGACATTATTTCACAAATGTCTCCCAAGATCCAAATACATCCAATCCCATGTGTGTCTACGAATCAAGTCGGCGCCTTCCCGCGGTCATCACTGGTACCTGAAACACATAACACTGAACACTGTAAGCATAAGCTTAGTGAGTTCCCCAAAATACGACACTAATCACATAATAGCCACTCGAGGCTATAACTTTGTTGACCCTCTGGTCAATGTGTCTCAGTGGGGCCCTCCAGCCCCAACTCTCTGTGGGCCCTCTGGCCCTAACTCTAGGGACCCGAAAATCCCAACTCTGTAACTCTGAATCATGCATATCACATATCACAATAAATCACAACACATAATAACATGCAATCACATTGGCATATAACTCTATAGTACTCTGTCTCTTAACTCTATTACCACACTAGGTAAAGTATAGTGAGAAGACTCACCTCAGGTATCTCGGTAAATCTCTGACTCGGTAAACGCTGGCCTAGCCTCCGCCTAATCATATGAAAATAACACTCTATTTAATATAACTCTCAAAGGCTAGACTATGCTCTCTTATGACACTCTCAGAAGGGTAAAAGACCATTTTACCCCTCTCGTAGCTCAAAGGCCCCACAATAGACCATACCCTAAAAGTCAACCAAAAGTCAACTCTCCGGGTTACGCTGTGCGTACCAGATGTGTACACTGAGCGTACCCAGCTGTATCTCAGAATCGGGGAGCGCCACCAAGTACGCGGTGCGTACTAGGGATTACGCCCGACGTACTCCCCTGCTTCAGCCTTTTTGCTCTTGAGGGCTTAAACAGTTAAGACCTATGTCCATATTTTAGATCTGACCCCATCTGAGCCACTTAATCCATAAAGTTGATGACTTTAAGCCTTTGCATGGCTGAGCAAGTCACTATCTTCCAAAATGATCCAACCTTCAACTCTAGAAGGCTTAAAACACATGCATGACTCCAAACTAACATCCAAGATGGGAACTTTATGGCTCTAAATCACTAGTAACACTGAAAAGGGACAGATCTCGGACCATGGAGCACTTTACACTCATAATGTCTCCACCTTTGGGGTTTTTAGCCCTAAAAAGGACACATACAACAACAACCAAAAGAAGAGGAAAGTTTTGAACTTTATACCTCCAAGTGTAGACCTTTCCTCTACAAATCTCAGATCCAAAATGGCACCTCAAGCTTTAGCCTCCAAGAACTCCCTTCCTTCTTCTTCACTAAGCCACTAAAGCACCAACAAGCTCAAATCAACAATCTCACACACTAAGAACGATGGGGCTCTCTTTTAGGGTTTCACTCACTGATATGGAGGCTAAGGAATGAGCCATAACACCCTTTAAATAGTGCACAAGGAGGATTAGGGTTTTTGGACCTGGGCCGGGTACGCCCGGTGTAACTCTAGGTACTCCCAGCATACCTTGGCGACTCTGCGTCCAAATTAAGTGCGTGAGTACGCGCAGCGTACCCCTCTGGTACGCCCAGCGTACTCACATGCTACAAACCCTCCTCTCAAGGACTAAACATGCCCAAACAATAAAGAACAAGGATGAAAGGAATATACCTAAATCTTGGGGTGTTACAATTCTCCCTCACTAGAACTAGACCTCGCCCTCGAAGTCTCATTCCTCGAACAACTCAGGATGCTGCCCTCGCATCTCCGACTCTGACTCCCAAGTCATCTCACACCACTTTCGATGTTGCCACTGAAGCAAAACCAAAGGTACCTACTTGTTCCTCAAAACCTTGATCTTCCGATCTCTGATTGCCACCGGTCTCTCAGCATAATTCAGGCTCGCATCCACCTGAATATCCTCCAATGGTACCACTACCGACTCATCGACTATACACTTCTGTAATTGCGACACGTGGAAAGTGTCATGGATCTGACCTAACTCTACAGGTAGCTCCAATCGGTTGGCTACCCTGCCTACCCTTGCAATCACCCGAAAAGGACCGATATAACGGGGCCCCAACTTGCCCCTCTTCCTGAATCAGATCACTCCTTTCCAAGGAGAGACCTTCAGGAGTACAAACTCGACGACCTGGAACTCGAGCTCGGACCGGCGCCTGTCCGCATAACTCTTCTGACGACTATGAGCGGTTAATAACCTCCGCCTGACCTGTTGTATCTGCTTAGTCGTCTGCAACACAATCTCTATACTACCCATAACACGCTGCCCGACCTCTCCCCAACAAATGGGAGTCCGACACCTCCTCCCATACAACAGCTCAAAGGGTGGCATACCAATGCTCGAATGATGGCTATTGTTGTAGGAAAACTCTGCCATGGTCAAATACGTGTCCCAACTCTCCCCGAATTCCAACACACATGCCCGGAGCAGGTCCTCGAGCGTCTGAATCGTCCGCTCACTCTGACCGTCAGTCTGGGGGTGATATGCGGTACTAAAATGCAGCCTAGTACCCAACTCCTCGTGAAACTTCTTCCAGAATCTGGAAGTGAAACACACATCTCGGTCTAAGACAATCGAGATCGGCACTCCATGCCGTTATACCACTTCCTTCACGTACATCTCTGCCAACTTCTCTATGGATGAGCTCTCACTTATAGCAAGGAAGTGGGCGCTCTTTGTCAACCTGTCCACAATCACCCAAATTTCATCGACTCCCCTAGCAGTCCTTGGCAATTTGGTGATAAAATCCATGGTAATCTGTTCCCACTTCCATTCGGGAACCTCTAACGGCTGCAAATTACCATGCGGTCTCTGGTGCTCGGCCTTAACCCTACGGCAGGTTAAGCACCTCTCAACAAACCACGTGACATCCCTCTTCATACAGGGCAACCAATACTCCCTCTTCAGGTCTAAATACATCTTAGTGGCCCTAGGGTGGATCGAGAACTTCGACCGATGAGCCTCTTCCATCAAAATGGTATGCGTCCCTCCCACAAACGGTACCCATATACGCCCCTGAAATGTCATAAGCCCCCGGCCATCGGTAATGAACTCCGATACCAACCCAACAACTCGCTCTTTCTTCTGCATCTCAGGATGCACAGCCTCAGCATGTGCCCCACGAATGGTGTCCAACACCAGAGCTATCACGGTCAATCTCAAACATACATCTCGCAACGGGGTGCTCTCCGCTCTGCGGCTCAATGCATCGGCTACAACATTAGCCTTGCCCGGGTGGTACAAGATCTCACAATCATAATCCTTGACCACGTCCAACCACCCCCTCTGTCGTATGTTTAGGTTGGGCTGATCCATCAAATACTTTTGGCTCTTGTGGTGCGTGTATATCATACACCGAACCCCGTACAGATAGTGACGCCAAATCTTGAGGGCGAACACCACTGCCCCCAACTCTAGATCGTGGGTGGGATACCTCGCCTCATGAGGCTTCAGCTGCCTCGATACGTATTCGTGATTACTGATTTTTGTATTGTCTTAACAAATGAATATTGAATTAATCCATATTGTATATCGTCCTAATTTTATCTACTTTGATTTCTCGTAAGCCTTAACAAATGAAGAGAAGGGGAGTATTATGTCCCACTACTATCGTAAGTTCCTTAGGTTGTCGTGGATGCGAAAGACACTATGGTCCAACTAACATTTGATTACTGTGACCTTACTAGCTTTTTCAGCGGGACACTTTGGCCCACTAGCACACAAAGCTATTGAAAGTCCTTTTATAAAATATTGGGTCATTGAAGGCCCAATAACATATAAGCGTTATCCCTTTGGGCCCAAAGATCATGTTGGTGGGCTTGCAAGGCCCAACAAACATAATTTGAAAACTCATAAGCCCAAAGTTTGTAGATTTACTCATTGTAGTCATCACGTATCAATTGAAGTGTTTTGATTTAACGTTTGTTGTTTTGTATTGATTCGAGACCGAATCAATTCGTTTATAACGATATTTGGTATTTAAGGTATATTTGTTTTTCGTTTTGTCGCTAGCAGGATATCTTGTATTTTGTGTAACACCGTAAAAATTAAAAAAAAATCACATTTGAAAACACATTTTAATTTAAAACCATCCATTCATAAAATGTCATAACATCATGTTTTTATTTCGCAAATGTATCCCAAGATCCAAATACATCCAATCCCATGTGTGTGTACGAGTCAAGCCGGTGCCTTCCCGCGGTCATCACTGGTACCTGAAACACATAACACTGAACACTGTAAGCATAAGCTTAGTGAGTTCCCCAAAATACCACACTAATCACATAATAGCCACTCGAGACTGTAACTCTGTTGACCCTCTGGTCAATGTGTCTCAGTGGGGCCCTCCAGCCCCAACTCTCTGTGGGCCCTCTGGCCAAAACTCTAGGGACCCGAAAGTCCCAACTCTGTAACTCTGAATCATGCATATCACATATCACAATAAATCAAAACACATAATAACATGCAATCACACTGGCATATAACTCTATAATACTCTATCTCTTAACTCTATTACCACACTAGGTAAAGTATAGTGAGAAGACTCACCTCGGGTATCTTGGTAAATCTCTGACTCGGTAAACGTTGGCCTAGCCTCCGCCTAATCATATGAAAATAACACTCTATTTAATATAACTCTCAAAGGCTAGACTATGCTCTCTTGTGACACTCTCAGAAGGGTAAAAGACCATTTTACCCCTCTCATAGATCAAAGGCCCCACAATAGACCATACCCTAAAAGTCAACCAAAAGTCAACTCTCCGGGTTACGCTGCGCGTACCAGATGTCTACGCTGAGCGTACCCGGCTATATCTCAGAAGCGGGGAGCGCAACCCAGTACGCGGCGCGTATTAGGGATTACGCCCGGCGTACTCCCCTACTTCAGCCCTTTTGCTCTTGAGGTCTTAAACAGTTAAGACCTACGTGCATATTTTATATCTGACCCCATCTAAGCCCCTTAATCCATAAAGTTGATGACTTTAAGCCTTTGCATGGCTGAACAAGTCACTATCTCCCAAAAAGATCCAACCTTCAACTCTAGAAGGCTTAAAACACATGCATGACTCCAAAGTAACATCCAAGATGGGAACTTTATGGCTCTAAATCACTAATAACACTGAAAAGGGACAGATCTCGGACCATGGAGCACTTTACTCTCATAAAGTCTCCACTTTTGGGGTTTTTAGCCCTAAAAAGGACACATACAACAACAACCAAAAGAAGAGGAAAGTTTTGAACTTTATACCTCCAAGTGTAGCCCTCTCCTCTGCAGATCTCAGATCCAAAATGGCACCTCAAGCTTTAGCCTCCAAGAACTCCCTTCCTTCTTCTTCACTAAGCCACTAAAGCACCAACAAGCTCAAATCAACACTCTCACACACTAAGAACGATGGGGCTCTCTTTTAGGGTTTCACTCACTGATATGGAGGCTAAGGAATGAGCCATAACACCCTTTAAATAGTGCACAAGGAGGATTAGGGTTTTTGCACCTGGGCCGGGTACGCCCGGCGTAACTCTATGTATGCCCAGCGTACCTTGGCGACTCTGCATCCAAATTAAGCACGTGAGTACGCGCAGCGTACCGCTCTGGTACGCCCAACGTACTCACTTGCTACAAACCCTCCACTCAAGGACTAAACATGCCCAAACAATAAAGAACAAGGATGAAAGGAATATACCTGAATCTTGGGGTATTACATTTTTTCTTAATGAATTAATTTGTTTAGAAGTATGACTTTGACCCTTTTCACTACCTTTCTTTTATAAAAATAACACTTTTAGTCCTTTATATAAAAGAATATCATTTTTAGTCCTTAAAAATATTTTCTTGACACTTTTGTATCATAAACTTGTTGAAAGACATTTTAAACCCAAATTATATTTAGTAAATAGTTTTAGCCCTTCCAGAATGGTGTTTCTCGGTTAGAACCCCAAATTTTGCAATTTTTACAATTTTGGCCCAAAATACAAAAATTTTACATTTTTGATCCTTTTTGGAGTTTAAAAGCATTTTTGACCTTAGAAATAGTTTTATTCACTTCATGTCCCCTGTTTTACATAATATTACAATTCAGCCAATTAAAACTTCAATTTTCGCAATTTTGGGCTTGTTGGGCCGAAAAGCCCATATTTAGCCCAATGACTCAAAATTTTGCATTTTAAGTCCTTTGAAAATTCTAATATTCAGAAAAGTAATTATAAAAACTGTTTTGACTCTTTTGACCCTCAAGAAACCGTGACATGTCAGTATTTACCCCAAGTTTTGTATTTTTAACATTTTAAGCCCTAAAATGAGTTTTATGTTAAAGTATGTTCCTCATAACCTTATAAGCTATTTTTCTTAACTTGATTAGTGTAAAATAACTTAGATTATGTTTTTTTCCTTTCTCATGTCATAGATCTCGAATTATCACCCCTTTTTGTTACATATTTATCATAAAAACACATAACATCACACACATACATGCATAAAATCACACATAGCATACACATACACACAAATGTACACATTTTCTTGTATTCTCCACTATAAAACATATGAAAACCGAAAATAGAGGGGTATGAAGCTCACCTTGGGGCGATGGATCGGTTTTGATGAAGAAGTGGAAGAAGATTTTTTGTAACGTCCCAAAATTCATAACTAAAAATTTCTTTGAATAAAACATTTATTTAAGAAAGGTTACCAATTCAAACATAATCAGAGTATTAATTTTTCCAACACACATGTTCATTATCAGAGTAAAACATTCCCAGACTGTCTAATCTATGGTGTGTGCCATGCGATCAACCCGAGCTCTTCCCTCCGCTACCGGAAGTACCTGAAACTAAAACTGAAAACTGTAAGCACGAAGCTTAGTGAGTTCCCCACCCTACCACATACCATGCATAACCACATACTGCACATACTGGGCCACGCCCGCTAACCTGGGCCTCGTCCCTACTTCGGGCCTCGCCCGCTACAACGGCCCCGCCGTTCCAGGACCCGCCTGGCTTCGAGCCCCGCTCGGATACAAATCTGTTTCACTTAGGCCTCGCCTGTCACAGGGCCCCGCCTGCTAACATATAGTAGTTGTCACACCCCGAAAACCGAAGGCGGAAACATTTCCGGGGTTGACTCCACGTTGAGTATCATATCCAATGCATATAGTTAGTAAAGTAGAACAACCATTACATTACATATAGAAAAGTTTGACATTTGTTTCAAAAGATATAGTTATACAGCTGTGATACATAGTATAAACATAGACAAAACAAACGAGTCTTGTACGCAATCCATCCTGGATAAAGTGGATCTTTGGGTACCTGTTCTATCAAAGACCTGAGAACACAAGCGGTTTGAAAATCAGCATAACGCTAGTGAGTTCATAAGCGGTTTTTGTTTGTGAAATGTTCATGTTTCCTTTCTGTTTCTGAAAATGTAACACACGCCAAGAAAATCCCACATTTTCTTAAAAAGGTTGGTTGGTTGTTTCACATTATGTAAAGTAAAGTTGTACACTGAAAACACGTTTACCCTAGTGAAAATGTACATTTAGATTATCTGTTTTGTTATACTTATTTGGTTGTGTACCAAAGGATTCCCAGGAAAGTCCCATACTTTCCTGATGGTATGTTATCATTTGTAAAAGATGTAAGGTTATCCAGTTTGTTACACTTTTCTAATTATGTAAATGTTCCCCAGGAAAGCCCCATGCTTTCCTGATTGTTGGTTACCGTTTGTAAAAGATGTAACAGATGTATTCCTGTTAACGTGCTTATGTTCAATGTTTCCCCAGGAAAGTCCCATACTTTCCTGAATGTTGGTTATCAATGTAAAAGATGTTTCTGAAACCTGGTTATTCTGTGAAGTGTATAAAGATGTTCATTATTACTGTAAGTAAATCTCTGTTATCCTAATTGCGAGTTCCATAACCATACGATAGACTGAACCTGTGGCAATAAGTAGTCCAGATCCTTATGACTTTCGTCACCATTGAACCATTTTGGTTCGGCTGTAGCTAGCAGCCAGGTGTGGGGTAGTCAGCCCCATATAGATCTATACACTCAAGTCACGCTCCCTAAATCCCAGAGATTCTGGTTATGGGTGTAGTCCTCCACTCGCGTATATCTATGGAGTGTTTGCCGAGGACGTGTCTCCAATCATACAGGAATAACAAATTTACTAGTAATAATATGATAGTCCTCCACTCGCATATCTCTGTGGAGTGTTAACGAGGACAAAAATTGTACATGTTTCATGTTCATATGTTCTAATGTCATGCTTTTAACTGATAAAATGTGGAAAACCATTTGTGAAATATATAAAACATAACAGTTTATAAAACCCATTTCACAAATAATATGTTACATGATCTGCATGTTCATATGGTTATCAGTTGTGTATATCAGTGTTAAAAGAATATGAAATGTGAAACACACACACGAAAATAAGTTTTGAGTACAAGTAACCCTTGTACTTTGCTTGTGTTCCCCCCTAAAAACAGTTAAAAATCAATGAAAAAGGGTAGGGGTATGAACTCACCAGACGAGGAAATGTGACGGTTTCGGACACTAGATGTGGGTTCGGGGCTTGATTACTCGCGATGTACCTATGTAAAATGAAATAATGTCAATATATATCTAATTAGATTTAAAATTATTAATTGTATGGAACATTACACTCCAACGAGGTTAAACACCTCAAAACGAGCGTTTAGAGTGACCCGGGTGACATCTACGGACGTGTAATGGTACTAGGGACTCGGGATTTGAGTTTACTCCCCAAGAGTAAGCATTTTTTGGAGTTTATGGCCTTATAACACACACATACATGAGTTCACGGCCGTGAACTCATGTGGGTGTGATTTTGAGGGTTTAATGGCATGTTTGGACTTGGGGATTGTTGGAATAAATTACTAAAATGTCATGGAATGATTTAAATGAATTTATACCATTTAAAAGGGAGTTCACGGATGTAAACTTGGAGTTTACGGCCGTAAACTCTCCTATGGTCAAGAGAAATTGATTTGAGGCACTTAGAGCAATCACATGTGATTCTAGTAATTTTTCCAAGCCTTGGGGTGATTTAAGGGCATCATCTAACATATAATTAGGAGTTTACGGCCTTGGAGTATGTTCTATGGCCGTAAACTCTTATATGTGGTGTTTTGTTATGTTTAAGGTCTCCAAACTATTTTTAGATGGTTCTATGATTTATTCCAAGGCTATTGGTTAAGTTTCATGGCAATCTAACATGTAAAAAGGTGTTTACTCCCCATGTTTGAGGAGTTTACAGCCCAAGCACATGCCTTGGTCGTAAACTCTCTTTTGTCCCTCAAAATTCATGTTTAAGGTGTTACAAGTCTAAGATTGAAAGCCTCAAAGTTGTATCTAAGTCCCAACAATGATTTTGAAGGGTTAATTGGCTCAAAAACCCCATTTTTAAGTGTTTACGGCCCAAGCTTGATCCTTGGCCGTAAACACATGTTCCAGGTCCAAAATCCTTGTTTAAACACCAATTTGAAGGCTAAAGAGGTTAGATAACAAGTTAGGGATGTTACCTCTTTGATTTGGAGCCTTAAATATTTGTTTTTGGACCTTTGATTATGGATGAGGAGAGAGGTTGAAGAGTGATTAAGGAAAGATGGCCAAAAGCTTCAAATGGAAGCCTTGAGTCCTTTATATAGTGTTCGGGAATTTGACATGGTGGAATTCTACCCGATACCGGCGTTAGGCAGGGCTTTTGGTCGTACCCGACCAAATTGCCGTAACCCGATATGGTCGATTCTAGAATTATTCCGATAACTAGTATGGGGTGTTAGAATGATTTCAGATGGCATTAAGACACCCACTAAGTCATTTTAGATTAATACAAGATAATGACTTAATTAAACGGCGAAATCAGAAACGGATTTGGAAACGGCGTTTGGTTAATCGAATTGGATTACAATTTGAGTTACAAGAAGTGATATGGAATTTCAGGTTGTTACATTATCCCCCTGTTAGAGGGAATTTCGTCCCGAAATTCAGGACAAGATACAAGACGCAAAAGAAATCATGGATCTAGAAAGAGTTGCGGATACTTCTGTTTCATCGAGTCTTCCCACTCCCAAGTGAACTCCGGTCCCCGTTTGACATTCCAGCGAACCTTCACTGACGGCATGCGACTTTTTTTCGTACGTTTGACTTCTCGATCCATGATTTCGATTGGTTCCTCCATGAAGTTGAGGTTTTCATCGATCTCGATCTCGTCTAAAGGAATCACTAGGGTTTCATCGAATAGGCACTTCTTGAGATTTGAAACATGGAAGACGGGGTGGATGTTACTGAGCTCGTGAGGTAAACTAAGTTTATAGGCTACCGGACCGATCCTGGCGAGGATCTCAAAAGGTCCAATGTACCTCGAATTAAGTTTCCCACGCTTAACAAAGCGTACAGTGCCTTTCCAGGGCGAGACTTTCAACAGCACACAGTCTCCAACCTGGAATTCCAGTGGTTTCCGACGGTTATCAACGTAACTCTTTTGGCGATCGCGTGAAACTTTCAGTCATTCTCGGATTTGAGTGATCTTCTCGGTGGTTTCATGGATGATTTCAGGACCAGTGAGAGCACTATCGGGGACTCGACTCTTGGCTAACTGTGTATCCCCCACCTCGGCCCAGCACAGAGGGAATCTGCACTTGCGACCGTATAGGGCTTCAAACAGAGCAGCCCTAATGTTGGTGTGGTAACTGTTGTTGTACAAGAACTCGATAAAAGGTAGATGTGTGTCCCACGACTTTCCAAAGTCAATGACACATGCTCTAAGCATATCCTCCAGGGTTTGGATTGTTCTCTCACTTTGTCCATCGGTCTGAGGATGATACGCCGTGCTCATGTCTAGATTGGTTCCAAGAGCTTTTTGGAGATCGGGAGGTAAACCTGCTATCTCGATCAGAGATAATGGACGTATGTACACCGTGCAGTTGGACTACCTCTTGGATGTAAATCCGCGCGAGTCTTTCCATCTTGTATGATTCTTTGATCGGAATGAAGTGAGCGGACTTTGTTAAACGATCGACAATTACCCAAATGGTATCGTACCCACTCGGACACTTGGGTAGTTTGGTGATGAAATCCATGGTAATCATCTCCCATTTCCATTCGGGTATCTCGGGTTGCTGGAGCAGACCCGAGGGTTTCTGGTGCTCAACTTTAACCTTGGCGCAAGTCAGACACTTGCCCACGAACGTAGCTATCACAACTTTCATATTTGGCCACCAGTATTGTTTCTTGAGATCTAAGTACATTTTGTCAGAGCCCAGGTGAACAGAGTATCTGGTTCTTTGTGCTTCCTCCATGACAATCTCCCTGAATCCACCGGACTTGGGAATCTAGATCCGATCCATGAAACAATAGACTCCGTCACCTCTGATCTCAAGTTTCTTTTCCATTCCTCTCAAGGCTTCGGTTGACATGTTCTCGGGTTTGAGGGCTTCTAACTGGGCTTCTCGAATTTGCATGGGTAGGTTGGAATGGATGGTCATCGTCTGGTTCTTCACTTTACAGCCTGCACTCTCCTTTCGGCTAAGGGCATCTGCTACCACATTGGCCGTGCCGGGATGGGAACGGATTTCACACTCATAATCACTGAGTAGTTCTACCCATCGTCGTTGTCTCATGTTCAAGTCTTTTTGGTCAAAGATGTGTTGCAGGCTCTTGTGATCGGTGAAGATTGTGCACTTGGTTCCGTAGAGGTAATGTCTCCAAATCTTCAACGCAAAGACTACGGCTCCTAGCTCTTAGTCATGTGTGGTATAGTTGACCTCGTGTGTTTTCAGCTGTCTAGAGGCATAAGCAATCACCTTTCCTATTTGCATAAGCACACAGCCTAAGCCTTGAGTAGACGCATCGCAGTAGACAACGAAGTCCTCTGTCCCTTCGGGTAGGGACAGAACAGGCGCGCTGCATAAGGCTTTCTTCAACGTCTGGAATGCGGTTTCTTGTTTATCACTCCAACAAAAGGGTACACCTTTCTGTGTTAGAGTGGTTAAGGGTTTGGCGATTCTGGAAAAGTTCTGGATGAATCTCCGATAATAGCCAGCGAGACCCAAGAATTGTCGGATTTCTGTGGGTGTCTTCGGTGTTGACCAATTCTCTATCGCCTTAATCTTGGAAGGATCTACATGAATACCCTCCTCGCTTAACACGTGACCGAGGAAAGTTACCTTCCAAATCCAGAACTCGCATTTGGAAAATTTCGCGTACAACTTCTCGGTTCGGAAGGTTTCCAACACTAGCCTCAAGTGTTGTTTGTGGTCTTCTTCGTTTCGGGAATAGACGAGTATGTCATCAATGAACAAAATGACAAACTTGTCCAGATAAGGATGACACACCAGGTTTATCAGGTCCATGAACACCGTCGATGCGTTGGTTAGACCAAAGGGCATCTCATGAACTCGTAGCTGATGGTACCCTGATCGAAGGTCTATCTTGGAGAAGTAACTGGCTCCCTGGAGTTGATCGAAGAGGTCATCTATTCGCGGAAGAGGATATCGGTTTTTGACAGTCAACTTGTTCAGCTCGTGATAATCAACACACATTCGAAAGGATCCATCTTTCTTCTTGACAAAAAAAACCAGAGCTCCCCAGGGTGAGGAACTCGGTCTAATGAATCCTTTACTGAGCAACTCGTTGAGTTGAGTGGATAACTCCTGCATATCTACTGGAGCTAAGCGATACGGAGACTTCGCTACGGGAGTAGCTCCAGGAATTAGGTCAATACGGAACTCGACCTGACGCTCGGGAGGAATTCCTGGAAGCTCTTCGGGAAACACATCAGGAAAGTTACAAACTTCGGGGATGCTCGCAAGGTCTTTAACTTCCTGCTCCTCGTTGATTACATGGGCCAAGAATGCAATGCACTCTTTTCATAGGAGCTTTTGAGCTTTGATGCAGGAAATGATACGAAGGTTGGAACTGATTTTATCACCATAGATTACGAGAGTTTGATCCGAAGGAAGGTTGAGACGGATGGCTTTTTCGAAACAAGGGATATCCGCATGATTGGGACTCAACCAATCCATGCCAATGATGACATAAAAGCTCTTTATGGATACTGACATGAGATAGATAGGAAACGAATGGTCGTTCAGGGTAAGGGTACAACCTACGAACACTTTGTTTTCTTTCTCACCGTTCGCCATCTCGATGGTAAACGTTTCGGTTAAAGGTTGGGAATTATGTTTTAGGTTATGTTTAAATGCATGACTAATAAAGCTCCTCTCAGCACCCGAATCGAAAAGAATATTAGCATATGAGTTGTCGAGAAGGAACGTACCCGAGACAACAGTGGGATCGGCGACCGCTTCCTCCCGTCCCATGGCGAGGACCCTTCCAGTGTTGTCAGTTGTAGACTTCTTAAGGCAGTTTCTTTTAAAGTGCCCGACCTCACCACAGTTGTAGCAGGCTTGACCAACGCCTGCTCCCGAAGATTGATTGGCCGATTGGGCCGGAGCTTTGCAGAATCGGACTGTGTGCCCTTTCTTACCATAATTGGTACACGACAGTTCTCGGCAGGGGCCAGGGTTGTGGTGATACTTGCACTTGTCACAGAGGGGAAGATTACCAGCATACCGGCTGGTACGAGTTGGAGTTGTGGATCCCACCACAGAGGCAGCAGCAACGGGGGTAGTAGCAGCATGAACTGCTACTGTTTGCTGTCTTTTGGAGGATCCTTAGGAAGATTGACCCTTCTTTTTCTTCTAGAATTTTCTTTTCTCACCACTCCTTTTGGTCGATTCAGGAGCGGTAGTGGTTTCCTCGACATCATCATTGTGGTCAATTATGGCTTGGGCTAAAGTCTTAGCACTATCATATGTATCCGAGTGAGCAGCTAAGACATGACCCTTTGTTGGATTGGTTAACCCCCAAATAAACCTCTCAATCTTTTTGCTTTCAAGAGTGACCAGACCAGGATAGAGAAGGGCAAGATCATTGAATCGGGAAGTGTATGCAGCAATGTCGGAACCTTTCATCTTCAGGTTCCAGAGCTCATGCTCTAGCTTCTGCATTTCACCACGGGGACAGTATTCGGCAAGGAGGAGTTCTTTCATGGCGTCCCAGCCCATGGCATTAGCTACGGGTAGGCTCAAGGATTTGACTCGGCCGTTCCACCAAGTCAAAGCTTTATCACTGAAGGTACATGCTGCAAATTTGACCTTATCGGACTCAGCACAGGCACAGATTTCGAAAATGGATTCGATTTTATCGAACCATTTGGACAAGGAAATGACACCACCAGTGCCATCGAAGGATGAAGGCTTCGCATTCATGAAGTCCTTGTAGGAACCCTCCTTTCGGTGTTCCTGGTTACTTTCTTGATTCTGATTGCTACCTCCTGAACCACCGGAACCACCGGTGTTTAGTTGGGACATGGAAGCTGCCACCGCGGCGGTACCAGCTGTCTAGAATAACACGGGATCAATTTCAGGAGGAGGTGGTGGCGGAGGGTTGTTGGTCTTTGAGCTGGGTCTCTTTCTGGGAGGCATCTTGATCTAATAAGATCAAGAAAGAGAGGATGATAAGTCCTCCGAATTGGATCGAGAGATATGACAGATATTTATTCCAAATAAGCGATAAAGCAGGAAAGGGTTATCAAAGAAGGTAAACTATCGCTAATGGAATGATCAAGGATCTATACATGAACGAGGATTTCTACAAATAATTGGCTCGAGAAATACTCCCATAGTATTTCATGATTCATTACTACACTGGCTCGATGTTTGTGGTATTAGGGTAAGTTTTAGGCATGCCGCATACCACAGTCACTCCCAAGCACATGTTGGCCGTGTCTCGAATGAATATAGTTCACCAGGCTATATTGATCCTAGACACGACTACATAACTACCCAGGTTTAACCTCAGTACACAACACCCATTTACTTATGTTTTGTTCTACTTGTAGTTACGGATCTCGACAGCTGGGTATACTTATATACTTTTTGAAAATACTTATAGTTTGAGGATACTTTTATTTCAGAGCACTTAGGCCCTTTAGTGTTTATAGTTTTATACCATGTAAGGTTTGGTATACTTTATTCACTATAAACAAGGGCTCTGATACCAATCTGTTACACCCCAAAACCGAAGGCGGAAACATTTCTGGGGTTGACTCCACGTTGAGTATCAAATCCAATGCACATAGTAAGTAAAGTAGAACAACCATTACATTACATATAGAAAATTTTTACATTTGTTTCAAAAGATATAGTTATACAGTTGTGATACATAGTATAAACATAGACAAAACGAACGAGTCTTGTACGCACTCCATCCTGGATCAAGTGGATCTTCGGGTACCTGTTCTATCAAAGACCCAAGAACACAAGCGGTTTGAAAATCAGCATAACGCTGGTGAGTTCATAAGCGGTTTTTGTTTGTGAAATGTTCATATTTCCTTTCTGTTTCTGAAAATGTAACACACGCCAAGAAAATCACACATTTTCTTAAAGAGGTTGGTTGGTTGTTTCACATTATGTAAAGTAAAGTTGTACATTGAAAACACGTTTACCCTTGTGAAAATGTACATTTAGATTATCTGTTTTGTTATACTTATTTGGTTGTGTACCAAAGGATTCCCAGGAAAGTCCCATACTTTCCTGATGGTATGTTACCGTTTGTGAAAGATGTAACGTTATCCAGTTTGTTACACTCTTCTAATTATGTAAATGTTCCCCAGGAAAGCCCCATGCTTTCCTGATTGTTGGATACTGTTTGTAAAAGATGTAAAAGATGTACTCCTGTTAACGTGGTTATGTTCAATGTTTCCCCAGGAAAGTCCCATACTTTCCTGAATGTTGGTTATCAATGTAAAAGATGTTTCTGAAACCTAGTTATTCTGTGAAGTGTATAAAGATGTTCATTATTACTGTAAGTAAATCTCTGTTATCATAATTGCGAGTTCCATAACCATACAATAGACTGAACCTGTGGCAATAAGTAGTCCACATCCTTATGACTTTCGTCACCCTTGAACCGTTTTGGTTCAGCTGTAGCTAGCAGCCAGGTGTGGGGTAGTCAGCCCCGTATAGATCTATACACTCAAGTCACGCTCTCTAAATCCCAGAGATTCTGGTTACGGGTGTAGTCCTCCACTCGCGTATCTCTGTGGAGTGTTCGCCGAGGACGTGTCTCCAATCATACAGGAATAACAAATTTACTAGTAATAATATGATTGTCCTCCACTCGCGTATCTCTGTGGAGTGTTACCGAGGACAAACAGTGTACATGTTTCATGTTCATATGTTCTAATGTCATGCTTTTAACTGATAAAATGTGCAAAACCATTTGTGAAATATATAAAACATAACAGTTTATAAAACCCCTTTCACAAATTATATGTTACGTGATCTGCATGTTCATATGGTTATCAGTTGTGTATATCAGTGTTAAAAGCATATGAAATGTGAAACACACACACGAAAATAAGTTTTGAGTACGAGTAACCCTTGTACTTTGCTTGTGTTCCCCCTGAAAACAGTTAAAAATCAATGAAAAGGGTGTCGGATTAATGTCTAAGTCCATAACTATATTTGGTATGTACTTGACCCGACACGACATGGTCCATTTGGGTTGCACTTCACCGACACAATTTATATGGATAATCTTTTGAGAATAGTATGTTTATGATTAATATTAATATATTATAAGTTCTAATATATTAATATGGAATCATATTATTTAATTAGTATTGATCAAGAATTAATTTATAATTAATTAAGTGATCAAGAGGAACTAATTAAATATGGACTCTTATATATATGGAATGGGCCAAGTTCATTTAGGTTGGGCGAAGCTTTCATGGATAGTCCATGGAGTGTTTAACCCATGGATCCTAGGAAATGAAAGGTCATGGGTATTAGGGTTTTACCCTAATCCTCCACACTATATAAAGATGTCCTTCTATGGTGAAATTGGCACTACTGTGGTACACTAAGAAGGGCTAGCCAATTTCACTAGAGAGAACCAAGTATCCATATTCTCTAAAGTCTTCCAAGGTGTTTTGGTGATTTGTGATTCCATTTGAGGCTTCCACACTATTGGGGCTAAGCTCTTAAAGCTTGAAGACATCAAGCTACATCAAAAGGTATGTCATCTAACTAGTTATGTCATCTAACTAGTACTTTGTAGTATAAGAACTTCATAATATGCTAGTTAGGATTAAAGCCTTGGAAAGTTCTTATTTGCATGAATTATAGAGAAAACATAGATCCAAGGTTTATAGGGTTGCATGTACACCATAGGAGTGTTAGAATGCTCAAAACCCAACAGTGGTATCAGAGCCTAGGCTTGTTTTCTTGTTATACTTGCAAAACTGCTTAAAAAATCGAAATTGTTGCTGTCTGATCATCAGACTCGGCGAGTCCATTAGGAGACTCAGTGAGTCCATGCCTAAAAAGTGATCAAATCGATCCAACTCGCCGAGTTGGTTCATGCACTCGACGAGTTGGACCCCCAGACAGCATAAATTCGACTTTTTTGGCTGGAATTGGACTAGGAACATTACCCTAAGATGTTTTTGAACTTATAAACTTGTTTTTTGATGTGGTAATGTTCATGCTAATCCAATTTCAAATATAATTGTCAATAGATTCATGTTTTGTATTAGTTTAAGGTTTATACTAATTACATGAAAAAGTTTGATTTGAATTATCTTGTTCTTATGAGTTGCTTAGATTAATAGAAAAGTTGAGTGAAATAGTTGTTTTCAATCCAAATTAATCTAAGAGTTGATTTTAAAATGTGTTTTAGTAACTTGTCCTCAAGTTATATGAAAAGTCACATTTAAGTTTCATAAAACTCATAATAGTTGGCAAATGTTACAAAAATGAAGAGTCTAGTTCTAAGTAAATGGTTTTATGACTCCATAACTTGTCCTCAAGTTATGGAGGACCAAGAGTCTCTTCATTTAATAATAATAATAAATAAAAAAAAGAGTGTAACCTTAATTAATTCCATAAGTTATAAAATAAAGAAAAGTTAATTCTTTTATTAGTTTAAAGTCTTCCATAACTTGTCCTCAAGTTATGGAACTTGAAGAGTTTTTTTTAATTAAAACTACTTTAAACACATAAGTTATGGAATAAGAAAAGTTTTGAAAGTTACAAAACTTGCCCTCAAGTTTTGGAATTTGAAAAGTTTTCTCTTATGAATACTTTAATTCCAAGTTAGCCCTTAGAATTTTAAAGAGTTAAAATTCAACCCTTATACTTTATAATATTATAAGTTAATAATATATATATATATATATATATATATATATATATATATATATATATATATATATATATATGTATAAGAGTAAAGTCAGTCTTACCGCTAGTACGCCTCATTCACAAAGTCGGTCTATAAGATGGGTATAAGGTTGTTGCCTATAAAATGGCAACTTAATGGGTGTCCACTCTCACCCACCGCTTGCTTGACTGGTGGAGGGTCGTTACCCGAACGGGTTTGACAGGACTAGAATTCTCCCTTCATTAAAAGTATTAATGATAAATACTAAGTAACTAAACTCTTAATAATACCCAATCTTAGTTACTTAGGAAAATGTGAATAAGGTGCTAATCCATGAAATTACACTTTGCACTTTGTTTAAGTCGGTTAGTGGAGCGTGTGTGGTTAACCGACACACTAACTCGTATTTAACAAGGTAGGTAAAGGGTAACTTAATGTTTATCATAGTATCGATGGAGCGTGTGTGGTTAACTGGAACATCGATTGAGGGGTAAACACTTAAGGGTACCAAGTAATTTGCATGGTTACTTCACACCTTGTTTTGTGATCCTCGGCATCCCAGTCACAAAAAACCTGAAGGGCACACTCGAGATTGAAACATGCCATTGAACGGTTCAATGAATCTCAAAGATCTAGGAGTTTCAAAACCAATTAAAACCTAATTATACATTTCGTTTATCTTGGTGGAAATTGGTGAATTGTCATTCACCTACCTTCAAATATTTTATAGCTTGGATTACGGCATCCCTCTTCTAAGTTATAAAATAGTTTGTTGGGTCCTAGCCTTAATATTTCATATTGGGTGTCATATTAAGTACTTAAGATCAACTATCTTGAATATCTCCCAAAAGATGTATGGTTTAGACATTTATGATCTTCCCAAATCTCTTGAAACAAGCTTTCCTAATGAAAATGATGTCCCATGGATATCATACTTCTTTCACCCCCTCAAATTATTCTCCCCAACCCGCAAGTTCTTGAAAAGTTTAAGGTTACTCAGGCCTTATTGGCAAGGCAAGGTCTAGGTGTGATCACATCTTAGAAATGTAGTCACATATTGACAAGCCGGGAGAGTTGGGTGTCAAAGTCTTGAGAAAGTTGGTGGTTCAATCACTTTCTAAGCCACATAGTGAGCTCCTTTGGGACTCCTATGAAATAGACTAAGACTAGACCCTGAATGATCTTATCCATTTGCTAAGATCAACTTCCTAAAACTTTATGGACATTGACAATGATGACATTGGATATCTAGTAAAGCTCTATCTTCCCAATGGAAAGGGATCGGCCATAGTCAACTCGGTTGACCAAATGGTAAAGAGAAAAGCTAAGTCTGTGATAGTCCCGTGTACCATTATCAAAGGGTCCATATGTTTATATTGCCAAAGAAAGGGGCATTAGTTGCGAAGCTGCCAAATTTACCTAAGGATGTTAATGTCAATAAGTTTGACACTACTTCAGGTAAAGTCCACTATCTAACTCTGCTAAGTTTCTATTCTAAGATTCTTGATACATGATGTGACTGGGTCACATGGTGATGTTTTAAGAATCATAGAAAAGTGAAGAAACTTAAAGAAAGAATATGCTGAATCTGATCGCATAGATGGATTTCTATCACGCAGTTTGAAGATCGGATTCTTGAGCTACTTCTTAAGAGTTATGAGATATTGCTTAGGAATAGATAACAACAAGTTTTCATATGGATTGTAAGGATAAGTTTTCCGCAAAGTTTTTTTAAAATAAAAGGAAAATTTTGATTTTATTTATTTTAAAATATCCTTACAATGGCATCTGTGGAAATTTTTGTTGCTTATAAGATTCCATTAATAGCAAGAGTGGAAGTATGAAATTGATTCTTTCATTTGTGGTAATGTCTAAATTTACCAAATAAGGAAAGATTCTCATCACCCAAGTTTCAATTGGACCGGAACTTGGGATCATGCAAGTTGTATAGCATGATGAATGAGAACTTTCAAGTATTGGAAAATTAAGACTAACTACTTGTTCACATGGATGTGTGAGTCAAGTAACGGACTAAGGGATCGAGTACACATTCTTGTGCACTGATTAAGTCCACCACAAAAGATCGATAAGATTATTCATCATAATTTACTAAAGCTTAGTAAATATGGTTATACTTACAGACTAAAGTATAATTCTGAGACATTGGAAAAGTTTCAATGTAAGGTAGAGCGAATAAGAAGAATCAACTGAGGCAGAAGGATAAAAGTTTCTCAAATCTGAAAAGATGGGAGAGGAACTTGAGTTGTTCAAATGGTTAAATCAAGAAGATGAGTCATACTTCGTTCCAATACAAGTCTTAGAGTCGTACTCCAAGATTGTAACTTGAGTGACATGTCTTAAAGAAGGTTTAAAACACTTGTCAAATGTAAGAGTAAAAGTTTTCTACTCTTGTACATTTGAAATTGGTAAGTTGTGATGTTTTGGATAAAACAAAGACCAACTTAGGCCAATTTTGTGAAGTGTTTGTCTTGATTAGAATCCACACTATCCCTTGAATATTTGACAAGGAAGTCTGATATGTCAAGAGGACAGTGGGAGTCATAAAGGTGTTGAAAGTCTCAAGAACTAATCAAGAATAAAAGCTAAAGTTCTTCACTAGCACACGACTTGAGGTTTATAACCTATCGTGTTGACATATTCTGTGCCCGTTCCAGTTAAAGTTGGCTTTGCATATGAGTTCTTAGAGTTCTCAATTTGTTGCACAACAACTTGGAAGCAATGGCAGGCCCTTGAGCTGCTAGGTGCAAAGAAATTAGGATTGTGTTCAGTCCATATTAGTTTGGATTTGTCATTATCCTTGTCTTCTGACTATGATTTTGATAATTCACATGGATAAGAACACATACACCATTAAATCTAAGTGTCATAAGGTTTCTCTCCGATTCATGAATATGATGGTGAGGAAACACTTTCACTAAGTAGATTTTAGCTAGATAGCAATTGTGATATTTGCATTCTCAAAGTCGTTAGTGGAGCGTGTGTGGTTTACCGGCACAATAACCTGGACTTGTGAGAAGTGGCAAAAAGGTCTAACCATTATGATTACGACATCCCTCTTCATAATTGTTTAGACACACAAGCGTGCTATCTAAGGGAAGGTGTATGATTTTGATAAAGTTTTATCAAAACAATCTAGTATCAAGAATCTAAACTTTGGTAAGAAAGTCAGCTGATTTTTGAGTACATTTCAAAGCTAGTGGGAGCATAAGTGTTATGCTAATAATCATCATGTTAGTGGGAGCATGATAATTATGATAAGTATTGCAAGTAAGCAATGTTAATTATAGAAAACAAAAGTTTCAATTGGGAAAGAGTTGTTTTGCTATAATTAAGGGAGAGGAAATTATACTTCATCTCAAATCTATAAGCTTAGATCGTGGGGTTTTAATCATTTAGTCAAGGAAATATATATGAATTTCATGTTGGAATGGCTCAACATTAGGAAATTATGTATATGGGTACATTATTTGCGTTCTAAAATTCGATTATGATTACGGCATCCCTTTTCATAATCTGAATTATGAGAACTTGGCAAATTTAAATGGACATATTATAGCAAAAGATTGGTTTAGTCTTTATGTGAGACATCATGAATCGTGTCCCATATGCTTCGGATATAGGATCGATTACATGTGCTATATTCATCCTTTCTAAAATTTTCCAAATGCCTAGGGCATTAAGAAGGGAAAAGGTTTAGAATTGGATATGACTAAAAGGATTAAACAATTGTCGAGGACAATCTAAGGTTTACCAAAGATTGGTTGCTCAATGACAGTTGGAAGTATAGTGATAATTCTAGAAGGACCATATTGACATAATCTGGAAGGAGGCAACTCTTGTTCATAAGTGATAGTCTAAATGGAATCTGGAAATGTTTCAAAGTTAGAATTTTCAATCTGTGTAAGATTAAGGAAACTTAATGCAAGAAGGATGATTCCAAGGAGCTGATCTCCTTTGGAATACTCTGTAATGATTGTTGTCAAGTCTTTTCTGAGTTTGTGCATAATTATTACAAGAGGATCAATGCATATAAGTTTAGAATCCAACAGATTTCAGTAAATGACATGAATTTGAAATTCTTGTATTTGCAGTAAGGATTTGGGAGTGTGAAAAGAGAATCATTGAAGTTATGTTCAATGGATCTAGTTCACAAAGTAAAGATCATAGACAAACATAGTATGCATACTTGGTGTATGGCATGACTAGTGTTTAGAAAACATAGTGTACATGCTTGGAGCATGGGACAACTATTGTTTTAAATTCAAGAATAAAGTTGATAGCTGAAACAGTATACAATGAATAATGTGTAATCATATGGTGATAAATAAAAGGTGTTTTATTTATGTTCATAGGTTTTGATACCATATTGGATTCAATTATTATTGTGTTTCACTTTGCATGTTTTGACTTCCCGAATAAACTGGGTTATTCTTCCGGAATGACTAAGTTATTCAAACCATCCACAGTCGGTCATATGTTGGAAGTAGATATGAATTAAGACTGTCATGGGTTGGCTTGTAGAGGTCTAAGGTGTTGGACAAAGGGCTACAACACTCATGAGTGCTCATAAGTTTTGAGTATTGGATTCAACCCGCGCTCATTGGAATCACTTCATGGATTTTATCACGAGTGATCATGAGACGATAATATCTTATATTCTTCAAACCTAGAGATATGAGTTGTTACTATGAGTTGGTTGTACATTGATTTCACGAAAACGCATTTGGTAACTCGGTGCTATAAAACGTGCCTTTGTGTATGATTCAACAAGTAGTAGAACAAGCCATATGAGTCGAAGTTTATCCATTACTTTTACCTTCGGGATAAAAGCGATATCTGTGGGCCCCTCGATGATTTGATGATGACAAATGGAAGTGCTCGGCCGGGCCAGGACTGATTTGATTTGTTCAATTAGTCAGTCGTCATAAATCGGAAATCGGGAAACAACAAAAGGACAGAGATAATGATTATAATCCATGTCTCAGTCCATATGATATCTAGAATGGAGGAATATATGATCCCTTATCTAATGGACAAGTTCGTTGACAAGATCAGAGTTCGACAGCGGCTTTAAGAGCTATGATTGCAAGTTAGGTTTGAAGTCATACGCAATAATAGTTTTAGACTTATCCAAGTGGGAGACTGTTGGATTAATGTCTAAGTCCATAACTATATCTGGTATGTACTTGACCCGACCCGGCATGGTCCATTTGGGTTGCACTTCACCGACACAATTTATATGGATAATCTTTTGAGAATAGTATGTTTATGATTAATATTAATATATTATAAGTTCTAATATATTAATATGGAATCATATTATTTAATTAGTATTGATCAAGAATTAATTTATAATTAATTAAGTGATCAAGAGGAACTAACTAAATATGGACTCTTATATATATGGAATGGGCCAAGTTCATTTAGGTTGGGCTAAGCTTTCATGGATAGTCCATGGAGTGTTAACCCATGGATCCTAGGAAATGAAAGGTCATGGGTATTAGGGTTTTACCCTAATCCTCCACACTATATAAAGATGTCCTTGTACGGTGAAATTGGCACTACTGTGGTACACTAAGAAGGGCTAGCCAATTTCACTAGAGAGAACCAAGTATCCATATTCTCTAAAGTCTTCCAAGGTGTTTTGGTGATTTGTGATTCCATTTGAGGCTTTCACACTATTGGGGATAAGCTCTTAAAGCTTGAAGACATCAAGCTACATCAAAAGGTATGTCATCTAACTAGTACTTTGTATATAAGAACTTCATAATATGCTAGTTATGATTAAAGCCTTGGAAAGTTCTTATTTGCTTGTATTATATAGAAAACATAGATCCAAGGTTTATAGGGTTGCATGTACACCATAGGAGTGTTAGAATGCTCAAAACCCAACAAAAGGGTAGGGTTATGAACTCACCAGACGAGGAAATGCGACGGTTTCGGACACTAGACGTGGGTTCGGGGCTTGATTACTCGCGATGTCCTTATGTAAAATGAAATAATGTCCATATATATCTAATTATATTTAAAATTATTAATTGTATGGAACATTACACTCCAACGAGGTTAAACACCTCAAAACGAGCGTTTGGAGTGACCCGATTGACATCTACGGACGTGTAATGGTACTAGGGACTCGGGATTTGAGTTTACTCCCCGAGAGTAAACATTTTATGGAGTTTACGGTCTTATAACACACACATACATGAGTTCACGGATATGAACTCATGTGGGTGTGATTTTGAGGGTTTAATGGCTTGTTTGGACTTGGGGATTGTTGGAATGAATTACTAAAATGTCTTGGAATGATTTAAATGAATTTATATGATTTAAAAGGGAGTTCACGACTGTAAACATAGATTTTATGGCCGTAAACTCTCCTATGGTCAAGAGAAATTGATTTGAGGCACTTAGAGCAATCACATGTGATTCTAGTAATTTTTCCAAGCCTTGGGGTGATTTAAGGGCATCATCTAACATATAATTAGGAGTTTACGGCCTTGGAGTATGTTCTATGGCTGTAAACTCTTATATGTGGTGTTTTGTTATGTTTAAGGTCTCCAAACTATTTTTAGATGGTTCTATGATTTATTCTAAGGCTATTGGTTAAGTTTCATGGCAATCTAACATGTAAAAAGGTGTTTACTCCCCATGTTTGAGGAGTTTACGGCCCAAGCACATGCCTTGGCTGTAAACTCTCTTTTGTCCCTCAAAATTCATGTTTATGGTGTTACAAGTCTAAGATTGAAAGCCTCAAAGTCGTATCTAAGTCCCAACAACGATTTGGAAGGGTTAATTGGCTCAAAAACCCCATTTTTAAGTGTTTACGGCCCAAGCTTGATCCTTGGCTGTAAACACATGTTCCAGGTCCTAAATCCTTGTTTAACCATCAATTTGAAGGCTAAAGAGGTTAGATAACAAGTTAGGGATGTTACATCTTTGATTTGGAGCCTTAAATCTTTGTTTTTGGACCTTTGATTGTGGATGAGGAGAGAGGTTGAAGAGTGATTAAGGAAAGATGGCCAAAAGCTTCAAATGGAAGCCTTGAGTCCTTTATATAGTGTTTGGGAATTGGACATGGTGGAATTCTACCCGATACCGGCGTTAGGTGGGGCTTTTGGTTGTACCCGACCGAATTGCCGTAACCCGATATGGTCGATTCTAGAATTATTCCGATAACTACTATGGGGTGTTAGAATGATTTCAAATGGCATTAAGACACCCATTAAGTCATATTAGATTAATACAAGATAATGACTTAATTAAACGGCGAAATCGGAAACGGATTTGGAAACGGCGTTTGGTTGATCGAATTGGATTACAATTCGAGTTACAAGAAGTCATATGGAATTTCACATTGTTACATTATCCCCCCGTTAGAGGGAATTTCGTCCCGAAATTCAAGACAAGATACAAGACACAAAACCAATCATGGATCTAGAAAGAGTTGAGGATACTTCTGTTTCATCGAGTCTTCCCGCTCCCAAGTGAACTCCGGTCCCCGCTTGGCATTCCAGCGAACCTTCACTAACGGGATGCGACTTTGTTTCGTACGTTTGAATTCTCGATCCATGATTTCGATTGGTTCCTCCACGAAGTTGAGGTTTTCATCGATCTCGATCTCATCTAAAGGAATCACTAGGGTCTCATCGGATAGGCACTTCTTGAGATTTGAAACACGGAAGACGGGGTGGATGTTACTGAGCTCGTGAGGTAATCTAAGTTTATAGGCTACCAGACCGATCCTGGCGAGGATCTCGAAAGGTCCAATGTACCTCGGGTTAAGTTTCCCATGCTTTCCAAAGCGTACAGTGCCTTTCCAGGGCGAGACTTTCAACAGTACACGGTCTCCAACCTGGAATTCCAGTGGTTTCCGACGGTTATCAGCGTAAGTCTTTTGGCGATCGCGTGAAACTTTCAGTCGTTCTTGGATTTGAGTGATCTTCTCGGTGGTTTCACGGATGATTTCAGGACTAGGGAGAGCACTGTCGGGGACTCAACTCTTGGCTAACTATGTATCCCCCACCTCGGCCCAGCACAGAGGGGATCTGCACTTGCGACCGTATAGGGCTTCAAACGGAGCAGCCCTAATGTTGGTGTGGTAACTGTTGTTGTACGAGAACTCGATCAAAGGTAGATGTGTGTCCCACGACTTTCCAAAGTCAATGACACATGCCATAAGCATATCCTCCAGGGTTTGGATTGTTCTCTCACTTTGACCATCGGTCTGAGGATGATACGCCGTGCTCATGTCTAGATTGGTTCCAAGAGCTTTCTGGAGGGACTGCCAAAATCGGGAGGTAAACCTGCTATCTCGACCAGAGATAATGGATGTAGGTACACCGTGCAGTCGGCCTACATCTTGGATGTAAATCCACGCGAGTCTTTCCATCTTGTATGATTCTTTGATCGGAATGAAGTGAGCGGACTTTGTTAAATGATCGACAATTACCCAAATGGTATCATACCCACTCGGACACTTGGGTAGTTTGGTGATGAAATCCATGGTAATCATCTCCCATTTCCATCCGGGTATCTCGGGTTGCTGGAGCATACCCGAGGGTTTCTGGTGCTTAACTTTAACCTTGGCGCAAGTCAGACACTTGCCCACGAACATAGCTATCACAGCTTTCATGTTTGGCCACCGGTATTGTTTATTAAGATCTAAGTACATTTTATCAGAGCACGGGTGAACAGAGTATCTGGTTCTGTGCACTTCCTCCATGACAATCTCCCTGAATCTACCGGACTTGGGAATCCAGATCCGATCCATGAAACAATAGACTCCGTCACCTCTGATCTCAAGTTTCTTTTCCATTCCTCTCAAGGCTTTGGTTGACATGTTCTCGGGTTTGAGGGCTTCTAACTAGGCTTCTCGGATTTGCATGGGTAGGTTGGAATGGATGGTCATCGTCTGGTTCTTCACTTTACGGCCTGCACTCTCCTTTTGGCTAAGGGCATCTGCTACCACATTGGCCTTGCCGGGATGGTAATGGATTTCACACTCATAATCACTGAGTAGTTCTACCCATCCCCGTTGTCTCATGTTCAAGTCTTTCTGGTCAAAGATGTGTTGCAGGCTCTTGTGATCGGTGAAGATTGTGAACTTGGTTCCGTAGAGGTAATGTCTCCAAATCTTCAACGGAAAGACTACAGCTCCTAGCTCTAAGTCGTGTGTGGTATAGTTGACCTCGTGTGTTTTCAGTTGTCTAGAGGCATAAGCAATCACCTTTCCTCTTTGCATAAGCACACAACCTAAGCCTTGAGTAGACGCATCGCAGTAGACAACGAAGTCCTCTGTCCCTTCGGGTAGGGACAGAACAAGCGCGCTGCATATGGCTTTCTTCAGCGTCTGGAATGCGGTTTCTCTTTTATCACTCCAACAAAAGGGTACACCTTTATGTGTTAGAGTGGTTAAGGGTTTGGCGATTCTGGAAAAGTTCTGGATGAATCTCCGATAATAGCCAGCGAGACCCAAGAATTGTCGGATTTCTGTGGGTGTCTTCGGTGCTGACCAATTCTCTATCGCCTTAATCTTGGAAGGATGTACATGAATACCCTCCTCGCTTACCACGTGACCAAGGAAAGTTACCTTCCGAATCCAGAACTCGCATTTGGAAAATTTCGCGTACAACTTCTCGGATCGGAGGGTTTCCAACACTAGCCTCAAGTGTTGTTTGTGGTCTTCTTCGTTTCGGGAATAGACGAGTGTGTCATCAATGAACACAATGACAAACTTGTCCAGATAAGGACGACACACCCGGTTCATCAGGTCCATGAACACCGCCGGTGCGTTGGTTAAACCAAAGGGCATCACTACGAACTCGTAGTGTCCACATCGAGTCGTGAAAGCTGTTTTGGAAACATCACTCTCATGAACTCATAGCTGATGGTACCCTGATCGAAGGTCTATCTTGGAGAAGTAACTGGCTCCCTGGAGTTGATCGAAGAGGTCATCTATTCGCAGAAGAGGATATCGGTTTTTGACAGTTAAGTTGTTCAGCTCGCGATAATCAATACACATTCGAAAGGATCCATCTTTCTTCTTGACAAACAAAACCGGAGCTCCCCAGGGTGAGGAACTCGGTCTAATGAATCCTTTACTGAGCAAATCGTTGAGTTGACTGGATAACTGCTGCATTTCTGCTGGAGCTAAGCGATACGGAGACTTCGCTACGGGAGTAGCTCCAGGAATTAGGTCAATACGGAACTCGACCTGACGCTCGGGAGGAATTCCTGGAAGCTCTTCGGGAAACTCATCAGGAAAGTTACAGACTTCGGGGATGCTCACAAGGTCTTTAACTTCCTGCTCCTCGTTGATTACATGGGCAAAGAATGCAATGCACTCTTTTCGTAGGAGCTTTTGAGCTTTGATGCAGGAAATGATACAAAGGTTGGAACTGATTTTATCACCATAGATTACGAGAGTTTGATCCGAAGGAAGGTTGAGACGGATGGCTTTTTCGAAACAAAGGATATCCGCATGATTGGGACTCAACCAATCCATTCCAATGATGACATCAAAGCTCTTTATGGATACTGACATGAGATCAATAGGAAACGAATGGTCGTTCAGGGTAAGGGTACAACCTACTAACACTTCGCTCGCGTTTTCTTTCTCACCGTTCGCCATCTCGAAGGTAAACGTTTCGGTTAAAGGTTGGGAATTATGTTTTAGGTTATGTTTAAATGCATGACTAATAAAGCTCCTCTCAGCACCCGAATCGAAAAGAATATTAGCATATGAGTTGTCGAGAAGGAACGTACCCGAGACAACAGTGGGATCGGCGACCACTTCCTCCCGTCCCATGGCGAGGACCCTTCCGGTGTTGTCAACTGTAGACTTCTTAGGGAAGTTTCTTTTAAAGTGCCCGACCTGACCATAGTTGTAGCAGGCTTGACCAACGCCTCCTCCCAAAGATTGATTGGCCGATTAGGTCGGAGCTTTGCAGAATCGGACTGTGTGCCCTTTCTTACCACAATTGGTACACGACAGTTCTTGGCAGGGGCCAGGGTTGTGGTGATACTCGCACTTGTCACAGAGGGGAAGATTACCAGCATACCGGCTGGTAGGAGTTGGAGCTGTGGATCCCACCACAGAGGCAGCAGCAACGGGGGTAGTAGCAGCATGAACTGCTGTTGTTTGCTGTCTTTTGGAGGATCCTTGGGAAGATTGACCCTTCTTTTTCTTCCATAATTTTCTTTTCTCACCACTCCTTTTGGTCGATTCAGGAGCGGTAGTGGTTTCCTCGACATCATCACGATGGTCAATTATCGCTTGGGCTAAAGTCTTAGCACTATCATATGTATCCGGGCGAGCAACTAAGACATGATACTTTGTTGGATTGGTTAACCCGCAAATAAACCTCTCGATCTTTTTGCTTTCAGGAATGACCAGACCAGGACAGAGAAGGGAAAGATCATTGAATACGGAAGTGTATGCAGCAATGTCGGAACCTTTCATCTTCAGGTTCTAGAGCTCGTGCTCTATCTTCTGCATTTCACCACGGGGACAATATTCGGCAAGGAGGAGTTCTTTCATGGCGTCCCAGCCCATGGCATTGGCTACGGGTAGGGTCATGGATTTGACTCAGCCGTTCCACCAAGTCAAAGCTTTATCACTGAAGGTACAGGCTGCAAATTTGACCTTATCGGACTCAGCACAAGCACAGATTTCGAAAATGGATTCGGTTTTCTCGAACCATCGGGACAAGGAAATGACACCATCAGTGCCATCGAAGGATGAAGGCTTCGCATTCATGAAGTCCTTGTAGGAACCCTCCTTTCGGTGTTCCTGGTTACTTTCTTGATTCTGATTGCTACCTCCTGAACCACCGGTGTTTAGTTGGGACATGGTAGTTGCTACAGTGGCGGTAACAGCTGTCTGGAATAACACAGGATCAATTTCAAGAGGAGGTGGTGGCGGAGGGTTGTTGGTCTTTGAGTTGGGTCTCTTTCTGGGAGGCATCTTGATCTAATAATATCAAGAAAGAGAGGATGATAAGTCCTCTGAATTGGATCGAGAGATATGACAGATATTTATTCCAAATAAGCGATAAAGCAGGAAAGGGTTATCAAAGCAGATAAACTATCACTAATGGAATGATCAAGGATCTATACATGAACGAGGATTTCTACAAATAATTGGCTCGAGAAATACTCCCATAGTATTTCATGATTTGTTACTACACTGGCACGATGTTTGTGGTATTAGGGTAAGTTTTAGGCATGCCGCATACCACAGTCACTCCCAAGCACATGTTGGCCGTGTCTCGAATGAATATAGTTGGCCAGGCTATATTGATCCTAGACACAACTACATAACTGCCCAGGTTTAACCGCAGTACACAACACCCATTTACTTATGTTTGGTTCTACTTGTAGTTACGGATCTCGACGGCTCGGTATACTTATATACTTTTTGAAAATACTTATAGTTTGAGGATACTTTTATTTCAGAGCACTTAGGCCCTTTAGTGTTTATAGTTTTATACCATTTAAGGTTTGGTATACTTTATTCACTATAAACAAGGGCTCTGATACCAATCTGTTACACCCCGAAAACCGAAGGCGGAAACATTTCCGGGGTTGACTGCACGTTGAGTATCAAATCCAATGCACATAGTAAGTAAAGTAGAAAAACCATTACATTACATATAGAAAAGTTTTAAATTTGTTTCAAAAGATATAGTTATACAGTTGTGATACATAGCATAAACATAGACAAAATGAACTAGTCTTGTACGCACTCTATCCTGGATCAAGTGGATCTTCGGGTACATGTTCTATCAAAGACCTGAGAACACAAGCGGTTTGAAAATCAGCATAACACTGGTGAGTTCATAAGCGGTTTTTGTTTGTGAAATGTTCATGTTTCCTTTCTGTTTCTTAAAATGTAACACACGCCAAGAAAATCCCACATTTTCTTAAAAAGGTTGGTTGGTTGTTTCACATTATGTAAAGTAAAATGGTACACTGAAAACACGTTACCCTTGTGAAAATGTACATTTAGATTATCTGTTTTGTTATACTTATTTGGTTGTGTACCAAAGGATTCCCAGGAAAGTCCCATACTTTTCTGATGGTATGTTACCGTTTGTAAAAGATGTAAGGTTATCCAGTTTGTTACACTTTTCTAATTATGTAATTGTTCCCCAGGAAAGCCCCATGCTTTCCTGATTGTTGGTTACCGTTTGTAAACGATGTAAAAGATGTATTCCTGTTAACGTGGTTATGTTCAATGTTTCCCCAGGAAAGTCCCATACTTTCCTGAATGTTGGTTATCAATGTAAAAGATGTTTCGGAAACCTGGTTATTCTGTGAAGTGTATAAAGATGTTCATTATTACTATAAGTAAATCTCTGTTATCCTAATTGCGAGTTCCATAACCATACGATAGACTGAACCTGTGGCAATAAATAGTCCACATCCTTATGACTTTTGTCACCCTTGAACCATTTTGGTTCGGCTGTAGCTAGCAGTCAGGTGTGGGGTAGTCAGCCTTGTATAGATCTATACACTCAAGTCACGCTCTCTAAATCCCAGAGATTCTGGTTACGGGTGTAGTCCTCCACTCGCGTATCTTTGTGGAGTGTTCGCCGAGGACGTGTCTCCAATCATACAGGAATAACAAATTTACTAGTAATAATATGATTGTCCTCCACTCGCGTATCTCTATGGAGTGTTACCGAGGACAAACAGTGTACATGTTTCATGTTCATATGTTCTAATGTCATGCTTTTAACTGATAAAATGTGGAAAACCATTTGTGAAATATATAAAACATAACAGTTTATAAAACCCATTTCACAAATAATATGTTACGTGATCTGCATGTTCATATGGTTATCAGTTGTGTATATCAGTGTTAAAAGCATATGAAATGTGAAACACACACACAAAAATAATTTTTGAGTAAAAGTAACCCTTGTACTTTGCTTGTGTTCCCCCCCCCCCCTGAAAACAGTTAAAAATCAATGAAAAAGGGTAGGGGTATGAACTCACCAGACGAGGAAATGCGACGGTTTCGGACACTAGACGTGGGTTCGGGGCTTGATTACTCGCGATGTCCTTATGTAAAATGAAATAATGTCCATATATATCTAATTATATTTAAAATTATTAATTGTATGGAACATTACACTCCAACGAGGTTAAACACCTCAAAACAAGCGTTTGGAGTGACCCGATTGACATCTACGGACGTGTAATGGTACTAGGGACTCGGGATTTGAGTTTACTCCCCGAGAGTAAGCATTTTATGGAGTTTACGGTCTTATAACACACACATACATGAGTTCACGGCCATGAACTCATGTGGCTGTGATTTTGAGGGTTTAATGGCTTGTTTGGACTTGGGGATTGTTGGAATGAATTACTAAAATGTCTTGGAATGATTTAAATGAATTTATATGATTTAAAAGGGAGTTCACGGCTGTAAACTTAGAGTTTATGGCCGTAAACTCTCCTATGGTCAAGAGAAATTGATTTTAGGCACTTAGAGCAATCACATGTGATTCTAGTAATTTTTCCAAGCCTTGGGGTGATTTAAGGGCATCATCTAACATATAATTAGGAGTTTACGGCCTTGGAGTATGTTCTATGGCTGTAAACTCTTATATGTGGTGTTTTGTTATGTTTAAGGTCTCCAAACTATTTTTAGATGGTTCTATGATTTATTCCAAGGCTATTGGTTAAGTTTCATGGCAATCTAACATGTAAAAAGGTGTTTACTCCCCATGTTTGAGGAGTTTACAGCCCAAGCACATGCCTTGGCCGTAAACTCTCTTTTGTCCCTCAATATTCATGTTTAAGGTGTTACAAGTCTAAGATTGAAAGCCTCAAAGTCGTATCTAAGTCCCAACAATGATTTGGAAGGGTTAATTGGCTCAAAAACCCCATTTTTAAGTGTTTACGGCCCAAGCTTGATCCTTGGCCGTAAACACATGTTCCAGGTCCTAAATCCTTGTTTAAACATCAATTTGAAGGCTAAAGAGGTTAGATAACAAGCTAGGGATGTTACCTCTTTGATTTGGAGCCTTAAATCTTTGTTTTTAGACCTTTGATTATGGATGACGAGAGAAATTGAAGAGTGATTATGGAAAGATGGCCAAAAGCTTCAAATGGAAGCCTTTAGTCCTTTATATAGTGTTCGGGAATTGGACACGGTGGAATTCTACCCGATACCGGCGTTAGGCGGGGCTTTTGGTCGTATCGGACCAAATTGCCGTAACCCGATATGGTCGATTCTAGAATTATTCCCATAACTATTATGGGGTGTTAGAATGATTTCAAATGGCATTAAGACACCCATTAAGTCATTTTAGATTAATACAAGATAATGACTTAATTAAACGGCGAAATCGGAAATGGATTTGGAAACGACGTTTGGTTGATCGAATTGGATTACAATTTGACTTACAAGAAGTGATACGGAATTTCAGGTTGTTACAGTAGCACATAAACATATCACAACACATAAGATAAACACATACTAACGGATCCTGTCCAAAAGCCTCGCCTATCCTTGGCCTCACCCTCAAGCTGCTACTGATGAGTCATGAAACCCCGTCCATGCTCCTACTGATAGTGAGATATGGGCCCAGCCTACACTCACTCTTTCCCTAACTTGGACCTCGCCCCAGATCTGCTGCTAATGAAATGTGGAACACCATCCACACTCTGTTATTGGTGAGATACAGGACCTCGCCCACACTCACCTCCCTACCAGGCACATACAAGTATCACACAGACAACAAGTATCAACTACCACATAAACCATTCCTTGGGCACCCGCCCGCTATCATTGGACCTCGTCCTGAATATCATACTAGCATACTGTACCTACGGCTAACCCCCGGGTCTTCTACTCATAACTACATGGGCCGGCATTGTGGCCGTAGACCCATTCACATAAAGGGAAACTCACCTGCACTGCTGAACACGCTGATGATCCCGCTAGCTGCTGCCCGGCAACTCTCTGAACTCCTGCTCCACTAGCTCCCCGAGCTATAAATATCAATGAAACACTTAGACCAACTCACCCCTGTCACACCCCCAAACCTGAACGGCGGAAACGTTCGGGGGCGGATGACTTCATGTGGTAACGTAACAAAT
Source organism: Lactuca serriola (assembly GCF_051521515.1). Lineage (NCBI taxonomy): Eukaryota > Viridiplantae > Streptophyta > Magnoliopsida > Asterales > Asteraceae > Lactuca > Lactuca serriola. Next base: position 218,063,334 of record NC_136408.1, read on the forward strand.
GAATACATATTAAAGAAAGCAATACAACCATCATATATATAATTGAAAGTTTACATTTGTGAAAAGTTACATGTTCAAAACTTAATTACAATATGATGTTAAAAACACGAGATTAAACTAGCGCCGCAGCATCCCTTCATCAAAAGCGTAATGAATACCTGAAATTACTGATTTCCTGGGACATACAAGTAATTTTGAAAGAGTAGATCAGCATTTAAGCTGGTGAATTTCATAAGTATTTAAGTGACAATGTTCAAATGAAATGAAATGTTTCATCTTTGTTTGTTTGTGTTTAGAAAATCCTATATTTTCTACTAGTATAAAAGTAGCCTTCACTCAAGACCAATGTTTGTCTCCAAAATGTATGTAAGTGTAAAATAACCAATGAGTTTGAAAACCTTGTAAATCAATGCATTTTTAATACCCCTTGTGAGTTTTATAACCATACTATTGACTCGGAATGCCTATACACAACGTTCTTCAGGCGTTGGAATGTTATGACGTTTGTCACCCCAAACGGTGGACTGCAGCTAACAGTCAGGGCGCGGGTTTGTCAAGCCCGTATAGATCTATACACAAACACCATGCTCCCCCTCCAAGGGATTCTGGTATATAATATAGGACTTGAAATGTGTACTCGAACGTACATGAAGTTAGTGTCTCACAAAACCGTGGTATAAAAACAGATCTACTTGTTAAAATGTTACGTTTGTTCTTGTATACGAAAGTAAACTTCTTGAAATTCATGTTTCTAGTACATAAGAGATAGAAATGTGTTCGTAAAACTATACCTATTATAGTTTTCTAAAAGTGTGTCTTGTTTGTTTAGAAATACCTAGAAAAAGAATCACTTGTTTATGAAAGCATAGATTTTTGGTGTAGAGTCTAAGATAGACAAGAATAATCTAAGAAAAGTTTAGTTTATACATGCATTATAACAAATTTATATTTCAAAAGATAGATTGCTATTTTAACATATGTTATATATATATATATATATATATATATATATATATATATATATATATATATATATATATATATATATAAAAGTTCCTTAAAGGTTTATAAATCGCATGTGATTTGAATATATAACAGCATATAAAAGAGTTTCTTTATGTAACACACGATAATACTCGTGTGTTTTACTTGTAATCCCCCCCTTGAAAGCATATAAAAGCATTTAGAATATTTAAAAAGGTTGATTAAGGGGTATGAAACTCACTTGAAAGCTTGAAGATAGCGAGATGGAAAACCGGGCAGAGTTTCGTCTCGGGAAACGGATTTTCCTCGGGATTCTCGGGAATCTCGGGAGTACAATCGACCCTCGGGACTTGAGCCAAAAAGACCAGAGCTTCGGGTTTGAACGGGCACGGAAAACGAGACAAGATCGTGAGAGAGAGGAGAGAAATGAGCCCTTTTCTCGGAAGCCCTCGCATCCTATTTATAGGAAGGCTGAACCGCCTCCGTACGCGGGGCGTACGCTCGTACGCAGCGCGTACGCGTACGTCATGCATGACCGAAGCCTCGACTGCCTCGGCTTCGGATGGGACGGGTTGCTGGGTACGCGGGTCGGATGGGACGGGTTGCTGGGGAGACGGGTCGGATGGGACAGCGGGTCGGACGGGTCGGATACTTCAGACGGGTCGGATGGGTCGGATAGCGCGATGTGGACGATCAGAGGCCAAGTCTCTCGGGTACGCAGGGCGTACAGGGGTACGCAGCGCGTACCCGGATGAGGACGCTGACTCCTCTTCGGATAAAGTCCGAATTTTTGATTTAAATAAATATATAATTTATTTAATAAACTTCAAAAATTCATATCTTCTTCATACGAACTCCGTTTTCGATGGTCTTTATATCCACGCGTAGGTGAGACTACGCTCTACAACTTTCGTTTAGACTCCGACGGCAAATTCCGAAATTATTTTTTTTTTATTTATTTTAAACTCATCGTGTTTAAGGAATTTCTTTGAAAATTCATAATTTCTTTATCTGATGTCGGTTTTTGCCAGACTTTTTACCGCTGGAATACCATTGTCGAGACCTTCGATTCTCGTTTAGGTCATTCCGGCCAAAAGTCGCTCGATCTCCGATTCGAGTTTTTAGCTGTCTGTTGCTAAGTCGAACTTGGAAAAATCATAACTTCGGTATATGAAGTCAGATTTGGGCGTTCTTTTCACGTACGATCATGGTTCAAAGACATTTAAACATAGAAGGAAATTAAATAGAACTATTTGTACATTTTATTATGAAAGTAAATTTTATTACCAAAAGTGGTTACAATACTTGACCCTTTTTGGTCATTACAAAGAGTTGAAATATCGGGTTGTCACAACCCCCAACAGTCAACTAAGTCAACTCTGGTCAAAGTCAAAGTCCTGGTCAAGGTCAACCTTCCTGGTCAACCCTACTCGCTGAGTCTACCTACAGACTCGCCGAGTTCATAAGCTCAAAGTCCTTCCAATCGCGACTCGACTTGCCAAGTCAGTCCATGACTCGCCGAGTCTACCAATTTCCGAGTCCTGGCCTGTCCAACTCACGGAGTCTCCACTCGACTCACTGATTCGAGTCTCAACTCGAAGGGTTTGGGGTTTCGCGACCTGACTCGCCGAGTCCAAGAACAGACTTGCCGAGTCCAAGGCAATCTTCAACCGACTCGCCGAGTTGTTCTTCCAACTCGCCGAGTTCCTGCCCAACTTCATCCGACTCGACAAGCTGTTCATCCCACTCATTGTCTTCCTCCTAATCTTCATGCTACTTGCCGAGTCCACTCAAGGGACTCCCCGACTCCATTCAGATCTACATAAATGCAGAGGACTTTTGAGTCATGCATGGACTCCAAACTATAGATCTACCCTTCCCATGCCTATTCCTCACGTAAAGTTGCAAGCCTTACGTGTAGAGAAGGAGATCTAGGCTAAATACACCATAAACTAGGTTTTAAGGCAAAGAGGCTCCATAATCAACTCAAGGGATGATACTTTATGCTTCTCAATACCAAAATATACTTAGATCTGAAGTAGCAACTCCAGATCCGGCTTCTAACTCAAATGGATGACTAACCATGGCTTAAAAAGCCCCAAATCTCACAACCATAGGAAATTTAAAGGAAGGAAATGACTCAATACCTTCAATTACTCCGAAAGGTTCCACAAACTCCAGATCTAATGCCAATCCTTGAATCTCCAATGATTCCCCTCTTTCTTCTTCCTTCAAATCACCCAAAAATGGCTTGGAAGCTTGAATGCACAACAATGGAGGCTTAGGGTTCGTTTTGTGGGTGAGAGAGGCAGTAAAGGAACCCTAGGGGAGAGAATGAGACGTTTAAATAGGCTCCAAGTCCCGAATTTAGGGTTTTACCCGTACAGACCAGACTCGCCGAGTCTCCTTGGCCGACTCGCTGAGTCGGTCACTTACTCCTCGACCCGGATCCCGCTCGCACACGTCGAGTTCCTCCTTGGACACGCCGAGTCGTCATTTAACTTAGGGTTTCCCTTTCCTTTCTTGGCCTTTCTGACTTTGGGTGTTACAACTCTCCCCCATTTAAACTAAACTTCGTCCTCGAAGTTTGCTAAGGCCCGCCGCCTGCGATCTGCTTTCAATACCCAACTAATCATTCCAACACCAGCTGCCTACCTTCGTTGGTTTTCTGCCCAGTGATTCTGACTAACATCATTCCTTGTGGATAATAGACTCGGGTCACCTTGACCCTGAACATCCTGGAAACACAACTTGCTCACCGACAATCCTTTGGTACTCACTGAGTACTGCACTGAACCTATAGGGGGTTCACCCCTTCTTTCCTTGTGTAAATTCCTTGCCTTCCCAAGGTAAGGCTCCATAACCAACTATTTCCTCTGTCACTGTGAAGGTCCTATCCTTCACCAACTCCATCACCCCCGCTATTTCCAATACGGATCATCACCGCCAGTAACCACTGAAACTCCTCTCTGTCAAAACATGGTGTCGAGCACCCCTTGATTCATCTAACTGAATTCCACCATACACTTCTTAGCCGCACTACTACTGACTGAAAATTCAACTATTCCTTATCTGCCTTCCGAATGAACTGAGACCACCCTGGTCCTTACCAATCTATCAATATCTGGATTACCGGCTCCCACCGGTCGCTAGACCCAATACAACTCCTAGTCGCTCCCAGCGACTTTCAAATAAACTTCGATCACCTATAACTGCTCAATCTATCATGCTATTCAGGCACTACAATCATGGGATCCCCGATCCCCTATCTTGACACTAAGGTCCCTACCAGGTCCCACCTGTGCTGCTAAAACTCACAGGCCTCGCCCACGTGTCCCACCTGCCTTTAATCTTCTAGTCTCACTTGTCTAACCACTCTCGCTCGGGCCTCGCCCACGGGTCTCAACCAACCATACTACTGAGCAACCCTGCTTTCAGGTCTCACCTACACTGCTAATCTCATACGCGCCTCGCCCACGGGTCACACCCAACTATATCCTAGAGCGGCCTCTCCCAAGGTCTCACCTCTCTAGGGCTATACAGGCAACTCCCTATCATTCTCATCTACTACCCATTTCTGATCCCTATCTGATCACTAGGAGATAAGGGCCTCGCCCCAAATCCGCTAACGAAGCTACTAAGGAATGCTACGGCTTACCTGTAGTCTTACATCAACATCCATTGCTGACTGCTAGTGAATGCTACGGCTGCCCCGTAGTCTTACAACACTTCCACCACTGACTGTTAGTGAATGCTACGACTGCCCCGTAGTCTTACATCACTTCCTACCACTGACTACTAATACGAAGGCACCCATGTGCCATTAGCTCTCAAGATCCTCATTCCGACTCCCTCGAGTCCTACAGGCAATTCACGACCTGAATTTCCAACCACGTACTAACCATTACCATCACACGCATTAGCTGATGGGGAGTTTCTCAAACTCCCAACCCTGAAATCCTCAATCCATCAAACGTTGAACTACTTCTTTTCCTTCTCGGAGGTTGCGCACTCATTCTGGGTCTGCGTTCTCCTACCTTTGCACACTCGGAGGATTCTCCCCGACTTCGATCCTGCTTACCCCTTGCTGCTTAATACTAAAAAATAAATCCCAATCCTTGCTACCATTCCATAATCAATCTGCTAAGGAATCTAACCAATCCATCTCTAACACTATACAACTCCGATCTAGCGAGACATACCAAGTCCCTCCCAAGCATGCTACAGTTACTGCATCCTATGTAACCTTCTCCAATAGGGCACATCCCCTAACTACCATTCGAATATTTAAGGTATGCAGATGGCATATAATTCAATCACAATCAACCACTCAAAAATAAAATACTCATACCGATAATGATGCAGAACCGTAACAATAAAATCATGCACAAATAAAAGAATTGAAAACGGAAATCGCATTCCTGCCAAGTCCGGTGCTGATCGCACCTCCAAGGTAGTCATCTAAAACGCCCTGCCTCCTATCGCAGGTGCCTCTGCTCGGCCCTGATGACCGTCTGTGATCCTCAAGGTTGCAGGGGCAGGTGCCATCACCCGTCCTGCTGAAAACAAACTGGGGCACTAGGCCTTCTTGTGGCCCCGCTGATTGCAGTGAAAACATAACAAGTCTGATCCCTGTGTGGTGGTAACAGTATAATCTCTGCTGAAATGACCAGCCCGACCGCACTTAAAGCAACCAGACTCACCACCGCTACTACTCCTGTACACGCCCCCGTGCGCCCTGCCACACTTCCCGCACCGGTTGTGGTCCTGATAATCCCTCGATCTCGAATCCGATCCCTTGGGCCTTTTTTCCCGAACCTGTGGCTACCTGAACCTCATCTGACTTCCTCTTCCGGATCTGCTCCAAATCAATTTCTCTCTCTCTCTCTCTCTGGCCCGAGAAATCATATCTTTCAACGTCTTACAACTGGATCTGCTCACGAACTCCCTAATGTCATCCCTCAACATCTCATGGTATCAGACCTTCTTCATCTCCTCATCCGCGAGATACTACGGTACAAGAAGAGCCATCTCCCTGAACTTGGCGGTGATCTCCGTCACAGTCTTAGTGGTCTGTGTCAAATCCTGAAACTCCGATGCCAATGGCTACACCTCAATAATTGGCGAAAACTCCGCCCTGAACCTGGCCGGGAAATCGCTCCAAGTCATCGCGTCCAACGCGGCATCATCCCCCAAGGCATCACCAATCTCCTCCCACCAATCCCTTTCTCTGTCCTTCAGAAGATAGGAAGCGAGTCTGACCTTGTCCCCCTCAGGACACCGGCTCGTACGGAATGCATTGGCAACATCATCCAACCATCTACTGCTAGCGATGGGGTCCCTAGCCCCATGATAATCTGGTGCCCCGCAAGCCCTGAACTCTCGAAATGTCAAGGTACCTGCTCCCATCAAAGCCATCATCTCCATACGGAAGGCTCCCAGCCTCTCATCCAAAATCTCCAATATACCCTCCTTGACCGTGCCGAAGATCACAGGAGTCTGATCTAGACTACTACGCGTAACCTCAACTGATATCAACTCCCTCATTCGCTCCTCAAGCTGCTCGGCTCCTAAACCCGAGCCTGATCCCTCTCCGGTGCCTGGTCCGCCCGTTGGTCTCACTCTCGTAGCGTCACCATACTAAAAATATAATACATCATCTATCTGAATACTTATCACTGCTGCAAGACCAAACACACACCCTACCAGGTTCCCGTTCTTGTCTCGGCCTTTCCCGAATCGAGTACGGATCCTCTGCTTTTAGTTGTACGGGCCCATACTACCTTCCACATCTATCTGTACTTTCCTCAGGAATTGCTTTGACTCCACCAGGTCCCTTATCCACTACTACTACTCCCAGCACTATCTCATCCTAGGCTTACCCTAGGGAAACCTCTGACTCAACTCAAACAGTCCTCAGGTGCTGAAGGCCTCCTTGTAATGCCAATTAGCCATCACCTAAATACCATCACATGTGATGAGGCTCAAATAATCCTTCGAGTAAAAGACTCGTCCCTACAACGGTTGGACTCAGACAAGAGCTGCGCAATAGTGCCAAATCCAGTACTCTGAGATTACTCAACCCTGATCACATGTGACGTGACGTATTCACCTAATGGCTAACTCCCATCACTCAGAATCCCACAATGCACAAAGCAAGCAGCATTTAGACAAGGGGAAATCTAACCATAACGTACACAAGCAACCATATCCACATAGCAAGAATCTGAACTAGCACGCCACACAAACTCATAAACTCAGGCATAACCTAAACAGGCTATCCTACTACTATCTAATCAGCACTATCATGCAGCTCAAAGAACATATAATAGGCACATAAGGCATCCTCCCTAGATCCTTAGTTCTAATCTAGCATGTTGTTCTACTAATTGATAATCATATAAAAAACTTGTATGGGTATTTTGGGGTACTTACTTGAGCTCGGCTGATTGCATGCGCAACACCCTTTTTCTCTTTTCAAAGTTCTTTTCTTTCTGAATTCTTTTTGCTTTTCTAAAAGCATTTTCTTTCTAAAACATCCTTTTACAAAACTATCTTTTCATTTTGAAAACTTCTATACCAATTCCTCATTTTGAGTTCAGACACACTCGAGAACATGTCCGAATCCCTCAAACCAAGGCTCTGATACCAACTTGTAACGTCCCAAAATTCATAACTAAAAATTCTTTTAATAAAACATTTCTTTAAGCAAGGTTAACAATTTAAACATAATCAGAGTATTAATTTTTCCAAAACACATGTTCATTATCAGAGTAAAACATTCCCAGGCTGCCTAATCTATGGTGTTTGCCATGCGATCACCCGGAGCTCTTCCCTCCGCTACTAGAAGTACCTGAAACAAAAACTGAAAACCGTAAGCACAAAGCTTAGTGAGTTCCCCACCCTACCACATACCATGCATAACCACATACTGCACATACTGGGCCACGCCCGCTAACCTGGGCCTCGCCCGCTACAACGGCCCTGCCGTTCCAGGCCCCGCCTGGCTTCGAGCCCCGCTCGGATACAGATCTGTTTCACTTAGGCCTCGCCTGTCACAGGGCCTCGCCCGCTAACATATAGTAGCACATAAACATATCACATAAGCTAAACACATACTAACGGATCTTGTCCATAGGCCTCACCTATCCTGGGCCTCACCCTTAACCTGCTACTGATGAGTCATGAAACCCCACCCATGCTCCTACTGATAGTGAGATACGGGCCCAGCCTACACTCACTCTTTCCCTAACTTGGTCCTCGCCCTTGATCGGCTGCTAATTAGATGTGGAACACCATCCACACTCTGCTATTGGTGAGATACGGGACCTCGTCCACACTCACCACCCTACCAGGCACATACAAGTATGACACAGATAAAGAATATCAACTATCACATAAACCATTCCTTGCGCACACGCCTGCTATCATTGGACCTCGTCCTGAATATCATACTAGCATACTGTCCCTAGGGCTAACCCCCGGGTCTTTTACTCATAACTACATGGGCCGGCATTATGGCCGTAGACCCGTTCACACAAAGGGAAACTCACCTGCACTGGGTGAATACGCTGATGATCCCGCTAGGTGCTGCCTGGCAACTCTTTGAACTCCTACTCCACTAGCTCCCCGAGCTATCAATATCAATGAAACACTTAGACCAACTGACCCCCAACAGACAACTAAGTTAACTCTGGTCAAAGTCAAAGTCCTGGTCAAGGTCAACCTTCCAGGTCAACTCTACTCGCCGAGTCTACCTACAAACTCGCCGAGTTCATAAGCTCAAAGTCCTTCCAATCGCGACTCAACTCGCCGAGTAAGTCCATGACTCGCCGAGTCTACCGATTTCTGAGTCCTGACCTGTCCAAATCACCGAGTCTCCACTCGACTCACTGATTCGAGTCTCAACTCGAAGGGTTTGGGGTTTCGCGACCTGACTCGCCGAGTCCAAGAACACACTCGCCGAGTCCAAGGAAATCTTCAACCGACTCGCCGAGTTGTTCTTCCAACTCGCCGAGTTCCTGCCCAACTTCATCCGACTCGACGAGCTGTTCATCCCACTCGTCGTGTTCCTCCTAATCTTCATGCTACTCGCCGAGTCCACTCAAAGGACTCGCCGAGTCCATTCAGATCTACATACATGCAGAGGACTTTTGAGTCATGCATGGACTCCAAACTGTAGATCTACCCTTCCCAAGCCTATTCTGTGACAACCCGAAATTTTCCATTCAAATTCAAACCACATCAATCCAATAGAAGTAGAGCTGTTTCAGTGAGAATTCAAACTTTTGGAATAAGTTTGGCAGTTTTAGGGTTTTACACCTAAGGAGTTATTAGGAGAGTGATTGCACTAGGATTTTGTGCAACACTGTAAATCCATTACTCTAGGTCCTTAGAAACCATTCCGAGAATAGAAATATTTTCTGCCAAAAATCTATGGACTATAAAAAGAATTCTGAACCAAATTGGTTCATTATTTGATTTCCAATTAGAGAAAAGCCAAATACTCTCTCACGGATCTTCGGGTTTTTATCCCAGATTGTGAGTCTACTTCCCTAAATGTGTTTTAATACTTGTTATATGCTTTATAACATTTTTTACATGTCCAAAACACAAGATCCGGGAGTTTACCGCCCAAGAACGTTCTTGGGGAGTAAACTCCAAAATCAAGCCTAAAGGCCACATAGTCCCATTTCCGTGTTAGGCAACTAACTAAGGACCTAGTGTATGATCATTGGAGGCTAGAAACAAATCAAAATCACTTAGTTTGAGGAGTTTACGGCCAAGGAACCACCTCTTGGGCCGTAAACTCCAAGTAAAGGGCACAAATGAGTGCCTAGTGATCCTTTAGCCTTAGAACAAGAACCTAGAAGCCTTAAGCAAGTGTTTTAGACCAACAAAACAATTAGAAACCCACTTTGGAAGGGAGTTTACGGCCAAGATGCTCCTTAGGCCGTAAACTCCAAAATTTAGGGCCAAAACCCCTTCAAACTCTTCCTAGGGCTTAGTCTTCATTTTTAGCATGCACCTTAATGGGTTTAGGACCAAGGAAAATCATAAAAAGCATAAGTGTTTGAGAGTTTACGGCCAAGAGTATTTCTGGGGCCGTAAACTCCTTAAATGGGGTCAAAGGACACCCTAAACACTTCCATAGGCCAAGAAACTTTTAGGGCAAGTACTTAGAGGAGATATGGACTAGTTAAAATTCTTAGGACCTCATGTGTGAGGGAGTTTATGGACCAAAGAGTTCTATGGCCGTAAACTCCATCAAATGGTCCCATTTAGTGCCTTAAACCTCCCTTAATTCAAGTATTGAAGCCTAGACTTGTTCCTAGAATTGTTAGACACTTGAAAAGACAATAAGAACCCTCCCAAGGGAGTTTACGGCCGTAAACTCCAAGGGAAAAGGGTCTTTGGGCCGTAAACTCCCCTTAGGAGTCAATATGGTGCCTTAAACTCTTGCCTAGCCTTGAAACAATTCCCCTCTAAAGTTGTAGTACTTCTAAACTCCATTTCATTGCTTGTTTGAGAGTTTACGGCCAGGAGCTTACTCCCCTGGGCTGTAAACTCTATTGATTATGGTCTTTTGACCTTAAACTTCCATTAGGGGCATTGCACTCCTTTATTGCAACCCATTTGCCTCCTAGCACTTGACCAAAAGTGTTGTCCTCGCGCTTAAATGTTATTACTTGTATAATTAGTGTTATAATCACTAATTATTTATATACATATGTCTTCATATGTAATTAGGATCATTGTGTGTGTCTAAGTCATCACTTGACACCAAGCACTTGTCCGATCCTTCCGTATAATAACAGCCAGTTCATTTCCAGTCACATACTGCAGGTGAGTTCATACCCCTTAACTAATGTTTTAAACTATTTCAAATGTTTTATGGGGGGGATACAAGTAGAATCATGCTACTTATTATGTCAATCACATGTGATTAGTAAGTTGGAATATATTACTTATTACATCAATCACATGTGATTAATATACAGCATTCAAAAGATTTGGCTACTCATTAGCCGTTTTACCAAATAGTTTTCCTTCAAAAGATTTTTATAAACATTTTATATGTTTTCAACTACTTATTACACTGTACTTCTTACTCTGTCATCATATTTCAAACTCATTTACAACTGTGTTTTCAAACAAATGTTCTTTGTACTTATACTGTTTTATCAAACTTATGCCTTCAAATTGTTTTATAGATTGACATCAAGTCGATCTTTCTTTAGACTAATATTTATATTTCAAATGTTACTAAATTATTTATGCTTTGATATTATAAAATTGCATGCCTCTATATGTATAGTTATATAAGGAATGTTTAAAAGGCTTAGGAAGGCTATCCACCCTATTTCCTTTTCGCGCTTGAGATGTGGTCTGGTGGGATATCGGATACTCGTCCGAAGGTCGTTTAAATATTTGTTATATATCATGTGTACATATAAAGTCATAAAAGGTCCTTCTAATTCATCCTATGCCCTTGGGTAGCAAGGGTATACATCCACGTCCATGCGTACTACTTAGATTACTAGTAAGCTACCATATGGGTAGTTCAGGAAGATACTAGAACCAGTACTAGAACGCGATATCATACAACGAGTCAGTTCATTCATGAGTCAATACATATACAGATATACTAGAAACAATCCATATACAGATATACTAGAAACAATACATATACAGATATACTAGAAACAATACATATACAGATATACTAGAAACAATACATATACAGATATACTAGAAACAATACATATACAGACATACTAGAACGCTTACGTAACAATACTTGCTAGATAGAGAGAACACATATTTCAGCTAGCACACGTAGAACATTTCAGTACACCAGTGTACAATTTCATGATCACACTTACATGAATACGCTTACATATACATATACATATACATAGAACAGACGTCACTAGGGGCTATAGCTCAGAACCAGTTCAGGATCTAACTATACTGATAACTCACACTTCGATTGTGATTGGAATATCGAGTATACATGATCATAGTAATGTGGATGCTCACGGCTTGCATTCATGCAGGGGTCGTGTGTAGGTCCTAAAATCCCTCTGATAGGGGAGCGAAACAGTCTGGGATCTAGACATCACATTATACCTTATCCCTCAAATAAGGCAAGTTGAGTATCGATGTACTGATATATATGCACATATATATCCTAATACTATGGTACTTGGAAGTATTACCCTAGACTTAAGGTAATAGGTACGGTTGTAGTTCGACACTACACCATAGTACCATTTCTTTCCTATTACATTCACTTAGTGAATTCTTGATAGGGAGCACGGTAATGTAGTTACTACCTGTTGATAAATAGTAGCCCTTTTAGAGCTACAATGTAGTACTACGTTAATTTTTCCAATACATATGTTAGTGATAACCTCACTTAAACAAAATTGTTCAAACTATATTTTTGGATAATGATAGTTATACTTTGGAAAAATACTTACTCTTACAAGAGACACCCACAAACAGAACATTTAAGTCTTGGTAGAAGACTCCTTTTGTTACTAATAGGAATCATAGGGATTTCTAGGGATTTTCAAACATTTAAAGTTGAGTTACAAACATTTTCATACTTATACTAGCTTGCTTTCAAAGTAATGTCAAGTCTTAGAAATTATAAGTTTTTACAAATTAAGACACATTAATACTTATGATCTCACCAGCTTTATAGCTGATACTCGCTTTCAAAATTACTTGTATCCTCAGGTCATCATAGACAGGTACCGATGCAAGGAGAAAGGAAGATGAAGCTTATTCAAGACTTATCTTTCATTTTGATTTATGCTTTAGTGTTTATCAAAATTTGACCGAATACAATTGTATAATAATTATTTTATTAATGCAATGGATGATGTTGTTGCTTGTTTACTACTTTACATTGTTGTTGACATTAAACATGACGTCCTCCGCCCTAGAACGTTTCCGCCGTTCTTGGTTTTGGGGTGTGACATATTCCTCATGTAAAGTTGCAAACCTTACGTGTAGAGAAGGATATCTAGGCTAAATACACCATAAACTAGGGTTTAAGGCAAAGCGGCTCCATAATCAACTCAAGGGCTGATACTTTATGCTTCCCAAGACCAAAATATGCTTAGATCTGAAGTAGCAACTCCAGATCCGTCTTCTAACTCAAATGGACGACTAACCATGGCTTAAAAAGCCCTAAATCTCACAACCATAGAATATCTAAAGGAAGGAAACGACTCAATACCTTCAATAACTCCGAAAGGTTCCACAAACTCCAGATCTGAAGCCAATCCTTGAAGTTTCAATGATTCACCTCTTTCTTCTTCCTTCAAATCACCCAAAAATGGCTTGGAAGCTTGAATGCACAACAATGGAGGCTTAGGGTTCATTTTCTGGGTGAGAGAGGCAGTAACGGAACCCTAGGGGAGAGAATGAGACGTTTAAATAGGCTCCAAGTCCCGAATTTAGGGTTTTCCCCGTACAGACCAGACTCGTCGAGTCTCCTTGGCCGACTCGCCAAGTTGGCACTTACTCCTTGACCCGGATCCCGCTCGGACTTGCCGAGTCGTCCCTTAACTTAGGGCTTCCCTTTCCTTTCTTGGCCTTTCTGACTTTGGGTGTTAGATTTTTGATCCTAGCAAGCTTTCTTGAGTAGATCTTGAACTTAAATGGTTCTAAGAACATGATGCAAAAAAATATGGGTGTGAGCGGATATTTTTGAAGAGATCTAGAAGTTAATTCATGGATCTAAGAAAGAACTTACCAAAGTTGATGATCTTGAAGAAGAATCTCTTGAAGCACTCTCTAATTCTCGAAAATTTAGAGGAAAGTGTAGGAGTGTTCTTGTGCTTGTTTGAGATATTATTTGAGAGAGTTCGTAAGTGAAGTGTGTGTGTGTGTGTATGTGTATCTTGGCCGAGAGTGACAGAAATAGGGGAGGAAGAGAAGGCCTTGCATGGAGGGTAAAGATTTCATGGATGTTTGTGATGGCCTAGAAGTATGCTAGACAATTATGAGTTGTCATCACCTCCTAATTCCTTCCTTAATTTCTTTTTCCCTTTTTTTTTCTTTTTAGCATGGGCCGAAAATTAGGCTTACAAGGTAGGAATGGAATAGTTTGAGACCATTAAATTTTTTTGTTAGGATTTTTGGTCCTAATCATAAAATTTCCGGCCCATTGGGCCTTTTGGGTACCTCACGACCCAATTTAGCATAAAGGAATGGGTTTGAATCTATTAAAGTTATTTGGATTTGTTATGGCCCAATAAGGCCCATTAGAAATAAGATGGATCATTTTAGGCTTATAAGGCCCAAAATATTAAGTTTCATGCATATGTGTCCAATTGGGGCCCATTTGAGTGTTCTATGTTCAATATAGTTCACATAGTTGTTGTAGTTACAAGGCATCAAAATGTCCTAGTTGTGACATCATCCCCCCATTAGAGGGAATTTCGTCCCGAAATTCTTTTTGAAGCTAGGTTTGAGAATGCGAGAATAGGTGAGTGTAGTTCTGCTTCATCTTCATGTTTGGCGTTCCATCGAACCTTCACAATCGGAATGCGGCTTTGTTTTGTACGCTTTACTTCCCTGTCCAATACCTCGACTGGTTCTTCGACGAATAGGAGATTCTAGTTTATATCGATCTCTTCTAAGGGAATGATAAGAGTTCTTCCTAATAGGCACTTTTTCAGATTCGAGGTGTTGAACACAGGGTGTACGTTGCTGAGCTCCGAAGGTGGCTGTAGCTTATAAGCTCCTGGCCCTATTCGGGCAAGAATCTTTAACAGTCTGATGTATTGCGGGTTCAGTTTTTTTCCCCGTTACCCGAAGTGGATCACTCCTTTCCGAGGAGATTCCTTTAATATCAGGCGATCCCCGACTTGACCTTCTAATGGCTTACACCACTTGATAGTGTAGCTCTTTTGTCGGTCTCGCGATGCTTGAAGTCGAGCTTTGAATTGGGATTATCTTCTCTGCCGTTTCGCAAATGGTTTCTGGTCCCATGAGAGTACTGGCGAGTGATCTGCATTCTCGACCATGAAAAGTCTCAAAAGGAGCATCCTTGATGCTCGTGCGATAACTGTCATTGTGTGAGAATTCAATCAAGGGCAATCGGGTATCCCCTGACTTGTTGAATTCAAACACTCGGGATCGGAGCATGACTTCGAGTGGTTGAATGGTCCGTTCGCTTTGGCTATGGGTTTAAAGGTGGTAAGCAACGCTTATATCTAGCTATGTTCCTATAGCTCTTTGAAGCGACTGTCAAAGTCTTGAATAAATTCCGTTATCTCGATCCGAGATAGTAGATACTGATATTTCATGGAGTCTCATGATCTTCTTGATATAGATCCAAGCTAATCTTTTTGTCTTGTTTTATTTTTGTATTAGCGGGAAATGGGCAGATTGGGTTAACCTATCGACGATCACCCAGATAACGCCCAACTCAACTCCATAAGCTTCGTCCTTCGACTCCGAGAGTTTTATCCAACCATGTAGTGCTTCCTTCGCGATATTCACTGTCTTCGATGCTTTCAAGGCCGGTCGTAAGTGTTGACAGTGTTTTGTTCTTGCTTCGTGAGCAGACGAGTATGTTGTCAATGAAAATAATTAAAAAGCCTGACTAGGAATGGTTGATATAACTCGGTTCGTAGGGTCCATGAATACTGTGGAAGTATTCATTGGACCGAAGGGTATTACAATGAATTTGAAATGGTCGCGAAGAGTTCGGAAGGCAGTTTTTTTTTGGAATGTCGTCTTCTCGGACTTGAAGTTGATGATAACCGGTTCTTAGATCTATTTCAGAGAAGTAACTAGCTCCTTGGAGCTGGTCAAATAGATCGTCAGTCCGAGGGAGTGGGTATCACTTTTTGATATGTAGCTTATTCAATTTCCTAATATCGATGTACCTTCTGAAGGATCCATCTTCATGAAGAACAAGACCGGAGCTCTCTAGGGTGAGAAGATTGGTCCGATGGATCCTTTGCTCGAAATTTTCTTAATTGACTGGATTACTTATGAATTTTCGGCGGGATTCAACCTTTAGAGTGAATTGGCAATTGGTGTGGTTCCCGGTATGAGGTTGATTCGAAATTCAACCCGTCTCTCTGGGGTATTCCTGGAAGTTCTTCGGGAAATACATCCGGAAAATCGCATATTACTGGAATACATTGCATGCTTACTTCTTCCTTGGTTTTGTCCACATCGAGAGCGAGGAAACGTAGTTCTTCTGGTGCAGGCACTTTTGTGCCTTGATGTACGAGATAGGACGAGGATTGACGTTTGGTTTATCACCATGGGTTATTAGCGTTTCATGATTAGGGGGGTGAAGGCAAACGACCTTCTCGCGACACATAATATCAACATGGTGGGGCTTAACCAATCCACGTTGATTATCACATTAAAACTCCTAATATTTACGGGCATTAAATCTATTTGAAATGAATGGTTGTTTAGTGTTAATGTGTACTCTACATAAACATCTTTGGTTGATTCATTTTTTCCCATTAGCTATCTCCCCCGTTACGGCTTAGTTTAGCCTCTGAGGTTGTTATGTTAGCATGTGCTCGAATTTGTTACTAACAAAGCTTCACTCAGCTTCACTATTGAATAAGGGCTAAGAGAAAGAGTTGTTAAGCGGGAACGTACCAGTAACAACCGTCGGGTATTGGATTGCTTCGCCTTGACCCAAGGTCAGGACCATTTATGATCCTTCTGCACCTTGATTATTATCCTCGGGGCAATTGCGCCTGGAGTGACTGGTTCCTCCACACCCACGGTGGGTGTGACCGGTCTCATCATTGGTGTTGCTGTTAGGGTTGTTGCGATTGTTGTTGTTTTCATTTGGTTGATGATTCTGGCACGGATAAGTTATACAGTATTTGGTGGTGTGATACTTTCGGTTGCATTTCTTACAATGCCTCTCCCGGCAGGCTCCATTATGATGGAAATTACACTGGTTGCATTTTGGAAGGCTTCCAGCATACGGTCTCGTGGTTGTTGGTGTAATAGGGCTCATGGTCGCATGAACAACAACAACATGTTGCTTCTTTGAGAATCCTTGAGTGGGATGTCCCTTTTTCTTACTTCCAGACTTCTGCTTCCTGCTCTCTTAAGCTTGGGGTTTGGAGTTCCTTGATGAGCTCTCACTTGTTGGTTTCCATGTTCGTTCCTTTGACTGGAGTTGTTAATGCTATTCCTGCCTCCGTTGATGTTGTTTGCATTGATTTGTGTTATAGTAACGGTTACTGTGTTGGAATAGTGTCTACGGCTGCAACTATAATTGGCAAGTATTTGACCCGGTTGTGCATGGTCCTTTTGGGTTGCCTTCACCATAGCAACTTGATAGGATGATTTATAATGAGAGAAGAAATATTATTAATATATTATGAGAATAATATAAGGAATAATAATATTGTTATTTGATTAATATAAGTCATAAATTAATTAGGAATTAATTTGGTGACTTAAAGACATTAATTGAATAAAGGGGCATAAACTGTCAAATGTGTGATAGTTATGTTTTAGGCTATGAATCCTTAAGGATAAGGGGTGAACGATTTTAGGGTTTGGAAGAGCCTAGAAATCGTCCAAGGCCTAGTCCGTAAGGATTATTGGATTGCTTAGGGCTTAAGTTATTCAATTAGGGCTTAAGGTGTAACCCTAGTAGCCATTAGTATATATATAGACCCCTTGGGAGGAGGAAATCGGCACTCTTGCTAATGAAGAAACCCTAGAGCTGATTTTCTCTTTCTCCTCTCTCTTTATTATCATCCTCTTTCTAGTTGGTGTTTGTAAGCCATTAGAGGAGTGACAATTGTGACTCTAAGCTCCAAGGACAAGAAGATTCAAGCAAGCAACTCAAGGTAATCTTCTAGATCTGTGTTTCATATATGATTTGAATGTTTTTCGTTAGATCTATCAATCAAAGTCTTGGATACATTGCATGTTCAATTAGAGAAACCTAGATCCAAGCATTAGGGTTTGCATGTGCACATAGGAATGTTCTTATGGCTCAAACCCATCAGTGGTATCAGAGCCTTGATTGCTTTCTATTGAATGGATGCATTGGTTGCTTGATTGTTGATTGCAAAAATTAGTTTTTGTCCATCTGCCTGATGAAATCGGCGAGTACCACAGTGTACTCGGCGAGTACCACATTGTACTCGGCGAGTAGGCCTCAACTCGGTGAGTACAGTGTGGTACTCGGCGAGTTCGAGCGTCAGATGGAGCTATTTTCGGGTTTTCTTGCTGTTTAACTTATGGAAACTTGCATTTATCTTTATGGGTAAATATAAATCCGATTTTAACATATAATAGAGTATATCCTTAACCTAACTCAAGATATTTACCAATTAATTGAATAATAATTTCCATATGTGATATTAATTGATTATTTTAATTGAATTGGTGAATTGTTTTGCAAGAAACATTTAAATCAAATATGGATAATTATGAGATTAAATGGTTAATTTGAATTATTTTTTATTTGATCCCTTATGTTTTGTAAAGTTTAAAACATGTCCTCAAGTTTTGAAATTTATGTTTTGTGACTAAAAGTTTAATTTAGATAATTTAAATTTCAAACCCTAGAATTTTAAAAGTTTAAAATTCAACCCTATACTAATATAATATTACAAGACTAATATATATATATATATATATATATATATATATATATATATATATATATATATATATATATATATGTATAATTAAAATGCTAGTCTTACCGTTAGTAGGCCTCATTGACGAAGCCGGTCTATAAGGTGGGTATAAGGTTGCGGCCTATAAAATCGCGCTTAATGGGTGTACACTCACACCCACCGCTTGCTTGATCGGTGGAGGGTCGTTAGCTGAACGGGTAGGATAGGGAAACTCTCTCTCCTCATTAATAAGTATAATGAACACATAAAGTAACTAAACTATTTTTTTTAATTCCCAATCTTAGTTACTTTAGGAAAAGTGAATTGATGCAATCCCATGAAATTGCACTTTGCACCCTTGCTAAGAAGTTAGTGGAGTGTGTGTGGTTTACCGGCACACTAATTGGTTCTAAGCAAAGGTGGAAAAAGGTGATTCATTGTTTATCATAGTTCGGTGGAGCATGTGTGGTTTACCGGCACATCGAATAGGTGATTGTAACAATGAAGGCACCATGTAGATTTGCATG
This sequence comes from Lactuca serriola, assembly GCF_051521515.1. NCBI lineage: Eukaryota > Viridiplantae > Streptophyta > Magnoliopsida > Asterales > Asteraceae > Lactuca > Lactuca serriola. Next base: position 218,082,496 of record NC_136408.1, read on the forward strand.
GTTATTCACACCCACTTTGTGATCCTCGGCATCCCAGTCACAAACGGGAAGGGCATATCGAGATTTAAACATGCCATTGAAAGGTTCAATGAATCTCATCGAAACCTAGGATTTCTCAATACATTTAGAACTTATGCTTATGTTTTCATGGTGGAGATTTAGTGAATCGTCATTCACTTACCTTCAAATTTTTTGCATATTGGATTATGGCATCCTTTTTCAAATGTGTAAATAATGTTGTTGGATCCTAGCCCTAATTTTCATATTGGGTGATAATTAGGGATTCAAATTCTAATCAATCTTTGTCCTTTTTATTTGTAGATGTCAAACACGAACAACGTTGCTGCTAGCTCATTCATGCTAATGAGCCTTTGCCAAAAAGTGACGTTCGATGGAACAAACTTTAGCGAATGGATAAAATACATTCGCACGATTGCTCGCCACGAGGACAAGGAGTATGTCCTCGAAGAAAAGCTCGAGAAGATCGATCCAGAAATCGCTACTCCGGCTGAAATGACTGCTTTCGAGACTCATAAACGTGATGCAACGAAGTTTCATTGCATCATGATAGTCACAATGAACGCCGAATTCCAAAATTCCTATGAGGACATGTATCTGTACAAGATGCATCAAGACTTGTTGGAGAGATATCATTAGAACGTGAGGCAGGAACATTACGAGATCTTCACTAACATGATCTCTGCTAAAATGGGACATGGAGATTCTCTAACCGTACACTTGCAAAAGATGCAAAGGTATGTCGATCGTCTTCGCAAGTTGAATGTCGACATGGGGAAGATTTGGCTATTGACATGGTACTTCATTCCTTGCCTCCGTGTTACAACCAATTTAGGATGACCTACCACACGAACAAGGAGGAGGTCACCCTAAGCAAACTCCAAGGTCTCCTAAGGGTTGCTGAGAGAAACCTTAAGGACAAGTCTGTTGCACCAACTCCCAATCCACCCGCTGCACCTGTTTTGGCCATAGGGCAAGGAAGGGGAAAGAAGAGGAAGGCTCCGTCAAAGAGCTACCGCAAGGGAAAGTCCCGAGATGGTTCCTCTTCTAGTGGGACCAAGGTTGATCCTGTTGGGTTTTGAGCATTCTAACACTCCTAAGTGTACATGCAACCCTAAATACCTTGGATCTATGTTTCTCTATTATACATGCAAATATGAACTTCCAAGGTATTATCCTAATCTAGCATACAAAACAATGAATATAACAAGATAGAATACATACATCTTTGATGTAGAAAGTCTTCATGAAGCTTGAGTGCCTAGTGCCCCAAGTGTGACACCTCAAATGGTTCACACAACACCAAATACACTTGGAATAACTTGAGAGAAACTTGAACACTCCTTGAAATTGTCTAGCCCCCTCACACTCACACATAGTGCACGATTTCTTGAGCCATGGGATTCTTTTATATGGTGGCTATTAGGGTTACACCATGTAACTCATGACTTTACCCATTCCTTATGCTCCATGGATTTTAACCTCCATGGAGCATCCATGTGTCACCCCATGGACTTAGTCCAACATAAGGAATCTTGGATAACAAGCCCACATATATAAGAATGAATGATTTACACAATCAACCCATATATTTAATTAGTCTCCTTTTGATCACTTAATTAATTCCAAATTAATTCTTGATCAATACTAGTTAAATAACCTTATTAATATATTAGAACTTATAATATATTAACAAACCTTAAGTGTTATTTCTCTCATTTTAGTCTATCCAAATGCATGATGCCATGCAACCCAAATGGACCATGCCGGGTCGGGTCAAGTCTTACCAATTATAGTTATGGACTTAGACATTAATCCAACAGATCCTGCTAAACCCAATCCTAACCCGAAGGAGGCAGAGTGCCACCATTGCCATAAAATAGGGCATTGGAAGAGAAGCTGCCTAGAATATCTGCAAGCCATCAAGGAAGGAAAGATCAAGCCGTCTTTCGCAAGTATTTACACAATTAAATCTAATGATTCATCTCATGCTATTTCTTGGGTTCTTGATATCGGGTGTGGTTACGACATTTGTTCTAAATTTCAGGGACTAAAAAGAAATAGGGGTGTGGAGCATGGAAGAATAAATCTAATCATGGGGAACAGAAGATCGTCACCTGTGACCAAGATTGGAGTGTATTCTTTAGTTCTTAGTAATGGATTAAGTTTAGATTTGAATAATTGTTGCTACTCGCCAGAAATGGCAAGAAACATCATTTCGTTTCAATGGTTTGTTTAAACAAAGATCTAGATTTTCTTTTAATAATGAGAATGGTTCAATTTATGCTTATCTAAATGGTGTATTATATTTTGTAGCAATGCCATGTAATGGAATTTATGAAATTGTTATGATTATAGATAACCTAGGAAATGATGTTTTATACATGGATTCTTCTAAAAGTATGGATAAAGCATGTTTGTGGCATTGTCGTCTTGGACATGTAAACAAGAAGCGCATAGCCCAACTCCAAAAGGATGGAGTGTTGGATTCATTCGACCTTAGGGAAGATGACAAGTGTGAATCTTGTTTGCTTGGAAAGATGACCAAGTCACCCTTCACTGGTACATGTGAAAGGGGTGAGGGTTTGTTGGATCTCATACATACCGATGTATGTGGACCCTTTAGATCTGCCACAAAGGATGCAAACCACTTCTATGTGACTTTCACCGATGATTATAGTAGATATGGGTATATTTACTTAATCAAGCACAAGTCAGAAACGTTTGAAAAGTTCAAAGAATTCAAACATGAAGTGGAGAATCAATTGGGCAGGAAAATCAAGATGCTTCGATCCGATCGAGGAGGAGAGTACCTAAGTCTTGAATTCCACGACTATCTTAAAGAATGTGGAATCGTTTCGCAATTGACGCCACCTAGGACACCGCAGTTGAATGGTGTGGCAAAAAGGCGTAATCGAACCTTGTTGGACATGGTTCGTTCTATGATGAGTCGTGCTTCACTACCTATCTCATTCTGGGGGTATGCCTCAGAGACTGCCGCCCATATCCTTATCCTAGTCTCTACAAAGAAGGTTGCCAAAACACCTCACGAGATGTGGACAAGGAAAGCTCCCTCGTTGGCACATATCAACATTTGGGGTTGCGAGGCTTTCGTAAGACGAGATACTCATGACAAGCTCGAACCTCATAATGAGCGATGTATTTTCATCGGCTACCCGCAGAAATCCTTTAGATATCTCTTCTATAGACCGAGTGACAATGTTATCTTTGTTGCGAGGATAAGGGTTTTCCGAGAGCAAGAACTCATAAGCCAAGGAGACAGTGGGAGGAAAATCGAGCTTGAATAGATTCAAGAGTTGATTGATGAAGGAACATCTAGCGTTGGCACTCAACCCGAGGAGGAAACTCCAGTTGAACCAATTGACATGTCCTTACCTCTAAGACGTTCCGAAAGAGTTAGAGTTCAACCCTAGATATATGGTTTTCATATTACTACCGAAGGGGACACGTATATTAGTGATGGTACACTAATAAATCTAGATGAACCTAATAGCTCTAAGGAAGCCATGGTAGGCCCAGAGTCTGCGCAATGGAAAGAGGCAATGGACAGCAAGATTCAATCCATGTATGATAACCAAGTTTGGAATTTGGTTGATAATGTGCCCGGACGTAAGACCGTTGGGTGCAAATGGATCTTCAAGAAGAAGACCGACGTGGATGGAAATGTGCACACATATAAGGCGTGATTGGTTGCGAAGGGCTTTACTCAAACTCCCGGAGTTGACTATGATGAGACCTTCTCACCAGTTCTGAAAATAAAGTCTGTTAGGGTGATGCTAGCCATTGCTGCATTTCATGATTTTGAGATATGGCGGATGGATGTCAAGACGGCTTTCCTTAATGGAAAGTTGGCTGAGGATGTTTACATGGCTCAGCCATAGGATTTTGTTGATACAAAGCATCCGAATAGAGTGTGTAAGCTTGAGAAGTCCATTTATGGACTTAAGCAAGCGTCTCGCAGATGGAATCTTTGCTTCGATGAGAAGGTCAAAGAGTTTGGATTTGTACGAAGCGAAGATGAATCATGTGATGGGTTTTAGGTAAAACAAATAAACTAGAAAAAACAATTCCTAAGTTCACATGCAACCTACTTTGGATCTATGTTTTATCTATTGAACATACAACTTTGAATTGCATAACAAGAACCCTAGAGGAGAGAGGCTATAATCGAAATTTACAACCTAGGGTTTAGTAATTACATACCTTTCAATTGTTATAGTAAACAATTGATAATTCCCTTGATCTTGATCTTGATCTTCTTGGAAGCTTAGCACCACAAGTGTAATGCCTCTAACGGAATCACACCCAAACTAGAAAGAAGGAAAGTAGAAGGAGAGAAAGGGAGTATGCAATTTTCGGCCCTAAGGGTTTCTTCCAAAGAAAGAGTGACCAAAATGTGAACCAGGAGGCTCCTTATATATTTGAGGGATCTAGGGTTTAGGAAAAACCCTAATGCTCCTTGCTTAGGGCCTAAGCAAAGCCAAAGGCCTTATCCAAGCCCCCTTGGACGAAATCCTTAGGGTTTCCCCTATAGATTTCGTCCACCTCCTTCCAAGGAGGTTCTGGAGCCTTCCACTCAACTATTAGATAATTTCAAACTAGTCCGTGCACTTTATAATTAATTCTTTTAACCCCAAAATTAATTCTAATTAATTTCCAGCTAACAATTAATTAAACAAAATGATTTCTTATTAATATATTAATCTTTTAACATATTAATAAATTCATTTATATTAATTTATTAATCTTCTAATAAATTAATATCTCTCCTTTCATAATTTCCTTGTCCGGTTGCTAGGTTTGAGGGCAACCCAAATGGACTGTGCTGCTATCAATTCAAGTATATACCAATTATAGTTATGGGCATAGACACCTAATCCAACAATCTCCCACTTGGATAAGTCTGTAACTATAATTGCTAGTATGCCTTCTAAATTTGACCAGCAAATTGTAGCTTCCAAAAAGCTGCTGCCGAACTCTGACCCAGTCAGTTACGAGTCCTAAGATAAGAGATCACATGACCCTTCGTTCTACTAGATATCTCTAGACATAAGACATGGAATACAATCAATCTCTTTGTCCAGAATCTATGTTTCCCGATTTCTGATTTGTGATGATATAGGACTTCTAATCGAACACATCAATTAGTCCTTGTTGGGCCCAGCACATAAGTCAACACCAAATCATCGAGGGGCCCACATATATCGTTTTTCCGGTTAGGGCAAAAGGAACGAATAAACATTGACTCATATGCTTGTATCTTTTACTCATCAAACCATACATGACAATACGTTTTATAACACCAAGTTACTGATGCGTTTTCGTATCACCAATGTATAGCCGACTTGCAAATTACAACTCATATATCTCTGTTTACAGATCATAGATATTATCGTCTCAGTATTACTCGTGATGAATTCCATGAAGTAATACTCTGAGCGTGGGTTTATCCAATACTCAAATCTTAATTTTCTGAGTACTCATGAACGTTGCAGCAAATCTATTGCCATGTCTATCCTTAGACAATTCTACAATCCAGTTCATGACAGTCTTGATTCACTACTTACTTCCAAAAGTACGAGCGACTGTGGAGTTTGAATAATCTTATTATTCGGGAAGTCAAAACATGAAAAGTGAAACGCAATAATAATATTAATCCTATATGGCCCCAAAGCTTTTGAGCGTAAATAAAAACACTTTTATTTAAACACCATATTGATTACTCATTATTCATTGCTTACAATTTCAGAAAATCAACTTATTACTTGAATTATAACCACAATTGTCCCATGCTCCAAGCATGCACACTTTGGTTTCCTATGGTCCATACTTTGCGAAATAGATCAATTGAAAAACCTTTCCAATGATGCTCATTTCACAATTCCCAATCCCTATTATTAGTGTTAGAACACAAGGTTCTTGCAACTACTAGAATATGCTAGATTCTAACATTTTATGCAACGATCCTTTCGCAAAGTCACAACACAAAATTCACCAAGACTTGGCAAATGAAATTACAAAGTACTCTATCGGAAATTGTTACAAGATAATTCCATAGACGTGAAGTCTCACATTCAAAGTACATTCCTTTGAACATCCTTCTTGCATAAAAGTTTCTAATCTAGACACAGACTCTCAACATCCAACTCCCAACATGGAGACATTTCCATATTTTCCATATGACGACTTATTCTTAATAGAATATTATCTATTCATAATAATGTCGACATGGCCCATTCATTACTATACTTCCAACTACTCACAGGAGACAAATCCTGAGTGAACAGCTGATTTTCCTTTAATAGTTGTTTAATTATTTTAGTCAGAACCGATTCTAGATCCTTTTTCCCTCTTAATACCCTAGGCATTTGGAAAATTTTAGAATGGTCAAATATTACAGCATATGCAATCAATCCTATACCCGAAGCGTATTGGACACAATGCATAATGTCTCACATAAAGATGTGATACTTTATCATCCTTCTGCTATAATATTTTATGTGTCCTGTTCCCACAATTCGATCTATGAAGAGGGATGTCGTGATCATAATCGAATTTGAGAATGCACTATATATCCTTGACTAAATTTATTAATGTTTCTCGATCTAAGCTTTAGAATTTTGAAACGAAGTATAATATTCTCTCCATTAATTATAGCAAAACAACTTTTCAAACATTACAACTTTGCAAAGTGAATCTTTGTTTTCTATAATTAATATTGTTAACTCGCAATACTTTACCATAATAATCATGCTCCCACTAACATGATGATAATTTTCTTACCAGCATAACACTTATGCTCCCACTAGCTTTGACATGTATTCAGAAAACAATTAAACTTCCAGAGAACAATGCTTATTGAATTCCTTAAGTTCATATTTCTAATACCTAACGCTTTGATAAGCCTTTATCAAAGCTTCTTAAAATCATACACCTTTGCCTTAGAAAGCTCATATGTGTGTCTAGACCAATTTAGAACTTATGTCACTAAGTCCCAAATGTTCAGACTAATTGTCAAATCTCACAATTCGATCTATGGAGAGGGATGTCGTAACCATAATCGAATTTGAGAATACAATTTACACAATCGCTATCTTCTTAAAATCTCTCTTAGTGAAAGCATTTCCTCACAGTCATTTTCATGAAGGAGGTAATCTTATGACACTTAGATTTTGTGGCATATAAGTTCCTATCCATGTGAATTTGTCAAAACCAAAGTTTGTGACAAATCCAAACTCATATGGACTGAACTTTCTCAATCTTGATTTCTTGCCTTATGGTAACACGAGTGCCCACCATGTCTTCCAAGCGGTTTGACAACTCATCCTTGCTTATCAATGTACTTTCCATTGATCAAGGTGCTTTGTCTTTATGCATTCACACGAGAACTCATAGAACTCACATGCATAATTAACTCAATTGGAATGGCACATAAAAGGAGTATGTCATCCACGATAGGCTGTAAACCTCAAGTCGTGTGCTAGTGATGATTGATAAGGTTTATTCTTGATTTGTTCTTAAAACCTTTTTCAAGATCATTAAAACTCCCACTGACCTCTTGACATATATGATTCTCTTGTCAGGAAACTTTCCTCGACAAAACAAATATTCAAGAGTTAGTGTAGTTCTTATCAAGACAAAACACTTCACAAAATTTGTCCTAGTTGGTCTTTGTCTTATCCAAGACATCACAACTTACCAATTTCAAATGTGCAAGAATAAAAAAAACTTTTCAAAATTCCACATTTGATGAGTCTTATAAACCTTCTCGAGACTTGTCACTAAATTCACAATCTTGGAGTATTACTCTAAGACTTGATGTTGGAACGAAGTATGATTGACTTCTTGATTTTAACCATTTCCACAATTCTCTATTCCTCTTCTTAGACATGCAAATGCACTAAGACTTACTTAGAGGATCAATTGAGATATGGTTCCTAATCATTAAGACTTATCATAAAACACAATAAAAGGTACTCTCCCTTCTTCTTAGAATAGAGAAACTTTTATCTTTCTGCCTACTTGATTCTTCTTTATTCGTTCTGCTATTCATTGAAACCTTTTCAATCACCTAGAGTTACACTTAATCTTATAAGTATAATCATATTTACCAAACTTTAGTAAATCATGACGAATATCTTATCTATTTTGTGGTGGACTTAATCAACACACAACCTAGTCTACTCGATCTCCTAGTCCTTCACTTGACACTTTGTCAAAGAATTAGTCTAGTTTCCAAATATGAAATTTTTTTTCATTCATCACGCAACCAGGTTGCATGATTCCAAGTTTCTGTCCAATTGAAACTTGGGTGATGAGAAACTCTCCCTATTTGGTAAATTCTTGACATTTCCACAAATAACATAATTAAGAATCAAATCCATTATTGTTAATAATACACAAACATCAATTTTTCATAATGATTTCATTACAAGGATATATATATATATATATATATATATATATATATATATATATATATATATATAATTATTCAAACCAAAATTTCTTTTATAAAAGCAGCGGAAATCTTGTCCTTACAATGCAAAATCAACTGAAAAACTATGTATTTATTCCTAATAAATCTATCATAACTTTCTAAGCTCAAAATCTGATCTTCGAATCCATGCGACGGTGATCCATTTCTTCGTGATCAGAATAATCTTGCTTTTTCATCAAGCTTCCTCTCTTTTCTCTGATTCTGCAAAACATTCAAATGTAATCTTGTCACAACTGTAAATTTTGAGCCATGTAATCTATACATTCAAGTTAATGTGAATCAAAAACTTCAATCAAATACAACACGCTAGTACTACAAATAGTCATCAAACAATTGGAGACCCTAAAAGTCCTTGTTAAGTCCATTTTGGATTAGGACTCCCCTATTGGATCCAAATGGACCAATAAGCTTCCAATTAGACTATCATGGGCTTAGAACCCTAATTGGGCTCTAATTGGACCCACACTTATTTATTTCAATATTTTGGGCCATATTGGGCCTAGGATGAAATGAATTGAAAGCTTTGATCCATGAATACCCTAAACTAGTTCAACAAAAATGGAAAAATCATACTACATTCTTTTAGGCATAAAACACACTCTAACTAACTCTAATTTTGGGCTTAAGGGAAAAAGCCCAAAATTTTCTTTTCCCTTTCAAAAATCTCGGCCCAAGGCCCAAATCCAAGAAGATAAGGAAGAGTTGACTTTAGTATGCCACCTCATTATTGTCCCTTGGATATCCATGCAATTTAGTCCATGTTTCCATGTAACATCACTTCAAAATCACTTCTTTCTTCTCTCCTCTCTCATTCTCGGCCACAAGCACACACACACACCACAAATTCTCTCTAGATCACTCAAGAACATCTCTCCCTCTCCACTCAAAAATCTCGAGTTTTAGGAAGCATTCAAGAGGAAATCTCCACAAAATTCTTCATCTAAGGTAAGATTATACTTGGATCTATGGTTTAGATTCTTTTGTTATCAAAAATCCTTTCCTAATCTATGCAAAAATCGTGATCTTGCACCCTAGAACCATCTCAAACTCGAGATCTACCAAGGAAAGGTGTTAAGGCCCAAAAATCATCAAGTTTCCTTCCATCTTTTCTTCCAAAAACCGAAACCACACCCAAGGTGAGCTTCATACCCCCTATTTTCTGTTTTTATGAGTTTTATGGGGGGGGGGATACAAGTGAAAGTGTAGATCTATATGTGATTTGTATCCCTTGTATGATTTCCATACTTATGTGTATACATTTGTGTGTTATAATGTTGGATCTAGCCATAAAACCCCTCAAAACTGAGATATATCTTGTGTTAAATGATTTTAGCTTCAAATATATTTCTACATACAAAGTGTTTCAAGAAAAGTGGGTAAGTAGGTTAGTAACAATTTTCTTTGGGTTAAAAACACAAATTTTGGGCCTAAAATGTGAAAAATACAAAATTAAGGGTCCAAATTGGCTTATCACGAATTCTGTTGGATGAAGTGTGCCAAAACAGTTTCCATAAATCAATTTCTGGAAATATACTCATTTAGGGGATTAAAAACATAAATTCCAAGCTTAATGGGCTAAAAATGACATTTTTGGCCCAATGAGGCCCATTATGCGAATTTTTCTGTTTTGGAGGGCCAAAACTGTGATTTTCTGTAAAACAGTGGACCATAAGTGATCCAAGTCCTTTTCAAAGGTTTAAAATGCTTTTTAAATTTAAAAAGGACCAAAGTTGCAAAAATTTTCCAATTTGGGCCAAAATTGTCAAAATTGCGAAAAAGAAGGGTTAAAACCGAGAAAACTGCATTTTCAGGGACTTAAACTGTTTTCTATGAAAAATATGCTGAAAAATATTAATTTCAATAATTTTTGGTGTTAAAATGTCAAGAAAATTAATTTAAGGACCAAACCGGGAAGTATTTAATAAAAGGGTTGAAAATGTAAACTTTACAAACAATGAGGGGCTGAAAACAGAAAAATTTCAAGGCTAATTCAATATACACAATTTGATCAAATAATGGCACCACCGCTTTCGACGAAATACAATACGTTACAATACCAAAAGTCGTTGTTTAACGAATTGGCTCGGTCTCGAACCAATAGAAACCTACAACTACTAACACTACGACACTACTACACTACAGTTCATACAAATAACGTTTGGGAACTTAGCTTACATACGAGTGTGCACAGACGTCTACGCACCATCTTCGGGCCCCAAAAGTGTAAAATCTTGCTTGTTGGGCCTAGCTAGCCCAATGACCTAATCTTAAGGCCCGAAGACGCATATTTTTCTACGAAGTGTTGAGTTTCACCGACTTGGCACAACGTAGAGGGACTTTCAATGGCTTGTATACCACTAGTCCCCAAGGGTCCTTTGGTATTGCTAGAAGAGTCTGCATATTTTGCGAGGCGGGTCGGGGACCCCTCGTACGCATATTATCCCCAACCGATTAATAGAGTCATCGAGGCCTTCGTGTCCTCTTACTCTTCGGATGTGGGACGACACATAGTCAGGGCGGCTGGATAACGTGATTTGTACGAACGACGCCTTCGGGATCGTTAGTATTGCTATAAACTGGGCGTTTGTGTAATGCGGGTTTGTAGTAAATAATCATGCTCAAAAATAATCCAACGTCGCCTGGGAATGACACTTCTATCTTTGTAATGGTTTCAACGCAACTTAATGGATTTCAAAGGATTAGGAAAACATCGGGTTTTCCTAGGTTTTTTCAAAACATATCGGATTCGAAACGCATATAATTTTTAATAAACAATTTTCACAAGTATAGAAACAAACAGGCATACCTATGGATCTTCACAACATTTTTGAAAGTCTTTCTTTTCAGAAAATATCAGATTTTCTGGTGGTTTTCAAACAATACAAACATTGGATTTCAAACACTACTTATGAACTCACCAACATTTCATATGTTGACGTTTTTCAAAATACTTGTATTCTCAGGGAACCAGTGAATCAAAGGAAATCATATTCAGTGACGGTTGCAGTTTATTTATGTATGAATCGAACAATTTAATTTTTGGGAATGTAATGTTTAAGCAATGTATGACATGTAAACGCTACTGGTTGTACTGTATTAATGAATGGTGACGAATGTTGTTATGTTTCATATATATTCAATGTTATGGTATTCAATTGAGTCACGACAGCCCCCGGACGTTTCCGCCGTCTGGTTCGGGGGTGTGACAAATCTTATCACATTATGTATTAAGAATCAATGAATAGGAACATGATGGAGTGAGATAGTGGATTTTATACCCGATGAGGAGTCATAGCACTAGACTCTCCCATCTCTTAGATCTCTCAGGTAGATAGGGCAGCTTCGTCTCCAATGCCCCTTCTCTTAGCAATAAAAGCAAATGGACTCTTTTGGAATGACACAAGGAACTATCTCAGAGTTTACCTTATCTGGATCTCCAATGTCATCATTTTCAATGTCCATTGAAGTTTGGGAGTTTGATTCACCAGACAAATTTGCTTGATCAGCACGCCAAATCATTGCTGATTCAGCAGCTATAAGCAAATAGGTGAGATCAATGAGGGTCACGTCGTGATCCATCATATAGTACTTTCTAACGAACTCACTATATAATTCAGGAAGTGACTGAAGAACCCAGTCAACAGCCAACTCACTTGAAATCTCGACACAAAACATGCTTAACCTATCAATGTGTGACTTCATCTCTAAGACGTCTGCACACACAGGTTTCCCATCTTCGTTTTTACTTGCCAAAAGGGATTGAGTGAGCTTGAACTTTTCAAGCCTTCGAACTTGTAGGTTTGGGAGAACAACGGGAGGAGGTGGAGGAAGTGGAATCAAGTTAGTCCACATGGTAGGGATTGATCTTTCACCTTCATAGTGGAACAAACTTTGAGCAGGAATACTTTTTCCTTTAGATTCGGGAAGACCATGGTTAGATTCAGACATCTACAAAAACGGGAGAAAATTCAAGTTAGTTGATAAGAATCTTTGATGTAACACCCAAATGAAACATCAAGACTAGGATCCAACACAACATTCCACAAATTGGAAGAGGGATGCCGTAATCCAATTTGCAGAATATTTGAAGGTAGGTAAATGACGATTTACCAATTTCCACCACGAAAAACGAAAAAAAAGGTTAAGTTTTAAATGTATTGGAAACTCCTAGATTCTTTGAGATACATTGAAACTATTCAATGGCATGTTTTAATCTCGGATTATGCTCTTCTATTTGTGACTGGGATGCCGAGGATCACAAACAAGATGTGAATAACCATGCAAATGTGCTTGGTAACCTCATTGTCTTTATCATTAACTATTGATGTGCCGGTAAACCACACACACTCCATCAAAATGACAATTATGAGATACCCATCACTACTCGTTATTAGTTCCTTTTAGCATACTTTTCACATTTTTTCTAAAGTAACTAGAGTTGGGATTTTATAAAATAATGTTCTAGTACTTTCTTTAATAACATTATACTTTTAATGAGATGTAGTTGTCCTATCAAATCCGTTCTGCTAACGACCCTCCACTAATCAAGGAAGCGGTGGGTGAGAGTGGGCACCCATTCAACTACCATTTTATAGGCAGTTTCCTTATACCCCCCCTTATAGATTAGCTTCGTAAATGAGGCATACTAGCGATTTGACTGACCATATTCTTATACATATATAATATTTAACTTTTAATTATAATATATATAAGGTGTGTTTTAAAACATTTTAAAACTCCAAGGGTTTATATAAATTTTTCGAAATTTAAACTATTAAATTTTAAATTTAAGTAAACCAATTAATTAGATTTAATATTTATCTATTAACTTTTAATTAATTTTATTAAATCTTTTAAGGATTATCTAATTAAATTAAACAATTAACTTAATCCTAATTCATATCCCTTCTAGATTTCGAAAATATGGGGATAGGATAATTTCCTTATTTATCTCAATAATCCAATAAGGCAACTATTATCCAAAACAAAGAAACCCTAAAAGAGGGAGCATATTTCGAAATTACAAGGGGAGGAGGCTACGGTTTTGGAAACCTTAACCCTAATTTCGACTAGGGTTCATGGAGGCAAGGGTTTTCAAAAAAACCTTTGATCCACAACCCTAAAAATCGAAAAGAAAGGCCTTTAGGGTTTAATAGCTATAAACCCTAATTTGCAATTCAACAATTGTAACAATTCAATTTAAAAACAACAATGGCTCTGATACCACTGATGGGTTTTAGGTAAAACAAATAAACTAGAAAAAACAATTCCTAAGTTCACATGCAACCTACTTTGGATCTATGTTTTATCTATTGAACATACAACTTTGAATTGCATAACAAGAACCCTAGAGGAGAAAGGCTATAATCGAAATTTACAACCTAGGGTTTAGTAATTACATACCTTTCAATTGTTATAGTAAACAATTGATAATTCCCTTGATCTTGATCTTGATCTTCTTGGAAGCTTAGCACCACAAGTGTAATGCCTCTAACGGAATCACACCCAAACTAGAAAGAAGGAAAGTAGAAGGAGAGAAAGGGAGTATGCAATTTTTGGCCCTAAGGGTTTCTTCCAAAGAAAGAGTGACCAAAATGTGAACCAGGAGGCTCCTTATATAGTTGAGGGATCTAGGGTTTAGGAAAAACCCTAATGCTCCTTACTTAGGGCCTAAGCAAAGCCAAAGGCCTTATCCAAGCCCCCTTGGACGAAATCCTTAGGGTTTCCCCTATAGATTTCGTCCACCTCCTTCCAAGGAAGTTCTGGAGCCTTCCACTCAACTATTAGATAATTGCAAACTAGTCCCTACACTTTATAATTAATTCTTTTAACCCCAAAATTAATTCTAATTAATTTACGGCTAACAATTAATTAAACAAAATGATTTCTTATTAATATATTAATATTTTAACATATTAATAAATTCATTTATATTAATTTATTAATCTTATAATAAATTAATATCTCTCCTTTCATAATTTCCTTGTCCGGTTGCTAGATTTGAGGGCAACCCAAAAGGACTGTGCTGCTATCAATTCAAGTATATACCAAGTATAGTTATGGGCTTAGAAACCTAATCCAACATCATGTGTATATGTCAAAGCCAGTGGGAGTATAGTTAGCTTCCTCATTTTGTATGTCGATGACATACTACTCATAGGAAACGACGTCCCGACAATAAAAGAGGTTAAGTCCTGGCTTGGGAAGTTCTTCGCTATGAAGGACCTCGGAGAGGCTTCCTATATTTTGGGAATAAGGATAGTGAGAGAACGAAGTAAGAGACTAATAGGACTTAGTCAAAACACTTACTTAGATAAAGTACTAAAACGTTTTAGTATGGAAAATTCGAAGAAGGGGAAATTACCGATACTAAGTAATGCCAAGGATAGTAACACTCAAAGTTCGAGTACCGAAGCCAAGATAGCATAAATGAGCCGAGTACCATACGCTTCCGCAGTTGGCTCAATCATGTATGCTATGACTTGTACTCGCCCGGATGTAGCCTTTGCTTTGAGCATGGTCAGTAGATATCAAGGGAACCCTAGCAAAGCTCATTGGATTGCGGTCAAGAATATACTTAAGTACCTTCGGAGGACGAAGGAATGGTTTTTAGTCCTCGGGGGGAGTGATGACTTAAAGGTGCAAGGGTATAGTGACGCCACTTTCCAGACCGACAGGGACAACTACCGTTCGCAGTTGGGCTGGGTCTTTACCTTTAATGGAGGAGCAGTAACTTGGAAAAGTTCCAAGCAGGAAACCGTAGCTGATTCAACGTGCGAATCAGAGTACATTGCAGCGAGCGAAGCGTCAAAGGAGGCAATATGGTTGAAGAACTTCATTGGTGATCTTGGAGTTGTACCTGCCATAAAGGAGCCTATGGAAATTTTCTGTGATAATGAAGGAGCGGTTGCGTTGACCAAGGATTCGAGGGATCATGGTAGATCTCGTCATATAGACAGAAAATATCACTTTATTAGACATCGAGTAGAAGAAGGATACCTCGTGGTTAGGAGGATATCATCAGAAAATAACCCAGCAGATCCGCTTACGAAGGGACTGAGTAGGGTTAAGCATTTGCAGCATGCTAGGAGTATTGGACTGAGAGATGATATTAGATTAGATTAGATAGTTTAGAAACTTATAATAGATAAATGTAATTGACATTTGATGATTAAATAAAGGAGTATTATTTATAAGTAAATTTACTGTCTTATGTTAATTGGTTAACTATTGTTTCACTTTGCATGTTTTGACTTCCAGAATAATTGAGTTTAGTAAGAATAATCGAATTATTCAAACAGTCGACAATCGTTCATATGTTGGAAGTAGGTATGAATGAAGATTGTCATGACTTGGTGTGTAGATTGTCTAAATGGTATTATACATAGCAATAGTTTGCTACAACGTTCATGAGTGCTTATGAACTAGTTTTGAGCATTGGAACAAACCCGTGCTTGCTGGAATCACCTTATGGAATGTGATAAAAAGGGTGATCGCAAGACGATAATATCATATGGTCTTAAAACCTAGATATATGGTTTGTTATTTGTTAATTGGTTGTACATTGATAATGCGAAACCACATCAGTAAATTGATGTTATAAAACGCATTGTTGTGTATAATTGATTAATGAATAAGTAAATGCATATAAGTCGAAGTTTATCTGTTACTTTTATCCTAAGAGGGTAAAAGTGATATCTCGGCCGCTCGATGATTTGATTTGACTTATGTGGCAGGCCCGGTCAGAACTAAATTGATGTGTTTGATTAAGTTCTATGTCGAATAAATCTGAGATCAAGAAACCAACTGCTGGACAAATGATTCCATAGAATTGTCCGCGTAATATTTAAACAGAGGACTATACGATCCCTTATCTAAAGGACAGGACTGATAAGATCAGAGTTTGACAGCGTCTTTGAGAGCTACAATTGCTAACCGGATTATGCTTATATAGTTACTAAACTTATCCAAGTGGGAGACTATTGGAATAGTGTCTAAGGCTGCAACTATAATTGACAAGTACTTGACCCGGTTGTGCATGGTCCTTTTAGGTTGCCTTCACCATAGCAACTTGATAGGATGATTTATAATGAGAGAAGAAATATTATTAATATATTATGAGAATAATATAAGGAATAATAATATTGTTATTTGATTAATATAAGTCATCAATTAATTAGGAATTAATTTGGTGACTTAAAGAGATTAATTGAATAAAGGGGCATAAACTGTCA
Organism: Lactuca serriola; assembly: GCF_051521515.1. NCBI lineage: Eukaryota > Viridiplantae > Streptophyta > Magnoliopsida > Asterales > Asteraceae > Lactuca > Lactuca serriola. The sequence continues at coordinate 218,099,269 of NC_136408.1, forward strand.
AATGTGTGATAGTTATGTTTTAGGCTATGAATCCTTAAGGATAAGGGGTGAACGATTTTAGGGTTTGGAAGAGCCTAGAAATCGTCCAAGGCCTAGTCCGTAAGGATTATTGGATTGCTTAGGGCCTAAGTTATTCAATTAGGGATTAAGGTGTAACCCTAGTAGCCATTAGTATATATATAGACCCCTTGGGAGGAGGAAATCGGCACTCTTGCTAATGAAGAAACCCTAGAGCCAATTTTCTCTTCCTCCTCTCTCTTTATTATCATCCTCTTGCTAGTTGGTGTTTGTAAGCCATTAGAGGAGTGACAATTGTGACTCTGAGCTCCAAGGACAAGAAGATTCAAGCAAGCAACTCAAGGTAATATTCTAGATCTGTGTTTCATATATGATTTGAATGTTTTTCGTTAGATCTATCAATCAAAGTCTTGGATACACTGCATGTTCAATTATAGAAACCTAGATCCAAGCATTAGGGTTTGCATGTGCACATAGGAATGTTCTTATGGCTCAAACCCATCATACTGCTGCTGTTACAGCAACTTGGACTGTAGCAGAGTCCAATTGCAGGAGCGGTGTTTCGTAGGTATGGTTGTTATTCCTGTGGGATGACCTTTTCCTGCTGCACGTTAATAAGCCAGATCGCAAGTAATGATCACCATTCCTGGTTGTACTCTATAAATTTCGCGTCTTGTCGTATGATTCTCATTGTTTCCATCTACATTCCTATGACGTATTTACGGTAGCAGGTAATCGCAGACTTGGCACGATCGTTACGTCTATCCCTAGAGTATATGGGTTGTTTCGGTTTTGAGATCCTTAAGTGTCTAGCGGTTTTGAGGGTTCGGTTGTGCATTGAATTTATGTAGTAATTTGAAATAAAGATAGCACATAATTGTTCCATTGGTAAGTACCATCTTAGTACACGAAAGAGAGTCACATCGGATAGTAGGGGGGAAGAAAATAAAAAAGGTTGATCCTAATTGTGGCGGAAAGTGTCTGGTTGTGATGCTGATGAAGTGGATACATCTCGGGGGCGAGCTACTTGTTGTTCGGTATCTCGTAGTCGTAATTACCAAACTAACTGTCTTGCTCGAGAGTCTCCGTTCACTTCCTGTGTTTTCTTCTCATCTCTCTCAATAGCAAATCACATTTGTTCTGTTCGATTTGGGGTGTCCTGAGCTTGGTTATCAATACCTCGGGTGCGCCGGACCATGACTGGGCGGGCCCGATCAGCTGGTCCTCTATGACTAAGATTGAAGAGACCTTGGTTCCTACCGTAGTGTGGTCGTATTCTCTGCTGGTGATTCTGTCTCTAAATATTGTGTGCCCAAGGGGGGGGGGGGCATGGGGCACCGAAGCCCACACGATAAGTCGGTACTCTGGCACTACATAGAGGATTAATGGCATCAGATTCTGCATCCAAGTCATCATCATCGTTTCCCTCGAGCTCTTCCTCTTCGAGGTCCACTATTGACTCGGCGGGTCCATCTGCGAGTTCTACTTCGTGTTCCTCCTCTGGTTCTTCCTCTGAGTCTCATTCTGGGCCTTCCTTTGGGTAGAGCCACCCTAGTATTCCCTGACTACAGAGATAGGGGTTTCCTAGCTAATAATACTCATCTATAGTGCATTGCACGAAGGGGTATAAACACTAGAAATAAATAGCATACCAATTACTCCTACAATAATTTAGTTTTGTTTAGGTTTTGTTCTATAAGCTCTTTGGGTAATTAAATGGTAAGTTTTTGATTCATTGTCCATCATAATTACTCCCAAACACATGTTGGTCATATTTTGAATTAATGTAGTTGATCATGCTACATTCACCCCCAATACGACTACATAACAGCCCGGGGTTTAATAGCGATGTTCAAATCCTCCAAAGACTTTTACTGTTCTTGTTGTGTTATTATTCTAAAATGCACACAAAGGTATGTATCTTAATTATTATGTTCAGATTTAGGTTAGTCCCCTTTTTTTTGGTTTATAGTTGCATATCAATGTGTAGTTAGAGATGCTAGTTCACTATAAACAATGCTCTGATACCTACCTGTCACACCCCCGAACCAGCTGGCAGAAACGTCTGAGGGCTCGTGTGACTTTAATTGAATATCATCACAATAAATATACATGAATTATAACATAAGCGTCACCATGCATCAATATATTACAATTGGAATTGTTTATATCAAGTACATTGTTTTAACACTACATATTCATAACCTAAATAGTTTGAGTACATTTAGCAACATACATCTAACATAACTTCTTAACCCTTCTGCTTACCTGTTACCAGAGAATACAAGTTATTTTGGAAAAACGTCAACATACGAAATGTTGGTGAGTTCATAAGCAATGTTGTGATAAAATGATTGGTGTATTTTTTAAAACCCAGAAAATCCGATATTTTCTAAAAAAAAAACTTTTGTTTACCAAAGTGTGAGATCCATAAGTTGATGCATGAATGATTTTAAATACATATATATATATATATATATATATATATATATATATATATATATATATATATATATATATATATATATATATGAAGGGTATTTCGTATTATAGTTATAATATTTCGAACTAGTAGTATTGAATTCCCCGGAAAACCCGATGATTCCCGATGCTGAAATGTATTCGTGATTACTGATTTTTGTATTGTCTTAACGAATGAATATTGAATTAATCCATATTGTATATTGTCCTAATTTTATCTACTTTGATTTCTCGTAAGCCTTAACAAATGAAGTGAAGGGGAGTATTATGTCCCACTACTATCGTAAGTTCCTTAGGCTGTCGTGGATGCGAAAGGCATGATGGTCCAACTTGCATTTGATTACGGTGACTTTACTAGCTTTTCTAGCGGGACACTTTCGCCCACTAGCACACAAAGCTATTGAATGTCCTTTTATAAAATATTGGGTCATTGAAGGCCCAATAACATATAAGCGTTATCCCTTTGGGCCCAAAGATCATGTTGGTGGGCTTGCAAGGCCCAACAAGCATAATTTGAAACTCATAAGCCCAAAGTTTGTAGAATTACTCATTGTAGTCATCACGTATCTATTGAAGTGTTTTGATTTAACGTTTGTTGTTTTGTATTGATTCGAGACCGAATCAATTCGTTTATAACGATATTTGGTTTTGAAGGTGTATTTGTTTTTCGTTTTTTCACTAGCCGGATATCTTGTATTTTGTCTTAATGAATTAATTTGTTTAGAAGTATGACTTTGACCCTTTTCACTACCTTTCTTTTATAAAAATAACACTTTTAGTCCTTAAAAATATTTTTTTGACACTTTTGTATCATAAAATTGTTGAAAGACATTTTTAACCCAAATTATATTTAGTAAACAGTTTTAGCCCTTCCAGAATGGTGTTTCTCGGTTAGAACCCCAAATTTTGCAATTTTTATAGTTTTGGCCCCAAATACAAAAAGATTACATTTTTGATCCTTTTTGGAGTTTAAAAGCATTTTTGACCTTAGAAATAGTTTTATTTCACTTCATGTCCCCTGTTTTACAGAATATTACAATTCAGCCCCTTAAAACTTCAATTTTCGCAATTTTGGGCTTGTTGGGCCGAAAAGCCCATATTTAGCCTAATGACTCAAATTTTTGCATTTTAAGTCCTTTGAAAATTCTAATATTCAGAAAAATAATTCTAAAAACTGTTTTGACTCTTTTGACCCACATGAAACTATGACTTGGCAATTTTTACCCCAAGTTTTGTATTTTTAACATTTTAAGTCCTAAAATGAGTTTTATGTTAAAGTATGTTCCTTTTAACATTATAAGCTATTTTTATTGACTTGATTAGTGTAAAATAATGTAGATTATATTTGTTTCATTTCTCATGTCATAGATCTCGAATTATCACCCCTTTTTGTTACATATTTATCACAAAAACACATAACATCACACACATACATGCATAATATAACACATAGCATACACGTACACATAGATCTACACATTTCTTGTATTCTCCCCCATAAAACATATGAAAATCGAAAATAGAGGGGTATGAAGCTCACCTTGGGGGTGATGGATCAGTTTTGATGAAGAAGTGGAAGAAGATTTTTGATCCTAGCAAGCTTTCTTGAGTAGTTCTTGAACTTAGATGGTTCTCAGAACATAATCCACAAAAATATGGGTGTGAGAGGAGATTTTTGAAGAGATCAAGAAGTTAATTCATGGATCTAAGAAAGAACTTACCAGAGTTGATGATCTTGAAGAAGAATCTCTTGAAGCACTCTCTAATTCTCGAAAATTTAGAGGAAAGTGTAGGAGTGTTCTTGTGGGTGTTTGAGATATTTTTTGAGAGAGTTTGTAAGTGAAGTGTGTGTGTGTGTATCTTGGCCAAGAGTTAGAGAAATAGGGGAGGAAGAGAAGGCCTTGCATGGAGGGTAAAGATTTCATGGATGTTTGTGATGGCCTAGAAGTATGCTAGACAATTATGAGTTGTCATCACCTCCTAATTCTTTCCTTAATTCCTTTTTCCCTTTCTTTTTTCTTTTTAGAATGGGCCGAAAATTGGGCTTAGAAGGTAGGAATGGAATAGTTTGAGCCCATTAAATTTTTTTGTTAGGATTTTTGGACCTAATCATAAAGTTTTCGGCCCATTGGGCCTTTTGGGTACCTCACGGCCTATTTTAGCATAAAGGAATGGGTTTGAGTCTATTAAAATTATTTGGATTTGTTATGGCCCAATCAGGCCCATTAGAAATAACATGGATCATTTTAGGCTTATAAGGCCCAAAATATTATGTTTCATGCGTATGGGTCAAATTAGGGCCCATTTGAGTGTTCTAGGTTCAAGATAGTTAACATAGTTGTTGTTGTTACAATGAATCAAAATTTCCTAGTTGTGACAGGAGTAACCTTAGCAGTGAAAGTAACGTTTTCGACTTGACAGTGCCAGTTGTCTACCCATTCGACTAAGCTTCCTTTATATACTTGTCCGCTTTTGAGTTCTACTGCCACAATGTGACCAGCGGCCTCGTGTAGCAGCTTCACCGGTAACCCTAAGCTCTGACTCATCCCGAACTTATCAGAATCTCTCTCTCTAGAATCTTTGTAGTACTTTGACCAAGAGGGTAGGGTGGCGGCCGGTGCTGGGAGGCATAAGGATGGAGGTGACGATTGGAGTTGGAGATGGTTTGATTAGGGTTACGGTTTACATTGGAGGTGGTTTTAAAAAGAAATTGTTGAAGTCAATGGTTAGCATAATTATAAGATATTATTTCTGGAAACTAATTAGAAAATTACCTATTTACCCTTATTTATCTATATAATTATTTATTTTTATTTTAAATTTTGATCAGCCAACATTTATGCACACAATAACACAATAAACACTTTAAACACCTGAACCTAGCTCTCTCTCTCTCTCTCTCCATATATATATATATATATATATATATATATATATATATATATATATATATGCTTAGGTCATTCTATTTAAACTAATTATTATGTTATTGTATGCGTAAATGTGAGCCAATCATGTTACTTATTTTAAGAAATTGATTAATACATATTATTAAATTAATGATAATTGAAAAATACCATCTAATTTCATTCGAAGGGTATTTTAGAAAACTGTGATAAATTTAGAAAAGGAAAATTCCATATTTTTTGGTATAATTAACTCTCTTGATTTTAAAATTCTAATTTTTTAATTACTTTAATTTTATTTATAACGTAATTTTTATAACTAAACACAATTTTATTCTGTTAGAATGTCATTTTGTTAGAATCATATTCTCTAGGAATTTTAGGATATATATTTCTATTATAATGATATTCTATTAGAATGCCAAAACCGACTAATAACAAATTTTTGGATACAACTTCAAATTTTTCATTACATTCTTAAAAATGTAAAAACTTTATATAATAGTCTATGACAATGAAATACTCACTAATAACAAACAAATCCATGTATATTATTCGACCTGAATATTCTAGCAGAATATATTATTATATATATTCCTATCATTCTACTGTAGATTATTCTATCGGAAGAATAGCTCTTTCCTTTGTGAATACCAGTGACAATTGTTCAGTCTTCATCTAATCTTTAAGCCCTTGATCATCAATGAAATTAAACATTAACTGCCATGAATCAAATCATGTAATAATAATATTATCTAAGAATGCTTTTGCATGGCAAATAAATAACACAAAATTTTAGTAAATCTGACAGAATGAATACCATATGGTATTGTCAAATTATTTTTCAGGAACTTCCACAAACACCTGTCATGCATCATAATAAGCTCTATGACAAATTTCACCAAAAGATTGTTAATTTGCAAATTCTAACAAACCTGAAGTGAAAATAAAATGAATTGCAAGTATGTAAGCTACCATGCTTCTATGATTCAATAGTAGGCTACAAAACCTCATAATATATGTCAATCAAATCATATGTTGCAATCATCTCCCCTTTCCCTGAATATATGAGTGATACAACTTTTTTGGATTTCTTACATCTTTCTTCTTGCCCTAATCACAGCCGAAACAGGACTTTCCAACATCAACTAACCAGCAAACTACATTTTTTTAGCCATGCTTTACTTCAAAATTTACATTTTCAAGGCTGATCAAGGGGGATATATAGACGTGCACGCACATACACACCAGTGATGAAGATTGCATAGCATGTAAGGAGAAACATCCCTTATGGTAGCCACATCTTTCTATTATGAGTATGTTCACAAGAGCAGTAACGCTTGGGATTCAGGGAGATAAAAGTGTTACAACAAACAACTGATTAAACTCTTGTACAAAATCATTTTCAAATCAGTATATATTAAAGGTGATGTGTACACCTCAATTTAGTGAATGTTTTATTGAGAAGACAAAGAATGAAAATACACATACACCCTGGTAGTACCATGTCTTGAATTGATAAATGATGACCATGAGGCATATCCATCTTGACATATGGACTCCCATACCCTGTGTACCATTAGGATTTTGACGAAGGAGTGAAAATTAGAAACGCAGAAACAAAGATGATGACTTCTGGCAAGGATCCGTGGGTCTGCGACAACATATTTCAAAAGAGTGGAGATGTATACTAGTTTTGAAATTGGAAGTAGAGATTTGACAACAAACATCAATTGAATCCACTAAGTAAACAGGGATTTATATCATGAATCCGCTGAGAATCGACATACCGATCATCAATTTCAATGGAAATTAAATCGGTAAACTGAAAGAAAAGGGGTTAACAATGAATTACGAGTTCACTGAAGCACCAAAGGTACGGCTTTCTCAAAGGGGCTGAAACGAGAATCGACCAAGAAACCTCACAACACACTTGCCATACATACGCTAATGAGTTCAATGAACCAATTTCCACCTCTTCATCTCGTCGATTGAACCACCCACCTCTCTTCCCTTCACACACTATGCCAAAACCGAGAGAGAAGCAGCCGATAGTTGAAGATCTACACCTAGTAACCTACAACAAAAGGTAGGTACGGGATTTGATTTTCTTCTGGTTGACTTCGCCAAACCGAATGAAATTTCATCGAGTGTTGACTCTACCATCCCATTCTGTGAGCTCCCAATATATTTCTGTAATTTATGTCAGAGCAACAGACACATGAAAAATAATTGGTTGGCTTAATCTAAAGCAACAATGAAATTGAAATTACCTTGAGGAGATCGAATAAATTGAACTTTTGGGCTTCGATTTGAAGAAGCTGATTGCGGATCATAGATAAGTCTTCAAATTCTTGTTAGATTGAATCAATACTAGAGCTGCCAATGTTCTCTGCAACTTTGTAGCTTGACCTTTCTTCACCTTTCATCTGATCTTTGATTGATTGTAAAAGGTCGATGATTTTTTCAAGGATTTTAAAGCGGTAAATGTAAAGGATTTTGCCTAAATTAAAGGGTTTATGATTTGAATAATTAATTACCAAAATTAATTAAAAGCTAAGATTACAATTTTACCCTATCTAGGCTTTTAAATTGATTGGTCCATATTTATACATACAATAACACAATAATTACTTTAAACACCTGAACCTATCTCTCTCTCTCTCTCTATGTGTGTGTGTGTATATATATATATCCCCTAATCTAATAAATAAGTATTTTTATTTTATGTGGCATTCTGTTATCCTCCCCCAATTGATTTTTCCCGCTCCTACCATCTAACCGTATTTTCAAAATTGCCCCTGCTTTGTTTGACTTGTATCCTTCATCCTTATTTCGTTCCTAAAAATTAGGAAACAAAATAGGAATTGGAATGCAACCATTACTAATTTCGATTCCATTTCAAACTTTCTAATTTATAAAATGTCTCTGTTAACAAAACCCTATGCTGGTTGCCTTCACCACCACCATCTCTCCTCCTTCATCCTTCTTTTAAATATATTTCTTATTTTACTAGTCTTGCTTAAGAAATCTACTGCGACCTTCTATGTCTCTCCTTCTTTGTCTCGCTGCTCAATTTTTCTTAATGGATGACCGCTAAATAATGGCTTTGATGTGCAGGTTTGTCATTACTTTTTTATAGTTAGGTTAGACTCTTCCCCTTTCTCAATTCTTTTTCTATTTATGTTATTTTTTTTTTATGATTTTTGGTTTCAAGGTTTGGTAGAACTTTAAATGATGTTTTTTTTCTTCATATGTAATTAATTAGCCTGTTGTAAGTAGGCAAAAAGGGGTTGGTTTTTTTTTTTTTTTTTGTATTCATGTTCTTATGTCTTATTATATTGTTGTTTTATAGAGATGCTCTTGGATGCATCTAAGATTCGAAGAACTCAAGCAAAAAAAAGGAGTTGTTTTTTTTGTATTCGATGATCTCAATCTGGATTCTTTTGTGATAATCCATGGTAAATGTGTAGATTTAGGAGTGATCTAAAGGTGTTCGACAAAATATCTAAGAGAAATACAATTACAGGATCACTTATGAGACTCTTTATTTTGGTTTAGTAGCTAAATTCGTCAGTTTGGGTACTACAGGTTTGTTTTCTTTGCAATTTTGTATTATTTTATCTATTTTTTTTTATTATTGATATGTTTGTGTATAAATGTATACATCTATGTCGTGACAATATATAATTTGGGTTTGGTTGGAGTTGATACCTTTAAAGTTCTAGTTTTTTTCTTTCTTTACACTACATTTTTTGTTCTTCATATAATTAAACCCTGCGATGATTGTTAACATTATACTAATTGACTTGTGCTTCATTGCTTGTAGATGTTTCATGTCTTCTAATTTCACATTGAGTATAGTGGAATGGGAATATGTGAGTTGTTTTCTTCTTTTTCACGTTCTTTAGTTAATTATTAAAAGCTTTGTTTTGATATAGAGAGATATGAAGAACGGACTCCAGTTGCTTTAGAAAAAAAAATGTGTAATAACTTACATTTGCACTATCTTCATTTGGTTTTATTAAGTTGAATTGCAATGTAGGTAATTGTGGTTTGCTCATAAAGTGTAAAAGGATTTCTTGATATTGGTTAGTTGGTTACTAATTATAAAAGGTCTACAAGAATTAGGCTTAAATGTCGGAATTCTTTGCTGCTCAAAGTCTCCATTAATACTTTATTTTCCTTCTTTTTTTCATATTATTTTTTATACTAATTTTGGTGTTTAGTTTTATACAAGCATAATGCATTTAAAATCTTTGATTTTCTCTATTTGATTGCCGACAGGTTCGATTTTTCTACAAATGGTGAACTTTTCCAAGATAGTTAACTATACGTTTCTTTATTTTCATTGATTTGTTCATTATTTCATTCTACTTTACTTTTCCTTTCTATTTATTCTAAAATAACAATATACTTTGAACGTATGTTCTTATATTTTAATAAAAATTTCATGTGATGTGTAGGGACATTGGGTAAATCATTCAAATGACTACATAGCAATATAATTACATTTCATTTGCTTAAAATCATTAAAATGACAATATATAAGCTATTTTGCCACATATAAATATATACTTTTATCTGAATTGTGAACTTTTATTTAAATACCCTATAAAGGGCATTTTTTCCATTTATAATGATGTACTTCCATTTAATTTTGAAAATTTTTACTAAAGTTATCATTAAAGTTGTTTTCTCGTTTGTAGCAATATGTTTTAGTTTGATTTGATAATGTCACACACCGCTAAAGCATAAACATGGGGCATGGAAGTACAAAGGGTCTCATAGCAAAAGTTAAAAGACAACACTAACCATAGTATTAAAAGCATTACAATTTACAATGTGTTTGGACATCTTTTAAAAGAAATTACAATGAAATTGAAAGACAACACATGTGAATGCTCCTAAAAGTGATGTGTCCCTAAGTGCCATCTTATAGACGAGTTCCTGGAAAAGCATATAAAATGAGCTGTCAACTACCGAAATAGTTGGTGAGTTCACAACTTAAAAATAATATTGGTTTCATAAATTGAAATCAAAGTTTTGATAAAAAATTCCATGAATAAAAATATATTGCTAAAATGAGTAAATAAGTTTGCATAAACAAAGTTCGTTCTCATCATGAGAAATAAAGTACGTTGCCCAAATGAGATGCAACATTCATATTCTCATGGGAAATAAAGTTCGTTATTAAAATGAGCAAACAATTTCGTTGCTACAAGGAGCAAACAAGTTCGATGTTACAAGGAGCAAACAATTTCTTTGCTAAAACAAGTATATATAAGTTTCTAGTAATAAAAGTTCGTTGCTATAATGAGAAACAAAGTTCATTGCTATAATAAGTAAGCTAGTTTGTATGTATATGAGCAAATAATGAGTTTACAACCAAGCCTATGACTGATGCACAATCAAGATCTATGCTTATCGTTGCATAGATGATATGGTATCATGCACTCCAACAATCGGGCGAGTGAGGAGTTGTCAATTCCGAATAGTGCTATCCATAATGACCATTGGCACAAAGAGTAAATGGCTAGAGTAAATTGTAAGGGAAGGGACTTAAGACGATAAGGCCTCATGTTTCAAGTTGCATAGACATACATAGCAAAATATGTTTATCATGTTTGATACAAATCAATTTAAATACAACGAACAATAAACAATTTTTCGGACATGCTTTTCCACCCCAACAGATAAAAACCGAAAACAGGGGAATGCATGAATCCTCACAATGCATTGAGATGATGCAAATGAAGCCTTGATCTAAGTTTCACTTGTACCACTACCGATTCTACAATAATGGTATACACTAGTGAGTCTCTAATCGAAATCTAACACTAGTATACTTACTACTACAATAGAATTATGCCAATAATGGGTCTCAATTTTGATATTGATAAGTTATAAACATTTTTCTGTTAAAATTAGATTTCCATGAAACAATTTGTTGAATAACAAATTCAAGTGGAATTTCCCATTATTGAAATGTTAATATTTAACATTTTAAGAGGTGTTCCAATGAATAAATATTCAAAAACTAAATCAATTTAGTTCTAAAATTTCCCAAACTTTGTATTTCAGTTTCAAATGAAGTCAAAGATGTTAAGATAAATTTTATTGAATTTTTGACATGTCTAGCTATTTTTCACCATTTCAATTAGTTTAATAACCATAAAATCATGAATAATACTAAACAGTTGATAAAAATTACCAAATTTCATATTTTGGTTCTAACTGTGTTAAAAGACTTCTAGATAAACTTTCATGGATTATAGATATGTATAGCCATATTTCTTATATTTAATTCTCTAAATAGATAAAAATTCATGAAAAATAGCAAGCAGTTAAGAAAATTTCCCAAACTTTGTGCATTACTGTTATAAAACATATTCAATCTGGGAAAAATATAAAAGCTGATTTTAAAATAGTTTAACATGATTTTTCAGATATTTGTGTATTTATTCTATCAAAATAGAGATAAATCGAAAAAAGTGTCAAAAATTCCCCAAACTTTTTTACTATTGTTATTAAATATAAAACATCTGGGAAAAATATAAAAGTTGGTTTCCAAACAGTTTAGATAATTTTCTTGGTTTTATTCACTTAAATAGTCATTAATTCAAGAATAATTATTAAACATGTAATAAAAATTACCAAACTTTTTGTAAACTTCATATATAGTGTATATAATCTGGGAAAAATACCAAAATTGGTTTTCAAATAGTGTATCCTGATTTAATGATTTTTGTGTGTTTATTTTAGCAAAAATGAAGATAATTAGAAAACAGTTTATAAATTTTCCCAAACTTGGTGTTCCACTTTTATTAGACATGTGTAATGTGGTAAACATTCTAAAGGTGATTTTCATATATAGGAGTCTAATTTTCATAACTTATCTGTATTTGACAAATAAAAATTAGAATAAATAGTAAACAGTTAAGATAATTCCTGAAAGCCTTAGTAAAATTATTTGATATTGTATATAATACGGGAAAAATATCAATAGTCATTTATAAATAGTGGATTCCAGTTTTTGGCTTTATGAATGTTTAATATTTGGAAAATAAAACAAAAATAGCATACAGAAGAAAAAAATTATCCAACATTTTATATAGCATCCTAATATAATATACGATGTTCTAGTAAATGTGCATGAATTTTGTATCAGTAAAACTATTTTTCCCTATTTTAGTCCATTATATACTCAAAAATCATGGAAAAATATAAATACATTATGAAATATCCTCAAAATATTTTTTTGAGTGTGTAACATGACCTACACAAAGAGAAAATTATTAAATGGTCTTTTAATATCAAGGAACTTAGTTTTATGTTTTATTTAAGTCAATCTTAAAGAAAATTAAAAATCATATCAAACAGTAACAAAAATTGATGAAACTTCATCAGAGATGTTTATTAACTTTATGGGTCATCGAATAATTTATTCAGGATTGATGGACCTCAAAAAGTATTTTATATAGTTTATTGATCTATTTTCTTGGAATAATTATAATAATTCGAGAAAAATGAATTACTTTCTGACACTATATAGATCATGTTAGTTTGTTGTTTGGATTATGATAAAAATCATATTTAAACAAAAAAGAAGTTTTAGATATTTATTTGGGAATAAATTCTTTATGAACATATTTGAAAGCTTTAACAACAAACTTTGATCATCTAGCATCTAAGCTTGAAGATCATCACATGCATGTTGGTTTGAAGGCCATTAACGAGTTTGAAATGTTCAAAAGTCAATTTTGAAATAAACTTAGGATGCGTGTGGTGTTTTCCACCAAAACGTGTAGAAAAGTGGATTTCCTTGATTTTTACTTAGGTTTAGGTCATGGATCTTCACCATTTCGTAACATGGAAGATGTTTTTGGTGAAAATCTAACACCATCATCATCAAATCCAAAGGGTAGATGAAGATTCATAAGATTTTATCATAAAGAAAGATGAAGATGAAGATAATACTAAAAATATGTCGAAAATAAAGATGTATAAGAAAACTTAGAAAATTATTATGGATCTTCAAAAGATGTATATAGTTTACCTTTTCTATGATTTGTGCCTTCAAAAACACCATCTAAACTTGTAAATTTCGTGTCCTTTTTGGTTGATTCATAGAGGGAAAGAATGACGGTTTTAGAGAGAAGAAAAGAGTGAAAGAAGGATTTCATCTCTCTAGATACCCAATTTCTCTCGTCATCTCTTTGGGGTTTCTATTCACTAAAATGGGTCACCAAAATACAAAGATGTGTTTGAAAACATAAGTAATGAACTTGAAAAATCTCTCCTACATAAGTTGCTTCTACAATTTGATTTTATTTAGAGAGAAGGAAGAAAGTAATTTAGAGAGAGAAGTAGAGTGGTAGAGTGAATAAGTGAGTGAATTGATTGAGTTTTGGGGAAGAGTGGTCTTGGGAAGGATGAGGAAAATTTTTGAGTGGAGAGAGGAGAATTTATTTTGTTTTATTTATTTATTTTATATTAATTCCTTAATTTTTATATTTTTTGTTCAATTTATATAAAATGTGTATTTCATATAAAATTTGTTCGTAACTCTTGAATTATTAACTTAGAAAGGTAAACTGTTAATGTATTAAATTAATTTCCTTGATTTTATTTCAAGATTTTGAATATATTAATTTGAAATTTTATTGTTTATACTTTTTTATTAGATTTTAATATAAAACTTCATAAATTTGAGTTTTTATGACTTTTAGGATTATAAGGAATTTTGTAAATCTTTGGATATCAAAATAAGTTGAATCTTCGAGACTTCTAACTATTTTTGAGTTTCATAACTCTTATTCAAGTTAGAAATAATGTTTGTAATTTATTTTTATCGGTTTATTGGCATTCTATGTAGTGGTTTCGAGATTCATGCGAAATTGAGGAATCAAGTATACTAGTCCTAGTTTTTAACTTTGACTTATGTTTCTATGAGACTTTGACCTAATTTCTACTATTAGGTCAAGTGCATGATGCGTTTATATGATTCATGAAAAGGTGGTTGAGTCAAAGAATGACCCGAATACGTATATTCATTATAGTTAAGTAGTGGTAGAATTCACATATCAATGTGAAATCTAAGTACACTTTCCTTCAATTCTACTTGTTTCCAAGTTTCTAGTAGGTTATAATTGAGCTTCTAGTTACTAAGTCTAGTATGTGTCGTGCCTACATGTGCAACTAATTTTATCAATTCTAGAACCGGCTCGGATTTTTGACGGTTGTCACAAATAAAAACAATAAAATGACCATGTGGATTTTTCTTCAATTTATAACAATGTATTTTCATTTATTTGAATAAAAAAATGACCATATAGGGGCTGTTTTGTCATTTACAACAATGTACATTTATTTTATTTGATTAAAAAATAATAGCAAGCCTAAACAGGGGTAGTTTTTCCATTTATAGCAATGTAGTCTACTTGATTTCCAGAATTTTGTTAAAATGACGGTCATTCCACATGGGGGTTGTTTTTCCCATTTACAATAACGTAGTTCTTCGTTGTTTTTTTTTTTTTTTTTTTTTTTTTTTTTTTGTTTTGTCTTTTTTGCATTGCCAGATAGCATATCCCTATTTATAGCATTATACTTTTAAAGTGCGTTGTCATTCCATATGGTGGTTGTTTTTCCCATTTGCTAGTTCTTTATTTTTTATTTCTAAAATCTAAGTTATGCTAATTTATCACCCGTGTAGCAAACGGCTTTTAACCGTGTATATATATATATATATATATATATATATATATATATATATATATATATATATATATATATATATATATATATATATATATATATATATATATATATATATATATATATATATATAACCAAAATAAGTCATACAGCCTTAAAACCACCTATAAAAATAAAAATCTATTATTTCTGTTTAATTGTTAACCAAAATAATAGGATATCATTAAAATACACATTTATGGTTATTTATGAACATATGTATGCGTTTATATCAAAACATACGTATATTTATATAACTTGTTGCCAAATTAATATTAATAAGTGAACATTTACTTGTTGCCAAATTAATATTAATAAGTGAACATTTATACAGAAACTCATAATTAATCAAGTTCATACATGTTAACAACTAAACATATAAGAATGTTATGATTAAACATGAATATCAAATATATGCAATTTGCCTATGTTCATAAATCAACATTATGTTCATAGACGAACATTGACACCGATAGTAATTATAATCATTAAAACTTATAGAATATTCATATGTTCATCGATTAACATTGTTACAAAACCCCAAAAATTATAATGTTTGTACAATTTCAATACTCATGTCGATTACGAACATACACATGCTTGGTTATGAATAAATATAAACTTTATGAATACATTGTTTGAATATGTTCATGGATGAACATTTCATGTTAAAAAATGAATACCTATGAATGTAAACCATTGAAAAATTTCCAAATAAGTAAATTCTACCATATGTTGAATATAATTACTTGATTTGCAACAATAACTCATCAATATTTTTTATGAACAATAAAAAATCTACACACAATTGAACTAAAAAGAATCGATTAAACCTTATCTGATTATGAAAAAACTAAGAAATATGAAAAAAAAACCAATAACCATTGGACATATGAAAAAAATTATGATATATGCACTTTAAGTCTGCATGACGACTCTATTACTAAATATCCAAAGCATATTCAGTCAGGAAAGTGCTCACAAGACGAAATCAGGTATGCTTATGAAAAATACTTGAATTGTAATGCTTGGTCCAAGTATGAATTAATTCTAATTATTTTTAAATATTGAAAGGAACTCAGTGATTTGGGAGGCTCCAACTCGACGAGTAGAACGCTTTCCAGCCATGTAGATTGGAGGACCTACTCGACGAGTTGGAAGTGGAAAGGAAAACCCTAATTGTTTGGAGGAGTGAACTTGGATCCAGAAACTCTACATCAAAGGTTGCATCTTGGAGCTATAAAGTCATAACCTTGACATAAAGCTTATTAGACCTCATCTTTTGACTGAAAATGTTAAAATTTCTCAATCTAAGCTTTAGATTTTGAAATGAAGTATAATATTCTCTCCCTTAATTATATTAAAACAACTTTTCAACCCATGCAACTTTGCAAATTGAATCTTTGTTTTTCTATAATTAATATTGCTAACTTGCAATACTCGCCATAATAATCATACAAGCATAACACTTATGCTCCCACTATCATGATGATTATTATCATATAAGCATAACACTTATGCTCCCACCAGCTTTGACATGTATTCAGAAAACAAATGAACTTTCAGAAAACAATGCCTATTGAATTTCTGAAATTCATATTTCTAATACCAGATGCTTCGATAAGCCTTTATCTAGGCTTCTTAACCTTATACACCTTTGTCTTAGATAGCTCATATGTGTGTTTAAACAATTCAGAACTTATGTTACTAAGTTCCAAATGTTTGAAACTAATTGCCAAATCTCACAATTCGAACTATGGAAAGGGATGCCATAACCATAATCGAATTTGAGAATACAATTTTCACAATTGCTATCTTCTTAAGATCTCTCTTAGTGAAAGCATTTCCTCACAGTCATTTTCATGAAGGAGAGAATCTTATGACACTTAGATCTTACGGTGTATTAATTCCTATCCATGTGAATTAGCCAAAACCAAGGTTTGCGACAAATCCAAACTCATATGGACTGAACTTTCTTAATCTTGATTTCTTGCCTTGTGGTAATACGAGTGCCCACCATGTCTTCCAAGCAGTTTAGTAATTTGTCCTTACATATCAATGTACTTTCCATCGACTAAGGCTCTAGTATGCATTCAAATGAGATCTCATAGAACTCACATACACAATTAACTTAATTGGAATGGCATAGAAACAAAATAATGTCAGTACGACAGGTTGTAAACCTCAAGTCGTGTGCTAGTGATGATCAATAAGGTTTATTCTTGATTTGTTCTTGAAACCTTTCAAGACCATTAAGACTCCCACTGACTCCTTGACATATAAGATTCTCTTGTCAAGAAACATTTCTTGACAAAGCAAATGTTCAAGAGTTAGTGTAGTTCTTATCAAGACAAGACACTTCACATAATTGGTCCTAGTTGGTCTCTGTCTTATCCAAGACAGCATAACTTACCAATTTCAAATGTGCAAGAATAAGAAAACATTTCCAAATTCCACATTTGTTAAGTGTTATAAGCCTACTTAAGACTTTTCACTCAATGTCACAATCTTGACTCTAAGACTTGATATTGGAATGAAGTATGATTGACTTATTGATTTAACCATTTCTACAACACTTGATTCCTCTTCTTAGACATGCAATTGCACTAAGGCTCACTTAGAGGATCTATTGAGACATGGTTCTTAATCTTTAAGACTTATCATAAAACACAATAAAAGGTACTCTCCCTTCTTCTTAGAAAAGAGAAACTTTTATCTTTCTGCCTACTTGATTCTTCTTTATTCATTCTACTATTCATTGAAACCTTTTCAATCAACTCAGAATTACACTCAATCTTATAAGTATAATCATATTTACTAAACTTTAGTAAATCATGACGAATATCTTTGTCACTCTTGTGGTGGACTAGATCAACGCACAACCTTGTGTACTTGATCTCCTTGTCCTTCAATAGACACTTTGCCAAAGAATTAGTCTAAGTTTCCCAAATGTGAAAGTTTTTTCATTCATCATGCAATACACATTGCATGATTCCAAGTTTCTGTCCAATTGAAACTTGGGCGATGAGAAACTCTCCCTATTTGGTAAACTTTTGAGATTTCCACAAATAACATAATTAAGAATCAAATCCATTGTTGCTAATAATAGAAATATCAAACATCAATTCTTTCATACATGCCATTGCAAGGATAAATAAATAAGATAAAGTCAAAATTCATTTTATTGCGGAAAAATTTGTCCTTACAATGCAATTCAATTGAAAAACTATGTTATTACATATTTCTTAACAATCTATTCTAACTCCAAGTAGTAGCTCAAGAATCCATTCTTCAAGTAATGCGATCGAAATCCATTTCTTCACGATTAAATTCAGCTCACTTCTTCCCTTAAGCTTCCTCTCTTTTCTTCGATCCTACAAAACATCAATACGCAATCTTATCACATCATGTAATAAGAATCTAGAATAGGAACTTAAAAGAGTTAGATAATGGATTTTACCTGAAGTAGAGCCATACGTCTTGACTCTCCCATCTCTTAGATCTCTCAGGTAGTTAGGGAAACTTCGTCTCCAATGCCCCTTCTCTTGGCAATAAAAGCAAATGGACTCCTTTGGCACAACACATCGGACAATCACAGACTTAGTTCTTTCTGGACTTCCAATGTTGCCAGTGTCCATTGAAGTTTGGGAGTTTGATTCACCAGACAAATTTGCTTGATTAGCACGCCAAATCATTGTTGATTCAGCAGCTATAAGCAAATAGTTGAGATCAATAAGGGTCACGTCGTGGTCCATCATATAGTACTCTCTCACGAACTCACTATATGATTCAGGAAGTGACTGAAGAACCCAGTCAACAGCCAACTCACTTGAAATCTCGACACCCAACATGTTTAACCTATCAATGTGTGTTTTCATCTCTAAGACGTGCGCACACACAGGTTTCCCATCTTCGTGTTTACTTGCCAAAAGGGCTTGAGTGAGCTTCAAGTTTTCAAGCCTTTGAACTTGTGGGTCAGGGAGAACAATTGGAGGAGGTGGAGGAAGTGAAGCATGACTCTCATTTCCTTGATCGTATCTCGGAACGTCATCTCCATTTGGAAAACTTGTTCCATGGGATTTGGGAAGACCATTGTAAGATTCAAACATCTACAAAACGGGATAAAATTCAAGTTATGTTTATTAGAATTCATGATGTAACACCCAAATGAAACATCAAGCTAGGATCCAACACAATATCCTACAACCTAGAAAAGGGATGCCGTAATCTAGTTGCAAAATATTTAAAGGTAGGTAAATGACGATTTACCAATTTCCACCATGAAAAACAAAAAGGAAGATTAAGTTTTAAATGAATTGAAACTCCTAGATCTTTTGAGATTCATTGAACTTTTCAATGGCATGTTTAATCTCGATTATGCCCTACTATTTGTGACTGGGATGCCGAGGATCACAAACAAGGTGTGAATAACCATCCGAATCACGTGGTGCACCCAATGCTACTATCACCTAATCAATGTGCCGGTTAGCCACACACGCTCTGTTGATCTATGACAAACATCGAGTCACCCTTCGCTACCAAAGTCATCCCCAAATTAGTGTGCCGATTAACCACACACGCTCCACTAACGTTTGACAGGGGTACGAAGTGTAATTCTATGGATTAGCATACAATTTCATATTTTTCCTAAAGTAACTATGATTTGGGAATTTGAAAAAGCATTTAGATACTTTGTACTTTATTATACTTATAATGGAAGGTTTCTGTCCTATCCTACCCATTCGGCTAACGACCCTGCACTAGTCAAGCGTGCGGTGGGTAAGAGTGGATACCCATTCAATCGCCATTTTATAGGCAATTTCCTTAAACACCCCTTATAGACCAGCTTCGTGAATGAGGCCTACTAACGGTAAGACTGACTGTTTACTCATACATATATAATATTAGACTTTTAATGTTATATATAGTATAGGGTGTATTTTATACTTTTAAAATACTAGTTGGTTTAACATAGTAAATTATACTTTTAATTTAATTAAATGTAAACCAAAACTTTATGGGTTTATTAAATCACCTTTAATTATACACTTTAATTAATTAATAAAACCATAAGGGTGTGATTTGAACTTTTCAAATTACTAGGGTTTTAGAATTTAACATTTCAAAATTAAACTTTTAATCAACTTTTGAATTTCAAAACTTGAGGGCAAGTTTTGAGACATTTCAAAACATTAGAGTTCAGAATTTAAATGTTTCAAAATTAAACCTTTTAATCAAAATTTAAATTCCAAAACTTGAGGGCAAGTTTTTGAAAGTTTTCAAAACATAAGGGATCAAATAACAAATAACATAAATTAAACAATTAATTTCATAATTATCTATATTTGACCTGATCTTATTTTAGTCACTAGATAATTATCAAATAACTTTAAATAATCCATATTTATCACATAAACAACTAATATTTAAAAGATTTGAAATTATCTATTGTTTTGGCATGGATAAACACTTTATTAAGATAAAATTCGGATTTTAACTTCATAAAACAAATTAAGCATCAAGTCCAAGTCAAAACAGCAGCAAAAACCTGAAATTCCCTCTGTCTGACCCCTGGACTCGCCGAGTCAGGGACTGGACTCGCCAAGTCAGGTCGGGCAAAGGCCAAAAATCATTTTTTCAGCAAATAAAACATATAAGCATCAAATACAACTGAAACCAATCAAGGCTCTGATACCACTGATGGGTTTTATGCATAAGAAACAATCATATGTGCTCATACAAACCCTAATGCTTGGATCTAGGTTTCTCTATTGTACATGCTTTGAATCCAAGACTAATAAACTTAGATCTAACATATTATAAACTGAATTAGGGTTTAGTGAATTACCTTTAATTGTTATATAGCAATAACAATCAATTCCTTGCTTGGATTGGCCTTAGAAAGCTTAGTGCCTCAAGTGCTGCACCTCTAATGGAGTCACAAACACCATATGCAGCTTGGATGAAGAGGAGAAGAAGAGAGGCTGCCCAAAAACGACTAAAAACCCTAGAGAATTAGTTGTCCACGTTTTTGGGAGCCTAAGGGTCCTTTATATACTTGTGTGGGCTGCTAGGGTTTCAGTCAAAACCCTAATGGACAGCTTAAACTCTAAGCAGCCCATGGAACCTTCTGGATAAGGCCATGGACGAAAATATGATGGGCTTCCATCATAATTTCGTTCACCCCTTATTCCTTTAACATTCCTTAGCCCAATAACTCAATTATCCAATAATTGCAGTCCAGTCCCCTAAATTTAATTAATCTTTTTTAGCCACAAAAATAATTCATAATTAATTATTGACTAATATTAATTAAACAATATGATTTCTCCTTTAATATATTATTCTCATAATATATTAATAAATCATATTTAAACCTCTTTCTCCTTAATTCGTCCTACATATTGCTATGGTGAAGGCAACCCAAAAGGACCATGCTCATAATCGGGTCAAGTACATACCAAAATAGTTATGGACTTAGACACTAATCCAACAAAAACACCTTAGGACCTTAGACCTATAATATGGAATGTTTAAGCAAGGGTTAGAGGCTTAATGGGTCAAGACCCTCCTCAAACGAACTAGGGTTTGGGTCTAAAGCTTATTAAATGATCTTTGGGGGTAAAGTTGGAAACTTTACCCTTCTAGAAATCTCTATGGTTAGGGATATGAAGTTTGGAACCTTTGGATTCGAGAAAAAGGGCTTAATGCGTTAATTGAGTTGATAGACTGAAGAACTCGACGAGTTCGCAGGGGAACTCGGCAAGTTGGGTTTAGCTTACCTCGATTTTGTTGTAAAACGGAGGAACTCGACGAGTTTTAGGAGAACTCGACGAGTTTTAGGAAAAGTTGACGAGTTTTAGGAAAACTCGACGAGTTGGATCGCAACATCGCGATTCTGGATTTGGGATGGACTCGATGAATTAGGTCAACTCGGAGCGTTGACTTTGCCCTTGACTTTGACCTTGACTAGAGTTGACTTTTAAGGGTTTGAAGGGTTGAGTTGTATCTAAGTAGTTGTTTATGATTAGGGAGGTGGCACAACTGATACTCGAAGTTTAGACCTACTAAGCTACAATTCACATTTGAGGTGAGTCTCCTACCATACCAATGGGTCGAAGGCACCAAGGTCAGCCCATTATGTGTTATGTGGTATGCTAGTTTGTTTGTATGCATGGCTTATATGATTATGTAAATTATGTAGGGTATGCTCTGGGGAACTCACTAAGCATTAGCTTACAGTTTGTTGGTTGTTTCAGGTACTTTAGGATCTAAGCGCAAGAGCCCGACGTGATGGCACGACATGTACTCTCTAGCGATTTGTTTGTGGACACTCTGATTTTATGAATAATTTATCTGATGTTACAGATTTTGAAGACAAATGTGATGAATTTTATAATTTATGGAGACAAATTTCTTAGTTAAAAATGAAAAGTTTTATTGGAAATTTGGGCTGTTACAACCGAAATATGAATGATTATGGGCAATAGGAGATCGTCGCCTATTACCAAGATTGGGGTTTACTCTTTAGTGCTTAGTAATGGGTTGAGTTTAGATTTGAAAAATTGTTGCTAATCGTCAGAAATGACAAGGAATATTATTTCTTTTCATGGTTTATATAGACAAGGTTTTAGATATTCTTTTGATAATGAGAATGGTTTTGTTTATGCTTATTACAATGGTGTATTTTACTTTGAAGCATTACCTTGTCATTGCATGTATGAAATTGTGATGGTTGTAGACAATTTAAGAAATAGTGTGTTGCAAATTGATTCATCTAATAGTTTAGATAAGGCATGCTTGTGGCATTGTCGTCTTGGACATGTCAACAAGAAACACAATGCCCAACTCCAAAAGGATGGAGTGTTGGAATCATTTGACTTATGGTCGGATGATACATGCGAATCTTGTTTACATGGAAATATAAATAAGTCACCTTTCACTGGTTCTTGTAAAAGAGGTGAAGGATTGTTAGATCTCATACACATGGGTGTGTGTGGGCCCTTCTGATCCACCACAAGGGATGAAAATTGATTTTATGTGCCTTTTACCGATGGTTATAGTAGATATGGATATATTTTTTGGGTTTTGGTATAATACAACATCCTATGGTGCACATACAACCCTAAATACCTTGGATCTATGTTTTCACTAATTATACATGCAAATGGTTTTCCAAGGCATTAAACCTATAACTAGCATGCATTTGACATAAACCATATAATATACTAGTTAGGGAAACATACCTTTTATGTGGCTTAAAGTCTTGATGTATTTGGCCTTAAGAGCTTAGCACCAATAGTATGAAATGCCTCAAATGGAATCACAACACACCTAGGACAAAGGTGGCTCTTGAGAGAGAATTCCATGCACCAAAACACCACCATATTTCTCTAAGAAAAGAAGTGGTGATTTTCGCTATGGAGTAACCTATTTATATGTAGGATTCCAAGGGTCATGGGTATAACCCATAATCCATACCCATGGGTTTTATGATCCATGGTTCATGTGGCCCAACTCTTTATGTATCCATACATAAACATGGTCCAACATGGGTCATAAGCCCAACACATATAAATATAACTAATTATCATAATTAGTCCCCATATATTTAATTAGTCTCTTTTGATCACTAAATTAATTCCAAATTAATTCTTGATCGATACTAATTAAAACATATGATTTCATATTAATATATTATAACTTATAATATATTAATAAACCATAAATAACCTTATCTCAAAAGTCCATCCTAACAAATTGTCCTGATGATATGCAACCCAAATGGACCATGCTACTCTCGGGTCAAGTACATACCAATAATAGTTATGGGCTTAGACATCTAATCCAATAGTCTCCCAATTGGATAAGTCTAAAACTATTATTGCAAGTACAACTTCATAACCAGACTAGCAATCGTAGCTCTTAAAGCCGCTGTCAAACTCTGAACAAATCAATGACGCATCCATTAGATAAGGGATCATATATTCCTCCATTCTAGATATCATATGGACTGAGACATGGATTATAATCATTCTTTCTATCCATTTGTTGTTTCCCGATTTCCGATTTATGACGACTGACTAATTGAACAAATCAAATCAGTCCTGACCCGGCCGAGCACTTCCATTTGTCATCATCAAATCATTGAGGGGCCCACAGATATCGCTTTTATCCTGAAGGTAAAAGGAATGGATAAAATTCTACTCATATGGCTTGTTCTACTACTTGTTGAATCATACACAAAGGCACGTTTTATAACATCAAGTTACCAATGCGTTTTCGTGCAATCAATGTATAACCAACTCATAGTAACAGCTCATATCTCTAGGTTTGAAGAATATAAGATATTATCGTCTCATGATCACTCGTGATAAAATCCATGAAGTGATTCCAATGAGCGCGGGTTGAATCCAATACTCAGAACTTATGAGCACTCATGAGTGTTGTAGCACCACCATGTCCAACACCTTATACCTCTACAAACCAAACCCATGTCAGTCTTGATTCATATCTACTTCCAACATATGACCGACTGTGGATGGTTTGAATAACTTAGTCAATCAGAACAATGACCTAGTTATTCTAGAAGTCAAAACATGCAAAGTGAAATACAATAATAATCGAATCTAATATGTTCTCAGAACTTATGAACATAAATAAAACACCTTTTATTTATCACCATATGATTACACATTATTCATTGTATACTGTTTCAGCTATCAACTTTATTCTTGAATTAAAACAATAGTTGTCCCATGCTCCAAGCATGTACACTACGTTTTTCTAAACACTAGTCATGCCACACACCAAGTATGCATACTATGTTTGTCTATGATCTTTACTTTGTGAAATAGATCAATTGAACATAACTCCAATGATTCTCATTTCACAGTCCCAAATATAACTGCAAATGCAAGAATTCCAAATCCATGCCATTTACTGAAATGTGTTAGATTCTAAAGTTATATGCATTGATCCTATCGTAATGATTATGCACAATTCACAAAGACTTGGCAACAATCATTACAGAGTATTCGAAAGGAGATCAACTACTTGGAAACATCCTTCTTGCATTAAGTTTCCTAATCATACATATTGAATACTTTCGAACTTTGAAGCATTTCCATATTCCATTTTGAGTATCACTTTTGAACAAGAGTTGCCTCCTTACAGATTATGTCAATATGGTCCTTCTAGAATTAATACTATACTTCCAACTATTCTTGAGCAACCAATCTTTGGTAAACCTTAGATTGTCCTCAATAATTGCTTAATCATTTTAGTCATATCAATTTCTAGCCCTTTTTCCCTTCTTCATGCCCCAGACATTTGGAAAAACTTAGAAAGAGTGAATATAGCACATGTAATCGATCCTATATCCGAAGAATATGGGAGACGATTCATGATGTCTCACATAAAGACTAAACCAATCTTTTTCTATAATATTTCCATTTCTATTTGCCAAGTTCTCATAATTCGGATTATGAAAAGGGATGCCGTAATCATAATCGAATTTTAGAACGCAAATAATGAACCCATATATAGAATTTCCTTATGTTGAGCCATCCCAACATGAAATTCATATATATTCTTGACTAAATATGATTAAGACCTCAATATAAGGCTTTAGATTTGAGATGGAGTATAATTTCCTCTCCCTTAATTATAGCAAAACAACTTTTTCAACCCTTGCAACCTCACGAATTGAAACTTTTGTTTTCTATAATTAACATTGCTAACTTGAAATACTTATCATAATTATCATGCTCCCTCTAACATGATGATTATTAGCATAACACTTATGCTCCCACTAGCTTTGACATGTATCCAAAAATCAACTGAACTTCTAGAAATTAATACTTTATTGACTTTCTTACTGTCACACCCCCAAACCAGAATGGCAGAAACATTCGGGGCTGGATGACTTCACGTAGTATCACAACCATTGAATATTGTAAAGAAAGTAACACAACCATCACATATATAATGAAAACGTATGTTGTTGCGTTATACATATTTAGCAAAAGAATATTACAATAAGATGATAAATGTTCAATAATAAAACATCCTTAGTGTTCCCTTCTCCAAAAGCTGGTGGTTACCTGTATTACTGATTCCCTGAGAAATACAAGTGGTTTCGAAAAAGTGTCAACAATTAAGTTGGTGAGTTCATAAGTGTTTTGCATTGAAAAATATGTCCTTTTTGATAGTAAATCGATGAACGAGGTTTTTAGAAAATCCAATATTTTCTATAAATGATTTGAAAAGTTTCCCGTGTTGGAGTGCGTTAGTGTTTTCCATACTTGAATAATAGTGATAAAATTTGTGTTAACAATAAAATGGAAAACTGAAATGCATATATGAATCTCGTAAATCAAACTCGTTTTTATACTTTTATGTGAGTTTTATAACCATACTATTGACACTGACGGCCTGTAACAACATTCTTCAGGTGTTGTAGTGTTATGACATTTGTCACCCCAGACCTGCCGGTCTAACTATAGCTAATAGTTTAGGTGCGAGGTTGTCAATCCCGTATAGATCTATACACAAGTATCACGTTCTCTCTCCTAGAGATTATGGTATATAATACAGGACTTGAAATGCATACATATGAGTACGTTGAAGTTTAAATGTCTCACATTACTTGGTATAAACAGATTTACGATAATAAAGACTTTACTTCTTTTGAAAGCATTTCATTTGTCGAGATGTATATGTAAAATGTATGAATCACCTGAATACTACACTCATTATAGTTTCTCAAAAGTATGTTTCCATTTAGTAAGAGCAACTTGGTGATATAATAGCCCTTTAGACATAACGTTATTTTTGCATCAAAACCCTATAAGAACGATATTATAATTATGTTTATGAAATGATACTTTGGCTTGTAATGTACCTGTGTTCCCCCCCCCCCCCCCCCTAAAGCGTGAAAAGAATTGAAAAGTAGGGGTATGAACTCACCCGTTAAGTTTGAAGAGAGAGGCTAGAGTTAAGCAGAGTTTCGACCGTGGAAAGTTGCGTCTTCGGGTTCTCGGGAATCTCTGCAGCATAGATCCTTCGTCGGGGGCTCGAGTGCGGAAACCAAGGTAAGGAAATGGTCTTTGGAGCTGGGAGAATGGCTGAGGAATTGTGAAGGTGTGCCAAAACTCGAAGCTCATGCCATCTATTTATAGTGCTGGAAGAGTGAGTACGCGGGGCGTACTCACGTACGCGGCGCATACCTCGTTACGCTGGGCGTAATATGGCGTCATGGCTTACGACTCCTGGCTAGCTAAGCGTAGAGGGGGCGGGCCGATGGGACTCGACTCTGGGTCTCGTACGCGGGGCGTACTCCCAGAGAACGAGGGGCGTAATCCGGCCTGTCCTCTTCTAAATTCCGTAACTTTCGCGTACGAGCTCCGTTTTTCGTGTTCTTTATATCCACGCGTAGGTGAGATTATGCTCTACAACTTTCATTTAGACTCCGTCGGCTAATTTTGACTTCATTTTTAATGATATATTTTTAATAGGCCGGGCCTCCTAAAGTTCGTAAGAAAATTCATAGGTTCTTTATTCGACGTCGGTTTTCGTTTGTCTTTTTATCGTTTTATTACCACTGAGGAGATCTTCAACTTCCATTTAGGCGGCGATAGCTAAATAACACTCGATCTTCAATCCGAGTTTTTAGCCCTCTACTACTGTTACGAAACTTTGAAAATTCGTAACTTCTTCATACGAGGTCCAATTTGGGCGATCTTTTTATGCACGCTCACCTTTCAATGAGATCTACGACTTTTGTTTAGATACTTAAGGCAAGAATGTATTTTATTGAGATTTTACTTTTTACGTCAAATAATGTTTTAATGTCGTGTCGTAAATATACGAGTGGTTATACTTTCTTCAATATAACCCGGTTTTGAGCATTCTTTATGTTTTTGGAAACCTTGGCATGATATCAAATATTTGAGGCATCCCAACTTAGATACCTGAACACTTTATTTTCGAGGTTAATTCCGTTGTATTTGGCTTTCGAGTGTTACAATGCTTTTGGAAAATATAGGGTTGTCACACTTACCAAAGTTCAGATTTCTGATACTAGATTGCCTTGATAATACTTTATCAATATCATACACCTCTCTTAGATAGCTCACATGTGTGTCTAAACAATTATGAATAGGGATGCCGTAATCATAATGTTTAGACCTTTTGTCATTCCCATAATTGCTATCTACTCAAAATCTACTCAGTGAAAGAGTTTCCTTACCATCATTTTCATGAATCGAAGAGAAACATTATTACACTTAGATTTAATGGTGTATGTGTTCTTATCCATGTGAATTGTCAAAACCATAGTCACAAGACAATGATAATGACAAATCCAAACTCATATGGATTGAACTTGTGCAATCTTAACTTCTTGACACCTGGCAGCTCAAGGGCCTGCCATTGCTTCCAAGTAGTTATGCAAACAATTGAGAACATGTAGAAACCAAATGTATAGCCAACTTAACTGGAATGGGCACAGAAATGTCAGCACGATAGGTTATAAACCTCTACTTGTGTGCTAGCGATGAAATACAGGTTTTATTCTTGATTATTTCTTGAAACCTTTTTCAGGATCTTTTAGAATCCCACTGTCTCCTTGACCTATATGACTTTCTTGCCAAATATTCAAGAGATAGTGTGGATTCTAATCAACACAGACACTTAACACAATTAGCCTTAGTTGGTCTTTGTTTTATCCAAAACATCACAACTTACCAATTTCAAATGTACAAAAGTAGAAAACTTTTACTCTTACATTTGACAACTGTTTTAAACCTTCTTTAAGACATGTCACTCAATTTACAATCTTAGAGTATAACTATATGAATTGTTTTGGAATGGATTATGAATCATCTTCTTGATTTAACCACTTCAACAATTCATAACTCCTCTTCTTAACTATCAGAATGTACTTAGAGGATGAATTGTGATAAGGTTTCAAAATCATTAAGATGACCTTAAAACATGATACTAAAGTACTCTTTCATCTTTTCAGATTTGAGAAAATTTTATCCTTCTAGCTAATTTGATTCTTCTTATTCGTTCTGTTATAGATTGAAAATTTTCCAATGTTTCAGAATTATACTTAAGCTTGTAAGTATAATCATATTTACTAAACCTTAGTAAATCATGATGAATAGTCTTATCCATCTTTTGTGGTGGACTTTGACAAGTGCACAAGAAAGTGTACTCGATCCCTTAGTCCTTCTCTTGACTCACACATCCATGTGAACAAGTAGTTAGTCTTAATTTTTCCATTGCTCGAAAGTTCTCATTCATCATATTATACAACTTGCATGATTCCATGTTTCGGTCCAATGGAAACTTGGGTGATGAGAATCTTTCCTTATTTGGTAAATTTAGACACTACCACAAATGAACGAATCAAATTCATATTTCCAATATTGCTATAAACATACAAACATCAAGTTTTCATGAATGCCATTGTAAGGAGATAAAAATAAAGTAAAACAAACTTTTATTTATTTTAAAATGCGGAAAAAGCTTTTTCCTTACAATGTAACTTGAAATGAAAACTATGTTACTACTTGTTTCCTAGCAATCTATCATAACTCCTAAGAGTAGCTCAAGAATCCAATCTTCAATCAAGCGATAGAAATCCATCTTTGTGATCAGATTCAACATACTCTTTCTTTAAGTTTCCTTCTCTTTTCCTTTGATTCTTAAACATCAACATGTGACCCAGTCACATTTTGTAATAAGAATCTCAGAATAGAAACTTAACCGAGTTAGATAGTGGACCTTACCTGAAATAGAGTCAAACTTATTGACTTTACTAGCCTTATGATCTTTCAAGTAAAATTGACAGCTTCGCAACCAATTCCCTTTCCTTTTGGCAGTAGGACCATATGGACCCTTAGGTAATAGTACATGGGACTATCTTAGACTTAGCCTTTCTCTTTACCATTTGGTCAACCGAGTTGACTATGGCCGATCCCTTTCCATTGGGAAGAGAATGCTTTTCTTGATTTCCTGTGTCACTATTGTCTCTATCCATAAAGTTTTTGGGAAGTTGATCTCCTAATCAAATTTTCTTTACTAGTACACTGAATCATTTCTAATTTAGCAGCACCAAGCAAATAGATAAGATCAGTAAGGGTCTTGTCATAGTCTGTTTCATAGGAGTCCCAAGGAACTCACTATGTGACTTAAAAAGCGATTGAACCACTAACTTTCTTAAGACTTTGACACCGAACACTCCCGACTTGTCAGTATGTGACTTCATTTCCAAGATGTGATCACACCTAGACCTTGCCTTGCCAATAAGGCTTGAGTGACCTTGAACTTCTGGGTTAGGGAGAATAATTGGAGGAGGTGTAGGAAGTGAAGTTCTAAGATATGTGGGAAGATCATAGATGTCTGAACTAGGCATCTTTTGGGAGATATTCAAGATAGTTGATTTAAAATCCTTAATATAACACCCAATATGAAATATTAAGGCTAGAACCCAACAAACTATTTCATAATTTAGAAGAGGGATGCCGTAATCCAAGCTATAAAATATTTGAAGGTATGTGAATGATGATTCACCAATTTCCACCAAGATAAACGAAATGTATTATTAGGTTTTAATTGGATTTGAAACTCCTAGATCTTTTGAGATTCATTAAACTTTTCAATGGCATGTTTCAATCTCGAGTGTGCCCTTCAAGTTTTGTGACTGGGATGCTGAGGATCACAAAAGAAGGTGTGAAGTAACCATGCAAATATACTTGGTACCCTTAAGTGTTTACCCCTCAATCGATGTGCCGGTTAACCACACACGCTCCATCGATACTATGATAAACATTAAGT
Source organism: Lactuca serriola (assembly GCF_051521515.1). Taxonomy (NCBI): domain Eukaryota; kingdom Viridiplantae; phylum Streptophyta; class Magnoliopsida; order Asterales; family Asteraceae; genus Lactuca; species Lactuca serriola. Next base: position 218,130,279 of record NC_136408.1, read on the forward strand.
TACCCTTTGCCTACCTTGTTAAATACGAGTTAGTGTGCCGGTTAACCACACATGCTCCACTAACCGACTTTAACAAAGTGCAAAGTGTAATTTCATGGATTAGCACATTATTCACATTTTCCTAAGTAACTAAGATTGGGTATTATTAAGAGTCTAGTTACTTAGTATTTATCATTAATACTTTTAATGAAGGGAGAATTATAGTCCTATCAAACCCGTTGGGTAACGACCCTCCACCGGTCAAGGAAGCGGTGGGTGAGAGTGGACACCCATTAAACTGCCATTTTATAGGCAGTAACCTTATACCCCCCTTATAGACCGGTTTCGTGAATGAGGCCTACTAACGGTAAGACTGACTTTACTCTTATACATATATATATATATATATATATATATATATATATATATATATATATATATATATATATATATATATATATAAATATTATTAACTTATAATATTATAAAGTATAAGGGTTGAATTTTTACTTTTAAAATTCTAAGGGCTAGTTTGGAATTAAAGTATACATGGGGAGTAACTTTACAAATTCCAAAACTTGAGAACAAGTTTGGAAACCTTTCAAAACTCTTGGCTTTTTCATAACTTATGAGTTTAATTAAGGTTTAATGAAAAAAAAATCAAGTTCCATAACTTGAGGACAAGTTATGGAAGACATTAAATCATTTAATGATGACATTAAAAATAGAGACTCTTCTATTTTCGTAACCTATGAGACTTAATGACACTTTAAAAAGAAAAACTCTTCACTTTCCATAACATGAGGACAAGTTATGGAGTTCATAAAAACCATTAAGATCAAATATTCCAATTAACACAATAATAAAATAATTTTTCTATGATCTAGATTAAACTCATAAGTAAAGATAATTCACATCAACAGTTTTCAAGAAATTAGATAATCATATAAACTAATACAAATCTTGAAACTTTGACAATTATCCTTTGAAGACTCTTGGATTTCATAACCTAAAGAGTTAATAAATCAGACATTTCACATCCATAACTTATGGAAGTTTCAAAACTCTTAACATCATAACTTTAAAATAAAAACTTTTGATTTCCAAAATTTTATGACAAAATTTTTTACTCCTTAAAACCACTTAGATCCAACTTTTATAACAAATAAAATAATCATATCATTCTATCTTTTAATAAATTGACTTAATTCAACTCTTGTAGTAAAGTGACTCAAATTTTACAAAAAATTAGTTTTTCATAAAATCAAGTAATTATCATAAAATTTGACAAACTTCATGTTTTTTTTTCTTTTTTTTTTTTCATCAAATTGAAAAAAATACATTTGCATCAAATATAGTAGAAAACAACCCATGGCTCTGATACCACTATTGGGTTTTTGTATAATACAACATCCTATGGTGCACATACAACCCTAAAGACCTTGGATCTATGTTTTCACTAATTATACATGCAAATGGTTTCCAAGGCATTAAACCTATAACTAGCATGCATTTGACATAAACCATATAATATACTAGTTAGGGAAACATACCTTTTATGTGGCTTGAAGTCTTGATGTATTTGGCCTTAAGAGCTTAGCACCAATAGTATGTAATGCCTCAAATGGAATCACAACACACCTAGGGCAAAGGTGGCTCTTGAGAGAGAATTCCATGCACCAAAACACCTCCATATTTCTCTAAGAAAAGAAGTGGTGATTTTCGCTATGGAGTAACCTATTTATATGTAGGATTCCAAGAGTCATGGGTATAACCCATAATCCATACCCATGGGTTTTATGATCTATGGTTCATGTGGCCCAACTCTTTATGTATCCATACATAAACTTGGTCCAACATGGGTCATAAGCCCAACACATATAAATATAACTAATTATCTTAATTAGTCCCCATAGATTTAATTAGTCTCTTTTGATCAATAATTAATTCCAAATTAATTCTTGATTGATACTAATTAAAGCATATGATTTCATATTAATATATTATAACTTATAATATATTAATAAACCATAAATAACCTTCTCTCAAATGTCCATCCTAACAAATTGTCCTGATGATATGCAACCCAAATGGACCATGCTACTCTCGGGTCAAGTACATACCAATAATAGTTATGGGCTTAAACATCTAATCCAACAATATTTACTTAATCAAGCATAAGTCAGAAACATTTGAAAAGTTCAAGGAGTTCAAACATGAAGTCAAGAATCAATTGGGCAGAAAGATCAAGATGCTCAAATCTGATAGAGGTGGTGAGTATCTTAGTATCGAGTTCCACGACTATCTTAAGGAATGTGGAATTGTTTCACAATTGACATCTCCTATGACACCGTAATTTTATGGTGTGGTTGAGAGGCGTAATTGAACCTTGTTAGACATGGTTCGTTCCATGATGAGTAGAGATTCCCTTCTAATCTCTTTATGGGGGTATGCCTTAGAGACTGCTACCCACATTCTTAATCTAGTCCTAATAAAGAAGGTTGTGAAAACACCTCACGAGATGTGGACAAGGAAAGTTCCCTCGTTGGCACATATCAAGGTTTGGGGTTGTGAAGCTTTCGTGAGATGAGAGACTCACGACAAGCTTGAAGCTCGAAGTGAGAGATGTATTTTCATCGGCTACCCACAAAAGTCCTTTGGATACTTGTTGTATAGACCTAGTGAAAACTTGGTTTTTGTATTACGAAGGCGAGCCTTTCGCGAGAGAGAGATCTCATATGCAAGGAAGATAGTGGGAGTACAATTGATCTTGAAGAAATTCAAGAGTCAAGCGATGAAGGAACCTCTAACACTAGACTCAACCTGAAGAAGAAATTGTTGTTGAACCGATTGACGAGTCATTACCTCTTAGACGTTCCAGTAGATTTAGAATGACACCAAAGTTTTATGGTTTCCATATTACTATATATGAAGATACGTTTATCAGTGATAGTACACTGGTAAATTTGGATTAGCTTTCTAACTACAAGGAAGCCATGGCAGGCCCTAAGTCTGCCAAATGGAAAGAGGCAATGGACAGCAAGATCAAGTCCATGTATGACAACCAAGTTTGGAATTTGGTTGATAATGTACTAGGTCGTAAGTCAGTTGGGTGCAAATGGATCTTCAAGAAGAAGACCGACATGGATGGAAAGGCACACACTTTCAAGGCTTGACTAGTTGTGAAAGGATTTACTCAAACCCTTGGCGTTGACTATGATGAGATCTTCTCACTCGCGGTTCATATTAAATCTATTAGGGTTATATTAGTCATAGTTGCGTTTCATGATTATAAAATTTGGCAGATGGATGTCAAAACCACTTTCCTTAATGGAAAGTTGGCTGAGGATGTTTACATGAATCTGCCAGAGGATTTTGTGGATGCTAAATACCCCAATAGAGTGTGTAAGCTTGAGAAATCAATCTATGGATTGAAACAAGCTTCTCGCAAATGGAATCTTTGCTTTGATGAGAAAGTCAAAGAGTTTTGTTTCTCTAGAAGTGAGGACGAATCTGGTGTATATGTCAAAGCTAGTGGGAGTATAGTAATTTTCCTCGTATTGTATGTTGATGACATACTACTTATAGGAAACGACATTCCAACCTTGCAGGAAGTTAAGTCCTGGCTAGGAAAGTGTTTCACTATGAAGGATCTTGGAGGGGCTGCTTATATTTTGGGAATAAGGATTTTGAGAAATAGGAGTAGAAAAAAATTGGACTTAGTCAAAGAACATATATGGATAAGGTGCTAAAGCGTGTTAGCATGGAGAATTCAAATAAAGGAGAGTTGCCTATCCAGAGTAATACCAAGTTGAGTAAGACTCAGAGTCTGAGTACCAATGTAGAGATAGCATAAACGAGTCGAGTTCTATGCTTCCGTTGTTGGATCGATCATGTATGCTATGACATGTACTCGCCCTAACGTGGCTTTTGCTTTGAGCATGGTTAGTCGATATCACGGTAAAGCTCATTGGATAGCGGTTAAGAACATCCTTAAGTATATGTGAAGGAATATGTATTGGGTCCTTGTGCTTGGTGGTAGTGATGACTTAAGAGTTATTGGGTATAGTAACGCCAGCTTTCAGACCGACATAGAGAACTTCTGTTCTCAGTCAGACTGGGTGTTTACCCTTAATGGAGGAGTAGTGACTTGGAAAAGTTCCAAGCAAGAGACCATGTCTGATTCTACATTTGAATAAGAATATATAGTTGCGAGCGAAGCGTCCAAGGAGGTTATATGGTTGAAGAACGTCATTGGAGGCCTTGGAGTTGTACCATCCATTAAGGAGTTGATGGAGTTTTTCTGCGATAATGAAGGAGCGGTTGCCTTGACCAAGGAACCAAGAGATCATGGAAGATCTAGGCATATCAACAGAAATATCATTTTATCATATATTGAGTAGAAGAAGGTCACCTCATCATAAATAGAATATCATTAGAAGAGAATCCTGTTGATCCCCTCACAAAGGGTCTTAGTAGGTTTAAGCATGTTCAGCATGCAAGGAGCATTGGTCTGAAGGATGATAATAGTTTTAGTGATTAGATAGATATTTAGAAACTTGTAAAAAATAAATGTAATTGACATTCGATGGTTAAATAAATAGAGATTTGTTTATAAGTATTGTTTACTATGTTTTGTCAATTGTTTATCATTGTGTTTCACTTTTGCATGTTTTACTTCCCGAATATTTAGATTATTCAAATATCAATAGTTGACCATACTTTGGAAGTAAATAGTGAATTAAGGCTTTCATGAATTGGGTTGTAGATTGCGTAACTGTTTAGACATAGCAATGGTTTGCTACAACATTCATGACTACTTTGAAATGGGGATTTATGTATTGGATTAAACCCACGCTCAATGAATTACTTCATGGAATTCATCACGGGTAATTCTGAGACTATAATATTGTAAAATCTTTAAACCAAGTTATATTAATTGTTGTTTACGAGTTGTTTATGCATTGATAATGCGTAAATGCATCATTAATTTGATGTTATAAAACGTATTGTTGTGCATGATTTGATGAGTAAATAGTGCAAGAATATAAGTCAAAGTTCATATGTTCCTTTTTCACTAACGGGAAAATCGATATCTTGGGTCCCTCGATGATTTGGAGCTGACTTATGTGTTGGGCCCGGTCAGGACTAAATTTATGTGTTCCATTAAGTTCTTTGTCATTACAAATCAGAAATCGGGAAACAACCTATTGGACAATGATAATGATTCTGTTCCATGTCATTTGTCCACGTGATATCTTGCAAAACAGATGATTATATGATCACTTATCTTAGGACACTTTACTAACCAGGTTAGAGTTCGACAATAGCTTTGATAACTACAATTTGATGGTCAATTTTTGAAGTTATACTTGCAATTATAGTTATTAGACTTATCCAAGTGGGAGACTATTGGTTTAGATGTCTAAGCCCATAACTATAATTGGTATGTACTTGAATTGATAGTAGAATACTCATTTTTGGTTGCCTTCACACTAGCAACTAGACAAGATGATTAATTGAGGAAGAGGTTGAATTTATTATTTGGAATAATAAATTCATATATAAAATGATTTATTGATATGTTATGAAAATAATATATTAATTACAAATCATGTTGTTTAATTAATATTTAATCAGAAATTAATTTGGAATTAATTTTGGTATTAAAGGAATTAATTAAAAGTTCATGGGTTGTTTTGCAATTAATTAATAGTTGTGGTTTGGGCTCTTGGATCACCCTAAAGAGGGTTGGCAGAAATTTCTATGGGAGGCCCTTAGGATTTCGTCCAAGGCTTTAAGAAGGTCGATCCATGTGCTGCTTAGCCCTTAAGCTGGGAATTAAGGTTTCTACCTGAAAACCCAAGCTTCGGGACTAAGCAACCTTAACTACATAAGGAGCATCACCCCATCCAAGTTTCAGCCACCTTAAAGAAACTCTAGAAGAGACAGAACTTTGAGTGCCTCCCTCCTATCTCCTATCTCTTAATCATCCTCTTGCTTTCATGTGTTTTGGAGACAGTAGAGGTGTTACATTTGTGGCACTTGTTCTCAAAGTCAAAATCCTCAATGGAATCATTGTTATTACTACATAACAATAAAGGTATGTATCTATACCCTAGTTTTATGTTAATTTCTAAAATTGTACATGCCTCCTAGGGTTTCTAGTTTTTGTGTTCAATGCTTGTATGTCTAATAGAGAAAACCTAGATCTAATCATTTAGGGTTGCATGCACACATAGGATTGTTTGTATGCTCAAAACCCATCGAATCCAACTTGAAATTTTATGAAATCTCTTTAACTGAATTATTATCAAAATTTATGCTCAAAATTGTCACAAGTGGCATTTTAGCTAGGAAATTATGTGATCATGTAAACATTAACTATGATAATCCTTGTAACCCTAACTTGATGATATGCAATGTGTTCATTTTAATGATAGAAAATTCAATCAAGGTTCACCCAGTAAAATTCGAAACCTAATACAAAGCATTTCAAATGGACAATTATGAGTTGGAAACCCTAGAAACCCCGGTTCAAGTTCCTTATGGACTAGTATTTTCTTATTGGGCCTAACAGACCAATAAGCATTCAATTCGACTATTGTTGGCTTAAAAACCCTATTTGGATTCTAAATGGACCCATTTCATAAATCTATAATATTTTGGAGCATTTGGGCCTAGAATGGCTCATTCTAACCCTAATGGGCCTTATCGGGCCATAAATGAATTAATTAGCCCAATGGGCCAAAAAGTAATAATTTGGGCCTTATGATTTCGATCTAATACAATTAATGGCCCAAACTATTCCACTCCTTTTCTTCTAGCCCAATTCTCGGCCCATGATAGAAAAAAAAAAGAATAGAAAAATTGTGCATGGAGTTAAATGGTTCCACCTTAAGTTTACCTTGTGGTCTTCCATGTTAATTACCCTCCATATAATTAACCAATCCCATTTCAAGGAAACTATCTCATCTTAACCTATCCCTTCCCTCTTCTTCTTCTCTCGGTCGGGACCCTCCCGTCACCACTCTCATTTTTCACTTGCAATCTATTTCAAGAACTTCTCAAGGACTTATTAATTTTCCTCAAAAATTTAGAGATCTTGTGTGTTCCCGAAAGTCCCTAATTTTCCCGTGTATCAATCAGATCCGTTTGATGGTGTGGAATCCCAACCAAATGGATGATGTCAGATAAAAATAGAAGAGATTGAGAAGAAGAAGATGATGAATCTTAATGTATTGATAATATGAATTAAATTCCTTACACAAGATTCACACACACAAACGCTCCTTTCTCTTTACACCGTAAACTCTCTTCGTGTTCATCAAATCAATTCCTCACACCCTAACACCTATATTTATACTAGGGGAACATGGGCCGGAAACACATGGGCCGTAAATGAGTTTACGGCCGTAAACTCAGCCGTAAACTAGACCATAAATTCATAAATATTACAGAAAAATATAATTGCCTAGAAAAGTAATGTATAAACCATATTTTGACCAAAAAACTCCCCCTTGGTTTATAACTTTCTTTTCTTAATTGACCATTTAACTGACTACAACCAGGGATATTGTTGTCCGCCTAAATCGAGCAGCGAGATATACAGACAATCTGTATGTGTTCAATTTGAAGTGTACTAGAACGTGTTTCCCGCTTATTGATATGCCCCAGCCATCAAGAACTTCCAGAGTACTCTTTACACTAGGTGAGCAGACAACCATTCAGAGAGAGGATAAATTCACAATACTATTACTTATTGTTTTAGAGGGGTTGACAAGTAGAAGGTTGCATATGCTGTGTACCAGGTCGGATTAGAGGTCACGCAAAGGAGACAACATATGGCTAACAGATAAGAGGAATTTCATATATATATAACATGCAGAGAAATAGAGTTGCATATGTTGTGTACCAGGTCGTATTGGAAGTCAAGCAAAGGAGACAACATATGGCAAATAGATGGAAAGAAAGAAAATGATATTCTACACACCTAATTTATCGGAATTTACCAGTCGCCCCATCTAACCGGAATTAAGGACAAAATCCGCACATCGAGGAAAAGTGAATCCACAGTTCTAGATACAGGTTATTTAATGTGACCGGTAGATTCCCATGTATATCTCCCTGCTCAACCTATCCGAGCGTCGTGTCATCAGGTTAAACGGATCTAACTAGGTCAAACTTTGTCAAGTCCTTAAATTCATTAGGTTCAACTCTCCCTAATTAAGTCCATTTAAAATCTTTCGTGCCTACCAGCACATCGAACACAGAGCGTAGACGATTCAACTTAGGTATGTTGCGCCGATTTAGATTGCCCGTTATCACTTGCTAATTTCATTTCCCAAAACATCTCCTACAAGCACATTCCATTAACACCACATTTTTGATTTCATGATTTTCTAATGTTTTTGGATTTTTTTTTTAATTTTCTAAATTTTGTTTTGTTTTTATTTCTCCCCCTAAATTTGTGCATAGGAGAGAAATGAAAATAAATGCGCAAATTTAAACTATCCTAAAATAAAAATTAGTCTTTAAAGCGAATCAGCTTAAGAAAAACTCAGGAGTATAGAGAAGAAAAACTCAAACCGTAAGTCACCGATTGAATTTGCATCCAGAAGGTCTGAGAACAACACCCATAAGCTCAGAACAGATCCGAAAATTCTTCATGTCATTAAGCAAAAATCCCGTGAGTGATCACTTCTTTTCTTCCCTTCCCGCAAAGGACACATTCTCCCAAACAATGTTCTGTGTGTTGTACAGTTGAGAGGTGTCTCCTATTATGTGCCTGGAGCAGCCACTACCAACAAACCGAAGGCTGATGATATGCCTCCATAGCTGCTCCGACATAGAGCGGGATTAGTTGGTCTTTGGAACCCAATCCATTTTGAAACTGGGTCAACCTTTGTCATCAACGCACGATACTCTCTCCGATGACATATCCTGCTTATCACAAACAAAAGATGTAGAAACGTTAGAAGCATTAGGAGATTTGGGAGTTTTCACCTTTGGTACCCATCTATATTCGGGTTTAACCCATTTCTTGTTCGATCCGATGGGTGCCTCAGCACTTGCTTTGGAACTTGAAGCCGATCTTCGAGATGACTTTGACTTAGGCAATCTTTGTTTCACTGGAACATCTCTTGGATTGTGCTTCTTGGCTGACACTCCCTTCTTGCCCTTGGCATTCGGATTCTTGGCCTTCATGGCATTCCAGTCGGCGTTATCTGAACGTCACCTTGAGGGTTTTCTTTTGAAAAATCTCCTTCTTGGCGCGTTCTGCCATCCTTGTGCGCAGTAGGGAACGTATGCGCGATTAGGACAATTTCTGGCAATGTGTCCAAGTGTTCCACAGTGAAAACATGTCTTTTTCTTCACATTGAAGTTATTTCTTCCTGTCCCTGGTGGCGTATCCTTGCCTTGTCTCTTGCTTTTCCCACACGCACAGTTGCAACAGGCACTCTGTTTAGCTTGAAATGGTGGCATGTATTTACCAACGGCAGGTTGATTAGAAGCAACATATTTAGAGTTCAAAGGGTCGGTTGTTTGTTCAGAAGAACTCTCCTTGTTCTCATCCTCTGTTACTTTACCTGCACATGAAGCAGAAACATTAGTATTTTCAACCTGAATAAATCCTCCTGACACAAATCCAGCTGGTTTGCCATATCGAAGATGTGCCTCCCTGTCAATTTCATCCTGTGTCATAGTGATGGATGTTTAGTTATGTGACAACCCAAAATTTCCATTCTGAACAAACCATATCAAGCCAATAGAAGTTAGAATAGTTACAGTGAAATTCTAGACTTTGGGCATAAGTTTGACCATTTTTCAGGATTTACACTTAAGGAGATATCAGGAGAGTGGGATGCACTAGGGTTTTGTGCAACACTGTTATTCCAATACTCTAGGATATTAGAGTTCATTCCGGGAATAAAAATATTTTCTGCCAAAAATCCCAGGACTATATATAGAAATCTGAACCAAAATAATTCGTTAGTTACATTTCCAATTATAGAGAAGCCAAAATTCTCTCTCACGGAACTTCGGGTTTTATCCCAAATTGTGAGTACTTCTATCTAGTTATATTATATAGCTTAGATTGTGATTTATAACATCAAAATCGGATCAAAACCCCAAGATTTGGGAGTTTACCGCCTAAGAACACCTTAGGGAGTAAACTCCTTTTTAAGGGCCAAAAGTGTGCCCAATGTCCCTCAAATCCTCGGAACTCAAACTAGAAGCCTCCATTACATGTTTTAGACCACAAATCAATTAGAAACAAAGGAAAGAAGCGAGTTCACGGCCAAGGAAGTTCTTGGGCCGTGAACTCCATGTTTAGGTGCCAAAATGCCTTAAAAACCTTCCTTAAGCCAAGAGACTAATTTAGACATGTACCCTAAAGTGTTTATAGCCTAGAAAACATAAGGAATCACAAAGATAAAGGAGTTTATGACCAAGACAAGTTCTTGGGCCGTAAACCCCTATAAACGGGACAAATGGCACCCTAACTCCTTCCTTATGCCTAGAACCCAACATAGATCATATCCTTGAAGTGTTAGGAACCTCAAAACATCAAATGGTACTCCTTACCATGAGTTTATGGCCGTAAAATCATGGGGGAGTGGTCCCAAGGCCGTGAACTCCTAAATGGAGTTAAAAAGAGGCCCAAACACTTGTTTAAGCCTAGAAGCATTTCACCACATAAGTTGTAATAATTCTAAGCTTCATTTAGGGACCTTATTGAGAGTTTACGGCCAGGAGTTTACTCCCCTGGGCCGTAAACTCCAACATATATGGTCTTTTGACAATAAACTCCCATTAGAGGTCTTGCACTCCTTTGTTGCAACCCATTAGCCTCCTAACACTTGACCAATAGTGATTTCCTCGCAGTAAAATGTTTATACATGTATAATTATTGTTTTAATCACTAATTATTTATATAAATATGTCTTCATATGTAATTAGGATCATTGTGTGTGTCTAAAGTCTTCACTTGACACCAAGCACTTGTCCGATCCTTCCTTACGATACAGTCCGTTCAATTCCAATCACTTACTACAGGTGAGTTCATACCCCTTAATCAATGTTTTAAACTGTTTTTAAATGTTTTATTGGGGGATACAAGTAGAATTATGCTAATTATTATATCAATCACATGTGATTAATAAGCAGCATTCAAATGATTGGCTACTAATTAGCCGTTTTACCAAACAGTTTCCTTCAAATGTTTTTCCATAAACACTTTTGGTGTTTAAAACTCTTTATTACATTGTACATTTTACTCTGTATATTACATTTCAAACTTACTTTCAATCGTGTTTCAAATAAACGTTTCTTTATACTAAACTGTTATTATCAAACCCATGCCTTCAAAACCATTTTATAGATTTACATCAAGTCGATCTTTTCTTAGATAATAATTATGTTCAAAGGTTACAAAACTTATGTTATGTTTTTATATTATAAATTGCATGCCTCTATATGTATAGTTATATAAGAAATGTTTAAAAGACTTAGGAAGGCTATCCACCTTGTTTCCTTTTCCTCGATTTGGATGTGGTCTGATGGGATATCGGGTACCCGTCCGAAGGTCGTTTAAGTATTAGTTATATATCATGTGTACATATATAGTCATAAAGGTCCTTCCAGTTCAACCAATTCCCTTGGGTAGCAAGGGTATACATCCATGTTCATACGTACCGGTTAGATTACTAGTACATTACTATACTTTCTAGATAGAGAGAGAACACACATTACAGCTAGCACACGTAGAACATTTCCGTACATTACATATACATAAATACATTGAAAAAATTGTGATCCACTGTATCGGAGCATGCCTTAAATGTCATGGCCCGAGTTGTAGCGAGAATTCTCTTGGAGGGAGAGCATGAGTTTGCGTATAGATCTATACTAGATTGACTATCCTACACCTTGCTGCTAGCAACAGCCGGACCTGCAGGTCTGCGGGTGCCAAACGTCATTCCTTTTTACGACCATACTTATGTCATTGTTACCAGTCAATAGTATGGTGCAATTAATCACATGATGCCTTAATATAAATCCGGTTTAAGGTAGTTAGTACAACAGTAGTTCTTATAGCACTACACTTCAGTACTACATTAATTTCCCCTTTACATATATTTGGTGATCTTTTCACTTAAACAATTAATGTAAAAACTATATTTTGTTAATGATAGTTACACTTGGAAAATTACTCACTTTTACAAGAAACGAACATTCAGAGCAGTTAGGTCTTGGTAGAAGACTACATTCAAAGCAGTTAGGTCTTGGTAGAAGACTACATTCAGAGCAGTTAGGTCTTGGTAGAAGACACCTTTATATAATAGTAGGAATCATAGGGATTTCTAGAGTTTTTCAAACATTTACAGTTGTTTTACAAACATTTTCATACTTACAGTTCATATACATTTTCAATACTTACAGTTCATATACATTTTCAATACTTACTGTTCATATACATTTTCAATACTTACAGTTCATATACAAACAAATTCTTACCTACAAATTAAGACACTAAAATCTTATGATCTCACCAGCTTTAAAGCTGATACTCTCTTTCAAAATAACTTGTATCCTCAAGTCAAACATAGACAGGTACCGATGCAAGGTTTAGAGAAGATGGAGCTCGTTCAAGACTCATCTTTCATTTTGATTTATGCTTTAGTGTTTATCAAAATTTGACAGAACACACTTGTATAATATTTACATTATTAATTCAATGGATGATGTTGTTGCTTGTTTACTACTTTTCATTGTTGTGATACTGTACATGACGTCCTCCGCCCCAGAACGTTTCCGCCGTTCTTCGTTTTGGGGTGTGACAAGTTATGATTGAAAGGAGGAGAAACAATATCATACACTAAACCCTTGCTTTAATTTTCTTTGAATTTTAATTGGGTTTCATATAAGGACTCGACTGTCTGACTTGATGCAGTATAATTTTTGAAACTGACATCAGTTTTTCCACACTTAATTTTTAAATCGTCAAGTTCTTCAGTTACAGCACCAAGTTGTCTCTTATCATAATCATATTTTTCACACTTGTTGCTATACTCTTCCTGAAGTTTCCTAAAGTCCTTGGTTTTTGCTTCTAACTCAACCTTCAGGGGTTTTTGTCCTTTCCTGAGTTGATATCCTTCATATCTCAGGTCCTCAACTTCTCTTTTAAATAAATCAATTTGTTCCCGAAGAAATTTAATCGTGGCTTCACAAGCTGGAGTACATGTAACTTCAGTGACCGAAATGTTTTCAGAAGTCATTGTTTCTCTACACTTCAAAACATCAAGTTCTTGAATTACATCAGCAAGACTAAGATGATTGAGATCTTTTGTCTTCTTGATGATAGCCACGTTCATATCCCACGATTTCGGAAGTGAGTTCAATAGCTTTTTGTTTATCTCAGATTTAGTCAAGAAGATCCCAGTTATATTCATCTCAGTAGTGAGTGTGGTAAATCACTGCAACTGAGCTTCCAGGGTTTCTCCAGGGATATAATCGAACATGTTGAAATTTTGTTTTAACATCTCCTGACGCCTCTCTTTCATGTTTTCCACTCGCTCGTAGACCTTAAAATCAATTAAAAAGCACAACTAGAAGCTAAAATAAAACTTAAAAGTCAAACTAAAATTTAAAAATGCCCTTTGATTATAAACCTCAAAAATCAAATTTAAAAAGTAAAACACAAAAGTCAAACATTAAAAGTCAAACTGGAAAGCTAAATTTGAAAATTTAAAAGTTAAACGAAAAAGTCAAAGTTTAAAGTCAAAGGTCAAACTTGAAAGTAAAAGTCAAAATTTAAGGTCAAAAGTTAAAAAATAAAAGTCAAAAATAAACATATTTTTTTATTATTATTATTATTATTATTATTATTATTATTATTGTTATTATTATTTATTTAATATTTTATTTTAATTTTTTTTTTATATTTTGGATGAAATTTTTTTTTTGAAATTAAAAGGAATTGAATTTTTGGCTGAAAGTGTAAAAAATGCGAAACCTGAAGCAAAAAAGACGGGTTATATTTTAAACTTCGGAGGAAAGGAACAAGGAATCAGCTAGTTGAGTTGGTTAAGGCACAGGCTTGAAGACTTTGAGGTCGTGGGTTCGAAACCCAGCACCCTCAAAATCACGCCCCTTTTTTTTTATTACAGCGATGATGCTGCTTAGCCGGCTTCCTTAGTCGTGATCCGAGCCGAGCCGAGGCCGTAAAATCCAGCAGCAAACCTCCGGCGACCGTGAACAGTTTCCGGCCGTAAACTCCGGCCGCGACCACCGAAACCCTAGCCGTCGGCCGCAAACTCCGACCAAAAGCACCGATTTTTCGACTTTGAAGCTCCAAAACTCGATCAAAAACCATTTTTTATGAAAAACACAAAGAACAAACCTCCTTATTTTTGCGAGATCTATCCAAAAACGCAAAAATATTTCGACAATAAGATCAAATAATGCCCCAAATCTGACAAAATTTACTGATACAACTTGGCTCTGATACCAATTGAAAGTCCCTAATTTGCCCGTGTATCAATCAGATCCGTTTGATGGTGCGGAATCCCAATGAAAAGGATGATGTCAGATAAAAATAGCAGAGAAGGAGAAGAAGAAGATGATGATGAATCTCAATGTATTGATAATATGAATTAAATTCCTTACACAAGATTCACACACACAAACGCTCCTTTCTCTCTAGACCGTAAACTCTCTTCGCGCTCATCAAATCAATTCCTTACACCCTAACACCTATTGATAAGTTATTAACAAACATAAAGATCGATTAGATCTTCTTAACAGGTAATGCGATGGATGTAAAAGCAGTAAATAACACAAGTATGGATCAATATGTGTCGAATGATTAGATCAAACAATCCTCAGCAAAGCTCGATTAAGAACTTCCGCTGTAGAAGATTTTAGGGTTACAAGAACGATAACAATAAACTTGTTGAATAATTCTCTGATCGTTCTATTCTATCGTTACTCTCTAGGAAGCATGCAAGCTCCTATATATACTAAACCCTACTAAACTCACGGATGGACAGGCCCATACCGGAGATACAAAATGGACTAACTAACGTGCCCAATAGACACAACTCATTACACAGAACACGACCCAACAATCTCCCCCTTTGCGTCAAATTGGAGCGAGACTACTTCTTCTTCGGGCCAGCAGCGGGAGCCTTCTTTACAGTATCAAACAGACGTGTGATAAGAGCGAGAATAGTCTGTCTGAACCGAATGTACCATTGAATCATATCATCAAAGTACTTGATATCATCCGCTGTGTTCTACTTGCATCTGTGGATGATCCCCAAAATGTGCTCCAAGCATGCAGTGGTATAGAGATGTTTGTCAGCCAAGGCGAAAAGACATTTCTGTCCTTCGTTCCTGGTAAACATGACCGAATTCCTCCTCGAGTCAATCTTCCCCATCTGCATTTGGTTGAGATCACTGGCAAACCCAACAGGAGATATTGTAGGGTTCTTCTTAAATACGCTCGCAATCTCTTGATACATCAATGCAACTTCCATGATGTAGCAAACGAGTATCCTCTTAAAATGGTCGATGATCGGACCGTATTCAGCTTCGTTGGTGAGAAGGATGTTGTGCAAGATAATCCAATCATGGGAATTAAGGTTGGGAAGATCTGCAAGGGAAATAATATGTTCTGTTTTGGCAGATCCCCGAAGTACCTTGAACCGAACGTTGATGAAGTTACCTTCACTGTACGACTTCAAGACCCGAATGTTGACAATTTTCTGAGCGCTCCAAGTCTGATATTGGGGTTGAGCAGCCTTCAGATAGAAATCGATTAGGTCCCGATCAACTTGTGGATGAGGATGAGGGAATTCTGCAATGTTGGAAAAGGCATGAAAGATAAAAGCCTTTCGGGTCAGTGGCATGTCGAACTGTGAGTCGACAGTATTGGAATGATCTAAAGAGATCACAGGTTCCAGCCACAAGATACTCGGTGTGTCAATGGCTTCTTTAATCATCCTCTCAAGAGTCCAGGAAGGAAACAGAGTTTTCCTGCTCTCAAGAAGGTCGTGGGCTTCCTTCTGTTTACGTTCGGCTTCTTCAGCCTCTCTTGCCACACGAGCACTGATGTCAGCCTCATTGCGTCGACTTTTACGCTTCAACAAGTCGGCGATTGTTTCTTTGTCTTCTTCTTCTTCTTCCTCAACAATATTTTTGCCTTTGTCTTTCACACCGGAACCAGAGGCTTGGCCTACTGGAGGAGGTTCGGTAGTGTGAGTAGCTGCGGAAGTAGGAGGTGGTTGAGACATTGTTTCCTTCTCTCCCCCTTGTTTCAGAATGGACACGAAATCAAGGAGCCCTTCGATATTACTGAGTAGGGCGAGAGTGGGAGCGAGCTTCTCTGCAAGGTCACACCTCACAGTGTAGTTAAGAATTGGATCATGTGCTTCTAGGATGTTTGATATGGCAGGGTGGACATCCGAAACACACGATTTGATGACCTCCCTTTCAGATCAAAGAGATTCAATCTCCTGTTGAGAGTTGGAGAGTTGAATGCTCTTGACTTTCAGAGCAGTAATCTTCCTTGCGAGAGCATCCATGAGAGTGTTCTCGGCAGCCAAATCTTCTTGAAGCTTGGAGAGACGTTCCTCGATGGTTGTTCGGAAAGCTGAGTTGTCGTCAAAAATTGTTTGACGAAGAGAAGCGAAGGACTTCAACTCAGTTGCGACTGAAGTTGTCAGTTGGTGGACAATCGGTTCCAGCGTAGTCTTGGCGGCGTTGGCACTCTCCTCTAAAGACTTCAACAGGGAAGAGGCATCAGTAAATAGTTTATCAACATTTTCGGTCGCTGCCTGACAGGCTTTGGTAGAGGCATCTATGGCGGTGGTTGCAGAAGAAAGTGAAGCTTGCTGAGCTTTGGAGAAAGCGTCAACAATTTTCTGAACTGCAGCTTCAGATAGGGATGACTGAGAAGTAGAAGAAGAGGCAATGAGTGAGTCAATTTTATCATGGAGCTCCTGGAGATGCCTTTTGGTGACAGGAGCGTCATCATCGTCATCACTTTGTACTTGAAACGGGCTATAGTAGACCGAGTCAAAAGTCATATTCTCCCCGCCAAGGAATGGTTCTTCTCCCTCTGATGGTCGTGGTGAAGATGGTGGTTCGGTAGTATGGGTAGGTTCGGGTTGTGTTGTTTGTTCGGGTGCTGGGGTGGTTTCGGGTGCTGGGGTAGATTTAGGTGTGTTAGTATGAACCCCCGTATCAGATACGTTGGTTCTAGCATCTGCAGTGGTTGTTGTGGTTGCTTCGGTGAATATTGGTGTTGGTATTGGGATGGAAGTGGGTGGTATTTGAGTAGTGGAAGTTATGGGGGGAATAGAAATAGGAATGGTTTTAGGTGGAGAGGAAATTGGAGAAGTAGAGACATGAACTTCAGGGGTTAGAGATCGTGGTGGAGTGTTACCACGTTGATAGCTTTCAGAATCAGAACTATCACCCTCAAACTCGCTTGAGGAGGAAGCGATAATCAACTTTCGTCACGGTTGGGTTTTTCTCCTCTTCTGCTGTGGAGACTGAGCAGCTCTGGTGGGTTTCCTCTTCTTTGGAGACGGGCCTTTCGCCCCCTTAGCCACTTGTTTTCTCTTATCAGCCTTCTTGCCTCTTGGAGCAGGCTTGTCGGCGTCATGAATGGATTTCAGCATCTCCGGAGTAAGATCCCTCGGACCAGAACGTCTGAACTCTTTATACGTCTGAATGATCCTGCTGTCAGCCAGAACATCACCATACATCGTTTCCGGAATAGACCCGTTGAACGGAAACTTTGAAGCATCCGACACAATGATCTTCGTGGTATGGAAGGTACCAATCGAATACATTGGAGCACCAGCGACAATGGGGACGTGGTACTTGTCCATCACCCATTTCGTGATAATGGTCCAGAATCGAGCATACGAAATCTCTGAATGTCTAGAAGTGGAGGAGAGACTCTGAATGAGTTGTTGCCACAGAACGGACCCATAGTCCATGTTGATGCCATTGTAGATACCATACATGATGGAGAGAAATAAACGGCTGGCTCCGTCAGACCCGGCGCTTCGTTCAGATAAACCCTTGAACAAAACAGTGAACATCCCATTCCACCATAGTAAGCACCTCCGTGTATCCCATGTTGTAGAACATGTTGAACAGATGACCCATGGGGATGGATTCCGGATTGACCCTGGAAGAATCTGCGTTAAACCCTAACAATGAGCAGAACCGCTGCTTTGAAATCGACGCCTTGTGTTCAAAGATATCAAAGAATATTCTGTCGACGACCTTGTCGTAGTGAGCGGTGGCAAAGATCTGTGACAAGAATTCCATCGGAACAGTTTCAGCCCTGGTAAGTGCAGGAGCAATTGGAGAAAACTTCAGATACTCGATGATGGGGAACATGAATGCGTCATACGATTGAGGAGTTAAATCGATGATCAAGCTTTGCTGTGGGCGGATGGGCAAAATGTGGGATGTTGCATGAACTGAGGAAGAATCTTCCATTGCTATGATGAAAGTGGAGGAGATGATGAACAGAGAAGGTTTAGGGATTGTTTGCTCTCTGGGAATTTTAATTGCAGTAAAGAGGTAAACGGTGGAGGATGTTGCCTTTTATACTGTGGTTTAAGGAGAGAGAAAGATCTTCCCAAATCTTCTATTGAAAAAACGAAGGGTTTTTCGGAGTTGACTGATGCGTGACAGTTGGGGTTGCCGATGAACATGCATGAGAGAGAATGTCAGGTCCCTAATAACACGCCTTCCCATCAGGCGCCGTTTGGAGATGAAACGGTTCAGATTCGCACGCATCCCTCTTGCACCATTTGAAATCAAATCGATTAGACTCCCGCCTGAGTCATCATGTCATCATCTTATCCCTTTAGAATAAAACAACATCTTTAAAAAAAATTCGCCCACGTGGATCAATATTTACCACATCCTTTAATAAATCACCAATCCATTTAAAATGCCTTGTAATTAATAGAACCTGAATTTAGGAAAATCAAAGATTTTCATGCTTAGGGTGTAAAAGAAAAGAAATAAAGCAACACTTTTGGGAAAATATGTGATGTCAATAAAGACACGAAACAAATGATCCCGGACATGAATGTCTTCCTTCAAAGTCAAGAGAGACTTTAAAGTGTTTGTGTGGTTTCCTGTTGAATAACGATCAGACACTTATTAAGAAGTGTTGAAAGGCTTCTTTTAACTAGGCTTATGAGGGTGGATATCGCTTCGATTCAAAATTCCTAATCTTGATATAAGACAGAAATCGATCGAAGTACTTGTGAGACCGGTGTAGTCTGTTGAACAAGTAGGTTGGAGATAATTTTAATTTGGCTAGGAAATTTATAAAATCTCAACAAAAATTAAAACTGGATCCCAAGGGAAGAAATGTTATGGGTGTTAACAATTTCATAGGAATCACTCAAAAGAAAATTAGAGATTTCATGTGGTACCTTCGTCAATTCATTAGTGAAAGCTTGAGCTAATTAATTGTTCACCGTTAATGCATAACGGGTATTGAATTTTGGGTTTCACTTAGCACGTAGTGACACGAAGCTAAGATCATGAACACAGAGATTGTGCAACCATAAACCTCAGTGGTAATTTCTGAGAGTCTCAAGGGTTACATTTGTGAAGCGAATGTGATGGAGAAAGGCAACGTAGATGGTGTAAAGAAAACTCATATCTCATGTGAGAAGAGAGTTAGGTAGCTCATGATTAGAATAAATAAGAAAGCCTAATTGGGAAGACAAGGTTTGTTTATACCAAGTCAGTAAGGCCTATTATTCAGAATCAGGTGAGGCTTTGGACACATACAGCAACATGCTTCTAGAGACACTTAGCTAATGAAATTATATACCCACACAAAAAAAATGAATAAATAAAAAAAAAATAAAAAAAAATGAAAGCCAAGCTAAATAAAAAAAAATATTTTCGGAGTTTTTGAATTTATGAAAGAAAAAAAAAATATTTTTGGAATTTTCGATAATAAAAAAAAAATAAGACACACAAAAAAATTTGGGAACCGAACCCGAGCGTTCGGTCTATTTCGGTTGAGAAAAACTTTGGAACCGAACCCGAGCGTTCGGTCTATTTCGGGTGAGAAAATTTTTTGGAACTGAACCCGAACGATCGGTTGATTTCGGTCGCCAAAGAAAATAGATTTGAAAAAGAGAATAACTTTGACAATAAGAGAAATGAATTTGGAAAATTTATACATAAGATCTACAACCAAGGAAACTACCTTTGAGTGATGAGCGAAAAGCAGATAATGCAACCGAACCCGAGCATTCGGTTCACTTTGGTACATTAGCACAAGACCCGAACCCGAACGTTTGGTCTATTTCGCTTCTTCCTTTTGAGCTTTAAGAGGTAATTTTTGGTACTGACTCTGATTCCATCATACCTAGCCCTTGTAGTATTTTGTTAAAAGATGCTTCAGGAAGAGCTTTGGTGAAGATGTCAGCCAGTTGATCAGTGGTTCGAACAAAGTGTATTTCGACGTTCCCATCTTCCACATGATCCTTAACGAAGTGGTACCTTAGTGCTATGTGCTTAGTCTTCGAGTGTTGCACTGGGTTATGACATATCCTAATTGCACTTTCAGAGTCGCAATATAGAGGGATCTTTTTCATATTGAGTCCATAGTCCCGGAGTTGGCTTTGGATCCAAATCACTTGAGAAGTACAGGAGGCAGCTGCGATGTATTCTGCTTCAGTGGTAGACAGAGACACACAGGTCAGTTTCTTTGATTGCCAACTAATCAACTTCCCGTCAAGGAATTGGCAGCCTCCAGTGGTGCTTTTCCTGTCTAGTCCACAACCTCCAAGGTCTGCATCTGAATAGGCTTGAACGAAGAAACCTGAGTTGGATGGATACCATAAGCCGAGAGAGGTAGTTCGCTTGAGATACCGGAGTATGTTCTTCACTGCAAGCATGTGAGGTTCATGGGGATTTGCCTAAAATCTAGCACAGTAACAAACAGAAAACATTATATCAGGCCTGCTAGCAGTAAGGTACATTAAAGAACCGATCATTTGGCGATATAGCGTAATGTCGACTGCTGGCTTCTCCAAGGATGGAGTGAGCTTGGTGCCGAACGTCGTTGGAACTTTAACCTTTGAGAGTCCCATCATGCCAAATTTAGCAAGGAGAGTCTTTGTGTAAGCTTCCTGGTTAATAAAGATTCCTTCGGGTCCCTGTCTAATATTTAAACCAACGAAAAAGTTAATTGGACCCATTGAGCGCATTTCAAATTTAGTCTCCATCAACTTTCTGAATTCAGCCGTTAAGCTAGGATTCATTGAGCCAAAAATGATATCATCGACATAGATTTGAACAATCATAAGGTGGTTACCTTCCTTCTTACGAAAGAAGATTGGGTCAACCGAACCTTGTTTGAATCTGGACATCTTTAAAAACTTGGTTAGCGTTTCATACCAGGCCCTCGGTGCTTGTTTCAGTCCATATACCGCTTTGTCCAGAATATAACAGTGGTTGGGATATTTTTCATTGACGAATCTAGGAGGTTGCTCCACGTACACCGTTTCTTCGAGATCTCCATTTAGAAATGCACACTTAATGTCCATTTAGTAGACCTCAAAGTTCTTGTGTGCAGCATAGGCAAGAAATATTCGAACAGATTCCAGCCTAGCCACAGGAGCAAAAGTTTCTTCATAGTCGATTCCTTCCTCCTGGCAGTATCCTTTCACCACTAGACGAGCTTTGTTTCTAACCACGTTGCCTTCCTTGTCCATTTTATTTCTAAAGACCCATTTGAGACCAACAACCGAGGCATCTGGAGGATTTGGAATGAGGCCAAACTTTATTTCTTTCGAATTCATTAAGTTCGTCTTGCAGAGCTTGAACCCAATCGGAGTGATCAAGAGCAGTGTTAACTGTCTTTGGTTCAACTTTTGATACGAAGGAGTTAAACATACAGAACTCTACTTTTGAAAATAAGGAAGTTTGCTTTGCCTTTAGTTGAGATCGGGTCAGGACCTTTTCAGAGACATTACTGACAACCTGTGAAACAGGATGATCTCTGGTCCATTTGACAAGAGGAGGGTAATTTGGATCATGAGATAGATCCAATTCAGCATTTACCAGCTCTTGTAGCTCAGATTGACTATCATCGTCATAAGACATATCAGCATTCTCCCCCTCGACAGATGAGCTTTCAGGTATATCTTAACTTTCCTGAGCTACAGGAGTTTTGGGTGGTGTTGAGCTTTCGGGTACCACAAGACTTTCGGGTACAGCAGGGCGTTCGGGAGCAGCTGGAGAACAGTTCTCCCCCTCAACATGTGAGCCCGGCTGTGAAGAAGAAGGTGGATCCTCCCCCTCAATTGAAGCATCGTGCTATAGAGGGTCGTTGGAACTTGATCCTCCTTCATTCATTTGCTTGGCAGCATTTTCGATGAGTTGCTTCAGATGATCTACTTTGTTGTCTGTTGCACTAGCTTCCGAGAGAGTGGCCTTCTCTGGTTTATCGAATAACTCTACAAATTTCTCAAATAGGTTTGCAATCGAGGCTGTGACTTGGCCTGTTTGAGAAAAAATTTCTCCAAATGTGTCTTCACTGACCTTCATCTTTTTGACATAGCTGTCATCGAAAGTCACATAATAAGTTTCTTTAATTTTCCTCGAACGTTTGATCAAAACCCTGTATTCTTTCAAAGTGAGAGAGTATCCCAGAAATATCCCTTCATCGGATTTTACGTCAAACTTGTTACGATGTTCTTTAGAATTGAAGATGAAACACTGTGAGCCGAATACGTGAAAGAATTTGACATTTGGCTTCCTGTTGTTGATGATCTCATAAGGAGTGAGATTAAAGCGTTTATTGAGATAGGACCTGTTCTGCGTAAAACATGCTGCAGCAATAGCATCAGCCCAAAAATATAAAGGTAAAGAAGCAAAACTTAGCATGGTTCGGGCCGCCTCACACAAAGATCGGTTTCGTATTTCGACAATTCCGTTTTGTTGAGGGGTGTAGGGAGCTGAGAAGTTGTGACTGGTTCCTTTTTCTTCCAAGAAGTCTTCGAATTCTTTATTTTTGAACTCCAGCCCATTGTCGCTCCTGATGTTGCGAACGACTTTCCTCAGCTGCACTTCAACCTGCTTGATAAACGTCTTTAGCTTGAGAGTTGCTTCAGATTTGTGCTTCAGAAAGAACACCCATGTAAAACGTGAAAAGTCATCAACAATAACAAGAATATACTTGCTACCGCCGATGCTTTCGATAGATGATGGACCACACAAGTCAATGTGAATTAACTCTAATGGTTCAACAACTTTTGTGTTTACAATCGATGGGTGACTTTGACGACTCTGCTTCCCCATTTCACATGCAGCACATAAATGTTCTCGATCGAATTTGAGCAATAGAAGACCTCGAACATGACAACCTGTGACAAGTTTGTTGATATCCTTGAAGTTGAGATGAGAGAGCCTTCGGTGCCATAGCTAGCTTTCGTCAGATTGTGCTTTGGATAACAGGCAGATAGCTGGATTTCCTTTGATATGTTTGAGATTCAGCGGAAACATTTCGCCTTTGCGCTCCGATTTGAGAATTATTCTTTTTCTTTTCTTTTCAATTATCTCTGAACCCTCATCGTCGAAAGAGACCTTGAGACCGGTTCCTCCAACAAGCTGAGATACACTAACGAGGTTGTGCTGTAGTCCTTCAACATATGCAACATTTCTGATTGTGAAATCTCCATTTGTTATCATTCCATAGCCTTTTATCGTGCCGAATGAGTTGTTCCCGAATTTGACATTTCCACCATTTGAAAGAGACCGAAATTCCCTCAACTCTTCCTTCCTTCCTGTCATGTGACGTGAGCAGCCACTGTCAATATACCATTCTTCGTCAAACTGCTCGTCACTGATAACCTGCAAAAATTAAGCAGATTTAGGAACCCAAAGTTTCTTGGGTCCACGTGAGCCTTTCACAGGAACATGAATAGTAAGAGAGATGCCAACAAGATATGTTCTTTTTATTAAAGTTGTTTCATCTTTCTTTTTAATGGTGAAAACCTTAATTTTATTGGGATTTTTTACAGACGGTTTGGATTCAGGTTTAGGCACTGGGCCATTGGAATGCTTTTGATCAGTCTTGACTAAGGACACCTTCGATTTTCCTTTCAAATCTGTTGAAGATTTTGGATTTTGAGTATGAACAGAATTGGATTTAGAATGAGGTTGAGAAGAATTAGAATGAGAGAAGTTAGACTGAGAAGTTTGCTTGACTTGAGGTTCTAGGTATCCCTTTTGTTTTTGATTATTAGTGGGACCGAACCTTGAACCTTGATTGCTTTTGCTCTCGGAACCGAACTTTTGCTTTTGGTAGCTGGTGTTCTCTGAACCAAACCTTTCCTTTCGGTTATTGTGATCCTCAGAACCGAACCTTTCCTTTCGGTTGTCATTACTTTCTTTCTTCCTAACAACATTTTTCTCTGATGTTGGATTTCTGTCATGATAACAGAAATGGGCATTTTGAGATCTCCAAAAATGTTTTTGTTCAGAGAGATTTTTCTTGTATCTCTGATTCCTTTGCTGCTTCTGATCCTTTACTTGATTCGGCTGTCGGTGGATGTTGGCTTTTTGCTTTTGCTTCTTATCAGCTGGCTCACTTTGAACTGATGATGTTTTGTTTGAAGGAGTGACAACTTTTTCTGCAGGAACTCCTTTCTCTTCAGCAATGTCTTTTGTACCACTAGTACTTGGCACGTCGAAGTTATCAGGCTTGTTCAAAGGCTCTGGCACATATCTGCCTTTGGTTTTCCAGGATGTCCGTTCCGCCAGAAGAACTCATCACAGCCATCAGCATTATCTTCATTTACAATGGCTGTGAGTTTGGCTATCTGATGTTCAGTTACTCCTGTGACCTTATACACTTGATTTGGAGTCGTCCTTACCTTTTGGTATACAACAGCTTTTTCTTCAAGGATCGGGGACTTTTGGCGGGACAAACGAGCAAACTCCACAGAATTTTCTGAAATAAGATTTTTGTGGTTTTCGGGTTCGCTCTTGACAAACTCGGAACAGTCAATTCCATCCTCTACAGAAATTTCACTCATATCATCATCCTCTTTAAGCTCAGATGCATTTTCAACATCAATTTTATTTTCTGAGCTCAAGTTGGCATTCAATGAGTCAAACTTTTGTATGGTTTCAGTCCTTAGTTTCAGTTTGTCATTTTCATCCAAATTTTTTTTCAGCATTTCCTTATGGTCTTTGGACTTTATGAAAGATTCGATTTTGTCTAGAGCATATATATATGTTGGATTTACATCCTCAGACGAAACTACACTTTCGTAATTATATGCTTCTGCGTCAATTTCATCTTCCTTAAACTCAAGAAAGGGCAAAATCATACGATGAATTTTCTGTACTATTTCACAGTTAAGATGAAGTGGAGTGATGTTAGAATAAAGACGCTTAGGAATCAAACAAAACACATTTCTTTGTTTCAAAAGTTTTAAATTGTCTCTTTGTAAATAAATTTTTTCGCCTTAGGATTTGATCAACTCCGACTCCTTCAGCTCTATCCACATCCTCCGTTCCTCACTCTTTGAAGACACCCTGCTTAATTGGTCAGTCAGGTTAGAATTGGTGACCCGTGTTTGAGTTAAACTGTTGTCGAGATGAGAGATTCTTGAATTTACATTTTTTAGTTCTTTTTCATATGAATTTTGTGGGACTTTGAATGAAACAAAAATGGATTGTACCTTCTTGATTAATTCATCAAGCTCATTAAATTGCACGCTGAGAGGTTTTGCTGTGAAGCACAAGTCCTCTCGCTCCTTCGTGTCTTCATTCCCACCGTCTGTGTTGTATCCCCTCATTTGAGATACATCCAACTCCATCAAACACTTTCCACCGCTTCCTTCACCTTTCGCAACATAAGCCTTTCCATGAGATGGCTTTCTGACTTCATCATCCTCAGAGTCGGTTGACCAGACCTCCACGCCACCGAACACATCAGACGCTACCGAACCCTGCACAATTAAAGCATTCATAGAAGGGTTAGCAGCAGTTTTCTTTCTCTTGATCTCTTCCAGCTTTTTCATCAACACAACTTCTTCATCTTTTTCTTCATCCTTTTCTGCCATTTTCTTTAGGACACTATCTTTAGCATAGTGGATCTTTCCTCCACAGTAATAGCAGTTCACCCTAGTATCCCCTTCAACTTTCGGCTCTTTCTTTGCTTCTTCTGCCTTCGGTTCCTCCCTCACCTTTTCAGAACTATAGCTTCCCTGCCAATTCCGGTTCTTATTGGTAGGAAACCGTTTCTTAATAAACCTCTTTGGATTTGACACCATCAATGCATAGTCTTCAGAGGTAAGGTCATAGTCTTCTAAGTTATGGTCTTAATCTTCCATCACACTTTTGCTTTTAGAAAGAAGAGCTAAGGAAGCCAAGCTTGAAACCACATTCTTCTCCTGCAAGACAATCTTTTCTTGGGATTTCAAAATTCCTACCAGCTTAGCCAACAAATAAGATTTGAATTGCTCATGAGCTTTAACAGTGGACACAACCGCTCTCCACTCAGATCTAAGACCATTCAAAAATGTAACTTTTTGTTCAGTCAAAATCCTTTCAATATCGTGTTTAATCATCTTACTGAGAAGATGATTGAAGCGATCGAATGTCTGAGTAACAGTTTTTCGTGATTCAGCTTACATTCGCCAAACTCAGACAAGAGTAAGGTCTGAATGGAATGTTCTAGATCTTCGTCTGTGGAATATAACTCTCGTAGCCTATCCCATATTTCTTTGGCAGTGCTGCATGAACTCACTAGCCTGAAAGTACCCGCTTGAAGAGCGAATCTGATTAGTCTCAATGCTTTAATATTGCACTGAAACTTATCCTTTTCGTCTTGAGCAATATCTTTTACGTCCTTCAACAGATCATTATACTCTTTCTGTGTTTTAATGATTCTAGACATTGCTGAATGAGCGAATGGTCCAGACACGATTGCTTCCCAGATAAGGTATCCATTGTCTTCAGATCTAATGACATAATCTTCAAAGTGATGTGCCCAGACTTCGTAATCCTGGATGTAAAGGATGGGAATCTTCATCGTTGATCCAATGCTATTTGAGATGTTTATGGGATTTGATTGTGAGTCGTCCATGCTTGATCGTAACCTGTTTGAAAGATCAGACTTGTAATATATATAAGATTAGGGCAAAACAAATAAATGCTGAGTTACGTCAATTATGGGATGACGGCTCAATAAATATTAGTTAATGCGGAATAACCCTAATCGCAACCTTTTTCACAGAAAAGATTTGTATGTAAAAGCAGTAAATAACACAAGTATGGATCAATATGTGTCGATTAGATCTTCTTAACATGTAATGCGATGGATGTAAAAGCAGTAAGTAACACAACTATGGATCAATATGTGTCGAATGATTAGATCAAACAATCCTCAGCAGAGCTCGACTAAGAACTTCCGTTGTAGAGGATTTTACGGTTACAAGAACGATAACAATAAACTTGCTGAATAATTCTCTGATCGTTCTATTCTATCGTTACTCTCTAGGAAGCATGCAAGCTCCTATATATACTAAACCCTACTAAACTCACGGATGGACATGCCCATACCGGAGATACAAAATGGACTAACTAACGAGCCCATTAGACGCAACTCATTACACAGAACACGACCCAACGATCTCCCCCTTTGCGTCAAATTGGAGCGAGACTACTTCTTCTTCGGGCCAGCAGCGGGAGCCTTCATTACAGTATCAAACAGACGTGTGATAAGAGTGAGAATAGTCTGTCTGAACCGAATGTACCGTTGAATCATATCATAAAAATACTTGATATCATCCGCTGTGTTCTACTTGCATATGTGGATGATCCCCACAACGTGCTCCAAGCATGCAGTGGTATAGAGATGTTTGTCAGCCAAGGCGAAAAGACATTTTTGTCCTTTGTTCCTGGTAAACATGACCGAATTCCTCCTTGATTCAATCTTCCCCATCTGCATTTGGTTGAGATCACTGGCAGAACCAACAGGAGATATTGTAGGTTTCTTCTTAAATACGCTCGCAATCTCTTGAAATGGTCGATGATCAGACCGCATTCAGCTTCGTTGGTGAGAAGGATGTTGTGCAAGATAATCCAATCATGCGGATTATGGTTGGGAAGATCCCTACGACAAAAACTATTACAAGGTACCTAATCTAGGATTTTCATGGGGACGGACACTACTGCAAAGGGGTTTCCTCAGCAATGAATGTCCTAAGGCAACCATGGGGGGATAGAATACAATGACTAAATTGAAAGTCCCTAATTTGCCCGTGTATCAATCAGATCCGTTTGATGGTGCGGAATCCCAATCAAACGGATGATCTCAGATAAAAATAGAAGAGAAGGAGAAGAAGAACATGATGAATCTCAATGTATTGATAATATTAATTAAATTCTTTACACAAGATTCACACACACAAACGCTCCTTTCTCTCTAGACTGTAAACTCTCTTCATGTTCATCAAATCAATTCCTCACACCCTAACACCTATATTTATACTAGGGGAACATGTTCCGGAAACACATGGGCCGTAAATGAGTTTAGGGGCGTAAGGTGTTTACGGCCATAAACTCAGCCATAAACTAGACCATAAATTCATAAATATTACAGAAAAATATAATTGCCTAGAAAAGTAAAGTATAAACCATATTTTTGACCCAACAATCTCCCCCTTGGTTTATAGCTTTCTTTTCTTTTCTTAAAGGACTCAACAAGCTCCCCCTAAAAAGTACCTGGCTTTTCTTGTTAATCTTTAATGGGAGCTTTGGCTTCAGCTTTAATCTTCGATGACTTCACAGCATCAAGATGAACTTGGTGAATCTTCAATATATGACTTCATCTTGAGCAGTTGGGAATTTCTTCATAATTTGACATTGAACGCATGTTGGGTGAGGAGGCTTGATGTACTGATTCTTGAAAAATAGCGCTTTCAGCTTGAGAATCTTCAGAGAGAACATCAAAGAGAACTAAATCTTCTGGATCAATTCAGTAGGTTTAAGATAGCACAAGACTGATTCAGGAGGCTTCAATGCAATCCGTCACATAATCTTCAATTTCAGCTTCACCTTGCTTCTGGGGTTGAAAGATTGAATTTGAAAGAATAATCTTCATTTCTTGCTCCTTCGAATGCGAATTATTTGATGCTCACGGACGAGGCTTTGGCTCAGAAATTTTCAACACAAACTCCATGAGTCTTATCTATACCTGAAATCACTTTTCAAGACAAAACAAAACTAAAAGAAAACTTAGCACACAAATTAAAACAGAAAAAAAAATATTTTTGGATTTTTGATTTTTCTGAACAAGAAATAAAACAGAAATAACATTATTTTTGTTTTTTTTTTTTAATTTTTCTGATTTTTCTTTGATTTTTGATTTTTTTGATTTTCATTATTTTTAATTTTTTTTAATTCTCCCCTAATATTGAAATTAGAAGAAACTATGACAAATTCAACAAAAACAAAAATGATATCTAACTTTAAGGGAGATTTGGGATCAAAGTTTTTAGACAACCTTAATCCACTTGTCGGTATTGTTGTCCACTTAAACACAAAAAATTGTGACAAATTTAGGACATACTATTTGTTACAAGACAGGTGAACTTAAGTTCCTAGATATTATATCTGATCCTAAGTTCCTAGATACTATATATTAAGGACCATTCATCTGACGACGACCAGGGATATTGTGGTCCACCTAAATTGAGTAGCGAGATCTATAGACAATTTGTATGAGTTCAATTTTAAGTGTACTGGAACGTGTTTCCCGCTTCCTAATATGCCCCAGCCATCAGGAACTTCCAGAGTACTCCTCACACCGGGTGAGCAGACAACCATTCAGAGAGAGGATAGATTTAGAATTCTATTACTTATTACATCAGAGGGGTTGAGAAGTAGAAGGTTGCATATGCTGTGTACCAGGTCGGATTAGAAGTCACGCAAATGAGACATCATATGGCTAACAGATAAGAAGTATTTCACATATATAACATGCAGAGAAATAGAGTTGCATATGTTGTGTACCATGTCGGATTGGAAGTCATGCAAAGGAGACAACATATGACTAACAGACGGAAAGAAAGAAAATGATATTCTACAGACCTAATTTATCGGAATTTACCAGTCGCCCCATCCAACCTGAATTAAGAACAGAATCCGCATATCGAGGAAAAGTTAAACCACGGTTCCAAGTACGGGTTCATTTAATGTGACGAGTAGATTCCCATATATATCTCCCTGCTCAACTTATCCGAGCGTCGTATTGTCAGGCTGAATGGATCTAACTAGGTCAAGATTTGTCAAGTCCATAAATTTCCTTAGTTCAACTCTGCCTAGTCATGTCCATTTAAAATTTTTCGTGCCTACCGACGCATCAAACCAGAGCATAGACCCTTCAAAATTTGGTACCTTACGCAGACTCAGGTTGCCTGTTATCACTTGATAATATCACTTCCCAAAACGTCTCCCTCAAACACATTCCATTAACACCATAATTTTTATTTTCCGATTTTCAAATGCTTTTGGATTTTTTTTTAAATTAAATTTTTTGTTAGTTTTTGTTTTGTTTTTATTTCTCCCCCTAAATTTGTGCATAGGAGAGAAATGAAAGTAAATGCGCAAATTTAAACTATCCTAAAACAAAAATTTGTCTTTAAAGCGAATCAGCTTAAGAAAAACTCAAGAGTATAGAGAAGAAAACGCAAACCGTAATTCACCGATTGAATCTGCATTCAGAAGGTCTGAGAACAGCATGCGTAAACTCAGAACAGATCCGAAAATTCTTCATGTCATTAAGCACTAACCCCGTTTGTGATCTCTTCCTTTCCCGCAAAGGACACATTCTCCCAAACAATGTTCTGAGTGTTGTACAGTTGAGAGATGTCTCCTATCAAGTGCTAGGAACAGCCACTACCAATAAACCGAAGTCTGATGATATGCCTCCATAGCTGCTCCTGCACAGAGCAGGATTAGTTGGTCTTTAGAACCCAGTCCATTTTAAAACTGGGTCGACCTTTGTCATCCTTGCACGGTACTCTTTCCCATGACATGTCCTGTTTATCACAAATAGAAGACATAGAAATATTAGAATCGTTAGTTGATTTGGGAGATTGAGCCTTTGGAACCCATTTGTAGTTAGGTTTAATCCATTTCTTTTTCGATCTGATGGGTGGCTCAGTACATGCTTTGGAACTAGATGTCGGCCGTTGAGATGACTTTGATTTTGGCTTCACGGGAGCATCTCTTGGATTGGGCTTCTTGGCCGACATTCCCTTCTTGCCCTTGGGATTCGGATTCTTGTCCTTTGGAGTTTGATTCTTGGCCTTCTGCGCGTTCCAGTCACCATGGTCTGAACGTGACCTTGAGGGGTTTCTTTTGGAGTATCTCCCTCTTGGCGGGTTCTGCCAGCCTTGTGCATAGTAAGAAACGTATGCGCGATTTGGACAATTTCGGGCAATATGACCATGTGTTCCACAGTGAAAACAAGTTTTTTTCTTCACTAGGAAATTGTTTCTTCCTGCCCCTGGTGGCGTATCCTTGCCTTGTCTCTTATTGTTCCCAGATGCACTCTGTTGCGCTGGAATTGGAGGCATGTATTTCTCAACGGCAGGTTGATCAGAAGCTGTTGAGTTCGAAGCAACATATTCAGAGTTCAAGGAGTCATTGGTTTGTTTAGTAGTATTCTCCTTGTTTGCATCTTCTTTATTTTACCTGCACATGTAACAGAAATATCAGTATTTCCAACATTAATAACTCCTTCTGACACAAATCCATCTCGTTTTCCATATTGAAGATGTGCCTCCCTGTCAATTTCTTTCTTTGTCATGGGGATGGATGTGTAGTTATGATTGAAAGGAGGAGGAACACTATCATACCCTAGACCCTCGTTTTGATTATCTTTAAATTTTAATTGGGTTTCGTATAAGGACTCAACTGTCTGACTTGACACAGTATAATTTTTAAAACTAACATCTGTTTTCCCACACTTAATTTTCAAAGTGTCAAGTTCTTTAGTTACAGCAGCAAGTTGTCACTTAACATAATCATAATTTTCACACTTGCTGCTATACTCTTCCTGAAGTTTCCTAAAGTCCTTGGTTTTAGCTTCTAATTCAACCTTCAGGGGTTTCTGTCCTTTCCTGAGGTGATATCCTTCATATCTCAGGTCCTCAACTTCTCTTTTAAATACATCAATTTGTTCCCGAAGAAATTTAATCGTAGCTTCACAAGCTGGAGTACATGTAACTTCAGTGACCAGAATGTTTTCAGAACTCATTGTTTCTCTACACTTCAAAGCATCAAGTTCTTGAATTACATCAGCAAGACTAAGATGATTAAGTTCTTTTGTCTTCTTGATGCTAGCCACGTTCATATCCCACGATTTCGGAAGTGAATTCAGTAGCTTTTTGTTTATCTTAGATTTAGACAAGAAGATCCCATCTATATTCATCTTAGTAGTAAGTGTAATAAATCTCTGCAATTGAGTTTCGAGGGTTTCTCCAGGGATATAATCGAAAATGTTGAAATTTTGTCTTAACATATCCTGCCGACTCTCTTTCATGTTTTTATTTCCCTTATTGACCTTGAAAACAATTAAAAAGCACAACTAGAAGCCAAAATCAAACTTAAAAGTCAAACCTTTTGATTATAAACCTCAAAAGTCAAGCTTAAAAGTCAAATTTAAAAAGTTAAACTCAAAAGTCAAACTTGAAAAAGTCAAACTTAAAAGTCAAACCGAAAACTAAATTTGAAAATTTAAAGGTTAAACTTGAAAGTCAAAGGTTAAACTTGAAAGTCAAAGTCAAATTAAATAAAATTTAATTTGCTGCTTAAAAAAAATTTATTTTTCAAAAAAACGTCTGCTGCTAATAGTTAACTTCCGAAAATTTGTTTACTGTCGAGCAAAACTCAATTTACTGTCGAAAAATGATTGCGGCCGTAAACTCCTTGTTTACGGCCATGAACTCAGCAAAATTTCGAAACAGAATTTTCAACGGTAATTAATCAGAAATCGATTTACGGCCAATTGTTTACTGTCAAAATTTTATTTTATTTTTAATGATTTAATGTGATTAAATATAATCATTAATATTAGCAGCCTTAAATCAAAACTTGATTCATCGGTAAAGAACTCTGTTTGCGGTGAAGGAGCTTGAAGAGCTTGCGGCCGTGAACTCGAAGTTTACGATCGTAAGCCTTAAATTTTTGGTTGAGAGTTAATTAAAATTAATTAAGATTCAAACATAAAATAAAATTAACTGCTAAAAACAAGATTTTCTGATGAATATAGTTTACCGCCGGAAGGAGTTTGCGGTCGTAAACTTCAATTTTTTTTTTCGATAAATATTTTTCAGTTTAATTGATAACAAAAGTTCACGAGATTAATTTAATTCACGGTCCAGGGTTCAATGCGATTTAGAATACGGTCTTCAAATTAACAAACTTGCACCAAAAATCGGGTTTACGGTTGAAGAACTTGATTGGTTTGCGGCCGTGAACTCCGAGGTTACGGTCGTAAGCTTGGACCGATAACACAGAATCTTCGATTTTTGGATGGAACAATAAATCCTTTTGACTGATACAACCAGGATCTGATACCAATTGAATGTCCCTAATTTGCCCGTGTATCAATCAGATCCGTTTGATGGTGCGGAATCCCAATCAAACGGATGATGTCAGATAAAAATAGAGGAGAAGGAGAAGAAGAAGATGATGAATCTCAATGTATTGATAATATGAATTAAATTACTTACACAAGATTCACACACACAAACGCTCCTTTCTCTCTAGACCGTAAACTCTCTTCGTGTTCATCAAATCAATTCCTCACACCCTAACACCTATATTTATACTAGGGGAACATGGGCCGGAAACACATGGGCCGTAAATGAGTTTACGGCCGTAAACTAGACCATAAATTCATAAATATTACAGAAAAATATAATTGCCTAGAAAAGTAAAGTATAAACCATATTTTTGACCCAACATGAACACCCAAGTTCACTACACCTACTGGTTATGAGCCTGCCAGCGTTCCACTGAACTGCCTAGAAAAGTCTGTGGTTGTCATCCATATTTTGTTGGACAACTAGATCACAATCACATCGAGGCCTCTCATCATTTTTATTTCATCACACATCACTATCTACCCATGTTCTACCCTAAATATTTGTAGATAAAATATATTTCTTTATATACAGCTTAAGAACTGCATAACATATTCATTCAATACTCATACCACATAACAAATAGTATATAATCACATAACATGTATTTCATAGAGTAGAATTCATATATTCGTATTATAAGAAAGCAACTACACACTTACTCATATCATAAATCTTATACATTCATCAATACTTGTATTAAAATCGTGTATATGAAAGGGACTATGCACTCACTTGATAAGACAATGCTCGGACATCATTACAGCTGTTAAAGTAGTATTCTACGGTGAAACTATGATATCTTCACACACTGGGCTTCTCGCGGGCAGCGCTTCAGCTCGAAACTCTTTTCTTCTCGGGATCTTCGGTGCTTCGGGACTCGCTTCGGGTGTCGGGATGATACCGGGGCTTCGGGGGTATAACTTGCACGTAAATCAAGGTAATATGGAGTGAGAGGAAAGAAATTGGCAAACCTAAGAGGTTGGCCTCGCTTTCTATTTATAGGAAGCTGAAACTTTATGCTCACGTCGTGAGCCACAACTGCTCAAGTCGTGAGCTAGATGTCATCGTGTTCGTCATCAGGCCACTTGCCCTGGAAGATGTCCATCACCTACTCACGTCGTGAACACTGTGCTCACGTCATGAGCTCTAAAACAGGTGGAAGTTTGTGTCCTGAACTTCAGAAATTCATATCTTTCACATACGAGCTCCGTTTTCGATGTTCTTTATATGCACGCGTAAGTGAGATTATGCTCTGCAATTCTTTTTTAGACTCTGTCGGCTAATTTGGAATATAACTTTTATTATATTATTTTTAGTAGGTCGGGACAGGAAAACTCCATTAGAAATTCGTAACTTCGTCATCTGACGTCCGTTTTCGTCTGTCTTTTCATCGTTCGACTACTATCGATGAGATCTTCGATTCTCGTATAAATTTTTTCGGTGGGAAATCAGTCGATCTCATATTCGAACTTTGGGTTGCATACCACTAAGTTGAAACTTCGAAAAATCATAACTTCCTCATACGGAGTCAGATTTTGACGTTCTTTTTATGCACACTCTCGGTTTAACGTATTCTATGACTTTTTTGTAGATTACTAAGGCTAAATATCGCTCTATGATAATTTCACTATTTACGTCACACAAAGTCGTACCGGTTCTGCCGTGAAACTTCGACAGGTCATAACTTCTTTGTTATAACTCGGATTTCAGCATTAATTATATATCCGGAACCCTTGTCACGACCACTAAAACTTCCTTCATAAATATTGGGGTTATCTTATATTTTATTATTACGCTTAATTTTTTTTATTCTTAATTCATTTAAGCCGCACAATTAAGCAATAAACACATAATACTCAAATAATACATTTCTATTACTTCAAATTGAGTTACAAAGGTTAACCTAGACTATTACCACAATATTAATGCCTAGCCTATAAACACAGGCGTTACAATTCTCTCCCCCTTAGGATGATTCCGTGCCCGGAATCACACATAAACAAACAAACACGGATAGCGACTCATCATGTGACTCCCCGTCTCCCAGGTGAGATTTGGTTCATTCGTATGTTTCCAACGGACAAGCACTACTTCGACCATCTTGCGTCACAACTTCTTAGTGTTACGGTCAACAATTGCCTCTGGTTCTATGAATTCTATTCAGTTCGGGAACAATTCTTAATTCCAAAAGTGGAATCATGTCGGGAACTTCTCCCGTGAACTTCCTCAAATAACACACATGGAAAGTTTTATGAATTCTATTCAGTTCTTCGGGTAATTCTAGATTGTAAGCTTGGTTCCCAATCCTCTGAAGAATTTTAAACGGTCCAATAAGCCTTGGACTTAACTTTCCCCTTTTACCAAATCATATTAGTCCCTTCCACGGTGAGACTTTAAGCATAACCAAATCTCCAACTTCAAAAGTCATTGGTCTTCTCTTGTTGTCAACATAGCTCTTTTGACGATCCTGAGCTGTTAACATTCTCTCCCTAATTATTTTTGAATTTTCAGCAGTTTGATGAACTATCTCGGGTCCCATAAATTGCTTTTCCCCAGCCTCAATCCAACAAGACGGCGTACGACATTTTTGTCCGTACATAGCTTGACAAGGTGCCATCTTTATGCTCGGGTGGAAACTATTATTGTAGGACAATTCTATCAAAGGTAAATGTTCATCCTAGTTACCTTGGAATTCCAGGGTACATGCTCTCAACATATCTTCAAGCATTTATATCGTTCATTCGCTCTGACCATCAGTCTGTGGATGGTAAGCTGTACTCAAACACAACTTGGTACCCAATTCCTCTTCTAGACTTCTCTAAAATCGCAAGGTGAAACGTCTGTCACGATTTGACACAATCGTTAATGGAACACCATGAAGCCTCACAATTTCCTCCACGTAAGAATTCGCAAGCTTATGCATAGACCGTTTCTCATTGGCTGATATGAAATGCACACTCTTAGTGAAGCAATCAACGACCACCCAAATCATGTCGTGACCATTCTTTGTTCTGGGCAGTTTACTGACAAAATCCATATCATTGTCTTCCCATTTACCCATAGGCACAGGTAAAGGTTCTTAAGTCTCATATGGTTTTTGATGTTTTGCCTTAACTCGAGCACATGTCACATACTCGGTCACGTACTTTGCAATATCAAGATTCATTGTCGTCCACCAGTAATAGGGTTTCAGGTCCCTATAGATTTTAGTGTTGCTGGGATGAATTGAGTACATGGTTTTGTGAGCTTCTTCCATCAGAAGATCTCTTATTCCTCCTGACTTAGGTACCCAAATACGATCTTGGAATACCTTTAGTCCATGACCGTTTGTACCAAACACCAACATTTTGCCCAAACGTTCCTACTTCCGGTCATTCTTTCAGAAGCTTCCTCTTGAGCTTTATTTATACTTTCCATAATGGTTGAGACAACTTCTATTCTCAACGCTCTTGGCCTTTTTCTTTCAATAATGACTTTCCGACTGAGAGCATCAACGACAACATTTTCTTTATCGGGATGGTAAAGTATCTCACAGTCATAATCCTTAAGTAGTTCTAGCCAGAGTCGCTGCCTCATATTCAATTCTTTCTAACTAAAGAGATATTGGAGACTCTTATGATCAGTGAAGAGTTTGCACTTCGTGTCATAGAGGTAATGCCTCCATATCTTCAAAGCAAAAACTACCGCTGCCAGCTCCAAATCGTGCATGGGGTAGTTGTTTTCATTATCCTTCAGCTGTCGAGACGCATATACTATCACCTTTTCTCTTTGGGTCAAAACACAACCCACCCCAACCCCATACGCATCGCTATAGATAGCGAAGTCTTCAACTCCATCGGGTAAAGAAAGAATCGGTGCCTCACATATCTTCTTCTTTAGCTTCTCAAATGCTTTTTTTTGCTTCTCACTCCAAGCATAAGTAGCTCCTTTGTGAGTCAAAGGTGTCAATGGAGTAGGGATCGAAGAAAAGCCTTGGATAAACCTTCTGTAAAATCTGGCTAATCCCAGAAGGCTTCGGATCTACGTGGGAGTTTCGGTTGTTCCCATTTCATCACAAATTCAATCTTCGGTGGATCAACCATTATCCCTTCTTGGTTGACCATGTGAAGCAAGAATTGGACTTCTCGAATCCAAAAATCACATTTAAAGGACTTAATATACATATTTTCCTTCTTCAAGACTTCTAAAACTTCTTGCTAGTGTCTCCCATGCTCCTCTTGGCTTTTCGAATAAATTAGAATGTCATCTATGAACACCATCATAGATTTATCAAGGATCGGTTTACAAACCCTGTTAATTAAATCCATGAATGTTGCTGGAGCATTGGTTTGTCCAAACAACATAACCAAAAACTCGTAGTGTCCATATCGTGTTATGAATGTAGTCTTCTCTATATCTTGCTCTCTCACCTTTAGCTGATGATATCCTGACCTTAGGTCGATGTTTGAAAAATAACTTGAACTTTTAGTTGATCGAACAAGTTATCAATCCTTGGCAACATATATCTATTCTTTATCGTTGCCTTACTCAGTTCTCTATAATCAATGCACATTCTCATACTCCGATCATTTTTCTTCACGAATAACACCAGAGCTCCCTAGAATGATGAACTAGGTCTAATGAAAACGTTGTCCAACAACTCCTAAAGTTGCATCATCAGCTCCATCATCCCCGTCGGTGCTAGTCTGTAAGGTGCTTTTGCTATCGGCGTGCTTCTTGGTAACAAGTCTATTATGAACTCCACTTGTCTATCAGGCGGTAATCCA
This sequence comes from Lactuca serriola, assembly GCF_051521515.1. Lineage (NCBI taxonomy): Eukaryota > Viridiplantae > Streptophyta > Magnoliopsida > Asterales > Asteraceae > Lactuca > Lactuca serriola. The sequence goes on from NC_136408.1 coordinate 218,168,770, forward strand.
GGAAGATCTTCGGGAAATACTTCCAGATAATCACACACCACTGGAATACTCTGTAGCTCCTTTTTCTCCTTCTTTGCATCTGTCACAAATGTCAAATATGATGTACATCCTTTGGCCAAACACTTTATGGCTTTCATTAGCAAAATGATTCTAGAATTTACTCCGCGTTTGTCCCCAAACACCATAAATGACTCCTTCCCTGGCGGGTTTACTTTGACTATCTTCTTTCTGCACAATATCTCGGTGTTATTGGCGCTAACCAATCCATTCCCAGCAGGATGTCGAAACCATTCAGCTCGATAGGCAATAACTCCTCATGGAACATATTCCCATTCAGATCGATGAAGATGTTTTTCATAGGATGGCTAATAGGTACAAACTTGCCACTAGCAACCTCGACTAATAAAGCGTTATCCAGTCTATCGATAGGCAAAGCTAGTTTTCTACCAAATTCATGCGAAATAAAGTAGTAGTTGGCTCCATAATCTAGTAATATTTGGGCAGAAAATTCATTTATGAGAAAGGTACCTGAAGTGACATCAACTTCTTCTTTAGCAGATTACAGTGTCATCTGGAAGGCTCTTGCTTTCAGCTTTGGGGGGATATTGGGTTTGGCTGCCTCCTTCTTCATCAGACAGTCTTTCAAAATGTGCCCCTCTTCGTTACATCCAAAACACACTCTCTTGTTGGACGGACACTCATTGGTATAATGCCCAGTTTTTCCACATTTGTGGCAGGTCACCTCCTCACTAGACTTCCCAGAGTGCCTTTTCTTGCACTTTTCACATCATTTCCCTTCGCCTTCAAACTTCGAAAATTAGACTTCGAAAATTTGTTTTTCTTGATGGAACCTGAAGTTCCTTCAAACTTTCTCTTTTCACCAACTTCAACTTTGCTGGTCGTTCTTCCTATGATCATGTTCTCAACAAACATGGCAGCCCAGATAGCTGCCTCTAGAGTATGTGCCTGACGTACTAGCACCGCATACTCCCATGGGAGTCCCTTATCATATCGATCAACTTTCGTCAACTTGTCAGGAACGATGCGCAAAGCAAACTCCATTTTGTCGGTGAAGGCGTTAGTGTAATCGTCGACTAGCATGGTGCCTTTTGTCAATGTTAGAAACTTGTTCTCCAACTCTAGTAGGTTTTGGTCCAAGCAGAACTTGCGCCTGAACTGCACCAAGAACTCTGCCCAGGTCAGTTGCACTGGCTCATTAGGGCTTAGGGTCTTCCCTAGAGTGTTCTAGCAACGAATATAAGATGTTATCGTGTCACCAATCACTCGTGATACAATTCATGGAGTTATCCAAGTGAGCGTGGGTTTAATCCAATGCTCAAATCATATTCATAAGCACTCATGAACGTTGCAGCAAACATTTGCTTATGTCTAATACTCTTTAGACATTCCACACACCAATTCATGACAGTCTTCATTCATACCTACTTCAAACATATGAACGACTGTGGCCCATTCGAATAATTTGACTGTTCTCAACCAATTAAATTATTCAGGAAGTCAAAACATGCGAAGTGAAACACAAGAATAATACTAATCTCATATGGCCTCAAACCTTTGAGCATAAATAAAACATGTTTTATTTATCACCATATCGATTACTCATTATTTGTTGTTTCGGGTAATCATCTTCTTACTTGAATTATTACACTTGTCCCATGCTCCTAGCATGCACACAATGTTTACCTATGGTTCTGCTTTGTGAAATAGATCAAATTGAACACATTTCCAATCATTCAACTCCAAATCCTTTTTCATAAGTGAAATAATATCAAATTCTTGCCACTTATAGAATATGCTAGATTCTAACATTTTATGCAATGATCCTTTTGTAATATCACTGCACCAAAGTCACAAAGACTATTTCCAATTATATTACAAAGTCCACTATCGGATATTCTTACAATACAATTCCCTAGATATGATGTCTCTCACTCAAAGTACATTCCTTTGAACATCATTTTGCATAAAGGTTTCTAATATAGTCATAGGTTTTCAATATTCAATTCCCAATATGGACACGTTTCCATATTTTCCATATGACAACTCATTCTTAATAGAATATTATCTATTCGTAATAAAGTTGATATGGTTCATCCAATATGGAAATATTTCCATAATTTCCATATGACAACTCATTCATAATAGAATCTTTTCTATCCATAATAATGTCGATATGGTTCATCCAATACCATGCTTCCAACTACTCACAAGCGACCAATCCTCGTCAAACTTTGGATTGTCCTTTGATAGTTGTTTAATTATTTTGGTCAAAACCAATTCTAGTCCCTTTTCCCTTTAAATGCGCTCAACATTTGGAAAATGTTAGAATGGTCAAACATTAAAGCATTTGCAATCAATCCTATACCCGAAGCGTATGGGACACAAGGCATAATGTTTTATTGGTTATGTTCTCAAAATTCGAATTGTGAAGAGGAATGTCGTAATCATAATCGAAATTTTAAGAACACACTATTTACCCTTGACAAAAAATATTAACATTTCTCAACCTAATCCTACAGATTTGAAATTAAGCATAATATTCTCTCCCTTAATTATAGCAAAACAACTTTACAACCCTTACGACTTTGCAAGGTATAACTCTTGTTTTCTATAATTAATATTGCCAACTTGCAATACGTGCCTTAATAATCATACAATCATAACATTTATGCTCCCACTATCATGATGATTATTATAAAACATAACATTTATGCTCCCACTAGCTTTGACATGCATTCAGAAACAGCCTAACTTTCAGAAAAACAATACTAATTGAATTTCTTAAGTTCATGTTTCCAATACTTAGTGCTTTGATAATATTTTATCAAGGCTTCTTGAACTTATACACCTTTTCCTTATATAGTTCATATGTGTGTGTAAACAATTGCCAAACCTGACAATTCAAATTATGGAAAGGGATACCGTAACCATAATCGAATTTGAGAATGCAATTTTACAATCACTATCTTCTTAAAATCTTTCTTAGTGAAAGCATTTCCTCACAATCATTTTCATGAAGGAGGAAATCTTATGACACTTAGATTTAAACGGTGTATTTGTTCCTATCCATGTGAATTTGTCAAAACCAAAGTTTACGACAAATTGAAACTCATATGGATCGAACTTACTTAATCTCGATTTCTTGCCTTATGGTAGCACAGCTGCCCACCATGTCTTCCAAGTAGTTAAGCAGCTCACCTTTTCCTATCAATGTACTTTTCATTGATCAAGGTCCTTGCGTTATATGCATTCAAATGAGAACTCATAGGACTCACATGCATAATTAACTCGATTGGATTGGCACAGAAACAAAATAATGTCAACATGATAGGTTGTAAACCTCAACTCATGTGCTAGTGATTATCGATAAGGTTTATTTGATTTGTTCTTGAAACCTTTCAAGACCATTAAGACTCCCATTGACTCCTTGACACATAAGATTCTCTTGTCAAAACATTTCTTGACAAACAAATATTCAAGAGTTAGTGTAGTTTTTATCAAAACACTTCATAAATTGGTCTTAGTTGGTCTTTGTCTTATCCAAGACATCACAACTTTCCAAACCTTCTTAATACCTTTTACTCATTGTCACAATCTTAACCTTAAGACTTGTTATTGGAACGAAGTATAACAGACCTTTTGATTTAATCATTTCTTCAATTCTTGATTTCTCTTCTTATACATACAATTGTACTAAGACTCACTTAGAGGATCAATTGAGATATGGTTCTTAATCATTAAGACCTCTCATAAAGCATAAAAGCTACTCTCCCTTCTTCTTAGAATGGAGAAACTTTTATCTTTCTGCCTACATGATTCTTCTTATTTGTTTTGCTATTGATTTAAACTTTTTCAATCAATTCATAATTACACTTAATCTTGTAAGTATAATCATTTTTACTTAACCTTTAGTAAATCATGACGAATATATTGTTATTCTTATGGTGGACTTGATCAACACGCAACTTTGTGTACTTGATCTCCTAGTCCTTCACTTGACACTTTGTCAATGAATTAGTCTAATTTCCAAATATGAAATTTCTCATTCATCGTGCAACCAAGTTGCATGATTCCAAGTTTCTGTCCAATTGAAACTTGGGCGATGAGAAACTCTCCCTATTTGGTAAATTATCGACTTTACATAAATAACATAATAAGAACCAAATCCATTATTGCTAATATTCAAACATCAATTTTTCATATATGCCATTGCAAGGGTAAGTAAATAATATAAAATCAAAATTTATTTTATTGCGGAAAAATTTGTCCTTACAATGCAATTCATTGAAAAACTATGCTAATACATCTTTCTTAGCAATCTAATTCTAATTCTAAGTAGTACCTCAAGAATCTAATCTTCGAGAAATGCGATCGAAATCCATTCCTTCACGGTTAGATTCTGCTCACTTCTTCCCTTAAGCTTCCTTTCTTTTCTTCGATCCTACAAAACATCAATTGTGATCTTATCACATTATGTATTAAGATTCTAGAATAGAAGCTTAAAAGAGTTAGTTAATGGATTTTACCTATATTAGAGCCATACGTTTCGACTCTCCTATCTCTTAGATCTCTTAGGTAAATGGGGCAGCATCGTCTCCAATGCCCTCTCTCTTGGCAATAAAAGCAAACTGACTCTTTTGGAACATGACATGGAACTACTTCAGACATTGCCTTTCTCTTATGATCAAACCTTTTGATCATAGCATGTCTTTCGTTACCATCGTCTATATCCATAGAGGTCTTGAAGGCAGATTCACCAATCAACTTTCCTTTTCTATTGTGCCAAACCATTGTTGATTCAGCAGCAATAAGAATATAGGTGAGATCTATAAGGGTCACGTCGCGGTTCATCATATAGTACTCTCTTATGAACTCACTATATGAGTTAGGAAGTGACTGAAGAACCCAATCAACAGCCATTTCCTCACAGACAACGGATCCCAACATTCTTAACCTATCGAAGTGTGACTTCATCCCTAGGACGTGTGCACACACCGGCTTTCCTTCTTTATGTTTACTTGCCAAAAGGGCTTGAGTGATCTTGAACATTTCAAGCCTTCGAACTTGTGGGTTAGGGAGAATAATTAGAGGAGGTGGAGGAAGTGAAGCATGATTTCTTGTTCCTCGATCGAATCGTGGAATACCATCTTCATGTGGAATGCTTGTTCCACAGGATTTGGGAAGACCACAGTTGTCGAACTTTGACATCTACAAAACGGGAGAAACAAATTCAAGTTAGTTGATAGATTGAGTCCTTAGTAAATCACCCAAATGAGATACTAAGGCTAGGACCCAACACAATATTCTACAACTCGGGAGAGGGATGCCGTAACCGAAATTGCAGAACATTTGAAGGTAAGTGAATGACGATTCACTAATTTCCACCATGAAAAACGAAAAAGAAATTTGAGTTTTAAATCTATGAAAACTCCTAGATCCTATGAGATTCATTGAACATTTCAATGGCATGTTTAAATCTCGATATGCCCCTCTAGTTTGTGACTGGGATGCCGAGGATCACAAAGCGGGTGTGAATAACCATGCAAACTTACATGGTGCCCTCACATGTTACAGTCACCTATTCGATGTGCCGATAAACCACACACGCTCCACTGAACTATGAAAAACATTGAGTCACCCTTTGCTACCTTCGCTTAGAACCATTTAGTGTGCCGGTAAACCACACACGCTCCACTAACGTCTTCGCAAGGGCACAAAATGTAATTTCATGGAATTGCATCAATTCACTTTTGCCTAAGTAACTAAGACTGGGAATTTGTAAAACATTTAGTTACTTTTGTAATTCATTATACTTATAATGGAAGGTTTCGTCCTATCCTACCCGTTCGGCTAACGACCCTCCACTAGTCAAGAGTGCGGTGGGTAAGAGTGGATACCCATTCAATCGCCATTTTATAGGCAATTTCCTTAAACACCCCTTACAGACTAGCTTCGTGAATGAGGCCTACTAACGGTAAGATTGACTTTTACTCATACATATATATAATGTTAGACTTTTAATGTTATATATAGTATAGGGTGTATTTTACACTTTTAAAATATTAGGTGATCAAATTTAACAATTATACTTTTAATTCAATTAAATTTTAAACCAAAAACTTTATGGATTTATTAAACCTCTTTTAATTATACACCTTAATTAATTAATAAAACCATAAGGGTGTGAATTGAACTTTTCAAAAACAATACTAGGGTTTTAGAATTTAACATTCCTAAATTAAACCTTTAATCAACTTTTAAATTCCAAAACTTGAGGGCAAGTTTTGAAACATTTCAAAACATTAGGGTTTAGAATTTAAATATACATCAAAATTAAACAATTAATCAAAATTTAAATTCCAAAACTTGAAGGCAAGTTTTTGAAACCTTTTTCAAAACATTAGGGTTTCAACTATTTAAATTTCAAAACAACAAAACTTTTGAGGTCAAATTTAAACTATAAAACCTAAAGGGGAAAATGTGAAATTTTTCATAACACAAGGATCAAATAACAAATAATATTAATTAACAATTAATGACATAATTATCCATATTTGATTTATTTAATGATTTCTTGCAAAATAATTTACCAATTTAATCAAAATAATTAATCAATTATCACATAAGGAAACAAATATTTTATTAATTAATAAATATCTTCAATTAGATCAAGAATATAGTCATATATATATCAAAATATCGGAATTATATTGATCTAATATGATAAGGCAAGTATCCTCAAGCAAAATCAACAAGAAATCCCGGTTTTCCCTCACTCTGACCAGCCGACTCGTCGAGTCAGGCATGGACTCGTCAATTTCATCATGAACTCAGCGAGTTCATCTAAAAAACTCGGCGAGTTCAGCCCCCAGAAACACAAAAATCGATTTTTTTTCAACATACAAAGCATCAATACAATAGAAACAAATCTAGGCTCTGATACCACTGATGGGTTTTGGTCATAAGAACATCCTATGTGCTCATACAAACCCTAATGCTTGGATCTAGGTTTCTCTATTGTACATGCAAGTTATCCAACACTATAATCCCTAGATCTAGCATATGATAATCAATATAACATATAATAAGGGTTTAGATCATACCTTGATTGTTATGTAGCAATAACAATCCTAATTCCTCCTTGTATTGACTTTAGAAAGCTTAGAGTCACAAATGTCACTCCTCTAATGGCTCACAAACACCAAGAGCAAGAGGATGAAGAGGAGAGGTGAAAGAGGCTACCCTAAAATGTGTGAAACCCTTGAAGAAGTCTTAGCCACGTTTTTATGTCATAAGGGATCTATATATAGGAGGCTATTAGGGTTATCTTAACAACGAAACCCTAATTTGGATGCTTAAGCCCTAAGCAACCCATGGACCCCTTTCCTTAAGGCCTTGGGCGATTTCTTCTTGGGTTTCCGCATAGTATTCGTCCACTCCTTAATATAAGGAAATCCATGGCCCAAATTGCAATTATATTATAATTACAATTCCAGTACCTTAAGTTTAATTAATCTCTTTTAGTCACAAAACTAATTACCAATTAATTCTTGACTAATATTAATTAACCAATATGATTTGTCCTTTAATATATTATTCTCATAATATATTAATAAATCATATTTAATCCTTTCTCTCCATAATTCATCCTATCAAGTTACTTTGGTGAAGGCAACCAAAAAGGACCGTGCACCATCGGGTCAAGTACATACCAAAATAGTTATGGACTTAGACACTAATCCAACATGAATGTCCTAAGGCATCCATGGGGGGATAGAATACAGAAAATGAACACTCAAGTTCACTACACCTACAGGTTATGAGCCTGCCAGCGTTCCACTAAACTGTCTAGAAAAGTCTGTGGTCGTCATCCATATTTTGCTGGATGACTAGATCACAATCACATCAAGGACTCTCATCATTTTTATTTCATCACACATCATTATCTACCCATGTTCTACCCAACATATTTGTTGATAAAATATACTTGTTTATATACAGCTTAATACCTGCATAACATATTCATTCAATACTCATACCACATAACAAATAGTATATAATCACATAGCACGTATTTCATACTGTATAATTCATATATGTGTATTATCAGAAAGCAACTACACACTTACTCATATCATATATCTAATACATTCATCAATACTTGTATTAAAATCGAGAATATGAAAGGGACTATGTACTCACTTGATAAGACGATGCTCGAACATCACTACGGCTTTTAAAGTAGTATTCTTCGGTGAAACTTTGACATCTTCACACATCGGGCTTCTCGCGAGCAGTGCTTTGGCTCAAAACTCTTTTCTTCCCGGGATCTTTGGTGCTTCGCGACTCGCTATGGGTGTCGGGAGGATACCGGGGCTTCGGGGGTATAACTTGCACGTTAATCGAGGTAATATGGAGTGAGAGGAAAGAAATTGGCAAACCTAAACGGCTGGCCCCGCTTTCTATTTATAGGAGGTTGAAACAGAATGCTCACATCGTGAGCCACAACTGCTCACGTCATGAGCTTGATGTCATGGCGTTCGTCATCAGGCCACTTTCCCTGGAAGACGTCCATCACCGGCTCACGTCGTGAACACTGTGCTCACGTCGTGAGCTCTGACACAGGTGGAAGTTCGTGCCCCAAACTTCAGAAATTCATATCTTTCGTATAAGAGCTTCGTTTTCGACGTTCATTATATGCACACGTAGGTGAGATTATGCTCTACAATTCTCGTTTAGACCCCGTCGGCTAATTTTGACTTTAACTTTTGTTATATTATTTTTAGTTGGCACAGGAAAACTCCGTTAAAAATTTGTAACTTCTTCATCTGACGTTCGTTTTCATCTGACTTTTCCCCATTGGACTGCTATCAATGAGATCTTCGATTTTCGTATAGATTGTTTCGGCTGGAAATCAGTCGATCTCATATTTGAACTTCGGCTGCATACCGCTAAGTCGAAACTTTGAAAAATCATAACTTCCTCATACACAGTCAGATTTAGACGTTCTTTTTATGAACGTTCTCGGTTTAACATATTCTACGAATTTTTTTTAGATTACCAAGTCTAAATATTGCTCTATCGTATTTCCACTATTTACGTCACATAGAGTCGTACCGATTCTGTTGCGAAACTTGTACAGGGCATAACTTCTTCATTATAAATCGGATTTCAGCATTCTTTGAATATCCGGAATCCTTGTCACGACCACTACAACTTCCTTCATAGATATTGGGCTTATTTAATATTTTATTATTACACTTAATTTTTTTATTCTTAATTCATTTAAGTCACACAATTAAGCAATAAACACATAATACTCAAATAATACATTTCTATTACTTCAAATCGAGTTACAAAGGTTAACCTAGACTATTACCTCAATATTAATGCCTAGCCTAGAAACATGGGCATTACAAAGAGTCACTTCACCTTCTTCCATATCTTCATCAAACCGAAACATTAAAGCAAAGTGATTTCATACCCCCCTTGTTTTCAGTTTTTACATGTTCTTGGGGGAGAATACAAGTGTTTATGTGTAGATCTATGTATTTATGCATGCTATGTGTGATTTTCTTGGTTTATGTTGTGATTATGTGATAAATCTTGATGAATCTCAAAAACTCTAACAAAACTGGGTGAGATTCATAAACTAAAACACTCTATACATCATAAAACAAAGATAAAAGTGTTATACATGCCTAAGATGTGGAAAACAAAACAAAAATCTTGTATATGAATCATTTTTGACAAGTAAACCAAAGATTGGGATAATTTTTGCCATTTATGGTTTTGTGAGGATCAAAACGGTCACATCTGTATAAAAATGAGTTTTTATAACAACTATACTTTCCAAAGGACCAAAAGTGTATTATTTTTCATTATGGGCCTTAATTTGGGCCTTACGGCTTTTTGGGCCCAAATAGCAAAAATAACAATTTTTGAGGAGTAAAATGTTATCTAAATCAAAACTTGAGCCAAAAATGAAAATAAACGAAAATAAGGGATGAAAATGACTCTTATTTCAAAATTGGGCCAAAAATATTAATTTTATAAAAAATTGGGCCGAAAATGTCATTTTAATTCAAACAAGGACTGAAAATGTAATTTTCTACAAAGATGGCTTAAAATGTCAATATATTTATTTTGAGGCCAAACCCGTCAAATACTAAACATTTGGGGTGAAAATATAAATATTTATAAATTAATGGGATAAAATGTTATTTTTTAATTAAAATAGACCAAAAATGACATTTTATGTAAAAATAAGCCTTTAAATGTTCAACTTAGTTCTTAAGGGACATAGAGTGAAATTTTTACTAAACACGAGTTCAAATTAAAAAATTTTGATGTAACGAACTAAAAAAAATATCGTTATAACAAAACACGGGATTTTTATAACATTATGGATAAAAGTTTCGACGAAATGAACTATACTATAACAAACAAACGAAACACAACAACGATACGACTATTGGGCCTAGTGCTCCCTATACATGTTTATTGGGCCTTCGTGATCCATTTGCATTTTTATTGGGCCCAATATAATCATTTCATGTCGATTGGGCATTTGTGATCCAATTACATGGTTAATGGGCATAAATTAGCCTTTACATGTTATTGGGCCTTAGTAGCCCATTTACATGCTAATTTAGTCTGGAATAATTCATCATATGCCTAATGGTCATTAACGTGTCCATTTGCATACTTAACAAGCCTTGAAATATATTACATGTCTAATGGTGTAGCACTCTAAAAATTCAAGCCAATTTAAATGTTTCAAAAACAACCCAGTTTCGTTAAGTCATTACAAAAAGGTTTTCAATACAATTATTATCAGAGTCTTCCCAGAAACATATCATAAAACATAAACATGAGGAGTGGTACGTTCACGCCTTTGCCTTGCCACGGTCTCCTGAAGTACCTGGAACATTTAAACCACAATTGTAAGCCCGAAAGCTTAGTGAGATACCCCCAAAACCATACACATAACATGCCATATCATAACATAACACAGAACAACCATGCACTTCGGGTCTACTGTGTGACTGGTACGCCGTACCGGGCCTTCAGTCCACCTGATCCACCTTCCGAGTCTATCCATATACATCGAGTCTACAGTGTGATTGGTCCGCCCAAACTGGGCCTTCAATCCACCTGGTCCACTCTCTGAGTCTATAGTATGACTGGTCCGCCCGCACCGGGCCTTCAGTCGGCCTGGTCCATTCTCCAAACCTCGGCACGTCTGGTCCGCCCTCTTGGGGCCAACAGCCTATCCGAACCGCTCGCTGGGCATTCGGAGTAACCGGTCCACCCTGGGTATGTTGGCCTACAGCACAAAGCAGGACCCGCCTCAACCCAACCCCAGTCCAACAACCATGTGCACATAAACATTCAATCATATAACAATTCACATTCAATCAAACCAATCTAGCATATCACATATCATAACATCATCCTATATACCAGGATACTGACCCTAACCAGGTCTCTAACATATACCATCCTAACTACCAGGATGCAACATAGCAAGTAATAACATAACAATGATACCCGGATTACAATCCGATAAAGGGCCGCCCTTGGTGCCGTAAACCCTGTCGATATAGCGAGGATAACTCACCTCGCAACTGCCGACTGAAGAGATAAGATCACGCTGCTCCAACCTCTGACACGAACTTTACCACTGATCAATCACAAAACATTGAACTTAATAAATACCAAAATACCCCTAGAAGACAACTGGTCAACTCAATACTATCTCTACTCGCCGAGTCACCCTGCTGACTCGTCGAGTCCCTATGCTCTGAAACTCCCATAACATGAATCAACTCGCCGAGTCGCCCCAAGAATCGCCGAGTCCCACAACTCTGAGTCTATTCGCACTCAACTCACTGAGTCATCCCTTGACTCACCGATTCATAGCTCAACCAGGAAAGGTTACGACCTCATGACCAGACTTGCCGAGCCCAAGAACAGACTTGCCGAGTCCAAGGTTATCTTCAACCAGCTCACCGAGTTGCTCTTCCAAATCATCGATTTGCTGCCTATCTTCATGCAACTCGCCGAGTGCACCCATGTGACTCGCCGAGTACCACTAGCTCTTAACCCATACAGAGGATTTCCAAGCCATGCAGGGTCTCCAATCCATCGACCTAATCTTATACAAGCCATTCCTCACGTAAAGTTGCAAACTTTACGTGAATCCAAAGAGATCTAAGCATAAAACACTCTTGAGCTAGGGCTGGGACAAGAAGGATTCACCAACAATTTAAAGACAGGAACTTTATGCTCTTTTGGATCATCACTACTCTAGATCTAAGGTAGCAACCTCATATCCAACCTCCAAACTCAAGATAGCACTAGATATACTCCCAAAAATCCCACAAATGATAAATCTAGATGGTTAACAGCTCAAGCAACGAATCATTACCTCAAGAGAAGACTCCAACATAAGAATAAGCCAAAACCTTGAAAAGCCCCTTGCTCCAAGCCTCTTAATCTTCAAAGATCTCTTCAACAAACACTCCTTCAAGATCCAAATGTTCTCTAATTCTCTCACAAAAGAATATTAGGGTTTCTGGACTTCAAGGGAGAGTAAAGAGGCTGGGGAGAGGGTATTATCTTCTTTATATAGGGCTCAACCCCCGGGATTAGGGTTTTCTCCACACAACACCAACTCGCAGAGTCCACCCACCGACTCGCCGAGTTGGCCACTTAACACTCGACCAGACTCGCGACCCTACTCACTGAGTCTACCCATGGACTCGCAGAGTTGACCATCCACATTTTCACTTTGAACCTTGAACTTGCACTCCTGAACTCAGGATGTTACAAATGGGTCATAGTTGTCCTTTTTTTTCATGTTTGTTGGGCTTTATTCTTTCATATTCGTGTGGCAATAATTGAGATCTAGTGAGACTTCTCGGTTGAAACCATTGAGTGTATGGCCGTAGCCTGTAGTTATAATCAGAGTCTCCTGGAGGGAGAGCGAGAGTTTGTGTATAGATCTATATGGGGGTAAACCCCCCCCCCCCCACACCAGAGTTGTTCGCTACAGTTAGACTAGGCCAGTCTAGGGTGAGAAAACCTTGATGAAAACCGGTGTTGGAAAAATGCCAAGACAGGCGAATTAGTTAGTATCATGCATGGTTATAACGACTCACATAGAGATCCATTACCATCACAACACTACGGAAATCAAAACTCGTAAATCATATTAATACAAAACATATTCATATGATAATAGAAGGACCACAACCTTTTTATAAATAAGAAAATATCGGATTTTCTGGGGAATTACTAATATTCAATTACCTTCTAGTCACAACAGAATGAATACAAAGAAATTTGGACTACATACTTATACATGTTTTTACTATGAAATTAACACATGCATTTATACTCGATTTTTACACATCGTTCTGACTAATTACAGAAAATATCGGATTTTCTGGGTTTACAAATAATACAAAGACTTTCATTCAAACACGCTTATGAACTCACCAACATTATATATGTTGACCGTTTACAAAGTAACTTGTATTCTAAGATAACCGTTAAGCAGGGGCACTTTCAAGTGCAGGAAATTTATTTTGTGAAATGCCAAATCATCGTACAATTAACATTTGGGAACATGTAACCTAAGACAATGTACTTGATGTGAACAATACCACTTGTAATATGTAATTTTTGGTGATGATTGTGTTATGTTTCATGTATATTCATTGTGATGATAATTCAATTGATATTCACACGAGCCCCCGGACGTTCCCTCCGTCTGGTTCGGGGGTGTAACAGATTGGTATCAAAGCATTGCTTATAGTGAAATGGCATATCTAACCATACGTGATATGCAACTATAAATACAATGGGACTAAAACACTCTGAATAAAATGTGTACATTAAAATGATAACACTAAAAGTCTCTAGAGGAAATGGAACACCGTGAGTGAACCCGAGCAGTTATGTAGTCATATTGGGGGGTAAATATAGCCTGATCAACTATATTTATTCAACATATAACCAACATGTGCTTGGGGGTAATCATGGCGGGAAATTGACCTAGAAACTTACCCCATATCCAAAACTTCTCAGGAATTCAAACATAAATAATTAAAATAGTATAGGAGTATTTTGGAAATACTATATGCATACGTGATTTCTTTTACAACATCTTACTCCCCTTCTACACACTTCTCACTCCTAGCTCTTCACCTAGCCGCCATGAACGAAGCACAACAGGTATTCTTTTCTACCAGAACCTATTTGCCCACATAGTATTTGAGGAAGACCCTGTGGTGGAGGCGGCCCCCGGTGTTGGGCCCGAAGAATACGTGGAGACGAATGATGAGTTTGGGGAATACGATGAGATCATAGAGGAGACTGGAAAAACAAATGAAGATCTAGCGAACCTCCTACTTCCGAGACAGTATAGGGTCACTCCATAGCACCACGGGATCCCGTAGATAGGACTCACTCCCTGGAGGAGGAGGTTGTCACTCTTCGGTAACAACTTCTAGCGACAGAGGCCCGAGCGACTCAGGCCGAGCACGAGAGAGACGAAGTGGTCAGAGAGATGACCAAAATGGCTAATCTAGTCGCACGACATTTCATCATATGACTTTGTTGGTAAATCCACCCCTCCGCGAGTAGCACCTGTTCATGTGCTCCCGTTGCGATTTCCTTCTATATGCTTTTCTCTATGTACTATCGTCCATATGTCTAAGTGATTACACTACTCGTAGGGTCGTCATGCTGCTAGATTATATGTTTCCCCATGTATTGTATGCCTTTTGGCAGGTTTCATGTATTAAAAACACTAATGGAAATGCTCTATGTTTTATCGTGATGTTGTTATTTGCTATGTGTTTTATTTCCTTGTTTTATGTTAATACATGGAATCACTTAGGTGCACACTCAATTCGCCGAGTCTATGGAACTATAAACTCGGAATACGATATGTACTCAACATCTTTCCGTTCTTTGACAGAAAGATGCCTTAAAGACCCAACCGTGGAGACAACGTAATGCCCACCCCACCTGAAATACTCTCAATTGCATTCCAAGCAGCAGTGTCCGCTGCAGTCACTGCAACACTCGCGCATATTCGCAACGGAAACAAAGGGGAAAGGAAATGGACAGGGAACCGGAAGCACAAATCAAGGAACAAACCAAGGAACCATAAGAACTTGCACCTACAAGGATTTCACCAACGCCAAGCCTCAAACCTTTCAATGGAACAGCAGGCGTAATAGTCATGAAGCGATGGATTGAGAAGGTGGAATCAGTTTTTGAAATTTGCGGGTGTTCGGATGGGTGCAAGGTCATGTTTGTGGCCTATACATTCATTGATCAATCTCTCTCCTGGTGGAATGGCCACGTATAGGCCATGACACTCCCGGTAGTGAACACGATGCCATGGGAAGAACTTAAGGAAATGATGTTGGCTGAATACTACCCAAGAGGCGAAATTCAGAAGATGGAACAACAAGAACTGTGGAACCTCACAGTTCAAAATTCTGACATCAACGCATACATATCCAGGTTTAGCGAGCTATCTCTCTTGTGTCCCAGAATGATCACCACTGAAGGGAAAAAGATTGAGAGGTTTATCTGGGGATTGACCGCACCTATCCAAGGGAAAAAGATTGAGAGGTTTAAGAAAGAAGGTGGGAGCAAGAAAGGGAAAAACAACAAGAGGAAAGGAAAACGAAACTCTGAATCATCAAAGAAACAACAAATTGTGGCTGCTCATGCAGCAACTCAAGCTACCACCACACCACATGCTCCAGCCTCATCCACACAAAATAACCCAAAGCAATACTCAGAAAATCTCCCCAAGTGAAGCAAATGCAATTTCCATCATCATGGAGAATGTAGAGAGATGCACTGCACAATCTGCAAACGAAAGGGTCACACTGCCAAATTCTGTAGAGCTCATCCCCAACAAAACCAATAGTCAACCAACAACAACAACAACAACCGCAAAAAAAAATAACAACAACAACACAAGATTCGGCTACACCTGCTATGGGTGTGGAGAAACTGGCCATTACCGGTGCAACTGCCCGAAAGAAAAACATCAGGGGGCAGGAGCGGCAGGGAGAGTGTTGACCATCAGTCAAGGTGAAGCGATACAGGACCACGCAGTTTTCACCGCTACGTTCCTACTAAACAACACATACACATGCATCTTATTCGATAGTGGGGCAGAATGAAGTTTCGTTAGTAACAAGTTCAAACATTTACTAAATCAACAACCCCGGAAGCTCAATGAAACCTTCATGGTGGAAATGGCTGATAGGAAGACTGAATCAACTAAAGATATCTATATAGGATGCATGTTAACACTAAACAACCACTCTTTCCAAATATATTTGATGCCTATAAGTATTAGGAGTTTTGATGTGATAATTGGCATGGATTGGTTAAGCCCCCATCATGCTGATATTATGTGTCACGAGAAGGTCGTTCGCCTTCATCTCCCCAATCATGAAACCCTAATAATCTATGGCGATAAACTTGGTGCCAACTTTCGCCTTATCTCGTATATCAGGGCACAAAGGTGTCTACACAAGAAGAACTACACATTCCTTGCTCCTGTGGTGGATAAGAACAAAGAAGAAGTGAACATTCAAGACATTCCAATGGCATGTGACTTCCCATATGTATTTCTAGAAGATCTTCCGGGAATACCCCTAGAAAGGCAGGTCAAATTCCACATCGACCTGATACCAGGAGCCACACCAATTGCCAAATCACCCTACAGGTTAGCTCCCGCCAAAATGCAGGAGTTATCTAGTCAACTAAGCGAGCTACTGAGCAAAGGGTTCATCCGACCAAGCTTCTCACCCTGGGGAGCTCCGGTTTTATTTTTCAAGAAAAATGATGAATCCTTTAGAATGTGCATCGATTACAGGGAACTAAATAAGATTAATATCAAAAATCGGTATCGACTTCCACGAATCGATGATCTATTTGACCAGCTTCAAGGGGATAGTTACTTTTCGAAGATAGATCTGAGATCCGGTTATCATCAACTCAAAGTCCGAGATGAGGACATTCCTAAGGCTGCTTTCCGAACTCGCTACCGTCATTATGAATTTGTTGTGATGCCCTTCGGTCTAACAAATGCTGATGCTGTATTTATGGACCTCATGAATCAAGTATGTCGGCCATTCCTTGACAATTTTGTAATCGTTTTCATCGATGATATTCTCATATACTCTCGATGCGAAGAAGAGCATAGTCAACATCTCCGCCAAATCATGGAAACCCTAAGTGCCGAAAGACTTTATGCGAATTTTGGATCCGCAATGTAAACTTTTTGGGTCATGTAGTCAGCAAAGAAGGGATTCATGTAGATCCTTCCAAGGTTAATGCCATTGAAGGCTGGGCAATTCCAACAATACTAACAGAAATTCGCCAATTCTTGGGTCTTGCAGGCTACTACCGAAGGTTTATCCAGAACTTTTATAAGATCGCCAAACCCCTTACAGCCTTGACACAAAAGGGTGTGTCTTTGAATTGGGCTGAAAAATAAGAAATTGCCTTCCAAACCCTGAAGCATGCCCTCTGTAGTGCACCAGTACTATCTTTACCAGAGGGAACCAAAGACTTCATAGTCTACTACGACACTTCAAATCAGGGTTCAGGTTGTTTTCTTATGCAACGAGGAAAGGTGATCGCTTATGCATCCAGACAACTGAAGACGCATGAAGTAAATTACACCACTCATGATCTCGAGTTGGGAGTTGTGGTCTTCACATTAAAGATTTGGAGGCACTACCTTTATGGTACAAAGTGCACCATTTTCACCGACCACAAAAACCTCCAGCACATTCTAAATCAGAAAGAGTTAAACATGAGGCAGCGAAGATCGGTTGAGCTGCTAAATGATTACGAATGCGAGATCAAGCACCACCCGGGCAAGGCTAATGTGGTAGCTGACGCCCTGAGCCGAAAAAAATATTCGAGTTGTCGCGTGAAAATCCTCTCGATAACCATTCAATCTCACCTAACCTCACAAATCAATGAAGCCCAAATGGATGCGTTGAAGTCAGAGAACATCGCAAATGATATGTTGCATGGAATGGATAAAAGTTTGGAAGCCAAAGAGGATGGAGCAGACTACTACATGGATAGAATCTGGGTCCCTAAACTTAGGGGATTTAGGGATGTAGTGATTAATGAAGCTTACAAGGCACGATACTCTATTCATCCTGGGTCAGATAAGATGTATCTTGATATCAAACAACATTATTGGTGGCCAAATACGAAGGAAGAGATAGCCACTTACGTGGGCAAGTGCCTCACATGCGTCAAAGTTAAAGTGGAATATCAAAAGCCCTCAGGGCTATTACGACAGCCAGTGATACTCTAGTGGAAATGGGGAAGGATTACTATGGATTTCGTAACCAAATTACCTAAGGTGACAGACAGATTGGATGTTATATGGGTAATTATCTATAGGTTGACTAAATCCGCTCATTTCCTGCCAACAAAGGAATCTTACTAGGTGGAAAGATTGACCCGAATCTACATTAAGGAGATTGTAAGACTCCATGGAGTGCCAGTGTCTATTATTTCGGATCCAGATAGTAGGTTCACTTCAAGATTTTGGCAATCTCTTCAGAAAGCAATGGGAACGCAGCTTAACATGAGCACTGCTTACCACCCTCAAACTGACGGTCAAAGTGAACGAACCATATAGGGACTTGAGTATATGCTTCGAGCATGTGTGATAGATGTGACAACTCGAAATTTCCCATTCTGTACAAACTATATCACTTCAATAGAAGTTATAGCAGTCACAGTTAATTGTTAGTCTTTTTCGCGTAAGTTTGAGTAATTCAGGGTTTACACTTCAGGAGATATCAGGAGAGTGGATGCACTAAGGTATAGTGCAACACTGTTATTCCAACACTCTGTTATATGAGAAATCATTTCAGGAATAAAAATATTCTTCTGCCAAAAATATCTCAGGACTATAAATAGAATTCTAAACCAAATTCATTCATTATTCGCATTTCCAACTAGAGAAAAGCCATTTTATCTCTCATAGATCTTCGGGTTTTTATACCAAAACGTGAGTAACTCTTTCTAGTAGTGTTAGAAAGCTTATTATGTGTTTATAACATGATTTAGATGGCTAAATCACTAGATTTAGGAGTTTACTACCCAAGGTGTTCTTGGGCGGTAAACTCCCGAAACAATGCCTAGACCTTCCCTTGTGCTATGCTACTACGTTAGACTCATATATATGTGTATTAGGGACAAGAAAACAACCAAGAAACACAAAAACATGGGTGTTCACGGCCCAAGATGATCCTGGATCGTGAACTCCAATAACTTGGATCAAAGGGTGCTTTTAAGGCCCTAAAGCCTTAGACAATTACTAGGAATTATTCCCACTTAAATCAAGGACTAAAACACATCAAAAGCCCATCTTTTTGGGAGATTACGGCCCTAATAAGCTCTTGGGCCGTAAACATGAAAGAAGGGCACCAAAGTGTACTTAATGCCTTCATATGCTTTAGGTAAAAGTCTAGAACCTATCCTACATATGCAAGAGACTTGAGAGCAACAAAAATACCATTCCAAGGGAGTTTATGGCTGTAAACTCCAAAGGATATGGCCTTAGGACTGTAAACTCCTCAAAGGGGTGTTTCTATGCCTTAAACCCTTCCAAGAATTTAACCACCAAGTTTGAATAATTCTAGGGATCATTTGGGACTTCAAAACACAAAGTACCACCAAGTTTGGGAGTTTACGGCCGTAAACTCAAGATTTTACAACCGTAAAATCCATGTGTGAGGATATATGGAGAGTAAACTCATATATGGGGTCCTTTGGAACCCTAAACACAACTGCCTTGTCCCACAATAGCTTAGACGCAATCCTTAGGGCTTAAAACACTTATATAAAGTGTTTATTATGTCTAGGATGTCTTAACATTATCAATTAGTAATTTAATACTAATTGAGTTCATATATGTGTGATTATATGTTCATTAGGATCGTAGTGTGTGTACAAGTCCTCACTTGACACCTAACAATTCTACACCGTCCAGTTCATCGAAACCACCATCTACAGGTGAGTTCATACCCCTAATCAATGTTTTAAATGATTTTAAATGATTTAATGGGGGGGAGGGGATACAAGTAGAAATTGGCATGTTATAAAATCATCTATATGTATTTTATAACTGTGTTTTCATTCAACACATACTACAAAATGTGATGCATGAAATGGTTTTCCATCTTAAAATCCCTTGATAACAAAAGTATTAGTTTTGAAATGTTTATTACCATGACATCAAGTCACTCTTAATTATTATTCAAAACTCTTAGATATCTTGCAAAACCATTACGTTTACCTTCTTGAACAAACAATTGCCTTTCAGTTAATTATCATAGGGATAGTTAGAAGATACAAAACAATATTCCTATTACAAGGAATCACACAAGAGTCAGTCCATTCGTGAGTCTATACCAGTATATTACATGATACATGAGTATATTTATCTAGGATTACATGATACATAAGTACGTTTTCATAGATACATTTATCTGAATACGCTTACATGAATACCATACATGAGTACAGTTACATAGATACATTATCATGTATTCACTTACCTGGATACTTGTACCTAGAATTATGAGGAAGATTTATTCGTACCTTCTATGTAAATTTTCCTGCCTATCCTTGTTCGACGGGATGTCTAGACGGGACTAACCCTTCCAGAACCCAACTGTTAGCACCACTGGGTGATGAACATCTACGGATGTCTAAGGTTATTACTTATCATAGATAGCTTGATATCGGAACTAACCATTCCTCCATCGTGCTGTTGCAACAGAGGATGAGATGAAAATCTTCGGATGATCATTAGGTTACCACTTATATTAGGAGTCGGCTACGGGACTAACCCTTCCTCCAACCTGCTGCTTCTATAGAGGATAATTGGACCATCTTCGGAGGTTCATTAGGTTATACATATCACTTACTGCGATGGCGTGTTAGTCCTGGTATCCAGGGATAACACTTACATGGTTATGTCTTTCCTAATTACTTTATTTTGTGATATATTCACATAAACGATAAGTTAGAATAATTACCGTTGTAGTAGTCAAAAAGAAGGAAAAACTATCATTTTACTTACAAAACATTCGGGTCTTGGTAGAAGGCTACATTATCATAACAACACATTCGGGTTTTGGTGGAAGACTACATTGTCATAACAAAACAATCAGGTCTTGGTAGAAGACTACATTGTCATAACAAAACATTCGGGTCTTGGTAGAAGCCTAGATTGTCATAACAAAACATTCGGGTCTTCGTAGAAGACTACATCTCAAACTAATAGAAAATAAGGGATTTTCTAGGGCTTTTCATACTTAAGTAAGACAATGACACTTAAATACTTATGAATTCACCAGCTTTAAAGCTAATACTCTCTTTCAAAATAACTTGTATTCTCAGGTCATCAGTAGACAGGTACGGTTGCCAGGTTTTGAGAAGATGGAGCAGACAAGTCTTGTCTTTTATTTTGATTGTATATTTTTGGTGTCTTATTACAATGAAAGAACACACATGTATTAAAACTTTACTTATAATGCAATGGATGATGTTGTTGCTTGTTTACTATTTTACACTGTTGTGATACTGTACATGACGTTCTCCACCCCTGAACGTTTCCACCGTTCGTGGTTTTGGGGTGCGACAGATTGGTATCAGAGCATTGTTTATAGTGAATATAGTATACGAACCCGTAAAAGATATACTAACTATAAATACATAGGGATTAAAACACTCTATCTAAGAGTTATACTTTTAAATAATAAAATACTTAAGCAAGTATACGTGCCTACATTCATACTCTCTTGCAAAATAACTTGTATTCTCAGGTCATCAGTAGACAGGTATGGTGGCCAGGTTTTGAGAAGACGGAGCAGACAAGTCTCGTCTTTTATTTTGATTGTATATTTTTGGTGTCTTATTACAATGAAAGAACATACATGTATTAAAAATTTACTTATAATGTAATGGATGATGTTGTTGCTTGTTTACTATTTTACACTGTTGTGATACTATACATGACGTCCTCCACCCCTGAACGTTTCCGCCGTTCATGGTTTTGGGGTGTGATAGATTGGTATCAGAGCATTGTTTATAGTGAATATAGTATATCAACCCATAAAAGATATACTAACTATAAATACATAGGAGTAAAACACT
The DNA here is from genome assembly GCF_051521515.1 of Lactuca serriola. Lineage (NCBI taxonomy): Eukaryota > Viridiplantae > Streptophyta > Magnoliopsida > Asterales > Asteraceae > Lactuca > Lactuca serriola. The sequence continues at coordinate 218,191,036 of NC_136408.1, forward strand.
CTGTCTAAGAGTTATACTTTTAAATAATAAAATATTTAAGTAAGTATACGTGCCTACATTCATACTAAAATCAGTGTCACAATGACAAGAACAAAAGTATTACGATTGTTGAATATCACAAGTAAGCCTGGGGATATATAGTCAGTCTTGGAAAAATGACATAGCCTGATCAACTATGCTGGTCCGAGGAGTGATTAGCATTTGCCCAAGAATGGTTGTGATATGGAAACAAGTCTAAAAACATACCAACACAACCATAAAGAAATACCATAGGGGTCTTTGGTCTTACTGTAATTATCTCAGTTAGTTCGTCTATTTAGCTATTTCTTATATCCCTTTTCTCACGTAGATTAAAATGGTTGGAATTCACCATGGCGATCCGTACTTCCCGAACCAATGCAATCCTGGTTGGCTAGAGGCAGAACCAAAAGATGATCACCCAATCCCTTTGGATGATAACCATGCTGAGGGTTTTTCCGATAGTTCTGACTCGGAGCCTGAAGTCAACAACCTACCCCCAACTACTCAAAACCCAAACCTGAACCCCCGTCCCGCGTTTCAAGGATCCACACCTCTGTGGGCCACTAACTTGACTAGATGGAGTCAGGAACAAGGTCAGCCCATTCCCTACAATGGAGACCGAAGTTTCTACAACCTCACCGAAGGGGGTTCCTTCCCATCATGGTTCGCAGAATTTCTAAAAACACGATACTGGGTCAAGCAACTATTGACCGGGTCGTGGAGATTGAAGCCAACTATGGAATTAACACTGTCCACATTCGCCAACTGGAGTATGCTCATGAAAGGACTCTGGTCCGCAATGCAAATCTGCAGAGGGAACTTGCTGAAACTCAAGCTGAATTTAGGGAACTTCGAGCTCAGCAAGTGAGAGCTGACAGGCGTATGAGGGACATGGAACGTCTACTATCGGGATCAAGAACTCATGCTAGCAGTTCTCGTCGCCGATAGAATCTCGTCAAACTAACCTTTTGGATATAACCTATTTTATGTAAAAACTTTGGTCTAATTTCCTGTCTTTATAAATCTTAGACCTGTTAGGTCTTGATCTAGTCTTAATTCTGTCAAAATTTTCCATCTTGGTTGATGTAAGGCCTACTTCTAGGCCATTTTTCCCGAACTTGTTACATCTATAATTCCAGTATTATTGACAGATATCTAATCTTATAGAAATTATTATCCAAATGTTGCTATCTTCGTTTAGTCATACTATTCCTTCTGTTGTTGGACTATGGGGAGTTAGTCCATGAGACACATTCATTATTAGTTTATTCTTATTCATGTCATCATCTTTTAAACGTATAGTTAAAGATGTCGCCACGCAGAAATACAAGGCATAACCCAAACAACGAAGCACCGATACCACCACTTGAACCTCTTCAACCCCCTAATCCTTTCGATGCCAATATGTTCCAGGCAGCTTTCACAGCAGCAGTTGCAGTAGCTGTGTCAGCAATCAACGCTCCTGCCCCTAGTGGATCAGGAACAGGTGCACCTCCCTCGAACCACGGCGAAAGCCATGGACACCATCGGGAATGCACCTACAAGGACTTCACGAACACCAAACCCCGCAGCTTCAATGGAACTAGGGGTGTTATGGTGCTGAGACAATGGATTGAAAAGATGGAATCCGTCTTTGAAATCTGTGCTTTCCAGGAGGGCAACAAGGTCAAGTTTGCAGCTTGTACCTTCTCTGACAGATCACTAACATGGTGGAACGGCCATGTTAACTATCTGACTTTGGTGGTGGCGTATTCCATCAGCTGTTAAAGGACATGCTGATGAAAGAGTACTGTCTTCGAGGTGAAGTACAGAAACTCGAACAAGAATTTTGGGGTCTTCAAATGGTTGGATCCGACATCACAACCTACACAAATAGGTTCTGTGATCTGGCAAACTTATGCCCTGATATGGTTGCTCTCGAGAGCAAGAAGATAGAGAGATATATATGGGGACTGTCGCCCCAGATCTAGTCAAGTGTGATAGCTTCTAGGCCTATTACTGTCGATAGCGCCAAGGAACTGGCACAATCTCTCATCGATCACCGGAAACCTCAGAACCCAACAATCCCTACACCGGTACCACAAAAGTCCAACCCTGACCACAACAGGAAGGGGTGGAATAAGAGGAAAAGAGGGGCTTCGCAAGGATCCTCCAAGAAACAACATATGTTGGAACTCTACCGAGGTCCACCAAGTGTAATTTCCACCACCACGGACCTTGCAAGGAGATGCAGTGCTCTAACTGCAACAGGAAGGGACACATAGTCCATTTCTGCAAGACTCGAACAGCTCAGGCCGCCCAGGTTCCTAACGCCGGTATGGGCTAAACTTGCTACGGTTGTGGCGAAGTGGGCCATTACAAGAGGAACTGCCCTAAAGCAGGGATGGCTGGAGGAGTAAGAAGAGTTATGGCCCTAGGCCACGAGGAAGCGGTAGCTGATCCTACGATAGTTACTGGTACGTTTCTCCTCGATAACTCATATGCTTGCATAGTTTTCGATAGTGGAGTAGAGAAAAGTTTCGTAACTCATACATTTATACACCTGCTTAAAGAAAAACCCTGTGCATTAGATAATTCATTCACGGTAGAAATGGCTAATGGGAAAACGGAGAGTACTAACTGCATATACATAGGTTGTACTTTAACTTTAGATGGCCATACTTTAAAGATAGATCTCATGCTAGTCCCAATTAAATGTTTCGACGTTATCATCGGCATGAATTGGTTGAGTCTTCTTCACGCCGACATCATGTTCTTTGAAAGAGCAGTTCGTCTTAACCTTCCTAACAACGAAACCCTAGTTATCTATGGCGACAAACCTAGTACGAGCCTTTGCATCATTTCGTGCATTCATGCCCAGAAGTGCTTGCGAAAGGAATATCATGCATTTCTCGCACACGTCATTGATACAAGTCAAGAGACGAAAGGCATTCAGAAAATCCCCGAAGTGCGCGACTTTCCTGACATCTTCCCAGAAAAACTCCCCGGTTTACCACCGCAACGCCAAGTCGAGTTCAGAATCGACTTAGTGCCAGGACCTACCCCAGTAGCCAAGTCTCCTTATCGTCTGGCACCGGCCGAGATGCAGGAACTTTCCAGTCAACTTAACGAACTTCTCAAGAAGGGAATCATTAGACCAAGCTTCTCACCATGGGGAGCACCGGTCTTGTTCGTCAAGATGAAAGATGGATCGTTTCGCATGTGCATTGACTATAGAGAACTCAATAAACTTACCATTAAAAATCGTTATCCTTTGCCCCGCATTGACGATTTATTTGATCAACTTCAAGGAGCCAACTACTTCTCGAACATAGATCTACGATCCAGATATCACCAACTACGAGTGTTAGAGGAGGATGTTCCCAAGACAGCCTTCCGAACTCGTTATGGGCACTACGAGTTTGTAGTAATGCCGTTCGGATTAACAAACGCGCCTGCAGTATTCATGGATCTGATGAATAGGGTGTGTCGTCCTTACTTGGATCAGTTCGTCACCGTCTTCATTAATGACATACTCATCTACTCTCGAAGTAAGGAGGAACATAGCCAACATCTCCATAAAATCTTAGAAACATTGCGGTCGGAGAGGCTCTACGTGAAGTTCTCCAAGTGCGAATTTTGGATTCGGCGAGTCGAATTTTTGGGCCATGTTGTTAGCGAAGAGGGAATACACGTGGACCCTTCCAAAATTAAGGCCATCGAGAACTGGTCAGCACCGAAGACACCTACAGAAATTTGTCAATTTCTAGGTCTTGCTGGCTACTATCGCAGGTTCATTCAAAACTTCTCCAGCATAGTGAAACTTCTTACAACCCTGACCCAGAAAGGCGTGGCCTTTGACTGGGAAGAGAAACAGGAAAGAGAGTTCCAAATGCTCAAACGAGCCTTGTGCACCGCACCAATACTATCCCTCCCCAAAGGGATAGAGGACTTCGTTGTCTATTGCGATGCATCAAATCAAGGGCTCGGATGTGTTCTGATGCAGCGAGGTAAAGTTATAGCCTATGCCTCGAGACAGCTGAAGACACATGAGGTTAACTACACCACCCATGATCTTGAACTAGGAGCAGTCGTATTTGCTTTGAAGATCTAGAGACACTAGCTATATGGTACAAAAGGCACGATCTTTATAGACCACAAGAGTCTACAACACATCTTCGACCAGAAAGAGCTCAACATGAGACAACAACGGTGGGTAGAGCTACTCAGTGATTAGGAGTGCGAAATTCGTTATCATCCAGGTAAAGCCAATGTAGTAGCCGACGCCTTGAGTCAGAAAGAATATTCTGGTCGTAGAGTCAAATCCTTGACTCTAACTATCCATTCACACTTGTCCACACAAATAAAGGAGGCTCAGCTCGATGCTTTGAAACCCGAAAACATGGCTGGTGAATCCCTTAGAGGGATGGATAAGAACTTGGATGTCAAGGGTGGCGGAGCCTTGCACCTAATGGATAGGATCTGGACACCGAAACACGGTGGCTTCAGGGACTTGGTCATGACCGAAGCTCACAACACTCGTTATTCCGTCAACCCGGGTTCAGAAAAGATGTATCTGGATCTTAAAAAGTTATACTGGTGGCTTAACATGAAAGCAGATATTGCTACCTTCGTAAGTAAGTGCCTTACTTGCGTGAAGGTGAAGGTCGAGTACCAGAAACCCTCCGGTCTTCTACAACAACTGGAGATACCAGAATGGAAGTGGGAGCGGATCACTATGGACTTCATAACCAAGTTGCCCAAGACGACGGGTGGACTTGATTCCATATGGGTCATCATCGATAGGCTGACCAAGTCTGCACACTTCCTGCCGATCAATGAAACAGAAAAGATGGAGAAACTTACCAGAACATACATAGGGAGATTGTAAGACTGCACAGGGTTCACTTCGAGGTTCTGGCAGTCATTACAAACTTCCCTAGGAACTAGGCTGGACATGAGTACAGCCTACCATCCACAGACCGACGGGAAGAGTGAGAGAACTATCCAGACCTTAGAAGATATGTTTCGTGCCTGTGTGATTGACTTTGGAAAAGCTTGGGATACCCATTTACCCCTTGTCGAAGTTTCCTACAATAACAGTTATCACACGAGCATAAAGGCAGCTCCATTCGAGGCCCTCTATGGCCGAAAGTGCAGATCCCCTCTGTGCTGGGCTGAGGTGGGTGATACCCATTTAGCTAAAGGAAGAGTTCCCGAAAGCACTCTCACGGGTCCAGAGATCATTCGGGAAACGATAGAGAAGATCGTTCAAATTCGTGAATGATTGAAAGCCTCTAGAGACCAACAGAAAAGCTACGCTGACAAGCGAATGAAACCGTTGGAATTCCAGGTGGGCGACCGAGTCCTACTAAAGGTCTCACCCTGGAAGGACTTGATACGCTTTGGAAAGCGTAGGAAGCTCAATCCAAGATACATAGGGCCTTTCGAGATTCTCGCGAGAATCGGCCCTGTAGCTTACAAACTCAATCTACCGCACGAACTCAGTAACGTACATCCTACCTTCCACGTCTCGAACATGAAAAAGTATATGTCCGACGAGACTCTTGTTATTCCACTCGACGAGATCGAGATCAACGAGAGCCTCAACTTCATGGAGGAACCAGTAGAGGTCATGGACCGAGAGGTCAAGCAAACAAAGCAGAGCCGTTTCCCGATAGTGAAGGTGCGCTGGAATGCAAAGCGTGGACCAGAATTCACTTGGGAATGAGAGGACCAGATGAAACTGAAATACCCTCACCTTTTCGCTTAGTTATTTGTAACTTCTTGATTGCTTAAATTCTAATTTCGGGACGAAATTCCTTCTAACGGGGGGATGATCTGACAACCCGAAATTTCCCATTCTGTACAAACTATATCACTTCAATAGAAGTTATAGCAGTCACAGTTAATTGCCAGACTTTTTCGCGTAAGTTTGAGTAATTCAGGGTTTACACTTCAGGAGATATCAGGAGAGTGGATACACTAGGGTTTAGTACAACACTGTTATTCCAACACTCTGTTATATGAGAAATCATTTTAGGAATAAAAATATTTTCTGCCAAAAATATCTCAGGACTATAAATAAAATTCTGAACCAAATTCATTCATTATTCGCATTTCCATCTAGAGAAAAGCCATTTTCTCTCTCACGGATCTTCGGGTTTTTATACCAAAATGTGATTAACTCTTTCTAGTAGTGTTAGAAAGCTTATTATGTGTTTATAACATGAGTTGGATGGCTAAATCACTAGATTTAGGATTTTACTTCCCAAGGTGTTCTTGGGCGGTAAACTCCCAAAACAATGCCTAGACCTTCCCTTGTGTTATGCTACTAACTTAGACTCATATATATGTGTGTTAGGGACAAGAAAACAACCAAGAAACACAAAAACATGGGTGTTCACGGCCCAAGATGATCTTGGACTATGAACTCCAATAACTTGGATCAAAGGGTGCTTTTAAGGCACCTAAAACCTTAGACAATTACTAGGAATTTTTCCTACTTAAATCAAGGACTAAAACACATCAAAAACCCATCTTTTTGGGAGATGATGGCCCTAATAAGCTCTTGGGTCGTAAACATGAAAGAAGGGCACTAAAGTGTGCCTAATGCCTTCATATGCTTTAGGTAAAAGTCTAGAACCTATCCTACATATGCAAGAGACTTGAAAGCAACAAAAACACCATTCCAAGGGAGTTTACGGCCGTAAACTCCTCAAAGGAGTGTTTCTATGCGTTAAACCCTTCCAAGAATTTAACCACCAAGTTGGAATAATTCTAGGGATCATTTGGGACTTAGAACCAAAAAGTACCACCAAGTTTGTGAGTTTACGGCCGTAAAATCAAGAGTTTACAACCGTAAACTCCATGTGTGAGCATATATGTAGAGTAAACTCATATATGAGGTCCTTTGGAACCCTAAACACTAGTGCCTTGTCCCATAATAGCTTAGACGCAATCCTTAGGGCTTAAAACACTTATATAAAGTGTTTATTATGTCTAGGATGTCTTAACATTATCAATTACTAATTTAAGACTAATTGAGTGCATATATGTTTTATTATATGTTCATTAGGATCGTAGTGTGTGTACAAGTCCTCACTTGACACCTAACAATCCGACACCGTCCAGTTCATCCAAACCACCATATACAGGTGAGTTCATACCCCTAATCAATGTTTTAAATGATTTTAAATGCTTTAATGGGGGGGGGATACAAGTAGAAAATGGCATGTTATTAAATCATCTATATGTATTTTATAACTGTGTTTTCATTCAACAGATTTCACATACTACAAAATGTGATGCATGAAATGGTTTTCCATCTTAAAATACCTTGATAACAAAAGTACTAGTTTTGAAATGTTTATTACCATGACATCAAGTCACTCTTAATTATTATTCAAAACTCTTAGATATCTTGCAAAACCATTACGTTTACCTTCTGGAACAAACAATTGCCTTTCAGTTAATTATCATAGGGATAGTTAGAAGATACAAAACAATATTCCTATTACAAGGAATCACACAAGAGTCAGTCCATTCGTGATTCTATACTAGTACATTACATGATACATGAGTATATTTATCTAGGATTACATGATACATAAGTACGTTTTCATAGATACATTTATCTGAATACGCTTACATGAATACCATACATGAGTACAGTTACATAGATACATTATCATGTATTCACTTACCTGGATACTTGTACCTAGAATCATGAGGAAGATTTATTCGTACCTTCTGTGTAAATTTTCCTTCCTATCCCTGTTCGACGGGATGTCTAGACGGGACTAACCCTTCCGGAACCTAGCTGTTAGCACCACTGGGTGATGAACATCTACGGATGTCTAAGGTTATTACTTATCATAGATAGATTGATATCGGAACTAACCATTCCTCCATCCTGCTGTTGCAACAGAGGATGAGATGAAAATCTTCGGATGATCATTAGGTTACAACTTATATTAGGAGTTGGCTACAGGACTAACCCTTCCTCCAACCTGCTGCTGCAACAGAGGACAATTGGACCATCTTCGGAGGTTCATTAGGTTATACATATCGCTTACTGCGATGGCGTGTTAGTCATGCTATCCAAGGATAACACTTACATGGTTATATCATTCCTAATTACTTTATTTTGTGATATATTCACATAAACGATGAGTTAGACTAATTACTGTTGTAGTAGTCAAAAAGAAGGAAAAGCTATCATTTTACTTACAAAACATTCGGGTCTTGGTAGAAGGCTACATTATCATAACAAAACATTCGGGTCTTGGTGGAAGACTACATTGTCATAATAAAACATTCAGGTCTTGGTAGAAGACTACATTGTCAGAACAAGACATTCGGGTCTTGGTAGAAGACTACATCTCAAACTAATAGAAAATAAGGGATTTTCTGGGGCTTTTCATACTTACATCAACATTTTCATTTAAAGGTTTACATGACTTTTAAAACAACGTTTAGTAAGCAAGACAATGACACTTAAATACTTATGAATTCACCAGCTTTAAAGCTGATACTCTCTTTCAAAATAACTTGTATTCTCAGGTCATTAGTAGACAGGTACGGTGGCCAAGTTTTGAGAAGACAGAGCAGACAAGTATCATCTTTTATTTTGATTGTATATTTTTGGTGTCTTATTACAATGAAAGAACACACATGTATTAAAACTTTACTTATAATGCAATGGATGATACTGTTGCTTGTTTACTATTTTACACTGTTGTGATACTGTACATCACGTCTTCCACCCCTGAATGTTTCCGCCGTTCGTGGTTTTGGGGTGTGACAATAGACTTCAGCAAGTCATGGGATATCCACTTACCACTAATCGAGTTCTCGTACAACAACAGTTATCACACAAGCATCAAGGTTGCTCCTTTCGAGGCGTTATACGGTCGCAAATGTAGATCACCTCTATGTTGGGCCGAGGTGGGTGACACTCAACTAGAAAAAGGTTAATCACCAAACAGTAATATCACAGGGCCAGAAATCATCTGTGAAACGACCGAAAAGATAATCCAAATCGTAACTCGAATTCAAGCATCGCGAGATCGACAGAAGAGCTATGCTGATAAGCGGCGAAAGCCATTAGAAGTTCAAATCGGGGATTGAGTGCTATTGAAGGTCTCTCCCTATAAAGGCATGATCCACTTTGGGAAACGTGGAAAGTTGAACCCACGATACATTGGACAATTCGAGATTCTTGGCCAGATTGGTCTAGTGGCTTATAAACTGCAGCTACCTGCCGAGCTCAGCAACGTACACCCCATGTTCCATGTATCGAATATGAAAAAGTGTCTATCAGATGAAACTCTTGTCATTCCTCTAGAAGAGATCGAGATCAATGAGAACCTCCTGTTCGTCGAAGAGCCATTCGAGGTATTAGATAGGTAAGTGAAGCGTACGAGAGAGAGCCGCATTCCAATTGTGAAGGTTTGTTGGAACGCTAAGCGTGGGCCTAGAATGGCTCATTCTAACCCAAATGGGCCTTATCGGGCAATAAATAAATTAATTAGCCCAATGGGCCAGTAATAATTTGGGCCTTATGATTTCAATCTAAGACAATTAATGGCCCAAACTATTCCACTCCGTTTCTTCTAGCCCAATTCTCGGCCCATGATACAAAAAAAAAAAGAATAGAAAAGATTGTGCATGGAGTTAAATGGTGCCACCGCAAGTTTACCTTGTAGTCTTCCATGTCAATTACCCTCCATATAATTAACCAATCCCATGTTTCAAGGCATCTAGCTCATCTTAACCTATCCCTTATCTCTTCTTCTTCTGTCGGCCGAGAACCTCCCCTTAGCAGTCTCATTTTTCACTTGCAAACTCTTTCAAGAACTGATGTGCACGAAAGTACCCACTAATTTTAATATTTATAACCTAACAAACTTAGACTAACTATGCACTTATAGGCAGTGTACCTAGTCAGATTACAATATAGCTTAGGTAAGTCGGGTGTCAATCACAGGGAACGGTGGTGAATTAATTTAAAATATTTGATTATAGGTTACAGGTCACACGAAAAGAATAAAGAAGTAGTTTAATAAATCTCAAACGAACAATTAATTGACAACTCTCGATAAACTAACAGGAAAGCAAATCTCTTCAGGTACTTTGGTTTAGATAAATTACACCTTAAAAACATAGACAATTGCATATACAAATTCATTTATTCATGTTCACCGATTCCTAAAATGATTAGATTCGCGTTCACTATAACTAATCCTTTAACAAACAAGTCAATTTAAACAGTGATCAGTTGATTAAACTAACATGCTTCCTAGTGTTCAGTTCGTATCAACCAAGACTTGTAATAATAGTTAATCAAATTGGTCGTTCAATTAACCTCTTGTTGATGGTCATCAAGCAAGGCTCACACATCAACTTACTTATTTCCAAGTCAATTCTAGTTTCACATTCGTTATTCCTAGACTTATAATCTCGATGGTCATCAAATACATAAGAGACAAACAATCAAGCAGATGTTCATACAACACAATTTACTTAATAATTAACAACAAATAATTATCATTATCACGTAAGGATCTTTTAACAAGCTTGCCAAGATAAATTAAACATAAACAAACAATTCAATATAGCAATTAGTCTAATAATCAAGGTTTCATTCAAACATAAACACAAGGTAAAAAGTTTTTACACCCAAATCAGAAACTAAATGCATAATAGTAACAGAGTAGAATGCTAAACATGGTCACGTTAACAACCCATATGATTACTGACATGTATCCGCTCTCCAATCCTTCCGATCTCTGCTCTCGTTAGCTTAACGGCCTTCTGTCCGCCTTCTAGACCCTCAAAACGGCTTAACAGAAGTTAATTATTGACTAAATTAGGTTAGAAGTTGTATCCCCTCTTCTGGTTAGTTGATAATCGTCTTTTATAACCCTTGTAACCGACTTACGTATGCTGGGCGTAAGTCGGATTACGCTGGGCGTAATGAAGATTAGTACGCGATGGAGTTATCTGGATGCCAGCCATTACGCGGGGCTTACATATAGATTATGCTGGGCATACTCTTTTTTTGCCATTACGCTTGGCGTAAATGTCCATTACGCGGGGCATCAACGACTCCTCCAGCATTTTTCCATTCTTTTAGCCTCTAAGCCCGATTTCCGCTTCAGTCTTTTCTTTTGTGCTCTATCAACAACGAATAGCTGCAAATCATAATTCAAAGCAATATAATTACTTTTTAGTTCTAAAAGAGAATAATAAAGGCTAAAATATTAAGATATAATCTATAAAAATATATATAAAAGTACACATATCAAAATACCCCACAATTAGCCTTTGCTTGCCCCCAAGAAAATTTACTTTTATTTTACCAATATCGTACTAAACAATCCATTTTAAACTCAGCCATTATGCCAAGACCGCAACGCATGCATTTGTGTCTAAAATTTTCCTAAAGTACCCCTATATTTTAAATACTCACAATCTTCATAAACACTCGCCCACTTCTTTTGAACAATGCTCATTTTATGCATCCCTCCGAATCCATCCATAGAAAACCTCCTAACCTCAAGGTGTTTTTGGTTGAGCAACCCAAGCATACATAATCTAGAATTACAATTTATGATACCACTATGGAGCTTTTTTGAATTCTTCACTTTTTTTAATCTTTGATTACTTCGAATTCACCACCTTGTTTGATTTTATTTCTGGTATCTTCAATTTTTGAAATCTTGGAATTTTGATCTTTTGATCTCACTTTAATTGCTCCAAAATTCTTCAAACTTTTCTTTCAATTCTCTCTCTTTTTTTACATGTAACTCACTTTTTTCATTCAAAACCTACATGCTTAAGCAGGGGCGCTCAACTTCAACCTTTATTGGTTAACGATAATAATTTTCCTGGATACATTTCTGGTACACGATGAAAAACATATAGCATCCCTCAAACTAAGAGAGGTTGTGTTTTTGTTCAATGATTTCAGTAAAATAAGGGAGGCCACAGATGTATTATAATGTATATTGGCTCAACTAAACACTTGAGTTCTCATCGGATCATTTCATACAACAGTAGAAAAATTTTCAAATTATCACTAGATTTTCTAAATTAAACTATTATTTCAAGTTTTTAAATTTTAAAATTTCCCTAAATCTTGCAATTTCCAAACTATTATTTCATTTTTTTAATTTACTTTTACCGACCCCCTACCCCACACTTATTCATACAATGTCCACATTGTATGCAACAAACTAATTAAGCAGATAAAAAGGGAGAAAAAGGAACAGACTCCCCTGGGGTAGTTTTGGCGAGATCGAATGGGGCTGCTACAAGTTGCTTCAAATATTGCTGAAAGACTGAAAACTGGAACTGCTGCTTCTGAATTTGCCGATAAATAAAATCAAGACTGTCGACTTCGAAAAATGTGGTGCAAAAGATTGCAAATAAATGAAATGTATAGTAACCATGACGTGGGAAAGTGTCGACCACGTCGTCTCGTCAAGAATGATGTCCTCTTCGTGCGATAAAAACTCCTCCACGACATAGGAAAGTGTCAACCATGTCGTGGCAGCCGGGATGATACTTCTTCCTCGCGTCGAAATAAAACTCTATGGTGTGGGAACAGCTCATCCATACCATCAGAGTTAAAAATAAAATGCCACTATTCTAAATAATCTCTCACGAAATCAATATGCACCCCACACTTATGACAAATTGTGGGTCTTGACTATAATCTTCGAAGTCTCACACGGCTCTCTCTAGCAACAGTCGGACCTAGCTGCTGAACTTACCGCCAGCTTTCTAAGGGCGAAAATTTTGCAGAGATCTAAACAACCAAAGAGCATCAACATGGAAAACAAAGGTAAGACATCCTAAATTAAACTTAATTACATACCAAATAAAAAATACTAATAATAAGCAACTAAAAATAACACAAAAATAAAAATAAAAAGGATAACTAAATCACTCATCATCCCCGTCATCATGCTGCTGTGTCCTAGAAGTACCGGCTCCATCATGTCGTGACTGGAATGGTGGAGGGAAAGGAACCGAATACTGAAACCCCTGGTGGGCAAAGAATGCGGTCAACGCATCCCCATACCACTGTTGTTGTCTGTCCACATGTTCAACATACTCACCAAGGTTCTGAACCCCCACGTCAATGCGGTCAATGCGCTAAGCTAGGTAACACATATCAAGCTCCGGCTCAGGTCCCTGCTGTGCTCCCTGAGGAGCAGGTCTACGCCACTGGACCCGTCTCGACTGTGGCTCATCTGCCCCCTCCTCGTCTGTCATGTCATCTGGTAGTACCCACAAGACACCATCTCCTCCCCGCTCAAGTACACGCATCGACTCCAATAACTGAAGGCTCATCGGCCTCATATCATGAAACACCATCGATCTCGTGATCTCACGTGTCAGCAACTGATATGATCGAGCTAACCACGTGATAAAATGCCCCCCCCCCCCCCCCCGCAAATCAGGTTATCCTCCCGAAGTCCCCTGGCCCACCTACCCAAATAGGCGGCTAAAGCAACTGGAAGGTTCAGGTGCCTCCCTGGAGTAACAAGCGGCCACAAGAAATACAATTCTGTCGAAGGCACTCTCTCACTGTTCTTATGATGCGTGAGAGATATGGAAATCAAACGATGCAGCAGTCTGTATGTAGTAGACCTAATAATTCTTCCCCGTGCAGTAGATGGCGTATATACTCCTCCTGTAATCTCGGTGCAAAAAGTGTTCTCATTATAGTCATCTGGCCGGTTCGTGAGACAATCAGAAAGGAATGCCGAGAAGTGGACACTCCTCGTCTCATCTGTTGTGTATATACCAACTCGAGTCGCAAGCTCTATCACACTACACTCCTGGCTCACACCCCCCAGTCTGAAAGAAAAGGTTGTCCTATCATCAGGTGTCTTCCTAAGGTCATAGGAAACTGTAGCGTAAAACTCCAGCAAAAATTCCCGATAAACAGGCTCCAGGATCCTAAAGAATCGTGCCCATCCCTAACATACGAACAAATGCACTGCACTCGCGTCCGAGTGCGTGTATTGCAAAAAATCCTGGATCAGCGCAGCAAGTCCAGTATGGGTCGCCAATTCCTAGTCGAATGATGGTGCTATATCGATCTCCTTGGTGAGCATCAAACTCAAATTGGTGACATATTGTGCCCAGATTACATCATTCAGAGTTTGCGGAAACAGTAAGAAACGGTGATCGGTCACGTCCTCGGGCGGTTTGGTCCTTTGAGTTGTTCGGGCCATAATCCTGCAAAAATAAAATAGCACACAACCACAACAAAATACCACATCATCAACAGATTCAAGTGAAAAACAATATTAGGGCTGGTCTATGCTGTACGCTGGGCGTACATGCAGCATACGTTGGGCGTACGTCCAGATCATCGAATCCATCGCGGTGTCCCCTATTTGGTCATTGCTTAGCCATAATCAATATTCGCAGGAGAATCATGAAGGTTCGAACAAAATATGGGTAAACTACTTAGAGTACTTCCAGCGAAGTCGTCTCTGGGTCTGTTCGTTACTGGCCTTAAGCCATAATCACGTCTTCAACAGCATTATACCAAGAAGTGCGCAGGCAGTCCATCAATCGAGGGTTAACGTCCAGCGAATGCTAGGCGTACACCCATAAGGTCGAATCAATGGCTATTGCTCGGAATTAAGGCTAAATTAGGTCCTAGGGTTTAGTCTATTGATCGAAATCGGTCTATTAAGCCATAATCAAACATACATTTGTGAAATCGGCCCCAATTCAAGAAATATATGAACCCTAGATTTCGAACAAAGGCAATGTGCAGCTAATTTCACTGAATTAGACACAAATCAACAACATAGAGTAACCGAATAACATACCTTTGTGTCGAATTTTACAAGAAAAGAAGAAAAATCGAGAGTCTTGTGGATGAAATCGTCATCACAGTGTATGCGAATGAAGAGGAATTGAAAGAATAACAAAAAAGTCAAAGGGTAAAATGATAAAACATGTCGTCAATTTACGCTGGGCGTAAATCCTTATATACGTGGGGCGTACCTCCAACTCCGGAAAGAAACATGCACGATCAACGGTTTATTACGCTCGGCGTAAATAAAATTACGCTGGGCGTAATTTTAACTGAAATATTTCCTTTTTTTTATTTGAAATTCCTTTTTCCAACTAATTAATTTTGGGGACTTATTAATATTTTTTTCTCTTTTTTAATTGCTTCAACAACAGCCATGACTTTCCGATGAGTGACATAAAAAAATGAGACGTCATGATCACTTGTCTTTGTCGAGATCAAACAACAATGGTTGATTAAAACCCTTGCACGCAAGAAAAGTTTGTGAAAACAATCACTTTCGGGACCCGTTACAATATTTTCTTTGTTTTCTCCGCACCTTTAACTAAAAGTAGAACAAGAACTAACCTAACTAGCCAAGAACAGCAAGAGTTCGGTCTTCCACTTAACCACCACAATACGCCTTGCTATACTACGCCTTATGGATTGAGTTGGACATATCAACAAAGTAGTAGGCAAACTAGGTCAAGAATTCCCTAATCGCTTGCATTCTCGAAAACCATGAAAAAGGTAAAGTCAAACAATGTGTATGATCCCAAATTCCTGCAAATAACAACAAGAACCTTCTCGACAAGTGAAATGATATCATCGAAAATAAAACCAAAAGAAAAATAAAAACTAACTAAACTAACTATAAACAAATAACGAATAATCACATAAACTAAATTAATTACAAGCCGTTCCCCGGCAACGGCGCCAAAAACTTGATGTGCACGAAAGTACCCACTAATTTTAATATTTATAATCTAAAAACCTTAGACTAACTATGCACTTATAGGCAATGTACCTAGTCAGATTACAGTATAGCTTAGGTAAGTCGGGTATCGATCACAGGAAACGATGGTGAATTAATTTAAAATATTTCATTATCAGTTATAGGTCACAAAAAAAGAATAAAGAAGTAGTTTAATAAATCTCAAACGACCAATTAATTGAGAACTCTCGATAAACCAACAGGAAAGCAAATCTTTTCAGGTACTTTGGTTTAGATAAATTACACCTTAAAAACATAGACAATTGCATATACAAATTCATTTATTCATGTTCACCGATTCCTAAAATGATTAGATTCGCGTTCACTATAACTAATCCTTTAGCAAAAAAGTCAATTTAAACAGTGATCAGTTGATTAAACTAACATGCTTCCTAGTGTTCAGTTTGTATCAAGCAAGACTTGTAATAGTAGTTAATCAAATTGGTCGTTCAATTAACCTCTTGTTGATGGTCATCAAGCAAGGCTCACACGTTAACTTACTTATTTCCAAGTTAATTCTAGCTTCACATTCGTTATTCCTAGACTTATGATCTCGATGGTCATCAAAATCATAAGAGACAAGCAATCAAGTAGATGTCCATACAACTCAATTTACTTAATAATTAACAGCAAATAATTATCATTAACACGTAAGCATCTTTTAACATGCTTGGCAAGATAAATTAAACATAAACAAACAATTCAATATAGCAATTAGTCTAATAATCAAGGTTTCATTCAAACATAAACACAAAGTAAAAGGTTTTTACACCCAAATCAGAAACTAAATAGTAACACAGTGGAATGTTAAACATGGTCTCATTAATAACCCATATGATTACCGACATGTATCCGCTCTCCAATCCTTCCGATCTCCGCTCCCGTTAGCTTAACGGCCTTAGGACCGCCTTCTAGACCCTCAAAACGGCTTAACAAAAGTTAATTATCGACTAAATTAGGTTAGAAGTCGAATCCCCTCTTCTGGTTAGTTGATAATCATCTTTTATAACCCTTGAACCGGCTTACGTACGCTGGGCGTAAGTCAGATTACGCTGGGCGTAGGTCAGATTAGTACACGATGGAGTTATCTGAATGCCAGCCGTTATGCGGGGCGTACATATAGATTACATTGGGCGTACTCTTGTTTTGCCATTACGCTTGGCATAAATGTCCATTATGCGGGGCGTAAACGGCTCCTCCAACATTTTTCCTTTCTTTTAGCCTCTAAGCCCGATTTCCTCTTCAGTCTTTTCTTTTGTGCTCTATCAACAACGAATAGCTGCAAATCATAATTCAAAGCATTATAAGTACTTTTTAGATCTAAAAGAGAATAATAAAGGCTAAAATATTAAGATATAATGTATAAATATATATATAAAAAATACACATATCAAGAACCTCTCAAGAACTTCTTCATTTTCCTCAAAAGTTTTGAGATCTTGTGTGTTCCAAGAAGTTTACATCAAGTTCTCATCCATAATTGGTAATCTACTCTTATTTAAACAAGTTTAACTTCATGATTATGTTAAAACTTGATGCTTATTTCTTTTTATTTACATGCTTTTAGGGGAGAATACAAGTGTTTATGTGTAGATCTATGTATTTGTGCATGTTTTGTGTGATTTTCTTGGTTTATGTTGTGATTATGTGATAAATCTTGATGAATCTTGAAAACTCTAACAAAAATGGGTGAGATTCATAAACTAATACACTCTATACAGTATACTACAAAGATAAAAGTGTTATACATGCCTAAGATGTGAAAAACAAAACAAAAATCTTGTATATGGACCATTTTTAACAAGTAAACCAAAGATTGGGATAATTTTTGCCACTTACGGTTTTGTGAGGATCAAAAGGGGCACATTTGTATAAAAAAGAGTTTTTATAACAACTAAAATTTCCAATGGACCAAAAGTGTAATATTTTGCATTATGGGCCTTAATATGGGCCTTACGACTTTTTGGGACCAAATAGCAAAAATAACAATTTTTAAGGATTAAAATGTTATTTAAATCAAAACTTGAGCCAAAAATTAAAAAAAAAACGAAAATAAGGGCTGAAAATGACTCTTATTTCAAAATGGGGGCAAAAATGTTAATTTTATAAAAATTGGGCCGAAAATGTCATTTTAATTCAAATAAGGACTAAAACTGTAATTTTCTGCAAAGATGGGTTGAATATGTTAATATATGTATATTTGGGCCAAATCCGTCAGATACGAACATTTGGGGCGAAAATATTAATTTTTATAAATTAATGGGATAAAATGTTATTTTTTAATTAAAATAGACCAAAAATGACATTTCATGTAAAAATAAGCCTTTAACTGTTCAACTTAGTTCTTAAGGGACCTATAGTGAAATTTTTACTAAACACAAGTTCAAATTATAATATTTTGACGTAACGAACTAAAAAAATATCGTTATAACAAAACACGAGATATTTATAACATTAGGGATAAAAGTTTCGACGAAATGAACTATACTATAACAATCAAACGAAATACAACAACGGTATGACTATTGGGCCTAGTGCTCACTATACATGCTTATTGGGCCTTCGTGATCCATTTGCATGTTTATTGGGCCCAATATAATCCTTTCATTTCAATTGTGCCTTCGTGATCCAGTTACATGCTTAATGGGCCTATATTAGCCTTTACATGTTATTGGGCCTTAGTGGCCAGTTTACATGCTAATTTAGCCTAGAAAAATTCATCATATGCCTAATGGGCTTTAATGTGTCCATTTGCATACTTAACAGGCCTTGAAATAACTTACATGTCTAATGGGCCACAGTTGTCCTTTTTTTTCATGTTTGCTGTGCTTTATTTTTTCACATTCACGTATCATCTGCTGATCAAAATTCTAAATACATATAACATTATGCATATCATGTGGCAATAATTGAGATCTAGTGAGACTTCTTGGTTGACACCATTAAGTGTATGGTTGTAGCATGTAGTTATAATGAGAGTCTCCTGGAGGGAGAGCGAGAGTTTGTGTATAGATCTAAACAAGGGTAACTCCCCCACACCTGAGTTGTTTGATACAGTTAGACTAGGCCAGTCTAGGGTGACAAAACCTTGATCAAAACCGGTGTTGGAAAAATGCGAAGACAGGCGAATTAGTTACTATCATGCATGGTTATAATGACTGACATAGAGATCCATTACCATCACAACACTACCGAAATCAAAACTCATAAATCATATTGATACAAAACAAATTCATACGATAATACAAGGAACACAACATTTTTATAAATTATAAAATATCGGATTTCCTGGGGAAATACTACTATTCAGTTACCTTCTACTCACAATAGAAAGAATACAAAGAAATTTGGACTACATACTTATACATGTTTTTACTATGAAATTCACACATGCATTTATACTTGATTTTTATATATTGTTTTCTGACTAATTACTGAAAATATCGGATTTGCTGGGCTTACAAATAATACAAATAATTTCATTCAAACATGCTTATGAACTCACCAACATTATATATGTTGACCGTTTTCAAAATAACTTGTATTCTCAGGTAACCGTTAAGCAGCGGAACTTTCAAGTGTAGGAAATTTGTTTTGTGAAATCTCAAATCATCGTACAATTAACATTTGGGAACATGTAACCTAAGACAATGTAAATGATGTGAACAATACTAGTTGTAATATGTAATGTTTGGTGATTATTGTGTTATGTTTCATGTATATTCATTGTGATGATAATTCAATTGATAGTCTCACGAGCCCCCGGATGTTTCCGTCATCTGGTTCGGTGGTGTGACAGAAACTAACTTCAACAAATCATGGTTAGTCAACTCAAAGCACTTTTCAGTCAAAGGTTGGAGCATATCAACAAAATTTATACAATGAACATCACTTTGGCACCTGATTTCTTCATAGTTATTGAAGTTAATGACCTCACCATCGAATTTTATAGACAATGTACAAGTATAGACATAAATTTTTGTTCTAGATATTTTTAAGAATGGTCTACCTAAAAGTATGGAACTCGAGGTTGGGTGGTTATCATCTCCCATATCAAGCACATAAAAATACGCAGGAAAGACAAGTTCATTAACTTGCACTAAAACATCCTCTAATACACCTTTAGGGTGTACTATAGAATGATCTACAAGTTGGATTATCACCCCAATTTTTGTAAAAGTGCCTATGCCAATAGATTTATAAATAGAATACGGTAAAACATTAATTGAAGCTCCTAAATCTAGCATAGCATGGGGGACATAAAGGTTTCCCAATTTACAAGGAACGGTGAAAACGCCTGGATCCTTGCACTTTGGGGGCATCATTTTCTACAAAACTACAGAAACATTTTCACTTACTTTCACTGTCTTATTACCTCGCAGCTTCTCTTTAGATGTGAAAAATTCCTGAAGGAACTTAGCATATCTAGGCACCTATTTTATTATGTAACACCATAAATTTTAAAACAAAATTTTTGAATTTAAATTACCAACATCACATATAATAATTCTCAAAATCTCAAGTATTTATGTCATAACATATTTCAAAATAGTTTTCAAAAGTAATTATCAAAATCCAGAATCCTTATTCATGACTCTTTTCTCTTGTGTGTACAATTGAGCCGCCTTCCCACTATCTTGATAAAAACCTGAAACACATAACACGGTAAGCACAAAGCTTAGTGAGTTCCCCTAAATACCACATACATATAACTAGCCACTCGACGCTATGGCTCTACGAGACCTTCCGGTCGATGTGTCTCAGTGGACTTTCCGGCACCACAACTCTGGCAGACCTTCCGGTCCTACCCATGATGACCTTCCGGTCCTGCAGCTCGTTGGAGCATCTGGTACGGTCTGGTTGAGCCTTCGGGCCTCATACATCGTTGTACCTTCCGGTCCGGTCTGGTTGAGCCTTCTGGCCTCATAAATCGTTGGACCTTCCGGTCCGGTCTAAAATAACTCATAGCATAATATCACATAGACAAGATGCATAACTCAAGTAAGAACATAAGACCTTGCGGTCGCACATAAATACCACTTTAGTGAGAAGACTCACATTAGATGATGAACAGTCCCTACAAACGTTATTGCCACGCACCGACCTCTAACTCTGTGCCAAACCCACAATTATCGCAATTAGGAACTAATTCTCAACTCTCTCTCATTAAGTCTAAAGGTAGTCCACCAAACAGCCCATCAATGACCTAAAACCCATTGGGCCCACCAAGGCCCAAAAATAAATGGGCTCTCCCGAGGCCCAACTCTCTCACATCTAATGGCAACCGAACTCAAGGGTCCAAAGCACATATATATAATCCTCTTGTCCAAGACTCTATTGCAACAAGTCCACACTCCAGGCCCAACACTCAAGGCCCAAAATGAGACTAAGCCCAAAAGTCTACGGTGAGGTTACGCGGGGCGTACCTCTCTTGGTATGCTCATCGTACTCACGATTCCAGATTGGTCATCGGGGACACTGGGGTAGTACGCGAGGCGTACAGGAATTACGCTTAGTGTACTCCCCAGATTCACTCTTTCTACTCATTTGGTCTTAAACAGTTAAGACATTACCTCAATCCCCAGATCTGGACTCCCTAATGGCGTCTTGTGAGTTCCCCAAAATACCACATACATATAACTAGCCACTCGATGCTATGGCTCTACGAGACATTCCGGTCGATGTGACTCAGTGGAATTTCTAGCTCCACAACTTTGGCAGACCTTCCGGTCCTACCCATGATGACCTTCCTGTCCTGCAGCTCGTTGGAGCATCTGGTCTGGTCTGGTTGAGCCTTCGGGCCTCATACATCGTTGGACCTTTCGGTCTGGTCTGGTTGACCCTTCTGGCCTCTTAAATCGTTGGACCTTCCGGTCCGGTCTAAAATAACTCATAGCATAATATCACATAGACAAGATGCATAACTCAAGTAAGAACATAAGACCTTGCGGTCGCACATAAATACCACTTTAGTGAGAAGACTCACATTAGATGATGAACAGTCCCAACAAACGCTGTTGCCACGCACCGACCTCTAACTCTGTGCCAAACCCACAATTATCGCAATTAGGAACTAATTCTCAACTCTCGCTCATTAAGTCTAAATGTAGTCCACTAAACAGCCCATCAATGACCTAAAACCCATTGGGCCCACCAAGGCCCAAAAATAAATGGGCTTTCCCGAGGCCCAACTCTCTCACATCTAATGGCAACCCAACTCAAGGGTCCAAAGCACATATATATAATCCTCTGGTCCAAGACTCTATTGCAACAAGTCCAAACTCCAGGACCAACACTTAAGGCCCAAAATGAGACTAAGCCCAAAAGTCTACAGTGAGGTTACGCGGGGCGTACCTCTCTTGGTATGCTCATCGTACTCACAATTCCATATTGGTCATCGAGGACACTGGGGTAGTATGCGAGGCGTACAGGAATTAGGCTCAGCGTACTCCCCAGATTTACTCTTTCTACTCATTTGGTCTTAAACAGTTAAGACATTACCTCAATCCCTAGATCCGGACTCCCTAATGGCACTTAATCCATAAAGTCAGTGACTTTAAGCCTTTGCTTGGCTGGAATGGTCACAAACACCCAAAACATTCACTTTCTTATCTCAAAAACCTCCTATCTCATGCATGGCTTGATTCTAATGACCAAGAATTGATTTTTATGACATAACACCACTAAATATACTCAAAGGGACATAAATTATGCTTTGGTGTGAAACAACTCATAAAGCTTGAAGCTTTGGGACCAAAAACCCTAAAATGTACCCATAACAAAAACTAGCACAACAATAAGCAAGTTCGAAACATGATACCTTTGGAAGATGCACCATCTAGAGAAAAACAAAGATCCAAAAGGAGGTGCTCAAGTTAATCTCTTTCAAAGCTCCTTGTTCTTCAAAAGCCAAACACAACAAGCGATCACCCCACTAGATCCACATGAGAAAGCCACAAAGATTCAAACTTTATTCTTTCAGGAGCTAGATCAACATGATTAGGGCTTGGATCCAGAAGCTCTGAGCCAAACAATGCATCCTCAAGGAACTCCTTCTTCCACAATATGCATAAAAAACTCACCAAATTACACAAATGCTCAAGAATCATTCAAATGGAGACTTAGGGTTGATTTCTAGGGTTTAGAGGGATGGAGGCTGAATATATTAGGGTTAGGTTATGAGATAAGGAGCTTAAATAGGGTCCAAGACCCTAAAATAGCGTTCAGGTCTGATTGGCGTACCCCCAACGTTCATATAGTACGCCCATCATACTATGAAGAACATTCGTGACCACCCCTGGTCAGTACGCCCAACGTACTCCAAAAATACGCCCAGCGTACGCTTTGTGTATCCCTAGCGTACTCGGCTAAGCCTGCAAACCTCAAAACTTCTGAAGGCCATAACTTCTTCGTTATAAATCCATTTCCGACAATCCTTATATCCATGTAAAGGTAACGAGAAGCCCTACACTTTTATCAAATTTATTCCTCCTGAAGCCCACTTGAAATCAGATCCAATATTCAAGAAAAGCCAGCACCAGCTCCTTTAACAATATATTTGGGCTCTACAGCACAAACCAAAATCTTTAATTACACAACCTACCTTGCCCATAACCCAAAAAGGCCTAAATCTTTCTCCTTCAAAGCCTCAAAACCTTCTCATACTCGGATTAAGGCCCACATGCCTAAATCACGAAACAATCTAGAACATGATGTTATAATTCTCCCCCACTTAAATTAGATTTCGCCCTCGAAATCGTTCCTTTTCTTTGCATAGATCGAAACAAATAACCCGAGAAGCACAACCAGAAAATCTCTTAACATTCAACGATCCTTCTCCCAAGACATCTGAAACCAAATAGAAATTTCCCTAGCCGAAGAAGGACGGACCTTTTTTTCGTGAAGGTACCTGCTCTAACACTCCAGAATTGGAAACAATAGTGGTTTGTCTCCCGACGGACCGCTCATGCAGAATATCACCCTGATAATTGCTCATCGAATAACAGACTTAGATAACACGCTTTCAACTCTGAGTACCAGGTTAGCTCCCGACCCAACGGTTGAACCTCCAAGGGCTACTCCTTGCACACCCAATAAAATGACTTTACAGCCCTCCTGCTCACAATAGCTATCTCATCTCATCGCGACACACAAGTCATGTAGTTCGCTTTATCCCAAGAGAATACTATAACTTATCTAAAATTATCTAACCTTTGACCTCTGTCGTCTACCAAGCACTGATTCCATGCGTTTCGCGGTTCTTCCCATACCGAAGAACTAACTCACACGAGTCTATTACATCTGATGGAGAAAAATACTTCTCAAAATGAACCCATCTACGAATCTGAAAACTCATATTGCCTACTAAACACACAAACGAATCCAGACTCAAGATAGAGAGTCGAATTCAACAACAGAATTGGAACCACTCAATTCCAATCTGGTACTCAACTCGTGACCCAAGATTCGCAATCCACACGAGCACCATTTCTCCAATTCCCTTCGATTGCGATAACCACGACTCAACTCATAATATAATGTTCCCTAACAAATATGGAGGCCTTGGTCTCTCCCTTGGTTCAACCACCAAGATCCTACATACTCAATTGATGAGGATACACAAGCCTAAGAACTCTTATGTGTCATTCTCTGGCTGGTGAAAACTATGGCTCGTCGTAATTCCACAGCGCTCTCCCTATGAACAGTGAAAGCTACGGCTCCCTACAGTTCTATAATGCTCCCTCACTGCTTGGTAAGTACCACCCTCCATGCAGTATCGCCACACCTGTTGGATTAATGTCTAAGTCCATAACTATATTTGGTATATACTTGACCCGACCCGGCATGGTCCATTTGGGTTGCACTTCACCGACACAATTTATATGGATAATCTTTTGAGAATAGTATGTTTATTATTAATATTAATATGTTATAAGTTCTAATATATTAATATGGAATCATATTATTTAATTAGTATTGATCAAGAATTAATTTATAATTAATTAAGTGATCAAAAGCAACTAATTAAATATGGACTCTTATATATATGGAATGGGCCAAGTTCATTTAGGTTGGGCTAAGCTTTCATGGATAGTCCATGGAGTGTTTAACCCATGGATCCTAGGAAATGAAAGGTCATGGGTATTAGGGTTTAACCCTAATCCTCCATACTATATAAAGATGTCTTTGGTTGGTGAAATTGGCACTAGTGTGGATACACTAAAGAAGGGCTAGCCAATTTCACTAGAGAGAACCAAGTAATCATATTCTCTAAAGTATTCCAAGGTGTCTTGGTGATTTGTGATTCCACTTGAGGCTTCCACACTATTGGGGCTAAGCTCTTAAAGCTTGAAGACATCAAGCTACATCAAGAGGTATGTATTCTATCTTGTTACATTCATAGTTTTTGTATGCTAGATTAGGATAATACCTTGGATGTTCTTATTTGCATGTATAATAGAGAAAACATAGATCCAAGGTATTTAGGGTTGCATGTACACTTAGGAAGTGTTAGAATGCTCAAAACCCAACAGTGGTATCAGAGCCACGGGTTGTTTTCTGTTATATTGATGCAAATATTTTATTTTCAAAGTTGAAAAAAAAAAAACATGAAGTTTGTCAAATTTTAAGATAATTACTTGTTCTTGTGAAAAACTAATTATTTGTAAAATTTGAATAATTTGCTTTATGAGTTGAATTAGGTCAAATTTAATAAAAGATAAAATAATATGATTATTTTATTAGTTTTAAAAGTTTGATCTAAAGAGTTTTATTTTTTGAAACCTCCATAAGTTATGGATATGAAAAGGTTTTAAAAAAAAATTGATTCAAAGTTTTTTTTTGGAGTTACAAAATTTGGTGTTAATGTTTTAAAGGATTCCATAACTTAAGAATAAGTTATGGATCACCAAAAGTTTTTTGTGTTACCTTGTTTTATGAGTGAATTTAGATTAATGAATAAAATTATGTGATAGTTGGTTTTAATCCAAATTAATCTAAGAATTGATTCTAA